>NC_092412.1:112246012-113565178 GCF_040894005.1 Engystomops pustulosus
GTGCGTACAGATGCACTCACAGCTGCCTGCTACCATTCCTGAGCAAGCTCTGCACTGCTGGCAGCCCGATCCCGAAGCTGAAACACTTTTAAGAGACGGTCCTGGCGCTTGCTGGTCCTTCTTGTGCGCCCTGGAGCCTTTTTGGCAACAATGGAACCTCTCTCTTTGAATTCCTTGATGATGCGATAGATTGTTGACTGAGGTGCAATCTTTCTAGGTGTGATACTCTTCCCTGTTGGGCCAGTTTTGTGCAGTGCAATGGTGACTGCACATGTTTCTTTAGAGATAACCACGGTTAACAAAAGAGAAACAATGATGCCAAGCACCAGCCTCCTTTTAAAGTGTCCAGTGGTGTGATTCTTACTTAATCATGACAGATTGATCTCCAGCCCTGTCCTCATCAACACCCACACCTGTGTTACTGGAGCAATCACTGAAACGATGTTAGCTGCTCCTTTTAAGGCAGGCCTGCAATGAAGTTGAAATGTGTTTTGGGTGAAAACATTCATTTTCTAGGCAAATATTGTCTTTGCAATTAATTGTTGTTAAGCTGATCACTCTTTATAACATTCTGGAGTATATGCAAATTGCCATTATAAAACCTAAAGCAGTCGACTTTGTAAAAATGAACATTTGTATCATTCTCAAAACTTTTGG
This sequence comes from Engystomops pustulosus, assembly GCF_040894005.1. NCBI lineage: Eukaryota > Metazoa > Chordata > Amphibia > Anura > Leptodactylidae > Engystomops > Engystomops pustulosus. Next base: position 112,246,670 of record NC_092412.1, read on the forward strand.
CCACGACCGTATGTTAAATGCTTTGTTATTTGATCGTGTTCTGGGCTTCATTTTTTTATATATCACTTGTATTGAGAGTATACTAGAATTACCTTTCTATGTCATGTTGTCCCAGTATCTACACTCCTCATACATGTAATTCCCGCTATTATTGTCCATCATCTATTATAGTTGGCATTTACTTGCCACCTATTGGTCAGGCTTTGTGGAGACTTGGTGTATATCCTGTTTGGGTTTTTAATTGTTTTTCATATTTTCTCTCAATAAAGTTTATTATTGTTATCCATGCACATCTGCTTTCTTTCATTTTGGTAATATAATCTTGGATGTGTGATTGATTACTAACATACAAATAGTCACCCCACCTATTGTCACTTTGTTTAACCATTGTTGGTACTTCTTTGTCTTCTAATTTTCTAGCTATACACACGAATGCAATGTGCATTACTCTCATAACCGTATCTTTATCCTTCTTATCCATATCTAATTTACCGGTCAGCCCAAAAATTGATACATATATAGAAGGTTCAATCCCAAAGTAAGCAGCTCCTAGTGCTAAAACAAATGTTGCAGTGTTACACTGCTGGTGTTATCGGAAACCTATAACGTGGAGATGGTTGGATCCTTCGTTGATAGGGCTTCTGCAAGTGTCTTCGAAATTATGTTGTCATCCATTGCCACATTGATGATAAAACCAATACCTCGGCACTTTAAGCAACATCATGCATGTAATTCAAAATTACTGCGAGTCCGTGGAATTGACTATGTGAATCTTGACATGAGGGGAGGCGCATTAAAGAAGAGGCTTCTTCAAATTGAATCTAAATGGATCTGGACATTAAATACTGTACACCCCTTGGGACTTAACGAAAATTTTGGTTTCTCTGCCTTTCTGTGACCAAGTATGATCTTCCTTCTAGATTAAGTGTGACTACTGCCTGCTAAGCCTGTTAACCAGTTCACGACCGCCCACCGTGTATTCACGGCGGCGGTCGGGTCGCGCTGCATGGAAAAGGGCTCACGGGCTGAGCCCTCTCCATAGCCGGTAAGTCTTTGCTGCATATTGCTAGCACCGATCGCGGGTGTTTTCACAGCGATGGCTGCCGGCAAAGCTGCCGGCAGCCTCAAAAAGATAGTGGCGCATAGTGGCGATCCGTCTCCATGGTAGCCTCGGGTCTTCCGAAGACCCGAGGCTATTTCGTTTTAACCCCTTCATTACAATGTGCTGATAGCACATTGTAATGAATGAGGAGGAAAATCCCCATATACTGCCATACTGTAGTATGGCAGTATATGATAGGATCGATCAGACAACCTAGGGTTAAAGTACCCTAGGGAGTCTGAAAAATCATTAAAACAAAAAAAAAAAATTATAATAAAAAAACCTAAAATTTCAAATCACCCCTCTTTCCCTAGAACTGACATAAATATAAATAAACAGTAAAAATCAAAAACACATTAGATATCGACGCATCCGAAAATGTCCGATCTATCAAAGTATGATAACGGTTTTTCTATGCGTTTAACTCCGGAAAAGAAAATAGCACCCAAAGTCGAAAATGGCACTTTTTTGTCATTTTGAAAAATATAAAAAAATCTATAAAAAGTGATCAAAAGGTTGTACAGTCCTAAAAATGATATCATTGAAAATATTATCAAATTTCGCAAAAAATGACACCACCCACAGCTCCGTACAACAAAGTATAAAAAAGTTATTAGCGCCAGAAGTTGGCAAAATCAAAAAAATAATTTTTGTACAGGAGGTTTTAATTTTTGTAAATGTATGAAAACATTATAAAACCTATACAAATTTGGTATCCCCTTAATCGTACTGACCCAAAGAATAAAGTAGACATGTCATTTGGGGCGCTCAGTGAAAGACGTAATATCCAAGCCCACAAGAAAATGGCGCAAATGAGTTTTTTCACCATTTTCACTGCATTTGGAATTTTTTTCCCGCTTCCGAGTACATGGCATGGAATATTTAATACCATCACTATGAAGTGCAATTTGTTACGCAGAAAACAAGCCATCACACAGCTCTTTACGTGTAAAAATAAAAAGGTTATAGATTTTTGAAGGTGGGGAGTGAAAAATGGACATGAAAAAACAGGAAAGGGCCCGGTCCTTAACCGGTTAATATCCTTATTCGTTGTACTTGTTGTGTTTGTTATTGTCATTTTTAACAATTCAATATTGTTTTTATCACGTATTGATGTTCACACACCTCCAGGTAGTATCTCTATGTTTTATATGGAACCATTCTTGTGGATACAATGCATTTTTGTATAGGGGACCAGCATTTAGCTTTTGATTGGTACACCTCTGGCAATTCCAGCAAAGAGTGCGCTCTGGATTTTAGATCCCAATACAGCAAACCTCTTACCAGATGATCATTTCATGTTTTTTAGTATCTGTAGCCCGCTGCATGTATATAAGCCTTTATCTTTGCAGAAGCTGCTATCTAACAAAATGACTCAGAACTATATCTAAAAAACATCCATCAAAGGAACATGGAATGTTAAGTATAAGTTTGCCACTTCTTGCATCAATTCCTTGCACGTAATCCATCATCACCTCGCACTGCACCATTCACTTCCATGCTCTTATTTTGTGTTTTTCACATTTGGTTTGTTCTTTATCACGTTGCACTATTGCTCTTCACCACCACCCCTCCTTTTGTTTGAGCACTTTACCTACAGCTTCAACATACTGCATCTGCATCATCATACACTCACCTATGTCTGCATATTCTCAGCAACACACCCCTTGCACTCATACACCTTGCACATATGCAATCGTCACCATTTTACACTTGCCATCATCATTTATAATTCATTGCTCAATTCATCGTTTTATTTTCCACCATCATCCACAAACCCACACCTCAAACCAACTCTTTTATGCCATGATATTTGATATCGCTTTATATTAGCGACACTATATAAATAACATATTGCTCTCAACATTCCATCACGTTTCATTCGTCACATTCATCATATAATTGTTCACCTCACTTTTGTTTTATTTCCATTTCCATTTGTCCATCATTATTCACCAGGCTCATCCCATCACCCCTGGCCAATAGATCATCCGGGCCACATTATAACATGACGCTTATAGGAAATACCAAGCAAACAATCAACTGGCTTATCTGCCCCATCCTTATGTATATACATGCTCCGTGTATCGCATGTCCCTTCACTTACCTTCACCTGGTGCGCATGCCCGGTCTGTTGCAGCGCCGTGGTCTCCATGCGTGGGGCGTGTCCGTGTAGTCATGTGAGGCGGATCCTAGGCTCCGCCCCTCTGACGTCACGGGCCCGTCCCCACCGCTGACGCGGGGCCGATAGGCTGACCATGCACCGCGCACACAGGTGAATGTTGGTTCCCAACTTGATTCTGGCTGTTCATTGGCCACTAGTTAGATATAATCCTGGAGTTTGTGCAACAACTCCACCCCTTGAGAAAGACCAGGTGAGTTGAAACGTGCGTTGGGGGCTAGAGGGAGTATGTGCTGTAGCTACCTATGTACAGGGGGCATGTGCAGTGGCTACCTATATACTGGGAGGCATGTGCTGTGGCTACCTATATACTGGGAGTATGTGCTGTGGCTACCTATCTACTGGTGGTATGTGCTGTGGCTACCTATATACTGGGGGGCATGTGCTGTGGCTACCTATATACTGGGGGTATGTGCTGTGGCTACCTATATACTCGGACTATGTGCTGTGGCTACCTATCTACTGGGGGTATGTGCTGTGGCTACCTATATACTGGGAGGCAAGTGCTGTGGCTACCTATTTACTTGGGGGCATGTGCTGTGGCTACCTATTTACTAGGAGTATGTGCTGTAGCTATCTATCTACTGGGAGTATTTACTGGGGCTACCTGTCTACAGGGAGGCATGTGGTGGGTGTCAGGATTTGGAGTAGTTAACCCTCTGGACCACCGTGGATGACGATGTAAGCAGACACCTGGGACTGGAATATAAGTGGCAACCAGTCTTCACCAGAGCCTGCCGCAAAGCAGGATGGTCTTGCTGCAGCGTGGTACCATCAGGTTGTTCCAAGTAGCGACTTGTCCACGGAGGCAGCCAATGTCGAGGATCACTAGGCAGTCTCGTGGTCAGGAACAGGAAGACGGTCAAGGCAGGTGGCAATGAAGCGAGGTCGGCGACGGAGCAAGAGGTCAGGGCTGGCAGCGAAGGAGCACAATCGGGAACAGTTCCGGGGTCACAACGGGAGGTCAACACTTGGGAAGGAAACACTTTGGAAAGCTTTCTCATAGGCATGAAGCACTAAGATCCGTCGGGGAATGCTGGGAGCCGGCGGTCTTTATAGAAACCCGGGAAGTGGGTAGTGCTAATCAGTGGTGTGCTGGCCCTTTAAATCTGCGTTGGCCAGCCGGGACGGAAGCAGGAACGTGGAGAGGTGAGTGAGCTTGGAGAGGGGCGCCACCACGGAGAGGGGCACGGGTGTGTCTGCGATCCGAGACATAGATAGGGACTACCTATCTACTTTGGGGCATGTGCACATTGTAGGGCTCTTACAGAATAACATTTTAAAATTTGTTGCGTTCACGGCTCTCTCAGCCAAAAAGGTTCCTGACCCCTGACGTAGACATACAGATAGGGCAGGTAAAGCTTTTCATCATATATTGAAAACAACACCTAAACAATCAGAGTAGTCCACGTAATACGCCAGGAAACATTTACATGTGACATATACATACACGGAAAAGACCATAGAAATAGCAAAAAAAACGGAGAAAAACCCCTCTTTGTGAAACATTTTTGCTGAATGGAAGGTAATACTCTCTGATACTCATAATAACAATGAAAGCACTTGTATTTTATTATACAAGGGTAAAATATTAACCAAGCAACATGATCACATTTGTTTCTGAGGTTAATAACCGGCAAGTCAAAGACATGTGAATCATGTGGAAGAAAACAGCCTGCAACTTTATAGGTCAGGAATACTGGATTATTTATTTACTTATTAAGTATAGAAAAAACAGGACGTGATGTAATCATAAAAGGGTAGGATGCTATGTCTTTGTATGTATTTCCTGATCTTATATGACTTAGGACAGGTTATAGCAGCAGAGCCATTGTCATGACAGTATAGTAGAACCCCACTTTAAAAGGTGGTTGCAACCAGGGGTGTAGGCGAGCCATAGAGAGAACCCCCCCCCCCCCATATAAGTAATATTTCAGGGAGTGTCAGGACCAGATCCATCATATTGGTTTGGTGTGAAAATAAAGCAATGCAAAATGCATACAGCGTACCGCCATGTAGTATAAAATGCATACAGAATATGGACATGTAGTATAAAATGAATACAGCATATCACCATGTAGTATAAAATGCATACAGTGTATCACCACGTAGTATAAAATGCATACAGCGTCCCCGCCATGTAGTATAAAATGCATTCAGAATATGACCATGTAGTATAAAATGCATACAGCGTCCCTGCCATGTAGTATAAAATGCATTCAGAATATGACCATGTAGTATAAAATGCATACAGCGTCCCCCCATGTAGTATAAAATGCATACAGCATATCGCCATGTACTATAAAATGCATACAGCATCCCCCCATGTAGTATAAAATGCATACAGAATATCGCCATGTACTATATAATGCATACAGCATATCGCCACGTAGTATAAAATGCATGTAGTGTACCGCCATGTAGAATAAAATGCATACAGCATGCCACCATGTAGTATAAAATGCATACAGCGTGCCACCATGTAGTATAAAATGCATACAGCGTGCCACCATGTAGTATAAAATGCATACGGAATACATATATACACATATATGCACATCACATACATATACACATTACATACACACATCACATACATATACACAGATAAACTTACTTTATTTTCTTTTATTCTCCAGGTGCGGAGGAGGGGGGAGCTAAGCGGAGGGGGGGGGGAGCTGAGTGGAGATGAACGGGACAGAGGGAGCGGAGTGGAGGAGAGGGGGGAGCGGAGCGGAGCAGAGAGGAGGGGGAGAGCGAAGCGGAGATGAACGGGACAGAGGGAGCGGAGCAGACAGGTGCTCAAGAAGATGTGGGGGCCAGCGGGTAAAAGGATGTGCCAGCCGGCATCCGAGGGGGGGGGGGTGTCAGCCTGGGCGGGTGGTCAGGCAACCGGCAGGACGGGCAGGTGGGCGGTAGCACGGTCCGGTGGGTGGCAGCATGGCAGCACGGGTGGGGGTTCCAGCGGCAGCATAGGCAGACTGGCGGGTGGCAGCATGAACGGGCGGTCGCACAATGCCGCCCCCGCGTCCAGCAAGTGGCGCGCCACCAGAGGCGAGATTCTCAACTCGCCTCATGGCAGGTGCGCCCCTGGTTGCAACATTAAACATATGAAGGCCACATAACAAAATCTGCATCATGGAAGAACAGATACAATATAGGGTTGTTCTCATTTAAACAAGTTTTCAGTGTTCTTTGTGTATCAATTCCGGTTTACAAGAACAGCCATGACAGAGCAGGGCGCCGACACTGCCTGCTGTCACTCTTATCACAGCAGCGCACAGGACGGTAAAGCGTCCCAGCGCTGGCAGCGAAATGATGTCATTACGCTGCCAGCGCTGGGGAACCTTACTCCGTGTGCGTGTGATCAGCCGGAGGAACGCAGAGTCTGAGGTGAGTGTATTTATTTATTTTTTTAATTCAGCGCTTCCATGGGCCTTAATAGATCAGCCGGAGGCTGATTTCCTGCCCGCTCCCGCACCTCCCATAAAACTCTGCCCACAACCGGGCCGAAACTCACGGCACAAACTGCGCCCGCTACCACAAGCCCCCCCCCGTGCCTGAACCCCAGCCTGTTCTGCCCACTATCGCACCCGCGCCAACCCCCCCCCCTCCCGCAAGAGCTCCGGCCGCTCTCACTCCCCCACCCGCTCAACTCCGGTCACTGCCCCCCATCACCCCCTCCCCTGCATCCCCCCCCACCCCCTGGAACAACAGACACCTAAGCAAGAGTAAGTAACATATGTATTTTTATGTATGTATTTATGTATATGCATATTATATTATAAATTTATATGTGCATTTATATATTTATACCTGTGTGAGGGCTTATTTTTTGCGTAACATATTTTACTTCTCATTTATTATTCCATGTCGTGTACTGGGAAGCTGGATTTTAATACTTTCGCTGTGCGCTCCAAATCATTTGTGTCCTTTATTCTTTGGTTTGGTCCTATCACAGTGATTTGTAGGTTTTATTGTGTTTTAATGCTTTTTCTATAATTAAAACAGTATACGATAAAAGAAAATAGTTCCGCCATCTTGTGACGCTAATAACTTTAGTGCACGGAGCTGGGGAGGTGTGATTTTTTTAGCTTGAGCCGTTGTTTTCATTGCTACCATTTTGAGGACTGCGTGACCTTTTGATAACTTTTTATTACTCTTTTATGTGATGTAAAATGGTGTAAAAGTGGCGTTTCAGTGAGTATAGGACTGCTGGAATCCGAGCTCAGACAGTCCTGTGTAAATTGATTCTATACTAAACCGTCAGTTTTCTGGTTAAATTGCCGTACTGGCACTTTGCGATAAGTAATTAGGTTTTGGGTTGCAGTTTGGGCACTCGGTCTCTAAAAGGTTCGCCATCACTGCTCTAGGGTGTGGACTAGGATGGACCAGGCCAGCACAGAGGGAGAAGGCAAAAGCTGCGACTGACTTAATCAGTAAATGGTCTGTGCTATTTAGATGCAGCATATTAAAGAGGACCTTTCACCACCTCACACATGTGAAGATTATAATACCATCCTGTAGGGGATGCTACACAGATTCAGGCGCACTTGGAATTTTTTTCTAGAGCCCACAGTTGCGGAGATATCATTCCGAGGTTCTGACCATTGTAATCTGTGTTTGGTCAGAGAGGAGGAGCTGGGGCTGGAGCTGGAGGCGTGTGTTATGATAATCTTCTCTCATACTGTCCAATCAGTGGCAGGCTATGTCAGAGTAGTTATTATGAATATTGATCTGTGAGTTTTTTCTATGTTCATCTAATGGTCGTGTTCACACATATTCCGCTAATATACTGTTGACATTATGTTTACGATGTTTCGGCAGTTTTGCTTGTGGTTGCGATTACGCAGCATTTGCGGCAGTTATGTTTACGCGGCGTCTGCGCCAGTTATGATTACTCGGCATCTGTGCCAGTTATGATTACTCGGTGTCTGCGCCAGTTCTGATTACGCAGCTTTTGCGCCAGTTACGATTACATGGCATCTGCGCCAGTTCTGATTAAGTGGCGCTGGCGCCTTTTGCGATTAAGCGGCGTTTGCGCCAGTTGCGATTAGGCGGCGTTTGCGCCGGTTGCGATTAGGCGGCGTTTGCGCCGGTTGCAATTAGGCGGCGTTTGCGCCGGTTGCAATTACACGGCATCTGTGCCAGTTCCGATTATGCGGTGTTAGCGCCAGTTCCGATTCGCACCGTTTGCGCCAGTTGTGATTACGTGGCGTTTGCGCCGGTTGTGATTAGGTGGCGTTTGCGCCTGTTGCGGTTACACGACGTCTGGTTGCAAATATGCGGCGTCTGCGCCACTTCCGATTATGCGGTGTTAGCGCCAGTTCCGATTACGCACCGTTTGCGCCAGTTGTGATTACGTGGCGTTTGCAGCAGTTGCGATTAAGCGGCATGTGCGCCAGTTGCGATTACGCTGCGTTTGCGCCAGTTACGATTACCCGGCGTCTGCGCCAGTTGCTGACGCGTCGGCTCCACGGCTGAGTCGCATCAGGGGCCTCTTTAGGGCTTCTTAAGGACACACAGACCACTCTATCATTATCCCCTGACGAAGCCCGCCAGACGGGCGATACGCGTGGGGTCTCTCCTCCTCCCCTGGTTTATACCAACGGTAATGTAGTCTCACCTTTTACATGTGATTGTGGCTTTTTTTCTATCGGCAAAACTACCTTCTGCATGAGACTGTGGCTTTTTGATTATTGATAAATTTGTACTATACTGATATTACATAATGCCCTACTGACAAGCCTACCTCATCTATTGTTCACCTGTTAGATAAGTCCACCTCATTTGCTTATTATTTGTGTCATCTTTGTACTTATATTTCTACGGGGAGTGCTGTGATTGTTTACCCTCTTCTCTAGGGTTTTTAAATGCTTTTATATTGTTTTGCCTTCTTTGTAATTAATAAAACATCTTTCATATGTACACATCTGCTTTTCTCCTTCTTAGTATTTACAGTTCTAGTTAGATGTGTTTACCTTTTCCTAGTGTATTTATTTGCCCCACCTTCCTATTATACTTATGCCTTTTGGTAGGACCCACTTATCCTACCTTTCTTGGGGTCTGATGGACTCTTGATCACGTCGATTTTCCTGATTATATAACCTTAGATTTCCAGAATCCTCTCTACAGTACGAATATGGATCTGCAGACTCGAGAAACTGCCTGGAACAATTGCTCCACAAGTGTGTTCAACAAGTCTACTGAACCCGTGGGGAACTCGGATTTTACTAAATTATGTAATGATTTACTCCATCTACATAAAGCCATCACGAGACTCTGGTGGAACATCAGAACGCTCGAGGAATATCTCAGACAAAAAATCTTTCCCCGTGGTCTGAGATTACAGATCTTTCCTTCCTGGGAGATAGATACGGATGAAAAGAATATTTGGGAAAAGGGTCTATCCCAATGCTCATTAATCTTGGTAAATATGCTCTTAGACCATGACAGGACACTTCTGACCCAACAACGTGAGGAAATTAAAAAACTTGAATCCCGCCTGACAACTTTCGACACAACACTGGTGGACCCATTTCGGAAAAAATTACAGGAAACCATTGATGATTACGAGAAAAACATTATATCGAGTAAACAACACAAGTTCCAGAGGGACAAAACAGACTATGAGAGGGGTAAGGCCTACCACTGGACACACAGAGGCAACAAACGCCGGTTTTACTCTAAAACATCCCATAACCGACCTACTGCTGGCCCTCAGATAAGTGACTCTCAATCCACGGATCTTAGTGAATCAGACAACTCGGAGGACACCACCCCTAGACAACACAATACCAGAAAACGAGGCCCCAGACACCGTGAGTGGTCCCCAAACCACAAACGTGACAAGACCTACAGGGGCAGAAAAACCACAACACACGGTAATTCTCATGACTTACAAATTATGAATCTTTCTGAGTATCATTTGTCTGATATTGAATTGTCTGTCCTCAAAAAGGGTCTCTCTTTTTCCCCTATGCAACGACTGAATAAATTTGAACTCACTAAAGACCTCTACTTGTTTTGCAGACAATTAGCGTTCAAATTGTTATATCATCAACCGTCTATGCTGGATTCCATTCCGGACGAGGATAGACAGACTCTCAGGGACCTCTTGGACCTACTCAATGAAAATTCCATAGAACAAGGTAGGAAGAAATTTACCCTACGTAACCCCTCTCAGAGTACACCCAGTTTCCGGTTATTCCCGGCACTACAAATTTTCTACGAATCCACTTTGAGGGATATCCGGTCTCTCCACCCGGATAATAACAAAATGGAAAACATGACCAGATCTGAACGTATGGCCCTTCGAGGTCTTAAACAACAAACCTCCTTCCTCATAAAGGAGGCTGATAAAGGGGGAAATATTGTGATCTGGCCCCTCACCCTTTATTTAGAAGAGGCTAAGCGCCAGTTGGGTAATACCTGTTTCTATACTGTTCTTCCCTCAGACCCCACGAAAATTTTCAAGGACAAAATCGATCGACTGATTTCGGCTGCACTAAGGGCTGGCATCTTGAACAAGACGGAGGCAGATTTCTTGACAACTCAAAAACCAGTTATTCCCACCTTTTACCTTTTACCAAAGGTGCACAAATCATTGACAAAGCCTCCGGGCCGACCTATAGTCTCGGGGATGGGCAGTCTCAATGAGAAACTTTGTACTTACCTAGACTTCTTTTTACAACCGTTGGTTTCCAGATTAACTTCGTTTGTCCGTGATACCACCCATCTAATTCAAAGGATTAGTGATTTCCACACAGTGAATCCGATTTTGCTGGTGACCCTCGATGTGGAATCCTTATACACCATTATCGAACACCAGGTAGGCATTGAGGCGGTTACTTATTTTCTCGACAAAGAATGGTCAGCGGACAGGAGACATGATTCTTTTCTCCTGGATTTATTATATCTGGTGTTACACCAAAACTATTTTGTCTTCGATAGGACTTTTTACAAACAAACTTCCGGGACAGCGATGGGAGCCAAATGTGCTCCATCCTATGCGAATTTATTCCTAGGATGGTGGGAAGAAAATGTTGTATACCATTGTCTGGACTTTGTCAACTGTGTGGCAGGGTGGTTTCGTTACATCGATGACATCCTTATTATCTGGACAGGTACCATAGATGATTGTCGCACTTTTATCGATCGATTGAACTGCAATCCCTGGCATATCAAGTTAACATCACATTTTTCCGACAGTGAAGTGGACTTCCTGGATATCAATATCAAGTACTCACCGCCTGGCCTGACGACTTCGTTGTTTCGTAAGAAGACAGCTACCAATAACCTCCTTCATTTCTCAAGCTTTCACCCCCCTCATCTGCGAAAGGGAATCCCAACGGGACAATTTCTGCGGGTAAGACGCAATTGCACCAATGATGCTGATTTCAAACGCTCTGCTTGCGATCTTACCACTCGTTTCGTCAACAGGGGTTATCCACGAAAGACTATCTCTAGGGCTTACATTCGAGCTAGAGACAGCGAACGCTCTGAGTTATTACAGGTAAAGACCAGGCTGACAGACGCAAAACCCAGATTAATTACCATGTATAACAACCAATGGTCGGACATATACAGGATTTTGGACAAAAACTGGAATATTCTAAAAAGCGATGATAGGCTTTTGCCTTTTCTCACAGACAAACCACAGATGACAGCTAGACGAGCAAAAAATCTGAAGGATGAACTCACCAGAAGTCACTTTCAGCGTCCGACCACTTCTCTTGGACGGGGAACACGAGTGCAGGGCTCCTTCCCTTGCAGGGATTGTTCGATCTGCCCACATGTAATACGTACAACGGAATTCATGGACCCCATCAATTTGGGTAAGTACAAAATCCATGACTTTATACATTGCAAGACAAAGGATGTTATTTATGTGTTGTCCTGTCCCTGTCCCAAGCTCTATGTCGGACAAACGACACAAGAATTACGTAGAAGGTGTCAGCAACACATTTCGACGATCAATATGGCCGCAGTGGACCAACAAAGAGGCAAAACTCTCACCTCGGTAGCTTTGCATTTCCTGCAATTCCATGGGGGTCGCGCCCGGGATCTACGGATCACCGGTCTGGAAAAAATTACCCAAAACATCAGGGGAGGAAACATTACTCATCAATTATTACGCAGCGAATCAAAATGGATCTACACCCTAAATACTATTGCTCCCTTTGGCCTGAATGAGGAACTGCTGTTTACCGGCCATTATAAAAAGTAAACATACAACTAACTCTTAATTCTTTGTCCCACCAGCGCCCCACTTTACCTCCTTCTTCCACATCTCATCCACATCCACACTTATATGCCCGCGACAATAGGCTTTCGTTACACCTCCTTCACATTTGGGCATTCACATATACTCACTGCTCTACACTTCAGCATCTCACCGTTCCTTTTGGCATTTTTCATCCTGGACCCCTTACAGGTTTCTTTTTGGGCCCCCTACTTGCACTTCCTATTTTGCAGCACCTACTTACATTTTTTTGGTTCACAACTGTCTTGTTGGTTTTGTTTTTTTCTCCTTTTTTGTGCTCTCTAACCATATACTTTTTAAGTTTTAGATACCTTGGATAGTATTGTACGGGGACGATTTCTTCTCTGGTGGATCATAAAACTCTGAACACCGTGTAAGGATTCAAGTTCCTCTATGATCGACACATCCACACCTGGACCTTCCTTGGAACCCTGTCTTCTCGGCTCTACATTATGGCCTGTTCTCTATTCCTGTCGTTTACCCATATTATCTCAGATTTCCATATGTTGCTCTGTCAATCCAATGTCAATTTAATATATATGTCCTACCCCAGTCGGACATATCTTTATGTCTCTTTTGTCCTGTTCTGCTCATCCACTCGTACTGTACTCTCTGTATTCTGGAGTCTTTTATATATACTTTATGTGATCGCGATTTTTACTATATACCTTATCAATATATCATGTTTTTGATCTTTTGCTCATGGTCATTGTCCCTTTGGTGCCCTGATGCGACTCAGTCTATTCTGCCGCCTATTTATACCCATGGTACTCGCCAGTTTGTTTCGACTTCACAGAATTCCTCCCTCTGTTCAGAGTGGCCTCCGAGCCCTGGCACGTTTGAGCCCACTCCGGTGCTCACGCATGCACATATTACCTACTTTTCTCTGAATACTCATGTTTACTCGCGTCGTTGGCTATACTACTTTACAATATACCGCATGGTTACTTCTTGTCCTATTAATTTATTATCTGTATTGGATATCGGCCTTCTTGGTTTTTTCCTGGTACCCTCTCGGCACCATTTGTTAGTCCATGTTTGCGCCACTATTTATATCGCCACTAGGCTTATTGTTTATCTAACTAATTCTTCAATGTATGATTTGCACTTCCACCAAATTTTATTGATATTCACATTTGTATTTCACGTTGGCACTCTATCCTGCTCATTCTACCTCGGCGCCGCTGTATTATATTTGCATAAATATTTTAAATATTTAAATATTTTTTATTCTTTCTTAGCTCCAACTGAGCTCTGTCAGATATTAATATTGTTGTTTGCAATCCAATATATGATATAGATGACACCGTCACATGTCATCACCTAATGTGTGCTTGCTCACACGTACTTTACTAAAGTTTTTTACATCACGTTCTTTCTTATCAAACATCTTCTTGTGATAGACGCCGTTATTCTCTAATGTATTGATTCCCATATGTGCGCCGTTTCTCAACGTGCTTTAAATTCGCTTTCAAGTTTACTCACGTTGCTATGGTCTTCCTATTCCTTTTCTTACTCTGTATTGGCTTACATTGTACGGGGCGTGCCACAAATGCCACGCATACCCCGCCTACTCCTTGGACCACATGATCTTCGTACACATTGACGTACTTCCGGCTCCAACCGGAAATGACGTCCCGTTGCTGACGCGTCGGCTCCACGGCTGAGTCGCATCAGGGGCCTCTTTAGGGCTTCTTAAGGACACACAGACCACTCTATCATTATCCCCTGACGAAGCCCGCCAGACGGGCGATACGCGTGGGGTCTCTCCTCCTCCCCTGGTTTATACCAACGGTAATGTAGTCTCACCTTTTACATGTGATTGTGGCTTTTTTTCTATCGGCAAAACTACCTTCTGCATGAGACTGTGGCTTTTTGATTATTGATAAATTTGTACTATACTGATATTACATAATGCCCTACTGACAAGCCTACCTCATCTATTGTTCACCTGTTAGATAAGTCCACCTCATTTGCTTATTATTTGTGTCATCTTTGTACTTATATTTCTACGGGGAGTGCTGTGATTGTTTACCCTCTTCTCTAGGGTTTTTAAATGCTTTTATATTGTTTTGCCTTCTTTGTAATTAATAAAACATCTTTCATATGTACACATCTGCTTTTCTCCTTCTTAGTATTTACAGTTCTAGTTAGATGTGTTTACCTTTTCCTAGTGTATTTATTTGCCCCACCTTCCTATTATAGTTATGATTACGCGGCGCCTGCGTCAGTTACAATTATGCGGCATTTGAGTCACAGTTATGCAGCGCGTGCATCACGGTTATGCTTACACGGTGTTTGCATCACGGTTATGCAGCGTTTTCGGCACGTCATTGCTTATTCCGCATTTGTGACAGGGTTACGCTTACGCGGTATTTGCGTCCCATTTACGTGTTTGCGTCCCATTTATGCTTACGCTACGTTTGCGTCACATTTGAGCTCATGAGCATTTGTGGCACATTAACACTAACGCAACAGTTGCACCATGTTTATGCTTACGCGCCGTTTGCGTCACTTTTACGCTTACGCTGCAATTACGTCGATTCCGTCGGGTTTTCCCGAATATTTCCGTTTTGCGTCGAATTGCCCCGGGATTGCGACAGAAATCGGGGGCGTGGTCGTCGGACAACCCGATGGATTCGGAAAAAAAAAAAGGAATTTAAAAAACGAAATGTGTCACATGAAATGCACTCACATGCACCAGGAAGAAGAAGGTGAACTCCGGTGGACCTCGGCGCAGCAGCGACACTTGCAGGAAATTGGAGGCACGGACCTTAGTGAATTGCGTCGGACCCGAATCCTTGACGGCCAACGCACCGCGGGATCGCGACAGGACTGGGTAAGTAAATGTGCCCCACCATCACACCCCAATAAATCTGACATCTTACACAGCAGTATGGAAATATTATTGTCCTTGGAATATAGGAAAATGGCAACATATTCTGTAAAAAAGTTTCATTTAAAAAATGTATTATAACCTCATAAAACATATATAAATTTAGTGATCGTACTGACCCAAAGAATAATGGGAGGTGTCATTTGGTGCAAACAGCAAAAGCTGTAAAAACAGTCCTCACAAGAAAATAGTGCGAATGCAAATTTTTTTTCAATTTCACCACCTTTTGGAACTATTTTCCAACTTCCTGAAAACAAAACCACATGCTGCTCAGTACTTGAATAATAAAAATAATTCTTTATTTATATAGCGCACACAGATTAAGCAGCGCTGCACAGAGTTTGCCAAATCGGTCAACTCAGTGCTTGCTATTATTAATATTGATAATCAGCAACATAGAGATATGAAGACGGAACTTATGATCAGTAAACAGATTTTTCATATTTCTGGTATTATTACATTGATAAGTATTACCTACCAGCTACAATGGCATATTATATAACATATAATATTTGCACCAGTATGTTTGTTTTTCACTGTTTACACATATTAATTAGTTTTGATATCTTTTTAAGCAAAAAAATATCAGGTCAAAATGTATTGTTCTTTATTAGACAGATTTGGATAAGATTTTTTGACAATTCTCCATAACCCTGGAAAAACTTTGATAGAGTGAATTAACACATTCGGTTTTCAAGACCAAAATGTGGAATGGATTAAATACAAGAAAAAGGAGTAGCAGCTTTCATTTACAATTTTTCTACCATTATGATTCATACTTCATTTTTCTTGAAAAATGGCATGTAAAAACTTGGAGATATAGATAAATTCTGAATAAACAAAAATACAGGTTTTACATGTTGTATTTCCAAAGTTTTCCTTATTGCAGTCAATGGGGAAACGCTGTAAACAAATGCAAAGGAAAGATCAGGGAATTCTTCTTTGTAGCAAATGCTGGAAAATACATTGTTAAATGCCCTGTCCATCTGCCCTATAGGAGTATATACAAAATATGTCATACAAGGAAATCTCCAACACTGGGCCTTCCCAAAGTCATCCAAAGGGTTATGTGGCTGCAAAGAGACCATTTTCCCTATATGAATGGTCTTATAGAGCATGCCATATATGCTAAAAAGGAAAAAACAATCAGTAATATTCAAATTCCTTTTGTCCTTTACTTATACTATAAAGTAGCTGTAGCTCCCCGCATTGTCCGGGATAATAAATAACTATTCTTAGCTATAACAAAATAGAATGGGTTAACAAAAAATATTTTATATGTATCTATCTCTCTCTCTGAATGATACTGTCTCGGTGTGTCTCTGTCTGTGTCTATCTATCTATTTCTCTAAGTCTCCAAGTGTCTCTGTCTCTGACCATCTATGTCTCTGACTGTGTGATCATCTCTGTCTCTGACTGTGTGACCTTCTCTGTCTCTGACTGTCACTGTCTCCAACTGTGTCCGTCTCTGACTATGTCTAACTATGTCTGTTGCTGACTGTGTCTGTGACTCCTGGTTTCTCAGTCTGTCTCTGACTGTGTTCTTTTTCTGATTGATTCTGACTTTCTCAGCCTGTTTCTGGGGTCACACAGTAGGTGTTCTCCTTAAGGAGAGATTGCCAATTAAGGCCACCTTAAAAATTGTTTCTGACTTTTTCAGCATGTCCCAGTCTGTCTCTGTCTGACACTGTCTCTGACTATCCCTGTGTCTGACTGTCTCTGACACTGACTCCAATTGTCTATGACTGTTCTTTGACTTTCTCTGACTGTCTTTATCTGTCTCTGTCTATCTTTGACTGTCTCTATCTGTTTATGACTGTGACTGTCTCTGACATTCTCTGTATTTGTCTCTAACTGTCTTAACTGTCACTTTGTCTATGGGGGGATTTATCAGTGTCTGAGAGAAGAAATGTCTAGTTGCCCATGGCAACCAATCAGAGCTCACGTTTCAATTTCCCACAGCTGATGATCTCTGATCGGTTTCCATGGGCAACTGGAACAGTGTTACCTCAGACATTTCTGATAAATCTCTCCCTATCTCTGTATCTATATTACCTCACACATAAGCTGTGTTATACTCATTGCCTATAGTAACCAATCAAAGCTCAGAGCTAATATTGTGACAAAATAGCAACCAATCACTGCTCAGCTTCTAACTGCCACAGCAGCAGCAGACATTGGCTCCTCTATATGTTGGTTAATAAGTATATTTTGGAAAGCGGTGAGAATTTCAGCGCAAATCCGGGTCTATGACGTTCCCTGAGTCACAGAGAGCGGCTGTGCAAACTTTGGTGATTGTAAATGAGACGGTGCAGATGCTGTGGCAGTTGGAAGCTGAGCTTTGATTGGTTCTGCCACAGTTCATTAATATGAGCTCTGAGCTTTGATAGGTTACAATAGGCAATGAGTATAAGACACTTATGTGTGGGGTAAGATGTGAAGTAATATGTGAGGTAATATGAGGTAAAATGATAACATCCATATACTAGGAGCCATTGTCTGCTGTGGCAATAAGCAACCACAGATCAGCTTCTATTTTGCCACAGGTCATTGATATTAGCTCTAAGCTTTGGTAGGTTCCTCAGGTGCTGGTATCAATGAAAACTGTGACAGAGAACGGAGTGTAAATCACAAATTAAATTTCTGTGTTGGCACTTTGCGATAAATAAGCGGGTCTTTGTTGTAGTTTGGGCACTCGGTCTCTAAAAGGTTTGCCATCACTGCTCTAGGCAATGAGTATAATACAGTTTAGGCTGCATTCATATGTTGCGTTTTGTTTGCATTAACACATGAGTTTTCAAATGCATCACAACATCTTAGAAGAGGAGATTCGCCTAATTACATTGTTTTTAACATTGCGTTTACAAAATGCAAGTGCTAACATGATGTTAATGCATATGTTAACAAAATGTTGCCAAATGTATATGTAAATAAAATGTTAATGCATGCGTTAACATTTAATTAACGCACATGTTTCGTAAACGCAATGTTGTAATTAGGCAAATCTTCTCTTCTCAGCTGTTGTGATGCTTTTGAAAATGCATGTGTTATCGCAAAGAAAAAGTAAAGTGTGAATGCAGTCTTGTGTGAGGTAACATGTGAAGTAATATGTGGGGTAATATGATAACCACCGTATACATGAGCCAGTGTCCGCTATGGCAAAAAGCAACCAATCACAGTTCAGCTTCATTTTTGCCACAGGTCAATTAATATGAGCTCTGAGCTTTGATTGGTTACTATAGGCACTAAGTATAATGCAACTTATGTGTAAGGTAAGATGGATAGGGATAGAGAGAGAGGGTACAGAGGGTACAGAGAGAGAGAGAGTGACAGAGAGACAGGGAGAGTGAGTGACAGAGAGACAGGCAAAGAGAGTTAGTGAGTGACAGGCAAAGAGAGTGAGTGACAGACAGGGAAAGTGCACGAGTGACAGACAGACAGTCTGCCAGTGAGTGTGAGGGACAGATGGGGAGAGGTACTGAGAGACAGGCAGGGAGAGTGAGTGAGTGTCAGAGAGACAGATGGGGGAGTGAGAAACAGAGAGACAGACAGGAAGAGCGAGAGACAGACAGGGAGAGATAGATGCATAGATAGATAGATATTATTATTTTGTTTTAGCTAAGAGCAGTTATTTACTATCCCGGTCAATGCCGGGATCTACAGCTAGTATTATATAGAGGGAAAATACTTTCAATACATTGGAGGGAATTTATCATGACTGGTCGCATCATGCTTCAGCAACAATACTCCATCCGCTGGCGCATGATCTGGTCCATATGCTAAGAGGCTATGGCAGGTCTGCATAGAATTCTGCCATAGCCTGTGCCCAGATTCTGGTGCAAACTAAAGCAAATGCACCAGGTCGGGGAATACTCGTCCTGTACCACACCCCCACCCACTTGGAGTGAGGGTGGCATAGAGGAAAAAAAGTTGCAGTTCCTCTTCTGCACCAATATTTGCCAGAGAACTGGCCTACAAGCCATGATAAATGCCCCCATTTTATTTTACTCATAACTTTATAAAAGCTCTTGTATGTATTTCACTCCAGATTGTCCATGATACACAGGCTGTTACTTATTGTCGTAGTTAGGCTTCATGAATACAAAAATTGTGTTTGTCATTGTTCTGCTTGTTAATTCAACGGATAGAACACAGACAAGTTAATTTCTATGGGCTTATATAAATGTAGATTACATTCCTGAGATAGTCAGAGAAAGACACAGATACAGTCAGAGAGAGCCACAGAGACTGTCACAGTGAGACGAGGAGCTGCGTGCCGGACACAACAGGGTAGGAGGAGTAATGTGGCTACTGGGGACGTGGAGTAGCCGCGCCGTGTAGCCTCGTGCCGGCTACTCCGCGCCCCAGTAGCCGCATAACTAAATTTACATATTAGGTTAATAAATAGAGATGAGCGAACATACTCGTCCGAGCTTGATGCTCGTTCGAGCATTAGCGTACTCGAAACTGCTCGTTGCTCGGACGAATACTTCGCCCGCTCGAGAAAATGGCATCTCCCGCCGTTTTGCTTTTTGGCGGCCAGAAACAGAGCCAATCACAAGCCAGGAGACTCTGCACTCCACCCAGCATGACGTGGTACCCTTACACGTCGATAGCAGTGGTTGGCTGGCCAGATCAGGTGACCCTGGAATAGACTAGCCCCTGCCTGCGCTGCTCGGATCATTCTGTGTCTGGATGCCGCTAGGGAGAGAGCTGCT
Organism: Engystomops pustulosus; assembly: GCF_040894005.1. NCBI lineage: Eukaryota > Metazoa > Chordata > Amphibia > Anura > Leptodactylidae > Engystomops > Engystomops pustulosus. The sequence goes on from NC_092412.1 coordinate 112,266,833, forward strand.
GCTGGTCAGGGAAAGCGTTAGGCTGTTCTATTAGAATAGTGTTAGGCAGGAGTGATTCTACAAGAACCCAACAGCCCTTCTTAGGGCTACAATAACGTTATACATTTTTTTTTTTTTATTTGCAGCTAGTACCATATTGTGAGGAATTTGCAGGGGGACTTGCTACCGTTGTGTTTAGCTCTTAGTGACACACATATCCACCTCAAACAACAAAGTGGGAAAATTTATTAGGGGTTTGATTTCAATTAGGCACAGTCTGCCATTTACTTTTTATTTTACGTTTATTTTTTCATTACTCAGCGTCATCTCATTTGGCATAGCAGTGTGCTTTCATACTTGGCTAGAAAATAGCCATAGGAGAATCCAAACGGCTTACTTAGGCCTACAATAGCGTTATATATTTTATTTCTGGTTGATCTGCTGGTGGCTGTCCTTGCTGTAGTGCATCTACTACCATATTGTGAGGAATTTGTAGTGAGACTTGCGACCGTTGTGTTTAGCGCTTAGTGACGCACATATCCATCGCAAAGACCAAAGTGGGAAAATTTATTAGGGGTTTGATTTCAATTAGGCACAGTCTTCCAGTTTCTTTTTATTTTACGTTTATTTTTTTAATAACTCAGCGTCATCTCATCTGGCATAGCAGTGTGCTTTCATACTTGGCTAGAAAATAGCCATAGCAATAGGATAGCATCGTTTGGTTTTAAAAACTAAAAAACACAAAAAAAAACAAAACACACAGTTATAACTTTAATTTTCAAAATGTTTAACCCGAGGGCTAGGGGTAGAGGACGAGGGCGGGGACGTGGGCGTCCAACTACTGCAGGGGTCAGAGGCCGTGGTCCTGGGCGGGGTGAGACACCACCTGCTGATGAGGGAGCAGGGGAACGCCGCAGAGCTACACTCCCTAGGTTCATGTCTGAAGTTACTGGGACTCGTGGTAGAGCACTGTTGAGGCCAGAACAGTGCGAACAGGTGATGTCGTGGATTGCCGACAATGCTTCGAGCAATTTGTCCACCAGTCAGTCTTCCACGCAGTCCACCCATGTCACCGAAATAGGCACTCCTCCAGCTCCTGCACCTCAGCCTCCTCCCCCCCAGTCTGCCCCCTCCCAGGAAAATTTGGCATTTGAACCGGCATACTCTGAGGAACTGTTTTCTGGACCCTTCCCACAGTCACAAACCACTTGTCCGGTTGCTGCTGAGCAATTTTCCGATGCCCAGGTTTTCCACCAGTCGCAGTCTGTGGGTGATGATGACCTTCTTGACGTAGTGGAAGAAGTGTGTAAATAGGTGTCCGACGATGAGGAGACACGGTTGTCAGACAGTGGTGAAGTTGTTGTCAGGGCAGGAAGTCCGAGGGGGGAGCAGACTGAGGGATCGGAGGATGATGAGGTGACAGACCCAAGCTGGGTTGAGAGGCCGGGTGAACACAGTGCTTCTGAGACAGAGGAGAGTCCTCGACCAGAACAGGTTGGAAGAGGCAGTGGTGGGGCCAGACGGAGAGGCAGGGCCAGAGCAGGTGCATCAGCGCCAAATGTGTCACGTAGTGAAGCTCCCGTGGCGAGGGCTAGATTTTCAGAAGTCTGGAGGTTCTTTAAGGAAACACCGGATGACGTACGGACTGTGGTGTGCAACCTTTGCCAAACCAGGATCAGCAGGGGTTCCACCACTACTAGCTTAACTACCACCAGTATGCGCAGGCATATGAATGCTAAACACCCCACTCAGTGGCACCAAGCCCGTTCACCTCCGGCCGTGCACACCACTGCTCCTTCCCCTGTGTCAGCTGATAGTCAGCCCCCTGCCCAGGACCCTGGCACAAAAACCCCATCGTCGCCTCCACGATCCTCCACAGCATCCACCAGCGTTCAGCTCTCCATACCCCAGACGCTGGAGCGGAAATATAGTGCAACCCACCCGCACGCCCAAGCCCTTAATGTCCACATCTCCAGATTGCTTAGCCTGGAGATGCTGCCCTATAGGCTAGTAGAGACCGAGGCCTTTCGCAACCTCATGGCAGCGGCCACCCCTCGGTATTCGGTCCCCAGCCGCCACTACTTTACCCGATGTGCCGTCCCAGCCCTGCACCAGCACGTGTCAGACAACATCATCCGTGCCCTGACCAACGCCGTTTCTGACAAGGTCCACCTGACCACGGACACGTGGACGAGTGCTGCCGGGCAGGGCCACTATATATCGCTGACGGCACATTGGGTTAACTTGGTGGAGGCTGGGACCGAGTCTGACCCTGCGGCTGGTCATATACTGCCGACGCCGAGGATTGCGGGGCCTACCTCGGTCCAGGTCTTTCAGGCCTACTATGCCTCCTCCTCCTCCCACCCCTCCTCCACCTCCTCCTCCGAACTACCATCCGTGGGCATGGCGCCATCAGTCGCTAGCTCTAGGCACAGCAGCAGTGCCGTCGCTAAGCGACAGCAGGCGGTGCTCAAACTGCTGAGCCTAGGCGATAAAAGGCACACCGCCCAAGAACTATTACAGGGCATCACGGCGCAGACTGATCTGTGGCTGGCACCGCTGAACCTGAAGCCAGGCATGGTTGTGTGTGACAACGGCCGTAACCTGGTGGCGGCTCTGCAACTCGGCAGACTGACACATGTGCAATGCCTGGCCCATGTGTTAAATCTGATAGTTCAGCGTTTCCTCAAGACATACCCCAATCTGTCTGATTTGCTCACGAAGGTGCGCCACATCTGTGCGCATTTCAGGAAGTCCAGCACAGATGCTGCCACTCTCAGGGCAGCGCAGCGCCGCCTCCAACTGCCCGCTCACCGACTGTTGTGCGACGTGCCCACGAGGTGGAATTCAACATTAACCATGTTATCCAGAGTTTACCAGCAGCGCAGAGCGATTGTAGACTGCCAGATGTCAACTTCCACCAGAACTGGTAGTCAGGTCAGTCCGCTTCCTCAAGTCTACAATGAGGAGTGGACGTGGATGTCTGATATCTGTCAGGTGCTGAGTAACTTCGAGGAGTCAACACAGATGGTCAGTGGCGATGCCGCCATCATCAGCCTCACCATCCCGCTGCTTGGCCTGTTGAAAAACTCTCTGATCAGCATGAAGTCGGAAGCTTTGCGCTCGTCACAAGAGACGGGGGAAGAAGATTCCCTTGTTGATAGCCAAAGCACCCTTAGGTCTGTTTCTCAGCGCATATCGGAGGAGGTGGAGGTGGAGGAGGATGAGGAGGAGAATGTTGGCGAGACACAAGAGGGGACCATTGTTCAGTCCTTCACTGTTCAGCGTGTATGGGCAGAAGAAGAGGAGTTGTAGGAGTTGGAGGAGGAGGAAATGGACAGTCAGGCCAGTGAGGGGAGTGAATTCTTGCGCGTTGGGACTCTGGCGCATATGGCAGATTTCATGCTAGGCTGCCTATCCCGTGACCCTCGCGTTCAAAGAATTTATTCCAGCACCGATTACTGGGTATTCACTCTCCTGGACCCACGGTACAAGCAAAATCTTTCCACTCTCATCCCTGGAGAGGAAAGGAGTGTGAGAATGCATGAATACCAGCAGGCCCTGGTGCACAATCTGAAACACTATTTCCCTTCTGACAGCGCTAGCGGCAGAGTGCGTAGTTCTGCGGGACAAGTAGCGAGGGAGAGTAGGCGAGCAGGCAGCTTGTCCAGCACTGGCAAGGGTACGCTTTACAAGGCTTTTGCCAGCTTTATGTCACCCCAGCAAGACACTGTCACCTGTCCCCAGTCTCGGCAGAGTAGGGCTGATCTTTACAGAAAGATGGTGAGGGAGTACGTAGCTGACCATACCATCGTCCTAAATGATCACACAGCTCCCTACAACTACTGGGTTTCAAAGCTGGACATGTGGCACGAACTGGCGCTGTACGCCTTGGAGGTTCTTGCCTGCCCTGCCGCTAGCGTGTTGTCCGAGCGGGTTTTCAGTGCAGCTGGTGGCATCATCACCGATAAGCGTACACGCCTGTCGACTGACAGCGCTGACAGGCTGACGCTTATTAAGATGAATAAAGCCTGGATTTCTCATAATTTCCAATCTCCACCAGGTGAAGGGAGCTCAACCTGAATAATGTATGCACTCCTCCTCCTCATTTTCCTCCTTCTCCTCCTCTTTGTACACTAAAGCAGAGGAAACTGGCTATTTTTTGACAGGGCCCACTGGCTCTTGCTATAGTACTTTATGCATTTAATTTTTCTGGAGGGCCACCTACCCGGTCCTCTGTTTTAAACAATTTTTGGGAGTGCCACATACAGGCACTCAATCTATTAAATTTTTCTGGAGGGCCACCTACCTGCTCCTCTGGTTTGAAAACTTTTTTGGACTGCCACATACAGGCACTCAATCTATTTCATTTTTCTGGAGGGCCACCTACCTGCTCCTCTGGTTTGAAAACTTTTTTGGACTGCCACATACAGGCACTCAATCTATTCAATTTTTCTGGAGGGCCACCTACCTGCTCCTCTGGTTTGAAAACTTTTTTGGACTGCCACATACAGGCACTCAATCTATTTCATTTTTCTGGAGGGCCACCTACCTGCTCCTCTGGTTTGAAAACTTTTTTGGACTGCCACATACAGGCACTCAATCTATTCAATTTTTCTGGAGGGCCACCCACCTGCTCCTCTGGTTTGAAAACTTTTTTGGACTGCCACATACAGGCACTCAATCTATTTCATATTTCTGGAGGGCCACCTACCTGCTCCTCTGGTTTGAAAACTTTTTTGGACTGCCACATACAGGCACTCAATCTATTTCATTTTTCTGGAGGGCCACCTACCTGCTCCTCTGGTTTGAAAACTTTTTTGGACTGCCACATACAGGCACTATCCAAATTAAATTGTCTCCATAGCAGCCTCCACACGTTGTCTCCATTGCTACCTCCAAAAGTCGTCCATATAGCTGCCTCCATACATCGTCCCCTTATCAAACGAGGTGTGTCAGGCAGAAATTTGGGTTGTTTTCATGGATTCCACATCAAAGTTGTTAACTTTGTCGCCACCCTGCTGTGTAATCCACAAAATATACTGGCAAACTTTTACCATTTACGGATATTATTTCAGCGCTTCTTGCGCATCTGTTTACATTCCCCTCACCCGCCATATCCAAAACTTATAAGAACGCTACTACACTTAACTTGGTGGAGGCTGGGACCGAGTCTGACCATGGGGCTGGTCATATACTGCCGACGCAGAGGATTGCGGGGCCTACCTCGGTCCAGGTCTCAAAGGCCTACTATACCTCCTCCTCCTCCCACCCCTCCTCCACCTCCTCCTCCTCCGAATTACCATCCGTGGGCATGGCGCCATCAGTCGGTAGCTCTAGGCACAGCAGCAGTGCCGTTGCTAAGCGACAGCAGGCGGTGCTCAAACTGCTGAGCCTAGGTGATAAAAGGCACACCGCCCAAGAGCTATTACAGGGCATTCCACATCAAACTTGTTAACTTTGTCGCCACCCTGCTGTGTAATCCACAAAATATACTGGCAAACTTTTATCATTTACCGATATTATTTCAGCGCTTCTTGCGCATCTGTTTACATTCCCCTCACCCGCCATATCCCAAACTTATAAGAACACTACTACACTTGATCTTATACAAAAGGTTCTTAGAAGTGCTGTTTGGGGAGTAGCCTAGAGACAGGGGCTTGGATTGGTGAAAGCTCGCCTGGAAGCGGAGCGCCAGCTCCATCCCAAGATCCAACTAACATAGTTTTAACTGCAGCACCTTTAATCTACTACTAGTTCACTGCCTCCATAATAATAATAATAATAATCTTTATTTATATAGCGCCATCATATTCCGTAGCGCTTTACAAATCATAGGAAACAAATACAAATGTAATGTAACAGAGCACAACATTTGTATGGAACAACAGGAGTGAGGTCCCTGCTCGCCAGAGCTTACGGTTTATGAAGATGATGGGGTAACACGAGGTAAAAGAATATTTAATGGTCAAGCCATTCTTCTTAGGGAATAGAACAAAATATAATAAATGGAATTGCTGTCGCTTGAACCACTCAGCCGTCATCTTATATTCCAGGTCCAGGGTGAATGGGACTGCAGAGAAGTCTGGTGCCTGTTGGTTGCTGGATAACAGATGGGAGGACGACACAGGACGGGTTAGTAGAAGAGTTAAAACTTCATGCAGTTAATGAGTGTTATAGGCTTGCCTAAAGAAATGAGTTTTAAGAGCACGTTTGAAACTTTGGAGGTTAGGTATTAGTCTGATAGTCCGGGGCAGAGCATTCCATAGAATTGGTGCAGCTCTAGAGAAGTCTTGGAGACGCGAGTGGGAGGTCCGCACTAGGGTAGAGGTTAATCTAAGATCACTGGCGGATCTAAGAGCACGGGTTGGGCGATAGACTGAGATAAGAGAGGAGAGGTAGGGGGGTGCAGCATTATACAGAGCTTTATGGATGAGGGTTATTATTTTAAACTGTATTCGAAAGGAGACTGGCAGCCAGTGCAGCGACTGGCATGAACAGTAGGCATACATGGTCCCCTTATCAAACGAGCTGTGTCAGGCAGAATTTTGGGTTGTTTTCATGGCTTCCACAACAAACTTGTTAACTTTGTCGCCACCCTGCTGTGTAATCCACAAAATATACTGCCAAACTTTTATCATTTACCGATATTATTTCAGCGCTTCTTGCGCATCTGTTTACATTCCCCTCACCCGCCATATCCTAAACTTATAAGAACGCTACTACACTTGATCTTATACAAAAGGTTCTTAGAAGTGCTGTTTGGGGAGTAGCCTAGAGACAGGGGCTTGGATTGGCGAAAGCTCGCCTGGCAGCGGAGCGCCAGCTCCATCCCAAGATCCAACTAACATAGTTTTAACTGCAGCACCTTTAATCTACTACTAGTTCACTGCCTCCATACATGGTCCCCTTATCAAACGAGCTGTGTCAGGCAGAATTTTGGGTTGTTTTCATGGCTTCCACATCAAACTTGTTAACTTTGTCGCCACCCTGCTGTGTAATCCACAAAATATACTGGCAAACTTTTATCATTTACCAATATTATTTGAGCGCTTCTTGCTCACCTCCTTTGGTTCCTCTCTGCCACCCATTGGTTTTAAGCCTGAGTCCATTTGGGGTATGTTGCCAAGACACTCTCTAGCCTGCCGCTGCTGCCGCTGCCTCTGCATGCCGTCCCCTATAGTGTCAGGGTCAATTATTGGATGTTTTAGATGCTATCTAGCTTCATTCTGTCACTCTGTCATGGCCATGCTGTTGCCCATAATTTTGGCATAATGGTGCGTTTAAGCAGCCTCAGAGGCATCCATGCATGCTGCCCCTGCTGTTTCCTGTCCATTTCCGTGGTGTTTCCATCCTTTTCTGAGGTTTCCAGGTGTTTGGCCAAGCTTCCCTGTGCAGAGCCTTGGTCCCCTTGAAAAATGCTTGAGTCTCCCATTGACTTCAATGGGGCTCGTTATTCGAGACGAGCACTCGAGCATCGGGAAAAGTTCGTCTCGAATAACCAGTACCCGAGCATTTTAGTGCTCGCTCATCTCTATTAATAAAGTTTCCCAAAAGTTAGCGGGGACGTGAGGATTAGCTCTAAAAAGAGCTCTCCTCACGTCCCTTACATCCACCTACCACCCGATCTACCTTTATAGGTAGATTCGTGGTGGTAGGTTCTCTTTAAGAGGGAAAAAAACCTGAGATTCGAGGTATCAAGGATCCAAAGTTATGGTTCCTAGAAACCAGGATGTATCTCATACATCCTCGGCCATAGAGGTTCCACCCACACATATGAAATACGTGTCGAAAGCATTGAAAGGGTTTAATTACATTAAGCTTGTAGCTTTGTTCTGTAAAGAAAGTTAAAGATAGAGGATCGAATGGCATTGCAGTTCATACTTGCAAGTATGTCTAAGTTCGTATATCCCATTCTTCAGCTGACAGAACCACATTAAAAGCTGTGAAAGATGAAGTACCGTATTAGACGACCTGGTGTATAAGACGACCCCCCTACTTTCCTGTTAAAATATAGAGTTTAAGATATATTCGCCGTATAAGACTACCCCTTTTCCAACGCATACAAAATACCGGTAAAAAATTTAAAAAAAACAGATTTGAATTTAACATGGTCCTTTTTTTAATTTAAATTCTTATGACATGCAGGTATATAGCAGGAAAACTGTCGCTCATAAACATAAGGCATACAACAACAACATTACCATTTTCCATTTTACTGTAAATGTTACCATACTGTACCTTAAATTTTTATTTTATTAAATCATCCATGCCATGTACTCAGAAGCAGGAAAAAAAATTCCAAATGCAATGAAAATGGTGAAAAAACGCATTCGCGCCATTTTCTTGTGGGCTTGGATATTACGTCTTTCACTGAGCGCCCCAAATGACATGTCTACTTTATTCTTTGGGTCGGTACGATTAAGGGGATACCAAATTTGTATAGGTTTTACAATGTTTTCATACATTTACAAAAATGAAAACCTCCTGTACAAAAATAATTTTTTTGATTTTGCCAACTTCTGGTGCTAATAACTTTTTTATACTATGGTGTACGGAGCTGTGGGTGTGTCATTTTTTTGCGAAATTTGATAATATTTTCAATTATATCATTTTTAGGACTGTACGACCTTTTGATCACTTTTTATAGATTTTTTTATATTTTTCAAAATGGCAAAAGAGTGTCATTTTCGACTTTGGGCGCTATTTTCCGTTACGGGGTTAAACGCATTGAAAAACCGTTATCATATTTTGATAGATCAGGCATTTTCGGACGCGTTGATACCTGATGTGTTTATGATTTTTTACTGTTTATTTATATTTATGTCAGTTCTAGGGAAAGGGGGGTTATTTGAAATTTTAGGTTTTTTTTTTAGGTTAATTTTTTTTTTAACTTTTTTTTTTATTTTTTATTTATACTATTTTTCAGACTCCCTAGGGTACTTTAACCCTTGGTTGTCTGATTGATCCTACCATATACTGCCATACTACAGTATGGCAGTATATGGGGATTTTCCTCATTCATTACAATGTGCTATCAGCACATTGTAATGAAGGGGTTAAAACGCAATAGCCTCGGGTCTTCGGAAGACCCGAGGCTACAACGGAGACGGACCGCCGCCCCCGATGACGTCTCGGGGAGCGGCGCCCTATCCTTTTGAGGCTGCCGGCAGCTTTGCCTGCAGCCAACTCTGTGAAAAGCAAAGACTTACCGGCTATGGAGAGGGTTCAGCCCGTGAGCCCTCTCCATGCAGCGCGACCCGACCGCCGCCGTGAATACACGGCGGGCGGTCACGATTACCGGCGTATAAGACGACCCCAGAGAAGACAGAAGATTTTTCTGTCGTCTTATACGCCGGAAAATACGGTAATAATATTTATCCAAGTAACACCACTAATTACATTAAAGACTCAAAAATGGTATAACACATGATTAAAGGAAACCTACCATGGAAATGGACATTCTGACCCACACATACCTGCACATAGGTGTAGCTGAGATGATGCAGGAACATATCTTGGTTAAGCACATAAACCTTCCTTTTTATTATAAAATTTATATTATACACAATTTATATTATACACATAGGCCGATCCGCTCTTGGACATTAGCATAATTGTAGGTTTCCTTTAAATAACAGTGGAAATGTTATTGTGCATGCATGAACTGTAAGCAGAATATTGTGTTTAGAGATTAACTGTGAACTTTGAATTGCCAGATGTCACTATGTGGTAATTGAACAATCAATAACCGCAATTAAAAATGTACTAAACTAAACATGTATAATAAACTGCATTAACAGAGATAATCATTTAAGAGGAAGTGCTGATATTTTTATCCAGCCAATAATGGTCCAGTAATAATAATGTCTTATCTGCAGAAGCAGGGCAAGGAGAATGCATTGGGGGAAGGCAAGCCGGGCAATTGGCTAGGGCCTCACTGGCTACAGGAGCCCCCTTCCAGGGCATTTTTTAATTGCTGCTGGACAACCCCCAAAACAGTGCTTGATGTGTCCAGCCCGGCTCTTCAAGCAGTATTACTGAGGCTTTTAAAATCAATTGGTGTCTTTGAGACATCAATGATGTGATTGTGAATACCCCTCTGCAGAGACCTCTGAACCCTGCACACCCTTGGCCCAAAAAGACCAAGGTGGAGGCTGTTGGAGCACCAGATGATGAGTAGCATTATTGTTTCAAGGGGAAATATTTGTGCCACAAAATAAAAAAAATTGGCATACCGTGTGGCCGAAACAGAGAGTCTGTTTGTGTCTAAGATTATATTTTTTTTGTCAGGCAGTAGGGTATGCTATAGAACAACAAGACCATGCTGACTCACTTCTTTGGCTCGGTACAGAATGGCGCCTCTTGTCAGTACTGTTCATTGTTTTTTTAATGGTAGATGAAGTTGTGACATCAAATTGATGACGGCAGCCTATTACTGCCCTCATCTGAACAACAATGGAGCCATTGATGGGCTGCAGCAGTGGTTATAAGCTGTCAATGTGATATCCCTGCTTCAGTCTCTTTCATAAACAAAATCAAAGACATATTTGTAACAGAAAAGAATGTTGATATAGAATTATTTAGAAAAACAATGACCGGTGATAGGCTCTCTCACAAATTAGGCCCAAAATACTGTTATGGTTCTAGCGTCACCAGACACCTGTCTCTCCTTCACTCTCTATATATTGCCAAAAAATTCACGGTTCTGCACCTAGTTTGACATGTCAATAAGGGTAAACAAACATTCCAAAGAGGTTATATTATCTTACAAAGGAGTGGTTCAGCTCTTGCAACCAGATGCCATCTTAAAATCTTGAGCACCTCATTTAGGTAATGTGGAGATCATTGCTGAATCAGAGGACTTGGTGGTGACCTCTACACTAACGGCATGTTACTGCAAAGGTCAATGAAGGGTGTGCCCTTTGTGTAGAGGTCAGCGCTAAAGCCAGTGATTGACTTTTTTTAAACTTTCAGCTGTTTTCCTATGGCCTGTTTTTTCCTGGAATATTGTTTATATATGAAGACCTACACTCACCGGCCACTTTATTAGGTACACCTGTCCAACTGCTCGTTAACACTTAATTTCTAATCAGCAAATCACATGGCGGCAACTCAGTGCATTTAGGCATGTAGACATGGTCAAGACAATCTCCTGCAGTTCAAACCGAGCATCAGTATGGGGAAGAAAGGTGATTTGAGTGCCTTTGAACGTGGCATGGTCCCAGAAGGGCTGGCCTGAGTATTTCAGAAACTGCTGATCTACTGGGATTTTCACGCACAATCATCTCTAGGGTTAACAGAGAATGGTCCGAAAAAGAAAAAACATCCAGTGAGCGGCAGTTCTGTGGGCGGAAATGCCTTGTTGATGCCAGAGGTCAGAGGAGAATGGGCAGACTGGTTCGAGCTGATAGAAAGGCAACAGTGACTCAAATCGCCACCCGTTACAACCAAGGTAGGCAGAAGAGCATCTCTGAACGCACAGTACGTCGAACTTTGAGGCAGATGGGCTACAGCAGCAGAAGACCACAACGGGTGCCATTCCTTTCAGCTAAGAACAGGAAACTGAGGCTACAATTTGCACAAGCTCATCTAAATTGGACAGTAGAAGATTGGAAAAACGTTGCCTGGTCTGATGAGTCTCGATTTCTGCTGCAACATTCGGATGGTAGGGTCAGAATTTGGCGTCAACAACATGAAAGCATGGATCCATCCTGCCTTGTATCAACGGTTCAGGCTGGTGATGGTGGTGTCATGGTGTGGGGAATATTTTCTTGGCACTCTTTGGGCCCCTTGGTACCAATTGAGCATCGTTGCAACGCCACAGCCTACCTGAGTATTGTTGCTGACCATGTCCATCCCTTTATGACCACAATGTACCCAACATCTGATGGCTACTTTCAGCAGGATAATGCGCCATGTCATAAAGCTGGAATAATCTCAGACTGGTTTCTTGAACATGACAATGAGTTCACTGTACTCAAATGGCCTCCACAGTCACCAGATCTCAATCCAATAGAGCATCTTTGGAATGTGGTGGAACGGGAGATTCGCATCATGGATGTGCAGCCGACAAATCTGCGGCAACTGTGTGATGCCATCATGTCAATATGGACCAAAATCTCTGAGGAATGCTTCCAGCACCTTGTTGAATCTATGCCATGAAGAATTGAGGCAGTTCTAAAGGCAAAAGGGGGTCCAACCCGTTACTAGCTTAGTGTACCTAATAAAGTGGCCGGTGAGTGTATGTGGTAATTATGTCCATGCAATAACTGTTTAGACCCTTTAGAAGATAAGATAAGGTTCTGGGGGAAATGAAGATATTTTCCTTTGTACAGAAGAATTATTGAAAGAGCTTTTCAAACAATGCAGCAGTTCAATGCTCAAGTAAATTATAAATACGATGAGGGAATGTGTCATTGAAGTTATGTCCATTTTCAAAATTTTTACTCCTCTCACTTCAGCAAATTTACTCCAGATTTATCATGTGAATCCTAGTGGCATGAACGGATTTATGAGGTGCGACTTCATAGAAAACAAATTTAGGAGCTAATCCACTGCAGTCTTTTGTAACACAATGTGGCACATGTATTATCGCATCTGCGCCAAAAAATGCTGGGATGTTAATGTTTTTTTGCCGCAGAACTGTTGCGGATCATTTATAATGAGTTTGCGCCAGAAAGAACAGATGTTTCCGACTATCCCGACACCTCCATCTTTTTTTTTTTCACAAGTGGGCGTGGCCTAATGTTTCGACGTTATCCTCCACATTTATGTGTATTTTCTGTGCATTTTTTGGTGAAATTTTTGGTGCACGATAGACCAGGAAAAAATTGGGCAGATAACAAAATTAAGGCGCAGTCCATGTAAGATTTTGGCGCACATCTCATTGATCTCCGATGCCGACAGATGTGTTTGCGCCACAATTAGTAAGTCCCCCCCAATATATATACATGTAGAAACTAGTTGCAACTTTTTAGTGAAATAAAGGGGGAAATTTACAAATCTGTCCACAACAGAATTCTGTTGTACGTTGCACTAAAAAATGGTCTGCACCACATTTATAAAGGGCTTTACACTGTTTTCTGGCTCTCCTATTCCTTGCTCGAGGAAAGGGGTGTGATTGGTAAAAAGGGGCGTGGTTCCGAGACAAAAAGTGTGGTAAAATAACTGCTGACCCAACAGAATTTTGTCCTAATTTTCTGGCTTAAAGTAAGCCAACTAATAAGAGGTATATACGATACAACCTGGGATGGGGAGCGGGAGGAGATCCCGAAACCCCAAACGAACTGGAACACGAAGATGTGAAGAAGAAAAAGCCCAACTATCGTGTGATATCGACAGGCGTGAATGCAGGTATAGCTGTAGGTCAGGACTCTCACCTGAGATCAGATGGTATAAGGCGTATCTGGAGTACTGTTGTGTAGAGCTGCCACTCCTGGATGACCACGTTCAAATAAAGGAACAGGATGCCTGAACGATGGATTAACATGTAAAACAAACCCGGAGAAGATACCAGGAAGGCCCTCTTTGAAGCACACACGGAGATGTATCAAATAAAGATTCCTTTATTGTATATGAAGATCGCGATTCGGGTCCGGAGCTGAAACACGTTGCTATCTTTATATACAATAAAGGAATCTTCATTTGATACAACGTTTCTGTGTGTGCTCCAAAGAGCGCCATCCTGGTATCTTTTACAACTAATAAGAGGTGCAGAGTACGACTAGACAGTCTTATACTGCACCAGATTTATCGTCCAGCACCAGACACTTATATGAATCTGGTGCAGAATAAGACTGTCTAGTCTAACCCTGCACTGTCTAACCTTAGGACAGTTTTATAAATCTGCCCCACTATGTTTTCCTCAAATGGAGCTTTTCTTGTGGAGCTTTGAAAAACTTTCACACCAGGCCTCCAGACATCCTCACAACACACAAAGATAAGTGGCAAGAGAGGTAAAAAAAGTTATGTGCAAATGCGGCAATCATACATGTCACCCAATGGATGGTTCTAGTATAAAGGTTCTTTGAGTTCTAGTAAATTTAATAGTATTTATTTAAAAAATGTTTCATTGTGAGCACATGTAGTCAGGCATGCCTTATATTTTCGTGTATAAGCTGAGTTTTTCAGCACCAAAAATGTGCTGAAAAACATCACCTCGGCTTATACAGGAGTCAATGAAGAAATAAACTTATATACCCACCCCCCCATCTCCCCTATGTTGACGCAGCTCCTCTTCTGTCTTCCCCACGGCTACTCTTCTTTCTTCGGTCTTCTGTAGCAGCCGGCAGAGTCGCGGCCATGTTATCTGATAGCCTGCACATACTATGACATCATCAGCGGCCACATCATAGTGTGCGCCTGCCGGCAGAGTGCATGGCCAGGTCTCTGCTGGCTGTTACAGAAGGCCGAAGAAAGAAGAAGAGCCTCCGGGAAGATGGAAGAGGAGCCGCGCCGACATCGGGGAGCTGTACTGAGCATCAGGGCCGCCGGAGGGTGAGTATATATGTTTATTTTTTTTAAGTGCTGGGTGGGCTGGCTGTATACTACTGGGGGCTAGCAGGCTGTATACTATAGGGAAGCTGGCTGTATACTACTGGGGGCAGGTTGGCTGTATACTACAGGGCGCAGGCTGGCTGTATACTACTGGGGGTTGGCAGGCTGTATACTACAGGGGGAAGGCTGGCTGTATACTACAGGTTCAGGCTGTCTGTATACTACAGGGGGCAGGCTGGCTGTATACTACAGGGGGAAGGCTGGTTGTATACCACATGCGGACAGGCTGGCTGTATACTACAGGGGGCTGACTGGCTCTATACTAAATGGAGCTGGCCGGCTGTATACTACAGGGGGCACGCTGGCTATATACTACTGGGAGCTGGCTGGCTATATACTACTGGGGGCTTGCTGGCTATAATCTTGGGGGGCTGTGACCAATGCATTTCCCACCCTCAGCTTATACTCGAGTCAATAGGTTTTCCCAGTTTGTGGTAGTAAAATTAGGTACCAACTTATCAACTTATACTCGAGTATATACGGTAATTGGAATGTTAACTGGTTCAGTGTAATAACAATCTTGATGTTATCATTTGGAATTTCATTCATACAGATCCATTCAATGTTCAACATCAAAATATATTCATACCCTTATATCACAAAAGTAGAATAAAGGAATGTACTATAAAAAAAAGAAAAAAATAGCTGATAGAGAGAGAGAGAGGAAGAAAAAAATTAAAAACTCTTCTTGAAGGAAACCTACCATTTGATTTCATGCATTATGAAGCAAACTTACCTTGAGAATGCTGCAGCTACACTAAAGCAGAATCATATCTTGTTTAATCCCTGAGTTGAGGTATTTTGCTGAAAAAACAATTATAAAATTCAGGACCTTGGGAAAGCTGGGTGAGGCTGTCATAATACACATTATTACACGGAGTTTGTCATTACACATGGAGCTTAGTGAAGACATGACTAATCAACATGAGCTGGATCACTCATTCACAGCAGCTGGGGGATGGTGCAGCAATTGATTATTATGCCTTCAGGCACAACACTGTTACATCATCCTGTGAGCAGTGCATAACTAATGTGCTAGGAAAAGCAAAGAGCTCAGGCAAAGGAGGACACAGCTTCATTATCATAATTGTATAATAGTTTTATCAGCAAAACCACTCAGCACAGGGATTAACCAAGATATGTTTCTGCATCAGTGTAGCTACAGTATTCTCAAGGTATGTTTGAGATGCAAAGGGATAATGCAAAGGGAGTTTTTTTGTTAAATAAAAGTTGAAGGCATGTAACTGAAAATGATAAAAAATAATAATAATCAAATCCCCCACTGTTGCTGGCAGAAGCTCTCTGTATTCCTTGGAACTGGCAGAACTGGCAGAGAAGCCCCCTTGATAAGACCATATGACCGCATACAAGCATTAGGGTTGAGGTCCAGTTTTGTCAATTAACAAAATGTGCTTTTCCCTTTTCATGGTCTGCATTATACATTAACTCAATTCAGGGAACCCAAAAGGGCTGTACCCATGTATTGCTTTATGAAATAAACACAGTAGAATGCTAGTTCCTTATACTCAGGCAAGTCAGGATTAAACCCCAGACCAAGAGTTGCTTATAACTTCTATTGTGAAGGAACTGTATTATACACTTTAACATTAGTGGTTTCTGCTTAATTTTCATCTTATTCATGGATGCTGCATAATTTGCTTTATAAAGGACTATAAAGAATTTTCCAGTTTTGAAGAATCTGACACACTCTGCACACTCCACAGACACACTGCACATAGTACAGACTGCCCTAGGGAAATGTATTGGATATTTAAAATCCAATCCCTCAATCCAGCAGATTTAAACAGAAACTTGGAAAGTGTGTATTGAATACTTCTGTTACTATATATCTGCAATCTGGTTTTATTTTACGTTCTTTCGATTATATTTACTCATTTCCTTTAGCGTCAGCCATTTAGATATTTCATTAATATGAAATTTAATACTTATTTCAAGAATGTTTTATTTATAGCTTTGATATGCTCACATTTTATTTTTTATGTTGTATATATACTCCCTGTGGCATTTGTATTTATCGACATTTTCAATTAAATTATTTTATTATTTTCTCTTGCACTCTTGGTGCGAGCCAGCGCTCCTTACACTATGTAACTCGGTAAAATCATGAAGTGTCTGGTTACCAGGGCAGAACCAATGCTCCTGGAAAGTCATGTTGATGACTTCCGGTTGCGTCAGGAACAGGATCCATACACCCATGCGCGGGCATCCGAAGAGATGCATTGTGTTGTCGGCGTGTGTACACTATGGATATTAATATGTCAATATATTTTAATTATTTATATCTACTAAATAAACATTACCTAACTTTCCTTTTGGAGTTCATAAGCTTCATAATTTTGACAATTTCTATTGTAAAACTCATTTAGCTACAGTAGTTCATGCAACGTATGTGCCACCTTCAAAAATTGCCCCAAAGAACATAAAAAAAACAGGAGGGGACATACTGGCATGACTTTTCTCCGCCCCCACGACTTTTTACTGGTCATTTCAAAATGTTCTTTTTAGCATAAGATTATATCTCCCAGAATAAGATGTCGCTGTCTATGGTCAGCTGCAGATAACTGTCTTCAGCCCGTATGCTGTTCCTATCTCTTGGGCTTAAAACATAGCAGGATGTAAATATGATACATGGACTTCCTGGCTGCCAGCTGAACAACAGTGTCGGTACTGCAAGAACAGTTACAGTGTCGACACTACAGTTATGCCGGCAGATAGTGAGTCCTTGCATCCTATTTCTGTATGATGCAAGCACTCCCATCCACTGTGAGATTTGACCAAGGATCGAGTCCGTTTCCATTAGCTGAATGCATTTGTCTACAGCCTGCCTAAATTCTTATAACAGGTTCACATCTAAAGTATGTGAACCGCTTAACTCCACATCTATATTTTCCAGTGGAAAACCTAATTTTTCTTCATATGGTTCACATAATGTAGTATTTCAGGGATTTGCCAAGGTTTGGCACACAGGTTGGAGATGAAGTCAGAATTCCTGTTCATTTACACTGTTACTTCACACTGGGTCTTTGCAACTTGTTGCCTAAATTGTAACAAACAATTATACAGTAGGTGAAAGCTATCACAACCAGCATCAAAAATGTCAGTCTTGATACATCTTGACAAGTATTATTAGTCCTTATAAATTCACAGCTAAAATATCAATTTTAGACATCCAAGTTGCTTACGTGTGGCAGGTTTAATTCATGGATACTCATGGGGAAGATTTATCAAGACTTCTACACTAGTTTGTCTGTCCTGAATAATTATTTTCCTCTTCACGCTATTGTCACTCCAAGTGGGTGACACTATGGGCGTTCCTGCCCTGCGTCTGTGCCCTCACTATACTCTGTGAGCTTTTATGACTGACAGTTTGTTGGTTACGGCACAATTCTATGACTGACAGGGCCTGGCGTGGAAATGTAAGTCACACAGACCAGAAACCAGATACATCAGTGAAAGGGCAGGGACTTCATCATACACCATCAAATGATAAATGTCCCACATGGACTATTGAATATGGGATAGATTTATAAAAAAACGTCTGAAAGCTAGCGTGCAAAGTCATTTGGACAATCTTAAACTGGTTTAATTTTCACAAAAATGTGCAATACATTTTCTAGCCTCCTTTCCTGCTAAATCACACCTCATTTTTTAGACATTTCCTCTTTAAGGCGTAATATCAATTTTGATTCCCACCCCTCACAAGAATGTGAGTCCCTTTAATACTAATTGATTCATGGACCCTGACAAAAGTGAAACCGTTTTCAGTTACAAACAACAACCATCACAGTAACAGTCACAAGAAACGGTCACCCTTCACTGCTCCATGATGTTTTCATTCCTACTTTGTTACTATTTTTGGACTGGTGCCAAGACTTGTCTTCCTGTTCCATTTGAACTACATTATAACAGTGGTCTGAGAAATTCTTGGTGCAGGACAGCAGTATCTCAGTTTTATTTGATTTGTTCTAATGTTTGACTATTGAGTTTATATATATGCATAATGCAGTACAAACTGCTTTGTTGTCATTATGAACATGTATGGGCCTAATGTAAGGATTATGCAGGTTAATCTTAGCAATTCAGGGACAGTTGGGTTGCCATGTTTCAATGTTTCAAAGCCATATAATTGTTTGTGTATAGTTTAAGAGTCGACAATGTGTGTACATATTGCAGTGCTTTCATTCTTTGATTCAAGGTCACCTTACGTGCATCTGATAGTCAGTGTCAAGTTTATCTGGCTTGTTGCGTGTGAAAGCTAGTCAAACTAGTTCAGTTACACAATAGTTTCTAGGTCACTACCGCACAATTCCAACACAAAGACTGTTTATGGAATTTGACAATACTGAGGAGTGCTACAAGACATTGCAAAATGTCTGCAAACCACCTACTCACATTGAAAGCACTGCACTTGTCTGTGGTGCACATAATGTTACCATACGGGAATTACCGTATATTCCGGCGTATAAGACGACCTGGTGTATAAGACGACCCCCCTACTTTCCTGTTTAAAATATAGAGTTTAAGATATATTCGCTGTATAAGACAACCCCTTTTCCAACGCATACAAAACACCGGTAAAAATAAAAAAAAAAAACAGATTTGAATTTAACATGGTCCTTTTTTTAATTTAAATTCTTATGACATGCAGGTATATAGCAGGAAAACTGTCGCTCATAAACATAAGGCATACAACAACAACATTACCATTACAGCACAGCCCCCAGTAGTATACAGCACAGCCCCCAGTAGTATACAGCACTGCCCCCAGTAGTATACAGCACAGCCCCCAGTAGTATACAGCACTGCCCCCAGTAGTATACAGCACAGCCCCCAGTAGTATACAGCACAGCCCCCAGTAGTATACAGCACTGCCCCCAGTAGTATACAGCACAGCCCCCAGTAGTATACAGCACAGCCCCCAGTAGTATACAGCCCAGCTCAGCCCAGCATTAAAAAAAAAAATAAACTTATATACCGCGTTTCCCCGATTGTAAGACACCCCCGAAAGTAGGACGTAGCGGGGGTGTAAGGGGGGACATCTAATGTAAGACGTACCCCGAAAGTTAGACGTACCGGAGGCAAATTATATGGTACCTGCTTCAGGACCGTGGACAGCAGGGGGAGCCGGGAGCGGAGGGGGGATTGGTGGCTGCTGGCGGCAGTCAGAAGTCGGCCAGCAGGGGCGGGAGTACGATGCAGCTTCCGGGAGTGGAGGGGTGGAAAGCGGAGGTACTGTATGTGGGGGTCAGGTTGGAGCCGGCCAAAGGGTGGGCGGGAGCTTGATGCCGGCGGTAGCTGGAGATCGCGAGACCGGGTCCTCTGATTGGACCAGCGGCTCCTTCACGAGGAAGAAGAAGCTACACCTCTACCCAGCACTACAGAGGAATTGATCCCATCGTCATTACGGTACCAGGTACTGTAACCCTATGGGAGACAGTGTGTGGGATACTGTATGGGGCTGTAACCCTTTGGGAGACTGTGTGGGATACTGTATGGGGCTGTAACCCTATTGGAGACTGTGTGGGATACTGTATGGGGCTGTAACCCTATGGGAGATGTGTGGGATACTGTATGGGGCTGTAACCCTAAGGGAGATGTGTGGGATACTGTATGGGGCTGTAACCCTATGGGAGATGTGTGGGATACTGTATGGGGCTGTAACCCTATGGGAGATGTGTGGGATACTGTATGGGGCTGTAACCCTATGGGAGATGTGTGGGATACTGTATGGGGCTGTAACCCTATGGGAGATGTGTGGGATATCGAAATTTTATTCCAATATAAGACATACCCCGAAAGTAAGACATAGTGGGACTTTTGAGGGTAAAAAGAATGTAAGACACTGTCTTACTTTCGGGGAAACACGGTACTCACCCTCCGGTGGCCCCAATGTGCTGCGCTGCTCCCCCGATGTCCGCGCGGCTCGCCTTCAGTGTTCCACGCCGTCTTCTTTCTTCTGCTGGGTGCCGCCATTGATCTTCCCCGACAGGCGCCTAGTATGACGCGCCGCTGCTGGGAAAAACATGGCGGCGCCCAGCAGAAGAAAGAAGACGGCGCGGAAGACTGAAGACAAGCCGTGCATACATCGGGGCCAACGGAGGGTGAGTATGCGCCCCAATGTCTTTTTGAGGCTGCCGGCAGCTTTTTGAGGCTGCCGGCAGCCATCGCTGTGAAAACACCCGCGGGTGTTACCGGTAAGCCTTTGCAATGTGCAGCAAAGACTTACCGGCTATGGAGAGGGCTCAGCCCGTGAGCCCTCTCCATGCACCGGGACCCGACCGCCGCCGTGAATACACGGCGGGCGGTTGGGATTACCGGCGTATAAGACGACCCCAGAAGATTTTTCTGTCTTCAAAAGTCGTCTTATACGCCGGAATATACGGTATTAGGAGGAGTAATAATGTTTGTTGGGCCTGGACATGCAGTCATACATGATCCGCAGTGGTGCACCATGGCAGTGTGATCTATCTAGTCCAATCAGGTCTGATATTGCTTCATTACTGTCCAAGAATATGCAAATGACTATGAAGTTCTTTGGACCTTACAAATATTGCAATTCACTTTAGCCCTAGGCTCCAATGATCTGCACTCCCTCAGTCAGTCCCATGGTGCCATCACCCCATGGCCTCTGTGGTGGATTGAGTGTCCCATGGGAAGTTAGGAGTAAGTGTTACTGTATACACTCTATAAGCGCAATAAGACGTACCCTTACGTCTTGCTGCGCATGGGGGAGTATGAAGAGGGCTCACGGGCTGAGCCCTCTTCATACTCACCAGGCATTTGCTTCATAATGAAGCAAACGCCCGTCGCTAACACCCGCGATCGGTGCTTGCACTGATCGCAGGTGTTAACCCTCTGATCACCGGCGGCAAAGCTGCCGGCGGCATTAAAGAGCTTGGCTTCGATGACGTCACCGGGGAGTGGCAATCCGTTGCCATGACAGCCTCGAATCACACAAAGATCCGAGGCTGTCATGATCAAGGCTATCAATTACAATGTGCGATCTGCACATTGTAATAGATGGTATGCAAAATCCCCATATACTGCCATACTGTAGTATGGCAGTGTATGGTAGGATCAATCAGACAACCTAGGGTTAAAGTACCCTAGGGAGTCTGAAAAATAGTAAAAAAAATAAATAAAAAAAAGTAAAAAAAAAATTATATTAAAAAAACATAAAAATTCAAATCACCCCCCTTTCCCTAGAACTGATCTAAATATAAATAAACAGTAAAAATCCTAAACACATTAGGTATCGCCGCGTCCGAAAATGCCCGATCTATCAAAATATAATAACCGTTTTTCACTGCGTTTTACCCTGTAGCGGAATATAGCGCCCGAAGTCGCAAATTGCATTTTTTAGCCATTTTGAAAAATAGAAAAAATTCTATAAAAAGTGATCAAAAGGTCGCACAGTACTAAAAATAAAAGCGTTGAAAACTTCATCAGAATTCGCAAAAAATGACACCACCCACAGCTCTGTACACTAAAGTATGAAAAAGTTATTAGCGCAAGAACACTGTAAAATGAAGATTTTTTTTTCTGTACAGGAGGTTTTAATTTTTGTAAATGTATTAAAACATTATAAAACCTATACAAATTTGGTATCCCTGTGATCGTATTGACCCAATGAATGAAATAGACCTGTCATTTGGGGCACACAGTGAAAGCTGTAAAAACCAAGCCCACAAGAAATGGCACAAATGTGTTTTTTCATAATTTCCACTGCATTTAGAATTTTTTTCCCGCTTCCCAGTACACGGCATGGAATATTTAATACCATCACTACGAAGTGAAATTTGTTACACAGAAAATAAGACATTGCACAGCTCTTTACATGGAAAAATAAAAAAGTTATAGATTTTTGAAGGCGGGGATTGAAAAATAAAAATGAAAAAGGGCCTGGTCCTTAAGGGGTTAATCTTATACTGTTCATAAAGGAAATGTAATGATGAACTTCAATCATGTTGCTGTAACCCATCAGCCAAATGTCCACCTAACTGAATGTCCCCCCCTGATGGTCCTCTTTAATTAAATATCCACCCAAGTTAGCCCCCTTTAATAAAATGTCCACTCCAGAAGCCCCCCTTTAATGAAATGTCCACCCTAGATGCCCCCTATTAATGTAATGTCCACAGCAGGGCCCTCTTGAAAGAAAAAAAAAATCTATACTCACCATACAGCTTCTTCTCATCGGCCCCTCAGCTCTGTCTTCTCTTCGCAGCTACGTCTTCTCCTTCCATCCATGGAGTAAAATCTCTTCTTACATTCCATGCCTTGTTATTAATAATTACTGTATGTCATCTTATTTTAAAACGAAGATACATTGTTTTAGGTAGTTTACTGTTATCTATTTTGTTTTTCTTCTCTGCACTCCTCACAAATGTGGTAGACATTCTCAGAGCTATAAAAGCTAGATAGACACATAGATTATTATGCAATGTGTGGTAACCTGACTTAAGTAGGTCACTAGTTTATAATTGAGCACAAGTTCAGGAATAGTTTCAGCTTAAGTTCTCATGTCAAATTGAATTGGTTAGAAATAAAAGATCTACATGATTTATTCTTGTTGACTGTGAAAAAATTTTTTACCCATGCCCTGTATTCTATTTTTTCTTTCCAGCTTCAGCATTTAATAAACTGAAGTCTTTGAAACTACCGCTGGTAGCAGCCATAGCAGTTGCTATGGGGCCCTCAGCATAATATGTATATAAGGGCTCATTCCCACAAATGTACAAATGTATAATATAATATGATATATTAGGGTAGCATTGACAAACAATTCTACTCTCTCAGTAGTGTTCACTTCTATACACCCCAGTGTTTTATGTCTTATTTTCATTGTATATATGAAAGTATATTGAATATTTGTTTCATTCATGTCCTATGTGACTGACTGATAAATATAATCCACCTGCATTTAATTAAGTCTCTGATTTAGTCTCAGGGTTCTGTTTAAAGCACACTTTTCGGTTTATTTTTTTTTTTACAAAAGTTTAAAATATCCATTAAAATTTGGTTCCACTTCACTATTCTGTCCCACCAAAAAAATTACAATTTTATATCTTTATGTTTAAAGAATGAAATGTGACAAAAGGTAGAAAAGTACAAGAGGGACAAATACTTTTGCAAGTTACTGTAAGTAGCTAAAACACATCAGAGTTCCCATTGGATGTCTTAAATTATCTCTCTGGCTCTATATCTCACCCTACCACATTTATGGTACAGTGACCATGATAAGAAATTAAGAGGAGACAACTTTTTGGCAAAATGTGTTTTTTTGGTAAATTTAAAAATATGGTCTACAGTGTGTCTGTTATGTTGTTATTGTCCTTGTTGATAGTGGTTACTATTATTAGTTCAGCATGTGTAGCAAATGCACTATTAGTTAAGATATTTGCAACCGAAAAAATTGTGTGTTTCTGCTCTTTCGCCTGCTCCACTTCCTACATTCTAGTGACATCTAGTTTTAAGGGACATCATAAACTGGCCTTTTACTGGCATGGACTTGAAATAGACGAGTATTATATACCTAAGGTTCAGAAAAGATGCATCTGGTTCCTGTTAAGCCATTTAGCGGTGATATGACCTAGAAAAACTACTTACAATGAGAAAAGGGCTGAACTTTGCAGAAAATATATTGCATAAATAAGTAAATGTCTATTTAGAGAAACCTTAAAACATTTACCTTTACAACAAGTTTCCAACAGCCATGATAAAAATAGTAACGAAAAGAAGAAACACAGGAAACACAACATATTCTTCAAAATAAATATTTGATCAGACAATTCAGCTGAATAAATGTTAATCTAGTGTTGTGTACATAACCCATCTAGGAAGTCATATATGTGGTGAAGGTAATTAGTACAGTGCCCTCCATTGTCTTCGTGTGAGGTGCTTATGTAGATATGTGACAAATAGGAGTAGAAGACTTGTGCTTGACATGGTATTCACTACTTTTTGGAGAATGATTAGGATTATCTGGAAATACTTATTTTTTTAGTATATGGCTTGTTTTTTTTTTTAAATATTAACAAAGAAGGTATATTTCTTCCTGCTCCCATTCTCATGTAGCCTGTCACTGCTGGCTTCTGTAGGTATACAAAGGCTGTTGGCAAGTTGCCTCTACTGCTTCTGTTTACATACAATGTCCGGTGGTGATGTGTATACACAGCCGTGCACTGAAACTCAAGCTAGCAGTGAGGGGGGGGGGTTAGGTTTCTTATCCTCAAATTGCCAATTATATACTCTACCCAACTGGTAGTCCTCTAGGTCACGGTGCCACTTTCTTCTTTTAGTATCCTCCTGCTCAATCTGGAATTTGGATAACATATTAGTAAGTGTGATCTTGTTTTTATTTAGTTCCTCTTCACTCAAAAGTGTTTTCAAATTCCCCTCGTGTCGGGGTCGGGGTCCATCTTCAGCAATATTGCGATCTTCTTAGACAAGTTACTTAGGAAATTTGCCATTGAAGCAGAGTCCTATGTGAGAGATACCTCTGACTTTTTGTTAAAACTAGGTGATGTTAGCCTACCCACCGACACAGAAACAATACTTGTCTCCTTTGATGTAGTGAGCTTATACACTTCAATATACCACGCTAGGGGTATTGCAGCAGTGAAACACTTCCTCATTGAGTCTTCTCAATATTCGGAGGAGTGCAACACATTCATTTTGGCGCTCTTGGAGGTTATACTGACCTGCAATTATTTTCTATTCAGAGATCAGTTCTTTATGCAGACCCAAGGAACTGCCATGGGGTCGAATGTGGCACCCACTTACGCAAATATGTACATGCGTTTTTTGGAGGAACATCATATTTATGGTTCGCATCACTTCAGACAGGTCTTATGTTGGTGGCGTTATATAGATGACACATTCGTCATCTGGTCTGGAGATGAGACACAATTACATACATTCTTTGACTATCTGAACTGTATTGATCCTACTGTAAAATTCACCTACATACACTCCAAGAAGGAGATTCAATTCTTGGATGTCAAAGTGTCACTTGAGAATAATATACTTACCACAGATCTGTACACAAAAGAAACGGACAGGAACAATCTTTTAGACTTTCATAGTTGCCATCCGAGACGGATGATTAAATCTTTGCCTTACAGTCAGTTGCTACGGGTGAAGAGGATTGTTGATGGGGACCCCCCATTACAAAACAGACTAGATGACATGGCAGATAAATTTCGCCAGAGTGGTTATCCTTCGCACATCTTAAACACCCATAAGAAGAAGGTGACAGATATTGATCGAAAAAAACTCTTAAGCAGTACACCCCACAGATCGGAGACTGACAGACTCACATTTGTCACTACCTACACCGAGACTAGCCCACTTATTTCTAACATTGTTAGAAAATACTGGCCCATCTTGAGAGATGGTTTAGGTACTCCTACCATCTTTGACCAACCTCCTGTATTCGCATACAGACGAGTGAGGAACTTACAGGACGAGTTAGTAAGATCTGACATTGGCCCAAAGAAAAAAATTGTACAATCCTTCTTAACCACTAGGAAGAAGGGATGTTTTCCATGCTTGAATTGCGTTAATTGCAAAACCATTGTTAAAGGGAATACTTTCATCGACCGACATACTGGCAAGGAGTTCTTTATCAGACACTATCTCACTTGTTTCTCATCTTATGTTATATACCTTTTGGAATGCCCTTGTGGCTTATGGTATGTTGGGGAAACGAGCACAGAACTGAAGTTGCGATTGAATAATCATAGGCAGTCCATCAGGGACAGGAGAGTTGACTTACCAGTCTCAAAACATTTTGTGGAGGCCAAACATACGGAATTTCAACTACGAGTCAGAATTATTGACCATGTCCCACCTCATAGATTAGGGGGAAATAGGCTACATAGACTTCGTAGGAAAGAATTGTAGTGGATCCATAGATTGGACACTCTGAAACCCAAGTGTCTCAATATTGAATTTAGAACCACGGAAGTTGCTCTATAATGGGTGTAAACCTATGTAGGTTGGAATCTTGGTCACCTTATCTGAATCAGTGAAACATTGGTGTATGATATTGTATATTTATAATGATTATTTCCTAACGAGCCGTATACTTACCACTTTTTCTTCTTTTTTAGATCTCGCAAACACTTCACTAGAGGCACCCCACTGTTTTCTTCACTCTGCAGATGTGATCTCCGCTGATTATCCTAAGGATCAGACACTACATATCATGATTCACCTCCTTCAGTAACCTTTATTGATCTATAGGGAGACTGCACTTATTTTGGGTTGCAAATGGTCTCTATTATGGGCCAGATATAGAGTGATAACCTGACCTGCATTATGCACCCGCTGGACTCCGGTCCTGAAAGGGTAGCTACGGATGCTGATAACTCAGTCACGATAATGTGACTGATGTCTGTGCATGGCACTCTGTGGACCCATTGAGACCCGGAACCCGTTTTTGAGACAATAATCTCGTATTTATTATACACTGCATGGTTCTCCCTTTCACAAGATGGCGTCATGTGACTGCCAGCTCTGTTTATATGAGTCACATGATTGTGTCAGAGGCGGTGCTCCATGGGTGCACGCCACTATTCCACATCCTGCCAGCTACTGATCCTTAGGTAGGCGCCAGATCTTCCTTTTATTATGCACATGACTGCACTAGGTCTCTAACTTAATGTTTATATGTAATTGTAAAGTCCTTTTTGTATTCAAATATGTGATTTAAACTTGGTATTGCTGTGATCACATGACCTGTAAGATGATGTCACTTCCTGTGTATTTTGTATAAATTTTTCACTGTGTTACATGCACCTTTGCTTGAGAAAGGCTCCAGATGCAAGGAGCCGAAACGTAGCCTTGACACATGTGTGAATAAATGAGTATGTTTTTCTGATTTCCACAAATCTCGGAGTGCTGCCTTTTTTTTGCTGTTCTATATATATATATATATATATATATATACATATAAATATATATATATATATATATATATATATATATACACACTCACCGGCCACTTTATTAGGTACACCTGTCCAACTGCTCGTTAACACTTAATTTCTAATCAGCCAATCACATGGCGGCAACTCAGTGCATTTAGGCATGTAGACATGGTCAAGACAATCTCCTGCAGTTCAAACCGAGCATCAGTATGGGGAAGAAAGGTGATTTGAGTGCCTTTGAACGTGGCATGGTTGTTGGTGCCAGAAGGGCTGGTCTGAGTATTTCAGAAACTGCTGATCTACTGGGATTTTCACGCACAACCATCTCTAGGGTTTACAGAGAATGGTCCGAAAAAGAAAAAACATCCAGTGAGTGGCAGTTCTGTGGGCGGAAATGCCTTGTTGATGCCAGAGGTCAGAGCAGAATGGGCAGACTGGTTCAAGCTGATAGAAAGGCAACAGTGACTCAAATCGCCACCCGTTACAACCAAGGTAGGCAGAAGAGCATCTCTGAACGCACAATACGTTGAACTTTGAGGCAGATGGGCTACAGCAGCAGAAGACCACACCGGGTGCCACTCCTTTCAGCTAAGAACAGGAAACTGAGGCTACAATTTGCACAAGCTCATCGAAATTGGACAGTAGAAGATTGGAAAAACGTTGCCTGGTCTGATGAGTCTCAATTTCTGCTGCAACATTCGGATAGTAGGGTCAGAATTTGGCGTCAACAACATGAAAGCATGGATCCATCCTGCCTTGTATCAACGGTTCAGGCTGGTGGTGGTGTCATGGTATGGGGAATATTTTCTTGGCACTCTTTGGGCCCCTTGGTACCAATTGAGCATCGTTGCAACGCCACAGCCTACCTGAGTATTGTTGCTGACCATGTCCATCCCTTTATGACCACAATGTACCCAACATCTGATGGCTACTTTCAGCAGGATAATGCGCCATGTCATAAAGCTGGAATCATCTCAGACTGGTTTCTTGAACATGACAATGAGTTCACTGTACTCAAATGGCCTCCACAGTCACCAGATCTCAATCCAATAGAGCACCTTTGGGATGTGGTGGAACGGAAGATTTGCATCATGGATGTGCAGCCGACAAATCTGCGGCAACTGTGTGATGCCATCATGTCAATATGGACCAAAATCTCTGAGGAATGCTTCCAGCACCTTGTTGAATCTTTGCCATGAAGAATTGAGACAGTTCTGAAGGCAAAAGGGGGTCCAACCCGTACTAGCATGGTGTACCTAATAAAGTGGCCGTTGAGTGTATATATATATATATATAGAGAGAGAGAGAGAGAAAGAGAGAGGACGATAAATATATAGATGGAAGATAGATAGATGATAGATTTATAGTTTTGGGAGCTAAATAAGGCGAGATGCTGCTGGGGATGCTGATTGTTTTGTGAAAGTGTTGTTGAAAAATGTGTTTCCTTTACAGTTACAATAGATCAATTAGAACTGGTATTCAGCAAAATTAAACATCTTTTTTGAAAATAGTTAATGCAAGCCTTGTCTTCCGTACCTGTAATGTTGATGTAGCTAATGGATAATTTAAATCATGAAAAGTTTAGGTTTCCAAATGCCCATCTGCTGTTGACCTTAGTATTTGGTTGGCATTCTACCTCCAGATGCCAAGCTAAGGTGGTGGAGTTTTTTAATCTTGAAGTTTTTAGTAATGATTCATTTAGCAGAAATAATAATATGTGAGCTTACTGTTCTCATGTTAATGAGTATTATATCAGTCTGTAAGAAGAACAATGCCAATTTAGAGTGGCCCAATAAAACAAACAAAAAATCCTCTGCTACACTGTAAAAACCATTGCCAGAGTCACCCGCGTTTGCTCCGGAGTATACAGAAAGAGCATATCAACCTAGGGAATTAATTTATATTGGTTATTTTGAGTTAATTTGAAAACAAATTTTAGCTTACAAAAAATATACGGTATATTTCTCTCCAGTTTAACTTTAACCCCCCAAAACTAAAAATAAAAAGGTACCTTAACTTTTTTTAAATTTTTAACTATCCCCATGTATCACAAAAAAAAACGAAGCAAAAATTTTCATGGTATTGTATACAATAAAAGAAGTTATGGCCCTTAAAATAATAAGTATGAAAATTTGTTAGAAAAGGGGTCAATTATCTACTAACACAAAAATGGAAACAGTGTTAAGTGGTTAAAGGGAACCTGTCACCTGGAGTCCTATTTCTGGCTTCTCACTGGCCACACCCATTCTACACGGGTCACAGCCTGTTTTATTATAAAAACACTTTGGAAATGTGTACTCTATTATCTATGGGCACATTGGGGAGCCAGAAAAAGGGATCCTGAAGTTCCCTTTAAGGAAAATTTAGTAAAAACAACAAGGGCTTTTACAAACACGTATACACGCTGATAACTTTTAAAAAAAGTAAATGTTTTGGGAATTGCCATTTAAGAAGGAAGTGGTGGAGAATTGAAGAAGTCTGAAATCACCACATTTAACAAATCAGCAATACGTCACATAAAATTTCTATACATAGCAAAATGAGAAATTACTATGATGACCAGTGCATGCAATCCTAGGATTTCCTCAATAGACCATGATACATAGATTTATCACTAAGACATGAAATGTGTGAAAAGGAAGAACGCTACTCTGATTATATAATAAACTACGTAACAATTCAGCTGGGCATACGCATAAGTCCAGTGTCAGGCAAATATATAGATTTCTCCAAGCCATTGTTGAAAAGCTGCCAGGATACGTAAGGGACATGAGCGACTGTTTTTTGGTACACCTTTAACATGGGACGTGCAACACAATTCTGAGTCTAACCTTTTAACAACTTACAAATGCCCTATAATACTCTTGAATGGGTCCCTCTTATAAACCAATATAACCTAGAGAAAAATTAAATATGCAAAAACTAAAATTCTTCAAGTTTATTAAATCAAAACATATATATAAATAAAGATAAATATATAAATAAACAATCCTCAAAGGATAGACACAAAAAAACTGTAAAGCCCTCTTACTAATGGTCCATATACAAGATGCAAATACATGTACATCTACATCTACACAAGTCTCTAAAACCAGGCAATGGGCAGCCAATGACATTTGCACCTCTGCCACCTAAGAGAAGCACCACAACCTCGCTTGTCCAGATGACACAGTTCAGTGCACCAATGTATCCAGTCATGGTGTGATCCATCTCATCTGTTGATACATATGTGTGTCTATACCTTACTTCTTGTGTGTGGACCCCCTTCTTTTATGGTCTTAATTATTTTTGTATGTATTTATCAATTAGATTAATATTCTGTGGCCATTTTATACTGTATGTACTGTAGCTATTTATATATTTATGGATTCTTTGAAATATACTACGTTTATAGCTTGTTTACCTTCTATGAATTATATCCCTGACTTATGGCGACATCGCTTTACATGTATTTGTATCTTGTGTTTGGTCCATTTATCAAAACAGACATTGGGATAGGGAATTTCAACCAGAGCCAAAACTCTGTATTTAGAAGAGTCTACAATTTTGAAGTTATGGTCTTTTGGGAAGATTTTACTGTCACACGAAGAGCCTGGAATAGTACTACAATATTTATAACTTCTGTAACTTATCAATGTTATGTGATATATGTATAAAATGACTTTTAGCAAAATTACTTTTGGTGCACCATAAAGACAACCATATTTATTCTTATGTAGTCAATTCTAATAAACCATACCATCTTCTTGTATTCCTTCTCTGCCCTTGTGCCCTATGCAATAAGATATTGTGACTTTAAATATCTAAGCAGGTGTTATCAAACAGATAAAAGATTCAATATCCATCCATGTAAGTTTACAGAAGTAAGACTTCCCATATCATGTCAAAGTAAAAGGAGAACTGCACTGGAAGTTCAGTACATTAGGAATAGTATTTTAAGGGAAGTTGATGTTTGTTGCTAAAAATATAAGGCTTCTTAGTCTTCTTGTCTTTGTCAGATTGTTACACCAGTTACTAGCATGGCTCTAAATAGGTTTGTGATGGTCTGACATTTATCTATTACACCAAAGGTGTCTTTTAGAAGAATGAGTTTTAAATTTCCAAAAACACATCCATTTTTGTCCATGGACATAGTTAGTTTTGCAGCTTTATAGGGCTATTTGACATTAAACCACTACAGGTCATACATGGCATGGACGCTATTGGTACTGTAATCTATTGCTGCAGTTGTTGACTGTATAACCCTGCTCCTGAGTCTGTGTCCTATTTCCCCACATTGTATTTGCTGTATATGTCAAGGAATGAACGTAAAACGGTCACATTGAAAATGTAGCCTAGTCCGCAGGCAGCAAAAATGCTATGTTGATTGATGACAGGCAGTATAACCCTAAGTTTCTTTAAGGGCAGTTTCAAATTGACGTTGTCGGTCCATGAAGCATGGACCATGCAGTGGTCATGATTTTAGAGTTACACTATTCATAATCCATCTTCATTAAATACTATATAAAGGGAGATATATATACATGAGACCAGCATGTCTACCCTCTCCTTGGTGACAGAACTACCCTTGTTGGTTCCATCTTGCATGATATCTTTTATAGGATGAACCTTATATTGCATTTTGTGGGGCTTTTGTTTTTATATCTTTCCATTTATTTTTATATTATGTATGTATATTTATTCTCACTCATCTTTTATTCAGGTTAGATTGGGGTAGTCAGGGCTGTCGAGTCCGATTTGTTGCCCATTTTGGTGGACTCCGCAAATAATACATTTTAAAAATTATGAAATCATTAGTTCTATTCCTGATCTAAGGATTTAGGTCAGGGATAACAACATTTATTGGCCCAAGGGCTTTATTGTCACACTGCTCAACTTTAACCGCTGAAGTCACTTTTCACCTTCCTGACACAGCCCATTAAACTTTGGACTTCATGTTAGGTGAAAAATTTTGGTGGTGTGTTTTGCTTTTATTTATGAAAACAACAGATGTGTGCTAAAAATTTGGAAAAATCCTTGATTTTCAAAGTTTTAAATGTTCTACTTTTTCAACAGCAAAACAGTCATAACAGCAAAAAACCTTGATTACTAACATTTACCGAATGTATGCTTTATGGTGGCATGGTTTTTATGCACCCTCTCATTTTTGTAGGCTTTGGACTTTTTGGGGCAGATTTACTTACCCGGCCCATTCGCGATCCAGCGTCGCGTTCTCTGCAGTGGATTCGGGTCCGGCTGGGATTTATTAAGGTAGTTCCTCCGCCGTCCACCAGGTGGCGATGCTGCGCTGAAGAGTATCGGAACACACTGGAATACACAGAGCCGGGCTGAGTATAGGTAAATGCAATTTTCGCTACACAGTTTTTTTTAAAAATGCGGCGTTTTTTCCGAATCCGTCGGGTTTTCGTTCGGCCACGCCCCCTGATTTCCATCGGGTGCATGCCGGTGCCGATGCGCCACAATCCGATCGCGTGCGCCAAAATCCCGGGGCAATTCAAGGGAAATCGGCGCAAATCGGAAATATTCGGGTAACACGTCGGGAAAACGCGAATCGGGCCCTTAGTAAATGACCCCCTTTATGTTTACATTTTCATTAAAACTGCAAAATCATGCTTTTGAGGGACTTGCTCAGATTTCAATTCACTTTGAGAGGCCTAAATAATTATAAAACCCCATAAAGTAGTTCATTATAGAAACTACACCCCTCAACATATGTAAAACAACTTTTACTAAGTTTGTTAACCATTTAATTGTTTTACACCGGTTAAAACAAAATTGTGTGCAATTGTGAAATTTACATTTTTTTGGCTAAAAGTGTTTTTCAAAAATTATACATTCTCAGTGGATGAAATACCAATGCACTCCATAAAATTGGCCACCAAGGGGGGGGGGGAGGGGAGGGGTGTTGTTTGTGTCCGTTCTAGATCAAAAGCCCCAACATGCAGCAGTCACTCGTGACCACAGTGTGGAAGGGGTTAACAACCGCAAATGGAAGAATCTCCATTCGCGGGTGTTAGAGGTGGGTG
Source organism: Engystomops pustulosus (assembly GCF_040894005.1). Lineage (NCBI taxonomy): Eukaryota > Metazoa > Chordata > Amphibia > Anura > Leptodactylidae > Engystomops > Engystomops pustulosus. Next base: position 112,300,350 of record NC_092412.1, read on the forward strand.
TCAGCTGTAATATACCGGCGCTGTTGAGCTGCGGTGCCAGAAGTAGAACCAATGTTGGAAAGGGGTTAAGGGGATGCACCAGTAGTCAGCACCCTAGATATACCAACCACCACAGTACAGAACAAAATGCCACAATAGAAGTTATAAATAAAAACACAGAGACATCAACTTAGCCAAACTCCTGGCTCACTTCAGCTGTTCACATACCTTGCCGATACTGGTGCATGGAATTGGCCCAAAGCCTGGGCTATCTGTAACTATATGTTTTTTTCTTGTTTTGTTTTTTTTTATTGAGGCCATGCAAAGATGACAGGGCCTCTAAGTAAACAACGTCTGCTGTATATAGTTTGATCTGTTGACTTGTGTGTTGACTTGCTCTCAGCATACCAGTAATATATAACCAGCATTTCCAGTTTAAATTCCTCTTCACAAATATTTTAGTATCAGATTTTAAAAAGAGGAACGAGATAACATTGTGCTACTACAGTAAACAATGTTGCTGTACAACTCAGCTTAGTTAATGCTTATAAACTGTCAGCACTGCCACTTATATTCGATTGCTGAACTTTGAGGAAACATTTATTCATGTACTCTGTTGATTATCAGCCATAAAATGTAGCTAAGTCACTGCGATCCACTAGGACAAAAATAAATCAGGCTGGCAAAGAGTTCTCCTCTCCCTCACTTTAGGCCAGAAGAAGTTTGGATATATGAAAGAACCATTGTGCCATATTTCTATGAGCATTGCTCTATACCCTTGCTGGCTTGTCAAGACGGAATTTTAGGACTGTAAGTGCTGCCCTGATTTTCATTTCTCTAGTGGTAGTAAACTGTATTAATGACACTTTTTGTAACATAGGTGATATGCATGGTTTTACTGATAAAAGACCCTTTTATGCAGCATACTTTTTCCATAGCAAGAAGCCGAATTAACAGTATTTTATTTAAAGGGAACCTGTCACCACATTGGACTTTGTATATGGGAATTGATAACGAAACAGAAGAGATACTGTAAGTCTAGAGAGCGAGTGTTTACATTAAAACATAACATTTATTTAATATACAGGCGGTCCCCTACTTAAGAACACTCAACTTACATACGACCCCTAGTTACAAACGGACCACTGGATATTGGTAATTTATTGTACTTAGTCCTAGGCTACAATAAACAGCTGTAACAGTTATTAAAAAATTATTAAAAATTATTAAAATAAACAGGTGTCTGCAATGAAGCTCTATTGTTAATCCTGATTCTTATGACAATCCAACATTTTAAAATCCAATTTTCACAGAGACCAAAAAAGTTCTGGCTGGGATTACAATGATAAAATATACAGTTCCGACTTACATACAAATTCAACTTAAGAACAAACCTATAGACCCTATATTGTATGTAACCTGGGGACTGCCTGTATAATAAAACCAGATTTATTATAGTCTTTGCACCTGTTTTCAAGTGCAGTTTGTACATAAATACATGTGCAAACTGCTTGCATATGTATTTATGTAGCATTTCCACCAGTATTTATCCAGCATTTGTGCAATTTGCTCGGAAACTGTCTCTGGATGAGTGCAGAGCAGTGAACTACCACTTATCAACCTGAAACTTTGGCTGTAAATTAGAACCCTGGTAGGTAAGTATTGCTGTATAGGGATATCTTAGTGGCAACGTGATCTGACCCTCAATTGAGCTGTCCTTAATGATAGTAAGGAACCAATTCAGCACCATTCATAAGTATACATAGCACTAAAGCACAATTATCAGTGCGTCTACTCCCGTTTTCTGGTGTAGAAGAAATTAAATAATCACAATTTCTTGCCCACAGCAAGAAATTTTGATGATTTGCTGATTACATCATGTGGGTTGGACGGGCATAGTTTGCAGCGAAGTGGGTCGGCACAAGGCCACTAGCCTGCACACTTTTTAATATGAGGAATGCATCTGCAGAAAAATACTATATTTATTACTGTAACAGAGAAGGAAGTCTGAATAATTAAAGGTGTGTTTTTAAGTGGCGGCTTTAAACAAGGGAAACAAGTCTAGTAATAAGTATGAGACTATAAAGGAAAGTTCAGCAAGTTGCTTTATCTTAGTCAGATCATATTTAATGAATCAGCTTTATATCCAAAGAGTAATTATAATTATATTCTATTTGTATCTGTGAAAAATATTATAATCTTTTCTCTTAGATAGGTGTATCATTACATCTGGTCTGTTACAGCTGTTCTGGTTACAGTTTGATGTACTATGTAATATTTGGTGTATTAGGGCTATCCCAATGACATTGTTATTGGCTCCTGCATGCCTATAGTGGTAGCTATGACTGGAAAAAAAAACTCTGATACTTGCTGCCAACCGTCATATAGCTGATAAGACTAAATGCGGCAATCAGATAAAAGGTTTACCATAAGGCTGGGGCCACACAGCTTCTTTCTGCAGTGGCATGGATTTCTACAGCAGAAGTACCTCCATTTCCCTCCGCAGTATTCCATATGATTTTTAGTGTGTTTAAAACCCACAGTGATAATTGTTACATGTTTGAGCTGAGAATATGTCTCAAGTGTTGATGGAATGACAAATGGCTGAACCATCAGATGAAAACCAAGATGGGGATGAGGTACAGAATCCTGAGCCAAATAGAATTATCAAAAGTTCCAAGCAAGGTTCAGAAGACTCAGCAATAAAGCACAATAGAGAATGTGGAGCGGAATCCTGGATCTCCATTTATACACACTTCTCAATCAATTTAGTGCTGGTTATCTAGTCTTCTTATACTCATAGTTTTACATTCCCTATTTTGTTTTTTGCTGTGTCTTCTGATCTTTGCTTGGACCTTTGACAATTCTATTTATGATTCTGTACCTCGTGCCCATCTTGGTTTTTCCCTGATTAACCTGTCCTTGCTTTTGTCTGTCTTTCTCTCTCTGATTGTTTGTTATATGTACTGTGCATGTACCCACAGTAGGGTGTCATCCAGTTGTCACCTGCAGGTTAGCTCAGTGTGGGCAAGTAGACAGGGAAAAAGATTTTGGATAAGCACAGGGCCTGCACCTCTTCCTTGTCCCAACATGCTGCTGCTCTAACATGTTCAGGTTTAAGACCCATCCACTATGCCAAACAAATGCGATCCCTGCCATTTATGGCTTAAAGGGGTATTCCCATCTGGGCATTTACATTTAATTAAATTCATTTGCCATTTGTAAACATTTCTTCAATTGGATGTTAATTAAAAAAATGTTCCTGTGTGAAGATAAATACTCATAAATGTAGCCATGTTGTCCCTTAGAAACCAGATAGCTTCCTCGGATACGGCCACGTCACACTCTGGCAGCGGTGGTCAGACTTGCGCTATAGAGTCCTGCCGGACCACCAGGATTCAGCAATCATTACCATAGGGTGGCTGTGCGACATGTAGTAACTCCAGGACATTTTATATACAATAACCTTTTGTTTCTTTGTGCACTCAATCCATCAGAGGTGGCCGTATCCGAGGAAGCTATCTCATTTCTAAGGGACCATATCACTACATTTATGAGAAATTATCTTCACACAGGAACATTTTTTCAATTAACATCCAATTGAAGAAATGTTTATCTATGGCAGATTAATCAAACTGAATGCGAGTGCCTAGACGAGAATACCCCTTTAAGATCAAGGCCCAAACACCTGCATGTGAGGTAGCTGTTGGATTGCACCTGTACATTCTACTTGAAGAAAATATAGGTGTAGTCTGGAAAGTAATAACCACTTCCTTAACTATTTCAAAGAATAGCAATATAAAGTATAGGTGCAAGTGCGGCGGCATTAGTGTCTGACACACTTCAGCATTTCTCACCATGTATCAGCACCCTTGATAAATTGTCATGATTTAGAGAATATTTCTGGTTTGGGTGATACCTTACCCTGCTGCACCAGTTAATCTGCATTTTACAAATCCTGCTACCAACAGCAAACATGTGACATCAACATACGTGAATTTTTCTGTTAATCCCAAGAAAGAATGTGAAACAGACTTGATTGGATTATGTGTATTTTCATTGTGTTTTTATTCTTCTAATGTATTTAGTTACATTTACCTGCATTCTCAGCTTTACTTTAAAACACAACTATTGTATAAAATATTTTTGTGCAATTTGCTTTATATTAAAATTAACAGAATTTCAAGATGGAGCTGTAGAGGGGATTTCCAATAAAATGTAGATGTAATGTTTCATTAAAACTTATTAGAGGATAACATGACAAGGGTCAGTGGACTGGAACAGCCACTGATGCTTTGAATAAAGGGGAACATATAGAGGTTTCCTGATTGTTGGTGACTCATCTAACCTTTGTGAGAATAACATAGACTTGAACATCTACCTGCCATCTATCACAGGAAAGAAAATGTGCAATGGCAGGTGTATCCATTAAATGAATATGGGTTGGAAATAAATGTAAGCATACTAGTTAATAGTTAAATGTGTGTATTATATAATGTAGTAGAGTACATATACAGAAAGTATAAAAGAAGATCCAGTAAGTAAGTAAACGCCCATACTGTTGCCGCAGTTTTTCTTGGTGCGGCAATAGTAAAGTTACCTATTGCGAAACATAAAATAACTATCAGGCACCCCATGCTCTTCTATCCAACAGTGATATTAGATGCTCTTTCTTAATTCAAACCTCCCACTTCTCCAGGACTTCTCCCGAGCTGCACCAATTCACTGGAATACCCTACCAAGGTCTTTCAGACTAATACGCAACCTCCAAAATTTTAAACATGCTCTAAGCATGACTATCACACTTGCTTACTGCATGAAATTTCAACACTCTTTTTACTAACCCATCAGGTGTCCTCCGCCTGTCTGTTATCAGACAAACACCAAGCTCCAGGCTTCTCTTCAGTCCCATTGACTTTGTACTTTGTATATCATAGTATCATAGTATATAAGGCCGGAAAAAGACGCAAGTCCATCAAGTCCAACCTTTAAGAATTAAATAAATGTTTTATCCCCATAACCTGTGATATTTTTCCTCTCCAGAAAGGCATCCAGGCCTCTCTTGAACATGTACATAGAGTCCACCATAACAACCTCCTGCGGCAGAGAGTTCCATAGTCTCACTGCTCTTACAGTAAAGAACCTTTGTCTATGGCTATGGTAGAATCGCCTCTCCTCTAGGCGCAGAGGATGCCCCCTTGTCCTGGTCACAGGCCTAGGTATAAAAAGATCTTTGGAGAGATCCTTGTACTGTCCGTTCAGGTATTTGTACATTGTAATGAGGTCTCCCCTCACCATAAAATGATGGCGATGGCTGGTTTAAGTAGCAGCATTTTTATTTATTAAATTATTTTTATTCCATTCCCTAATATAGATAGCTGGACCATTGTATAAGTTCATATACCTCTTGAGTCATCCAATTATCCTCATAGGCTGTAAGGGCTTTCACATGACTGTTATTACTCTGTAATATCTTATTTTATTTGTATATATTCCCCAGAATCTGTAAAGCGCTACGGAATTTAATGGTGCTATATAAACATTATTACGAAAGATTGTTCTTAACAAGCTTAGAAATCTTCACTCTGCACCTGCCTCGTGTACTTGCTGATGATAGCTGGGCGAGTTACAAAAGGGGTTTTCAGACAGATATAATATGGCTCTTGTTTGAATTGGATATTGGTGCCAAGGACTGGATTGGACCCAGTGGAACAAAGTAGGTTGTTTTTGCTTAGTTCTGACAAAGTCTAGCTCATGTTTTGGCACAGAACGGTGACTGATCTGATGCCATCTGGTGACTACCTGAAAGCGGAAACTCCAAAACTATCTATTGCAAGTCAATGTACCCTAACCAGATGACAATTCTAAGTAAAATGTGCAGTATGACAAGAATCTCTCCATATAGAATGCTTATCTGTAACTATAGTTCTCACCAGGATTACAAAAAATAACTGCTACTTTATGAGAAACCTACATTGAAAACAATAAATGTTCTTAGATCTCCCTCAAGTGGAAGAATTTGGTACTGTATATGTATGTCCATTTTCTAAAAAACCTACAAGGTAGGTTTTCTCAGGAAAGAGGATTTATATTATTTTGGGCTACTTAGGGGTGCATTATACCATGTGGGAATACTCGGTATGGGACAGGACAAAGTTCAGGGCCTAGGCTTGGACTGGCCCACCGTTGGAGCGGTGAATCCAATGGTGGGCTCTGGCATCTGACGCCATTTAGAAGGACCCTACCACCAATAACACTCAATTCGGCTCAAATCGGATGCATGAGTGCTATTAATATAACTGAAATACGAGTGTGAGCGGAAAACTACAGCAGAGCATATTGTACTCTGATGATGTACATTCACATATCAAAGTATGAAAATTTATTGACATCACAAAAGAGCGAAACAAAAAAAGTTTACAAAAAGTTACAAAAAAATTAATTTTAAAAAATCCATTAAAACCCTATTAAATGTGATATCCTTTTAATTGTACCGACCCAACAAATAAAGTAGATGTTTCATCTAAACTGCATTGTGAAAATCATAAAAACAAAGCCAACAAATGCTCTTTTCAATGTCAATTTTTCAGCATTTGGAATTGTTTTCCACCTTCCCAGCGCACTGCATGAAATGCATGATGGTGCATGAAATCTGCACCATCACGTTCAGTCACCAAATTTTGCACAGACGTTCCCTGTGACTCAGAGAATGTTATAGACTAGATTTTGAGTCAAAATTTTCACCCTGCTCTTCCCAAAATACACTTATTAACCACCGTAAACAGGAGCCATTGTCTGCTGGCTGCTATGGCAGTAAGCAACCAATCACAGACTGACAGTACAGACAGCAACCAATACATACATACAGACAGGCAGACAAACATTCATACAGATAGATTGATTTACATACAGATAGGTAGATTTACAGAGACATAGACATATAGGTGGAAATTTATCAAAAGTGTCTGAGAGCAGAACTGTTCTCGTTGCCAATGGCAACCAGTCAGGGCTCAGTTTTCATTTTCCCAACACTATTTATAAAATTAAAGCTGAGCTCTGATTTGTTTCTATGGGTAATGGTTCCATGGGGAACAGTCAAATGTCTTCAGCTCTAAGCAGAACAACTCCACAGCCTCCCCCTCTATACACAGCCTCCCCTCAGTATACACACCCTGTGCCTCAGTGTACAAAGCCTCCCCTATATACACAGCCCCCTTTGTACACAGCTTCTCTTCAGTATACACAGCCTCTCCCTAACTATACACAGCATCCCTTAGTATACAAAGCCTACCCCCAGTATACACAGCCCCTCAGTATACACAGCCTCCCCCCAGTATATACACAGCCTCCCCCCAGTATATACACAGCCTCCCCCCAGTATACAAAGCCACCTCCTAGTATACACATAGCCACCCCCAGTATATACACAGCCTCCCCCTAGTATACACAGCTTCCCCACAGTATACACAGCCTCTCCACCAGATGCCTAAATGGTAGAGCATGCATGTGGAGGGGTGTTATTATGGGGCACATTTACTTACCCGGTACTTTCACAATAACCACTGTGTGTTCCCCGACAATCATGGACTCTTGCACGATTCATGTGCGCCCGATACCCTCCCTGCATGTGTCGATTCCCCGCTCAAGTCCGCCAGAGTTCACCTTCTTCTTCCCGGTGTTTATAAGTGCATTGTCTTGCGACACAATTTAAATGTTAAATCCCGCACTCATTCTGAATTAGTAGGATCGTCCAATGGCCAGCCCCCCGATTTCTGTCGCATGAAAGCCGTCGCAATAGCCCCACATTACCCTTTTACATGCTGCGAAAATTGGTAACCGTCGGAACATCCGACGTTGGTGGGGTCCGCGGACCCTTAGTAAATGAGCCCCTATGACTTTATCTGCCCAGTTTTTAAGGTCTATCCCTGGTAGTAGGAAGCAAATGAATTGGAATGAGATTTTTGAGCTCTTCCTTCCTAACTTTACTTGATCTACTATTACATTGAATATCTCAAGCCTTTTCTAGACTTCACAGATTTTATCACACCTAATAATTAACATCATCTCCTTTTTCTGACGGTGGATTCCGACGTGGCATTTTTAAATGCATCCATAACGCAAGTGGTAGGGGGTTTGGCCAAAACGCATGTGCATTTCGAATGAAAAATTTGCCTTCAAGGTACAAATTACAAAACCCTGATGTTTTCTACACTGGTTACAAAATTAACTGTTCTTTCATAGTTTCTTTATAAGGCTATTACAAGTTAGGCTAGATCATGTCTAGCACCATGGGGGTTCACACCCTTGTTACAACTTCATAAAACCACAAAATGCGCACCTTCTGTACTGTAAAATTTACTGCAATATTTTATATATATATAATTTTACAAAATTTTTCCTTTATTCCAGGAAAATTTAAAATACAGAATACATATACATAATATTCATAGTTGCCAAAGCATCAATAAATACGAATACATACAGTCCAATACCACTTCACTACATAATTTGACCTTCGTTAATGGTTCAGCACCTGTTGTGATACAGAGTAATGTACCATATATTCCCTTGTTTCCCAAACCCACCCCACCCCAGTAGTGGCTAGTGATTACGCATGTCATAAATATAGATTCAACTGTTATTGTCAAGGGATCTATCAAACCATATTTTACGCAGACTATCTCTAGCAACTTTACATTTCATCTCATAGCATTCACCCATAATCATACTGTCCATCTTTCTCTTCCATGATTGCACCTTAGGCTCTAACACATTCTTCCAATATGACCTTCTTTGCCATCAAAAGACCCCTCATGGAGTAAAGTATTGTTTCAGCTGACCCCTTCACCCCAATCCTAGTGCCCATAATACAGATCTTAAAATCATATAGTATGGTACAATCAAATGAGTATTCTAAGCATTTAATTACTCTCTCCCAGTATCGGGTCAATTTTGGACATCTCCAGATCATATGGATTAGACCAGTGTCCACCAGGTTACATCTGCACCTCTTTCTTCATTTTACGGAACTTAGTTAATACTCTAGGGGTATAGAACACTCTATGGAGCAAGAAAGTTTGGGATACTGCATAAGAGAAGTTACTTGTTGTTCGTTTAATCATTTTTAATGCATCTACCCATTCATTCATTCATAGATAGATCTACTACTTCCCTCTTCCATTTTTCATAGGAATATAATGCTGGAGGAGGCTTTTCTTCACATAAGGCCTTATATATTTTTGCCAAGAGTCCCTTTGGCACTGACTTAGAGCTAATAGTTTTTAGAAGGGGATGCTGCTCTTCCCTATACTCGCCACTAGCCTAGATAGATCCAAATGCCATCAATTTAAATAAAGTGAAATTAATTTTAAATTCTTCCCTAACCATTACCCTTGACTCAAGCAAACCCCATACCCCAAACCCTTTTGAGTGATTATAGCTTTCCCCCAATATGTGATAGATATTATCTATATTACAATCCCTTATATTTAATAATTGTGAGGCCAAAAAGTATTTCCTAAAATCAGAGAGGCCTAAGCCTCCTTCTTCCACCAGTGCATACAATTTCTTTAAACTTATCCGTGCCCTTTTTCCTCCCCATACTAATTCTCTTATTATAACATCTAATAACTTAAAGCAGCCATTGGGTATTATCACTGGACAATTCTGAAAAAGAAAAAGAATTTGTGGGAATTTGTTACATAATACTACTCCTGCGGCTACGGACAAATTTAATTTCTTCCAAATATCAACTTTTAATTTCAACTTTCATAGTAGAGGTATGACATTCAAAGCTATATAATCCTGTGGATCTTTACTAATCAAAACAACAGGAGAATCAGGAAGGGAGAGAGAAGGGAGATGAAGGTATCAAACCTATATACCAAGTAAGTCCAAATCCATGTGGTACATAATAGTGTGTGGGTTGGACCGGTATGGTAAGTAACACACCAAAGAGAGGTTTCCCATGAGCATACACAAAAACAAAAGGTACCCCTTTAAGGAGGGACAGGGAAAAAGGGGTAAAAGGAAGCACTATGAAAGACCAAATTGAGTCTGAATAATTGTAGTAAAAAATACTTTATTAATGACTATTTAAGACATAATGATAAAAGCAGGATGAAAATCCTCAGACAATGCTGAGGGGGAATGACAGTGCAAGGCGGCGACAACAATTGAGAAATTCGTCACCCCGGGCAGACATAGGAGTAATTACACATGGACAAAGCATGCACATGTAATAGGTAAGGACAGATGGTACATATAATGAAGGCAACAGGTGTAAAGTGGCACACAGTTGCTAACATGCATAAACATAGGTAATGCGCACAAACAAGTAGAGATAATACCTTACCAATGAACAAAAGGTGAGATGAAGTGGACCTCCACTGTCCGGGATGGCGATGGCCATAATTTATTGTTTTCCTCCATAGGATTAAGCAGAAAAGATTTTTCCAGTTCAATTACTCTTTTTGACCTCTTGCAATTGTGCATTACCTTTTCTCTTATAACGGGCCATGCTTCCTTGCACCGCCAATCTAAGATAGGCCTTGAATCCATCCCATATAACTCTTACATCCTGTGTATCCCCCCAATTTTGCAATTTTTTATATGTTACTTTCTTTGTTAAAAATGCAGAACAAAGTTAATGAAAACAAAGCATTGCAGTAAGATTGTGGACAGAGTGTATTTCTCCCCTGGTTTCCTCAGCCAGGGAAGATAGCAGAAATCCAGGAGAAATATATGAAGCTTTAGCAGAACCTAGTCTGCTCAGGCTCTGTTCTCTAAAGTTACATGGGTTGGATTTCTTGGACTGGAGGGCAGGCTGGTAGTGGGAATCTTCCAGTCCACTCCCCTAGTCCAGGTTGTTTTCAGGTCAGGCTGGCTGAGATCATCAGTGGGGAATGAAGCCTGGGGATAGGTCACCTGCTTCAGACCTGTCCAAGTTATGAACAGTGGGCAAGATCTATTAAACTGGTTGTGCCATTTTTCTGTCATACTTTGCACAAGAAAGAACGTGTAAATGACATGTCCACCGCGCCACAAAATTTTGCACATAAAGGGATGTGTTAGTGCAGAGTCGGACTGAGCGGCACATTTATTACAGCGACACAACAGAAATGTGGCGCACGCTCGTTAACCCCTTAATGACCTGGCCCTTTTTAGTTGTTTCACTTCCAATTTTCACTCAACACCTTCAAAAATCTATAACTTTTATTTTTCCACATAAAGAGCTGTGTGATGGCTTGTTTTCTGCATAACAAATTGCACTTCATAGGGAAAGTATTTAATATTCCATGCCGTGTACTGGGAATTCCAAATGCAGTGAAAATGGTGAAAAAAAGCATTTGCATGTTTTCTTTTGGGCCCGGATTTTACGTCTTTTACCGTGTTCCCCTAATTACATGTCTACTTTATTCTTTGGGTCGGTGTGATTATGGGGATACCAAATTTGTATAGGTTTTATAATGTTTTCATACGTTTACAAAAATTAAAACCTTCTGTACAAAAAAATATTTTTTTTGATTTTGCCATATTCTGGCGCCAATAACTTTTTCATACTTTGGTGTACGGAGCTGTGAGTGGTGTCATTTTTTGTGACTTTTTATGGGGCTTTCAGTGCTATCATTTTTAGGACTGTATGACGTTTTGATCACTTTTTATAGATTTTTTAAATATATATTTCAAAATGGCAAAAAGTGCCATTTTTTACTTTGGGCACTATTTTCCGTTACGGGGTTAAACGCAGTGAAAACCGTTATTATATTTTGATAGATCAGGCATTTTCAGACGTGGCGATACCTAATGTGTTTATGATTTTTACTGTTTATTAATATTTATATCAGTTCAAGGGAAAGGGGGGGTGATTAGAATTTTTAGGGTTTTTTATTATAATTTTTTTTAAACTTTTTTTATTTTTACTTTTAGTATTTTTCAGACCCCCTAGGGTACCCTAGGTTGTCTGATCGATCCTATCATATATGGGGATTTTCCTCCTCATTCATTAAAATGTGCAATTATTGTAATGAATGGGTTAAAAGGAGACAGCCTGAGGTATTCAGAAGACCCAAGGCTGTCAAGGCGATGGATCTCCGCACCCTGATGATGTCACGGGGAGCGGCGATCCATGGGCATCACCATCTTTTTGAGGCTGCCGGCAGCATCGACGGGAAGACACCCGCGAACGGTGCTAGCACCGATCGCGGGTGTTACTGGTAAGCCTTTGCTGCAATATGCAGCAAAGACTTGCTGGCCATGGAGAGGGCTCGGCACACAATGTACCGGGACCCAGCGTCGGGAAGGGGTTAAACTGAGTGTACAATAAAAACTGGTGCACTCAGCTTAAGAGTGATCAGCCCTTGCAGGTTGCGCCGCGTCACGTTGCCCAATGTGACTTTATTCCCCACACCATGACACCACCACCACCAGCCTGAACCGTTGATACAAGGCAGGATGGATCCATGCTTTCATGTTGTTGACGCCAAATTCTGACCCTGCCATCCGAATGTCGCAGCAGAAATCAAGACTCATCAGACCAGGCAACGTTTTTCCAATCTTCTACTGTCCAATTTCGATGAGCTTGTGCAAATTGTAGTCTCAGTTTCCTGTTCTTAGCTGAAAGGAGTGGCACCCTGTGTGGTCTTCTGATGCTGTAGCCCATCTGCCCCAAAGTTCGACGTACTGTGCGTTCAGAGATGCATTTCTGCCTACCTTGGTTGTAACGGGTGGCAGTCTGCCCATTCTCCTCTGACCTCTGGCATCAACAAGGCATTTCCGCCCACAGAACTGCAGCTCACTGGATGTTTTATCTTTTTCTTACCATTCTCTGTAAACCCTAGAGATGGTTGTGCGTGAAAATCCCAGTAGATCAGCAGTTTCTGAAATACTCAGACCAGCCCTTCTGGCACCAACATCCATGCCACGTTCAAAGGCACCCAAATCACCTTTCTTCCCCATACTGATGCTCGGTTTGAACTGCAGGAGATTGTCTTGACCATGTCTACATGCCTAAATGCACTGAGTTGCCGCCATGTGATTGGTTGATTAGAAATTAAGTGTTAACGAGCAGTTGGACAGGTGTACCTAATAAAGTGGCCGGTGAGTCTATATACATATTTAAAAACACCATTTTCCAAAAGAAAGTCAGCTCACCTTCTAGCCAATTCACCTCCAGCGCATGGGTCATATATATATTTAAAAACACAATTTTCCAAAAGAAAGTCAGCTCACCTTCTAGCCAATTCACCTCCAGCACATGGGTCACCACTGCTCCATAAACTGAAAGCTCCAACACGATCCAACAAAATAGACTCCAGTGCTTCAGAGGATTGTGAAAATAAAACTGCCTTTATAATAAATCCACGTGAAATCCAAATTCCATAGCAAGGTGCACAGTCCTAAGTCAGGGTTTTCAGGAACTGACCGACGCGTCCTCAGAGCTTAATCATGGTGATTAATGAAAATCTATTGCGCCTACTGTCGGCGTGTGACATCACGAGCACATGATAACCATCACGTAACTCAAAAACACACTTGTGACGTGTTGATACAAGATGGGATCATGTGACTCGAACGGGAAACGATTGTTAGGTAAGCGCCTATTCATACATAAAAAACTTGATAGAAAGATAAAAGAAACTTTACATATGAAAGGTAAGCAGTGTGAATGAAATGTCTGGAATATCACACATACAGCTCCAATTTGGCCTATCTGTGTGTGTTACCAGGTATATTCAGAGATAGTGTTTTTTCACCATTATGTTTAAAAGTAGTCATCTAAAGCAAGACACTGTACAACTAGAGCAAAGGCACTGTACTAGAATAACATTTGAAAATATGAAGAATCACAAATTGACCAATGCATAAACTTCAATCCCCTTAAATCAATATACAATGTTTTAGCAGCCGTTCTTAATAGCATAAAATCAGATCCTGTCTTAGGTTCATGCCTTGTGGTTGGGTAGTTTTCAACAGAAACATCCAAAATGTTTCTCTGTTCATCAGTTTCTTATTGTGATCACCCCCTCTTCTTTTTGCTGAAGACAAGACCCTGTGCTTGTAACTCCTATTCTTGAGTCTATTTTCCCACTCTATTACTTGTTCTCCAAAAACTGAGTCTGTAGAACTGTTTCTTCGGAGACTAATTAAATCTCCATATGGTATATTGTGCACAACGTGCCTAGAATGGCAAGACGTGGACAAAAAAATTGTGTTGCCCGATATTGGTTTACAATATGGTGATACAATAATGTCACTGTCTTTTCCTTTCAAATATATATATATATATATATATATATATATATATATATATATATATATATATATATATATTTATTATCAAGCATTATATATACAGGACTACTTTACTGTATCAATGGAAGAATGGATGAAGTTGTGAGGGGTAACAACTCCTACTCTCTGCCATGACATTAAAATGGGTTGTGTCTGGGTCTTCCAGCAAAAATCAGTTACCCAAAACATACAGCCAAGGCAACAAAGGAGAAACTCAAAAAGAAGCACTTAAGCATTAAGGTCATGGAGAGGCCTAGCTGATCTCCATACCTTAATGCCATAGAAAACTTATGGAGGTAGCTAAAGCTCCAAGCGACGGCCTCAAAATCTTAATGATTTAGAGATGATCTGCAAAGAGGAGTGGACCAAAATTCCTCTGGACATATGCGCAAACCTCATCATCAGCTACAAAAAAAACATCTGACTGCTGTTCCTGCCAACAAGGGATTAAGTCTTGCTTGCCAGATCAAATACTTATTTCACACTGCAAAATGGTATCAGAGTGGTTGGCACATTGCAGGGATAGAGAAGCAGTAAGTGAATGCAGGAAAGCTTGGATGCATACAGCAGTAACAGTAACCAAGTCTGGAGAAGAAGACATGGCACTCATTAATGGAGTCAAAGACTGTATTTTTATTCACACAGTTGGATGCATGGATAATGGGACACCACAAGCAGCTATATATGATTAGCCATTTTATCCATATCTCAAGCTTACAATATATATGCCATTCTCATTTAAAATACTACTCCCATTTTAATAAGAGCAGGCTGCTGGACATTTGAAGGATAAGGAGGGGCTGATGGACATTTCATAAATGAGGAGAAGCTGTTGGATATTTATTTACAGAAGGGATTTAATTAATAAGGGTAGATTACTGGACATTTTATAAATGAGGGGAGGCTGCAGGACATTTGATGAATAAGGGGACGGTACTGGACATTTCATCAATGAGGAGTGCATGTTGGAGGCTTTTGGCGCCCTTTATCCATGCACCAAATGTGTTGGAAAATTTAAATAAAGCTACAGAAGTTGACAAAATTGGTGAGTGCTGTGCCTTTTAATCCAGCCAAGGATATTGTTATGAAAAAGGATTAACTAAAATTCTTGGAATTCTCATATTTTTAACTGTGTCTTTTGTTACATATGACTTCTGTAGGTTACAAAGTTCTATAATTAAATACATAAAAAACTGAATTTACCAAGTGGTCATTTTAATGGTTTCCACTAGATGGCAGGAGAAGCTTTTTAAAAGGAATACAAAAGTAAAATTGGGGAAATTCAGGTTTGGATTTTAAACTAAAAACACTGTCTATCGGTCTATTTTTCTATCCATCTATCTTTCCAACTGTTAACTATCTATCTATCCATCCATCAATTGTTTACCTTCATTGTTTACCTTTCATTTTTAAAAACTGCCTTTAGGGTGCACATTTTGGGGATGCAAAGATCCTTCCTGCATTGTCTGTATAGTCGTACATCAGGTTTTGCATGTCTGACGGCTGCTAAAATGAATGGGAGTTGAATGAGAATTGTTGTGGATCATTACAGCATCTTCTCCTACAGACAAGTAAGTGACAGGCAAGATGCATACAAAGTCTTCTAAGCTTGTACAGTGCTGCTGTTCTGTCTTCAAAGCAGCATAATAGAGCTGTCATTAGATGATAATGTGATGACTCTTAAAGAGGACCTGTCACCAAAAAGAAATTTTGAATGGCATACCTTATCTTATTGACCCCTGATTTATTTGTCATGTTTTTCAAAGCTGACTGTCAAAAACTATCGCCTCCTGAAGGTCATATGTGAGTTGGTTGAATTATCACATGTGCTGAATAAAAATTAGCTGGTATGACCATAAACATAAATGCCATAATTTACAGATGCATAGTAACATAACTTTTAGGAACATCATTTAAAATTTTAACCTCTTAATGTCAAATGCTGTACATGTACAGAGTTTAGTTGTTAAAGCAAATCTGTCATCTGAATTTTCACCTAATGAGTGGTTCCTGTAGCCTGATGCAAATTCCCAATCTGCTTTTATAATTAACATTACAACCTTCACTTATTTTTAAAAGTATATAAAAGTTTAAAGTACCTGGTTTCCTGGCATGTATTGGAGTCAGTATCATTATCTACGCACAGCGATTGCAACTCTACTTTCTGCTCCATCCTTCCCTCATGCAGACGTGAGCTGACACAGATTTGCTTGCACCTCATGGTCAATTCAAGTTTGCATGGGGGGGGGGGGGGAGCAGGAAGTATTGTTGTAGGAGGAGTATGATGATATTAATGACTTAAAAAGGGGAGAGAAGGCCACAGCATCCAATATGATGAAAAAAGGTTAAACCTTTATTCACACAGGCATAGAAAAAAGTGCAACGTTTCGATTCACAATGAATCTTTGTCTTGGACTATGGATCCTGCACACCAGGACCCTGTGTGCAGCTTTTGCTAAATAGATTGGTTGCTGTCTTTTTTCTTTCTTTGATATCGATGACTTAGTGACTCGATGCTGGCAGGGAGTCCGAAATATTTTTCTCAATGTTAAAAGTGTGAGGAACCATTAATGTTAATAATAAAAGCAGATTGGGAATTAGTATTAAACAGACTATTGAACCCATAATTAGGTGAAAATATGAAATCTTGATGACAGGTTCTCTTTAAGCCATTATGGAGAGGACTCATCTAAGCACCGATTGCTATTCCACATGGCATCATTGTGATTAGTTGCCATAACAGCTGGGGACCCCATTGAGGCTTCTTGGATTTTAATATGAGTTTCCATACTACAAGGTGCCTAAGGCAGGTGTGATAGAGAATGAGCAAGATTTCCATAAATGTTATTTCATTAGCACATAAAAGAATAAAGAAAGAAAAATGGAACAAGACAAAGATTTATAACAAAATATGTGGACTCCAGTAGTGACTGGGTCCATTATAATGAACATATACTCAAAGATCTTCACAAACCTTGCAGAACCCATTGGTCAATTCTAAAACTTCCCTTTTATTCAGTAAATTAAAAAATAACCAAATGTGTTCAGTCTATCAAATACTTACAATGCTGAGAGATAGGGACGGATGGGAGGAACCGGAAGTTCCCTGTGCGCGGCTTCTGTGCTCCTGTAAACAAACAGGGGGCATTGGCAGCGGGACACTGGCAGCGCCGGACGAGGTAAGTAGATGTTTATTATGTTTAACTAGCCCACCCCAGCCCGGCCCTAAGTCATTTTTAACAGCCGGATAACCCCTTTAAAATGGATTTAAGAATCTAAAGCTGACGTGAAGTATCACATCTCCGGGAGCTATATATAGTGTAGGGACCAAGTAGTATTCCTGTGGTAATAAGGTGTGTTATGGAAGTCGAATATTTGCAAGTTACCGCACTGGCTGTTATATTATCAGTTTAGAAACGGAATAGATTACTTTATTTTTACCACATGGGTAATTAATACTTGTACAGTTTCCCCAGTATTATTTGTCATTTCTCAAAGAGGAACCATATGTTTCGAAATATCGAATCTCTCCAAAAGCCACTACACCAGCTTCATATCAATGATGAAACTAGTGTGAAATAATTTTATTTCAACACTAGATGGCGCTGTGTCTCCTTATAAAAGAGAGAATGCTGTGTTATAATTAGACATGATACTTAGTCATCATATTGTATCAAAAGTATCCAACTTAGAATAAACTATCTCTTCCCACTCCATTGAATACTGTATCCAAAGTAGCTCATATGAAATGGTCAGTTATTGTAGAGCCTCCACATACACATTGGTAGTCTAGAAGCTCCCCCCCCATGGATGCCACAGATGTGGAGACACTTATCGGGTAGGGCTGTAGTGTATTTGTATTTTATTGCTAAAAATTGCCACCCTAAACATGTAAAGTGTAACTTACCTGTGGGCGAATACATTTGACCATATCGCTCATGCACTGATTTAACCTTGTACAAAAAAGAAGCTCAGATTATAGACAATCGTCTTAAGATCATGGGTTACCCACTTCATACATTAACAAGAGCTAAACGAATAGCGGAATCCAAGGAGTGTTATCATTATCTGCATAATAGAAGAACTAGAAATACCCCCTCATGTGAATAAGTCACTTTCCCAACCACTTTCAGTGCTTATTAGAATTGTGTTGTAGATTGTCACGAGTAATTTACCTGTTTTGATGCAAGACCCTACACTAGAACAAATTGTAAGCAAAGGGGTGAGATTCGCAGCAGAGCTCCCACTTTTGGTAGTATTTTATCTCTTAACATTTACATTAGAGAGAACAATCCTCCTGAAACGAAATGGTAGCAACACAATGGTAATTTTAAATGTGGATATGTGACATGCAATACTGACAAATATATGATGAAAACTTACAATTTTGCCAGTTTTAGCACAAGCAAAACTTACAATATAAAAATGTACAAATTTCAATAGCCATCATGTAGTTTACCTTGTTAATTGTAAGTCATGCTGACTTCAATATGTCGCAAACTGATGAACAATGTATGAACACATCAGAGGAGTTTCCTCCAAGACTGGCACTGATAACCCCCGTTTACAATTTAAACAGATTCTATCTAATGTAACAAAACATTTTCAAGATACACATGGAGGATCACTCGCTGAGATATCTGTAAATATTATCAAATGCGTATTCATGCCTAAAAGATGTTGAGACTGGAGGAGAGCATTGCTAATAATAGAAGCATACTTGATTTTGATACCCAAAACCAGTTTCCTGCAAAGACTTAATCTGACATCCTACATTTCCAGTAACACTTTGCTCTGACTTTGGTAATATGGACCAATAAGACAATTGTTGTCCCTAAGTAATAGCTATACTTATTTTATGATTCGGGAAAGGCAGCAGCACTCCAATTAGTCTTTCAAAGCAGGGTAATCTTTATTCCAGGAATGCAACGTTTTGGTGATTGTCCACCTTTTTCAAGCAAAGGTGGACACCCACCGAAGATCACATTGCTTTGAAAGACTAGTTGGAGTGCTGCTGACTTTCCTGAATTATTATTGGATCCTTTGCTACGGATCTACGGATATTGCACCCAGCTATTTAGGTTGTGCTGCCTTGGATCTCCTTACTTTATACTTATTTTATGGATATCCCCTTTCCCAACATTAGCTTCCTCGGCATACCATTCCCTCCCCTTCCTTCTTTTCCCATAGTGTCCAAACAATTCATTATGCTTTACATGCCCTTATGATTAAGAACTAAAAGTTCAAAACGGTCAACAGACATGCTCTATTGTTTCTTTTTTCATGTGCACATGAAGCTTTTAAACAAGATAGATTAAAGATACATTTAGTTTTCCATATAACTGTAGAAAGCGGAGCAAAAGGTTCTACATGATCTCTGTTGCTTCATTTATTCTGTAAGGCACTGCTGGATGTACTGTAGCTGAAAGTGGCACATTGATAGTAGATGAAGGAGTGGGGTTGCAAATATGGAAAAGTACCCCCATTCTCATAATCGGTGAAGGGCCCAGTAGATGGACCCCCACCAATCAGTATGTTAACCATTGTGGACAGGAATAATATTGAAAGCTGGAGCAACTTCTTTTAGAAGATAATTAGATTATTTTTATTTTCACATTTTCAAGGTGTCAATCTCCTTTCTTTCTAATAGTACCCTTTGCTGGAAGCAATAGCTTTAGAAAATGATCATAAATGTGACAAGCAAACTAGCACGTGTGGATCTGTTGGCAGCATTAAGATGTCTTTAGGCATCTTTCACACAAACATAGAATCAATTAGTGCTAATAACATATTTTTTTGTGTTCTGATACCTCATTAATTAGATCACATATTTAGTGTCCATCAACATGATTCCATTTGTGGTGTAAAACTATTAATAAAAATAAATACAGATTTTAAATGATAATTAAATACAATAAAAGCATGTTTTAAGAAAATATTTTTTTTTTTAAAAATGTAAATTTGCCAGTGAAGAAATAAAATGACTGAATTTAAGAAAGGGTAGTAATTAGGAGTGTAATTGGGAACATAAAAGGGCATGCTCATTGTTTTGGCCCCATATGAAGAGACCGGTACTACAAAATAAGAAATATATTTTGGGGGCTTCAATTGACTAAGGCTGGGAACATTAATTAAGATCCTTTGGGCACTGGATCTTCCAATTCCTACTAACAGTCAATTGCAAACTATCAACAGTGGTTGCCCTTTACAGAAACCATATAGCATTGAGCCAGTCTCCCAGTGGGCCGATGCCTCACTGAGCTAATACTAAGACATGAAGCTGGCAGTAGGAGAAAGATAGCAGAGGCATCACTGATTGGTGGAGCAGTAGTCAGAAGGGTCCGTGTGCTCCACTGCTGCTCCAGCCCATGGCCGGCGCCACCACCCGGGCAAGTGCCGGGGCCCCAGAGGTCCCAGAGGGGCCCACGGCACACACTGACAACATAAGAAAACTCAATTACATCGGCATACTTTGCCGATGTAATTGAGGGAAGCGCCGCACTCACAGTGCCGGCGCGGCTGATAGGGGGGCGGCACCGCAAGCGGACACTCACAAAACACAATTGCATCGGCGCGGCCGATGTATTTCTGCTGCGTCTAATAGTGTGCAGGACGCTGGCCGACGTGATGACTTCATGCAGCCAGCGTCCCTGCTGCTGCACGATAGACGCTGCTCTCACACAGGAAGATGTAGCAGATGAAGAAGATGCGAACAGCCCTTGAGGTAAGTTAGCGTTTATTATTTTTTTTAATGTGTATTTAATTAATTAATGGAGCCTGGGGGGGAGTGGGTTGTATTAATTAATAGAGCCTGGGGGTTATATTAATTAATGGAGCCTGGGGGGGGTATATTCATTAATAGAGCCTGGGGGGAAGTATATTAATTAATAGAGCCTGGGGGGGGGGGTATATTCATTAATAGAGCCTGGGGGGAAGTATATTAATTAATAGAGCCTTGGGGGGGGGGGAATTAATTAATGGAGCCTGGGGGATATATAAATTAATAGAGCCTGGGGGATATATTAATTAATAGAGCCTGGGGGGTATTTTAATTAATGGAGCCCAGGGGGCTGGGGTGTATATTATTTGATGGAGCCTGGGGGGGGTGTATATTAGTTAATGGAGCCCGGGGGGGGGGGGGTGTGTATATTAATTAATAGAGCCTGGGGGGTATATTAATTAATGGAGCCTGGCTGGGGGGGGGGGGGTGTATATTAATTAATAGAGCCTGGGGGGTATATTAATTAATGGAGCCTGGCTGAGGGGGGGTGTATATTAATTGATGGAGCCTGGGGGGCTGTATATTAATATTGGTTTCTTAAGGTCTGCGTTTTTAATGCCACCACATGAGCTATGGGGCCCAGTGAGGCACTCTCGCCCAGGGGCCCAGTGAAACCTGGAGCCGGCCCTGCTCCAGCCTTTTGCACATTATCTGTGGAGAAATATTGTAGGTGAGGTTAGTTTTTTAAATGATGAAAGCTTTATGGAGGTTATGTCCTGCTTTCATACACATGTCACTTCTTTCATACATGTTTTACCTGCAAGTGTGTGAGAGAAGCACAGAGATTCCTCCTTCTGTGGAAGGGCTGGGGGTCCACGCAGCACATGCAGCAGTGGGAGAGCACAGGGTTATCTATCTATCTGTCTATCTATCTCCTATAGCTTCACAGAGACCTATTCAGTGCATAAAATATACTTGCCATCCATATTCCCATAATTGAACTCTGCCTTAGGACTTTTGGCATAATAGTGATCTGTGTTTCTAGGACTCTCTACTTCTTCCCAGGACTACTGTCCAGTACTGAAAACTGATGAGCATAAAGCCTCTTATGCTTACAATGGCAGCCACAACAACCGCTGCATTGTGGTATAATGCGGTACTTACATGGTGCTATTATACAAATATGCTGTGATGGTGTTCATTGCCAAAGTATGGTGGTGTTACTTACAGTTAGTGAAGTTATCCAGCTGTGGTGTAGTGTATAGAGTTATTATCCAGTCAATGGGGGACATTTATCACAGTCTGTATGCCAGTTTTCTGGCATTCAAACCCTGAAATAATCACAAAACCTTGGGAACTACCAATTATTGTATTTATTATCCCTTTTATGCCAGCTCTGGTTGAGTGGGCCATATTATTTATAATATGGTGCTGTTATTCAAACTGTGTGTGATAGTGTAACTTAAGCGTGAACTCGGAAACAATTACTTATATCACTGAAAGTAAAGGCTACTAATAATCAGCTGTAATGGCGCTGCCTGGATGAACAAATGTTGGCATGAATGAATGAATGAATGAAAAAGTTAATCAAAATTGGTTTAAAAAGATGCGTTTTGGGTATTAATACCCTTTATCAATAAAAAGAAGAGGCATGTCTAAACATTAGTAATACATTATAATATATAATAATATATTATATAATATTTTAATACTTTAGAGGCTGTAAAATACAGGCGGTCCCCTACTTAAGAACACTCGACTTACATACGACCCATAGTTACAAACGGACCTCTGGATATTGGTAATTTATTGTACTTTAGTCCTAGGCTACAATAAACAGCTGTAACAGTTATCACAGGTGTCTGTAATGAAGCTTTAGTGTTAATATTGATTCTTATGACAACCCAACATTTTTAAAATCCAATTGTCACAGAGACCAAAAAAGTTCTGGCTGGGATTACAATGATAAAATATACAGTTCCGACTTACATACAAACTCAACATAAGAACAAACCTACAGACCCTATCTTGTATGTAACCCGGGGACTGCCTGTATTGGAAAAATAGATAAAGAAAATAAATAAAGATAAAAAAGCTTTAAGGTATAGAATGCATGTTTTAGCAAGTTTTGGTTGAATGTTGGGTAATTGGGTAAACATGGAATCAAATTTGGATAAGACTGGGTAAAACGTTGGTGGAGGGAATGCACTCAGGTGTATCATGGGTAGCCACAGAAACATAATGCAGCAATCCAGCTGGGCTGAGCTATGCATACGTCTGATGCTAACAATAGAAGCAGAGCGAGTGTGGATGCGTGCATTGTTCCGCTTGGAGGTGACAGACCTATAGACACCATATATAACTGACATTTACATTTCTCAGTTATGCCTTTGAAAATAACTGAGCACATCAAAGCTGCTGCAGAACCTCATAATACATGTGTCTGCTTCTGTAGAACATAACAATACACACCTTAGCTGCTGCAGAATCTCATAATACACATCACAGCTTTTGCAGAATCTCAAAATACACACCTCAGCTTCTGAAGAACATCATAATATAAGTGTCTGCTTCTGTAGAATATCATAATATACACCTCAGCTGCTGAAGAACCTTATTATACATACATCAACTGCTGAAGAACCTTGTAATACACACCTCAGCTGTTGCAGTACCTCATTAGGTATGTATAAGGAAGGTCATCATTGCATTTGTGCATTTGCTCACTCACCATAAATGTGGCTCTACCTTTTGCTCACTCACCTTGTGTTGGCTCCACCTTTTGTCAGATTGGTCCAACCCACAACATTGGGCTACTTTTTTTCTAGAGCCACTTCCATTTCCCAGTCAGGCCCTGAACTGAGCTATGCTTTTTATGTAAATTCCATTAAAGTGAGAGATAAAGAAAAAGAATCTCTTTGCAGGAAGAGCAGTTGCAGTAAAGAGGGGTTGTTTCTTCATTTAAGAGATCGAAGGATCAAGGACCCATCTATGAGACATGTATGTGAGTAAGAAGAGTAAGCTGTAAAGCCAAAGAAGGAGTCAAACATTAGGTTCCCAGTGTCAAACATTAGGTGCCCACTTACACCGCCTACATACTAAGTGGGCATAAAGGGGAAGGAAGGCGGGTTGGCCTTTCCTTCCTACCTGGAGTGATTACTTGTCTTATTTGTGGACTTTGCTGCATTTGCATAGAGAACCAAATTCTTGCCTAGCTGCCAACTAGTCAAACTTCTCAAGCTGAGCACTGTCCTCGGCCAAGTTACACTTGAGCATCAGAAATGTACCTTGTGGAACGCTCTTAACCAGTAGTGTGATACTCATCTGTTTTGTTGATTTGGTTTGTACTGGTTTTTCTAATGTGACTCTATCTGTGATGTACTGAAGAATATTTTATCCTTGATGGAAGTCATTTTGATGATGGGAATCATGCTTACAGAACAGAATCAGATAATGTAGTTCACACACAGTCAATCAATGTGATATTGAACAACATGAATGGTGCTGTAGAGCGGTAACACTTTTCTGAGGTTTTAGGTTTTGAAATAGCAAATGATTTTCTACACATATAGATTTTTGCGGATAAATAATTTTGCATACAGTACATTCATAGCTTTCTGATATATTACAGCTGATGTCTGATGTCAGACATAGAAACAATCATGCTGAAGGGGATTAATCATATAAAAAAATAAATCAGATATGATTAATAAATAACTACTTAAAGGAATGCACCCCTGCCATCCAGTCACTCAAATAACAGAGTTTCAGCTATAGATATAAACGGAGAACTGAAGATGCATAGAGAAAATTAAACATATTGGGGTACATTTTCTAAGGGTCTGCAGACCGCATTTCCGTCAGGTTTCCCGACTATTTGCACAGCAGTTAACTGGGGTTTTTGGCGCAGACCTTCATGCGACATAAATCGGGGGGCTTGGTCGTCGGATGATCCGACTGATTCGGACTAAGCACGGGATTTAAAATTCAAATTGTGTCGCAAGCCATGCACTCACATACACCGGAAAGAAGAAGGTGAAGTACAGCAGACCTCAGCTGGGAAGTGACACATGCAGGATATCGGGTGCACGATCTTGGTGAATCGCGCTGGACTTCGTCCTCGTCGGACAGCCCGGATCAGGGATCGCGGCAGGACCGGGTAAGTAAATGTGCCTCATTGGGACAGATTTATCAAGCTGTCTGAAAGTCAGAATCACCAATCACCAATCACAGCTCCCCTTTAAAATATTCATGAGCACTGGTAAAATTAAAGCTGAGTTGTGATTGGTTGCCATGGGCAACTAGAAATATTCTGACTTTCAGACAGCTTGAAAAATCTGCACCATTCTGTTTCTTTACTCATTAACATATGAACAAACAAGCATAATTAACAACATAAGCCTACTTTATGAATTAAAAATGAAAGTAAACAATATACAGATATTAAATAGCAATTTAAACGATTTCATTTTATTTGAGTGAAGATTCCTTACCCATCTTTGTCTTCAGGCAATTGACTATACAGTCTATTAGCCTCTGTCCCCAGAGGCTATTAAAAAAAACGATGTGGGGCCATTCTCTATTGATTAGGGTGACTCAAATTTTTTGTATTTAACAAATGTATCTATTTTTTTTAAAATATGTTTTACTTTTTTTAAAACTTTGTTTTTAAGGTGCACTGGCATACTTGAACCCTCAGGAGTCTGATTGTTCACACAATATACTGTACATTATTGGTATACAATATATGCCAACAAAATAGTTTTGCAGTATATTGCTAAAATACTGCTTCACTTTTTCTTTAATACATTGCACTATATATATAGTATGAAATTGAATAAACCCATAAATATTGCATTAACAGACAAAAATAAGATTCAGTGGTAATATTTTTATAATAGTAATAACATTAGAAATGCCCACATGCCATATGAAAGTGCTATAGATCACATTTTATTGAATTTCCTTCTGCCCTCCTAAATCCCAGTATCTCAGATCAATAAAAGATGTTGTAATATATTGATACATAAAAAATAATAGTGTTGTAAAGCATACAAAATATTAATCATAGACCCGCAACAGTAAGAATAGCATCTCTGTAAAGCTATAATACTATTGAATCTTAATTGAAAAGTCATATTTTGTAACAGCATTGTGCCAGTTGGTTCTACTACAAAGTCACCTTAAACATAAAAAAACTTCTACCTAGACTGATGTTCCAACATTAACTCCAGGACCTAATATGTAGGAAACAAAATATGCTATGCTTAAAGATAGATAATATTAAACTGTGACACCAACAATATTCTCTGCTGTTCAGGTTAGTGAATTACAAGAAGGACATGGTATTATTGAAAGCAAAATACATGGCTCAATAAGAGCCCCACAATCACTATGACACAACGGAAGTCTCAGACTGTCTCAGACTACATGGCCTCAGTGCATATTCAATTGTTCTTCACTTGTTACTCAATGGAACAAACACATCACCAATGACTATTTTTCTGAAAAGAAAATGGGATATGGAGAGGCTCAGGAGACAGGGAGCAGTGTGAGGGAAATCTACCCTCAAAATCAAACATGACACTTTCTCATAGATCCAGGCACTGTGACTGTGGAAATCTTCTTTTATTTGTTATCCATGGCCTCCTTCCTTTTAAAATCAACTTTTAAAATTATGCTAATAAGCCCAAAGTGCTCTTTGAGATGTTAGCATAACCCCTGTGAGCTGCAAATTTACAGGCTGTATGCAAGGATTACATCCCCCCTCCCACTGTGTGATGGAACTTCCTCTGCTTTAGATTACATCAGGCAGAGAGAGGGATGACGTGCAGGGGAGACAGTGTAACTGCGTATAAAGCTCTTTAGGCTCATTACCATAATTAAAAAAAATTATTTTAGAAGGCAGGAGGCCAGAGGTCACTTTAATGCCTCTCAATGCCCAGAGCTCAGCTACTCAGTACAGGCGCCAGTCAGATGACCTTCTAAAGCCGTGGAAAGTAATGTTGGAGGCAGTTTCTGCCTGGTTGACAGGGGCACTGGCACCCAGGAGCATTTATCAGCCAAAGCGGAGGGAGAAGGCTTCCTGCTATGTGCTGATGTGGTGCTGCCTGTGTTGCTTTAACAGATCCTCCCCCAGGCTGTGTGTACTAAAGTCAGAACAGGGAGACGGAAGAAAGCACGTGTGATGCCTTCTAGCTTCTCAGCCCTGGAAACAACACAGTGAAAAGTATATATACGTAATGTGTCTGATGTTTGTGTGCAGTGTGCTATTTATGTATGTGTGATGTCTGATCTACATGTGAACTTCCATTCACACTGTATAACAACCCTCCCACCCACACTGTATAACATGCCACCACACTGTATAACAACCCACCCACACTGTATAATACCATTCCCCTTTACCCTGTGACACCATACCCCCACACTGTATAATCTCAATACCCCCACATTGTATACAACCATTCCGCCCACACTATAAGACCACCAGTCCACACTATATAACACTATTCCCCCCACACTGTCTAACACCCATCCCCCCACACTATAAAGTTCTGGTGGTGGAGAGTTTAGCACTGAAGTCAGCCTCACCCCACCTTAGGATGCCTCCTCTGCAGTACTTGACATCATGCACCAGACGTCAGGAGAGCCAGTTAGTAAAGTGCTTGGATACTGAGCTGTCAGTTACAGCAGTTGTCATGATATGTGGAGAGGATTATTTAATTGCTGAGCTTTCTGCCTTTGCGACTCCCTTCCAAGTAGATTTTCTGATTGATCCCACCATGCTGGGCATGAAAGGTCTTGAAGGTGTTAATTTGCTTGACAACAAACTGATTGTGGTATAGTACGTCAATTTCTGCTGATTTTCTTTGACACTATCTGACACATTTATTATGATTTTCTCCAGAGACCAACATAAATGATTGTACCATTCAATGCCAACTGTCACTTACCAAATTTTTGCATTTCAGGGGCATGGTCCTAATGTATGTTGAGGCTTAGGAATGGTGTAAGATTGGTGTAATTAATGCAAATCTTAACATTTCACAAAATATTCTTGTTCATGTTCAAATTCAGTTTTACCAATTGAGTTTTCCCATCAGGTGTCTATTATCTGCTGGTCAAAAAGGGTCTGCGAATACTGTAGCTATTTCTCAAAATGAATTGTTTATAGGGTGATTTTTAATGGAAACTGCACCAGAGGCTCCTAATGGAGTCTCCCTCCACTGGTGTGAAGTGGACCTTAGCTTGTGGTTCCTGTTTCTAATTGTAAAACAGATCATTTTGTTAAAACAGAACCTTACAATCATAGTCAGGATATAGATTAGCTGTTTGAATCCTAAAGGTCTATAAATATTGTATACTTGATAGAAAGCTATTTAACTTGATTCCGTTTGTTGACTCTTACTAATTTTGGCATCTTATAACCGTATTACAGTACCTTTCTGGACTCATATAATGCTTAAAGTGACATTGAGAATAATAAGAATGATAAATTCATTAATTTAATTTTCAATTTTAATTATCGGGTAGAAGAACCACAATGAGCACATTTACTTTAGGAAACTAAATGTAGTAACAAAGTCTTAGCTGATGCTAATTGCCTACAGCAGAACAACACTCAGTTTTTGCCATTATTTTCTTAATACTTATCTCTACCACTGCAAGGAAGGCTAACATGGTGAGAATCTGATTACCAACGTCTATGTTAGAGGAAAACTAAGATTTACGGAGGACTAAAGAAAACAACTACTCTATTTGCAACTAACAAAGAGAGGAATATAATGCAAGATTTATAAGATTAATAAACAGCAAACAATAGCTATGAACAGAATAACACCAAATAAGTAAAGGCGTAAAGTTTAGACTATTAATATACAGTATTACATTGAAATGTATTTATCAGCAATAACCTGGTTCCATTGCCAATTGTGTTCAGCTACCCTAACCGTAAATAATCTGTCATGTATATACAGACACCGGACATGTAATATAATGATCTTATTACAAGGTTTTCATTGTTCAGAATGCATTTAAAAGTCTGCGGGGAAATTGTTTGTGTACGGTAAAAGTCAGCAGAGTGTGGTATAATAGTATAGCTTTGGTAGCAGCAACACAGTACAGCCCTCTGTGTAAAAATCGATCAGGAATCAGACAAAGCATAACAGCAGAGAAGAAAACAGCAATTGTCCTGCTTGTCAGCTTCTAACATTGTGATGTGGAGACTTAGGACTGGTTACCCTATTTTTACTCACATACACTATTACTCAAGTAAATTGTAACCCTATAAAATTATAGGTTGTGCATGTTCATCCTTTGTAAAAATACACTTAAATATTACCAAGTGTAAAAGCAATAAGCTCTTGTATTCTTATTCTAGGAATCATATCACTTTACAAGTGGTAATAACAGGAAAATACACAGACAGGGCTATGGGAATTAACAGCATTTGGATTGTATCTGGAAATATAGATGCAGGTTGTTATAAAACACTGGAGGACAATGGGGAACATTTGGTAAACTTAAAGGAAATCTACCATCAATATTAACCATGCTAAATCAGAGGCATTTACTCATAGATCCAAGCACTGTGACTGTGGTAATCTTCTTATTTGTTATGCATGCCCCACTTCCTTTTAAAATCAACTTATAAAATTATGAAGAGTTCTGGAGAGTGTTACCAAAGGCCCTACTTGCTGCAGATTCACAGGTTGTTACACTGTTTCCCCACTTCCCAGAAACCCTACACTAGGTGCGGCACATGTGTACATAGCAGTGGGGACGCGCAAGCTGTCTCTATCTGCACATGTCAGCAATCAGGTGCTGACCACGCAAGCAAGAGCAACGCTTGCTCGGTCAGCAATAGAACGTAGAGAGATGGAGGGAGGAGTTCTTTTATTCAAATCCCCAGAGAACGAGTAGTTTGTGGAGGAGGCTTAGATACTGTGAGCGAGGATGAACGTGTCCCGGGGACACATTACACGAGCAGGCAGGGAGTCAGGCAGTTTTATTAAAGTTATTGCTTGAAAGACAAAGCACAGAATTCGGAAAATAAACTGTTTTAGGATATGCTTGTTATTGACTGTGGGGACATTAGGAAGGCTGGGGACATTTTATTGAGTGGTGGGCATTAACATGTGAGAACATGTGCCAAAATTGTGTTGTGAAAGCCTCCTGAAGACTCCCAGGCCTCCTAATCCTATATTACTGTTAAACCCTACCTATATTCTAACCCTACTTAAGGACACCCGGCTTACAGACTACCCCTAGTTATAGACAGAGCTCTCTGCCCAATGTGAAATCTGGTGAAGCCTCAGTTGGGAAGTTTTGGCTTCATAGGAGCAGCTGGACTATAAAAACAAAGGTATATGAGCACAGTCCTGCATATCAGTTTTAGGGTTTAGTTTGGATAGGTAAATCAAACTAGTCTGTGAAATGCACAACATTGCATTACATTTTCAGATTGGATGGTGTTTGCTGAAAACAGGTATAAAAATAATATTTTTGACTAAGCTATAATTGAAAACTAAGCAGGTAATAATATTGTTATTCAAAGATTGAAATTACTCGTGGCCACATATGTCACACACAAATCTGAGGTCCTGCACATATCAGATAGCTTTAATTCTGTAAAAAAAGAGAGATGCTTCTTTAACAGGATTCCTGCAATGAAAACTGCAGTGCTGACACTAGAAGTCAGTGACCACCAAGTCACCTT
Source organism: Engystomops pustulosus (assembly GCF_040894005.1). Lineage (NCBI taxonomy): Eukaryota > Metazoa > Chordata > Amphibia > Anura > Leptodactylidae > Engystomops > Engystomops pustulosus. The sequence goes on from NC_092412.1 coordinate 112,331,063, forward strand.
GTGGTTCAGTGAGCTATATTAATGTATTCCAGTAATGTATCAGTCTTGTTATTAATGTCATGGGAGATCTTTAAAATACTAAAAGGAATTATTATCTAAAATGTGATCTCATAATGAGTTTCTAGCTTTATAATATTGATGACCTAGCCATAGGATTAGGATATATAATTAGTATCAGATTAGTAAGGGGTATAACATAGGACCCCTTCCACATACCGCCTTATTAGAGTGCCAACTGACAACAGATTATAATAATAACTCCTTTATTTTTAAAGCGCAGAAAGAACTTGCCAAATGTGTTCCTGTCCCCATGGGGCTAACAAGTGTGGGAGGAAACCCACGCAAACATCGAGAGAACATACCTCGAGAGAACATGTTGACCTGGATGGGAATTGAACCCCGGAACCCAGCACTGCAAGTCTGTAGCGCTAACCACTGAGCCACCTTGGATTCACTGATCAACAACACAGAGAAAAGTGTCCAATGTACAGCCCTGGTCTCAGTGTATTATACAGAGGCTTTTTATAAACTCATTACTATGCATGAGTTGGAAAATACTATTTTGCCTCACAGGTACCTATAAGTTTATGTTTTATGTATGTGGATTCAATGCAAATACAACTTAAAAATTAGCTGAAGCACACAAACTAGTTTGTGATCCTATCACTATATATGTATAAACGTGGGTGAGTGATATCTCGATTTTTTACTGTGCATTTTGAGAGATATTGCATGATTGATAATGCACACAGGGATATAAGAAAACATGAATCCTGTACATAATTATATTTAAAGGAATCGGTCTTTTATAAATTTTTGCTTAAGAACAGTGCTAATAGGTGTGTTAAAAACACAAGCAGACAGTGTCCATACTCATAGGGATGTGTTCATATACAGGGATGTAGGGAATGCTATCCCTTAAGGCTTAGAAGTACGAAAGCGTAGGGGGGTGGTTCAATTCCCCCCTATTTTTTAAGTGGGCATATTAGCCAAAGGCTTGCGGATAGGACCTATCCCTATTAGTCCCTGTTGGAGTGCAGGATATTTTAGGACTCTTTATCTCTCTAACAATCCCTAGAGAGTATTTCTCACATAATCTCTTTATTTGTAGGAGTTAAAGCTTGCTGTCTACTGCTCATGAAAAGTAATTTTTCAGTTCAGCTGCGCCTACCCGACATGTTTCGCCGAACTGGCGTCATCAGGCTGACTGCCCCATACTCCTAATGATTCCAGTTCGGCGAAACATGTCAGGTGGGTGCAGCTGAACTGAAAAATTACTTTTCAGGAGCAGTAGACAGCTTTGGCTAATATGCCCACTTAAAAAATAGGGGGGAATTGATCCACCCCCCTAGGCTATCCTACTTCTACGTCTTAAAGGAAAGCATTCCCTACATCCCTGTATATGAACACATCCCTATGAGTATGGACGCTGTCTGCTTGCGTTTTTAACACACCAATTAGCACTGTTCTTAAGCAAAAATTTATAAAAGTTATATTTTATTACTTGTTTTGCCTTGGTGGATCTAAAAAGGCTTTTTGGTCGCTAGCCGGGCGACTATTGGAAAATTAAATTGCAGTTGAATATTGGCAGACGGTCTAGGCTTTAGTAGTGAGACATGGCAATCAGGACTAGTGAAGCAGTGCAGTGAACACACTGCAGGACCTCATTAATATCATTTGACTCACCTCAGTTGAGTTCCATATTAGTTTAAACTGATTTTTTAACATTGCAGCCATGGAAAGGGACCATTTAGGAATAAGACAATGATTTTTTTATTATACAATAATGGAAACAGTCAAGGCACAGTAGAGAAATAATGCAGATGACATAACAAGAATAATCATAAATGTAATGATATCACAGTACTTGGCAATATAGGAATAATGCAGTACAGTGATTATGGACATAAGGCCTCATGTAATAAAAAAAATAAAATAAAATAATGATTAAAAAAAAATATATATATACATATAATAAAGTCAGAACAATTACCTCTGTGGTCTATAGTCTCTGTGTAACTGAATTCTTCAGTTCTACTTGGGCAGTCAGGTGTCCGGATGTTGTATGCAGAGACTGGATCAGTTGTAGTTAGATTAGTTATATAACATTTTATACAGCTGTTTATTTCAGGTGTCACATAATCCTTTAACTAAGGATAATTGATAATGATAACATAGTGAAGATATTTTGCATTTGTGATTTTATAGCAAAAAGGTTAACAAGAAGTGTTGCCATATTAGACCTATAATGTTCACAGTTATATCTTAACAAGCCCAAATCATAACACATTCCACATTCCAATCTCCACTTCTTGTCTGTTCTAACTGCGCCCACTTACCGTACGCTTGTTCTTTTGTATCTACAATTTGCATAAATTTTGCGACGCTTTACAAATTGGAAGATTCTAGTTATTATTAATATAATTAAAAACAATCCACAATGATTCAATAAGAAGTATATATTTATATTTATCACAAGATGTAGTCCTAAAGTTTGGATTCATAGGAATGATGATAGGCACTGGCAGATGACACACTCTAGGGGGCACTAGTGTGTTATGAATGTCATTTTTAGCCACTTCATAAGGCGAGAACATTTGCTTCTTACAAAATAATTTGAAATCAGAATGCAGAAGCACTTTATATATAAGGTACCAAGTAAAGTATAAAAACCTACGTGCCAGATGTTTTGTTTGAAGCATATGTTAATGAAGTTCACAGAGAAATAAAATATAACTTGTAGGAATGTGTATTCTAACTTATTTCCATGTTCTGTTATTTATTTAAATGAATTCAAAGTTGATTTTCTATTTTGCTCATCAGCACCTTTCTTCAGAACAGATAATATACTTGGTGTAATAGTCCTCAGTGTGATAGGACTTTGTTAGTTCATTTCAGGTCAAGCTCGTGGTCCTGCTAACCTCATATGACTACCGCAAGAGCTTTAAAAAGTTATGGAGGTATCAGGAGTGTCATCCAAGTCATGGAAATGAATGTCACCTTCTGTGCAGACAGCAATTCAATGTCTCCAGTTCCTTGCTAAATGGTTTTTCTTGTGCTGTACTGTAGATAACAATTACACTGCATTTAATCATCATGATGTATTGTCTATAGGATTGTCAAGGAAAAATAAAAATAAGTGCAGTACAAATGCTGTGCAGCCATCTCAAAACTTCCACATTTCCACATTATAATGAGTAAAAATGAATTCCCGTAAACAGTTTAAGAAGCCGATGACTGAATAAAGTTTTATCATAAATGATTCTCAGACAAAGCAGATATAGATGTCATTGTCATTTCTCCGGATCTTGCTTGGAAGCATAGAACAGAACATCCTATCATTACTGGGATATTCTGTTACCACACGCTGACGTCAGTGCCGGCTATGGCACATTTCATTACAATATCAAGTATCAAAGTTTAGTAACTGAATGAATGCAAAAGATAGATGTCATTTGATTCTTGTGCATTGTGAGCTCAGAACATCAGCTCAATGTCTCCTCATCATAAAAGTTTTGTTTTTTCGTATGCTCTTGACTTACATGTCCAATATTTATTGTGAATAACATTAAAGGGCACCTACCACCACAAATCTACCTATAAAGGTAGATTGGGTGGTAGGTGGATCATTGGGACGTGAGGATAGCCCTTTTAAGGGCTAATCCTCACGTCCCTGCACTTTTTTGAGAACTTTAATTTGATATTTATTCAAATGTACTTATGTGGCTACCGGGGCGTGGAGTAGCCGCTTATGAGATTACACGAGGCGGCTACTCCACGCCCCGGTAGCCACTTTACTCCTCCTACTCACCCATCTTCGGCGCGCAGCTCCGCGTAGCTGCGCGCCCTCGTCCGGCGAGCCTGCCGTCTGCGCATGCGCAGAAGAGCAGGCCCGCGCCTGTTTCGGAGTTGTGACCGCGCAGGCGCGGGCCTGCTCTTCTGCGCATGCGCAGACGGCAGGCTCGCCGGACGAGGGCGCGCAGCTACGCGGAGCTGCGCGCCGAAGATGGGTGAGTAGGAGGAGTAAAGTGGCTACCGGGGCGTGGAGTAGCCGCCTCGTGTAATCTCATAAGCGGCTACTCCACGCCCCGGTAGCCACATAAGTACATTTGAATAAATATCAAATTAAAGTTCTCAAAAAAGTGCAGGGACGTGAGGATTAGCCCTTAAAAGGGCTATCCTCACGTCCCAATGATCCACCTACCACCCAATCTACCTTTATAGGTAGATTTGTGGTGGTAGGTTCCCTTTAAAAATGAAAATTCTTCAACAATGACTGCTTAAGACACAGAATATCAAACATATTACAAAAAAAGATCAAATAAATGACACTTCACAGTAAAGTGAAGAAGGTAATATTTATCAGCATCTTCTTCCTTCTCATTTTTTTAAATAAGATTTAGCCTAAAGATTGATTTTGGATTTGGCCTATAGCATTGTTGTATAGTACACATGTATAGTATCTTTATTAAGCTTTATTGACACATACATAGGAGATTTTATGTATGAGAATTATTTAAATATCCTTCTTAAATTAGACAAAATTAATGCACCCTCCTGTGTATTGTGCTAACAAGAAAAGCATATAAAAACTACAGAAAAAATGGTTCTCTGTTTGATATAAATAAGTAGAAAAAGATAAGTTGGAATACATCCCCTTTAAGTCTTCTGTCACCACTTCTCTTTTTAAAAATGGCATTTTGACAATTTTTGTAGCTTTTCAAAAAGTTGCATTTGAAAGTCTGATTTACAACAGCTTGAGAGGCTACCTACAAAAGATGTTTGTGTAGTATAAAAATGTACTCCTAAATATGGTGATCCATGGAGCTTAGGGCTTGATACATGATACATTTACACGGTTGAACTAAAGTCTGAAATAATGAAACTTCAATGGTTTATTTATTCAGTTTAATTTTTTTTAGTTATTTGTTTTTATTATGTGTTTCCCTTTAAGACTCTAGGTTGTGCTTATCTTTGTATCATACATCCAGAGCATCTGGAGCCATAAATAATGCACCTGGCTATGGGACACATGGGCTAGGAGATCACAGCCAAATGTCCCAAACCACTTTGCATGCTATTCATTGCAGATTGCAAGATTCAGTTGATCATTTAGCAATGAGAGGGTCTGCTTAAAGGTCAGCTAAGTCATCTGACATTCTTGGTCTGCTGTTAATGTTAATATTTCCTGATGCTCCAGAGTGTTAGAGTTCTCCATATCTAAAAATCTTCAGTATATAATCCATTTAGAGTCATTGCTGTCAAAATGCCTAAATGCCAGTTGTTGGTTATTGACAAGTTGCTGACTGATAACACATTGCATCAATTACGTGGGAAGATGCAAGGCACGGCATGACGATAATAATCCTGAATGATTTAAAGAAATTCAACATATACAGTAAATCGATAAGGTTTTGTAGTGAACTGGTATGTACCATCCCAATTTTATAAATGATACAAATAGCAAAGACACTCAAATATGTGTCATTTAGGCAGATTCAGGTATTCACTTTCTAGCAATAAGCAGGTTTAAATGAAAACTATAAGGCTTGAGATTTCTCAGGGACTGCTGTTATCAAATCAGCAATATCCAACAATATCAACAATATCCAAAGCACAAGACTGATTGATAATGCTGGGATTTCACTCTTTCTCTTCTCCAGAACATTTACTAATTCAAGTCCCTCTGGTAAAACAACTTTAGACTTCCAAACTGCATTGCAGAAAGTATAAGAGAAAGGCATATAATAGTTGGTATTGTACTTTTCTCATTTTCCTTCACAAATACAGAAAACCTGTAAGTTTTGTTTTTCAGAGACTTTCTCCAACATATTGCATTTACTGAAAATGTACGAGCTCGCAAATAATCAATAACTGGTGAACATCTGTTCTCACGGTAGAATCTAGGAACTCATATAAAATGGTCAACATGTAATTGGAGCCTATTTTACAAACATGTGCGGGTTCTGTAAATATTTCAATCAATATAGAACAGTAAATTGCTAGTAATTTTGGTTGAGCTTTGTGGTACTAAATTCCTATTTGACATCTGTTTTCCCCATGAAGTGTATATATATATATATATTTATATATATATATACCTATGTGTACAAAGGACAAGATCATTCTTTTAGTTTGGTGTGATTCATCATTAAAGAAACACTCCAGTATTTAATTCTATTACTGTATCCCTATTATACCCCTGATGTTAAAAAAGTATACAATTCTGTCAGTACAACCATATTTAGATGTTTCTTCTATCTCAAAGTTCCTGGAATACTTATCTTTTGTTGAGTCATCTCTGCTATCCCTAATGATACTCAAGGTACGTGACACAAAGTTATATTATTTGACATGGCACTGACCCTGGCTGTATAGTTATGGTCTCTTAAAATGTCAATAGCTGTTGTTACCCACATCAATCTGACACTTATTGGCCCAAATTTATCAAAAACAGTGCAAACTACACTAGGTGCAATCTGCCTGTGCACGTTCTTCATGAATCTGGCGCTCTCTGCACTGGTCTGCCAGAGTGCACCAACTTTTTTTGGTGCACCTTTAACATAGAGCGTATGACACAATTTTTGTCACTGTGCACCGTTACACCCTTTTATGTGCAGAAATTTGTTTTGCATGTGGTATAGTGCAGCCGCAAAATGGGCACAGACACATTATAAATACATGTGCAAGTAGTCTGCAATGAAAAGAATGTGCAAAGTCAGAAAACTGGTGCAGGGGCTTTTATATATCTGAGCCATTGTATATTCTGGGGATATTTGATACATTGTAAAAGTGTTTTTTGTAACTACAATTTGGAAAAAGTCATGTTAGGGGTGTTTGCAAGTAAATATTTTATTTTGTTTCAAAAATAATGGAAAATACAATCTAGGAAAGATTAATACAAGAAATACATTTTACCCCCTGTGCCCCCCCACCTAGTGAACTCATAAAAAAAACACTACCGTATATACTCGAGTATAAGCCGACCCGAGTATAAGCCGAGACCCCTAATTTCAACACAAAAAACTGGGAAAACCTATTGACTCGAGTATAAGCCGAGGGTGGGAAATGCATTGGTTACAGCCTCCCAGTATATAGTCTGCCAGCCCCTGCAGCATACAGCCTGCCCAACCCCTGTAGTAGGAAAAAAATAACACTGTACTCATCTTTCCGACGTCCCCCATAGGTCCTCTTCTGTCTCAGACTGTCTCAGACAGAAGAGGACCTATGGGTGACGTCAGAAAGGTGAGTTTTGTCTTTGTTTTTAGTTGACTCGAGTATAAGCCGAGTTAGGGTTTTTGAGCACAAATTTTGTGCTGAAAAACTAGGCTTATACTCGAGTATATAAGGTACATCACATTAAATATGGGCGGTTGTCCAAATCCTCATCATTTCTTACTAGAACGTTTTTCAAATTTGCTTCTCTTTGATACTAGCCCTCTCCATTCCAATATAGATGGTACCTCCTAACTCATCTACAAACAATCAATAAAGGGATGATGGGGTTGGTAAAGGGATGAAGTTGTTAAAGAGATGTGGTTAAAGAAAAATTGTTGGTGAAGTTGTGTAACAAAGGAATGTATTAACCCCTTAAGGACGCAGCCATTTTGTAGCTTAAGGCTCAGTCCCATTTTTTGTCATCTGAATTGCGTCTTTCTGAACTGTTACTTATCTAAACGATTCTGATATTGTTTTTTCCCCACATGTTGTACTTGTAAACTTTGGCTGATAAGTTTTGCGTTTATTTACAAAATACATTTTCGTCATTTGTCTGGATAATTTATTTTGATATCACGCGGCTTACAAATATATTATCGATTTTCCATATTTTCAGAATTTACTATTTAGGGGATAAATATAGTTTTGAATGAAATTTTACATATTTAGCATTAAAACTCCCTATATAATCAACCCATTTTCAAATCTGCACCTCTCAAACAGCTTGTAGGAAGATTGTTAACCCCTTGAGATCTTCATAGTAATTGAATCAAAATGGAGGTGAAATTTAGAAAGGTCAAATTTTGTCGGTTATACGTTCATTTAGCCCTAAAATTTACACATTTCCAAAAGATAAAAAGAGAAAACCCACCATAAAATTTGTTATGAAATTTCTCCCGATTTCAGAGACCCCCCACTTTTTCACTTTTTCCACCATGGGACATGAACAAGCAATAATCTGATTGCTTGTTCATTATAATACCCTGTAACACTTATGTATTGCAGGGTATTAGCAGTGTCAGCCTATGCAAATGCATAGGCTGACACTGTGCCTGTAAGATGACGTCACAGACGCTATCTTAACCCCTTAACGACTTGGCCTTTTTTAGTTTTTTCACTTCCATTTTTCACTCACCAACTTCAAAAATCTATAACTTTTTTATTTTTACACATAAAGAGCTGTGTTATGGCTTATTTTCTGCGTAACAAATTGCACTTCGTAGTGACGGTATTTAATATTCTATGGCGTGTACTGGGAAGCGGGAAAAAAATTCCAAATGCAGTGAAAATGGTGAAAAACCACATTTGTGACGTTTTCTTGTGGGCTTGGATTTTACAGCTTTCACTCTGCGTCCCAAATGACATGTCTACTTTATTCTTTGGGTCGGTACGATCACGTGGATACCAAATTTGTATAGGTTTTATAATGTTTTCATACATTTAAAAAAATTAAAACCTCCTGTACAAAATATTTTTTTCTATTTTGCCATCTTCTGGGGCCAATAACTTTTTCATACTTTGGTGTACGGAGCTGTGGATAGTGTCATTTTTTGCGAATTTTGATGCCGTTTTCATTACTATAATTTTTGGGACTGTGCGACCTTTTGATCACTTTTTATTAATTTTTTTATATTTTTCAAAATGGCAAAAAAATGCCATTTTCGACTTTGGACGCTATTTTCCGTTACGGGGTTAAACATAGTGAAAAAACATTATCATATTTTGATAGATCGGGCATTTTCGGACGCGGCGATACCTAATGTGTTTATGATTTTTACTGTTTATTTATTTTTATATCAGTTCTTGGGAAAGGGGGGTGATTTGAATTTTTAGGTTTTTTTATTATAATTTTTTTTTTTTAAACTTTTTTTTATTTTTACTTTTACTATTTTTCAGACTCCCTAGGGTACTCTAACCCTAGGTAGTCTGATCGATCCTATCATATACTGCCATACTACAGTATGGCAGTATATGTGGATTTTACTCCCCATGCATTACAATGTGCAATTAGCACATTGTAATGCATGGGTTAAAAGGAAGTAGCCTCGGGTGTTCGGAACACCCGAGATTACCATGGCGACGGATCGCCGCTCCCCGTGACGTCATCGGGGAGCAGCGATCCACAACAAGATGGCGGCGCCCATGCGGCGCCATCTCTTTGAAGCCGCCGGCAGCATTGCCGGCGGCGATCACGGAGAAAACACCCGCGATCGGTGTTACCGGTAAGCCTTTGCTGCAATATGCAGCAAAGACTTACCGGCTATGGAGAGGGCTCGGCCCGCGAGCCCTCCCCATGCACCGGGACCCGGCGCGCGCCGTACTAGTACGGCGCGCGTCGGGAAGGGGTTAAAGGCACTGCCTTCAGGCATCTCTGGGGTCCCGATCGGACCCCAGAGATGCCATAGCAACGATCGGCACCCCAAAAAACGGCGGGGGGGCACCAATCGTGGGGGAAAGACCCCCGGAAGGCATGTTAAATTACCATTCCTTTACAATAACATTTCAATATACAAAGACTTTCTAAGTGAAATACCTTTTCTTACTTCTGATAACAGTAATTGTACAGTATATATGTCACAAATGTATTTTTTTTCAGTAATTCAGTTCATAGTATCATAGTATAAAAGGCTGGAAAAAGAAGCAAGTCCGTCAAGTCACACCTTTAAGAATCAAGCAAAGCAAAAAAACAAAATTCAAGAAGTGAAACATATACTCACATTAAGGATGTACAAAGAAGGGAGTGGGAGCAAGATGCCCGCAAGAAGGCAACGGCAGTTTTGCGCAATACAGCACTTCTTACGGCCTCCGTATACGGAAAAGTAAGGAGGGTTTTTTACCTATAGGTTAAATGGGTAACACCTGTTTTTGCAATCATATGGGCTATTCCATAGGTAGCCAAGACCATCACACAACAAACCCAGATCCAATAATAAGGGCAATTTAAAACCATAGTAAAGCATTGGCTAAACTCACCCCAGTGCTTAGTCGCTCCACCTGTATGGCTGTGACATACTAACGCTGCGTGTAAAACTTCTAACCCTCTCAAGGTCTCCCACATGAGGTCTCCCCTCCTTGACCATATGACACATTGCCACAGTAATGAAGCTTAGCGTCACTACATCTCGGAGGCGCGGATAATGGAATATAATGTGGAAAAATAGCTTTAAGGGGTTAAGCTTTATGATTAATCCTGGTTCTTATGACATCCTAACATTTTTAAATTCCAAATGTCACAGAGACCAAAAAAATTTGACTGGGGTTACAATTATAAACTATATAGTTCCGACTTATATACAAACTCAACTTAAGAACAAACCTAAGAATGTTTTTGCATCAATAAAGAAGAAGAACTTTTTCACAGAAGATTGGTGAGTGACGTTAATTTTATACATCTTCACTCATTTTCTGTTTTGCTCTTAGCAGGTTTGGGGAGTCCTATCATTTGCAGATGTAGGTCCAGCTTGTTTTATCAAGATCAAAGTCAGTGCAGCCATTCACCAGGAAATGTTAAAGCACTTCATGCTTCCCTCTGGCGACAAGCTTTTTGGAGAAGGAATACTAATTTTTCAGCAGAACTTGGCACCTGTCCACACTGCCAAAAGTACAAATACCTGGTTTTAAAAGCACAGTATCAATGTGCTTGCCATAGAGAAGCATTGGGGTATTGGAAGATGAGAGACACCAGACTGAATAAAGCAGACAAGCTGAGGGCTGCTATCAAAGCAACCTGGGCTTCCATAACATCCCTGCTGCGCCTTCATCTGATCGCCTCCATACCACACTACATTGATGCAGTCATTCATATAAAAGGAGTCTTGTCGAAGTATTTAGGGCATTTACTGTACATATTTTTCATTTGAACCAAATTGGTCTTCTATATTATTCAAATTTTTATGAGACTTGGGTTTTCCTTGGCTGTAAGACATAATCATCAACATAAAAAACACTTGTGTTAAAACATGTGTGAAGTAAGCAGACCATGCTTTGGGACCTTCCTGCTGCACAACTTTTTATCTATGCACCAGCTGCTGACAGTAAGGGGAAACTAGACCTGAGGGCAGGGGGGAGACTAGGCCTGGGGGCAGGGGGCACTAGTTGAGGGCAAGGGGGGACTAGCTGGAGGCAGGGGTGAACTACCCCTGGGGGTAGAGAGGGAACTAGCTGGGGGCAAGGGAGAACTAGACCTGGGGGCAAGGTGAAACCATACCTGGGGTCAGGGGGGAACTAGCTGGGAGCAGGGTTGGAACTAGACCTGGGGGCAGTGGGGAACCAGACCTGGGGGCAGGGGGGAACTATAGCTTAGGGCAAGGGGAAAACCAGAACTAGACCTGGGGGCAGGGGGGAATGAGATCTGGGGGCAGGGCGGGAACCATAGCTTAGGGCAGAGGAAACTATACCTGGGGGTGGGGGGGGGGGCAGACCTGGTGTTAGGGAGGAAACTAGCTGGAGGCAGGGGGGACTAGCTTGGGGGAGCTTGCTTTGTGAGACCACAGGGTTTACAGTGTGAGAATGGGGTAGCAGACATTGAGGAGGGCTACCTAAGTGAGAAAAGAGACAAGACCTGGTGGGGGTAGGGTAGTAGTTATAAACTTGTACATGCGGGGCATTATTATATTGGTTATACTCTTGTACATCGGGGGCAGTATTATGGTAGCTTTATTCTTGTACATAGAGGGCAGTATTTTAGTAGTTATATTCTTGTATATAGGGGGCAGTATTATAGTAGTTATATTCTTTTCACCTCAGGCAGCAAAAAGGCAAGAATCGCCCTGTGCATCAGATAAGTAAGAATAACTGTTATTCACAATTAACTGCTGCATGGGTTCAGACAATTACCATCATTATTGATATTGTCTTGTTTGTGCGCTGTATTGTAGTCTGCTCTGGGATCCATGTTACTTATTGTTCAAATACAGTGTTATGCACAAGTGGTTTCTGGGGGGGAATTTGCTCTCTACTGTGTTTTTTTGCGCATCTAGAGGTTTTGGTAAATGTGCTGCCCCCTGAAGGATTGCGGTATGATAATGTGGCCCTCAGACCGTTTTGCACCTCTGCTCTATATGATATGAGTTTCACTTTTTGAATTGAACTACTTTTTGAATTAGCTGATTTTCTAATTTATTGAGAAACACTTGTATGTATTTTACAATCTAAAGTGTACCCATGTTGGATGTATATATTCCCCTGTGTTGAGCATATTGGAAACTTTTACATTTTTATTCTGAAAGGCTATATTATACTATAAAACTTACTGTTGGGTCAGTGATGTCACGTGATACCAGAGGTCAGTGGAAAAAATATGCCAGGATGGCCACAGGGAATTTAAGGGAGTACTCTTTCACTTTAATGTAAATGTATATATAATATTTGTAAATATTCTGTATATTCATGCCTAATCTGATGAAGGGCTTCTTGTGCTCATAATGCGTTAAAGCCATGCTTCAAATGTTATTATTTTTGTATTGTATTTCATCGATATTAAAATTAACTTAGTCTGATCATTGAACTGCTATAAGTTTTTATTTTGGAATTTGGCAGCACTTATCTTAGGAGGACCTGAATACTTTTTCTCTTCTGTATATTATCAGACACACTCCTTGCTGGGGCGTGGATCCAGAGATACCAGGCTTGCAGCTGTTTTCTGACGTGCAATAGCTGGGTATGAACCGACTCACTGAGGTATATGGAAAGCCTTCTATGCATGGTCTGTGTAGATGACATATGTCAATTAGCTTAAAGGAATATTCTCATCTGGGCATTCACATTTGATTTAATTCATCTGCCATACATAAACATTTCTTCAATTGGGTATTAATAACAATGTACCAGTGGGAAGATAATTTCCCATAATTGTAGCCATTTTGCCCCTTAGAAATGATATAGCAGTTCTTGGATATGACCACCATCACACTCTTGTAGTGGTGATCACACATGCGCCATTGAGCCCTGACTATATGATTGCAGTAACCCCCTGGACATTTCATATGTAAAAACCATTTGTTTATTTGTGCAGCCACTTCTGCCAAGGTGGTTGCATCTAAGGACAACAGCTTAATTTATGGGATATTATCTTCAAACATTTAACACATTTATTTAATAACATTCAATTGAAGAAAGGTATATGGCAGATGAATGCAATAAAATGTCAATGCCTAGATGAAAATACCTTTTTAACATCAACTATTGTAAGTAGTAGAGGCAATCTCTAGAGGTATCATATTTTATAGTTCTGACTGATGTAAATTAGGTGATTGTTGTTCAGAATTTGGAAGAGGACTCCAATGTATGTTGTAACATTTCTCATTTGCATCTGTCAGCCTCAGCTTTCTTTCAAAACAATGCTACATTTGTCTATATGTTGTGTTTGGATCTATTGAATGAGAAGAGGATGACCTGCAATACCAGGCACAGCCTGTCACCATATGCAATAAAATTTTTAGGGGTCAAAGTAGCCATGTTTTTCTTTTATTTTATCCAAAATAAAAAGGGCTAAGAATTTCTATTTTTTTCTTGCTTTGCATATCATTCCCGACTTTAATATGGATTCATCTGGTTCTGATAACTTTAGAACTTAATACATTTTTGATGGTTTAGATATCTGATTTACCAAATTGATGGTAAAGCAAATTTCATAATTACATATTCATCGCATATTTATATTCATTGTACCATATATCTATGATGAATGAAGTGTAGATGAATATAAATCAATTCTCTGTATGTGAATCGGAATACATATATAAATCTGTTGTCTGCCTGGCTGCCAAGTTTCTTGTCTGGCAGCTTATCAGCAACATGAACTTGACTGTAAGAACAAACTTTGATGTAAAGTTTGTAATCTTCTCAGCATGTTGACATTCCCACTGTTTAGATGGGAGTTGAAGAAATTCACAAAGCATGTCCTGCCTGGGTCCCTCGAGGGCTACCTCATGGAGTTAGGAATCTTTATGTCATTTTAGCAGTACGATGCTTATCTCAAAGTGTAATTACTAGTGACATTTTAGCAGTAAGCCTAAGTAAGACAGACTGGATTTTACTAAATTAAATCTCCTATATATTCTTGTCACATATTTGGCCTTCTATGTTTAGGACAAATGTCACAAAAGATGATATTTTCCCCTCTAATTATACCACTGATTTACTTTGTTATTCCCTTTACCGCCCAAGGGCAGGAACTTGTAACAACTTTTAATGTATTTTACTATGATGCTATCATAATAATAACCCAGTCTGCCCAAAGCTCCATTCTTCATAGTCAATGCCTGAAACCAGAAATCTTATGTTATGTCTTTTGTTATACAATGTACAATGTAGACTTCAAGCAGTGCTACATAATGAATCTTCTCACTGTCCAAAATGTGCAGCTTTGTTTGAGATTTTGCCATTGGAGCATCTGTTTACTGGTTTGTCAATCAGATAAGCTTTATGGAGCACAGATTAATGTGGACTCCATCCAGTTAATCCTTTCAGCCATTATTTTTATAATTTTACTGTTATGGATAGCACAGGATCCAAGGTATTAATTGAATTACGGTTTCTTGTTTTCAGAAGCTTTCCAATTTTCATACATCGGTTGCTGTCACCTGTTTACCCAAGAATTATACCCTTATGTCCACCCATAAGGCTTTAATTCATTTTGATTTACTATAGTATTATACATATCTAGCCCTTTTTTTATTGTATTTGAACTATTTTCAGTTTGAACATTATTACACGGTTGTTGTCTTGGGATGTTAAAATGGCAGCTTTCATTTATATTCATTAGGTCAGTGGCTGTAATGACAGTAAAGACTACTTTTCATGGTGGAAGGCATTAGGCAAATATCCAGGTGCTGTCAGTAGGTATGATAATGAAGATTGAATTTGAGAGGACTGCAAAATGTGGTCCATGGACACAAAGGATATAACTTGTACAACAGTAAAGTAATCAAAAGCAGTTGCCATAGGAACAGCTTATGGATGAGCAGAGGATGTCCTATTATTAGATTATGTTGTGACCCTATCGATCTGTTTGCTTCAAGGAAAAATACATTTCCAATGTGTAAACAGGGCTTTTTCTTCTTCCGTGCTTCAGACACAAATAAAATGGATACAAATGACTGTGTGGAATATATTAAGATCAATCTGTCCAGCACCAAGATTAAATAGAAATAAATATATATGTTATTACTTTTAAACTATTAAGGTTATTAACAAACATTGTGAACATATAGCACAGCAGACATTCAGCAGAAGTTACCACCTCAGCAGAAACCAAAAGTTAGTTTCTGCTTCAGATTTCAGCCAGGATTTGCCTGTGGCAGAGGGGTGGTAATTGACATGTTTCCTATACGTAGTGTATATAATTTTTTATATATGTTGCAGGTTTTTTTTTAATGTTTGTAGATAGGCTTTGTATAATATAATAATGTGAATTGCTGCATGTTGGCTGCCAGTGAAGGAGAAGAGAAAACCAACCTGTATTTGTCCCTAAGCCAAAATGGTTTCAGTAAAAAATCACTGATGCGAAAAAATGCCAATGTTAGTCTACCCTAAAACATAGTTTTTATCCCGACTATTCAACCACTTCAATTTATTAACCCTTTCCTTACCAGGCCCTTTTCTATTTTTGCTTTAAGTTTTTTACTCCCCTTTTTCCAAAAGCCATATTTTTTATTTTTCCATTTTCAGAGACATATGAGGGCTTGTTATCTGGACAAATTGTTTCTAGTGGCACCATATTTTATTTTGGTCATTGTACAGGAGAGCTTAAAAAACATAACCTAAAAGCTAACATGTATATGATTTTACTTTCTACTTGTCTCAGACAGACTGTAATATAGATATGCTAATTACAGTTATGGGAATCTTTAACAGGCTCCCAGTTGTCATTGCACTGATTGCTGCCAATCACACTCAATTGGTGCCAATTGGCATTCAAAGATGACAGTGCCCAGGTAAAACACTGGATGAACCTGACCTAACCTAACAGGTTAACTGCCTGCATTGGTGATGGTAATTAACAGCATGTGTAAGCTGTGTAATACTTCTTACATCAGCCCTGTATGGACAGGGATCAGCCCTGTACAGCAGTAAGCAAGTGGTTAAAAAGTATTTGTACATGTTATTCATAAAATAAAGATATAAACTTCTAGCACAATGTATTCCATTTAATGGTAGACAAGTAATAGTAGATTATAATGTTGGTGGCAATAAAATCTAGAGATATTATTTTTCTCTCTGACTTCTTGTCAGCTGAGACCACTATAGGACTAGCATTTGATATAAATGAGATATGTAATTATAATTTATTGTGTTATGAGTTTTGTAAAGTGCTTTTGCACTTAATAAAAATGAAATTTATATTAAAAAAACATCAAGCAGATGGCAGAACACATATTTGGAGCAACCACTTTATGATAGATAAAAAAGAAAAAAATTTCGAATTGGACATGATGCCCCATATATGCTAAGAGGCTTCCAATTCCACATGGCCTGGCATAGAATTCAGCTATAACTAAGGGGGGAAAACTGGCACACAAGGCATGATAAATCCCTTCCATACACTATACTGCTTACTTTTAGGGGAGTAAAAAACACATAGCTGATACAAGTTCTATACAAATAAACATCTTCCTGCAATAACCTTTACCTTCCATTACCTTCCATTTCCAACCTGCATGTAGCAATATAGATGTCAATTATAGACATCCCATTCAAATATTGTAATACATGGATACAATTTTATATTGTGACATGTGTGGTTTACTAGATTTACTGTCTGAATGCACTAGGAATAGCTGTACATCTCTCTTTTTTATAGCTCTTACATAACATATATTCCAGATTTATTGCTTTGAAATGAAATCAATAAATATGTGATTGTCACCTATCCAGCCACAAGGCAAAAGAATGCATATTATTGCCATATTTAAGACGCCAATAATTACCTAAATTGTAAGCAAATTATTCATGTTCTGCATACTGTAACATGTCAGCCCTGCATTCTGTTGTGAAGTTATGTCAGCACTTAGAGCCGCTGTGAACAGTTCTAATACTTTTCCAAGTTCTGCTACCAACCAGCATGCATAATGTGCAAGTACAATAGATGCGGAGTAAAGGAATGAAATAAATGCATAACTAAAGCCATACTTAATACTGGCTGGAGACATGGAACATTCTGAATGAACTGACAGGGAAAGGCTTTGTTGCTGTCCATTTGATATAAAATTGCATTTAATAATCCCACCTGTGAACCATGTAAAAGAATGTTACACTCTGCACCTCTATACAACTTCAATAAAATTAATTTCCTTCTGACTCCTTCTACAACACATACAAAAGAAATAAGGCGCTAAAGCCAGGGAGTGCCTGCATATTTATTGTACAGCACAATGCAGTTAGCGTGGGATAGCATATTGAGAAGAAATGAGATCAAAAGAGTATTAGCTTGTTCATAAATTAACTCTGCTTTCCATTTTCCTCTGGCAAATTGTATGTAAGCAAAATATTCTAATGCTGAGGGGATCAATTGTGAGTATTATATAGTGACATTTTATAGCAAGCCTGTTTATAATTTATCTATTATCTATCTATCCATCCATCTTGAAGTTGGGTTCCCATACTATAGGTTGTCTGATGTACTCTATTTTAAGTAACTCTACTCACTTTAGCCATATTTAGTGTATTTATAAGCTTTGGAAACCTCCATTCATTGAAATCATGTAAACTTATCAATTGTAGCAAGTTAAAGAAATGTGTCCCTATTAGTTCACCTACTAGTGTATTATGTTCTTACTCTTTTAAGAAAATCTACCAGCTCCTAAATCTCCCCTCAAGTACAAATAGTTTTGTGTAGGGAACTTTGTAAACTTTCCAGAAACACATGACCAGTTGATCAACATTTGGAGAACAAAAATATTGACCATATTAAAAAAAATACCTTGAGGTTCTTAGTTACATTCTGATCAAATTGCATAAGCCCGCTATCAAATGGCGCCCACTGTCAACACAACAGAGCACCAGTAGGACCCAGTAGCCCCCCAGCACCTGAACTTGTCAGCTAAGCCCCCATGGCTCTGAGTCCTGGATGCCTACCAGCAGTGCACCACAGAAACAGCGGATGTCATGCAGTACCGAACCATGTGAACCATTCCATGTGATCTCCGAAATTGGCTGAAAATGAGCAGGCGGCTACTTTGCAGTTTTCTGAGCATTAAAACACCTTGACCAAAAGGGCAAATTGCTTGTACCAGGAAAAAAACAGAGAGAAAAAAGATCTGGACTGCACATCCATATATTATACTATGATATAGGCAGCCACTTTGAACCACTGAACAGTACATTATTACAGATATATTTTCAAACAGATGTCAAAAGCAAAATCTTTATAACAAAACATAATATATATTGTACATGAGGCTATAATTTGCAATTTTTAAAAAGTAATGGTAGTTTTTAGCCAGATTGTATATATCAATAGTGCAGATACTTTGTAAAAGAAAAATGTATCATCCCTTTAATCATCCCTTTCATTTTGCTTTTAGTAGTATGAAGAAACCAGCTTTTCTGTAGTCACACTGTCATCTGTCAAAGTTCACCATTATCACTATTTATTTCTGAATCAAAAAAGACTTATTTCAGAAGGTTTACTTACACTTTAAATACGTGATTTACTATATAATGTCAATATTATATGTATCTTATTAAGTTAAAATTGAAAATTCTGAAATCAAAAGACATTTATTCATAAACTGGTGGCCTTGTGTGGGAATTTTAGCTTAAAACAATTTATTTTCATATTTATTATATTAGACTTTTATACATTTATCATCAAGTTGAGGACAGTTGCGCCTTACATTTACATTTAATGAATATTGTAAAATGCCAGCAAGATTTTCAAAATCTTTAAATAATAAAACAATAGACTTTCCCAAAATATGAGAAAACAGTGGCTATGTTAATTTTTCTGAATTTTGTAAACTGTGTTGAGATATAAATATTTTATGTGCTCAAAATGTTATGAGCTGGAGCATGATTTAATGTAGGAGTGCCATATGGTGATTATGTACAATAATACAATAGAATTTGTTTTTTTTCACACAGTGTTTATTTGATTCATGGCTGTTTCTGTAAGTTATTGCCAATTTTTGAGCTGTACAAGAATAAACTGCAAACATCCCAAGCTATAATGAGCTAAAAATGGTTTATAAGGAACAGGATCATCTCCAAATTCTTTTCGGCCCTTGAGCAATACAATTCTCTGGAAACCCCTTGGGACATGTACTCTGTTTAGGCAATACAGGCAGTCCCCGGGTTACATACAAGATAGGGTCTGGAGGTTTGTTCTTAAGTTGAATTTGTATGTAAGTCGAAACTGTATATTTTATAATGGAAGTTCTAGACAATTTTTTTTCTTTTGCCCCAGTGACAATTGGAGTTTCAAAATTTTTGGTGTAATTGGACCAAGAATTATCAATAAAGCTTCATTACAAACATCTTACAGCTGATCATTGCAGTCTGGGACTATAGTAAAGCATCCAGAGAGCTTCACCAGAGGTCACAGTGGGCAGAGGGGTCCGTCTGTAACTATGGGTTGTCTGTAAGTCGGGTGTCCTTAAGTAGGGGACCGCCTGTACAGAGAAGTAGTACTTGATCTTCCCCAATGCTTCTAGACCCTGGCACTTACCTGATATTGACACTAGTCCTTATGGATACATATATGGCCCTCTCATACCATATATATATAATAGAAAAAAGCCAGCTGAAAATGGAAAACCTGAAATTAAACAGCATCTTCAAAGGTAAATAATATAATGATGTGGTCTGTAAATTTGAAACATAACAGAATTTCAGAGGGAAGGGGCTCATATTTCTTTTTTCTAAGCTTATGCAACCTGAAGGGAACAATAACACATGAAATTACAGTGTTTCATTATTTGTTTACCCATACTAGGCCACCATTCTAATACAGTGGGATATATTTACTAAAAGTAAGTCAGACAATCTAACTTTGCACCTCATATTAGTTGGCTTTGTTGCATAATTTTTGCTGCAACAAAAGTCCTTATAAAGGATAAGTACAAAATGTCTCCAAAGCAATGTGAGAGACTGATATAGTTATATAGAAAATGTACTTTTAGGTTACATTCACACTTACGCCGCGATGGAGAGGAGGGGGTGACCCCTCCCCTCTCCATTGAAATGCACGGCCTGTAACATGGGAAAAGATAGGACATCTCATTTTTTATTTCTGTATATAGAGTGGTAGGGTGCCGCACGTGTCGCTCCATGCGGGCATTGACGTCTATGGGGGATATGTAGGGCTGCAAGCTTGAGGCCGTATATACGTCCACCTTCGGTCATATGAATGCGGCCTAAGGTTTATGGGGTTCTGTTGTGTGTTGCTAATCTTTATTACGTTTACATAATTGCTCTTTTTCTAGGGATCTGATGTATTTGATAACTTACTTTATCTGTGATGTTTAGAATATCCCCCCTAAACTCCTTAATGAGTATGTTAGACTAGACTTTAATAGGAAAACATTTTTAATTTTTTTCTGTCTTTGTGGTTGACCGGCCTTAATTTCTTTTTAGGTGCGGTACCTAAAAAATTGTTGTGTAGCTATTAGGTCTATATGCAAGTCTATTGCATCTATACGCAAGTCTAGGCTAATTTTGTCACTCCATTTATAAGAATTAACTTTTTAATGATAAGTCGCTCTGCTCAGTCACATCACTTGATCACCTGGTCCAGTAGAGGCCCTGACATGGAGAACTGATCTGCTTCTGCTATCTTTGCAGAAAAAAATGTCAGTGACATTGAATGAGTACTTGCACTACCACCCGGGAGTGAACCTACACTATCTGCTGACTGAGGCAAACTGTAGATCGGTGTGCCCCTAATTTCAATCCAAGAGTAATATTTTTTTTCATTTTCTTTTTAGCAAGTGAGTTCTCCATGCAATCCTCACACTCATGCTGACATCAGGTATTTTTAATTGGCAGGTCCAGCTTTGTACCATGTGTCTGTGCCCCCACATTTCTTCAGTTGGTGCTACCTGAGACAAGAGATTCAACTCACCTCATGGCTGGTGCAAGCTTGTGTCCACCATCTAGAGATGGTTGTTGTGGGATTGTTTTAATGGAAGATATGGAACTCTATTACCTTTGTCGTGTGTTCACTTTCCTGCGTAACCAATTCTCTGAAGCTGACCATACACATCAGACTTGTATCAAGCAAAGCAACTGAATAAGGAAAAGGTGGCAATCAATTGCATATGGAGACCTTCTCCCAGTTGAGGACATTTGTACAACTTATTCAAGCTGATTCAAGCAAATCCTAACCACTATGGATTTGATAAGCAAAATACAGTGGTTAGGGAAAGTATTTAGACCCATTTAAATGTTTTACTCTTTGTTTTATTGCAGCCAATTGGTAAGATCATAATTAATGTACACTATGCATGCAATTTTGACAGAAAAAACTGAAATGTAGGTACTTTTGCTCATTTAAACAAGAAAAACTGAAATATCACATGGTCATAAGTTTTCAGACCCTTTGCTTTGACACTCATATTCAACTAACATGCTGTCCTTTTTCTTATTATCCTACTTGAGATGGTTCTACTTATTAATTTTGTGTAATTAAACTGATTGGCAACGATAAGGAAAGGCACACACATGTCTATATAAGACCTTACAGCTAACAGTACTTGTCAGTGCACAAGGGAATCATGATGTCTATGGAACTGCCAAAGCAACAAAAGAATTTTTTCAGCACTTAAGGTTCCTAAGAGCACAGTGCCCTCCATAATCCTTAAATGGAAGAAGTTTGGGACGACCACAGGAGAAGAGCCTTGGTAAGAGAGGTAAAGAAGAACCTCAAGATCACTGTGACTGAGCTCCACAAATGCAGTAAGAAGATGGGAAAAAGTTAACTATCACTCCAACACTCCCCAAATTGGGGCTTAATGGCAGAGGGTGCTGACGGATGCCTCTTCTCTCTGCAAGACATATGAAAGCAGACAGTTAGCAAAAAAAAAACACATTAAGGACTCTAAGACTATGAGAAATAAGATTCGCTGGTCTGATGAGAAGAGGATTGAACTTGTTGGTGTTATAGGGGTTGGCCACACTTTTACATAATAATACTGCCCTTACTGCTTTAACCCCTTAGCACTCTGCGCCGTAGCTGTACTGCGCTGAGTCCCGCGATTAGCGTTCAGCGCAGTACAGCTACTGCGCAGAGCCGATGCCTGTTCAGCGCTGCATAGCAGCCGAACCGGCATCGTTAGCCGCGGGATTTCAGCGGTAATTTACCGCTGACATCCCCGGCTAACACCCACGGTCGGAGTGGGCTCCGATCGCGGGTGTTTAACCCGTTAAATGCCGCGGTCAACGCGACCGCGGCATTTAACATGCCTTTTGGGGGTCTTTACCCCACGATCGCCCCCCCGCAACGTTTTCGTCTGTGACGTCATCTTAAAGGCAAAGTGTCAGCCTATGCATCTGCATAGGCTGGCACTGATAATACCCTGCAATACATTAGTATTGCAGAGTATTATCAAGAACAAGCAATCAGATGATTGCTTGTTCATATCCCATGGTGGATCATGTAAAAAATGTACAAAATAATGTTTTTCAATAAAAAATTACTTTATAAATCACTAAAAATGCCCATACGCCCCAAAACATATAAAGAGACATATAACGCTCAGAAAAGTCTAAATCATAACACAAACCCCACATATATAGTATCACCGCGTCCGTAACAATCCATAGAATAAAACTAAATAACTATTGAACCCATATGATGAACGCCGTAAAAAAAAAACGTCAAAAACCCGCCAAAAATTATGATTTTTACCTATTATATCCCACTAAAAATGCAATAAAAAGTGATCAACAAAACATATGTACTCCAGAATGATATTGTTGCAAAGAACAACATGTTCCGCAAAAAATCAAGCCATCAACCAGCTCTGTAGCCAAAAACGTAACAATGGTATGCCACTTGGAAGACAGCTATGCAAAAATGATAGATTTTTCCCCACATTAGGGTTTTATTTGGTAAATTTAGTAAAACATAAGAAAAAATATTCATGTCTGGTATCCCCGTAATCGTATCGACCCATAGAATAAAGATAACAGGATTATTAGGCTATACGGTGAACACGAAAAAAAAAAAAAAGTAAAAAATCCAGTACAGAATTGATGCTTTTCTACTCATGACCTCAAAAAAAGTTGCAAAATAGGTGATAGCAACCCCAAAATGGTAACACTAAAAAAAGCATCTCGTCCCGCAAAAAAAAAATGCCGTCACATGGCCCCAATAACGGAAAAGCGAAAATTTTATAGCCTTCAAAAGGGGGCAACCAGAAAACTAAAATCCTGGCAGCTGCAGGGTGCTCCTTCCCTTCTGCGCCTCGCTGTGCCCCCATAACACAAGTAATGTCCACATGTGGGGGGTCACTGCACTCAGGAGAAATTGTAGAACAAATTTTATGGTGAGTTTTCTCTTTTTATCTTTTGGAAATGTGTAAATTTTAGGGCTAAATGAACGTATAACCGACAAAATTTGACCATTCTAAATTTCACCGCCATTTTGATTCAATTACTGTGAAGATCTCAAGGGGTTAACAATCTTTGTAAATGCTGTTTCTGATAGTTTGAGGGGTGCAGATTTGAAAATGGGTTGGTTATATAGGGGGTTTTGTTGCTAAATATGTAAAATTTGATTTCAAACAGTATTTATCCCCAAAATAGTCAATTCCGAAAATACGGAAAATCGCTATTCGATTTGTAGGCCGCGTGACGTCAAAATAAATTATCCAAACATTTCAAAAATTATGAAAATGTAAAGTAGACAAATGGGAAATGTTATTCTGCAAGTTATTTAGGTGGTAAATCTATCTGCCTGAAAACGCGGTGATTTTGAATTTCGAAAATGGCAAATTTTTCTAAAAATTCATCATTTTTTTCTTTTTTTTGTAAATAAACGCAAAACTTATCAGCCAAAATTTACCACTAAAATGAAGTACAACATGTGGGGAAAAAACAATCTCAGAATCGCTTTGATAAGTAACAGTGTTCAAAAGTTATTACCACAGGAAGAGACACTGGTCAAATTTCAAAAAAAAGTTGCGAGCCTTAACCTGCAAACAGGCTGCGTCCCTAAGGGGTTAATAATAACAATCTCTAAATGCTCATCAATTGATTCATCACCCCTAATGCTTACTTTAGTGCTGTGTGATCCAGTCCGTGGATGTTTGTTTACATGTCTGTGCACTGATAAATATGAGGGACATGCAGCAGGAGATTATGACTTATCCTGCTCCACCTCCCCACTCCGTGTTGATGTCAGTGAGACAAACTTTGAGAAAAAAAGACACAGTGGATCTTGCCATTAGAACAGACTGAATGAGCGGGAAATAGAAAGTTGTGTATATATGCAGAATACAAAAGGTTGAGAACAAGCAAAGGTGGAAGCTCTCAAAGTACATGTACATTTACATACAGATATGTCTAATGGAACAGATTTATTAGGAAGTGGCCAACCCCTTTAATTCTAAGGTTTGTAAAAAACAGGCACTGCTCATCATCTGCCAAATTCAATCCCAATAGTGACACATGGTGGTAGCAGCATCATGCTATGGGGGTGTTTTTCAGCTGCAGGGACAGGATAACTGGTTGTAATTGAGGGAAAGATGAATTTGGCCAAGTGCAGAAATATCCTGGATAAAAACCTCTTCCAGAGTGCACTGGACCTCAGACTGGGCTGAAGGTTCACCTTCCAACAAGACAATGACCCTAAGCACACAGCTAAAATAACAAAGCAGTGGCTTTAGAAGAACTGTGTGACCATTCTTGACTGGCCCGGCCAGGAATCACCATGTAACCTAAGGGAACTAGAGAGGATCAGCAAGGAAGAATGGCGGAGGATCTCCAAATCTAGGTATAAAAAAACTTGTTGCATCATTCGTAAGAAGACGCATAGCTGTACTAGCCCAAAAGGTGCTTCTACTCAATACTGAGCAATAGAGATGGGCGAATTTGTTAAAATTCGGTTCGACCCGAATCGAATCGAATCAAAATGAATCACGTTAAAAAACAGGCATTTCCTGGCTGCAGAGAGCCTGTAGGGTGTTGTAGAACGTTGTGCTATGCTTAAATATGCATAGGGAGCGTGTTTTGGTCTTCTAACAATGCTGTGTTTTAGTATGACACGCACATGACAGCCGCGGCTCTTAGAATCACTTCACTCTTCACTTCCATGTGCACTTACATAGGCCAACTTCCCCAAATAAGCGAAGGGGGAACGCAGCCTGACAAGGTAACGTCTGTGCCAGCTCAAAAGGACCGAGCTGAGGGTCAAGATCCCACTATAACATCAAAGAGTGCACTCTTTTTACACTGACATCAGATGATTCCATAGATTACGACAGAACCTATTCTGTTAAACGCAGATACATGTGGAAAGCCCCCCAAAAGAGTGCAGAGGATGTCGGCAGTAATTTTGCATTGATGTCACTGATCATTTTGCCCTTCTTTTCACTGTATAAACTACTGTATAAACTACGTGGATTTGACACGTGAATCTGGCTGTAAACTAGAGCCACAATAAGGTATTGCAATGTGCGTTATACAGATACCCCACAACTGACAGTGTAATTTCAACGAAAATCACTGTATAAACTACGTGGATTCTGGGAGCAGAGAGCAGAAACCGGGGAGCAGAGTGCTGGGAGTGGAGAGCGGGGAGTGGAGACCAGGGAGCTGGGAGCGGAGACCGGGAGCAGAGACCGGGGAGCTGGGAGCAGAGACCGAGGAGCTAGGAGCGGAGACTAGAGAGCGGAGACCAGGGATTGGAGAGCGAAAAAATGTGGGGAAAAAAACCAACTTTGTTCCCGCGAGTCAGCATAAACTTCGGCTTCGCGACAAATCAAATTTTTCCTAAAATTCTAACCGAAGTTAGAATCATTAGAATCGATTCACCCATCTCTACTGAGCAAAGGGTCTGATTACTTATGACCATTTGATATTTCTGTTTTTCTGCCAAGATGGGGGCAGAGTATATATTAACGAGCACATAAATAACTTTTTTTTATCTTACCAATTGGCTGCAATGAAACCAAGAGTGAAAAATTGAAAGGTGTCTGAATACTTTCTATACCCACTGTATATGGCAAACAATAACCTTAGCCCATTTTCTTGTGATCACAGTAGTGATAAATGAAAAATCAGCGGTCATGTTAGCTGTTTTTTTTTTGAAAGGTAAATCCATAGTTATTAATAATCAATGTTCTACTTCATATCCTCTGCAGGGAATTTCATTTTCTGCTGTGTGTTTGTGGGAATTGGCAGCAAGACATTATGGAATCAGTTCAAGTTCTTCTAAGGGCAGAGCAAGTGGGACAGACAGGACAGGACTTTTGCGGAAGGGTCAAAGCAGAAATTCTATGGTGATCACAGCTGTAGCATAAAATATAGCCACCAAATTGTTTCCTGCCGTGGCTTTTATATGGGATTCTTTGCAATATTGAAATCTCCTCTTGAACTTGTAGAAATAGTTCATATGCTGCCATTTTCTATGTAGCAAGTACAAATTGCAATGACTGTATTGAAACTGTAAATCAACTAAACTCCCTCATTTATCTCCAGCCTAAAGGTACATGTAGCATCCTTTTTTTCTTAGGATTTGGCCACAGCAAAAATCCTACGAAATCTTCATTTGTTTTACATGGATTTGCATAAATTATGCATTAATTTCCAGAAATTTTCTGCAGAGTTGCTTCCTATTTCACCATTAGAAATATAAATAGATGACGTTTTTTTCTAAACTTACTTTTATCTGTGTGCTGTATTGTATAATAAACATCCAAGTTTCTTCTTCAACTACTTATGTAGATTTGACTATAGTACAAGAGTAACCATGTCTCTGCATGAGACAAACACCCTTGAGCTATTCTGGAACAAAATATGAAACCGATAAGCATATACTAATAGCTGGAGGATTGAAATGGAAATTAGCTAAAACATTTGCCCATCTCTTATTTTTATGGATGAAATTCTTATCATAGTCATTTTTGATTCCTGGATCTCAGTATCCTCAGTCCATCCATCTATCTCTATACCTAGCTATCAAAATGAATTGGCACCATCTGCCTGGAATATCAGAGCAGCCCACATAGCTCTTGGGACGTGCTATGTAGCACACTCTGTATACACATTTAAGAGTATGAATAGGAAGTCTTTTTCAATCTAAAAGAAAGCTAGTTAATGACAAGGATGTTTGAATTTCCATTTAAATGGTAACATAGTGAGTTTAAAATAAAATAGTATTCAGCTAAAAAAGGTTTATAATGTTTCTAGTGGCAGATGGCTTAATTCCATGCAAAAAACTCAGATATGGACTATCAATCTCTTGTTGGAAAATATAATAAAACAGGATTTATAACTGCACATGCTGGAATAATGATTACTTCTTCTTGTTTAACATATGGACATATTTCATGTTCTGCTAAAAATAAGCCATAAACGATTAAAGAATGTAAGGAACACTACTTATTTCTCTTTCTGGATAAAAGATTCTGATGAAAGTATCATAAAATGGACTCTGTCAGTAATGTTGGACTTGGGTGCATAGGACCAACCAGAAAAACTGATTCTAAGTGCCCACCTTTATGTAAGCAACAGTTGTGAGATTACCGGCTTTGATTCTCCCAAACACAATAGATTGCTGTTGATCCAACATTCAACCTACCGGCAGCAACCTTTCCTGACTTTTTTGGTAACTGACAGTACACAGTTCCTACCTGACTCACTAGCACTGCTCTCAAACCTCAGATATTGAATAACTTCTGCTTTAGGTGAAATGCAGATAAGGGGCCACTTATAGGAAACCTACCATTTGATTTGATGCATTATGAAGCAAACACACCTTGAGAATGCTGTAGCTACACTGATGCAGAAACATATCTTAGTTAATCCCTGTGCTGAATGGTTTAGCTAATAAAACAATGTTTATCTATCTATGTTTATCTCATTTATCTATGTAGCATAGCCTTGCCAGACATGACTAGTGAGTCCTATTAGTTACAAGCACTCAATAAGAAGAAGTGCTGACCAGTAAGACTAACATATCCATGTATCTATAACACCAAATATATGATTCAGTGGTTCCTTATAGCATTATACAGGATGTAAGGCTACATCTGTCATTTGAAAGTTTATATTTTAAACCAAATATACAGAACACTTCAACTCCACAAAAGATTATTTGTAGCTTGAGGACAAATGTGAGGTTCAATTTTTAATATTCTTGGTGTTTAACTAAATCACTTGACATGGTATACCACAAGAACAAGCCATGAGGCCACTGGGAATTACATTTTATACCGTACAAAACTTGAATGGTAGAAAATAATACAATGAGGTTCAATTATTTGTTTAACTATTTATTAAGATGAAATGTATAATTTGATTGATTGCCATTGGAAACTGTCAGTTGATATCTAAGGTGGTGTGGCCCTGCGACAATGACAAGGCATTGTACTTTACAGGTGGTCACCATGAGATCTTCTGACCGATTTTAAAAGAAGTTTAAAAGAAATTTTAGAGAGACACAAACAAGTTAATAAGGCGATGCAGGTTGAATAAAATAGTTTTTGATGTTTAAAAAGTAACTGTAAAGGTATTTTTGGCACAAATCAATAGCTCTTGGGATGTAAAACAACTTTGCCTATTATCTTTATTTATTACCTCTATTCAGTGGTTTCTTTGCTATAGCACTCAGATTACCTTATTGCTGAAGTCGCCGCCTCCTCTCCATGTGCTTATAAGCCTTATGAATCTGTATGTTGTTTACACTTTGTTTCTGGTCGGTTTCATTGGAGGGGAGGAGATTCTGCTCCCTGCTCACCGGGGAAGAGGTTATGTTTCATTGAATGTAGTAGAGCTGTAGTAGAACTGTAGTACAGTTGTCTCCCGCACAGAATAGGGATGTACATTAACTCTCTGTTCCCTATCAGTCCCTCCATCCCAGTCTGTGATTCTACAGAAGTTTCTCTGTCTGTCTCTGCTTTTTTCGCTGCTTCCCTCCCCCACCTTGTTATCCGCAGTATCAGCTCTGTGTATATAAGCTATTAACCATTATTGTTCACACAGCACAGGCTATAGACTGCATGTAACTGGTATACTAATGATTTCTACCACTTATTACATGTTCCCTGCTGCTTCATGTGATGGAAGCTGCCAGAGTGTCACCATATACATCCTGTATGTGCACTGTGCAGTGTTTACTGGATTTACCTGTGGGAAACTAAATAAATTTAATGCTAAAGAGAACACATGGCATCATTTGATCTTTGGGCAAGCTAACTGGCCTCAGCTTGAGGGCACAGACTGACAGATATTAATCTGACAGAAATTAATCTCCACCACTTCACTTCTGGTGAGAAAGTCAAACCCTTTCAGAACAGAGAATGCCATAACTTTGGAAAGAAAAGGTTGAGCAGCACAAAGTAGGCATACTTCTGATTGTTTTCAAAGTGGGAATCACAAATAATAATTTGGTAAAATCACTATAGCGTTACAGCTACACTTTAAAAAGTTTTCATATGCTGCTGGATGATTTCTGTTTCTTCCACTATGCATGTGAATTGAACATATTGGGGTGTATAATGAAAAAATAAAACATTTCATTGCAGTGCTTTTTAAGCACTTCTTTTAAGGTTTGGGTTCCCATATGCTTAAGCTTAATTGAGCAAACAATAGTACTAAACATTGTTACGTATATGAACTGTCAAGCTGTAGTAACAGTAACGGCCAATGCAAGTGGCTTCTACGCGGCTGTACCAAGCTTACAGAGAACTGGTTCTGTAAAGTTTCAGTCACCTTAGACAAAAATTTTCTTTTTAAAAATAATTTCTTCAAAAACTTTGGATTAGCGGATCCCTGCTGATATTTCAACTGTGGCACTTGTCAGCAACTCCACTTGCTATTTAAAGTACGCATATGCCTATTTGCTTGTACAATGCTGTCCTAAGTGACAAAGTTTTCAATGGTCTACAGCTAAGTGCATGAAGTGTTCATAAACAAGAATTGAGTCTTAGTTGAAGTCATTTTTCAATCATATTTGCTGCTCTATAATATTCTTGTTCTATATATTCTATAATAGTCTTGTTTTTTTCTTTGAAAGATTAATTGACAACAAACTTATGGCTATTTCATCTACGGTCCTACTATATGCTTTTAAACAAAAGCCAAGTTGTACACCTGGATATTAGAGTAAACATCAGCTATTTTTATTATTTGTATGAAATGCCATGCTGTGATAACAGAAGGGACATGGGTGGCTTTTGTACTTCTGACCCTGGCCTCTGTAGACCACATTCAAAATAAGTTATGTTAACTTTCCATTTCTTTAGAAAACATCGCTTGTTAAAAAAAAGAACAAAGCTGCTGGTAAACATGTTCTTTCTAAAAACTTTGGGTTAATGGGTTTCTGCTGATATTTTAACTTTGCCACTTGCCATTTTACTACTTTCCTACTACTAAGTAGAGTGCACATTTTATGTTAATTTAATACTGTCCCAAGTATCAAAGTTTTCAGTGGTCTGCTAAGTACCTGCATTGTTCCCAAACAAGAACTTAGTCCTAGTTGGAGTAATTTTAAAAAATGTTTGCTGCTTTAAAACATCATCAGTGTTGTCAAAAGCACATTAATTGATCTATGATAGCTTCTGTGTGGTTTTAACCCCTTAAGGACGCAGCTATTTTGTAGCTTAAGGCTCAGCCCCATTTTTTGGATTCTGACATGCGTATCTTTATATGGTTATAACTTTTGAACACTGTTACATATCTAAACGATTCTGAGATAATTTTTTCACCACATGTTGTACTTCATTTTAGTGGTACAGTTTGGCTGATAAGTTTTGTGTTTATTTACAAAAAAAAGAAAAAATTATGCACTTTTTGAAAAATTGGCCATTTTCGAAATTCGATATTTACCACCTAAATAACTTGCTGCATAACATTTCCCATATGTTTAGTTTACATTTTCATAATTTTTGAAATGTCTGGATAATTTATTTTGATGTCACACGGCTTACAAATAGATTATCGATTTTCCGTATTTTCAGAATTTACTATTTTGGGGATAAATACTGTTGTAAATGAAATTTTACATATTTAGCATTAAAACACCCTATATAATCAACCCATTTTCAAATCTGCCCCCCTCAAACTATCAGAAAAATCTTTTAGGAAGATTGTTAACCCCTTGAGATCTTCATAGTAATGAAATAAAAATGGAGGTGGAATTTAGAATGGTCAAATTTTGTCGGTTATATGTTCATTTAGCCCTAAAATTTATACATAATACAAAAGATAAAAAGAGAAAACCCACCATACAATTTGCAAAATTTACAAATTTCAACTAAGTACAGAGACCCCCCCACATGTGGGGAAGGAGGGACCTGCAGCTGCCAGGATTTTAGTTTCCTCATTGGCCCCTTTTATAGGCTCTAAAATTTTCGCTTTTTTGTTATTGGGGCCATGTGACAGCATTTTTTTTGCGGAACGAGATGCTTTTTCCAGTGTTACCATTTGGTTGGTATCCCCTTATTGTTGAAAATTTAGGAACTTTTTTTGAGGTCAAGAGTAGAAAACCATCAATTCTGTACTGGATTTTTTACTTTTTTTATTTTTCGTGTTCACCGTATAGCCTAATAATCCTGTTATCTTTATTCTATTGGTAGATACGATTACAGTGATACCAGACATGAATATTTTTTCTTATGTTTTACCAAATTTGCTAAATAAAACCCTAATGTGGGGAAAAATCTATTATATTTGCATCGTCGTTTTCCATTTTTACTTTTTTGACTACAGAGTTTGTTGATGGCTTGTTTTTTGCGGGAAATGTTGTATTTTACAACTTTATCATTCTCGAGTACATATGTTTTGTTGATCACTTTTTATTTAATTTTTATTGGGATTCAATAGGTAAAAATCATAATTTTTGGCAGGTTTTTATAAATTTTTTTTTTACGGTGTTCAGCGTACGGGTTTAATAGTTATGGATGCGGTGATACTATATATGTGGGGTTTGTGTTATGATTTAGACTTTTTTGAGCGTTATATGTCTCTTTGTATGTTTTGGGGCTTATGGCCATTTTTAGTGATTTATAAACTTTTTTTTATTGAAAACCATTTTTTTTCAATTTTTTACTTGTTCTACTATGGGAAAAGAACAAGCAATCATCTGATTGCTTGTTCATGATAATACTCTGCAATACTGATGTATTGCAGGGTATTAGCAGTGTCAGCCTATGCGCATGCATAGGCTGACACTGTGCCTTTAAGAAGACGTCACAGATGCCATCTCAAAGGCACTGATCTAGAGATGCCATAGCAATGATTGGCGCCAATGAAAATGGCGCTGGGGCGATCGTGGGGGAAAGACCCCCGGAAGCATGTTATATACAGCGGTCGCGCTGACTGCAGCATTTAACGGGTTAAACACCCACGATTGGAGCCCACACCGACCGCGGGTCTTAGCCGGTAAATTACCATTGACATCCTGTGACCCCCGATGCTCCTGTGCAGAGCTGAACCGGCATCGTAGGTGTACTGCGCTGAGCGCTATTCGCAGGACTCAGCGCAGTACAGCTACGGCGCAGAGCGCTAAGGGGTTATACACATGGAGATAATATAAATATCTGCTATTTTTATTATGGGGATGTGTGCTGATTGTTTTTTTAAACAGTTTGAATACACCCCATTTACTTCTATGAGCTTCTATGTACCCAAGCCACAAAAGAGCATGTCCTACTCCAGCCTGAGTTTGCATCTCAGACAGTCTTTTTCTATTTTCAACTGCATTTAGCAGTCGGTTAACTTACTAATTTTAACACAAAAACTGTGAAAACCTATTGATTTGAGTATAAGCCAATGGTGGGAAAGCCATTGTTTACATGTCAGTTTATAGCCAAACCCTGTCCCCTCTATATATACAATTATTAGTTAAACTATTTATTAAAATAAAAGGTAAGATCTGATGTTTTGCAAAACTGTCAGTTGATATCTAAGTTAGTGGGCCCGCGACAATGCCATTAGATCTTCTGACCAACTTTGAAAGTAGTTAAAAATAAATTTTAGAGAGAAAAAAACAAGTAAATAAGGCAATACAGGTTAAATAAAATAGTTTTTAGTGCTTAACATATTAACATGGCGCTGGATGACTTCTGTTTCTTCCAATACGCATGTGAAGTAAATATATAGGGGTGTATAGTGAAAAAATAAAACATTTCATTGGAGTGCATTTTAAGCACTATTTTAAGGTTTGGGTTCCCATATGCTTGGTAAGCTTAATTGAGCCTCCATTGTCTATCTATTTCAAACTTTGCCAACAAATGATATTTAATAGAATCACTAGGTCTATGACACTGTGCGATACATTGCAAAAAATGTTTATTTTGAATTTAGAATGTGTACTTATTTTCTACAAGGTACTTCTTTGTTATTGAATTTAATGAATATACCATATATACTTGTGTATAAGCCAACCCAAGTATAAGCTGAGGCCCCTAATATTACCACAAAAACCTGGGAAAACCTATTGACTTGAGTATAAGCGCGGGTGGAAATTGCATTGGTCGCAGCCTCCCCATTAAATAGCCTGCCAGACTCTGCCGCATAGTATATAGGCAGCACCTGCCCCCCAGGATATAGCCTGCCAGCCCCCTGCCCCAGTATATAGCCAGCAGGGGGGAAGCCGGAAAGGTGAGTTGTGATTTTTTGACTCAAGTATAAGCCGTGTTTATGTTTTCAGCAGATTTTTGTGCTGAAAAACTAGGCTTATACTCGAGTATATATATATATATATATATGGTAAACAGCAAGCAATAGTACTAAACATTGTTACGTATATGAACTGTTGAACTGTAATAACAGTAACGGCCAATGCAAGTGGCTTCTACGCGGTTGTACCAAGCTTTCGGAGAACTGGTTCTGTAAAGTTTCAGTCACCTAAGACAAAATAGCTTTTCTTTTTAAAAAATAATTTCTTCAGAAACTTTGGATAAGCGGTTCCCTGCTGATATTTCAACTGTGGCAACTCCACTTGCTTTTTAAAGTGCGCATATGCCTATTTGCTTATGCAATGATGTCCTAAGTGTTCAAAGGTCTACTGCTAAGTGCCTGAAGTGTTCACAAACAAGAATTCCTAGGTGAAGTTATTTTTTTCCAATCACTAGTCTTGTTTTTTTTTAAGATAATTTGATAGCAAACTTATGGCTATTTCATCTACGGTCCTACTGTTTGCCTTTAAACAAAAGCCAAGTTGTACACTTGGATATTAGAGTAAACCTCAGCTAATTTTGTTACTTATATGAAATGCCATGCTGTGATAACAGAAGGGACATGGGTGGCTTTTGTACTTCTGACCCTGGCCTCTGTAGACCCCATTCAAAATTTATTATGTTAACTTTCCATTTCTTTAGAAAACATTGCCTTGTAAAAAAAAAGAACAAAGCTGCTGGTAAACATGTTCTTTCTAAAAACTTTGGGTTAATGGGTTTATGTGTTGTATACTTAGGGCAGTGGTGGCAAACCTATGGCACGGGTGCCAGAGATGGTACTCAGAGCCCTCTCTGTGGGCACCCAGGCCATCACCAGAGAGGACTCCATGTATCTTCCTGCAGTCCCAGGCATCCCAGGACCTTCTGCGCTCAGTGCTATTTTAAAGTGACAGCGCTGCCTGAGACTACTGGAGGAGTGGGAAGGTGTGGACATATCTGGATTATCATTGTAGCTCCTGCTTCGGTCCTGACAATTCTTCCTGTTTATGGGACATTGGAGGGAAGTGAAAATTATCATCCAAATTTCTTCAATTTTCTGCTTTATTGGTGTCCTCAGGGTGCTGGTACGAATGAAAGCTGTGACAGAGCAGGGAGTATAAATAATAAATTAAATGTTGGCTCTTTGCGATAAATAATTGGGTCTTGGTTGTAGTTTGGGCACACGGTCTCTAAAAGGTTCGCCATCGCTGACTTAGGGGTATCTATACCACTCCTTTGCACAGCCCTGTTGCTATATTGTGTAGTGCTATGTAACTCAGCAGGTTTATAAACCACTTTTGTGTACAGCCCTGTTACTATATAGCAGTGATTTTCAACCAGTGTGCCGTGGCACACTAGTGTGCCGCGACACATGGTCTGGTGTGCCGCGGGGAAAGTTCCCCAAACTAAGGTGCCCCCTGTGTTTTGTTTCCTTACAATGCGCAGTCACGGCGTCTTACAATGTAGGAGACGTGTACAATAACACATGCGCAAGCTTTGAACCTTGCGTGACAAAATGACGTCACCGAGGCTGGCGCATCATCCTGAGAGCGGAGAGACTCTCGCATTTGCCCAACGCCAAGGTAATGCCCACCAATAATGCTGGCTATATGAGCTTATGCCTGAGTATATGAACTGTTGGCAGAATACTCAGCATATGAGCTGGTACTTTTAGTACTCCAGCAGTATACTGCATATAACAATGAGAAATGTAAAATGAGAAATACTATAGTCATGAGGCTGGAGTACTACAAGTACCAGCTCATATGCTGAGTATATGAGCTGGCACTCGTACTCTGGCCTCATGGCCATAGTACTTCTCATTGTACCCCTTTATTTTGCAGTATATGAGCCACATAATAATCGGCACCATATACTAAAAACAGGGAGAAACTGAGAACTGTTGAGGAAGAGCTTTGTGTGTGTCTTTCCACCATTCCTGCCAGGATATCCCTTTTGTGTTTATCGAAACAGGCCCAGGTTTCACAATGAGTGAGTAAAATAAATTTAGAATCTATATTATTAATAGAGATGAGCGAACATACTCGTCCGAGCTTGATGCTCGATCGAGCATTAGCGTACTCGTAACTGCTCGTTGCTCGGACGAGTATTTCGCCCCCGCTCGAGAAAATGGCAGCTCCCGCCGTTTTGCTTTTTGGCGGCCAGAAACAGAGCCAATCACAAGCCAGGAGACTCTGCACTCCACCCAGCATGACGTGGTACCCTTACACGTAGATAGCAGGGGTTGGCTGGCCAGATCAGGTGACCCTGGGATAGACTAGCCGCTGCCCGCGCTGCTCGGATCATTCTCTGTCTGGATGCCGCTAGGGAGAGAGTTGCTGCTGCTCAGGGAAAGCGTTAGGGTGTTCTATTAGCTTACTGTTAGGCAGGAGTGATTCTTAAAGAACCCAACAGCCCTTCTTAGGGCTACAATAACGTTATAATTTTTTTTTTTTTTTATTTGCAGCTAGTACCATATTGTGAGGAATTAGCAGGGGGACTTGCTACCGTTGTGTTTAGCTCTTAGTGACGCACATATCCACCTCAAACACCAAAGTGGGAAAATTTATTAGGGGTTTGAGTAGAATTAGGCACAGTCTGCCAATTTCTTTTTATTTTACGTTTATTTTTTTCATAACTCAGCGTCATCTCATCTGGCATAGTAGTGTGCTGTAATACTTGGCTAGAAAATAGCCATAGGAGAATACAAACGTCTTAATTACGCCTACAGTAGCGTTATATATATTTGATTTCTGGTTGATCTGCTGGTGGCTGAACTTGCTGCAGTGCATCTACTATCAAATTGGGAGCAATTTGGAGTCAGACTTGCGACCACTGTGTTTTAGTGACGCACATATCCATCGCAAAGACCGAAGTGGGAAAATTTATTAGGGCCCGGGGTTGTATTTCAATTAGGCACAGTCTGCCAGTTTATTTTTATTTTACGTTTATTTTTTTCATAACTCAGCGTCATCTCATCTGGCATAGTAGTGTGCTGTAATACTTGGCTAGAAAATAGCCATAGGAGAATACAAACGTCTTAATTACGCCTACAGTAGCGTTATATATATTTGATTTCTGGTTCATCTGCTGGTGGCTGTACTTGCTGCAGTGCATCTACTATCAAATTGGGAGCAATTTGGAGTCAGACTTGCGACCACTGTGTTTTAGTGACGCACATATCCATCGCAAAGACCGAAGTGGGAAAATTTATTAGGGCCCGGGGTTGTATTTCAATTAGGCACAGTCTGCCAGTTTCTTTTTATTTTACGTTTATTTTTTTCATAACTCAGCGTCATCTCATCTGGCATAGTAGTGTGCTGTAATACTTGGCTAGAAAATAGCCATAGGAGAATACAAACGTCTTAATTACGCCTACAGTAGCGTTATATATATTTGATTTCTGGTTCATCTGCTGGTGGCTGTACTTGCTGCAGTGCATCTACTATCAAATTGGGAGCAATTTGGAGTCAGACTTGCGACCACTGTGTTTTAGTGACGCACATATCCATCGCAAAGACCGAAGTGGGAAAATTTATTAGGGCCCGGGGTTGTATTTCAATTAGGCACAGTCTGCCAGTTTATTTTTATTTTACGTTTATTTTTTTCATAACTCAGCGTCATCTCATCTGGCATAGTAGTGTACTGTAATACTTGG
Organism: Engystomops pustulosus; assembly: GCF_040894005.1. Lineage (NCBI taxonomy): Eukaryota > Metazoa > Chordata > Amphibia > Anura > Leptodactylidae > Engystomops > Engystomops pustulosus. The sequence continues at coordinate 112,368,761 of NC_092412.1, forward strand.
CTAGAAAATAGCCATAGGAGAATACAAACGTCTTAATTACGCCTACAGTAGCGTTATATATATTTGATTTCTGGTTGATCTGCTGGTGGCTGTACTTGCTGCAGTGCATCTACTATCAAATAGGGAGCAATTTGGAGTCAGACTTGCGACCACTGTGTTTTAGTGACGCACATATCCATCGCAAAGACCGAAGTGGGAAAATTTATTAGGGCCCGGGGTTGTATTTCAATTAGGCACAGTCTGCCAGTTTCTTTTTATTTTACGTTTATTTTTTTCATAACTCAGCGTCATCTCATCTGGCATAGTAGTGTGCTGTAATACTTGGCTAGAAAATAGCCATAGGAGAATACAAACGTCTTAATTACGCCTACAGTAGCGTTATATATATTTGATTTCTGGTTGATCTGCTGGTGGCTGTACTTGCTGCAGTGCATCTACTATCAAATTGGGAGCAATTTGGAGTCAGACTTGCGACCACTGTGTTTTAGTGACGCACATATCCATCGCAAAGACCGAAGTGGGAAAATTTATTAGGGCCCGGGGTTGTATTTCAACTAGGCACAGTCTGCCATTTCCTTTTTTATTTTACGTTTATTTTTTTCATAACTCAGCGTCATCTCATCTGGCATAGTAGTGTGCTGTAATACTTGGCTAGAAAATAGCCATAGGAGAATACAAATGTCTTAATTACGCCTGCAGTAGCGTTATATATATTTGATTTCTGGTTGATCTGCTGGTGGCTGAACTTGCTGCAGTGCATCTACTATCAAATTGGGAGCAATTTGGAGTCAGACTTGCGACCACTGTGTTTTAGTGACGCACATATCCATCGCAAAGACCGAAGTGGGAAAATTTATTAGGGCCCGGGGTTGTATTTCAATTAGGCACAGTCTGCCAGTTTCTTTTTATTTTACGTTTATTTTTTTCATAACTCAGCGTCATCTCATCTGGCATAGTAGTGTGCTGTAATACTTGGCTAGAAAATAGCCATAGGAGAATACAAACGTCTTAATTACGCCTACAGTAGCGTTATATATATTTGATTTCTGGTTGATCTGCTGGTGGCTGTACTTGCTGCAGTGCATCTACTATCAAATTGGGAGCAATTTGGAGTCAGACTTGCGACCACTGTGTTTTAGTGACGCACATATCCATCGCAAAGACCGAAGTGGGAAAATTTATTAGGGCCCGGGGTTGTATTTCAATTAGGCACAGTCTGCCAGTTTATTTTTATTTTACGTTTATTTTTTTCATAACTCAGCGTCATCTCATCTGGCATAGTAGTGTGCTGTAATACTTGGCTAGAAAATAGCCATAGGAGAATACAAACGTCTTAATTACGCCTACAGTAGCGTTATATATATTTGATTTCTGGTTGATCTGCTGGTGGCTGTACTTGCTGCAGTGCATCTACTATCAAATTGGGAGCAATTTGGAGTCAGACTTTCGACCACTGTGTTTTAGTGACGCACATATCCATCGCAAAGACCGAAGTGGGAAAATTTATTAGGGCCCGGGGTTGTATTTCAATTAGGCACAGTCTGCCAGTTTATTTTTATTTTACGTTTATTTTTTTCATAACTCAGTGTCATCTCATCTGGCATAGTAGTGTGCTGTAATACTTGGCTAGAAAATAGCCATAGGAGAATACAAACGTCTTAATTACGCCTACAGTAGCGTTACATATATTTGATTTCTGGTTGATCTGCTGGTGGCTGTACTTGCTGCAGTGCATCTACTATCAAATTGGGAGCAATTTGGAGTCAGACTTGCGACCACTGTGTTTTAGTGACGCACATATCCATCGCAAAGACCGAAGTGGGAAAATTTATTAGGGCCCGGGGTTGTATTTCAATTAGGCACAGTCTGCCAGTTTCTTTTTATTTTACGTTTATTTTTTTCATAACTCAGCGTCATCTCATCTGGCATAGTAGTGTGCTGTAATACTTGGCTAGAAAATAGCCATAGGAGAATACAAACGTCTTAATTACGCCTACAGTAGCGTTATATATATTTGATTTCTGGTTGATCTGCTGGTGGCTGTACTTGCTGCAGTGCATCTACTATCAAATTGGGAGCAATTTGGAGTCAGACTTGCGACCACTGTGTTTTAGTGACGCACATATCCATCGCAAAGACCGAAGTGGGAAAATTTATTAGGGCCCGGGGTTGTATTTCAACTAGGCACAGTCTGCCATTTCCTTTTTTATTTTACGTTTATTTTTTTCATAACTCAGCGTCATCTCATCTGGCATAGTAGTGTGCTGTAATACTTGGCTAGAAAATAGCCATAGCAATAGGATAGCATCGTTTGGTTTTAAAAACTAAAAAACACAAAAAAAAAAAAAAAAAAAGTTAAAAAAAAAATACAAGTTATAACTCTCATTTTCAAAATGTTTAACCCGAGGGCTAGGGGTAGAGGACGAGGGCGGGGACGTGGGCGTCCAACTACTGCAGGGGTCAGAGGCCGTGGTCCTGGGCGGGGTGAGACACCACCTTCTTATGAGGGAGCAGGGGAACGCCGCAGAGCTACACTCCCTAGGTTCATGTCTGAAGTTACTGGGACTCGTGGTAGAGCACTGTTGAGGCCAGAACAGTGCGAACAGGTGATGTCGTGGATTGCCGACAATGCTTCGAGCAATTTGTCCACCAGTCAGTCTTCCACGCAGTCCACCCATGTCACCGAAATCGGCACTCCTCCAGCTCCTGCACCTCAGCCTCCTCCCCCCCAGTCTGCCCCCTCCCAGCAAAATTTGCCATTTGAACCGGCATACTCTGAGGAACTGTTTTCTGGACCCTTCCCACAGTCACAAACCACTTGTCCGGTTGCTGATGAGCAATTTTCCGATGCCCAGGTTTTCCACCAGTCGCAGTCTGTGGGTGATGATGACCTTGTTGACGTAGTGGAAGAAGTGTGTAAAGAGGTGTCCGACGATGAGGAGACACGGTTGTCAGACAGTGGGGAAGTTGTTGTCAGGGCAGGAAGTCCGAGGGGGGAGCAGACTGAGGGATCGGAGGATGATGAGGTGACAGACCCAAGCTGGGTTGAGAGGCCGGGTGAACACAGTGCTTCTGAGACGGAGGAGAGTCCTCGACCAGAACAGGTTGGAAGAGGCAGTGGTGGGGCCAGACGGAGAGGCAGGGCCAGAGCTGGTGCATCAGCGCCAAATGTGTCAACTAGTGAAGCTCCCGTGGCGAGGGCTCCTGCGGCGAGGGCTAGATTTTCAGAAGTCTGGAGGTTCTTTAAGGAAACACCGGATGACCGACGGACTGTGGTGTGCCACATTTGCCAAACCAGGATCAGCAGGGGTTCCACCACTACTAGCTTAACTACCACCAGTATGCGCAGGCATATGAATGCTAAACACCCCACTCAGTGGCAACAAGCGCGTTCACCTCCGGCCGTGCACACCACTGCTCCTTCCCCTGTGTCAGCTGATAGTCAGCCCCCTGCCCAGGACCCTGCCACAAAAACCCCATCGTCACCTCCACGATCCTCCACAGCATCCACCAGCGTTCAGCTCTCCATACCCCAGACGCTGGAGCGGAAACGCAAATATAGTGCAACCCACCCGCACGCCCAAGCCCTTAATGTGCACATTTCCAGATTGCTAAGCCTGGAGATGCTGCCCTATATGCTAGTAGAGACCGAGGCCTTTCGCAGCCTCATGGCGGCGGCCGCCCCTCGGTATTCGGTCCCCAGCCGCCACTACTTTTCCCGATGTGCCGTCCCAGCCCTGCACCAGCACGTGTCAGACAACATAATCCGTGCCCTGACCAACGCCGTTTCTGACAAGGTCCACCTGACCACGGACACGTGGACGAGTGCTGCCGGGCAGGGCCACTATATATCTCTGACGGCACATTGGGTTAACTTGGTGGAGGCTGGGACCGAGTGTGACCCTGCGGCTGGTCATATACTGCCGACGCCGAGGATTGCGGGGCCTACCTCGGTCCAGGTGTTTGAGGCCTACTATGCCTCCTCCTCCTCCCACCCCTCCTCCACCTCCTCCTCCGAACGACCATCCGTGGGCATGGCGCCATCAGTCGGTAGCTCTAGGCACAGCAGCAGTGCCGTCGCTAAGCGACAGCAGGCGGTGCTCAAACTGCTGAGCCTAGGCGATAAAAGGCACACCGCCCAAGAACTATTACAGGGCATCACGGCGCAGACTGATCTGTGGCTGGCACCGCTGAACCTCAAGCCAGGCATGGTTGTGTGTGACAACGGCCGTAACCTGGTGGCGGCTCTGCAACTCGGCAGACTGACACATGTGCCATGCCTGGCCCATGTGTTAAATCTGATAGTTCAGCGTTTCCTCAAGACATACCCCAATCTGTCTGATTTGCTCACGAAGGTGCGCCGCATCTGTGCGCATTTCAGGAAGTCCAGCACAGATGCTGCCACTCTCAGGGCAGCGCAGCGCCGCCTCCAACTGCCCGCTCACCGACTGTTGTGCGACGTGCCCACGAGGTGGAATTCAACACTGACCATGTTATCCAGAGTTTACCAGCAGCGCCGAGCGATTGTAGACTGCCAGATGTCAACTTCCACCAGAACTGGTAGTCAGGTCAGTCAGCTTCCTCAAGTCTACAATGAGGAGTGGACGTGGATGTCTGATATCTGTCAGGTGCTGAGTAACTTTGAGGAGTCAACACAGATGGTCAGTGGCGATGCCGCCATCATCAGCCTCACCATCCCGCTGCTTGGCCTGTTGAAAAACTCTCTGGTCAGCATGAAGTCGGAAGCTTTGCGCTCCTCACAAGAGACAGGGGAAGAAGATTCCCTTGTTGATAGCCAAAGCACCCTTAGGTCTGTTTCTCAGCGCATATCGGAGGAGGTGGAGGTGGAGGAGGATGAGGAGGAAGAGGAGGAGAATGTTGGCGAGACACAAGAGGGGACCATTGTTGAGTCCTACACTGTTGAGTGTGTATGGGCAGAAGAAGAGGAGTTGGAGGAGTTGGAGGAGGAGGAAATGGACAGTCAGGCCAGTGAGGGGAGTGAATTCTTACGCGTTGGTACTCTGGCGCATATGGCAGATTTCATGCTAGGCTGCCTATCCCGTGACCCTCGCGTTCAAAGAATTTATTCCAGCACCGATTACTGGGTGTTCACTCTCCTGGACCCACGGTACAAGCAAAATCTTTCCACTCTCATCCCTGGAGAGGAAAGGAGTGTGAGAATGCATGAATACCAGCAGGCCCTGGTGCACAAGCTGAAACAGTATTTCCCTTCTGACAGCGCTAGCGGCAGAGTGCGTAGTTCTGCGGGACAAGTAGCGAGGGAGAGTAGGCGAGCAGGCAGCTTGTCCAGCACTGGCAAGGGTACGCTTTACAAGGCTTTTGCCAGCTTTATGTCACCCCAGCAAGACACTGTCACCTGTCCCCAGTCTCGGCAGAGTAGGGCTGATCTTTACAGAAAGATGGTGAGGGAGTACGTAGCTGACCATACCATCGTCCTAAATGATCACACAGCTCCCTACAACTACTGGGTTTCAAAGCTGGACATGTGGCACGAACTGGCGCTCTACGCCTTGGAGGTTCTTGCCTGCCCTGCCGCTAGCGTCTTGTCAGAGCGGGTTTTCAGTGCAGCTGGTGGCATCATCACCGATAAGCGTACACGCCTGTCGACTGACAGCGCTGACAGGCTGACGCTTATCAAGATGAATAAAGCATGGATTTCTCCTAATTTCAAATCTCCAGCAGGTGAAGGAAGCTCAACCTGAATAATTTATCCACTCCTCCTCCTCCTCATTTTCCTCCTTCTCCTCCTCTTTCTACAGTAAAGCAGAGGAAACTGGCTGTTTTTTGACAGGGCCCACTGGCTCTAGGTATAGTACTTTATGCATTTAATTTTTCTGGAGGGCCACCGACACGGTCCTCTGTTTTAAACAATTTTTGGGAGTGCCACATACAGGCACTCAATCTATTCAATTTTTCTGGAGGGCCACCTTTCCGGTCCTCTGTTTTAAACAATTTTTTGGGACTGCCACATACAGGCACTCAATCTATTCCATTTTTCTGGAGGGCCACCTACCTGCTCCTCTGGTTTAAAAACTTTTTTGGACTGCCACATACAGGCACTCAATCTATTCCATTTTTCTGGAGGGCCACCTACCTGCTCCTCTGGTTTAAAAACTTTTTTGGACTGCCACATACAGGCACTCAATCTATTCCATTTTTCTGGAGGGCCACCTACCTGCTCCTCTGGTTTGAAAAATTTTTTGGACTGCCACATACAGGCACTCAATCTATTCCATTTTTCTGGAGGGCCACCTACCTGCTCCTCTGGTTTGAAAAATTTTTTGGACTGCCACATACAGGCACTCAATCTATTCCATTTTTCTGGAGGGCCACCTACCTGCTCCTCTGGTTTGAAAAATTGTTTGGACTGCCACATACAGGCACTATCCAAATTGAATTGTCTCCATAGCAGCCTCCACACGTTGTCTCCATTGCTACCTCCAAAAGTCGTCCATATAGCTGCCTCCATACATCGTCCCTTTATCAAACGAGGTTTGTCAGGCCGAAATTTGGGTTGTTTTCATGGATTCCACATCAAAGTTGTTAACTTTGTCGCCACCCTGCTGTGTTATCCACAAAATACACTGGCAAACTTTTACCATTTACGGATATTATTTCAGCGCTTCTTGCGCATCTGTTTACATTCCCCTCACCCGCCATATCCTAAACTTATAAGAACGCTACTACACTTGATCTTATACAAAAGGTTCTTAGAAGTGCTGTTTGGGGAGTAGCCTAGAGACAGAGGCTTGGATTGGCGAAAGCTCGCCTGGCAGCGGAGCGCCAGCTCCATGCGCATCATGCGCTTCTTGCGCATCTGTTTACATTCCCCTCACCCGCCATATCCCAAACTTATAAGAACGCTACTACACTTAACTTGGTGCAGGCTGGGACCGAGTCTGACCCTGGGGCTGGTCATATACTGCCGACGCAGAGGATTGCGGGGCCTACCTCGGTCCAGGTCTCAAAGGCCTACTATACCTCCAAATCCTCCCACCCCTCCTCCACCTCCTCCTCCTCCGAATTACCATCCGTGGGCATGGCGCCATCAGTCGGTAGCTCTAGGCACAGCAGCAGTGCCGTTGCTAAGCGACAGCAGGCGGTGCTCAAACTGCTGAGCCTAGGTGATAAAAGGCACACCGCCCAAGAGCTATTGCAGGGCATTCCACATCAAACTTGTTAACTTTGTCGCCACCCTGCTGTGTAAGCCACAAAATATACTGGAAAACTTTTTTCATTTACGGATATTATTTCAGCGCTTCTTGCGCAGATGTTTACATTCCCCTCACCCGCCATATCCCAAACTTATAAGAACGCTACTACACTTGATCTTATCCGAAAGGTTCTTAGAAGTGCTGTTTGGGGAGTAGCCTAGAGACAGGGGCTTGGATTGGCGAAAGCTCGCCTGGCAGCGGAGCGCCAGCTCCATGCCAAGAACCAACTAACATAGTTTTAACTGCAGCACCTTTAATCTACTACTAGTTCACTGCCTCCATACATGGTCCCCTTATCAAACGAGCTGTGTCAGGCAGAATTTTGGATTGTTTTCATGGCTTCCATGTTAACTTTATCGCCACCCTGCTGTGTAATCCACAAAATATACTGGCAAACTTTTATCATGTACCAATATTATTTGAGCGCTTCTTGCTCACCTCCTTTGGTTCCTCTCTGCTACCCATTGGTTTGAAGCCTGAGTCCATTTAGGGTATGTCGCCATGCCACTCTCTAGCCTTCCGCTGCTGCCGCTGCCTCTGCATGCCGTCCCCTATAGTGTCAGGGTCAATTATTGGATGTTTTAGATGCTATCTAGCTTCATTCTGTCACTCTGTCATGGCCATGCTGTTGCCCATAATTTTGGCATAATGGTGCATTGAAGCAGCCTCAGAGGCATCCATGCATGCTGCCCCTGCTGTTTCCTGTCCATTTCCGTGGTGTTTCCATCCTTTTCTGAGGTTCCCAGGTGTTTGGCCAAGCTTCCCTGTGCAGAGCCTTGGTCCCCTTGAAAAATGCTCGAGTCTCCCATTGACTTCAATGGGGCTCGTTACTCGAAACGAGCACTCGAGCATCGGGAAAAGTTCGTCTCGAATAACGAGTACCCGAGCATTTTAGTGCTCGCTCATCTCTAATTATTAACTATATGTATAATATGACTGTTTTAGTGTCATTTTGTGCTATTTTAGTTGGTGGTGTGCCCCAGGATTTTCTTAGTATAAAAAGTGTGCCGCGGCTCAAAAAAGGTTGAAAATCACTGCTATATAGTGTAGTGATGTGTAACTCAGCATTGTCTATACTGTTCTTGTGTACAGCCCTGTTACTATATAGTGTAGGGTTGTGTAACTCAGCATTGTCTATACTGTTATTGTGCACAGCCCTGTTACTTTATAGTGTAGTGCTGTGTAAATCAGCATTGTCTATACTGTTCCTGTGCACAGCCCTGTTACTATATAGTGTAGTGCTATGTAAGGTTTATAATCCACTTTTGTGTACAGCCCTGTTACTATATAGTGTAGTGATGTGTGACTCAGCGGGTGTCAATACTGCTTCTGTGTACAGCCCTGTTACTATATATTATAGTGCTGTTTAACTCAGCACTGTCTATACTGTTCCTGTGCACAGCCCTGTTACTATTAAGCCTTCATTCACACACATGTATGGGGGACGTATATACGGCCATACCATCACCGTACCGCTCTGTAGCCAGGGAAAAGATAGGACATGACCTATCTTTTCCCGTATTATGGCGCCGTGGGCCCATATGTTCCTATGGAGAGGGGCGGGGTGAGCTCACCTCCTCCTCCTCTCCCGGTGTGCTGCCGTGTGCCCGCCGTGCTATGGTGCGGCAGGCAACGGCAGTGTGCATGTAGCCTTAGTCTAGTGCTATGTAACTCAGCAGGTTTATAAACCACTTTTGTGAACAGCCCTATTGCCATATAGTGCAGTGCTGTGTTACTTAGCTGCACCCCTGTTGCTGTATAGTGTAATGCTGTATAGCTCAGCTATGTCTATACTGCTCCTGTGTATAGTACTACATAGTGTAGTGATATGTAACTCAGTGGTGTCTATACTGCTCCTTTGTACAGTCCTGTTACTGTATAATGTAGTGCTACGTAACTCAGCTGTTTCTATACTGCTCCTGTATATAGCCTTGTTAATATATTGTAATGCTATATATCTCAGTGGTGTCTATACCACTTCTTAGCACAGTCTTGTTACTATATAGTGTAGTTATGTTTTACTCAGATTACCTTATTGCTGAAGTCGCCGCCTCCTCTCCATGTGCTTATAAGCCTTATGAATCTGTATGTTGTTTACACTTTGTTTCTGGTCGGTTTCATTGGAGGGGAGGAGATTCTGCTCCCTGCTCACCGGGGAAGAGGTTTCATTGAATGTAGTAGAGCTGTAGTAGAACTGTAGTACAGTTGTCTCCCGCACAGAATAGGGATGTACATTAACTCTCTGTTCCCTATCAGTCCCTCCATCCCAGTCTGTGATTCTACAGAAGTTTCTCTGTCTGTCTCTGCTTTTTTCGCTGCTTCCCTCCCCCACCTTGTTATCCGCAGTATCAGCTCTGTGTATATAAGCTATTAACCATTATTGTTCACACAGCACAGGCTATAGACTGCATGTAACTGGTATACTAATGATTTCTACCACTTATTACATGTTCCCTGCTGCTTCATGTGATGGAAGCTGCCAGAGTGTCACCATATACATCCTGTATGTGCACTGTGCAGTGTTTACTGGATTTACCTGTGGGAAACTAAATAAATTTAATGCTAAAGAGAACACATGGCATCATTTGATCTTTGGGCAAGCTAACTGGCCTCAGCTTGAGGGCACAGACTGACAGATATTAATCTGACAGATATTAATCTCCACCACTTCACTTCTGGTGAGAAAGTCAAACCCTTTCAGAACAGAGAATGCCATAACTTTGGAAAGAAAAGGTTGAGCAGCACAAAGTAGGCATACTTCTGATTGTTTTCAAAGTGGGAATCACAAATAATAATTTGGTAAAATCACTATAGCGTTACAGCTACACTTTAAAAAGTTTTCATATGCTGCTGGATGATTTCTGTTTCTTCCACTATGCATGTGAATTGAACATATTGGGGTGTATAATGAAAAAATAAAACATTTCATTGCAGTGCTTTTTAAGCACTTCTTTTAAGGTTTGGGTTCCCATATGCTTAAGCTTAATTGAGCAAACAATAGTACTAAACATTGTTACGTATATGAACTGTCAAGCTGTAGTAACAGTAACGGCCAATGCAAGTGGCTTCTACGCGGCTGTACCAAGCTTACAGAGAACTGGTTCTGTAAAGTTTCAGTCACCTTAGACAAAATAGATTTTCTTTTTAAAAATAATTTCTTCAAAAACTTTGGATTAGCGGATCCCTGCTGATATTTCAACTGTGGCACTTGTCAGCAACTCCACTTGCTATTTAAAGTATGCATATGCCTATTTGCTTGTACAATGCTGTCCTAAGTGACAAAGTTTTCAATGGTCTACAGCTAAGTGCATGAAGTGTTCATAAACAAGAATTGAGTCTTAGTTGAAGTCATTTTTCAATCATATTTGCTGCTCTATAATATTCTTGTTCTATATATTCTATAATAGTCTTGTTTTTTTCTTTGAAAGATTAATTGACAACAAACCTATGGCTATTTCATCTACGGTCCTACTATATGCTTTTAAACAAAAGCCAAGTTGTACACCTGGATATTAGAGTAAACATCAGCTATTTTTATTATTTGTATGAAATGCCATGCTGTGATAACAGAAGGGACATGGGTGGCTTTTGTACTTCTGACCCTGGCCTCTGTAGACCCCATTCAAAATAAATTATGTTAACTTTCCATTTCTTTAGAAAACATCGCTTGTTAAAAAAAAGAACAAAGCTGCTGGTAAACATGTTCTTTCTAAAAACTTTGGGTTAATGGGTTTCTGCTGATATTTTAACTTTGCCACTTGCCATTTTACTACTTTCCTACTACTAAGTAGTGTGCACATTTTATGCTAATTTAATACTGTCCCAAGTATCAAAGTTTTCAGTGGTCTGCTAAGTACCTGCATTGTTCCCAAACAAGAACTTAGTCCTAGTTGGAGTAATTTTAAAAAATGTTTGCTGCTTTAAAACATCATCAGTGTTGTCAAAAGCACATTAATTGATCTATGATAGCTTCTGTGTGCTTTTAACCCCTTAAGGACGCAGCTATTTTGTAGCTTAAGGCTCAGCCCCATTTTTTGGATTCTGACATGCGTATCTTTATATGGTTATAACTTTTGAACACTGTTACATATCTAAACGATTCTGAGATAATTTTTTTTACCACATGTTGTACTTCATTTTAGTGGTACAATTTGGCTGATAAGTTTTGTGTTTATTTACAAAAAAAAAAAAAATTATGCACTTTTTGAAAAATTGGGCATTTTCGAAATTCGATATTTACCACCTAAATAACTTGCTGAATAACATTTCCCATAGTTTACATTTTCATAATTTTTGAAATGTCTGGATAATTTATTTTGATGTCACACGGCTTACAAATAGATTATCGATTTTCCGTATTTTCAGAATTTACTATTTTGGGGATAAATACTGTTGTGAATGAAATTTTACATATTTAGCATTAAAACACCCTATATAAACAACCCATTTTCAAATCTGCCCCTCTCAAACTATCAGAAAAATCTTTTAGGAAGATTGTTAACCCCTTGAGATCTTCATAGTAATGAAATAAAAATGGAGGTGGAATTTAGAATGGTCAAATTTTGTCGGTTATATGTTCATTTAGCCCTAAAATTTATACATTTACAAAAGATAAAAAGAGAAAACCCACCATACAATTCGCAAAATGTACAAATTTCTACTGAGTACAGAGACCCCCCACATGTGGGGAAGGAGGGACCTGCAGCTGCCAGGATTTTAGTTTCCTCATTGGCCCCTTTTATAGGCTCTAAAATTTTGGGTTTTTTTGTTATTGGGGCCATGTGACAGCATTTTTTTTGCGGAATGAGATGCTTTTTCCAGTGTTACCATTTGGTTGGTATCCCCTTATTGTTGAAAATTTAAGAACTTTTTTTGAGGTCAGGAGTAGAAAACCATCAATTCTGTACTGGATTTTTTACTTTTTTATTTTTTCGAGTTCACTGTATTGCCTAATAATCATGTTATCTTTATTCTATTGGTAGATACGATTACAGTGATACCAGACATGAATATTTTTTCTTATGTTTTACCAAATTTGCTAAATAAAACCCTAATGTGGGGAAAAATCTATTATATTTGCATCGTCGTTTTCCATTTTTACTTTTTTGACTACAGAGTTTGTTGATGGCTTGTTTTTTGCGGGAAATGTTGTATTTTACAACTTTATCATTCTCGAGTACATATGTTTTGTTGATCACTTTTTATTGCATTTTTAGTGGGATTCAATAGGTAAAAATCATAATTTTTGGCAGGTTTTTATAATTTTTTTTTTAAGGTGTTCAGCGTACGGGTTTAATAGTTATGGATGTGGTGATACTATATATGTGGGGTTTGTGTTATTATTTAGACTTTTTTGAGCGTTATATGTCTCTTTGTATGTTTTGGGGCTTATGGCCATTTTTAGTGATTTATAAACTTTTTTTATTGAAAACCATTTTTTTTTCAATTTTTTACTTGTTCTACCATGGGACAAGAACAAGTAATCATCTGATTGCTTGTTCATGATAATACTCTGCAATACTGATGTATTGCAGGGTATTAGCAGTGTCAGCCTATGCGCATGCATAGGCTGACACTGTGCCTTTAAGAAGAAGTCACAGATGCCATCTCAAAGGCACTGCCCTAGAGATGCCATAGCAATGATTGGCGCCAATGAAAATGGCGCTGGGGCGATCGTGGGGGAAAGACCCCCGGAAGCATGTTAAATACCGCGGTCGCGCTGACCGCGGCATTTAACGGGTTAAACACCCACCGCAGGTCTTAGCCGGTAGGTTACCGTTGACATCCCGTGACCCCCGATGCTCCTGTGCAGAGCTGAACCGGCATTGTAGCTGTACTGCGCTGAGCGCTATTCGCAGGACTCAGCGCGGTACAGCTACGGCGCGGAACGCTAAGGGGTTATACACATGGAGATAATATAAATATCTGCTATTTTTATTATGGGGATGTGTGCTGATTGTTTTTTTAAACAGTTTGAATACACCCCATTTACTTCTATGAGCTTCTATGTACCCAAGACACAAAAGAGCATGTCCTACTCCAGCCTGAGTTTGCATCTCAGACAGTCTTTTTCTATTTTCAACTGCATTTAGCAGTCGGTTAACTTACTAATTTTAACACAAAAACTGTGAAAACCTATTGATTTGAGTATAAGCCAATGGTGGGAAAGCCATTGTTTACATGTCAGTTTATAGCCAAACCCTGTCCCCTCTATATATACAATTATTAGTTAAACTATTTATTAAAATAAAAGGTAAGATCTGATGTTTTGCAAAACTGTCAGTTGATATCTAAGGTAGTGGGCCCGCGACAATGCCATGAGATCTTCTGACCAACTTTAAAAGTTGGTAGTAAATTTTAGAGAGAAAAAAACAAGTAAATAAGGCAATACAGGTTAAATAAAATAGTTTTTAGTGCTTAACATATTAACATGGCGCTGGATGACTTCTGTTTCTTCCAATACGCATGTGAAGTAAATATATAGGGGTGTATAGTGAAAAAATAAAACATTTCATTGGAGTGCATTTTAAGCACTATTTTAAGGTTTGGGTTCCCATATGCTTTGTAAGCTTAATTGAGCCTCCATTGTCTATCTATTTCAAACTTTGCCAACAAATGATATTTAATAGAATCACTAGGTCTATGACACTGTGTGATACATTGCAAAAAATGTTTATTTGGAATTTAGAATGTGTACTTATTTTCTACAAGGTACTTCTTTGTTATTGAATTTAATGAATATACCATATATACTTGTGTATAAGCCAACCCAAGTATAAGCCGAGGCCCCTAATATTACCACATAACCCTGTGAAAACCTATTGACTTGATTATAAGCGAGGGTGGAAATTGCACTGGTCGCAGCCTCCCCATTATATAGCCTGGCGGACTCTGCCGCATAGTATATAGGCAGCACCTGCCCCCCAGGATATAGCCTGCCAACCCCCTGCCCCAGTATATAGCCAGCAGGGGGGAAGCCGGAAAGGTGAGTTTTGATTTTTTGACTCGAGTATAAGCCGAGTTTATGTTTTCAGCACATTTTTGTGCTGAAAAACTAGGCTTATACTCGAGTATATATGGTAAACAGCAAACAATAGTACTAAACATTGTTACGTATATGAACTGTTGAAGTGTAATAACAGTAACGGCCAATGCAAGTGGCTTCTACGCGGTTGTACCAAGCTTTCGGAGAACTGGTTCTGTAAAGTTTCAGTCACCTTAGACAAAATAGCTTTTCTTTTTAAAAAATAATTTCTTCAGAAACTTTGGATAAGCGGTTCCCTGCTGATATTTCAACTGTGGCAACTCCACTTGCTTTTTAAAGTACGCATATGCCTATTTGCTTATACAATGATGTCCTAAGTGTTCAAAGGTCTACTGCTAAGTGCCTGAAGTGTTCACAAACAAGAATTCCTAGGTGAAGTTATTTTTTTCCAATCACTAGTCTTGTTTTTTTTTAAGATAATTTGATTATGCAAACTTATGGCTATTTCATCTACGGTCCTACTGTTTGCCTTTAAACAAAAGCCAAGTTGTACACTTGGATATTAGAGTAAACCTCAGCTAATTTTGTTACTTATATGAAATGCCATGCTGTGATAACAGAAGGGACATGGGTGGCTTTTGTACTGCTGACCCTGGCCTCTGTAGACCCCATTCAAAATAAGTTATGTTAACTTTCCATTTCTTTAGAAAACATCGCCTTGTAAAAAAAAGAACAAAGCTGCTGGTAAACATGTTCTTTCTAAAAACTTTGGGTTAATGGGTTTATGTGTTGTATTACTTAGGGCAGTGGTGGCAAACCTATGGCATGGGTGCCAGAGATGGTACTCAGAGCCCTCTGTGTGGGCACCCAGGCCATCACCAGAGAGGACTCCAGGTATCTTCCTGCAGTCCTAGGCATCCCAGGACCTTCTGCGCTCAGTGCTATTTTAAAGTGACAGTGCTATCTGAGACTACTGGAGGAGTGGGAAGGTGTGGACATATCTGGATTATCATTGTAGCTCCTGCTTCGGTCCTGACAATTCTTCCTGTTTATGGGACCTTGGAGGGAAGCTACAATGATCATCCAAATTTCTTCAATTTTCTGCTTTATTGGTGTCCTCAGGGTGCTGGTACGAATGAAAGCTGTGACAGAGCAGGGAGTATAAATAATAAATTAAATGTTGGCGCTTTGCGATAAATAATTGGGTCTTGGTTGTAGTTTGGGCACACGGTCTCTAAAAGGTTCGCCATCGCTGACTTAGGGGTATCTATACCACTCCTTTGCACAGCCCTGTTGCTATATTGTGTAGTGCTATGTAACTCAGCAGGTTTATAAACCACTTTTGTGTACAGCCCTGTTATTATATAGTGTAGTGATGTGTAACTCAGCATTGTCTATACTGTTCTTGTGTACAGCCCTGTTACTATATAGTGTAGGGCTGTGTAACTCAGCATTGTCTATACTGTTATTGTGCACAGCCCTGTTGCTATATTGTGTAGTGCTATGTAACTCAGCAGGTTTATAATCCACTTTTGTGTACAGCCTTGTTACTATATAGTGTAGTGATGTGTAACTCAGCATTGTCTATACTGTTATTGTGCACAGCCCTGTTACTATATAGTGTAGGGCTGTGTAAATCAGAATTGTCTATACTGTTCCTGTGCACAGCCCTGTTACTTTATAGTGTAGTGATGTGTAACTCAGCATTGTCTATACTGTTATTGTGCACAGCCCTGTTACTATATAGTGTAGGGCTGTGTAAATCAGAATTGTCTATACTGTTCCTGTGCACAGCCCTGTTACTATATAGTGTAATGATGTTTAACTCAGCATTGTCTATACTGTTATTGTGCACAGCCCTGTTACTATATAGTGTAGGGCTGTGTAAATCAGAATTGTCTATACTGTTCCTGTGCACAGCCCTGTTACTTTATAGTGTAGGGCTGTGTAAATCAGCATTGTCTATACTGTTCCTGTGCACAGCCCTGTTACTATATAGTGTAGTGCTATGTAACTCAGCAGGTTTATAATCCACTTTTGTGTACAGCCCTGTTACTATATAGTGTAGTGATGTGTGACTCAGCGGGTGTCTATACTGCTTCTGTGCACAGCCCTGTTACTATTAAGCCTTCATTCACACACATGTATGGGGGACGTATATACGGCTGTACCGTCACCGTACCGCTCTGTAGCCCGGGAAAAGATAGGACATGACCTATCTTTTCCCGTATTATGGCGCCGTGGGCCCATATGTTCCTATGGAGAGGGGCGGGGTGAGCTCACCTCCTCCTCCTCTCCCGGTGTGCTGCCGTGTGCCCGCCGTGCTATGGTGCGGCAGGCAATGGCAGTGTGCATGTAGCCTTAGTCTAGTGCTATGTAACTCAGCAGGTTTATAAACCACTTTTGTGAACAGCCCTATTACCATATAGTGCAGTGATGTGTTACTTAGCTGCACCCCTGTTGCTGTATAGTGTAATGCTGTATAGCTCAGCTATGTCTATACTGCTCCAGTGTATAGTACTGTACTACATAGTGTAGTGATATGTAACTCAGCGGGTGTCTATACTGCTCCTTTGTACAGTCCTGTTACCGTATAATGTAGTGCTATGTAACTCAGCTGTTTCTATACTGCTCCTGTGTATAGCCTTGTTAATATATTGTAATGCTATATATCTCAGTGGTGTCTATACCGCTTCTTAGCACAGTCTTGTTACTATATAGTGTAGTTATGTTTTACTCAGAGGACTTCACCAGATTTTATCCATTAACCCTTTTCTTGCCAAAGACGTGTCTCATACATCCTCATAGGGTGACATCTCTATGCCCAAAGATGCTTGAGATACGTCCTCCATTCTAGGAGTCATAACTCAGGTTCCCTGGCACCAAGAAGCTAGGATTTAGGATTGTGTTTCTTGGTGTCAGGAATCTGGTGATATTCATGCTTACTGTGAATGAACAATTTCATGTGCAATTTTTATCTATAAAAATCATTCCCAGCTGCACTTTAACAGTTAATATCTCTGGTTTCCAGGCACCTAGAAATACAATTTTGGTTTCATATTAAAGAGAAAAATCTCTTCAAAGTTATAGCCCACTGAAGTGTTCTTAGTAGGCAGGCTGCTTGGAGAAGCTTGGAGGAGGGTGCCCATTGAAGCTTCTATTAGCTCACAGATAAAATAAATTGACTTTTTCTGTTGCTTAATTTTCACACAATATTATGTTCCCTAATGGTCCTGTTATAAACCTTTTCCTAACCAGAATAATATGGGAGCACTCTTGTCATATCGTTCAGCTTTTTTTGTGTACGTTTGTGTTATGTAAAATTGAGTTTCTACAACAATTGTTTGGCACCCTCTGTGGATTTAACAATCCCTTTGGGGTATGTATGAACTTCTTACATTTTACTGTATTTAGGAAAGTCTTTATATAAGTAGTTTGGATTTCAGCATATTTTTGTAGAAATGTTCATGCATTTTTTACATTTTATCACTTTTTGCTGCAAAGTATAAGTTATAAGAGCTCATATAATGATCCAGCCATTGTTCATGGAACAGAATAAAATAATTTAATAAATAACTAAGCTGAAGCTTGAACCAGCCATCAGCTTCCATTTTTTATACAAAGTCCAAGATAAATGGGACTGCAGAGAAGCGTGTGACATTGTATCTGGTGTTTGCAAGATAACAGATGGGAGGAGGACACAGGATGGTCTAGTAAAGAGAGAGTTGTAATTTCATGCAGTTAGCAAGTGTCATAGGCTTGCCTAAAAAGGTGAGTTTTAAAAACATGTTTAAAACTTTGGAGGTTAGGTATTAGTTTGAGAAAGGCATTCCAGAGAATTGGTGCAGCTCGTGAGATGTGCATAAGAGGTTGTGAGGAGATCAAAGGAAAGCAAACAGAAGCCTTTCAGTTTAGAATCAGTTACAGTTGACTAATTTACACAGAAGGGTTAACTATCTACCACTGTATACAATAGTTACAACATACAATAGTTACCATGTGGTATTACTATAACAGAAAGCGTATTAATTGCTTAACGATGCAGGGTGAGTAGGCTTGTTCTAATTAGCCGGGACTTCCTGCATAAGCATCCTGTGCAGAGCTGTTTCCTCTGTCACCCCTCTGTGGGTTGCCATAGCAGCCAGAGGTCTGAACAAGACCTCTGTTACTGCAATTTGTAGTGGCTGATTAGGCCAAAGTTCAAGACTGAGTCTAATAGGCAAACTGTTAGTGTAATAATAGACAGATACAAAACATTCCAATACAGAGGTACAGCAATATATTGTATGAGGCAACAAGCTATCCCAAGCGACATTACCCTATTGAGACAGAAAAAGAAATAAAAATAAAATATACACCAAACAACGCCCTTTCCCCCTCAGTAATGATACTGTGTTAAAAATTTAATACATTTTCAAATACCCACAAAATGAGTATTGTGGTATTTGTAGTGACCTTGGCAAAGCATATATTACATTATTATACCAGAACTGTGAAAGGTATAAAAATGTAAAAAACATTATTTCAAAATTGCAATTATAGATGTTCCTACCTACCAAAAAAGTGTAAAAACAGTAATTAACAGCAATCAAAAAGTTATCTTATTCCAAAATAAACACCCTAAAAATGCTCTTCTGTTTGAGTAATAAAAAAGTTATAGTTACAGCATATAAGCTAATGTGAAATATAAGAAAACCTGTACATGTTTGGTGTTTCCTTGTTTATGCTAACTTACAGAATAAATCTATCATGTTTTTATACTTTGAGGATATTTGCTCCTTCACAGGAAAGAATTTTACTTTTTTGAACCCATTGGAAAACACAACTCAAGGAATTTATTTGCATGTCCATGAAATTCCTGCTATCAAGGAATTATTTTTCTTTTGATGTTTTTCGTGCAGCAGTGTGGTGCGGCCCTGGGGTGCAAATGTTGGCCCTCCATGGCCAATATTTACATGGCTGTATGGGGGGAGAATTTTCTCTTCTCTCCCAACAGACCGTTCGTCTCCCATGTCAAGTGGTATGGTTGTTACATCGACGACCTGCTCTTGATATGGGAGGGGACCGAGGTCAAAGCCAATAATTTTGTTAGATACATTAATAAAAATGATATGAATTTGATATTTACCTCTTGCTCCAATCCACATATCATTCATTTTTTGGATATCTCCCTTTCGGGAAAACACACAGCACAGATCAGCCCCTATATCAAACCCACTTCTTCTAAATCAGTATTAGATGCTATATCGTGCCATTCTTCGCATGTCATAAAAAATATACCGGTGAGTGAACTAGTTAGATTAAAACGCAATTGTACTAACCCTAATGAATTTTATGAGGTTAATAAAAGACTTTATCCCCCATGGATGATGTCTAGAGCTACCGAGATAGTGAATAATATTTCTAGTGACAGTCTTATTAAAAATAAAAGTCGAAGGTACCAATTGGTCACAAATGATAATCATTTCCCTGTAACATTTTCCACTTCTTACAGTGCTTATTATTAAAAAGTTGCTGTATATGGATAGCTCCATTTCCATTTTTTTAAAAACTAATGTCAAATTCATATCCAAAAAGGCTCCAACCCTTGGTTGTCACCTTGTCACCTAGTTTAATTTTGTCTTCACAGACTAAGAAGGATACATGGTTAACCACCAGAGGTTTTTTTAAGTGTGTAAACAGTAAATGTATGCATTGTAATCATGCGATTATGTCCATATATTTTCAATCCCCATATGTGGAACAACAATTTAATATCATGAGCTATATTAATTGCAACGCTACATATGTTTATTTGATTAGCTGTACAAGTTGTAACCTCCAATGTGTAGTAGGGTGGACGAGTGGTGCTTTAAAAACACGCATCAGAAGGTATCTTTATGATGCTAAAAACTGTATCATAGTATCATAGTATATAAGGCTGGAAGGAGACGCAAGTCCATCAAGTCCAACCTTCAAGAATTAAATAAATGTTTTATCCCCATAACCCGTGATATTTTTTCTCTCCAGAAAGTCATCCAGGCCTCTCTTGAACATGTACATAGAGTCGGCCATAACAACCTCCTGCGGCAGAGAGTTCCATAGTCTCACTGCTCTTACAGTAAAGAACCTTTGTCTATGGTGATGGTAGAATCGCCTCTCCTCTAGGCGTAGAGGATGCCCCCTTGTCCTGGTCACAGGCCTAGGTATAAAAAGATCTTTGGAGAGATCCTTGTACTGTCCGTTCAGGTATTTGTACATTGTAATGAGGTCTCCCCTCAGTCGTCTTTTTTCTAAACTGAATAATCCCAAATTTTGTAATCTGTCATTGTATTCTAGTCCCCCCATTCCCCTAATAATCCTGGTTGCTCTCCTCTGCACCCGTTCCAGCTCTACTATATCCTTTTTATATACTGGTGCCCAAAACTGTACACAATATTCCATGTGTGGTCTGACCAGGGATTTGTATAAGGGCAGAACTATGTCTTTATCATGAGAATCTATTCCTCTCTTGATACATCCCATTATTTTATTTGCTTTAGCAGCAGCCGCCTGGCTCTGGTCACTAAAATTAAGTTTACCATCCACCAATACGCCCAAGTCCTTTTCAGCTTCAGTTTTACTAAGTAATTGACCGTTTAGAACATAATTATACTTTTTGTTTCCATGGCCCAAGTGCATAACTTTACATTTATCTACATTAAACCTCATCAACCATTTCTCTGCCCATCCCTCAAGCTTCCACAAATCCCTCTGTAATGCTAAACTATCGACCTCAGTATTTATTACTTTACACAGCTTAGTATCATCTGCAAATATTGAAACTTGACTGTGTAAACCCACTACAAGGTCATTAATAAAAATATTAAAAAGAAGTGGCCCCAATACTGACCCCTGTGGCACTCCACTGGTAACATCAACCCAATCTGAGAATGTGCCATTAATGACCACCCTCTGTTTTCTATCACTAAGCCAATTACTTACCCAGATACACAGATTTTCTCCTATTCCCTGTGATGCGGTTAACATCTCAATGGCTTCAAAACACTTTCAATTGGTCCATGTTGGTGACTGTAGTTCCTTCTCCTGCCAAGGCATAGAGAGGATATTCAGTTTGCCACGGGGAGGGGATCGAAAGAAAAAAATCTATAACCCGTGAAACGTTTTGGATTTTTTGTTTGGAAACTCGTGTCCCGAAAGGGTTAAATAAAAGATTGGATGTTTTTTATTTATCTTTTTTGTGTCACACTTAAGATCAAAAGCATATGTGTTGTTAACAACATTGGCTATACAGTTGAAAGGTAACCATTAAATAAATTCCTTCCCGTTATATCGGAGGCATTCATGTCAGGCTACTCAAATGAGTGCAGATGTAAGCTTATTCTTTTAACTTAAATACAACATTTCGAAATTGTACAACCATGCAAAGACAGGACGGGGTTGTGGGGAAGAGGGGGGTGGGGTGGCATAAGAGAATAGTACATCCTTAATTGGGTGCTTTTTCCAGGTGGGTTACATTGTATGAGTGAATTTGGCTTTCGATAAAGTGTAGACATTTTTCATAATTCCGTCTTTTCCTAAATGGGAGTGTACAACATTTTCAGTCCCTTTTGGACATGCATTTTCTCCATGGGCCCTAAACCTTAACGAAACTCTCTCTTTTACCCATAATTCTTCCGCCTTTTGAAGCCACATATGTTTATTAGGTGGGTTGGGGGATAGCCAGAGTTGAGGGATTAATAATTTAGCTGCTATTATTAAGAACGTCGGGAGGTTATCTACTCCTGGTTTAAGCTTGTGGTTTAGGATCCATAGTAGAATAAGTTTCGGGTCTAATTTCAATGAAGGTAGACAAATTTGGTTAATTTCTAATACAATGGATTGCCAGTATTTTTGTATTTCAGGACAAGTCCACCACAAGTGGTAAATATCACTGTTTGAATCCTGACATCTCCAGGGTCTCCATAACTAAGATGAATAGGCTGGGCAACAGTGGGCACCCCTGCCGTGTGCCGTTGGTGATCTGAAAGGCAGTCGACAGGGTGCCATTCACCCTTACCCTAGCATTTGGTGAAGAGTAAAGGGACATGATAGCTCCTACAAATTGTTCCGGAAAACCCAGTTTCAGCAGTGTTAGTTTCATATATAGCCAACTTACTCTGTCGAAAGCTTTCTCAGCATCAGTGCCAAGAAGGGCTAATGGCAGTTTATTCTTCCGAGCATATTCCCTCAGTCTGATAACTCTACAGGTGTTATCCCTCCCTTGTCGTCCTGTGACAAATCCCGTTTGTTCTTTTGTCATTATTTTTGGCAATAGTGTGCTTATTCTTTTGGCGATGACTTTGGCTCACCATTTCACGTCCGCATTCAACAGTGAAATAGGACAGTAGCTATTGCATAAGCTTGGGTCTTTTCCCTCTTTGGGGATTATTGTAATATGTGCTTCTAGTGTGTGTGGGGGGAGTGTGCCTCCTGTGAATAAGGCGTTACATAGATCTGTGAATTGGGGTAATAGTATGTCTTTTAGTTTCTTGTAGTAGATTAGTGGTAGTCCGTCTGGGCCTTGTGCTTTCCCTATGGGGATGCTATGGTGGAAGGTCTAGTTTATCTAAAAAAAGGCGTCAATGTTGTGTGGGGTCTGTTCTGCTTGGTGCGGTAGATTGTATAAGTCACTTTTGGATTTTTTGAAACTCTGTAGCAATATTCTCAGTTGCAGATGTGTGTGTACCACTATTTGTGGAAATGGTATGTATGTATGCATTTTCCTTTTGCTTTTTAATTAATGCCGACATTAATTGTTTCCCCTAAAATTTGCTCTTTGAGATTTGCACTAATGTCTAAAAGCTCTTGAAATACAGGTTCAGCTTTACTCTTTTTATGTGCGGATTCTAAAGCGGAAATACGGTTCAACATTCCTTTAAGAAATCTGGTGCATCTTTTCTGGATATATGTTGCGATGGAGATAAAGTCTCCCCTTGCTTCTGTTTTATGTGCTTCCCAGATGTATGGGATTGAGAGGTCTTTCCTATTGGTGAGTGTAAAATATTCTTGTAGTTTGTCTCTAACTATGTAGTTTGTCTCTAACTATGTGCGTTGGGTCTTCAAGTATTGTGGTATTTAATTTTAATGTCCAGTCTGGGTTGGGAAGGGATGGGATGCATATGGCCAGTTCTGTCGGTGCGTGGTCAGAGTGTAAGATGCAACCTATTTGAGCTGATTTGATCCATTCTACCTGTGGGTCTAAGATAAAAATGTAATCCTGTGGTAGGATTGGTGTGTCACTGAAAAGAAGGTATAGTCTTTTATTGAGGGGTTCATTAATCTCCAAGCGTCTACCAGATGCAGTCTGCTAAGCTCATCTTTTAGGGATGCCAGCTGTTTGTATGACATGTGGGTCTGGCCTGTAGTGTCTAGCAAGGGTCAATGCAGATATTAAGATCTCCACCTAACAAGCAGAGGCCCTCCTTAAATAACTCAAAATTCTGGAGTGTATTCACGAGCCACTGCACTTGCGCCGTATTGGGTGCGCAAATATTAGCAATGGAGACTAGCTCTCTCCTATCTCTATTAGTCCTTTAATGATCTGCTATTTGGGTCAGACATTTCAGCTAGTAACTTAAACGGGACTGTTTTGCGCATCGCAATTGAGACCCCTTTAGAGGCTGTAGCACTAGTGCTATGAAACCATTGTTGGTAATCTCTTTGCGGGAGTTTAGGAATTTTCCCTTCCTTAAAGTGGGTTTCTTGTATCAATATCACATCTGCTTTATTTTTTTTCTTTAATCTAAGAATTTGGTGGCGCTTGCAGGACTCGTTCATACCTCGTACATTATAGGTAACAATTTTCACATCAGACATTTTGGAGGTCATATGATATACAACCTGTGGCTTTTGTTTGTATCACCCAGTCACTCGTCTGTTCGGATCTTGGATTGGATCCTTTTCTCTGGGGGTGGGATGTGTATGTGTGTGTGGGGAAATGCAAGACAAATGAATACAATTGAAAGCAAGTAAAAAACATAACTGATTTGCTTTGGTAGGCTAGTCCTTAGGATAACCCTACTGTCTCCGATGTAGTTTCGTGGACTCGCACTTCCTAGTAGGATGTGTCTCACACTGCGGGGCATAACTTTCATTGGGTAAAGACAGACCGGGTATCTCTTATTGAACTCTAACTGTTAACTTATTCCCTGTGTTGTTTAGAATTCAAACATAAGTCGAACATTTAACTGTTGAAATATTTTGAACCATTGGATTAGTCTCCCTTCAACCATCTCGATCCGAGTTGTTCTTATGCTTCTTTTTCTTATTGCTGCTTGTTACTTTCCAAGTGTCTATGCTTAGTGGGATGGGTAGAGTGGTATCCTCTTGGACCGGCATCCAGGAGGGCACTTGCATTGGTTCCATGTTTAGCTGGTTCCATGCCACTCTAAGGTCTTCTTGTGTGCGAATCACTATCTTCCTTCCATTTTTAGTTATTGAAATACCGAAAGGATACAGCCATCGAAATAGCAGGTGTCGATTGAGCAGTTCCTCTATAAATGGCTTCATTAGTCTGTCTTCGCTAATGTGGATGGCCCTATTTCTTGGAAAATAGAAATGTCTTCTTTTGCATACTTTAATTGCATACTTTAACTCCTTGCTCCTTTCAGAATATCAGCCGCGTTGGTGTATCTAAGCAGGCCGCATATAAAATCCCTCAGAGGGTCTGTCGGTCGAGGTTTTGTGCGTAGCACCATGTGTATGCGCTCTATGTGGATCTGGGAAGCCCGTTCTGGGCCTAAAATGTCTTTAAAAATTTCTGACGCTAGCTTAGGTAGACTATCATGCGGGATATCCTCGTGGAGTCCTCACAGCCGCACGTTCTTTCTGCGGATGCAGTTCTCTTGGTCCTCTACTCACAGCAGCGCTGCATTAAGCTCGAACTTGTGGTTCTCTAGTTTGCTGCGGACTGCTTCCCCAAATTCCAATAAGGCACCTTGTCTGCTCTCCAGTTCCTCAACTCGCGTGCCAATATGGGTCATGTCCACCTTAATTTCTGCCAGTTCTTTCGCTATCGGGTTGAGGGCCTGATACAGGGTCTTTTTTATAAAGTTCTGTGACACCGGGGTAGTTGCATCTTCCCCTCCCGCGTCATAAGTCTCTTGCTGTGACGGTGCCATCTTGTGAGACTTGCCCGGCGGGGTAGACTGCTTTCTTTTCAAGAACGTATCTAAATCTTGCGGCTGGGAGCTTGAGAGGTGTGTATCTCTTTGTTCTTTAGGAGCCAAATTGCCGTGTTTCACCATTTCGGCTGAGGTAAGGTGGCTTTTGTAGCTGTTTCAGGAGTTTCATGTCGGGAGCTGATCTCTCACGCGGCCATCTCCTTGCCTGGCTTGGCTCCCCATTGCGGCTTTCTGCAGCCATGAATAAGGATGTAGTTTTCATCCGAAATGCATAGGCTTTTAACGTGGTCTCTTTGTGTCTCCATGTCCATTTTTAATTTACCTGTATGGAATTCCGATGAAATGAATAAAGAATAATTATGCTGAATTCACATTGGAGTGGAGCTTACTCTGAATCCGGCTATTTGTTTTTTCATAAAGAGCTCTGTGATGGCTTATTTTCTGTCTAACAAATTGTACTTCATGGTGACGGTATTTAATATTCCATCCCGTGTACTGGGAAGCGGGAAAAAAATTCCAAATGCAGTGAAAATGGTGAAAAAATGAATTTGCCCCGTTTTCTTGTGGGCTTGGATTTTACAGCTTTCACTGTGTGCCCCAAATGACATATCTAATTTATTCTTTCGGCCGGTATGATTACGGGGATACCAAATTTGTATAGGTTTTATAATGTATTCATACATTTAAAAAACATTTTATTGGCCATCTTCTGGCACCAATAACTAATATAATAATAATAATATAATAATAATTTCATAATAATTTCATACTTTGGTGTACAGAGCTGTGGGTGGTGTCATTTTTTGCTACCTTTGATGGTTTTTCCATTGCTATCATTCCATTGCTACCTTTTGATCACTTTTTATTGTTTTTTTTATAATTTTCAAAATGGCAAAAAGTGCCATTTTCGACTTTGGGTGCTATTTTCTGTTACGGGGTTAAACTTAGTGAAAAACCGTTATTATATTTTGATAGATCGGGCATTTTCAGATGCGGTGATACCTAATGTGCTTATGATTTTTACTGTTTATTAATATTTATATCAGTTCTTGGGCAAAGGGGGTGATTTGTATTTTTAGGTTTTTTTATTATAATTTTTTTTTAAACTTTTTTTTATTATTACTTTTACTATTTTTCAGACTACCTAGGATACTTTAACCGTAGGTTGTCTGATCGATCCTATCATATACTGCCATACTACAGTATGGCAGTATATGGGGATTTTCCTCCTCGTTCATTACAATGTGCTGATAGCACATTGTAATGAATGTGTTAAAACAAGACAGCCTCTGGTCTTCGGAAGACCCAAGGCTGTCATGGTGATGGATCGCTGCTCCCCCATGACGTCTTCCTGATCACGATCGGCGGGTGTTACCGTTAAGCCCCCACGTCGGATGTGGTTAAAACAAAAAATAATCCCTAATTACAAGAAGAAGGGGTTAAATGGCAGAGGTTACTGCACAAATATTATCAAGGGGCCCTTTGCGTGGAAGAACATGAGCCAATGTGCTACTAGTGAAAGTTCATTGGAGAACTTGGTCAAAATAAAAATTGATTGAAAAGGTTTAGTTATTTAAATTAGTATTGATAATGGAGGTTCATTAAGACTCCAGGTGAAAGATTTGTTGTCTCATTTGTATATTCTCCATTCTTGTTACTTTATAATGTTAGTTCATGCTTTGGTTTGAAATGTAAATGACTGGGTCAGCTCTTGGGTTGGTTTCTTGCTTCAGAGCACAGATAAATGTAATCAAGCAATGCTCCTTTTCAACCCAATGATTTCTTCTCAATACTTAGAGTGTTTATATTTATGCATTTATGTGTTTCAAGCCATTTAAAGTTTACGATTCTGTGGCAAACTGCAGCAGAGAATTCATCTATTCACTGAGCTGCTGCACGGAGCTTACCATCAGGAACACAGAAGTTAGGATATTTTTTAGAATAAATGTATTCATTCTTTTGAAAATATGAATGTAAAGCAGAGCAACTGTGAATATACAGTTCCCAGAGCACTCATCCTAACATGTTTTTAGATCAGCTGACATGACCCCTGCCTTTTATTCTTTGGTGCATTACAATAAGCTAATGGATGCAGTGAAGAATTGAAAAGATAGTGACACAGCACACTGTGGAGCAGGAAGAACTACTTAGTATTGCATTGAAGTCACTTTTCTAACAATCTAATCTTTTTAAGCCATGTCAAGCGACTATCAACTTATTATAATAACTTCAGAGCTAATGTCAGCTATGGGCTAGATGCAAATAGGAAAGTTGTTATTGCACATAAAGTTTCTGGTTTTTCATAAATATAATGTAATGTATATGCTGATTCTTTCTTGTTTAGATAGTAATAAAAAAGAACCCAAAAAAGGAAAATCAATTACCTGAGGGCCAAATCATTAACAACAATTTGGAGAGTTACCTTATCTGCAAAAACAACCAAATGTACATAAGCTGGTGGAAAGTATCAACAATACATAAGCATGTTAAAGGGAAACTGCTTTTTTAAACACAATCTCCCACTCTGCTTTTATAATTAACATCAATGGTTCTAAACACTTTTAAAAGTTTAAAAAGTTGATAAAAGTATACCTGGCTCCCTACCAGGAAACTGCATCGGGGCAAGTCCTAAGTGTCATCATCATCATTATCTCCTCTCTGCTAGCTCTAGAGCAGTGATGGTGAACCTTTTAGAGCCTGAGTGCCCAAACTTCAACCAAAAGCCACTTATTTATTGCAAAGTGCCAGCACAGCAATTTAAGCAGTAATTTATTTCTCCTTGTTCTTTGACAACTTTCAATCGTTCAGCCTCCTAAAGACACCAACACAGTTGAAAGGAGGAGGGCAAATTCGTCTATCATTGTAGGAAGATTCTGCAGGAAGATTCTGGGTGCCCACAGAGAGGGCTCCGAGTGCCGCCTCTGGCACCAGTGCCATATGTTCTCCACCACTGCTCTAGAGATTTGCTTGGAGCGCAGGATCAGCTAACGGCTACATGAGGAAGAAGGTAGAGAGTTAGGAGAGCAGAGTGGAGACAATGATGATGTCATCCCCATGACTAGATACAATGATAATGTCACCCTTGTGACTTGATGCATTTTGATGGCAGAGAGCCAGGTATACTTTTATCTACTTTTAAAGGAGTGTGGACTAATGTTAATGATGAAAGCAGACTGGATCCTGATGACAGGTTCCCTTTTAGCTAAATTCATACTATATAGTAAATGGTAATATACCTTTTGCTTTAATTGAAATATAAAAAATATTTTTTGTTTAAATTGGTCCTTTATTATCAAAAGCACAAAAATGTAACTTTATACAGAGCTGATCACAAATCATGCACCATTTAGAAAGCGACATTCCCCTGCTAAATCATTTTGATCTGGGGATTTAACATATATTTTCCTTGGAAAGCTTCTGAAGCACTTCTGCTCATAAACATAAAAATGGGTCAAGTAATGGGTGCCTGACATCATACCATACAGACACAGCATTAATGGCTAATCGATCACTGTACCTTTTACTTATTCTGTATGTTGTACTTGGATTAACTAGTGGAGATTGGAGGATACTAATTTCCTGTGCACTTGCTGTTTACCTTGTAATCCATCCCTTATCTGTATGTTTGAAATTAATTATTTAATATACAGGGTGTTTCAAAAAGGTCAGTATAGTGAAATATCTTGTGACATACACATTGGATGGAGAAACTAAAAATATATGTCTAAGGTTTTATAAAAAAATCTATCTATGATACCAAACTTTAAATTTTAAAATGGGAATTTCATTCCAGATTCGCATTCCCCAGGTAAAATTGTATTGATTCAATTTCAAGTAATTTTCATTGACTGATGGCACTTTAATAGCCAAAAATAAAATTAGTAAAAAGTTCTTTAAACATGGGGATAGTTTGAAAAATACAAATACAATCGGATTGAAAATAAAAAAAATACGTACCAAATATGTTTGAAATCTATCCAATGATACTAAATCTATCCAATGACTCTGTAAGGTGGAGGTTATGCTACATTCAGTGTAACCCAGAAACAACGATGTGGACCAGTAGTTTTCTGTTCTCTTTGGGGTGATGGTTTAATGTGTGCCCCCTTTGCCTTTCATACATTGGAGATCTTGATTAACTTAATTCTCCTTTCCTCTAAAGATTGGGAATTTTCTTATTGCCTACAAAGTTTTCAAATATCGAAGACTCTACATTAAGCTTGAATAATGTAGACATTGGATAGCTTTTAGAAAAGTATTGCATACATATGTTTTCAGATTTTGGATCTGATGTGTATTTATTAAAATATTCCCTTTTTCAATGTTTTTATATTGGATTGTCTGTAGTGTTTTAATTTTTGAACACTCACGATGTGCACCAACTAGTGAATTTCATAAAGACCAAAAAGAAACGGGGGACATGGGGAAAGAAGAAGGAATTGGAAAGAAAAGAAAAAGGTGTGAGTGTAACTATAAAAATTAACTTTTATTAATTTCTTTAAATTATTTAGTGTATTCTTATACTAATATGTAAAAAATTCTAGTATGGCAGTAAATTTAGCTGCCGTACTTTTATCCTAGTCACATGGGTGATATAGAGACACCCTGGGATTTACATTTGGGTATGGGTGCCTTTATAATTTATTATACCCTCCCAAGTTCTATGTTTCTCCCACGTTATTATGTTGTGGGCAGTGGCGTAACTACCGCCGTAGCAGCCGTAGCAGCTGCTACGGGGCCCTTGAGGTTCAGGGGCCCGGGGATGCACGGACCCTGTGTGCAGTGCTTTGCCAAGTGGTCCGTGAATACACTGCTGGGTGCCTGGCAGATGTGTCCCGGGCCCCTCCTCTCGGTCCCGGCTTCCGCCCACCTGTCTCCTGGCCCACCCACCTCTCATGGATCACTGACCTGAAACTCCCATTTGCCACCTCCCTGACCCGCCCGCCTGCTTCCCACCAGCCGGCTCCCACCTCCCTTACCTGTCCGCCGGCACACGTGACCGCGGCCCGCCTACCCCCTGCATAGCGGCACAGCTGGCCGATTACACACGGCACAGTTGACAACCACCTGACCACGCCCCCCATCCTCCCGCCCGGTGAACAGCCCCTCTTCCCCTCCCGCCCGGGAAACGAACCCCCCCTCCCGCCCCCCCCCGGCCCTCCCGCCCCCCCCCGGCCCGAGCGCACCCCCCCTCCTGCCCGAACACCCGCCCGCACAACCACCGGAACACCCACCTGAAGACACAGCCGGGTGATCACCCAAACATCCTAAAAGGTAAGTATACACTTATGTATTTATCTGTGTATATGTATATATTGTATATATATGTATATACTGTGTATATTGTGTATATATGTATATATTGTGTATATATGTATATACTGTGTATATTGTGTATATATGTATATATTGTGTATATATGTATATATTGTGTATATATGTATATATGTATATACTGTGTATATTGTGTATATATGTATATTGTGTATATATGTATATACTGTGTATATATGTATATACTGTGTATATTGTGTATATATGCATATATTGTGTATATTGTGTATATATGTATATGCTGTGTATATATGTATATACTGTGTATATATGTATATACTGTGTATATTGTGTATATACTGTGTATATTGTATATATACTGTGTATATTGTGTATATACTGTGTATATATGTATATATTGTGTATATATGTATATACTATGTATATTGTGTATATATGTGTATACTGTGTATATATGTATATGCTGTGTATATTGTGTATATATGTATATACTATGTATATTGTGTTTATATGTGTATACTGTGTATATATGTATATACTGTGTATATTGTGTATATATGTATATTGTGTATATATGTATATACTGTGTATATATGTATATACTGTGTATATTGTGTATATATGTATATTGTGTATACTGTGTATATATGTATATATGTGTATTCTGTGTGTATATATGTATATATGTGTATATTGTGTATATATGTATATACTGTGTATATATGTATATATGTATATACTGTGTATATTGTGTATATATGTATATTGTGTATACTGTGTATATATGTGTATACTGTGTATATACTGTGTATATTGTGTGTATATATGTGTATACTGTGTTTTTGTATACACTGTGCTTATAGTATGTATGTATATGCTCTATATACTGAATATAGTATACGAGTGTAGAACTTTATGTGTATATAAGTATATTAAGGTGTGTATATATCAGTGTATAAATTTGTGTAATTGTATAAACATGTCTGTATAGGGGTACATTCACAAGAACATATGAGGGACGTATATCTGACTGCAAATTTGCTGCCGGATATACTTCCACCATAGGCTTTTATACGCCTGGGCTCGGTACAGTGAGCACAACGAGTACTCACTGTTTCGAGCTGTGGCCGCAACAGAGAGAGTGTGTGCTCTATCTATGGCCATAAGAACGACCATGTGGCTCTATTCTCTATGGAGAGGGGAGGGGCGAGCCGCTATCGCCTCTCCTCCTCTCCAGCGTGCCAGACTTGTGCCTGCCAGGCTATAGCCGGGCGGGCACACGTTTATGTGAATGCAGCCTACATATGTATATTTTTTTAAGGGGAAGGGGGGCCCCATGCAGAAATCTGCTATGGGGCCCAGCCTCTCCTAGTTACGCCACTGGTTGTGGGAATTGAAGAATCAGGGATAGAGCTTTTAGGATTGATCAGTCCCAGCGCTACTTGGCAGCATAATACAGTGCTGTGATCATGTCTACTGCCACTGTCAGGGTAGCGATCGTGATGACATTAAGGTTTATCGCTCCCTGACTAAAGACACAGTATCGCGCCAGCAGTTAGCTTCCGTGACAGGATTGTGGCTCTGAGGAACATACGCCGCGTTTCCCTTTGCTGCCGCAGCGCGAATACGATCGTTTCAGCTGGCGTGCGTCCACGCCACCGAGGCTGTCAGCTTGTTTGTGCACTGATGACTGAATTCTATCTCTGTGAGTATTAATTGCTGCTGTCCCTGATAGAATCTGTCCCTGAACTGTGACTAAAGATAAACTAATAGTGTCCCGACACATGTTTCGACGGGTCTCCCCGGCTTCTTCTAAGGGCCAATGTTTTTATACACATTCCGATTTTCAGCGATTACAGCACCAACTGTCACCAAAACTAAAAAAGACATAGGATAAATCAATGTAATTTTCCAGTGGAACCGAAATATTCATTAAATAATGGGGTGTCCCATTTAAGATTTTTAAGAGGCCAATTTTTGTGTCATTTGATAGATTTTTGAAAAATATTTGACATATTATTTTGATCCAATGTTTATTTTGCAAGATATTCCACTGTCCAAACCTTTTTTGCCTAGGCTTGTAATTGATGTCAGGCTGAGGCAGATAACATGACTTGAGTAAAAAAAAAACTTCTAAGCTAATTGTTTTATATATGTCTCTGTTTTTTTAATTAAAATTAATAAATTTGTTAGGACTTCATTGACTTCTTGTATTTGGGTTTGGTCACTAAAGATCAAATCCTGGCTCTTTATTCATATTAAAATATTAATATGTTTCTATGCCATGAAGGGTGTATGGAGATTGCTCATGAGCTCAACTCTCTCCATACGGACACTTGTTGTTAACTGTCACGATCAGTGCTAACTCTGATAACAACAGATAAACACATAGCTGAAAAGTGCTATATATAGGTGTCTTATCTTGTGTCTTACTGATCTGGCTCATATCTCAAGTCATGTCACAAGGATTGTTGAAAGTGGGGCATTGAATAGCAAGCTGCAAGCAATCTTGACTAAAGTAGAAGAAGAAGCAATTGTAAAATCAAATATAAGTGGTTCTAAAACCCCAAAACTGTGAAGGTGCTCCAAGGGTCCTTAAACCGCAGATTGAAAAGGGTCAAAAGGGATGCATCCTTCATTCCCCAAGATGCTTGATTGTAGTACCACATGTTGGAAATGAATTCCAGACTTGTAGGGGCTATAATATTCATACAGCCCAGGGATTATGACAGTCTTAATCTGTCCCTGAGTAGAAGCATAGTTTTCCCTTTCCCAGTCTTGAATATTTGACCATTTTTGAAGAAATTATTCACACTACTTTTTAGCTTAATGTAAAACTGCATGCTGCTAGATTGATCTTGTTTTGGCTTGTGCACATTTTTACAACTATAAGACTATACGTCAAATACCACATCATTAGGCTACATTCACACTGCCGTTGCCCGCTCGTACCGTACCGTAGCGGGCAACGGCAGTGCACGGGGAGAGGAGGAGGAGGTGAGCGCAGCTCACCCCCGCCCCTCTCCATAGGAAGTAATGGGGCACGGCGCCGTATTACGGCAAAAGATAGGACAGGTCCTATCTTTTTCTGGGTACGGAGCGGTACGGTGCCGCACGTGTGCTGCACCGTACCGCTCCCGTAGGGCGCCCATTGACGTGTATGGAGGACGTATATCGGCCGTATATACGTCGGCTGTATATATGTCCTCCATACGTTAGTGTGAATGTAGCCTTACACTGCATTACAGGGCTAGGCAAATTCCTACCACCTTATACCAAGAGAACTACTCCAAACAGAAATATTCCTACCAAAATTATTTTCATAAAATATATCACATACTTCATCTTCATTTCATATATTAAAAAACATAAACAAACACAGCTGATAATAAGCAAGTAGAAAAAAACAGTGTATATATGCCAGTGAAGCTACATCCCATCCTTAATATACAAGGTATATTCACAATTAGAATAATCTTATAGTGACAAAATCTCAACCATAATTAGACAATAACGGACAGAGCCGGGAAACACGGGGGCACTACCGCCACTCCCCACGGCCTGCAGTCGATGTATATCTTCAGAGATGGTGTAGTAATATAAGATGTTAACACAGATGGTGCTCAGCATGTAAAGTGTAGATAAACGGAAAATAGCATGAAAGAAGACATTTGCGGCACTTACCCGTTAAAATTCTTCTTTATTGTAATCTTCACATAAGATCAGTCCGACATAGTACAGCCAAAGTGGGGCAGAGGTGGGAGCAGGGGGTCAAAAAGAGGCGACAGCCGTTTCGCGCCGTCTGGCGCTTTCTCTAGCCTGTCAGCCGTTTCGCGCCGTCTGGCGCTTTCTCTAGCCTGTCAGGCTAGAGAAAGCGCCAGACGGCGCGAAACGGCTGTCGCCTCTTTTTGACCCCCTGCTCCCACCTCTGCCCCACTTTGGCTGTACTATGTCGGACTGATCTTATGTGAAGATTACAATAAAGAAGAATTTTAACGGGTGAGTGCCGCAAACGTCTTCTTTCATGCTATCAACCATAATTAGGTCCTAATTCCTAAGCTTCAAGAGTAACTAGTGAACACATGTTTGTGGTCTATTTTGACTGGGTGGAGATGGGGGTTGAGCGCTGTTTATTCCAACCATCTCCATAGGAGCCGGTCTGCTGTGCCACATTACAGGCAGGACTATGACCTGATCTATATTATGCGGCGCACCTGTCCGGTTCGGTCACAGTTCAGTGAAACAGTGCAGTTTCAATTGACCTCTATGGGAGCTGTAAGCCAATTACAATTTGTGCACAGTCATGTGCACACATCCTTAATCTTCCAAAGAATTCTCTTCTCAACAGTGATATGTTCTACATCCTTTTTTGAAAGATATAATACATGAAAAAATAAGGCTATAGGTACAATTCTCAGATGATGGAAAAAGAAGCATAAAAGAAAACTATCATATATTTTTCAGGTATTTGGCTCTGGGCATACGAGCAATTATGGCTTCCACTTATAGACGTAGAAATCAGGTTGCACATGATTCATCCTACAGCTGGTAGAATTGCATGCAGGTTTCCATAATTTTGATTGCAAGAATATTAAAGTACCTTAAACCCTGTACAGACATCCAGATGGAAAATGCTAATGGAGTCACTGAACTGTAATGTGTGTAAAGCTATATTATGTGCCTGGCACAACATGGATTCACATGAATAGGTTATTTATGAATGAAATTGAGAATGTTCAACTGATTGCCTTTTAATGCCATTTTTGTAAGGACTATCACCTTAACAGGTCGATTAAAAAAACTGTAATAGTATTCATTGTAAGGGTCCAGAGGAATACAGTAAGGGAGGTTATGTAGATTTCTTCAATATAGTCTTGAAACCTATGAAATCAAGTATGGATCAGTTGGTTACATCTTATATTTGTTATGCTCTTTCTACCCATCTTGGTAGCTTTGACTGCATAGCTACGCGATTCAGTAGAAATATGATCATGTCACTGCCGAGCAGCGAGAATTAATATCCTGTTCATACTATTCCACTTTTTAATAAAATAAACAATATAAGTGGCATGCAGTTCATGCCTTGGGAGATTTCTGCCATGAAATTGTGTATGTCAGTAGATACAGATATCCGTTTCCTGCATAGCTTCTTATTGTCCCATATTATATATTACTCACTCTACATAAAAGCAAGCAGTAAATGTAAATGTTCCGCTTCACATTTAAGCAAATAACTGGATTGCAAGAGATGGGTAAGAGAAGGACACACATAGATTGTGTCTTCCTGTCAGTGACTATCTCACAGCTTATAATACACTACATAACATGATGTGTGTCAAACCTGTAGATAAGCCTTCAGATGTAATCAGTTTAATCATAAAATAAATAAAATGCATTTCATGAAATATTACCATCAGTTTCTGACATCTGAAATAGGATTTTTACATATAGATGTGATTTTCTAAATACCATTCATTTTTGTTCTTCAAATCCCTAAGACGCATGAACGGTCTGCCTTAAGTGAGCACATTGACGCTGTAATGTTTGCTGAATACATCTAGAAGCATTAAAAGGGAATATACACTTTCGATTGGCTTACCGAGTTCTAAAGCATATATTCTGCATAGTGAGGCAAAATTACCATGTGGAGCACTTTGCAAATGTTGCAACTTTATGTACAGCTAGCAAAGGCACCGGAGTTGAATTATGCATCTCAGAGGAGAAATCTGATCCATAATTCAAAAACAGGACTCACAAAAAAAAACAATTTATACAGAAGTCTGCTATGGGAATCACAAATAAGAAAATGATGAGCATATGAATTAAAAACATCAGACCACTCTAATGTCTCTGTTTACGTCAATAAAGGGATTGAGACACTAGAGTGGTCACAGCTCTGTCCCACAAGTCTTTTCATTTAAAAGAATTTAATTATACTTGAACTTCCTTCGTTCGGCAAAAATGTTTGGCAAATATACGCCATCCATTTCTTTCTTTAAAAATGGAAATATTGATAGGAAAAAGACGGTAACATGACTTTTATTGCTTGTCTTTTGAACAAGCAGTTCCTTGATATACAAGTGAAATGTAAATAAGAGCCTGAAAATAAAAGAAACATCAAGATAAATCCACTGTGGAATGGAAAACCTTTTCCGTTTTTATCTATAATGTAAAGAGTACATATATTTGAACTCTCGCTATGCTTAAACATTGCTTTTTCCAAATCGGTTTTATTTTCTCCCACTGTATGATTGATGTCTATCATTATGGAATGACGTGATTATTTAGAACTTGTAAGTTTGGCTATACATCTCTGTTCACCACTGATATTTTCAGATGTTTAGTGTTATTGAATTTCCTGTTGATGGTGAAGCCAGTGTAACTGATTTTAAGTTCCTTAAACCATTGTTTCATTTAGAGTAAAGCCACCCTTCGATAAATATAAGCTTTTAAGCTGCCAGAGAAGATTTCTACATCCGTGTGGTAAACCTCATATACTATAAATAAACATTTTAATATTTTATCATTTGAAATGAAAAGAAAAACATTTGCAACCTTGAAGATAACTGCAATCTGTTTGTCTGTAGCTAATGAATTATATAAAATAGTATTTAGGGAGAAAGAGGACGACCAAAGATGTAACTGTCAATAGGACAGCTACTGGAACTAAAGGTGCAAAGGCTATATAAAGAAAAATGCTAAAAACTTTAAGAACCTACTTTTTAAAGTCAATAAGGTTGTCATAAAATTATAAAATATTTTTAGAAAAAATAAATCCCATTATTTATCTTTACTATTATGACCTAACTGATCCCAAAGTTAGGAATTAAGAGTTCTCCTTTCGGAGACTGCCAATTAAGGCCACCGTGTAGGTGTGTGAAGTCTTATAGCCATGGATGCTCCACTAGGGGGATTCTGGGAAAATATGCAAAGTTTTCCAGGATGGGATAAGGAAAACCACAAGTTGGTTCCTTCTAGAATAGATATTCTGGTTTGGTTTTAATCATGCATCATGTCATTAGGCTTTCTTAAGGTCATGCTTGATGTCAAGGGAGCAGCCTTTCAAGGTAGCTAAAAGGGGCATGGTTTTCCTTATGCCATCCAGGAAAACTCAACATATTTTAACAGGATCCCAAAGTTAGAAAGAGTGAAGTGCCCAGAAAATATATTAGTCGGAGGAGCAAGCAGTCAGCTTGAGATGTGGAAATACCAAATGACTTCATACTCATAGTAAGTGATTCAACGCATCACAGAGAGAAACCTGCATAATCTCCCATTGATGAACTTAAGTAGGCGTAAGTAGGTGTGTTTAGGAGGATACAATGGGAGGGGTTCAGAGACAAAAAATTATCTTAGCAGTATATTATAATATAACATGTTTTATGTTTTTTTGTGAGGTTGGGATTGTCCGATTATGTTTTTATTTATGACAAAGGAGTATTAAGCAAATGAAATAGTGAATGTATAATGTGTTTGTATGATCACATATATATAATTAAGGATTATTAACAGATTTTGATGACGCCAAGCGCATGCCCCGGAAAAAGCCAGAAAGGGCAAGAATACTTGGTGTGTAGTAATTCTGAGGATTTTATGATTTACACAACTTTATATAAGAACTTTATTTAACAACACAACTTAAATTTTAAGAAAACTCCAGAATTCTTGGGATAATTTGCACTATTTCCACTCATAACCTTCATATATATATATCACCAGTACTAGTACCAGTGACACCAGTGGTACTCTTTGCATAGCGCGTGGATTACTTCATGGCAGTTCTATGGTTCTTGGAATATTAGTATAGGGTGTGATTACACACTTAGCATTTCCTGAAAAGATTGGTAAAGTGAAGATACACTAAAGGAGTTGGACGTAGGAAGAATTACATTTTTGTATTGGTGTCTGCCAACCTTTACTACTTGGTCTTGTTTTGAAGTGCAGGAAATACCTCCAGGTTGAAACAGGTGACTGCTGGGGTCAATTATTGCCTCAGTACATATGTTTTGCATTGCATTTTATATTTGTTAAAATAAATACAAATTATATTAACAATAAAAAGTTTATAGACATACATTTAAAACAATGGATTTGGCCATCTAAACCACAACTATAGCAATCAGCAGTATTAAGGGTCGTACTTGAGTGATGTCCACTTGTCAGCATGCTTTGAACAATGCATAAGAAAGTGCTTAGTTACATGGCAATTTGAAAGTATCTATTAATTTAGAAGCTGGATTAATAATCTCTCTTAAAAGCATATAGCAATTTAATTTGTAGAAGATTCATGAGTGCAGTTTACAGGGCATGCTACTATAATTATTCACAACGCTGGATTTCATATACAATAGCTGTCTCTTTGTATGCACTGTGCATGCTGGTAAATAATTACATTCACATGGATATACATATCTTATTTTCATATGATATATGGATTAACAGTAATGGAAAAAGAAGAGTGATTGGCTGTGGTTTCGTATTAGCATGAAGCATAAGCAGATATATAAATATATTAAACTTTACAAACCATTTCTATTCTGTTTACTATGAAGAGTTCATTTGTCTGATATTTGAAGTCTAGTTTGGTCTCATTACCCTAACCTGAACTTTTAACTATCTTGTTCCAGTCCCTTAAATCCCAACATTTTAGAATGACCTATTCATTCTTTCTGTAATCAGTTTTTTAATATAATTCTCTATTTCTACTAGTATCTGTGGCTCTAACTTTTAGATCTTATTGTGCAAGCTCTAGAAATCTACTGAGCAGCTCTCCAGAGACTGAGCCTTAACCGAAGAACAAAGCTTTGATGTAGGACGTGTATATTTTTAAGTTGAAAAAATAAAGAGAGAAAACAATTGCAGCACAGCCCAAACTTTTTTCTCTTAGACAAAGGAGAAATATTACATTGATGTTCTGCCTTTGAAAGTTTTCTATTCAAAAGGATTTATATTAGTTCTAAAATTAACGCCCTTAAAAGACTATATTTTACCTTTGTATGAAATAATGCCCTTAGACCTACTGTTTATGTGGATGAAATTGTATAGTAGCATCTGTGGGATAGTCGGGTTGTGTGAGACCACTGTCACTATGCTATAGACAAGGTAGGATTCTGTGGTTGTGAAATATTAAATTAAAATAAAATATTAAAATGGTTTCCCACAACGGTTAATTTTGCTCTCCCCCTCAAAAAATGGGAATTTATTCATAGAAAAAAAGAGAAAAAATTCCATGTTATGTGGGATCGGTGGCTTGAGTCACCACTTATGGATGCCCCTGCAATTCCTGCTCAAATGTATCGCTAAGTGATTGGTTTAGTGCTTCCCATTTTCTACTGCAGAGGTGACCGTCTGGATGTTGGCGCGGTGTAGATGCATTATCAGGTGTCATGTTCAGTTTTGTTAAGTTATTCTTGTATTACTGAATTTTGATGCTTTTGTTTTTTGTTTTGTTCTTTTAAAACTTTTTTCAAGGTTTATGACCCTTCACCGTGTAGATGTTTGGGTCACTTTTTGCTCACTGTACTTCTTAGTATCAAGGACACTCAGGTTCGCACTACTTGTATTGTCTTTTCTACTTGGGTCCTGCATGAACAAGCTTTGTTTGTGATTCACTTTATTTTTTGCACAGATCTTCTCCCTCAATTTCCTTCAATAAACTTTATTGTTCATTTAAATGAATCAGTTACCTATCAAGTGGAAAGGTTATTTATGATTATTAAAATATGTATAAAACATGAAAATAGTTTTATCTGACTATAGTTTTTATAGTGTGTTGGTTTTGTAGGAAGAATTTAACTCCTTCCATGTACATCATAAGGTGCAGGTAGTTACGTCATGTGATTGCCCGGGCTCAGAAGCTGAGCAAGGCCGATCACCGCAGGTACCCATCAGTATGTGAAAGCCGGGTTTCCACAGTAACAGCCAGGATCGCAACAGGATCATGGCTGTTTAACCGTATCACATATTAACCCTATTAACTCTATAGGGCATCACCATGAGATACTGACCATTGCTATGGCAGCTCTGAGGTCCGATGAAGGATCCCAGGGCTGCTGGCAGTAAATGCCTTTTAGATCCTGCTGTCTACCTATGCAGAATGACAGGCTGACTGTATAAAGCTGAACAGCTGCCTCTAAATGCAGGCTTTGTCGATTTTCTTAAAAATGGGAAAAATTGCACACAAAATTCTGAAACTCCTAAAGACCTAGAAAAAAAGAGAGGATGCATAAAATGCACATCAACATAAAGAAGACATATGGGAATTTTTTTGGGGAAATGTTAATTATGAAGTTGTTTCATAATTTCATTTAAAACTTTGAAAATGAAGAATTTTTTGAAATTTTTATTATAACCTTTGATAATGACACAGGGAAAATTTATAAAAATAAGGCTACATCCTAAAGCCTTCAAATGGTTAAGTCTCAAAGGGGTTAGAGGGAATCTACCATCAAAGTCAAGCATGCACAACCATCTATGATCTCCATCCTTCTAAAATAAACTTTTTAAATTGAGCTTATGAGCTTGAAGGGCTATGGGTGCGTTATCATCATGTCTCTCTACTCTGGCTTCACAGGCTATTGTTACACTGTATCAGCACATCGCAGTCTCTATCTACACTCTGCACTTCCTGTAATCTTGGTAGTGTACATAAAATGGGTACGAGTGGAGGTGCTTCTTCATAATGAAACAGCCTCTTAGCATATTTTTAATAGGGTTATAGGGTTAATTTTAGAAGAAAGAAAGGCCACAGATAACAAATAGAAGAAGATTACCACAGTCACTGGATCTTTGGTTTATGATGCTTGATTTTGATGATAACTTTTCTTCAATGACTGTCATAAATCTCTGAAGCCCCTAGTAAACACTTATTTTGTAACATGCACTTTGTGGGAAAACCATTTTAACCTCTGGGTGATATGTACGTACTGTGTATATTTATGTAATTAACAGGAAGGCCAAGGAAGGAGGTTTACCAGCAGTTTCATCCACAAAAACCTGCAGACACTGAGAAGAAGCAGTCCTGGAGATCCAAGTGAATATTCTTTTGTGTGTGTTAGTGGCACAAAGACACAAAGATACAAGATACTTTTCAGCCAGGTATGATGGACAGAGGATGACACTGATACGGTTGTTATCATATTCCACAGCACTTTACAAATCATGGGATACATAGACAAACAATATAAGACATCATATAACAATAACATGGTCATAAATTGTAGTAGGTTAGTTTGGCAGTCTATTCCCTGTTAAAATTGATATCACTGACTTTGTCATTACACAAATAATACACACACACATATATATATATATATATATATATATATATATATATATATATATATACATATACATATGTATATTGTATATATAAACATTTATATTTAAAAATATATATACATATATATATATATATATATATATATAGTATATATTTATATATACATAAATACTGACACATAGTGAAAGGTGCATGAGTGTCTTACTTGCAAGTGCTTGACCTGGTTTCACTTCTTTGAATTCCACATCCATCATGTCTATAAACCAGCACTGACCTCCTTGTGCCCCTTTCTACTTTTTTCCTCTTATGTCTACAAACCTTAAATTCAATTGGCAAAACTATAACAAAGGCTTAATACTTAATATGTGCTATGACTGACAAAATATTGCTTCCTATGACCTTTATTGTCCCCATATCAGAACCTTAACTCACAATTCAGCTTTAACCTGTTCAGAAACGCAGGATGCAAGCATTCAACCCAGCAAGCCCTTTCCACGAATGTAACAAATTCATCTCACTGCTATTACACTCATACAATGCAGTCATACAATATAGGGAAACTACATTTACTTCCCTTTTCTATCTATCCACTAACAGAGTTTGCCACAGTTTAAATGATCAATCTTACTATGTGTTACAATTGTACATGAAAAATACATCTGTCTTCCTATTACAGCTAGATTTCAGTTAACTGGAAAAATAACACTCTTCCTAACTCGCCTTTTTCCTTGAAGTATAGATGATCTTACGGTACTGAAACCACGAGACTAATCATTTCACAAAAGCTGTTTCCTTTCTATGTTGTGCTTTAAATTCTAAATGTCATCAAGATCACAGCACATAAATTCTTTCGCTCCAAGCATGAAATTCTGTATGTTCTTTTCTTTGTTTCATATCGGCCTAACACACAAACGTTGCTCTAAGTCATAAAACACAAAAGCTTTCCTTTATTTTCACATTGAATCCCTTAAAGTCCTTGTTGGCCAATGCTGTACAGAATTTCAAATGACATTCCTACCGCAAAAACAAAAGTATTATTACCACATTCATAACATATTTTTATCTCAACTGTGTGCTATTTTGTGACATGTAAAACTACTAATAATGGCTGTGACCTATAAAAATGACAGACATATAACATCTGAAATTTTAGTTGCCTCTGCCTCACAAGTAATCCTAATGCCCTTTATGAAAACTTGTACCCTCTGATTTGGCCATCTCCAGTAGCAAGTGATTGAGGGCATAAACATCTATTCTTTATTTCAGGCTATTATTTCTGTCATGTATTCAATTTCCTAATTCATAAGAATAACCTACACTATACAAGTGTCATACTTACAATGATTTCACAGTACAGGCAGTCCCTGTGTTACGTACAAGATAGGTTCCATAGGTTTGTTCTTAAGTTGAATTTGTTTGTAAGTCGAAACTGTATATTTTATAATTGTAGATGCAGAAAAATTTTGGCCCCAGTGACAATTGGAGTTTCAACATTTTTTTCTGTAATGGGACTAAGGATTTTCGATAAAGCTTCATTACAGACACTTTATAGCCAAACATTGTAGCCTGGGACTAAAGTAAAGTATTCAGAGAGCTTCAGCAGAGTTCACAGTGGGTAGAGGGGTTCGTCTGTAACTACGGGTTGTCTGTAAGTCGGATGTCCTTAAGTAGGGGATCGCCTGTACAGAGAAAATGCCCTTGACCTGGGAGATAGGACTGATGTAGCCTCCCTTTCAACCATGCTAGCCCAAAAAAGACACAGAGCTGTGTAACTTTAGATAAATTGACCACATCAGGGTTTTATTAACTATTAAGTTAACATAAATAACAAATATGTCAATAAATAACTATCATAAACATAACACAACTCTTATTCGACAACGCTTATTCGAAGACCCTGTGGCTGGTAAACCTATCTGTCTGAGACAAGAGCGCAGTAGGAATTATTCAAACCATTTACTGTATATTCAAGAAGGGGGAGGTTAACTATAACTCTACCCTGCCCCCGTTTATTCTCTGAAGAATTTACCTCCCTCAAAGTGAGCTGTGCTTCAAAGACTCTTATATAGAAAACAGAAATGAAAATAAATAATAACATTAAAAATAGGTGGGGCAGATGTGATTAAATTCCTGAACTACACGTGTTCTGCTCTTGGTAGCCCCCACGTCCCATCAGTAGACTACACCCAGTTCAATCAAGTAAGGCCACATCTTAAGTCACCTCCCCCATTCAGTAGTAGATTATAATTTAGGTGGTTTGGGCGGTAGCCATTCTACACATTTATCATGCGATTTCAAATTTTTAAGTTAGCTATATTGAAGAACCTTTTTTTATAGAGACTTTTTTGAAATATCACTAATTTAGGTGTGACCAAATATATGCCGATAATATCAGAGGGGAAGGGCCTTTTCCCACCACTCAGAAATAGCGGTTTAAACATAGAACCACTGCTAATCCAACACTGTGCAATGTCAGATTTATAATTTGGGATTTTTAAAAATAATTCTAAAAAAGTCACAAGGTCACTCCAGTCCCCTCCTGGAGTATGTGGTGTTACAATTATTTTACTCTACTTGCAATTATTTAAAAAAACATCCCAGAGAGATTAATTAAAGGTTTAACGCCACTTTAATAATAATGTATTAAAGATGTATTCAGATGTGAAAAGTCACCAGCAGCAGCAAAGCACCAGCGCGGGGACAGTAACGCCCCGTGCCGGCCACTCCCGGCTGGCCAAGCCTAGGGTGACGTGGAGCAGAGGCCCTGATAAATAT
Source organism: Engystomops pustulosus (assembly GCF_040894005.1). NCBI lineage: Eukaryota > Metazoa > Chordata > Amphibia > Anura > Leptodactylidae > Engystomops > Engystomops pustulosus. The sequence continues at coordinate 112,413,476 of NC_092412.1, forward strand.
GCCCCTATGTTTGTCTTTGGTGTTCTACTGCATCAGATTTATTAAAGTGGCTTTGGCTCTTGGTAAATCTGTTTGCAGTATTCTTAATATATATTAATTGTTTGCAACAGTGCAATAAAAATCACAATAAACCATCAAAAGTCAACACACATAGACAGGGGGAAAGAGGGCTAGAGTTATTTTGTGCCAAAACTCGTTCCTAAATGGAAAGTACATGAATTCAGTCCTATTCTGACAAATAGCCTAAACCAGTTAAATGAATTTGTCATAGACAGGGTATATATAAAAGTAACTTTGAAATGGTCTATGTCATTTGGCACAATAGAAAGTCACAACACAGCAACTGTACCACATCTGTGCCAAAACAACGGCACTCATAGACAAAAAAGAAAATGATCCATCACTTCTATCACGTAACATCAAAGATTCAATCAAATAGTAGCACTCTAAAGCCAAACATCTCAACATAGTATAGACCTTATCCACACATATGGAGGAGGAATAACTTCACTAGATTTGCTAAAAAGATGCTCTGGAACATCCAATTGTATTTGTATTCAATTTGGAAACCTAACATTTTGATATGCCTCTCAAGCTGGCAAGTACATCTCTGTTTTTCTAGAAGAATGAAGTCTTTTTTCATTACTTGGAAATACAATCCAGCAGCATAGAATCTGATGGAAAGAAAAGCGGTTTTAACTCCCTACAGTAAATGTGACAAAGAAATATATTTGAGAAAAAAATTATTCTTATCAGTTCCATCAGTGGAAGAAGTTCTAAAAAAATAAAATGTGTTCACTTCTGGTCAAATGTACAGGACTAAAAGAATAAAAATAAAGAAAGTTTGAAAATGCTTGAAATATAAATTTGCTTATAATATATTTCTCAGTCAGAAGGATAAGCTTACTCCATTAGCAGTTCTCTGTAATGGATGTGAGAAGCGTGGAGAGGATGCTGCTGGAATATCCATCTCATTTTTCATTACTTTTTCATGATGAGTGCGATTAAGTACTGCATTATATCTTATTACCTGACATTTTCTTGCTTCAGAGAGACATTTCATAAACAAATGTAGTGGTTTTGTTCCATTAGAACATGCTAATATTCATTTGTACATTGCGTACACTAAATGCCTATAAAGACCAAGGGACTGAAATATGAGTTGTGAGAACATGCAAGACAAGTATGATGAGTTATAATCATAAAAAATTAACATAAACATTTTTCTTCTTACCTGTGTAATTTATACAGAGATTTAAAAAAAACAAGATTTTGGCATTGAGTTTTTAGCAGTTCTTATATACATCTAGTACATTTATAGACAATTATAATATCATGTTATTAATAGTTCTTATCAGAATGTTAAAGCTTCATAAATATACATTAAACACAATAACCTTAGCAAAAGCATTTTATAGCATTATCTTGTTTGGAAATAAATTATTGCGCTGTTTCGTTTCTTATTTGTACCTAATTTGTGTAAGTGGGTGAATCTGTCACCCTTCGGCGCCCCCCAGTAGCGATCGCAGGGTTCCTATGATGTCATAGACAGCCAGGCGGTTCTCTGAGGGAATAGGCATGGCCCAATATATGCTCGTCAGTACCTGACAGTGTAATGGACTTCACTATAAACAGTGGAGCACATTATACAAGAGAGCAAGTGATCTCCACACAATGCAGAGACAAAGTATAAAAGAGGCTTTAAGTAAAAAATTAAATAAAAAAAAAAAAGAGTTTAAAAAAAACACAAAAGAACATTAAATCACACACATTTTGTACTTTCACACCAGTACCGACACAGGATAAAAAACTATAAAAGTATTTGTCCTGATGACAAGAGACAAGAAAAGGGAAAAATGACGCTTAAATTTGCCATTTTTTACTCATATATCACCAAAAAATTATATTACATGCAATCAAAAAGTTTTATGATTCACAGTGTGTACAAATCAAAACTACAGGTATTTACACCTGTAGTCGGAGATAACTCTGAAAATGGGTGTTAATCCCTTACACGGCATGGGGTATAAGGGGATTCTGCCTGCTCCCCCCTGGATTGAACCTATCCATGTTTTTTACTGGGGGGCCTGGTCCTTTACCCGGCAGTTCTACATTGTTCACCAAGGATCACCCACATAACAGTTTATAGGTTGTGTATTTTTTGTTGAAATGCAACGCATTTGACACTGAAATTATATATTTCATAAACTCTGCTTTACTTTTTTTCTTTCTCTTCTATGCACCATACACCAGTTTACAAGGATATTTACTTTCTTAGGACAAAATGCCTAAAAATTACAAAAATGAAAACTTTGGGGTTAAATGTGACTTTGTCTTTTTTCAATGAAATATCTGCAGGGTCAGATATGCAGCGCCCTATTGGGTGTTTGATTGCTTATCCCCTAAAGAACCCTCAGGTTTCACCTCCCCCCCCCCCCCCTCCACCCCTTCCTTTGTTTCCTGATCACTATACTCCTTTCTTTTCTACTTTAGTTCTGTTCTTCTTGAACTGGTTTATTATATCAATGGATGTATCACACCAGTTTCTCTCGCTAAGTGATGTACACAAGATAATCATATTGCTTATTTTCTGGATTTTGACCTGATCGCCATATTTATACTTGTCATGTAGCTTCTTTGATGTAAAACGTATTGTTTTATACCGTTTCAAAACAGTGTGTCCTTCTGTATGTATTTATGTATGTATTTCCTACTCTTTATGCACAATAAAGAATGATACAAAATTAAAGGTTTTTAGATTTAGAATAAATTCAAAACTTATCATCAAAGTTTTTCAACTAACATGAAGTACAACGTGTCACAAAAAAGAAATCTCAAAATCACTTGGATATGTTAAAGAATTCCAAAGTTATAGCCACTTATAGTGATACATATCAGATTCTAAAAATAGAGTCTGCTTAGGAAGGTGAAAAGTTGCTTCAGTGCAGAGGTTAAGTAGAGTATAAAACTAGTTAAAAAGTTCACGCCTCTGTAAGCAATTTATATTTGTATTAATTGTCATGGATAAGGGCTAGCACTATTAGTAGTTTTCCCCAGTGTGAATACCACTGCTTTTCCATTTGGAGGCTTGTGGCATTTTTGTGATTTTAGTGATTGGTTATATGTCAAGTGAGGCAAATGCATGTAAGTATTTTCTACACAAACTCACAATTCATGCATGCTGCTTCAAATCAATCAAACTGTGTGATATATTTAGATAGTTCTTGTGATTGCCTGTATTTTATCAACTCACCAATTATTAGTACACTTTACCAATCACCAGAGCAGTAAAGTGCACAAAAATGACAAAGGAGAGTTTAAAAGAGTTCACAGGAGATCAACCAACATAATAAATTGAATGGGAGACTACAGAAGAGATAAAAATTAGGGTTATTTACTTTAGGGAAAAGTAGGCTGAGGATAACTATGTATTAACTTATCAAAGGTCCGTATAATGATCTCTCCCATGATCTCTTCATACCCAGGTCTATAACAAGTTTTTAACATTGAAACAATAGTAAGGAAGAAGGGGCGCTCCTATGGTGTAGTATCCTCTGGTTGGTTTCAAATAGGTAATGGTAAGGCTACTAACCTTGTCGAGTTGTGCTGACAGGCACAACTCTGGACAGATTTTAGTGGTTTTTTCCGTTAGCGTCTCCTTGCAGCTACGCTCCTGGGGTTATTCTTTTTCCATGGGAAAAAACTCCAAGGTTCAAAAAATGTTTCAGTTTGTGCATCTGTGATGCCAGAGGAACCAGAGGAAGCGCTCAGTTCGAGCGTGAAACGCATAGTTCTTTTTAATTATATCTATTCATTTAATTTATTAAATTTTATTTATTTTTTAAATTGTTACATCTATGTAGCAGTAATAATAAACCATATATATCTTTTAAATTGAGCAAATATAGCTTTCCTGCATCACAGATGCACAAACTGAAACAAGTTTTTAACATTGAGGCCAATAACACTGTAGAACTCTCTGTCCGTGATTTGGAGTAAGAAAGGATTTTTTGGCTTTACCTCATGGTTTTACTTGCCTATCTCTGGATCAACATTGTGGGATAATACCCTGAAGTGGATGTATTTTTTCAGCCATACAATCTAGTAGCACAAATTTATATAAAACATAGGGAATGTGGCTGTTTAATGAAGTCTTGTACAAGTAGTAATGCGTTTGAAGAACTATAGGTGCAAAGTTGTAATTTTAATGCAGAAGTAATACAAATGATATTTTATAGGCTATATACTCATATGATGAAGCATATATGCTTTCCCACTAAACCAGTGGCATCTTCTAAAAATACAGAACTAATCTGCCAGACATTTGCAGTAGTGATTCAATGGCCCTGATACGTCATTGGGGGTGGGGCGCTGGCAACATATCAATTGTATTTAAGGGAAACAACTGCGATCTGTGCCAGCACTGATTGTGGCTGAGAGCTGTGAGTGTTAGCTGTATAATGCAGCTAACACCCACTGTGTATGGGATAAGGGTCAGCCAGTGAATCCACATACATTATTTATGTGATGTATAGATATATCACATGTTATCAAGGTGCTAATATTATCCTATATTTGAGAACACAGAGGTGTACATGGTAACAGAGAATTTACAGAATTTAAGAAATCGGTTGGTTTCTTAAGTTATGACCAGTTTTCCTTGAGCATAATAAGAGTTTAGATAACCTAAAACATGCTTAAAATATTCCAGGAGCTTTGGACAATTACCTCTCTAAAGCCATAACTCTAAACAATATAAAAAGCCTTTCTAAAAGTGAATCAATATTTACAATACCTATGAGCTAATTGTTAAACTGAATAGCCGCAATGAGGTTTGTTAGATGGAGTTGCTTTTTGATGGATTGTGCTTACTTACAGAGTTACATAAAATGTCAAGCCAGAGTTACACTCATCATAAACAAGGTCACTATTGAGCATCCTAAGGTACTAACTGAAGAATAACACATCTATATGTCTTCTAAGAATCTGGGACATAAAGGCAACTAAAATAAGATTGTATTAAACATATTTTACTTTTCCTGGATTTCAAACCATGGTATTAAAGAAAGTGTCACGTATACAAGTGAGTCTAGAATTAATTGAACATTTCTTTGTTAATATTTTCTTCAAGACTTAATTATGGACTAAAACACTTCTGTTTGAATTCAATAAGTCTATTACTTTAGAGACACATTTGCTGAGAATGTACTCAATCTGTCCCTGTTCAGATGGATTGCTTTGAAAATAGTGTGATCAGTCTTTTACTCTACAACTGCCTTTGGGACAGTCACTCCACACATTCTGTAACTCAAATAAAAATCATAGTGTTGAATGGTGGTGTCACAGTGTCAATTTATTCTTCTCTGTGGGTCTATTATGAAACAATGAAGAGGGATTGCACACATTTGATATAGTTATGTAGTAGAAATGTCATTAGCCCTGCTAACTACTATATAGAAAGCAAATGTAAAGAGAAGGCAAGTAGGCAACAGATGATGCTTAAATCATTCTTTGTTCCCGAATTCTCTTTGAAAACTACTGTTTCACAAAAATTACTTAATCTCATCAACAACATAAGTAGGAGGTAAAACAAAGAACCAAGAAGATTAATACATGTAAAAGCAAAAATAGTCTCTCAAATTGACTATGCAATTTTATCAATTTGGTAAATGTGTTAAGTTTGATCATTTATAATATTAGCTTTGAATATATTATTAAATAAGTACAATAGGTGTTTTAACAATATAATCTTTACATCATATATAAAGCTTGAATCACCTGTCAATAAAATAGGCTTGAGAGCCCAGCAGGGTTTCAGAAAAGAGTAATTAACCCTTAATATAAAAGAAACTAGCAGGAAACAATTACACTTTGATATGTATTTGAGTTTATTTTATAAGGATTGATTGTAAATAATGTTAACTCTTAAGACCAATAGCTTAAACCCTTAAACCATGTTGGACTGGCTGATCAGAGTATAAGGTAATTCTGTAGCAGGCGGAACCTGTCCCAGATAGAAGGCCTCGGCAAAAAATAAGCTCATCTGGAGATGCTTTTGGAGGTAATTTCTTCATGTGTTATTAATGACATGTTCTGTATGTATTAAATACCACATCTTCAACATACTACTACATCATGTTGTAAAAAAAACTACTCAAAATTAGAATAAATATCAAAGGAAAAAAGGAGCAATAATGTATATTAAAAACAACATGAAATTCATGTATCTTTATTTCATTCCTTTAACCAAAAAACACTACCTGGGTAGTGTCCGAGACCTAGGGGAATATCCTCACGGTCAGTGCTTATGTTACAAGTAACTAACAAGGTCCCACAGTTCAAATACTGTGGACATATATGGATAGACCAGTGTGTAAATGCAAAGCGGCAACATTACACCCCTACGTGTGATCCGCCCAACGCTTCTTCAGGGGGTACACCCTACCACATTGGGAAGCTGGATTTACATGAACTAGCCATGTCGGTGGAGAAACAACATGCATGCTTCTTGACAACAACTGGATTACCATATGCCCCACTTTCAGCACCATTACGCAGTTGCGCATGCTTGAAATCTGACAACACTATTGGAAATCAAGACATGCACAGTGCGCAAAACGGCACCTCGATGAGACACAGGCAAGATGTCAGAGTTTACTGCGCATGCACAACTCTGCACCATCAATGTAATTGATATCATCATAATAAAGGTGTTTAAATGGAAGAAAAGGGGGGAACACCTCTTAGCAAATTTAAAAAAACAGAATACTGGTAAAACATGAAAAAGGGGGGGCAGACATTTGTCTATATCTTTATACGTTAAATTAAATAAAGAATTCGTATCTTATCGCCGAAACAGTTTACAACCTCACTATTTTCAGTCCAGGTTATTGATCCATAAATTCAACAAACATTTATACAATTAACTTTCCACCAATTAATTCATAGTGAAGATGAAATTATGATGAAGTGTACAAAAAAATAAAAAGATAAAAATAGAAAAATATTGCTTAAAGTGCATAATTGTGCAATAAAGTGAAAATATACAAATATTGTATATTACTAGACCCATAATACCTATCACACTATGGGGATATCCCTGATTAAAAAAAACAAACATACTATCGATAAATAGTTGCAATAAGTGTAATATATATTTCAATAAAGTGCATGATCAAGTGTAATATGTTACATTAAAGCGTGTACTTATTATCCTAGACGACTGAAGATATTCTGTACATATCCCAATGATTCAACTCCGTATCATATCATCACGCGTTGGGGCACATTTACTAAGGGCTTTGTGCCTCTTTGCCATGCACTTTAGTTGGACCGTTCACATTCTTCATGGCTAAAACGGCTTGCATAGGTACCGTATATATACTTGAGTATAAGCCGACCCGAGTATAAGCCGAGACCCCTATTTTCAACACAAAAAACTGGGAAAACCTATTGACTCGAGTATAAGCTGAGGGTGGGAAAAGCATTGGGCACAGCCTCCCAGTATATAGCCAGCAATACCCCTGTAGTGTATAGCCTTCCAGACCCTGTAGTGTATAGCCTGCCAGCCTCTGGTGCTGCCTCGGGTCCTTCGGTCCTCTTCAGATTCTTCCGAAGAGGAGCAGAAAAACCAGAAGAGGATCCGAAGGACCCACGGCAGCACCGGAGCATTAAATCAAGCATAGGATCTACGGGTGATGTCGGAAAGGTGAGTTTTGAAACTATATCCAAACGACACGTGTTAAGTAAACAACAAAATCCAATTTTTATTGATAGAAAAATTAATATATACACAAATCGGAAATATCAAACGGACAAAGATAAAAACAATTAAAAAGGAAAACAATGTGTGCTTCCATATACAAAGATCACAGTAGGTACCTGGCACCTGATAGAAGCCAGTATACCCACTGAAGGAGCCCCTCAGTGCAACACTGCACAAATAAATATACACACAGCCAATAATGTATATATAAGCATGCAGGACAGAGGATGTGTTCGGAGAAAATATGACCATAACCCTGTCCTCTGTGGATTTGGTATATATTTATTTGTGTAGTGTTGCACTGAGGGGCTCCTTCAGTGGGTATACTGGCTTATATCAGGTGCCAGGTACCTACTGTGATCTTTGTATATGGGAGCACACATTGTTTCCCTGTTTAATTGTTTTTAGCTTTGTCCATTTGATGTTTCCGATTTGTGTATATATTAATTTTTCTATCAATAAAAATTGGATTTTGTTGGCTACTTAACACGTGTCGTTTGGATATAGTTTCATGAGTATTTTCATGTGTGTAGCGTTATGTTGATTTCTGGATTCCTCAGTATTCCATTTCTTTGGCTGTGGAAAGGTGAGTTTTTTTTCTTGACTCGAGTATAAGCCGAGTTAGGGTTTTTTGAGAACAAATTTTGTGCTGAAAAATTAGGCTTATACTCGAGTATATATACTTGAGATATTTAAGAAGTGGGTGCACTGCAAAAGTGGCACACGCTACCCCTTTGTGGCACAGCTGCACTGGCTTCCATGCGACACAAATTAGGGGACGTGCAGTTGGTTGGTCCAACTGATTCGGACTGAGCGCCGTATTTAACTTTGAAGCGTTAAAGATGTACCACAAAAAAGTTGGTGAACTCTGTCGGACCTGAGCGGGGGAAGCGAAACATTCATGAATTCTGGCTGCACGCTGCATTTTAGATGGACAATGCACTTTCAGTGAACTTGCTTTACCAGATATTGTGCCCCATCTGCATTCTTTTTGTGCCAACATTTTTTTCAGGTCCCCCCACCTTGACACCACAGTGCACCAATTCTATAACGCGTACCAAGAAATCTCTGTGGTTACAATTGTGTTTCTGATTGAAATGGTGGGGGATTGGCTTCCTTCCAATTTGCCATTTTCTTAGCTTTAATTATATCCCAAACATGTTCTCTTACTCTTGCCCGTAACTCCCTTGATGAAGTCCTGTTTATCTTGGGACAATTACAAACATTTGGGCAGGATATGCATTTCCCCAGAACAGCCCTGTTTTCTCTGTCTTGCATCGAGTTATACAGTTCTGGAATGTAGTGGCTTTGTACGAATAGGTCCCTCAGGTTTTTACTTCTTCTTGCTGTCAAAAGAGGTTTATCGGATAGTATTTGTTCTCAAAACAGACAAATGTCTATTTAAAATAATATAAATAATGTCTATTTATTCCCATTGTCTGTTATGTGTGGAAATAATGTGTATTTTCCAATCACCTTTGATTTTCCTTTTTGGTTGTAGGAATTCATTCCTCAATTTATTCTAGCAGTTTAGGAGTGAGGGCTTAGCTGGACACATATAGGGGGACTTAGCCCTGCTGCAGGTGAAAGGAGCGAGCAATTATAGGTCCATAGACTTAAAGAGGTTGTCTGACAGTTCCAAAAAATTTGAAGCCAGGCTTGCTATTTAAAAAAATAAACGTGTACTCACCTCCTCCATCACACCTGATGTCCCGCACCGCAGTCTGTTTGAATTGTGCCCCTGTTTGTTGACAGGGGCATAAAAGCTGTGCCCGGGAGATTCTTGGTGGTGGAAGTGGTCTTGTGCGCCACCTTCACCATATCCCAGCCCCTACAGTGCTGAGAGATATGGACGAATGAGAGTGGCCGGCCGGAAGCTCACTGAGCACAGAGTATTTTTTTCCCAATATTAAAATATTCATCTTGTTCATAATCAAAATTGCAATGAAGATGGCGTATAATAACCATAAACAAAGCCAATGGCATCAGAAAGTTCCATTTCCTCCATCTTGCTTCCTGAATTGCTTTCTGTCTATAAAGGACAAGTGTCTTCCATTTGTGCTTTTATTCTGAAACATCTACTGAGATCCAAGGGCTCCACTTTATTTCACAGTCTCATTGGCGCCCACACTACTATAAAGCTATACACTTTTTGTTCATAAGTAAAAATAACTGTACAAAGAGAATATAGCAAACAATGAATTTTCATTTTTTTTCAAAGCATGAGCTGCAAATATATCTGTTTATAGAAACATTAAGTTGCTTTTTCTTTGTAAAACTAAGTCTGGAAATGATAACTTGCAGTTCTTTTCAGTTAGGAGACCTTGTTACACAATGGCATAGAATATTTCCAAGTGTGACCACAGATTTTTCAAAAGACGGGTTTGCATAAGATTTTTCTAAAAGTAAATAACAATCTAGCACCCTGTATTATATTCAGGGAGCCTAACTTAAAGAGGCAAATAGACAGACAACTGTGATCTCGATATCAATGAAGTAACATAAAAAGTCTGCTAAAAGGCTCTTCTCTTATACTGAACAACAGATTTTGTTATCATATTACATGAATAAAAATGCCTTTTGAGACATTCAAAGAAAGACAGGCTGGCTTGGTTGAAAAGTTGTTCTATTGCCTGTGTGTATGTAATATATTCAGTCACCAGGGACCTTATCAACAGAAGGAAGGTGTATAAACATAAATGACTGCAATGCCTTGAGTTACAAGTTGAATTTTCATATCAAGTTACTATGTGATAAATGAGCATGGGAATGGAGTAGGAATACACATAAAAATGGCAATGAGGCTCATTTTAAGTGCAAAGCTGAAATAGCTCTAGCTGAGCCACAAAAGTGCAGGTTTTGAAGCTTCTTTAACTAATAAGTAAGTTAATGCATATGCAATATGAGAATTGCTTGCATCTCTGGTCAATAAGACATTTTTATCAGCACTTTCTTTATTCTGGTAATGAAGTGATTCAAATAGAAACTGAAGGGGTTGGCCACTTTACCTCATGTATTGTGTAATGTGTGTGTGTGTGTGTAAGTGTGGGAGGCAGGATATAAGGTAATTTTCCCATATACATCCATTAATAGTCCTGTCTTACCTCATCAGCCAGACATTCCTGACCACAACATGGATGCAGATGGATGGTCATTGGAAGCCATTTTATGGTCAGGAATGTCTGGCTGATAAGGTAAAATACAGGAGGCTATACTTTAAATATCAAGAAAGCAGTATAACAATTAATAGATGTATATTGGTAAATTACCTAATATTCTGCCCCCCCCCCGCACTTACACACACATTACAAAATACATGAGGTAAAGTAGCCAATTCTGTTAACTCCTTTTGCACACTGTCATCCTTTATCAATATTGAGCATACAGATAAGCCCCAAGCTTAGGTACAATGTATAAATAGGGAGATAAAGAGGGCTATGCCAGTGGTCATATAAAAAGCTTAGGTCTAACCAGTACACCATTGGAATTTCTGTATTCTGTGTCCAAGTCTTATCTGTAGAAACCTATTAAACCCTAATCTCGCCATATAGACCCTAACCCCAAGAATAGCATGGTCTGTCTGTTAACAGACAGGTATGAATAAATACACCATAAGAAGCATCCAAAGCTCAAGGTTTCATTAAGGCCTTTGGGGGAAACTGTTTCCAGATTAAAAATCCACTTTGTTTCACAGTGTAAGATGACTTAGTTGAAGTTGCCTCCTCTCCTTAGTTGTGGAACCAGTTTGAACCCATGGAATCAGATTTTATGTCAAGGGTGCATTCCTTGCCTTATGCTTTTAGGCTGATTTCCCATTCTGACCCCGATTCTGTTCTTGACCTGGCTCCTCTGTTGCCTGCCCTGACCATCTGCTCTGCTTTTGACTCCAAACCCGTGCTGCCTGTCTTGACCTCCTGCCTGTCCCTAACCACGATTCTACCTAACGACTCTGTACCTCGCCTTGGCGCCACTGCAAGCAAAGTTGCGCCTGTGGAGCGACCAGGCGGTATCCCAGAAACGTTCAGGCTAGCACATAAGGTGTCTTTACATGCCAATCTTAAAATTCTGTCAGGATATCCTTTCTGGAGAAATCTATTTTGTAAGTCCCTATGCTCACCTCAGAAAGGTCCTAGAGTCAGAACATTTACTTCTTAAATGGAGGCATTGCCCTCTAGGAATGCCACAATTCAGGGGAATGGGATGGCAACTCTCCAATCGCAGGAGGGAGGAGCTGTGGCTATATTAGACGTTGACTACAGCACCCACGCCATCCGCTCTTTGCCACTGCAGAAGCATGCTGCCTCAAGCTGTACAGAGCTACTGCCTCAAGCTGTACACTAGTTTACACCAAGTTTGCCAAATAAGATTTCCGCATGGAGGCCATATAGAGAGGATATATTCCCCTGATGAGTCAATGTCCTAAAAATATTGATAAGGTACAATACCAGGGCAAGAGATGGGAAAGTCCTTTTAAGAAAGGGCGCTATGCCTTTTGTTAGGGTATCTATGACAAGATGAGGGTTTAATAGTTCTCTACAGATAAGACTTGGAATCTTGGAACCCCAATGATGTATTGGTGAGACCTAAGCTTTTCATATGAGCACTGGTATAGCCCTCTTACACTACCTACTGTATTTATACATTGTACCTTCTCCTTGGTATGCTGAGTTTTTCCTTTCTATAACATAACACGGTCTGATTACATGCTTCAATAACTTCTATACCCTCGCCAATTTTTATTTACTTTTTTTATTATTTAGTGTATAAAACTGACTCTATAAAGACCAATGTTTTCAATAATGTGATTATATGGGGATTAAATATGACTTTTACATGATATTAACCACCCTTATACTGGTAGATATCTCTAATGAGACCTTATTAGGTAGCTGTTAGTGATATTTTAATTTTTTATGGTAGTAATATACTTCAGAACTGGATCTAGAAAAAAATTAAACAGCAGTGAATAAACTGCAGACATTTGTTCCAGCATGGAATACAAATTATGGAACAAATTAAGGAAATCAACCAGTTGAAAAAACACAAAAAAACCTCCCTCACCTTCGCTCCTCTTCATCTCAATCCTGGCGGTGTGCTTCGCAAGTCTTGCCATGCCAGGAACACCTAAAAAAGAAACTTTTTAATTAGCATGACAAGATGTCCGGTGCTACGGGCAGCTAATTATGCAAACACCTACCACGTGAGGGAGGTGACGTTATGTGAGACATCTTGTGTTTTTTTTTTTTGTTTTTTCAACTGGTATTTTCAAGCTGGTATTTATATATAAATATATACCAGCAGTGGATGTATGTCATACATATATATGTGCCAGCAGTGCATATACTGCACAATTAAATATATACCAGGAGGAAATATACGTCATATATAAATATTTATTCCAGCAATGAATATACTACATACATAAATATAAGGGCCATGGATTCATAGTATAAATATGTACCAGTAGTGAATAAACCACAACATAAATATATAACTTGAGTGAATGTACAGCACAAAAACATATAATACCTGCATGGAACTTACTTTATATGCATATATTAGTATTGTGTTTATCATACACTACCCTATATATTTAAAACTTCATGATGCTCTAATTACAGGTATCCAAAAATATATATACAAGAAAAATAATGCAAGTGTATATCAGAAACTTCTTTGATAACACTTGGTTCCCTCCTTGTGTTCTTTACTCAGTCAGCCAGCAACTTTGATGCAGTTCAATTCCCCATGGCAGTTCCTTGAAACAGAAAACATTGAAACAATGAAACAACCTTCCCTGATCTAAACCAAATAGAAAACGTAGGAAAAATCTTTGGTGACAAAGTTACAGCCAAGAAACCTACAACAGTCACAGAACTGTGGAAGAGACTGAAAGAAGAGTGGACCAAATTCACACCAGAGCAGTGTGAGAGACTAGTGATGTCCTGTGGACTGTTGTGACCTTCAGCTAATGTGGCTGCATTGAGCTAGCCGAAACGTTGCATGTTTTTGCCACTGGTGCTTGAATAAATACTACTTAACACGGAGTGCTGCTCTCCTGCTACTTCTTCTGGATACTTCTGGTGCCTTGAGTCAGGCCCAAAGAGCTTGCACCCACCTGGACTTGAATCCACTTCACTGTGCCGCCCTCATCTTTCTTTTGTGCTTTAATATACTTTGGTGATTTTGTAAAACCCTGTTCTAGTGGCATGGTGTATCCCTCACAAAAATCCATCAAAAGTTGATCAACAGAGAATGCAATATTATCGAAAATATATATTGTTCATCCATTATTCTAGAATTTTTATCTCCAGCGTATATTAGGGCCTACCGTATTAAAAAGTAAGGTTTCATGTTCTGACTAAAACATGCATTTTCGGTGGTTGTTCATGGGAAGCCTTTACAGTATAGTTCACTGTCTTAGAAATCATCTCATTTATGTCAACCTTTGCATGGAGCCATGAGCTTTCTATGTCAAATTCTTTGGAGTAGAAATCAGAGCTCTATAAATAAGACATTAAAGAAATTCACAGTGTCTTTACCAAAGACACTTAATAAGCTGAAGGATAAGACAGAACCAAGGCACAAGCAGTGAACCATACCACAGGGACCAGGTCACAAATTAATGGACGAGAATTAACTAGGCTATTTAGAATCATCAGTCAGAAGCAGAGTCAATGGTCAGGAATATTAACCTAAGCTGAAGGCTAATGAGTTGAAGGAACTTTATGTGACAACCAGATGCATCTGCAACAGAGAAAAGTAATGCCACAATTAGGCTTGAAGGAGGCCACAAAGGCCACAAAGCTAGGCATAGTGACTGGTTGCCAAACAACCTAACATCGAAGCACAGAGATCTGGATCCAAAAGAAGGGCCTATACAGCTTACACACATATTATTATTTTGAAACTTGATTTAATTCATAATTAATCTAAATTTCCTGGTGATTTGTTAACGCCTTTGGGACAAAATGTTGTTGGTGCCTGAATGTCCGAGACAATTTTTGCAGATCAGTTCTGCTCTTCATATTTTTGGAACCGCTTTACATACCATAGCAATTTTTATTAGTTTTTTTTTCATGACATTGAAATTGATAGAATAATTTTATTAGCAACACTTTTTTTTACATTGAATCAGCAGAAAACAAAAATATGAAAAAAATGCTTCTGTAATCATTTTTACCATTAAAAAACGTTTTTAATAAGTGGTAAAAAGATTTATAAACCTTTACCAACAAATGTTATAAATATGTACAGTATCAATCCATCACCAGGATCAAAGACAGAGGCAAAGGGGGCATGTGCTTTTGCAATGTGTCTTCTGCAGCTCCATCTGCTTCCTGTCTTGAGGTGACAGGCTCATTTCAAACGATGGCACCTAGCAATTGAGACTTCTGGAGATCAGGGGGTTTCAGAGTTAAGATAGTTTAAACTAGGACACTGTAATGATGTTTATATATGTAGTATCTGCAAGGGACATATGCAAAAAGGAACTTCAAACCCATAACCTTTAAGTACTTCAAGCGTAAAGCCCATATCTATCCGATTAAAGGCCTTAGGCTACATTCACACTACCATATGGAGGATGTATGTTTGGCTACAAGCTTGTGGCTGTAGATACTTCCGCCATAGATGGCAATGGCTGCATGGAGCGATATGGTGCCGGACGCGTATGGCACCATTCCGCTCCGTACACGGGGAAAAGATAGGACATGTCCTCTCTTTCCCCGTGTTATGGCCATATGCAATGTATTTTCCTTGAGAGGGGTCACCCCTCCACCTCTCCATGGCGCCAGACACATGCCCGCCCAGCCATAGTCATGCGCGCATATGTTCATGTAAATGCAGCCATAGCAGCATCCAAAGATAAAAATATTGTTGGAAGTCCCTTTGGTGTAGATAATATGGATCACTTTGATAGTTTGTTTCCCAGGCAAAAATCCCACCTGATCCTGTTCTGTTAATAGAATCATAATTTTCCTTAGCCGAAATGCCAACACAGAGGTTAAGATCTTTATATTTAAAAAGAGATTGGTCTATAATCTTCCGGAGATTCCAGAGATTTAGCAGCTTTTGGTTTTGCTACAATCAAACATATATAGCATTATGGCAGTCATATAGGGGTTAAAATGAATCACTATTTGGTTGAAAGTAAATAACCCAGGAAGAGTACATGGAGCGCAGATAGCCAATAAGCAGCCAGACAGACACTGATCTTGCACAATTTTTGCAATTTTCTTGCAGACTGTCAATGCAGTGAAAAGGGAAAGAGCAAGCCATAGGGAGAGTGCATGGATGGAAATCTACAGCTGTTACGGGAAGAGCAGGGTCATCGTCTTGGGGATTGTTTTTGGGGTGACAGTACTACATAAGCAGGCTGCAATCATCCATTTAGGTCAATATACACACATTCCATTCCTGCTGTTTCTCAGCTGAACTGGTTTTTGAAACTAAAAGCAACAGACTAGGACTAGGAGGAGATAAAGGAAGAAGTGGAGGCTTCGGGACATTTCATTATTAAAAGAGCTGCTGCTGGACATTTCATGAATGGTATAGGAGTATGGTGCTGTATATATATATGTCTGTATAGCATATATCTGTATTATCAAATGTAAGGTTTGGATAGAGGTGGCAGCAAGAGTTTAGGTATATAGCTTCCTGATCCAAGGTATGTACTGGGGCTGGCTGGTGTCTTGTTATGCCACTGGTATCAAGATACGGTAGGTCTAACTGTCTGACTTTCAATTACTTTAGCTATTTTTTGCCTGAAAATGTTTCCAAGAGGAAATAAAATGCCCCGGGCAGACTTAGATTGTAGATAAAATACAGGATTGGATAGAGGCTGTCTGATGGGAAATTCTGACTGTTACTTAAATGTTATACGCCTGTATGTATAGTGCCTAAATATATTCTGTGCCATGTAATACATTTAAAACAGTTTTTCTAAGACAGTAATATCTGTCTGTTCAGTTTGCAATATTTTTTTTTCTAAAGTAAAACTTTTGCGGATGTTGAGGTCAGTAAATCGTTTTCTTGTGAGCTTTTTAAACAACATGTAAAGAGGAGCAGATGTATTTTTAAGTGCATATATAATTGCATGCAACCACTGTGTATTTTTAAAAGTACAAAGTGCAATGTTTCTTCTCTCAAAGCTAAGATATATTTGGGATCAAGTTCAATATGCAGATCAGTCTATTGACAGCTACAGCTACTTCTATGATGAATATCAATTGGAGCATGTTAAGGCAATGTGAAAAAATGAATTTCTGATCAGAGAATTCTATAAAGCAATATATTAAAACTTTTATTTCTTTGCTTATATCCACAAACAACTAATAATCGATTTGCATAATAAAGTATTAGGAACCAGCTTCAGATTAACATATTATATTAAATATTTATTTATTTAGAAATAGTGTTACCAAAATAAAATCTACTGAGCTCCAGACATTTCTTGACTGAATGATCCCATTAAAAAACCATCTATTATGGTTATACTGTCTATAGGTTTCTATGCTTGTGAACATACACCAAGATATTGCTGACCAAATATTTTTGTGAAGTAGGATATGTAACATAGAAAAGCCTGTGGTATTGTTTGAAATTGATGCCATCAGCATGATTAATGATATAATTTCCCAATATAAAAGCTTGGGGACATATCACAGTATAACTCCCCAGTGAGTCATTATCAAAATAGTACTGGTCATGGTACTTTTTTCACACTATGGTGTCTTGTTGAGGAGAAGAAGTTGGTATGAATTAGAGAAATCAAAAATTAAAACTGCCTTAAGGACATCAGAGGCTCTGTACATGCTAGCATAATATCATCAGCATAGATGGACAGTAAAGTTGATTTATCTTTTCTATTTACTCCCTTTAAAAATGATCTCAATGCAATGGCCAGTGTTTCTATAATGAAATTAAAAATCAGGAGGGATACAGGACACCCTTGTCGTGTGTCATTATTTAAAATAATTTTTTAAGGTATAAATCCATTATATATGGCTCTGGTGAATACAATGACATTGTAGATAACAGAAAAGGACCTTCAAACCCATAACCTTTAAGTACTTCAAGCGTAAAGCCCATATCTATCTGATTAAAGGCCTTAGGCTACATTCACACTACCATATGGAGGACGTATGTATAGCCCCAAGCTTGCGGCCGTAGATACTTCTGCCATAGATGACAATGGCTGCATGGAGCGATATTGTGCCAGACACATATGGCACCATCCCGCTCCGTACAAGGGGAAAAGATCGGACATGTCCTCTCTTTCCCCATGTTACAGCCATATGCAATGCATTTTCCTTGAGAGGGGTCAACCCTCCAACTCTCCATGGCGCCCAGCCATAGTCATGTGGGCATATGTTCATGTAAATGCAGCCATAGCAGCATCCAAAGATAAAAATATTGTTGGAAGGCCCTTTGGTGCAGATAATATGGATCACTTTGATAGTTTATGGCAAGTGAAAAAACTACCTCTCCTGTCTTATTTTTAATAGCATACAAACGGTTCAGCGATTTCCCCTTGTTGATATGATTACTTCCCTGTCTCCCACCTCGTAGTGCCTGGCTTGTGTTTTCTTAAGATTGTCAATGTATTCATCCTTTTAATCCTATCCCGTATATCTTCCATTGCTTCCAGTAATTTTTGTGAGGGAAATACTTTGTATTCCTGTTCTAGCTTTGTCAAGTCACTATAAAATTCAGCAAACTTTGCCTTCTTATGCCACTATCTTATGGAGTGCCCATATGGCCTGTGATGTGGTCTGATCATTCTGATTGCACTGAAAATATTCTTCCAAAGTCTCCTGAATTTCCAACCTTATTTTTTCTCATATTCAGTAAAGAGGACCTTAGGTATCATTTGTTAGGAAATGAGCTATTATTCTTAAAAATATGTATTTCCTTTGCAATTGGAGAATGGTCAGACCAGGATCTCAGCCTGATTTCAGCACTTGGTACTTTTTCCACCAAAAGCCTTCTCACCAGAAAAATAATCAGAATTCCATATTGTTTAACTGTATATTGTCCATGTACATTACATGTTTATAACCTTCACTTAAAATGGAAAAACAAATTGGTTTTGGCTAGATAATCATTGTGTGTTCATCAATGTGTAATAGATACTGTGAACATAAAAACATCAAAATAACTAGTTTCCTCAGTGGATCAGTTAATACATGATAAAATGTGATTTAATTGCTGTTAAATGTTGCTTGGTATATTTTAAAGCTTGTTTTGAAAACTGAAATTTTCCCCAACCTTGACTCACTTACAAAGGATGAAGCGGCAGTCAATTTCACATTGAGCTTTAATAACATGTAATTGGACTGATTGATTTTAAGAGTAGATATTATTCAAATGTCAAAAATGTTGTGAGTAAATCAGGATTAATAACCGTATATACTCGAGTATAAGCTGAGTTTTTTAGCACAACTTTTGTGCTAAAAATTCAACACTCGGCTTATACTCGGGTATACAAAATAATAAAGTTACTACTCACCATTCCGACGGCCCGGACAGCTCCTCTTCATCTTCATGCCGCAGGTCCGCGGGAGCTCCGTGGCCGCGCCTCTTCTGTCTTCATGCCGGCTTGGGGCCGCGACAGCTCCGTGCGCACGGCCCGTCCGGCACTCAACTGTGATGTCAGCCGCTGTTGACGTCACAGAGTGCGCCGGGGCGGGCCGTGCACACGGAGCTGTGGTGGCCCCGAGCCGGCATGAACACTGAAGAGGCACGGAGCTGCCACAGAGCTGCGGCATGAAGATGAAGATGGAGAGGAGCTGTCCGGGCCGTCGGAATGGTGAGTAGTAAGTTTATTATTTTTTTTACCGGCAACAGGGGGCTGGCTGGCATTAAAAACAAAGGGGCTGGCAGGCATTAAAAACAAAGGGGCTGGCAGGCATTAAAAATAAAGGGGCTGGCAGGCTACATAGACAAAGGGGCTGGCAGGCTACATAGACAAAGGGGCTGGCAGGCTACATAGACAAAAGGGCTGGCAAGCTACATAGAAAAAAGTGGCTGGCAGGCTACATAGACAAAGGGGCTGGCAGGCTATATAGACAAAGGGGCTGGCAGGCTATATAGACAAAGGGGCTGGCAGGCTATATACTGGGAGGCTGTGACCAATGCATTTCCCACCCTTGGCTTATACTCGAGTCAATAGGTTTTTCCAGTTTTTGGTGGTAAAACTAGGTACTTGGCTTATACTCGGCTCGGCTTATACTCGAGTATATATGGTAATCACAAGAAATTTATCACTAGAATTCTGGTGTCCAAGTGTAAGACACATTGGGGTGTTGGTACCCATGTGTCATTGATAAAGTTAACCTTCCCTCTATGACTGGGCAAAGAGAGATGATAGCCTCCTCAATTTCTCAACACAGAAAGAGAAGTTATGCTGCATCTTTTCCCACAAACCTATAAATCAATATTCTCTATAAATCAACCATATTCTCTATACAGGCGGTCCCCTACTTAAGGACACCCGACTTACAGACAACCCATAGTTACAGACGGACCTCTCAGCCCACTGTGACCTCTGGTGAAGCTCTCTGGATGCTTTACTATAGTCCCAGACTGCAATGATCAGCTGTAAGGTGTCTGTAATGAAGCTTTATTCATAATCCTTGCTCCAATTGCAGCAAAAATTTTGAAACTCCAATTGTCACTGGGACAAAAGTAAAAAAAAATTGTCTAGAAATTCAATTCTAAAATATACAGTTTCGACTTACATACAAATTCAACTTAAGAACAAACCTCCAGACCCTATCTTGTACGTAACCCGGGGACTGTCTGTAAATCAACCAATATTCTTTATAAATCAACCATATAAATCAACCAATCAGCCATTTATCTGATTAGAAAGCAAGTGGATCCCTTTAAGATCCATTAAGATAAAGTACATTCATCAGATACATTTTCCTTTATACTGATGTCATATTGGGTTAGTTACTGTAAACAAGCATTTATAGTGACACTTGTTCCCATTAATTGAAATGTCTTGCCAACCACCTGGAAATTGTATTTTTTTAGGTATCCATTTTAATGACAGTAATATTACATTAATATTACATTAAAACCATTTTTTATATGCTGTAGTTTATGACCCCTCATACCACTAAGACAGCTCTAATCTGTCAAGGCATGGATTCTATAAGACTTCTCTCTGGCATCTCTGGCATCAGATGCATTCTAATATATAACAATATATAGAGAAGCTTACTTCCTGTCCACCAGGGTCATTGCTAGGGTTGTTCAAGCAACCGCTAAGCATATGTACCACGTATTCATTAGTATCCACTCCTATACATAACATCCCTCACATGTGGTTGCACCATTAACAACTGTACTTATCTACAGCCACAGACAACACAGTAGAAATCGTTAACTATTACATCCAGTGACTTAAGGTGATGTGTCTTCGGATTGTAGTTGTTCTCTATCTTCTCCATTAGGTCTAGCATTAACATGTTTTCTCTCTCTCTCTCTCTCTACATATATATATATATATATATATATATATATATATATATATATATATATATAGTATATGGTTCCCATTGTCAGCCACACACTTTATAGTAAACCTGACAATTACTCCCCTCTCACAATATATAGTCCCTTACATAAGATTACACCTCCCTCATTATGACCGCTACACTAAATAATGCCTTCCTAATCATGCTTTCATAAAGGAGCCCCTCACCAAATAATAACTTTACTAAATAATAAACCCCACAATAAATGATGTCACCTACAGCCTTCACTTAGTAATTTCCTCCACCGCCCCAGTTATGTTCTCACAGCCCCTAATAATTTCCCCTACAGGCCTGTAATGTCTCCCAAAGCCAACACTATGTAATGTTCCCCAAAGCCTCCAGTAATGCCCTCACCGCTTTTACTAAGAAGGTCCCCACAGACCCCAGTAATGTCCCCCCACAACCCCCTTTATGTGCCCCAAATCTCCAGCAATGTCTCCCACAACCCCCAATTATGCCCCACAAAGACCTCAGTAATGTCCCCCACAGCTCTCACTAAGAAGGTCCCCACAAACCACAGTAATGTCCTGAACAACCCCCAGACGCCTCAATGTGCCTACCCCTCACACTGCATATGTAAAAAAAAAAAACATATTCTCACCTCTCTCTTCCCTCAGTCTTTTAGCTGTACTTTGCAGGACGAGGCACAGTGAAGTCATCATATCCCATTGCCTGCTCCAGCCAGATATAGTGAGCTGCTTGAAGCAGGCGATGCATTCCGCCAGTGTCTCCTGCACTCTGTACTAGTGAACGAAGCTTCCGGTTCTATTCACCACTACAGAACTAATCCCTATCTGTATCCCGAGGATGCAAATAGTGATGAGAGTGTGGAAAGCTGCCCAGACTTGGGACAAGTGTCCTGCTGACTAGTGGACATCTGGGGCT
Organism: Engystomops pustulosus; assembly: GCF_040894005.1. Taxonomy (NCBI): domain Eukaryota; kingdom Metazoa; phylum Chordata; class Amphibia; order Anura; family Leptodactylidae; genus Engystomops; species Engystomops pustulosus. The sequence continues at coordinate 112,435,676 of NC_092412.1, forward strand.
TCGGCCGAAAGATATTTTCACCAAGTAATGCCTCTGCTGTCCACAACTGAGGATACTGGATCAGTTGAGCAGTCTGATTGCTGGGCAAGTGACAATTAAATAATTTTACAGCTTGGAGTGTTTTTTTTAAGAATTTGTGACTTGGAATGCAGAGCAATAGTTATTGGGAAAGATCTATAAAGTTTCCATTTTGGAAATCCTCCGGAAATTTGGCAATTACACTTTAGCGACCAGAAATGTTTTTAAGATCCCTTTGTAGATTTTAACTGCTTCCAACAACTCAAATTTGAGTGGTTAATGTGTTCCACCACTTGGCAGATTACCTTGTTATGAGATAATCGATATTATTCATTTAATCTGCAAGTGATTTAAATGCTGTGGGTGATCAACATAGGTGTTAGAATTTATGTATTTTGGGTGCCATAACCTGCTTGGCAGCAGGGCTTGGCATAAGGTCTTTGTTATTGCTACTTCTACATTGTTTTGTGTAGACCTTATTTAAAATCTGCTTACAGTTCAATGAATAACTAAACATAAAAGAGACAAAAAATTTTTGTTTTGTCTACTACATTGTAAAACTAACTGGCTATTACCTGTTTATAATTAGAAAATTATTGGCTGGCATCTGGAGGATTGCACAAAGTAACGCAATGCTTTCTACAGTTGTAGCTACAGAACAATAAGCAAATTGTCTTCTTCAGCTGTTCGTTTACTGTACATTTGACAGCAATTAATGTTTTCATCCAAATAATTTCTGCTTCACTCAGCTGCCTTCAATGGTCAGTGAACAGCAAATTACACAAATGGCACAATCTTTCTGCGGCATAACACTAGCCTTCACAAAACACAAGTCGGAAATTGCTGTTGAGTTCTTTCTTCAGGGCCACATGACACACGTTTAAGGAACATGTAAGCTTATAAACTGGAAACTTTTTACCAGCAAAAGCCTTTCATATTTTTTTATATATTCTGTTAAAAAGTACAGCATTTTCCGGAGGTCCCTTTGTAACAAGTTATCTTCTGAAATGTCATTTTGTGACCTGCTATTACAGTACATGTGTATTAACCAAAATGTCAGAGTTAATGGTGCAAAAAAAAAAAAACTTGTAACAAGCAGAACTCACACAGTAAATAACAGGTCCTCTGTGGAGATAGTTTTTTAGTAGCACATTGCAAAATATTGTGTGTGAATATTACATTCTATCATTGAAAGAATGCAATAGACGGACGGCTTGGAAAAGATTGCAGCTTTTCACAAGCGCAGAAGAACACTTTCTCATAGATAAAATTGTTGAAGTTGAGTGCAGTAACGCCTGTTAGAGAGGTTACAGTAGCCTTTTAAGATGAATTTTAAATAAAAATAAATAGCTGGATATTTTTTATAAGAGCCATCAATGCATTAAATGAGTTTGGATAGTATATTCAAATGTATGGGCTATATGCATATAGGCTCGACACAAAAAAAAAAAGTATTTATTCTGTTGAGGCACTACCAGGCCTTTTATGTATGGAGTACACTACACATTTAATCATCCATTAAATGTAGGCTAACAGCAGTTTTAACCACTCACGGGTGCAGGTAGTGTAGAACTTTACAATTACGAGAAAAATAACACATGAAAATCAAAGATAGATGCAGAAGAGTTTATTTACAATCTAAATGGGATGAGAGATACAATAGGTAGATGCTTCTTATTTTGTACAGATGATCTAATTAAGACCAAGCGTCACGGCTGCACCCACGACCCTCTGTACAGATTGCAGTTACACCCGTGCCCTTCCATGTGGTGCGGCAACCCCCTGGCCCGGACTACCCTTTCCAAAGCTCCTGCTTCCCGACTAGGCTGTGTCCTCGCTCACTAGGCCATGCACGTTCCTGCTCACCATGGCGTGTGCGTGCTCCTAGCCTTAAAGGACCAGTGTCCTCCTTACTGGAGCTCTTTAATCCAGCTCGACTTTATAATCTGGCGCCTCCCTTCCTGCCTCACCAGATCTTCCGTATTCTACAAGAAACTTCCAAGGTTTTCACACCCTGCTTCACACAGCGGTTCCTGTTGAAGAGAAATCCCTCCCAACATTTCCAGATGCTCTTGTTCTTCCAGCATTTCCAGACACCTCCGGGTTCCTGTGTGTCCTCCAGCAATTCTAGACGCCTCTGTGTTCCTGTGTGTCTTCCAGCGTTTCCAGACGCTCCGGTCCTCCAGCGTTTCCAGACACCTCCGTGTTTCCTGTCTCCAGCATTCCCAGATGCTCCTGGTGGCTCCCGTGTTCAGAGACTCCTCCAAGCCACCAGCTCTCCTCCAAGGACCTCTCCATTCCTGTCTGCCTGGGTCCTGTGTTAGCTCCTACCTGCTTGCTTGCATTGAGTTCCCGATCATCCTTTCAAGCTGTACTCCTGCTGTCATCCCCAGGCTCGGACTGTGCCATCTCGGACAGTGGAGCTAGACTTCTAATATCTAGGTAAGACCTTTACGTTGTGATGGGTCACATCTTTATAGAATATCTTTATGTATGATGTTTACGGCATGAGGCCATATTGATGATTAAATAACAGAGTGCCCCACCAATTTAACATGTGAATCTTATCCCCTTCTATATTGTGTATGATCCTCCACATTGTGCCCGGAGTTGACTCCCTTTTTGCTTGCATCTTTATCACCCGTATGTTTTAAATATTCTTAATGTAATGACAATAATAAAGTTTTAAATTTTTTTCAAAAATGTGGTTATTGTCTGGCTTTTTTCTTCTGGGGTGGTCTCCAGAGGTACAATAGGATATATACCCCTATTCTCCCTGGCTGCCACCGCAGACCTAGTCGCACCGGTGGAACGACCTGGTGGCACCCCGTCGCAGCAAGGCCGCCCCACTTTGTGGCGGGCTCTGGCGAGGACCAGGTGCCACTTAGACTCTGGTTCCAGGTGTCGGCTAGTACCATCTACATCCTCCCGCAGTGGTCCAAAGGGTCCACTTGTCCACAGACTCCTCCTTCCGGACTCTTCCCTAAGAGACTCTTTGACAGTATGTCCCTACAAACTGTTACACCCAGACAAGAAGAACTTATCTTAAACTATCCCCACTTAATTTATTGCCAAAATATCTTCTTTATTTAAATTAAGAATGCAAAGAATGAGGTCTGAGACAATATGGAGCACAGATGGTGCAAGGAGACAAGGCTGGTAGCAATAGGCAGACCAGACAAACAGAAACATTGAGCCTTTGTTGAAAAACTATCCACTTAATTGTCATCCATTAATTTATCTCCACAAATAGTTTTGCTGCCAACAAATTTTTTGGTAAGTTTATGTAAATGTATGTTATGTGTATGGTATTGTTAGATAGATGCATATATTTTATTACTGTGCATGCATTTTAAATACATAATACATAATGAAGTAAAAGTTATGTCTTACTACTAATCATTGACTTTATGTTTTGTCACTCTTTTTTATGTTTTGTCACTCTTTTTTATGAATTGTTGAACCCCAGTCCACTGAACAGGTTTCACCATATTTTGTTGTTAGTAGTCAATGGGAATCTGGACCTGGATCTTGAAATTCTCTCCTGCAGTTTTGTACTGCTAAACTCTGCTATCAACTTCTTGGCTTTGCAATCCATATCTGAAGAAGGTCTCTGCATTGACCGAAGCATCACATAATATACTGTGGATTGCACAAATTTCAAATAAAGTAATCATCACATTGCACTGAACCTGTGTGCCAAGTTGCTCATTAAATTGTATATCTGGTGGTATCCTACTTGGGCACCTGTTATCCACTAGGAATGATGTGTACTGTATTCTACTTAGTCTCCTTTCAGTAACAGTGACCGACCAATACAAAGCAAGAGATGCTAAAATGTGGCCACAAAATGACAGGCAGAGAAATTAGGGCAGTTGCAGCAGGTTGGGAGTGTTTAAGCATAGGTTTTATAGAATTTCAATATATATATATTTGTTTTTTATATATATATATATATATATATATATATATATATATACAGGCGGTCCCCTACTTAAGAACACCCGACTTACAGACGACCCCTAGTTACAAACGGACCTCTGGCTTTAGGTAGTTTCTTGTACTTTAGCCTCAGGCTACAATAAACAGCTATAACAGTTATCACAGGTGTCTGTAATGAAGCTTTATTATTAATCCTGGTTCTTATGACAACTCAGCATTTTTAAAATCCAATTGTCACAGAGACCAAAAAAATTTTGACTTGGGTTACAATTATAAACTATACAGTTCCGACTTACATACAAATTCAACTTAAGAACAAACCTACAGAACCTATCCTGTACGTAACCCGGGGACTGCCTGTATATATATATATATATATATATATATATATATATATATATACGTCCCATGTCTTTCTCCCAGAGAAGCATTATAGTATTCTTACTAGAGAAAACTCTACAGAGAAACAGCAATCCCCAGCCTTTGGGAAATCAATAGGAGGAAAATCATGGGTTAATGGAAGCCAATGGGTTAATGAAAACTTCTAAACTACATTAAGATCTCTATTTTATTTTTATCAATATTACATCAGCCTTGTTTTGAGACTAATTACTCCCGAGACTTGCTGAAATGTTTAGAGATCATTTGGCACAAAGCATAGTACATACCACAAATTATGAATAAGAGCTTTGTATCGATTGGTTGTGAATAGGGTTGAGATGGGTGTAAGACTGGGCTTGCATTACCATTATTTATATGAACAATAGCATATTATTTGTTTGTAATTGTAGCCTATTTATTCTGATAAAGAAGAAAGCAAAGATTTCATGGTGCGTCTATTTACTATTGAGTTTTATTTATGTTACTTGTTATTTTAATTATTTATTCTTTTTTTATGCATATATTGTACTTGATAGAATCTTTGTTGGTTACGTTCACATGCACAACTTAAATATAAAGCATAATAATTTTACACTAAGACTCCATAAACTACTCCGTGTTGCTATATTTAGTACAATCTCCACAAATTATAAGCATGGCTGACAACACCTGGGTTAGTGTCAAGGCCCTAAGCTGCTGCGGGGATGGATTGCTATGGAGAGGGGAGGGATCACCCCTCCTCCTCTTTAAGGACCCTTTCTTGTAATTGCAGCCTTACACAGACAACACAATCTATGACTCATAGATCACTCTGTCGGTGACCTTTTCATACTGCAGTGGCGGCAAGTAGTCGAGCTGCAGAAACTTAGGCTTCTTTAAGCACTGCAGAGGATCATCAGAAGAGGAGAGTATAATGGGGGTCATTTACTAAGAGCCCGAATCGCGTTTTTACGGCGGGTTACCCAAATATTTCCATTTTGCGCCGATTTTCCCTGAATTGCCCCGTTTTTTTTTGCGCAAGCGATCGGATTGTGGCGCATCGTCGCCGGCGTACACGGGACGGAAATGGGGGGGGGGTGGCTGAATGAAAACCTGGCGGATTCTGAGAAACCGCCGCATTTTTTTTTAAAAAAAGTGTTGCTGGACACGCGCTTACCTGTTCCCAGCAATGGATTGTGAACTCCGGCAGACCTCGGCGGACTTCAGCGCAGCAGCGACACCTGGTGGACGTCGGAGGAACTGCCTTAGTGAATCGCCGGAAGACCCAAATCCACCGCAGAGAAAGCGCTGCTGGATTGAGAATGGACCAGGTAAGTAAATCTGCCCCATTGTGTCCACAACCCCACTATGTTCCCCCCTACTACTTACATGCCTATGAGATGTGACTGCAAAGAGCGACTCTGCTCACAGACAAAGTAATGTACTTATTCCATACATTATTTCTGCCATCACCTGTTGTGTGTTATGCTTATGGAGAAGACTGCCATAACACATGCCCTACCTTTGCTCCAGCCCCCCTTTTCTGACAGTGAAGATGATTATGATATCTCAGCAACTGTAGAGCCTAGAAAGAAATTTCAACATGAATCTGTGCCTTAAATTGGTGCCTATATGTGACAAATGTCACCTAAAGGTTGTTTCCAAAGTTTACACAACATAGTGTAAGGGACTTTATAAGCTTTTTAGATATATCTTTTGTGCACTAGAGGTGCGCATATTAGAGGTGACTTGCAAAATAATGATAATGAGCTTTGTAGAACAAAGTCAAGCCAGAGATGTGCTTATGATTTTGGGGTCTTTTTAGATTCTTGTAATGAAAAATTACATTTAGGCATCACATTGAACAGATACCATTTATTTCTTTTTGACAAACTTCTGCTTTTGCGATTGAAAGACCAACTCTAAAAACAGCCTTTAGCTGTCTAAGTAATTATGTTGGGGAAATTACTTTGTCAAGCCAGCAAAAAAGAAAAATCAGAAATAATGTCATGACTTATTTTGTAGCATTGTGTTACTTGTTATTATAAAAAAGCTATTTTTATGTCACAATATATGAATAAAAGCAAATAGTTTTATAAAATTAAAGTGCAATATCCTCAGTTTTGAAATGACATGTTTTTTTTTTCCATTTTTGTTCTTATTGGAAAGAAGTAATGTAAAATTCATTCTTTTAAAATAAATGAATTTGGATGAGCGACAATACCAACCATAGCCCATGGACAAGAATAGGATCGGTAAAAAAATGTTTTTTCACTGGTCCTTAACACCACACATGTGCTACACAGCGGGAGACAGTTTAGATCCTGGTGTAGAGCAGAGGGATTTGGGTTCCTAGAGCACTGAGTCGACTTTTCATTGGGGTACAAGCTGTTTTCCGTATATAACTTGCACCTTAATGGAAGGGGGGCTGCTGTGCTGGGGGAGAAGATCCTAGCAGGGTTGCCGGAGTATTTAAACTAGGATCGGGGGAGGAGGAAAAGGAAGACACAAAAGGTGAAGACAGGTCAGTTAGGGGACAGGTTATGTTGGTCGGTAGTGAAGTGGGCGTTGTATGGGGGACTAAGGCAGTGGATAAGGAGATCCACAAGTTACAAAACAGTAGTGAGGATATATGTGCCAGTAAAATTATTATAAATCAGATAAATAACTGTGGAAAATGAAGGTGTATGTTCACAAATGCCGGAAGTATCACAGGCAAAATGGGTGAGCTTGAGGCCCTGGTATTAGAGGAACAGATAGATGTTTTTTGGTGTAGCGGAGACATAACTAATATGAATGGGGTGTTAATATTCAAGGTTTTACACTCTTTCGGAAAGACAAGCCAAATAAGTGGGGAGATGGTGTATGACTGTATGTCAGAAGAGACTTAAAAGCGATTGTGAATGAGACAGTGGTCTCAGAAGAGTGTGAGGAGGCGGAGGCATGTAATAGAAAAAACTAAAAAAAGTTTTCGAAAAAACTAAATTGAAAAGCTACCAAAAAATTGCTGTTTAAAAAATCTAAATTTCATTATGCAAAAAGCAGGCCATAATACCACTCCTGATGAAACAATTAAAAAGTTGTAGCTCTTAAAAACAAATTTGCGTTTCTCAAAAAAACTATGAAAAGTAAAAAAAAAACCTAAACATATTCGGTATCTTAGTAATTATATTGACCCACAGAAAATTGTTATATTGACATATCAATTTTATGGTACAGTGCATGGCACAACATTTTTAATTAAAAAAAAACCAGCGGCAGAAATGCTTTTTTTTAATTCATATAGCACAAGAAGAGAATCACAAGAAGAGAATCATAATATTTTATTTACATATAAAACAAATTTATAATAATGATAGTAAGTGAACCCTAGTGACACCCTTATTTCCACAAGGTATAGTTGTGAGGCCCCTTCAATAATAGAAATTAGCCACAGAACAATGGGGGAGATTCATTATGCCAGTTTTCAGAGTTTCTCCACCCGCACCCACCATGGGTATGGTGGGGCGTAGACTGGGCAGGGAGTGGACCAGGCAAGGGGCGGGCCGTGAGTTCAAATTTACTGTATTCCCCTCCAGAAAACCAGCGGAGACTAAAGCCACAAACTACAACAGATCTGATTTGTTCACTAATATTCACTATTCACTTAGTGAATATGGGTGCATGACCTCACACAGAGGGAATTTTAAATCTGGTGTTCTAAACGCCAGTCTAAATTAATTCCCCCAATTTGTAGTGCAAAAGGACTAGTTCAATCCAACAGGTATTCATTATTAATTTCTATCTGAAGGTCTACCGGAAAACATATATGACATGATGCATGTAAAATTAAACGTAAAAGCAGACAGACACTCCACAAACCAAAAAGAAGATATTACCAATACCAAGTGCTGAGACCAGGGACCAAAATAGAATAAGAATGTTTGACACCACACATTTTCTGTCGCTTCTCCCCGATGAAGGGGTGCTATATGGTTGTGCTTTAGTGTGTATCCGTGTGTTGTCCATCTTTTGCCTTTATGTTTTATTTAATTCAATAAAAAATTGATAAATACTAAAACAGTGCTTTTGAAAAATGAAACTTAGTCTGAAAAAAAAAACCTTAAGGGCTTAAACTTTTTTTTAGGAATTTTTGAATGATTTTATTTAAAACGTTTTTCCATGTCCCTACATTTATCAAAAAAAAAAAATACCATATACTGCAATTATCACTCTAGGCTGAATAATAGAATGACACTTGCCCATTCTATAAGGGTTTTCTATGCAGCATGACATTTCTATCAATGTAGAATTACAATATAAACTGTATCTATAGAAAACCCCATTATTTTTCCACCACCAACATTAGGTGTAATCACTGCTTTTATGTGTTTCTTATCTATTCAAATAGTAGGAGAGAGTATTCCTCTGAAGAATTATACATCTTCTCAGGGGCGTCGCTAGGTCAAAAGATCCAAGGCACGGGTAACGATCTTTTTGCCTGGGCCCCAGATGTCCCTTGGCAGCCCCACCTGATATTGGGAGCACAGAGCTGATGACTCAGTGCACTGCTACAAGAGCCATGTAGCAGTATATTTTAGTTTTATCACATAATTGCTTGACATCTTTTTCATATTCACACTTTTTAGCTCACTTTTCACCCAGACATTCATGATCACTTATCACATTAGCTGCTACACACTTTTTTATCAAAACATTTCTTTCATGATCAGCTTTACACATTGAGTACATGTCAGAGTCATCTGCTTTACATTCAACACACATAGGGATTTATTTATATCATAAGTGCCACATATTTAAACATAGACACATAGGCAATAAGCATTATCAACAGTTTTATTATTATGTTTCATTTATGCATTCATTTTTCTTGTATGGATTATTTTTGTGTCCAAAAATATTGTCTGGTACAGAGTATAGAGCACTTTACTTGTACAAATGAGTGTGTATAGTTGATTATTATATACCTGTTTAGTTGGCTCATCTTTCAATATTTTGACATTTTTTATTGTATATTAATAATATTTACATTTTAATTATTCTGTTGGAATATGTCTCAAAGAGTATAATGTGTATGGTTTTACACTAAAAGAAGACAAATCTGTGATAAGATTACACCTTGCAAAAAAAGAGAAAGGCAATAAAATTAAGAAAAATAAGAGTATGACGTTTTGCCATGACATTTTAAAGAAAAGAATCATGGTATTTATGATTTGATATGGATTATATTGGAAAAAGTGACTTGTTTTGATGCAGACTGAACTACAAATAGGTTATTACACAGATAATCCTACTGGATAGATAGACTAGAATCGTTATATCCACATTGGTTAAATGAACAGGACAATTTTCACATATTCCTGTAATAACATCATGCTGTATTGAAATGAGTGCTTGTTTTGTTTTCACATGTTGGTTTTAATGTATTAAACACGTGATATGACTTCATTTATATAATTGTGAAAGGAGGTGGTTGTGTCTGACCATTGTACATGCCCAAAGAAGGAGGCCTGAGCCTCCAAAACCTTGCTGTGTATGCTGTTCTCTCTGTAAAATGCTGCATATGTGCTACACCGTATAATTACATAATTATAACATACAACTATATGAATAATGTGACTGTAGTCTACCATTGCTTTACCATCAGTTGGTGATTCTACACAGAGAGTAAACTGAGAGTAGACCTCAATGAGTCAGCTGTACACCATTTCTGCATATAGCCATGATGCTGTAAAGCACATCTCTTTATGCTATTACTACATACATGTATTGAATCAGAAGACAAAAACTAAATAGATAAAAATTATAATTTTTGTTTTCTTTTAATAATGAGCCAAAAACATAGCGACAAAGTTCCTTTTAAGGGCTAATCTAGGTAATCAATCTAGGTCTCTTTAAGAGCAGATATACGTACCACTAATAGATATGTCTTCCTCTACAAGTGTATAACAATGTATACTACTTTAATGTATCCTGTACTGTATCTATTAAAAACATTGGTTAATCAAAGCGGTTGTCCACTTTAAGCACATTACAGCAAATAATTAATATTGTGTAATGAAAAGTTATTACATTTTCCATTATATTTTCTGTATCAATTCCTTGCTGTCTTTTTACAGGAAGCTTTGATGTTTAGTTCCTGTGGATAAACACCAGCCCATGGTCATGTGATGTCTCACAGGTGTATGGCTAGTTAGAATCATACAGCTTTAATTACACTCTGTGTAACAAACCATGCACCTGTGTGAAATCACAGGACCATTAACCAGTGTTTATCTACAGGAAGTGATAATGACGCTTCCTGTTGAATGACAGCAAGCAGACAATAAGCAGAGATCTTGGAAACTGTGAAGAATTGATACAGAAAGTATATTGGAAAATTTTAAACCTTTCCATTACACAAAATATCAAAGCACAATGGAATGTGCTTAAAGTAGATAACCACTTTAATGTGCCAGTCTTGAGACCAGTGCAGAGTAGAACTACTGCAGAGTCCAATGCTGGATGATGAATCTGGTGCAGTATAACATTGGTAAGTTCTACTTTAAACCTCCTTGTCAGAACTCGCAAATTGTTCTGATGAGATCAGGTTTCAGGCTTCTTGTTGGAAAACCACACCCAGTGCTGCCTGTGATTGACAGCTCCATTTCTGATCCTGGGAAAGCTGGGTGTGTCTTTGTAATTGTTTTGCCTGCAGCTGCGGTTTGAGTGATGGATGGCTGAGCCAGTCAGTGCTGGAGGTAGTGTCCATTACTGCCTTATATTCTGCCCAGTTCTTCATTGGGTGCTGGTTATTGCATTCTGTGTATTTAGTGCTCTTGCCATTGCGTTTCTTGCTATTCTCTGTATTGACTTCTGCTTTGCCTACTGACATTTCTGTTTGCTATTCTGTCTGTATCTGTTGTTTGTCCCTTAGTAACATTTATCTCCTAGTGTGACCCCACCTTCCTGTCATTCTTGTGTCGGTTTCTGTTACCGGTGTGAACACTGACCCATATCTGTATTCCAGATACCTGTCCGCTCCACCATCCAGCAGCTGACAGACGAAGTGAGTTTTCCCTGTCATCTTGTAGGGTCACTCAGGGACCGTCAGTTAGGTTCCTGATAGCGGGTTCGGCCTTACCAGGGCAGTTTATCTGCTTTAGGCAGGGCCTTAGCCCGCAGGGATGTGTCAGGGTGAGTTCGCCACCACTTACCTAGTCTGACAGCTAGCGCCAAGCCTGATTGTGGTTGCACGTTTGCTGGAGAGGTGCTGACACTTCTATTAGTTGTACTAGTCTGTTGCTCCACAATATTGATTTTTCTGGCACACAGGTTATTTAATGCAAGGTCATACCTCCTTTTACTGGGGACATGGGTTTTTTTTTAACGTGACTGAAAACTGGCTAAAATAGTCTAAAATGACAGCTTGAGACATCTCCCCTATGTATTTTTTTAGAATTACATAAGATAAGAGGAAACAAATACAGAATGCCACTAAGAGCAAGTAAACATATTTTTATTAATCACAGGAAAGACACAATGTGGCGCCAAAGCTGTAAGAGGTTCATGCCTGTACCAAAGAATATAATAATGTTCAAACGGCAGGAAAGAAGAACAAGACATTCAGATACAAGAGTAGATGCAATGAAGTAGTTCCCATTACCATTTGATCTTTACAATTGTGCTCATCTGCTGTTCTTACTCCTGGTGATAATTACCACTGCGATGACATAAATCTTGATGATGACAATCCATATCAATGTTTCATCTCCACATGCATTGTAGCTGCTTTCAGTTTTTTTTTTGTAGAGGTCTACCAAAGTAGTGAAAAGGCTAGACATTTCTCACAATAAACAATAGACGACTGAAAACTTTTCAGGTTAGCAAGCACTTCTTATCTCACTAGCTAGACTGTTCTACCGAAGTTTAGCCTGAAAAAGATGATGACAGAATAATTTCAGTAGACAGATCTTTTGCGCCCTGAGCCTCTTGAATACTTTCAAAGCTAGAAAGCTCCCACAACTCTCCATAAAAAATAAATGAGAAGAGATGCTCGAATTTCAGGACAATATAGACAGTTTCTGTTAAAGGAATGTATGATCTATTCAATCTTCCCATCTAAATCCTTGTCTATTTCAACAAGAGGTCTTTCGTAATAAATGAATATCTCTTGTGCCTGCTTAGAGGGCTGGAATATACACTGAAAAAATGTTGTGTAAACCAGTGCACTAGGGCACTTGATCACATGCAGCAGTACGGGACACATGGAGGACAGCTGACTGGACCACAAAGGGGTATTTGGGTGAGTTCCCAATTCCTTATCTAGATAACAGTGATTGGAGTTTTAACCATGTTAAATTGAAGCCACTTTATTAGTCATTTATATACAATGACCTATTATTGTACTGTTATCTTAAATGAATTTCTCATAACTGATCTATTCTTGACCATGGTACATAGAGTTGCCCTGAAACTGATGGCGTGTGAGTAAGAAATGGTTCGCCATTCAGCTGCCTATCTACTTCATGAACATCTAAGGAAGACAAAAAGGGCAACTCCAATGACTAATACAACTATCTTCCTTAAGCGCTTTATTGACTGTGATTTGTTTTGAGGAATGGGTGGAAAAACTTCAACATCTATGGTACTTACATCTATAGCCATTTGTTAAAAGCCTATACAGAGATGCCATTTTGGGTGCTGTTAGATCAATGCTATAATTATGTTGTGTTCTTTTGGAACAGCTAACATATGCTACAGTCAAACAAACAGAATGATTCCATAAATGGTTGGAAAGTGTTAATGGTATCTGAAACTGTGAATGATATGATATAATTTCTGCATTTATACTTAACATTGAGGCCCATTGTAGTTCTAAACTATATTTAGCTGATCAGAAACATAAAACTCCAGGTGATAATACAGACAATAAAATATAACACTGTCTAAAACATGTATTCTGCGTGTTCAATTGACACACTTACACATATGTGTGTTAATTGTGCTGTGAGTTTGCATAGAAACCCTTCCACTTGATAAATCGCTTATTAAAAGCCCTGTTATTGGAAATAGGCAGAGGCACTAGTGAAACCCCTGTTACATAATAATATGTAATAATAATATATTTCTAATTCTATACTGGCATTTTTTCCACAGCGGTTTACAAATCATGGGGCGCATATGCAGACTCGGTTTGATAAAACAATAGGAACAAGGGCCCACGTTGCAAGAGCTTGCAATCTAAGAGCATATTATGTTTAGACCTATAAAAAGGATTTTTTGCATTTAGACCAGCAATATGAATGCCACCTAGTCATGATATATATATATATATATATATATATATATATATATATATATATATATATATATAGAATGGGAAGACAAGTTCATGTCCATTGTACTGTATACATACTTGTAACGATTCATTTGGCTATATGTTGCATTCAATTTTAAGCTATCTTTTATAAGTGGCATATCCTGTCTGTTGTTTTATTTTATTCATGGCTTTTATATATATTCTTTTAACTATTGTATATTTTTGAAAAGGAAAAACATAAAGGAATCAGTACTTTCATAGAACACATTCAGCATCTTTTGGTCCTGAATAGATGACTGAACAAAACAAACTGAAGTACAGATGTAAATTGTAATATTTTTATTCCACTATTTTATTATTAGTCATAAAAAAAACCCAAAATGTGCAGTGAATGTTTCTAAAGCATGCTTTGTGTTATCAGAATCAGAGAAATTAAACCAGATGCTCTTTATTTGGATGTTGCTATACAATTTGCACATATGATTCATTTTTAGGGTTGGCAAGGCAGCCATTGCTAAAGAGTTTGCACGCTGTGGAGAAGTTCTGCTATTTAACATGCAGCCATAGATGCCATCTGTACGTGTTCATCTGTGATTTATATGGTGTTGATTTCTGCAGAAAGGGACGATAGAACATTCATTAAAGGAACCAATAATGTTTATGAATCATGTCACTGCATTTAACAGTCGCTCAACTATACTGGCATCTCAGTAAACTGATCCATTCAACACCTTTTTTGTTCCTGTCTAACTTTAATTACCTGTAAAGAGAAGTTAAATGATGTGGGGACAGAGTCTGATTCCATTAGATGTCTAGAAGGGATTAATTACATTTTTATTAGTTTTAAGCAAAGTGAAACCACATTACACTTAGTAAATTAGAACAATTCCCTTTAATTAAATGTTCTTTTTAATTAGCATATGGATGGACCACATATCCTTTGAAATGAGCTGGGAGGAGGTCATTCAGTCGTTGGTCCAGTCTGTCTGTTCTTGTAATTACCTTTCTAACAAAGGGAAATTGACAGACTGGGATGAATAAATTAGAATTTGGCATATCTGCAATTTCTTTTCAATGGAAGCATCCTAATACCCCGCTGAAAGAAGCAAATAAATTGATGTTGTTTTGTTTTCCATTTAATTGCAATTGCATTGTGGTAATAAGAATGTGCTTGGCAGTAGACTCAAACCTCAAGTAAGGACGGCAATGTAAACTTACTGGAGCTATTGTTTAAGATGAACTTTATCCTTGTTATGAAGATACCTTTCAAATTACTCTAACCGCTCCATAGCTTTTGCTCCAGTGCGATGATAACACTAAATAATGCATTTGCATTTATATAGCACCTTTTATCCAAATGGATTCCCAGAATGCTTTGCAAGTGTTCTACATCAGAATCATATTTTAGATGCTGGGTGCTTAGCGTTATGGTCCGCAATCTGATTAACATAGTGTGCACAACAGCATATAAAGGAGCACAATAGCAGGAATGACTTTTCTTTAAATGACGACAGGTGAAGTAGCATGTTCTAACAATCACTGGCAGATCAATATTTCAAACAATCAAGATCTGAAATTTACATTCAGGAGAGCTTTGCTGTAGATCAAACTCTCCGTTTCAATATAAGTTTTCGGGAAAAAAATGTCATTATGGTGATTAAGATGTCCATGCTGCAGGCCAATAAATGGGGACTTGAACGCAATACAGAATAATTCATAAGGTAAAATGTACTTTAACAGAAGGTTTTTAAGGTCTTCCTATATAATGTGAATGCTTTCACAAATATTTCAGACATATATTAGTCATGGAAAATGTGCTCTGAAGACATCTCCTCTGCACAGTAAATTTCTCTCCAGACTGTTCTTAGACAATGACACTGATAAAGCTACATAAAAACCACCTGGTATATTACTAAAACTTGAAACGAAATGTCATATTCCCATAGCCCAGGGCTTTAAATAACGTTATCTTGATTAAAGGGATGCCCGATGAGGATTGCTTCCTAATGATGAAACGAAAGACAAATCAGAATGGATCACAAGGGTTTACTATGACCAATGAATTCTTAGTCTCTATACAGCTAACTTGTCTCTTTCAAGCATTCCGTCTAAGTTGAACTTTTGCCTTACCTATTTTTTTTAAAAAAGTGTTTACTGTGCTTTATAGAAGAAATCTCTAAGGCACATACATGCAAATATTTGCTTATTATAAAAAAAGATTTTTTTGACATGAAATAAAATGAGGAAACAGATGTACCATAATAATATAATACTATAATTATACACTACAATAAAGTGTAGAAAATATTATACAACAAACAGACCACATAGGGTTCAAACATCCCAGGAGGCCATAAAAAATAGTAAATGAAAAAAACAAAAACAAAAAACCTAAAAAGTTCAAATCACCGCCTTTTTATAATTTAGCGTAATCATAAACATGTTTGGCACCTTCTCATCTCAAAATGGCATAAACCAGAATAATGTAATTCTTTACTGAATGTCAGAAGTTTGACACAGGAAGAAGTGCAGTACCATCTTAAAACCACTAAAATAGAGAAATGATTGGCCCCAATGGCATGCCCTCCAGTGGTACTGTATGAACTATGTACAGTTATAGATAAACTATTATTTGGTCCACTTTCAGCAAATAATTAATATTGTTTGTGTAATGAAAAGTTATAGAATTTTCCAATATACTTTATCTACTTTCATGTGAAAGCGGCCTAACAGCTTGTTCACCACAAGGAATTGATACAAAAAGTATATTGTAAAATCTTATAACTTTTCATTACGCAAATAATATCAATTATTTGCTGAAAGTGGACAACCCGTTTAATATTTGAAGATTCCTGGCGCATAGCAAATGTGGTGCCAATGTTCAAAAAAGGATAAAAAAATGATAGACCTGTGAGTTTAACTCCGGTTGTATGGAAATATTGGAAGGGATTATTAGAGATGCTATCCTGGAGTATCTCAATGAACATAACCTGATAACCAAGCATCAGGATGGGTTTATGATCACACCTGTCGGGCTAATCTGATCGACTTTTAGGAGGATGTAGGTTCTAGACTGCATCTGGGGTAGGTTGTGGATGTTGTGTATATTTATTTTTCCTAAGGTTGTGCCAAATAAAAGGTTGGTACATAAAATGACACTGAAATTACCAGCAGAGTGCCACAGGGGCCATTTTTGGGGCACTTCTTTTAAATATTTTTCATAAACAATCTCATAGAGGGTTTACACATCTGCCACAAGATGTTGTTATGCTGTTTGCACATGTTCAAAAGAGGCCTCAATGCCTTTCTTAATAGGAACCTGTCATCAGAAGGATTTTACTGCTGACAGGTCTGAATAGGCACCATAGAGTACATAACATGACACCCTGATTGACAGTTCTGCTCCCCCTTATTCCCTTAATATCCCCTGTTAAAGATTACCTGGTTCTCTGTTGGGATCATCGAGCCACCAAGCAATGAACTCTGTAGGCGCCAGGGCCGTCTCACTGTTGAAATTTGAAAAGAGGCATCACCCCAGGACCTGGCAAGGAGTTGTTGACAGGGAGCCAGGTAATATTTAACAGGGAATATTAATGGAATGGAGGGGGGCAGAACTATCAATTCAGGTGTCATGTAATGCACTCTGCAGTGCCTATTCAGACCTGTCACCAGTAAAATTCTGCCTTCTGGTGACAGGTTCCCTTTAAGAACAAAAGTTTAATGTGTTATAGGAAGAAATCTTTAAATCCATTTAATCTTATAGGATGGACCTAGGTATTTTTCCAACCTTATATACTATGAAAATATAAAAATACCATGCGGTGAAAGCAAGAACAGTAAAAAAGTAAAATGTCCAAATTGAAAAAAAAAGAATATTATATACCATAAAAATTTGGAATCTCAGTGATAGTAACTCATAAAAGCAATACTGCTAATAAAAGGGCCAAAAAAGAATGCCACACCATGGCCACCACCATTTCAACAACATACATACCATCATATGGATAATAAATAAAGACCATTACACAAAGACCAATATTGCTGATATTATCACAGTCCAGGAGTAAATATAGTGATTAATATTACTGCCATACATTGGTTAATATCAGAGACAAACAGCGTCTATCATTTTGGTGCAGAATAGTCATTGAGCAGAGGCAGGGACTAGGTTAGTATAATGCTGTTAGCCAACTCCCTCCCAGCCTGGACCTGGTGTAGTAATATGCTGGAGCCTTCAAACTTTCTGCCATAAAAGTTGCTGGCTCTAATGAGTGCGCAAGCACAGGGAAGGAATGTCCCATGGCCCGGTCCACACCTCTCCATATCCACCTGGCATGTCTGTTATGGGTTCTATTCCTTTATCATCCACCCCGGGATCCAAATATTGTGTCTATAAGTTTAGTTTAGTTTTTGAAGTAAAACCAAGTTTAGATCATACATATAGAAAAAATATAATACTCTTGTATAAAATATAATATACATGTATAATATATATAACAGAATATTTGAAAAACACGTCAAATCCAAATTTTGTCAATCAATTTTCTCTGAGATATGGACTAATAATGAAGTGTATAATAATTCTGAATTCAGAGTTAGCATAAATGCCTGGTCAATAAAAGAGTTGAATATTCAATTCATGTATGCCATTGATACTATTAAAGAATCTCTGTTCTGAATGAAAGATTAGCTTTTCTATTAGCTATTCTTCACTTTGCAGGTGTTCGCGCGTGTCTCCCGCTAAGTTTGGAGATGTGCGCCGAACATCTGGATGTGAAGAATATTGTTCTTTCAATGTGTTCTGCAATTAAATGGTCCTGTGTTCACTGTTTTCACTGTTTTAACAGTTTTTATTCTATTCTTCACTTTGCAGATGTTAGCGCAAGTCTTCCGATAATGTGGGAGATGTGCGCGCACATCAGCAATGTGAAGTATAGAGTTATTTGAATGTGTTCTGCACTTCAATGCGCATGTTTTCACTGTTTGCTCTGTTTTTATTCTATTCGCGCATGTCTCCCACTAAGTTCGGAGATACGCGCTAACATCAGCAATGTGAAGAATAGAATAAAAACAGCGAAAACACAAGCATTTAAGTGCAGGACACATTCATATAACACTATTCTTTACATTGCTGATGTTAGCGGGAGAGGCGCGCAAACACCTGTAAAGTGAAGAATAGTGTTTTTTTTAATGTATTCTTACAATTTAAAACATCTGGAAACATGTGTTATGTGTTGAAGAACAGTGTAAACACTGTTCTTCACTGTCTTTTATTAATTTAATGCTCGAACTCGAGCCAGCGAGATACTCGTCCGAGTAACAAGCCGGTCCGAGGATGCTAATACTTGACCGAGCAGTATACTCGGACGAGTATACTCGCTCATCTCTAATTATGACCAAACACCCAGGATCCAAAGAGCTCTGATTCCTGATATTTAACCCCTTTTAGGGACCCTCTAAACTTGTAGTAGCTTTCCATTAGTCTATGCCAGTGAAATGGCCTAATAGAAAGTTACTGGTGTGCATTGTACTTGTTGTTCCCCTGAATTTCTTGTTTGTGTTCTTGAACTCCTTAAGGATGCAGCCAGTCAGCTTAGGCTGATAAGTTTTGCATTTATTTATAAAAAAAAAAGATACTTGTGGTGAATTTATTGAAAAATTTGTCATTTTCAAAATTTTAAATCATCATGTTTTCAGGCAGATAGTTTTACCACTTAAATAAGTTGATGAATAACATTTCCCATATGCCTACTTTACATTTTCATATCAATTTTCTGTATTTTCAAAATTGCCAATTTATGGGATACTTTCTGTTTTTAATGAAATTTTAAATATTTAACATTAAAAACCTCCTATATAATCAATCCATTTTCAAATCTGCACCCTTCAAACTATCAGAAACATTTTTTAGGAAGATCGTTAACCCCTTGAGATCTTCATAGTAATTAAATCAAAATAGAGGTGAAATTTAGAATCGTCAAAATGTTCATTTAGCCCTAGAATTTACACATTTCCAAAAGATAGAAAGAAAAAACCTATCTCAATTTGTTTTGTAATTTCTCCCGAGTACAGAATACCCCCCTACATGTGACCGTTACTTGTTTTATGGCCGCACAGAGAGGTACAGAAGGAGCATCCTGCAGCTGCCATGATTTTGTTTCCTCATTGGCCCCTTTTGTAGGCTATAAAATTTAAGCTTTTTTGTTATTGGGGCCATATGACAGCTTTTTCTAGTGTTACCATTTTGAGGTTGGTATAATCTATTGTTGAAAATTTATTAACTTTTTTTAGGCCAGGAGTAGAAAAGTATCAATTCTGTACTGGATTTTTTACTTTTTTTTTAGTGTTCAATGTATAGTCCAATAATAATGTTATCCTTATTCTATGGGTCACTACAATTCCAGGGAATGTGTCGGACATGGTGTACTTTGCAGCAGTATCATTCTGGAGTACATACGTTTTTGGAACACTTTATTTCATTTTTTGTGGGATGAAATAGGTGAAAATCATAATTTTCGGTGGGTTTCTAACGTTTATTTTCTACGATGTTCATCAGGCGGGTTCAATAATGATCTTTTTAAAATCTATGGGTCATTATGGATGCGGTGAAACGAAATATGTGGGGTTTGTATCATGATTTTGACTTCTTTTTCCAATCACCTGATTGCTCATTCATAACGATGTATTGCAGGGTATTAACTGTGTTGGTCTATGCACATGCATAGGCTGACACTGTGCTATTAAGATGATGTCACAAACGGCATCTTACAGGCACTGTCTGCGAACAGCCCTGGGGTCTTGATTGGACATCAAATGGCAATGGCAATGGACCAGAAAATTGCATAACTTTTCAATATACATAAGAAAATTATTTTCTGAAGTGAGAAAAAGTAAGTAGAGAGAAGATAGAAATGTTAAATTAAAAATAGATATAATTTGTTGATTTTACAAATTAGTTTGCCCAATATATGGACTTCAAAGCAATACTGAGTTCTGTAAGTTGGCATAAATGCAATAAATGAGTTCAAGATTTATGAAGCTATAAGCCAGTATTATTTTAAAGAAATTCGTCTCTGAATAATAGATGAGCTTCTTGAGTTATAGGTCGACATGCAGCTTGGAATTTGTTTTGTCTCAATTTTTAACTATGTAATCCATGTATGCTTTTGTCTTAATATGTGCTGAATGCCTGCCAGGAAAGATTACTGTTTGACTAAAGTTTATTTAATTTATGTTCACTTCTTCTAAAATAAGTTTGTTGTTTAATTTAACTTGAGCATCCTTAAAGACTCACTTCCCTTAGGATTTGATAATGCATGTTTTACTGTTGGTAACTTTAATCTCTTTCTATCCTCAAGTTGTTCCTACAGGGGTCCATAAAGTTGAGATTTTTGGTGCTATTTAAGTAAAGTCTTCTTATGGAAAAGAATTATTCCATGCACAATTCACATGTTTTTATTACCCCCTTAATGACGCAACCTGAAAAGGCTTTAATGACTGGGGCATTGTAAACATATTTTCATATGTGACAGTTTAAGGGCCATAACTTCTTTATTGTGTGTTACCTTAAAATAAAAATTTCCATGTAAAATTTAATAAAAATGTAAAGATTTTTTTTTTCATTTTTTTTATTTGGGGTTAAAATTGGAAAAAAGTTTTTTCTTGTAATTTATAATATATATTTTTTAAATTTTCAAATGAACTCAAAATTAATATTATTAATGAATTTCCTATTTAGTTTTGGTCATTTTGATTTAAAATATATATAGTCTCAAGCAAACGGGGTGCTTTGGCAATGTTTTTTGTAGTGCAGTCAGGGATGTTTTTTATTATATTGGGGAATGTGAATGTATTTTTTTGAATATTTCTTTATTTTTTTTTTTGTGTGTTTTTTTTCTATATATATCCCCCTTGAGGTAATAAAAGACTCCTTGGGGCCATTTTCACTTTTTTTTATTTTTACACTTTTTTTTCTTTTACAAGTTTTCCCCTGTAGCTGGGTCATCTATAAGAACCCCAGTTACATTGGGAAATGACCCCCTATGAGGGCTGATGTTGATCTGGGCTATACTGGGTATCAATCGACCCAGCATTAACCCCTTTAAACCCAGCAGTCATGTGACCGCCGAGTATGTGGAACCGGTGGCAGCTCTGCTCCTCTCTGCATTGCGTTACTTCAGCACAATGTGGTGATGAGCAGAGAAGGGAGAAGCAGTAATAAATGGCATCTACCTTATCCCTAGGGTCTTGGGGTATCTCAGCAGCTACATCTAAAGGCGTCACTGCAGACTCTGGACCTGCGCCCACTGATATCTAAAGTCAGCAGGTGGTCATAGAGGAGTTAAAGATTTTTCTTTTTATTAATGTTTCTTTTGTTTCGGTGTTGCTAGAGAAGAAGCTGCAAGTTTGAAAATGTTTTCCAAGACATAATCACACTTACTAGCACAATTCACATTAAAGGAAGAAATGAGAATGTCTCAGACTGGTGCCAGTCCTTTCAGGATGTTGTGATGGTTGATATGCTCAAAATTTAAATTTAATCAGGGACTTGTTCTAACTGTCAAATTGCACATGGGATTTTACGCCAATATAGGCCATTTAGCATAAGCTTTGGGTTTTTTTTTGTATACCTCTGATCAACACTGTAGGATAATAGTTTGGACATATTGGAGCATATTTATCATACTCTGGTGCTCGTGCACCAGTGTATGATTGCCCCACCGCTGTATGTTCGCAGCGGGATACATCAAGAGGCTTCCGCCTCACATATGAAAAGTCGCGGGCAGCAGCGAGTGCGCCCTCCGCTTGGCCGACCGCGCCCCCCCTTCATGCCCCACTGGGGCAAATAATCGCAAGTGCTACCAATAAGCTAGCATTTGCAATTATTTCAGGGCCTCTGCGCCACTGGCGTGGCGCCGAGTTCCTGAAAGATATGCCCCACTAGACCTATGTTCTATATCCAGTACAGAAAAAAGTTTATCTTAATACCTAATTTTAAGAACTAAAAAACCTAAATCCCTAAAATGTATAAAATTCAGTAGTCATAACTCTCTGGGGATTTTTCTGTTTGGTTAGAGAGACAAAAATTCCTAATAAACAAGTTATATGAATATATATGAATGTTTACTGTAGTTGAAGTTTATGAAACTTTTTAAGCCTACATTTGTTTTTTTTATTATGAATCACTGCAGGTCAATTGTGTTTTTAAAAGCAGCTTATACGTTCATCTGTTTTTTAATTTATTTATTTGAGATTAAATAAAAAACTTGAACTTAAAGTGCTTCTCCAGACATATACATTAATAAATGTATGCATATACCAAGCTACCAATTGTGTTTGCTTCATGGAACTTATAGATTACAAATTTGTAAACACTTCAGGTTCTATCTCCTAAACTCATGTAGTCTAAGATTTTAATTTCTCTGTAATTTGAGATAATTTTAGGTTGGGAAATCAAGTGGACATTTGGTATACTGGACTTAGGGACACAGCCTAAAATGACCTTCAGGACACAGCACTTTTTTTTTTTTTTTTTCCCTGTTCAAATTCCAAAAGACATAAGTTTTATATTCTATATCCGACATGGGCTTGTTTTTTGTGATAAGATTTGTATTTTCCAAAGGGTTAAATTTTATGGTAAAAATACCATAATTATTTAAATTTATTAACTCTTTACTGCAGTGGAACGAAATAAAAAACACCTGTTTTTGAATAAAACCTTTACTCAGTTCACCATATTGTATAATACACATGATAAAATGATTCTGTAGGTTAGTAAGATCAACCCCATAACGCTGTTGCCCTTTTTAGTTTTTTTTCCCTTCCATTTTTCACTCCCCACCTTTAAAAATCTATAACTTTTTTATTTTTCCATGTAAAGAACTCTGTGATGGTAGGTTTCTGTGTAACAAATTGCACTTCATAATGATGGTATTTAATTTTCCATGTCGTGTACTGGGAAGCGGGAAAAAAATTCCAAATACAGTGAAAATGGAGGAAAAACGCATTTGCGCCGTTTTCTTGTAGGCTTGGATTTTATAGCTTTTACTGTGCGCCGCAAATGACATATCAGTGCGTTCACGAGGATACCAAATTTTTATAGGTTTTTTAATGTTTTCTTACATTTACAAAAATTAAAACCTGTACAAATTTTTTTTTGATTTTGCCATCTTCTGACCCTAATAACCTTTTCATACTTCATTGTATGGAGCTGTGGATGGTGTCATTTTTTGCGAATTTTGATGAGGTTTTCAATGCTGACATTTTGAGGACTGTACGACCTTTTGATCACTTTTTATAGACTTTTTTTGATATTTATTAAAATGACAAAAAAAGTGCCATTTTCGACTTTAGGCACTATTTTCCGTTACGGGGTTAAACACAGTAAAAAACTGTTCTTATATTTTGATAGATCAGGAATTTTCGGATGCGGCGATACCTAATGTGTTTATGATTTTTCCTGTTTATTTATATCAGTTCTCGGGAAAGGGGGTGATTAGAATTTTTAGGTTTCTTTATTATAATTTTTCTTAAAACTTTTGCCTACGTGTCGCCAAATTCTGAGACATATTATATTTTTATTCCTCAGTCAAAAGAGGGTTATTAGGGCTAATGTATTGCATGAAAAATAAAGGTTAGATTGGTACTAGAGATGAGCGAGCACTAAAATGCTTGAGTGCTCGTTACTCGGGTCAAACTTTTCCCAATGCTCGAGTATCGAATAACGAACCCCATTGAAGTCAATGGGAGACTTGAGCATTTTTCACTGAAAGAACACATTGAAAGAACACTAAAGAAGAACGCATTGCAGATGTTTGCAGATGTTTTCACTGAAAGAACACATTGAAAGAACACAGTGAAAAACACATTGCAGATGTTCCGTACATCTGCTAACTTATCGGAAGACACACGCGCCGAACGGAGTTCTTCACAATAGTATATGAAGAACAATATGTGTGAAGAATACATTGCAGATGTTTCCATACATCTGCAATGTGTTCTTCACACATAATGTTCTTCACATACTATTGTGAAGAACTCCATTCGGTGCGCGCGTCTTCTGATAAGTTATCAGATGTTCGAAACATCTTCTGATAAGTTAGTGGATGTTCTTTTCTTAATTAAATGCTCGATCTCGAACAGGGGAAATACTCGTCCGAGCAACGAGCCGTTCCGAGTACTCTAATACTCGAATGAGCATCAAGCTCGGACGAGTATACTCGCTCATCTCTAATTGGTACTATTACAGGCTACAAATGACTGTTTGATCACTTTCTATTACATATTTTTGGGAGATAGGAACCACTAAAATTGCAATTTGTAATTCGTTTTTTATTTTTCACAAACTTCACAATATTGGTATGATTATGTAATATCTTCTTGGCCAAGGGCACAAGGGCACAACAATACCAATTTTGTGGAGAGGAGGGTTTTTTAACACAAATACTTCTGTACTGTAATGTATTGTAAGTGTCAGTGCTTTATTGACAGTTTGACTTTTAGACCTAGTCTTCTACTGAGCCTAATAGGCAACTGTACATAGCAGCCACTAATGTCTCGACCTGACCTTGCAGTGGCAACCCCCCAGGCTAGAAGAGTGACAGAAGGAATCCTGTATATGATAATTTTCAAGACCATGGTGGGGCATACTTTAAATGCATTTAATTCTATCCTCCTTTAGTCTAGATCAAAGCTCCAAGAGGAGATAAACCACTATAAACAAAAAGAATCTTAAACATGTTAGGTGTCACGGGTGCCCCCCATGCCCACACCAGTGCTCTCCTGTGTGGCGCTGCCCCGTCCTCAGCTCTGGTCCCGACTAGGCCACTCACGACCAAGGGAGCCACCACCCGCTGTGGTCCAGAGGGTCCACAGATCCACCCTTGCCTGACAGTACAATCTAGCCTTGGACCCCGTCAAGGAGTCAACTCCAGAACGGACTGATTTTCACAGCGTTGTTGCCCGGCAGTCTCAACAGATAGTTGCTCAAGGAGAACTTCTAGGCAAAGTTGCCGCCGCTCTTCAATAGCTGCTTAACTCCCAGCAACAGGCTCCTGTGACTACTCCTGCAACTTCTCCAGTTTCCCCGGTATGTTTTCCGGCAGGAGGATTGAGGCTCAGACTTTCTATGCCAGATAAATTTGATGGCGACCCCAAATTATGCAGGGCTTTATCACCCAGTGCTCGCTGCACATTTCATTGATGCCATCCCAGTTTGTCACCGAATTCTCTAAGGTGGCCTTTATTGTCAGTTTTCTCTCTGGGAAGGCCCTGGCCTGGGCTGATCGCCTATGGGACAAAGGCGATCCAGTCATGGCCACCCATGCTGCGTTCCTGTCTGAATTCCGCTATGTGTTTGAGAAATCCGCACGAGCCTCCTCAGGTCAAGTGGCACTGGAGACTCATCTGTGGGCAAATATATGCTGTCAAGTTCCGCACCCTGGCTTCCGAGCTCTACTGGAATGATGCGGCCTTGTCAGCAACTTTCAAAATCACCCTGGCCACTCGAATAGAGGTGTGGTTCATGGAGTGTGCTGGAGAACTGCATCACGAGCAGCCACAGGCTCTGCTACCCCGACTACCTCACTTGGCTCCGGTTTTCCAAAAGCCGCTCCAGCCTCCAACTGCACAGTCTGCCTAAAAACACATCCATGAATAAAGAATGGTAACAGAATGTCCTCCAAGAGCAACTTCTCCCAAACGTCCAAGAGCAGTTTGGTTATCAACAATGCCTTTTCCAGCATGATGGAGCACCTTGCAATAAAGCAAAGGTGATAACTGAATAGCTCAGGGAACAAAACATAGAGGGGGTCATTTACTAAGGGCCCGAATCACGTTTTTCTGTTAGGTTACCCGATTTTTTCAGTTTTGCACCGTTTTTCCCTGAATTTGCCCGGGATTTTGGCGCACGCGATCGGATTGTGGCGTATCGGCGCCGCCATGCATGCAACGGAAATCGGGCAGCATGGCCGTCAGAAAACCCGACGGATTCGGAAAAACAGCTGTAATTTAAAAAAAAGTGTCGCCTGACACGCGCTTACCTGCACCCAGGATAGCTTGGTGAACTCCGACGGACTTCAGCGTAGCAGCGACACCTAGTGGACATCGGGCACACTACCTTAGTGAACCGCCGGAAGACCCGAATCCTCCACACAGAACGCGCCACTGGATCGCGAATGGACTGGGTAAGTAAATCTGCCCCAGAGATTTTGGGTCCATGGCCTAGAAACTCCCCAGATCTTAATCCCATTGAGAACTTGTGGTCAATCATAAAAAGACGGATGGAAAAAACAAAAAAACAACAAATTGTGACAAAATGAAATTATTGATTGTGCAAGAATGGACTGCTATCAGTCAGGATTTGGTCCAGAAGGTGATTGAGAGCTGCCAGGGAGAATTACAGAGGCCCTGAAGAAGAAGGGTCAACACTGCAAATATTGACTTGCCGCATTAACTCATTCTGACTGTCAATAAAAGCTTTTGTTACTCATAATATGATTGCACTTGTATTTCTGTATGTGATAAAAACATCTGAAACACATAAAAACCAGAGGGCAACGTGAAAATATAATATTTGTGTCATTCTCAAAACTTTTGGCCATTTTGACTGTACACTGACAGTGCACGGACCATATATACAACCATGTGAATAAGATCTGTCAGCAGATATCAACAGTGTAATATTTAATGTTATTCTAAGTAATTAAATAAGTTATATTTCAGTAAATGGCAAAATATAGTGAAGCCTTTAGAAAGGTGAGAGGGAGGTAAAAACTGAAAGGTAAAAATGAAATTTTTTAGGTATTATATTATAGACAACTTTTTATCTGAGATTTTTTGTATGATTCACAAGTTGAAGTTTCAAGCGCTCATCTAGCTCATTAGTTTAACCTGACTTGACAACTACTGCAAAATTTGTTTCTATACTAATTATTATGCTGTTTGGAGAGCAATGAAGTTACCTGTTTGGTATCTTCATTCAGACCAATTTAACCGTGCTTAATTAAAAAATCTACTTAATTTTGCAATTAGTTTAATAGATTAAACATAGAGCAATGGACTTCAAACATCTCATCAGTGAACTTTCATTGCCTCATCTTTAGCAAAAGCAAGTAGGTATAATTAAACTTTGCCAATTTGTACACATTTTACAGAATCCTGCATCATTATAATTCAGATACATGGCATTCCCTGGTGGAATACAATTTAGCTTGTAAATTCAGTTAAAAGTTGGAATTTGCTCTTAATAATTCTGTTTAGTTTTTTCAGACGGTAGATGTATAGTAGAAACTATTGGATCTAACAGAACACTTTTATGGCATTGCCATCCTTTGTTGGACAAGAGTTCCTCAGAGGCTATTGGACCTAGGTGCAAATATAATATAATATATGCAACATTTAATGTTATACAGCTGATGAAAAAATATGTATTTATTTCTGTGTATATAAATAAAAGTGGTTACAAATATGTGTGCTAGCTTCACTACATCACTTTTTATCCTATATTGTAACAGTGAGTAATCTTTATATAAAGTACTGTGGAGACCAATATGTAAGTATTGGAATTAGTCTGTAAACTGTCTGTGGAACACATTTATTTGTCCAAATTATTTACCATTATTTTGTAATTCACAGCTTTTAATATATTGAATTCAAGTATCTGAAAATTACTTTTTGCTATGTAGAAATATCTATTATTATGGAAAATTGAGATTTCAATGCAATCTTTTGTCTTAAAGGGGTTTTATGATATACTAAAATCTTAGTAATTTTCAGAGTGGAATCAATCGTGTTCAAATTGGATATATATAAAATATATATATTATGTTCGTAAGTTGAATTTTTATGTACTGTAAGTCGGAACTATATATTTTATATTTGTAGTCCCAGTCAAAAATTTTTTGATCTCTGTGACTACCAGCTGTGCTGACAGTTTGACCTGCAACCTGTTCTGATATCAAGCAGGACATTCTCTCTCCTGTAGAGGACAGATCTCATAGTAGCTGTGTGCAGGGGAATCCTCCCTGAGGAGATGTCAGGCAGAAGAGAGGGAGGGAAACATTTTAATAGATGTATCGGGATGTAAGCAGAGAAGGAACCATGTCTATTGGTATTTCTGCATCTTCGGGCTTCCCCTGACACAAGGTCTCAGGATAGACAGGATTTGTACTCACAACCATGCCTTAGAGATAGAGAACAGTGTCTTTATTTATTGGAATATGCACCTAGTGATTGTCAATGGGAGGATTTTATCTAAGACCTTCAATGGAGCTTCCATATAGTTGCCCCATTACACAAGCTTAATGCACTGGTATATAGAGTGTATGTTCTTAAAAATCCTTCTATATATATCAATAGATTATCTTTTTTTAAAAAATAATTAATTTGATTCATTTAATTTAAATTAATTTTAAATAGTTAATTTAAAATAATGTATTGATATATAGAGAGATTTCTGAGAAGATACATCTCTGTATGTCAGTGCATTGACCTTGTGTAACAGTGTAAGTCTGTGGAAGGTCTAGTGAAGCTAGATTTAGCTAGATAAAATACTCTCATTGACAACCATTAAGTCCATAGTCTGGTGGATAAAGGCACTGTACTGTATCTCTATGGCATGTTAGAGAGTGGAGATTATGGTGGACATTTATTTAAAGTGCTGTTATGCCAGTTTGGTTTCTGTCTAGCTGTCAGTAACGAGGTACATATTTAATTTTTTGCACATAGTAGTTAATATTTCTGTCTCTGGGTCCATTTTCTATCTTGAAATGTGTGCAGCAGTCTGAGAATTTGCAGACCAGGCTGCCGAGGAGCAATGCCCACTGTAATAATAGCTAAAGGACAGACCCAACATTGTGCACCAGATTATCAGCACCCGAATTTCCACATGTGGAGAGCTCTGACTCAGCAGACTTCCAAGTGAAGGTTTCTATTCGGCTAGACCAACTTTATGTTGGTCTTTTC
Source organism: Engystomops pustulosus (assembly GCF_040894005.1). Classification (NCBI taxonomy): domain Eukaryota; kingdom Metazoa; phylum Chordata; class Amphibia; order Anura; family Leptodactylidae; genus Engystomops; species Engystomops pustulosus. The sequence continues at coordinate 112,465,260 of NC_092412.1, forward strand.
GCCACCACACCCCGAAAATCCAATTTTTATGGCACCAATCACTTATAGATGGTCAGAAAGAAGAACAGGCAGTGGGAGCACCACAGATAAAGGTGAAAACTGCATAGTAAATTCTCCCTGTGAGTTCAAATAAAAACGTGTTTGCATTAGCACACTGCAGGCTGTGCTTCCATTGCATTTGTAGGAGCTATATATTTTCCCATTGAGGCAATAAGTGGGTAAAAGAGCTCTTGAGAAATGGCCGTTAACAACACTATCCCTGAAAATGCGGCCTCTTTTTTAAGGAGGGATTGTCTTCTACTTGTCCCGTGTCACTAGGAGATGAAAAGGCAATAAGCAGGTGTCAGTTTTGGGAGGCTAACCTTAAGGCTCAATGTCATGTTTGTCTTCCTGAATCTGAGTTCCCTATTTAAGATAGCCTCTGACCGTGAGCCAGGTTCTCAATTCTCTGACCTGAGTCACAAATTCAGACGTAGATGAATTCCTACGTAATGTTTGATACTGACCAAATAGAATCCCTTTCCTAAGGGAAGGGGGTGGTTGGGCTCCCACCAAAGCAGGGCATTAGGGGATGTAGGTTTCCTGTAAATAGTTGTTTCTAGTATACCTGTTGATGATTTCGTGATGAGAACATCTAGGAACAGTAGTCTTGAGGGGTGTATTTATTAGGTGAGTCTGATGCCAAGATGATTGAGATTGAGATCCTCCACTAGTTCCTCAAATTGCTTAAAATCTCCTTCCCAGATAATGAAAACATCAGTGATGTAGCGAGCCCACATGCTCAAAAGATCAACCCAGCAGAGACCCCCATTCTTATGATTAAAGGTGCAATTACATTTCCACCAGCCCAGAAACAATGTAACTACAAAACTGTTCATTGCTGTGCCCCTGACCTGGTGGTATGTTTTGGCATTGAATTTAAAAAAATTGGGTCTAAGAGAGAAATTGAATAATTGTAGAACATACCGGTAATGTGCTTCATATTGGGTTCCCCTATTATTCAGGAATGATTGGAGTGTTCTGAGACCTAGCTTGTAAAGTATGGGTTAGTACAGAGCCTCAACATTGATACTGATGATGTAGCTGGATGGGATAATTTACAATCCATCTAAACATCTAAGAAGGTTGGTTATGACCCTTGTGTTGGATGGTAGAGTGGTGACAAATGGTGCCAGTATTCTATCTATGTACACTCATAGAGGTTGGTTTATGTATTGTACACCAGAAACATTAGGTCTGTCTTTTGGGGAAGGAAGGGGGGGATAGTGCCTTTATGTACTTTGGGGAATACATAAAAAGTAGCAATTTTCTTTTGTTTGGATAGAAGGTAATTGTATTTCTCCTTTTTCCGTCCATAATTTAGCAATTTTATGGACGGAAAATACCGCTTAAATGACTTTTTTTGTGAGATGTAAGTCAGAGGATCCATCTACCAAACTAATTGTACTCTTTTGTCCTCGGTTAGAACTATAAATTTCAGAGGTGGATTAGTAAAAATGCCCATTGTACACATATCCCCAAGCCTGAAAAATTATACCACCCAAAAGCCAATGAACAACATAATTATTGTAATGAGGATTCTGGACGCAGGAAGGACAGACTGGACAGGGAAACTTAAACTGGGCCCCCTAAAATATCAACTGCCTACTTATTGGGTCCACCCTAACCAGGGGCCAGTAACTGTGCAATGTTCTCTTCCTATGTGAAGATACAAAACAAGACTCACAATAGCACAAGAAAATGAGTCTAGGTCACAACATGGCATACAAGGCACAAAGTTGCTAATACAAAGGGATAGTCTCAGAACAATAGCCACAAATTCAAAAACAAGATTTACTGGAACTATAGTGCAGCACGGACAAAAGTTAGCCAGGAAATATAACCAGCAAAAAACTAGCTGTCCTTAACAGCAGGTTAACTGGGTGTGGGGCAACTGGTCTTAATACAGCCAACAACATAAACCAAAGTTTACAGTAGGAATGGCATAATGCAGACAGAGGAAGATGCTATTTTTATCTAATAAACTCAGCAATAATTGAAAGATACTTTGATATGGTAGAATAAATAACATATTATTAGAGATGAGCGAACATGCTCGTCCGAGCTTGATGCTCGGTCGAGCATTAGGGTACTCGAAACTGCTCGTTACTCGGACGAATACTTCGCCCGCTCGAGAAAATGGCAGCTCCCGCCGTTTTGCTTTTTGGCGGCCAGAAACAGAGCCAATCACAAGCCAGGAGACTCTGCACTCCACCCAGCATGACGTGGTACCCTTACACGTCGATAGCAGTGGTTGGCTGGCCAGATCAGGTGACCCTGGGATAGACTAGCCGCTGGCCGCGCTGCTCGGATCATTCTGTCTCTGGATGCCGCTAGGGAGAGAGCTGCTGCTGCTCAGGGAAAGCGTTAGGGTGTTCTATTAGCTTACTGTTAGGCAGGAGTGATTCTCAAAGAACCCAACAGCCCTTCTTAGGGCTACAATAACGTTCTACTTTTTTTATTTTAATTTGCATCTTTTACCATTTTGTGAGGAATTAGCAGGGGGACTTGCTACCGTTGTGTTTAGCTCTTAGTGGCACACATATCCATAGCAAAGACCGAAGTGGGAAAATTCAGTAGGGGTTGGATTTCTATTAGGCAATAACTCAGTGTCATCTCATCTGGCATAGTACTGTGCTTCCTTTGATACTTGGCTAGAAAATAGCCATAGGAGAATACAAACAGCTTCTTGAAGCCTACAGTAGCGTTCTATATATTTGATTTCTGGTTGATCTGCTGGTGGCTGTAGTTTCTGCAGTGCATGTACTTGCCAATTCTGAGCAATTTGTAGTGAGACTTGCGACCGCTGTGTTCTGCGCTTAGTGGCGCACATATCCATAGCAAAGGCTGAAGTGGCAAAATTCAGTAGGGGTTGGATTTCTATTAGGCAATAACTCAGTGTCATCTCATCTGGCATAGTACTGTGCTTCCTTTGATACTTGGCTAGAAAATAGCCATAGGAGAATACAAACAGCTTCTTGAAGCCTACAGTAGCGTTCTATATATTTGATTTCTGGTTGATCTGCTGGTGGCTGTAGTTTCTGCAGTGCATGTACTTGCCAATTCTGAGCAATTTGTAGTGAGACTTGCGACCGCTGTGTTCTGCGCTTAGTGGCGCACATATCCATAGCAAAGGCTGAAGTGGCAAAATTAAGTAGGGGTTGGATTTCTATTAGGCAATAACTCAGTGTCATCTCATCTGGCATAGTACTGTGCTTCCTTTGATACTTGGCTAGAAAATAGCCATAGGAGAATACAAACAGCTTCTTGAAGCCTACAGTAGCGTTCTATATATTTGATTTCTGGTTGATCTGCTGGTGGCTGTAGTTTCTGCAGTGCATGTACTTGCCAATTCTGAGCAATTTGTAGTGAGACTTGCGACCGCTGTGTTCTGCGCTTAGTGGCGCACATATCCATAGCAAAGGCCGAAGTGGCAAAATTCAGTAGGGGTTGGATTTCTATTAGGCAATAACTCAGTGTCATCTCATCTGGCATAGTACTGTGCTTCCTTTGATACTTGGCTAGAAAATAGCCATAGGAGAATACAAACAGCTTCTTGAAGCCTACAGTAGCGTTCTATATATTTGATTTCTGGTTGATCTGCTGGTGGCTGTAGTTTCTGCAGTGCATGTACTTGCCAATTCTGAGCAATTTGTAGTGGGACTTGCGACCGCTGTGTTCTGCGCTTAGTGGCGCACATATCCATAGCAAAGGCTGAAGTGGCAAAATTCAGTAGGGGTTGGATTTCTATTAGGCAATAACTCAGTGTCATCTCATCTGGCATAGTACTGTGCTTCCTTTGATACTTGGCTAGAAAATAGCCATAGGAGAATACAAACAGCTTCTTGAAGCCTACAGTAGCGTTCTATATATTTGATTTCTGGTTGATCTGCTGGTGGCTGTAGTTTCTGCAGTGCATGTACTTGCCAATTCTGAGCAATTTGTAGTGAGACTTGCGACCGCTGTGTTCTGCGCTTAGTGGCGCACATATCCATAGCAAAGGCTGAAGTGGCAAAATTCAGTAGGGGTTGGATTTCTATTAGGCAATAACTCAGTGTCATCTCATCTGGCATAGTACTGTGCTTCCTTTGATACTTGGCTAGAAAATAGCCATAGGAGAATACAAACAGCTTCTTGAAGCCTACAGTAGCGTTCTATATATTTGATTTCTGGTTGATCTGCTGGTGGCTGTAGTTTCTGCAGTGCATGTACTTGCCAATTCTGAGCAATTTGTAGTGAGACTTGCGACCGCTGTGTTCTGCGCTTAGTGGCGCACATATCCATAGCAAAGGCCGAAGTGGCAAAATTCAGTAGGGGTTGGATTTCTATTAGGCAATAACTCAGTGTCATCTCATCTGGCATAGTACTGTGCTTCCTTTGATACTTGGCTAGAAAATAGCCATAGGAGAATACAAACAGCTTCTTGAAGCCTACAGTAGCGTTCTATATATTTGATTTCTGGTTGATCTGCTGGTGGCTGTAGTTTCTGCAGTGCATGTACTTGCCAATTCTGAGCAATTTGTAGTGGGACTTGCGACCGCTGTGTTCTGCGCTTAGTGGCGCACATATCCATAGCAAAGGCCGAAGTGGCAAAATTCAGTAGGGGTTGGATTTCTATTAGGCAATAACTCAGTGTCATCTCATCTGGCATAGTACTGTGCTTCCTTTGATACTTGGCTAGAAAATAGCCATAGCAATAGGATAGCATTGTTTGGTTTTAAAAACTCAAAAAAAAAAAAAAAACACAAAAAAAAAAAAAAAACACAAAAAAAAACAAAAAAAAGTAAAAAAAAAAATAAAGTTATAACTCTCATTTTAAAAATGTTTAACCCGAGGGCTAGGGGTAGAGGACGAGGGCGGGGACGTGGGCGTCCAACTACTGCAGGGGTCAGAGGCCGTGGTCCTGGGCGGGGTGAGACACCACCTGCTGATGAGGGAGCAGGGGAACGCCGCAGAGCTACACTCCCTAGGTTCATGTCTGAAGTTACTGGGACTCGTGGTAGAGCACTGTTGAGGCCAGAACAGTGCGAACAGGTGATGTCGTGGATTGCTGACAATGCTTCGAGCAATTTGTCCACCACCAGTCAGTCTTCCACGCAGTCCACCCATGTCACCGAAATCGCCACTCCTCCAGCTCCTGCACCTCAGCCTCCTCCCCCCCAGTCTGCCCCCTCCCAGGAAAATTTGGCATTTGAACCGGCATACTCTGAGGAACTGTTTTCTGGACCCTTCCCACAGTCACAAACCACTTGTCCGGTTGCTGCTGAGCAATTTTCCGATGCCCAGGTTTTCCACCAGTCACAGTCTGTGGGTGATGATGACCTTCTTGACGTAGTGGAAGTGTGTAAAGAGGTGTCCGACGATGAGGAGACACGGTTGTCAGACAGTGGGGAAGTTGTTGTCAGGGCAGGAAGTCCGAGGGGGGAGCAGACTGAGGGATCGGAGGATGATGAGGTGACAGACCCAAGCTGGGTTGAGAGGCCGGGTGAACACAGTGCTTCTGAGACGGAGGAGAGTCCTCGACCTGAACAGGTTGGAAGAGGCAGTGGTGGGGCCAGACGGAGAGGCAGGGCCAGAGCTGGTGCATCAGCGCCACTGTCAACTAGTGAAGCTCCCGTGGTGAGGGCTCTTGCGGCGAGGGCTAGATCTTCAGAAGTGTGGAGGTTCTTTAAGGAAACACCGGATGACCGACGGACTGTGGTGTGCAACATTTGCCAAACCAGGCTCAGCAGGGGTTCCACCACTACTAGCTTAACTACCACCAGTATGCGCAGGCATATGAATGCTAAGCACCCCACTCAGTGGCAACAAGCCCGTTCACCTCCGGCCGTGCACACCACTGCTCCTTCCCCTGTGTCAGCTGCTAGTCAGCCCCCTGCCCAGGACCCTGCCACAAAAACCCCATCGTCGCCTCCACGATCCTCCACAGCATCCACCAGCGTTCAGCTCTCCATACCCCAGACGCTGGAGCGGAAACGCAAATATAGTGCAACCCACCCGCACGCCCAAGCCCTTAATGTGCACATCTCCAGATTGCTTAGCCTGGAGATGCTGCCCTATAGGCTAGTAGAGACCGAGGCCTTTCGCAACCTCATGGCGGCGGCCGCCCCTCGGTATTCGGTCCCCAGCCGCCACTACTTTTCCCGATGTGCCGTCCCAGCCCTGCACCAGCACGTGTCAGACAACATCATCCGTGCCCTGACCAACGCCGTTTCTGACAAGGTCCACCTGACCACGGACACGTGGACGAGTGCTGCCGGGCAGGGCCACTATATATCGCTGACGGCACATTGGGTTAACTTGGTGGAGGCTGGGACCGAGTCTGACCCTGGGGCTGCTCATATACTGCCGACGCCGAGGATTGCGGGGCCTACCTCGGTCCAGGTGTTTCAGGCCTACTATGCCTCCTCCTCCTCCCACCCCTCCTCCACCTCCTCCTCCGAACTACCATCCGTGGGCACGGCGCCATCAGTCGGTAGCTCTAGGCACAGCAGCAGTGCCGTCGCTAAGCGACAGCAGGCGGTGCTCAAACTGCTGAGCCTAGGCGACAAAAGGCACACCGCCCAAGAGCTATTACAGGGCATCACGGCGCAGACTGATCTGTGGCTGGCACCGCTGAACCTCAAGCCGGGAATGGTTGTGTGTGACAACGGCCGTAACCTGGTGGCGGCTCTGCAACTCGGCAGACTGACACATGTGCCATGCCTGGCCCATGTGTTAAATCTGATAGTGCAGCGTTTCCTCAAGACATACCCCAATCTGTCTGATTTGCTCACGAAGGTGCGCCGCATCTGTGCGCATTTCAGGAAGTCCAGCCCAGATGCTGCCACTCTCAGGGCAGCGCAGCGCCGCCTCCAACTGCCCGCTCACCGACTGTTGTGCGACGTGCCCACGAGGTGGAATTCAACACTGACCATGTTATCCAGAGTTTACCAGCAGCGCAGAGCGATTGTAGACTGCCAGATGTCAACTTCCACCAGAACTGGTAGTCAGGTCAGTCAGCTTCCTCAAGTCTACAATGAGGAGTGGACGTGGATGTCTGATATCTGTCAGGTGCTGAGTAACTTTGAGGAGTCAACACAGATGGTCAGTGGCGATGCCGCCATCATCAGCCTCACCATCCCGCTGCTTGGCCTGTTGAAAAACTCTCTGGTCAGCATGAAGTCGGAAGCTTTGCGCTCGTCACAAGAGACGGGGGAAGAATATTCCCTTGTTGATAGCCAAAGCACCCTGAGGTCTGTTTCTCAGCGCATATCGGAGGAGGTGGAGGTGGAGGAGGATGAGGAGGAAGAGGAGGAGAATGTTGGCGAGACACAAGAGGGGACCATTGTTGAGTCCTTCACTGTTCAGCGTGTATGGGCAGAAGAAGAGGAGTTGGAGGAGTTGGAGGAGGAGGAAATGGACAGTCAGGCCAGTGAGGGGAGTGAATTCTTACGCGTTGGTACTCTGGCGCATATGGCAGATTTCATGCTAGGCTGCCTATCCCGTGACCCTCGCGTTCAAAGAATTTATTCCAGCACCGATTACTGGGTGTTCACTCTCCTGGACCCACGGTACAAGCAAAATCTTCCCACTCTCATCCCTGGAGAGGAAAGGAGTGTGAGAATGCATGAATACCAGCAGGCCCTGGTGCACAAGCTGAAACAGTATTTCCCTTCTGACAGCGCTAGCGGCAGAGTGCGTAGTTCTGCGGGACAAGTAGCGAGGGAGAGTAGGCGAGCAGGCAGCTTGTCCAGCACTGGCAAGGGTACGCTTTACAAGGCTTTTGCCAGCTTTATGTCACCCCAGCAAGACACTGTCACCTGTCCCCAGTCTCGGCAGAGTAGGGCTGATCTTTACAGAAAGATGGTGAGGGAGTACGTAGCTGACCATACCATCGTCCTAAATGATCACACAGCTCCCTACAACTACTGGGTTTCAAAGCTGGACATGTGGCACGAACTGGCGCTCTACGCCTTGGAGGTTCTTGCCTGCCCTGCCGCTAGCGTCTTGTCCGAGCGGGTTTTCAGTGCAGCTGGTGGCATCATCACCGATAAGCGTACACGCCTGTCGACTGACAGCGCTGACAGGCTGACGCTTATAAAGATGAATAAAGCATGGATTTCTCCTAATTTCCAATCTCCAGCAGGTGAAGGAAGCTCAACCTGAATAATTTATCCACTCCTCCTCCTCTTCCTCATTTTCCTCCTTCTCCTGCTCTTTGTACAGTAAAGCAGAGGAAACTGGCTATTTTTTGACAGGGCCCACTGGCTCTACCTATAGTACTTTATGCATTTAATTTTTCTGGAGGGCCACCTACCCGGTCCTCTGTTTGAAACAATTTTTGTGAGTGCCACATACAGGCACTCAATCTATTCCATTTTTCTGGAGGGCCACCTACCCGGTCCTCTGTTTTAAAAAATTTTTGGGACTGCCACATACAGGCACTCAATCTATTCCATTTTACTGCAGGGCCACCTACCTGCTCCTCTGGTTTGAACAATTTTTGGGACTGCCACATACAGGCACTCAATCTATTCCATTTTACTGCAGGGCCACCTACCTGCTCCTCTGGTTTGAACAATTTTTGGGACTGCCACATACAGGCACTCAATCTATTCCATTTTACTGGAGGGCCACCTACCTGCTCCTCTGGTTTGAAACATTTTTGGGACTGCCACATACAGGCACTCAATCTATTCCATTTTACTGCAGGGCCACCTACCTGCTCCTCTGGTTTGAACAATTTTTGGGACTGCCACATACAGGCACTCAATCTATTCCATTTTACTGGAGGGCCACCTACCTGCTCCTCTGGTTTGAAACATTTTTGGGACTGCCACATACAGGCACTCAATCTATTCCATTTTACTGCAGGGCCACCTACCTGCTCCTCTGGTTTGAACAATTTTTGGGACTGCCACATACAGGCACTCAATCTATTCCATTTTACTGCAGGGCCACCTACCTGCTCCTCTGGTTTGAACAATTTTTGGGACTGCCACATACAGGCACTCAATCTATTCCATTTTACTGCAGGGCCACCTACCTGCTCCTCTGGTTTGAACAATTTTTGGGACTGCCACATACAGGCACTCAATCTATTCCATTTTACTGCAGGGCCACCTACCTGCTCCTCTGGTTTGAACAATTTTTGGGACTGCCACATACAGGCACTCAATCTATTCCATTTTACTGGAGGGCCACCTACCTGCTCCTCTGGTTTGAAACATTTTTGGGACTGCCACATACAGGCACTCAATCTATCCCATTTTACTGGAGGGCCACCTACCTGCTCCTCTGGTTTGAAAAATGTTTGGGACTGCCACATACAGGCACTATCCAAATTAAATTGTCTCCATAGCAGCCTCCACACGTTGTCTCCATTGCTACCTCCAAAAGTCGTCCATATAGCTGCCTCCATACATCGTCCCTTTATCAAACGAGGTGTGTCAGGCAGAAATTTGGGTTGTTTTCATGGATTCCACATCAAAGTTGTTAACTTTGTCGCCACCCTGCTGTGTAATCCCCAAAATATACTGGCAAACTTTTACCATTTAGGGATATTATTTCAGCGCTTCTTGCGCATCTGTTTACATTCCCCTCACCCGGCATATCCTAAACTTATAAGAACGCTACTACACTTGATCTTATACAAAAGGTTCTTAGAAGTGCTGTTTGGGGAGTAGCCTAGAGACAGGGGCTTGGATTGGCGAAAGCTCGCCTGGCAGCGGAACGCCAGCTCCATGCGCATCATGCGCTTCTTGCGCATCTGTTTACATTCCCCTCACCCGCCATATCCCAAACTTATAAGAACGCTACTACACTTAACTTGGTGCAGGCTGGGACCGAGTCTGACCCTGGGGCTGGTCATATACTGCCGACGCAGAGAATTGCGGGGCCTACCTCGGTCCAGGTCTCAAAGGCCTACTATACCTCCTCCCACCCCTCCTCCACCTCCTCCTCCTCCGAATTACCATCCGTGGGCATGGCGCCATCAGTCGGTAGCTCTAGGCACAGCAGCAGTGCCGTCGCTAAGCGACAGCAGGCGGTGCTGAAACTGCTGAGCCTAGGCGATAAAAGGCACACCGCCCAAGAGCTATTACAGGGCATTCCACATCAAAGTTGTTAACTTTGTCGCCACCCTGCTGTGTAATCCCCAAAATATACTTGCAAACTTTTACCATTTAGGGATATTATTTCAGCGCTTCTTGCGCATCTGTTTACATTCCCCTCACCCGGCATATCCTAAACTTATAAGAACGCTACTACACTTGATCTTATACAAAAGGTTCTTAGAAGTGCTGTTTGGGGAGTAGCCTAGAGACAGGGGCTTGGATTGGCGAAAGCTCGCCTGGCAGCGGAGCGCCAGCTCCATGCCAAGATCCAACTAACATAGTTTTAACTGCAGCACCTTTAATCTACTACTAGTTCACTGCCTCCATACATCGTCCCCTTATCAAACGAGCTGTGTCAGGCAGAATTTTGGGTTGTTTTCATGGCTTCCATGTTAACTTTGTCGCCACCCTGCTGTGTAATCCACAAAATATACTGGCAAACTTTTATCATGTACCGATATTATTTGAGCGCTTCTTGCTCACCTCCTTTGGTTCCTCTCTGCCACCCATTGGTTTGAAGCCTGAGTCCATTTAGGGTATGTCGCCATGACACTCTCTAGCCTGCTGCCGCTGCCTCTGCATGAAGTCCCCTATAGTGTCAGGGTCAATTATTGGATGTTTTAGATGCTATCTAGCTTCATTCTGTCACTCTGTCATGGCCATGCTGTTGCCCATAATTTTGGCATAATGGTGCGATTATGCAGCCTCAGAGGCATCCATGCATGCTGCCCCTGCTGTTTCCTGTCCATTTCCGTGGTGTTTCCATCCTTTTCTGAGGTTCCCAGGTGTTTGGCCAAGCTTCCCTGTGCAGAGCCTTGGTCCCCTTGAAAAATGCTCGAGTCTCCCATTGACTTCAATGGGGTTCGTTATTCGAGACGAGCACTCGAGCATCGGGAAAAGTTCGTCTCGAATAACGAGTACCCGAGCATTTTAGTGTTCGCTCATCTCTACATATTATATAATGAAGAGCTTTTTACAGATTTTGCCTTTTGACATTAGTAACATTATATAATTTGTATCTCTTCATTTTAGGATTCTCTCTAAGACAACTGCTGTCTTTTGAATTAAATACAGTAGCTGTACGCTACATTTATGTCCACATAAGTTGTTGAGGCTAATGATTATTTGTTGGCATGTTCTAAACAAAGGTACACAGGTATGAAATACTATCTATCTGGGATGACATGGTACATTACTGAGAAACTTAAATTAAAGTGTCCAGTTAATAAAGATTGTCTAGGCTGGTGATAGAAATGAAGGCCAGTGCAGGTTTATCTACGTTAAATGTAATCTGTCCCCACCTTTTGGCTCATATTGACAAAAATGTTGAAGACACATATAATGCAACTTTATCTATTGACAGACATGTTAATCTCAGCATTTTGTCTGTGTGTGTGCTGTCAATATAGACTTCATTACTTGTATGATTCCCATCCCACTTAGTTCTTGCATTCATTAGTTCTTGAATTGCATTCCCTCCACTATTCAGCCTTCTGACTTAAAGCTCTGTCCCTATATTGTGGGTTAACCCTGAACCAGGTTTACCCACAATTCATAAATATGATGACTCTCTACCAATATTACATTAATATTACAGCTCAATATACCACAGTATAATTAATGCTTATACTTTGTATAGGGTTCAGCTTGGTCACCTAGTTGTCTAAATAGTTTATGTGCCACCTACAAAAATGGGCCGAAAACTGGCTTAAAAAAATGGTGTAGTCTATATGTTATATATCTTTTACAAAATGCAATGAAATCTTTATTGTTACATGTAAATAGATTAAAACACATATAAGGTTTTTTAATAAACATTCAAGGTCTACCTTCAGTCAGATATAATAGGTCTAACGAATAGAACCTGCTAATGCAAAGAATGTAACCCATACAAGTATGCTACAGCCAAAATTAGATTCAACGTGCAGAGTGCATGCAATAAAAGTCACTCTAATGTATAGATACAAATGGAATGTGTAATACAATCCAATATGTACATTATGGGTATGTTTACAATTGTATGTGCAATTGTATGTGCATTATCTATGTGTATGTAACAATAAAGATTTCATTGAATTTATATTTGCTTTTACACGTGTTTCTATGAAGTTTTGTAGTTATAAGTGGTATGAGTGGAATAGCTCATTCTCACAATGACAATTCGGATCAAGGATGTTTTGTATGGATCTGTAAAACATTGTCCATGACCTACTGGAGGCCAAAGATGTGCTACACTATGTCTGATTTTTTATACTGGGTTTTATAATGAATTAGCTGTAGCTCCCAGCATTGCCCGGGATAGTAAATAACTGCTCTTAGCTATAACAAAATAGAACGGGTTAACAAAAAATATTTTATATGTATCTATAGACTGTCTCAGACTGTCACTGACCATCTCTGTCACTGACTGTCCCTTTTTTATAACATTTTTGACCTTCTCTGTCTCTGACCTTCTCTGTCTCTGGCAGTCTCTTTCGTTGACTGTCTGTCTCTGACACTCTCATTCCAGTGAATCTCTGACACTCTAATTCCAGTGACTGTTTTTGACACTCTTATTCCAGTGACTATCTCTGTCTCCTAATGTCACTTTGTCTATGGGTAGATTTATCAGGAGTGTCTGAGAGCAGAACTGCTGTAGTGGCCCATGGCAGCTAATCAAAGCTCAAGTTTAATTTTCCTACAGCTGTTTTTAAAATTATAGCTGATCTCTGATTGGTTTCCATGGGCAACTAGAACACTTTTAATCTCAGACATTTCTGATAAATCTCCCCCTATCTTTGTATCCCTATCCAGCTTACCTCACACATAAGCATCTTATACTCATTGCCTATTATAACCAATCACAGCTCAGAGCTTATATTAATGGCCTATGGGAAAACAGCAACCAATCATGGCTCAGGTCTCAATTGCAGCAACAGCAGCAGACAATGGCTCCTGTATATAATGGTTAATAAATGTATTTTGGAAAGCGCGGGGTGAAAATTTCGGCTCAAAACCTACTCTATGACATTCCCCGAGACACAGGCAGCAACTTTGCAAAATTTGGTAATTGTAAACGCAACGATACAGATTCCTTTAGCCGTCATACATACATACACACAAACACTCAGCTTTATATATTAGATATATAAGGAATCTATTAGATTAAAATCAAGAGATTGTATCTTAAAATAGAACATAGTTATAATGACTAAACAATACTTTGAGGAAACATACATTGCCTCATGGAAGTCTCTTACAATGCAACCTGGAATCCCTTAGGGGTTTCCCAATAAATGACATTTATCCAATCCACCGGATAAGCTGAGAAATGTCTAATCATAAGGGATCTGATTATGGGTACCCACTGCCAGTCCTTCATATCTGCCCTGTGATGCAGACTTTTGGCATTGACTTGTTCTGTGAGGGATTCTGTAAGTCTCACAGTAGTCTATGGAGCATTGAAAACACCTGCCATGTGCACTATTGCCTTCAGTAGCACTTTCTAGTGCCTTGAAAGTTCTCTTAATCATATGGTCTCCAATTAGACACACTGAGGGACATTTATCAGAAGTGTCTGATAGCAAACTGTTCTAAAGAGCAAACTTCTCATGGCAACCAATCTGAGTTCAGATTTTATTTTTCAAAAACAGTTTATAAATTAAAAGCTGGGATCTGATTAGCTGTCATGAGCCACTAGAACAGTTTTGCTCTCTTCTGACACTTCTGACAAATTTCCCACTTAGATTAGAAAGTTCCCGTCCTGTGTATGACATTTAAATACCTGTGGAGCGTGGAAAGGGAAGACTTCAAAGCTAAGGCCCACGATCAGTGCCACCAGGAGTGACCTTCTAAATAATTTCGTTGGTGGGTCTGGAAAGCCGCAAACCAGCAAAATTCAGTACGGACCTGTGGTTCGAGTCTGCTCAACCCTAGAGATGAACACCTAGTTAATGCTTTCATGTTGATGTCATCCTGTGACAGAAGATGAAGCATGTCTGTAGGCAACATGGAGATGATTTATCAGAAATACTCCTCTTTACACTGCTGGCTTGCCAAAATATACAGAACTGCCTGGCACTTGGTAGAAAGCTTGCAAATGCTTTTTGCACAAGATCACTGACCTTTTCCCCCTGAAAATGATGGGTGTAAACACTTTAATTAACTTTAATGCTGCTAAAATAAAATACATTGACAATGTGTATAGCTTTAGTATTAATGCAAATGTTTACAATTTGCCAGGCTACTTAGAAAATTTCCTGGAAGTACTTTGAGTATTGTGGTCAATTATGTCAAATTAGTTTTATCCCTTTCCTCTTGCCTTTCTTATTGCAATAGCAATTTATAAGTAGCAATTTACCATTTTCATGCTGAGAAAAACTCCCATCTTTTTGGTCAAATTTCTTTTAAAAATATTTGCTGTTTTGCACACTGCACAGTACTTTTCCAAATAGTGGAGAAGGTTTATCACAGGAGGGTCATGACTTAGACTATTAACTCTGATTCATGAAAGAAACGAGATGAAAGTATAGTACACCTGATCATAGTTAACACAGATTTTCTCAGATGGGGTACTAGGTGTTCCTGCCCCGTGCCTGCTTACTTTTTAAAAATCTCTGAACATTCACTGGTGTTGAATGTTTGCAGGCTTTTACTAAAACTATGTCAGGTAGGACCTGGCGTAGTTTTGTTCCCAATATCTAAGCCTCAACATGTATACACTGTGATGGGGGGGGGGCGTGGTTTTATCATTTAGCGGGGCAAATGATAATTCTCCCTCAGTGAGTCTTCCCAAATCATGTCCATGCAACAAAATTTATCTTATGTAACTCATAACAGTGCCAAAAATTACAATATTTTTTTAATTTTCAAAATGACAATATATCTGTATTATTATTAATTGTCTTGTCTGGTGTCAGTATTATTATATTATCTGGTGTCCGTGTTATTAGTAGGAAAAGTGGAAAATGTACCGGCTTCAATTTTATGGCTAAATATCTCCATTATAAACTTATATAGAAGTCCATTGTTATACAGGACAGTGGGGGTCTCAGCAGTGTATAGGTATATACGTTCAGTGTCGGACTTGGACACCTTGGGCCCACCAGTAAAATCTGATCTTGGAGCCCACCACAGCTATACATTTTTTACATAATCTAATAATAATAATAATAATAATTTAATCATAAAAATATATAGGATAGTTGAGATTCTCTATGCTAAATATATGCATAAATTATAGAGCGGGTACCTTGTCCATCACTACTTTATTATTGGAAAAACCTATATTGTGTATAAATTTACTAAGAATCGAAAGCTTGTTTTTTTTTGTTACGTTGTCTTAAAAGCCATGCTACGATCCTGTATTTCCTCATTTAAAAGATTTTAAAGTCCAATATAAGGTACTATATTACAATATTGGAACAACACACTGCTTTATTTATCAGGGTGCAGATACGTACATAGCTTCTAGAATTTGAAAGATTCGGATGACCAGATCAATACATCTGTTACTGTATGTGTAGCAGTCTCTCTAGGGTGTCTGAGAAGCTTGTGTTGCATGTCCCACAGAGACAGTTTCACTAATGAAACCAAGTCCTGGAACAACATTCTAATAGGATGATATTGATTTGAAATCAGGCATGCTGGGAAGTTCAATAGAATAAAGCCATCTTGTTTACTTTTGCAATGAAAATGTAAGTGAAGACTTCATTTAGCCAGACAAGGTAAAGAATTGTACTGTACCATGCGCATGTAATCAGACGTTCTATCCAGTGCACCACTAAATCTATATTTATTTGCTAAGATGAAGATAAAAGTTTAATGTAATTTTTTTGCTTCTCCTCTAATTTCATTTAGTCTCCCTATTTCTCGGTCCAATTACATATTTAATTTGAAAATGCTCAAGCAGTCAATGTTGAATAATGTTTCCAGGTCCCCTGAAAGATAATCACTATTCAGTTCTCCCAGAGCCATTTTATACATCTATTTTCATTGTGAAATCATTGATATCACTCACATATTATTTAGCCATTTATAGAGTTGTACTGCAGAAATTAAATGTAGACTGCTAAAATATGAGATATATTGGTAATTAATCCTAAATACTGTTGAAAATAAGAAAAATACAAATATTGTACAGTCATGAAAAAGTGGCCACATACCTATTACAATAAATAACAGCTCACGAAAGGATTTCATGATGATTAGACTGGAGGACATTTTCCATTTTATGTGTTGTTTTTTAGCTATAGTGCAGAGATGTAGGGGTTCAACATGAGGGGAAAAACATTAGACTGACATCTGGTGCTCTGGGCGCCTCCTCTCTCAATGCTTCAATGAATCTGGAATAACACAGGACTTGTGCAGTGAAGCCGGGGTGTACTACTCCAGCTTCACTGACAACATCAAGAGCCCTGGACCGAGGTGAGTATAAACTGCCATGGATGCCCCTGAGACCCGTGTTTTGGATAGTAGAAGCACCCGTGTGGCCTTTTGTCTCCCTTACTGCGCCAGGGGTTCCAACGCAATCTCCCAAGGCTTGGCGGGCGGGTCCCGTCTCCTAGGGCGCGTGCTCACTGGCTCTGTAAAATTTAAAGGGCCAGTGCGCTGCTAATTGGCGCTGGCCGGCTGCCAAATCTGTTAAATAGCCAGCCTCTTCCTGTGTTCCCTGCTGGATGTTTGTGCCTTTGAGAAAATTTTGTTTCTGATGCCCTGTGCTTGAGTTCTGAATTACTGTTGTGATCCCGGTTCCGCTCTTGACTACACTCTTTTGCTGCCTGCCCTGACCTATCGCCATGACCCGACTCTTATCTTCTGCTACCTGTCTCGACCTCCTGCCTGTCATTAACCACGAGTTTGCCTTACGATTCTATACTTCGCATTGACCGCCACCGAGAAGTCCAACCTGCTTTACAGCAGGCTCTGGTGAAAACCGGGTACCACTTAGACTCAGGTCCCAGGTGTCAGCTTAAGACATCGTCCGCAGCGGTTCAGTGGATCCACTACCCCTGGTGTCTGACATAAACATTTGTTTTTTTTTAATGTGGTCACAAACAGTAATAATACAGTGCAATTTGGATTACTTAAGCACCAGCCCATAAGGACCTATGGGTGTCCCAAATACACCTGTAATAGCACTCAGCTGTTCCCATATATACAGCATAGTAGTAGTAGTAGTGATCTGTGCCCATATCTACAGGATGGGGATAGTAGTAATGATCTGTGCTCATATATAAATGATAGAAAAAGTAGTATTGAACTGTAGATATATAAATAGATAGATTGTAGGTGAAGTCATAGGAGGGAATACATAGAATAATCATAATACAGCTGTCTGCGTTGCTAACAGACAGTTTGGTCAGGCATCAGGGGGCCCTTTACAGGCTAGTAGTGGAGAACGGTAGAATGAGCAGCTTCCTATACCTTATAGCAGTGGTGGCGAACCTATGGCACGGGTGCCAGAGGTGGCACTCAGAGCCTTCTCTATAGGTACCTGAGCCATCATCCCACCGCAGAGTTCGCCAGATAGCAGACAGGACTCAAGGCCTCTTGCAGTCCTAGGCAGCCCAGGACCGTAGAAGGAAGCTGCAATGATAACCAAAGCTTTTTCTCCTTCTTTCTACTGTATTGGTGTCCTCAGGTGCCTAAACCTGACAGAGCAGGGAGTAATAAGTTACTGTTTAAATTGTCGTATTGGCACTTTGCGAAAAATATGTGGGTTTGGATGTAGTTTGGGCACTCTGAATCTAAAAGGTTTGCCATCACTGCCTTATAGGAATGAATTTCATCTGCATTTATCACCTTCTTGTGCAGCTACATCCTGGGCTCTTGTGATTCTCCTTCCCTCAGTACCTCCTCCATTCCCTGTTGTTAGCTGAAAGGGTCAGGTGATGATCTAGCACTTTTTATGAATGTAATATAGACCTGGCTGAAGCAGGGCAGGCAGCGGAGCAGTGTCTGTGCCTTCTTGCCTACACTAATGCTGTGGGCCTTTATCCCATCAAGCCCGGCACGGTTGCATCCTCTGCAACAGTGATGGTTACGTCCCTGCCCAAAGCTATTAAATCCCGTGCTAAGTCCGAATCAGGGACACCCCCCCCCCAATGTCTGTCGCTTGAAAGCCAGTGTAGCTGCGCCAAAATCCAATAATTTGTGACACAATGTCAGCACAAACCCTTGTTAAATACCTATCAAAGCCCTGCAATCCCTGAAAACGTGGGAAAGTCTGACAAAAGTGTGTGCACGGACCCTTAGTAAATAAGCCCTAATGTTGTGTCAAAATTGTGATGTAAACTGAATGTATACACAATGTGAAAACAAATATGTTATGTACACAACAGTGATGTCACCAGAAACCTGATGTTACCGCAAATGTGATCTAGACGCAAATATGATGTTAACATGATGCAAATGTAAAGTGAACACAAATGTGATTTAATGCAATGTTAATGCATTAATGATATTAGCACATTTACATTGCAATTGCATTTGCATTCACGTCAACGTATCACATTGAACTATTAGTGCTAACGTCACATTGACTTAGTGTTTACATTACATTTGCATTAACATTGCTTCTACATTTTAATTTCATTTCAATAGTTTTTGTCCTTACATATCAGAAACATGGCATTTTGGGTTACACTGTGTTAGCATTAACAGCACGTTTGTGTTCACATTGCATATACATCCAATTTGCATCCCAAATATGTAACATTGAGTTTTTCTAATTAATGTGTTAACGTAATGTTGATGGAATACTAGCGGAATGTTAACGCAATGTGTGAACACAGCATCTAGATGAGCATAAAGAGATCACACAGTGTTCTTTGACAATGTCTGTTGCTGATAGGACAGTATAAGAGAAGATTAGCATAATACACGCCCCCTCTTCTGCTCCAGTTCATTCTCTCTGACAGTTGACAAGATTATAATGGTCAGATACTGGGACTGATATCTCTGCAACCATGGGGCTAGAAAGAAAATTCAAAGTGTTCCTGAATCTATGTAGCAGTCGATATATATCATGGGATATTAATTTCTACATGTGTGAGGTGGTGAAATGTCATCTTTAAAAATGAAGTTTCTGATAAATGTCTGCTAATATGTTTATAATTTTAATTTATTTCTTTAGTAAGTGTTAGTAAAGGAGAGCCAATTAGAATTTTAGATTAATCCTAAAGTATACTTTCATGCTAATGTATGAAATAAAAATACACATAAAGTGCTTCCCTACTATACCTCAAGCAAGTTGTTATAGGGATTTGGTGTGATAGGCGCAGGACAATTGATTGCTGCCTTTAATGACATTCAGCCATCATTTGGCAGCATTAACAGGTTGACAGCTGAAATCAGTGACAGCATCAATAGTGAGCATCAATAGTGGCTGTTAGCAGTGGGTGTCTGCTTCATTATGTATGGTTAATAATAGCTTCATTTTTACACGTCTCCTATTATTTCTTCAATTATTATTTATTACCACCAAATGCCAAAAATCATCTTAAAGGGTTACTGTCATTCTGAGCAAAAAACATAATTCTGCTCCAGTTGTCCCTGGGAATCATTCCTCCAAAGTCCCTGGGAATCATTCCTCCAAAGTATATTGCCTCTCAGTCCCCATTTAATACCTTTTTTGGCCCATAGCAGCCATGGTTTCCAGCACTGATTAATGAGAGCATAGCTTGTGCCTCTTAGACACACACCCACACAGGCGAGCATGACGCTTGTAGCTAAGAGGCTGAATAATATGAAAATGTAAAGGTTTATTCAATGATAAGAAGAGTTTCAGTAGAGTAGAGTGAACACCAATACAAGTAATAGGGCACGGACACAATGTAGCCCCACTAGATGAAATAGATTGTTCCCAAATTCAAATAACACCACAAAAAAGGAACAAGTAATGCATTAATAAGATGCGGCAAGCGTTACATCAAAAGCACAGATAAGGTTGACAATATCAAATACCTCATTCGGGGATGGGATTTTCCAGTGACGGGTAATTACTAATTTAGTTGCTATAAAAAGGTGTATCACCGTTCTTTAATACATCTTATTAATGTATATCAGGCCCACAAAGAAGAGACTCTTTTTTTGGATGTAGTATGAATGGTGCACAGGTGAGATTAGATATTACAAGTTTGATTGTGTCCCAGAGTGCTGAGATGTGCTTACATGAAAAAATACAACTAGTGATTGCAGCTTGTGAAAAACCTATTTATTATTTACAAATATTTACAGGTGGTGGATAAGTGTCTTTGTTGGCATATTCGGTACCTCGGCACTGGTAACCAGTCTAGAGAGAAAGAGATAAGTGAGCGTATAAGAACTTGTCGACGGTGTCAGCTTAAGGTTAATGAAGCGTATATGTAAAGGACTCACCTCCGAAGTGTATGAATATGTCTCAAGAATCACAGATGGGTCATCTATGTAGCTCCTTAGATTAGGTGCCCGGAGTGGTACACCCTAATGTATTTGTCTGGCTGACAAGTCAGTATGGGTGACCAGAGGAGAAGGCACATAGAGTGTCAGACACAGGGAGGAATGATAGATGTCCGTATGGGCTCGGGTCTTATTGACTCAGTGGTACACTTTTTTTTTTTTTTTTTGCCGGCGTGCACCTCTAGCGTGCGCTAGCACCGCCCACCGATCCGGTGGGCGCCGCCCTGCATGGGGAGTGGCCAACACCTGACGCAGCTAATAAAACCCCGGCATCTGTGTTCAGCCAGCAGATCCCACTGGACAATATGGCTGCAACTAGGAGTTTATCCCATTACTCCAACAGCTTCATCTAGCCTGCCTAGCTACCACACTCTACCGTTTACTGCCCTCTACAGGGATAAGGTAAGATTATCCTACCCTTTATTGCACTTTAACTAAAGTATACCCTAACAGGGCTAACAGCTCATATACTTCCTACTTCTTTTGATAGGACGTTTTTGATGAACCCAGTACTCCCCTGATGAGCCTTTAAGGCGAAACAAGTCTTGTCGGGATTGGGATTCACACATTACACCTATGACATGACCCCATGACATAGGATTTGTTTTCTTCCTTTGACATTATCTGTTGCAAGCAAAAATTACCTGATGACACCTGCAAACATAGGTCTTTAATAGAGCCAGTTACTGCAGGGTCAGGTTCCAGTGGTCCTATTTAACCACGGTTCCGAGGCTAGGCATACAGGGTGTAATAGGATTGTCCTGAATCAGGGTTACTATAGGGTTTTCCTGCGACCACTGAGTCAATAAGACCCGAGCCCATACGGACATCTATCATTCCTCCCTGTGTCTGACACTCTATGTACCTTCTCCTCTGGTCACCCATACTGACTGGTCAGCCAGACAAATACATTAGGGTGTACCACTCCGGGCACCCAATCTAAGGAGCTACATAGATGACCCATCTGTGATTCTTGAGACGTATTCATACACTTCGGAGGTGAGTCCTTTACATATACGCTTCATTAACCTTAAGGGGACACCTTCGACAAGTTCTTATACGCTCACTTATCTCTTTCTCTCTAGACTGGTTACCAGTGCCGAGGTACCGAATATGCCAACAAAGACACTTATCCACCACCTGTAAATATTTGTAAATAATAAATAGGTTTTTCACAAGCTTCAATCACTAGTTGTATTTTTTCTTTGACAGCCTTAAGTGATTTGTTCGGTGCATCCCAATAGATAAGCCTTGAGGACCCCATTTTCTATTCCAGATGTGCTTACATGCCCACAGGATGTGAAGAAGGGACCCCCTGTTGCCACAGCCTCTTCAACAGTATGGGAAAGAGGAAGGGAAAATCAGGTGAAGGTGTGAGGGTTTGTAGTACCACCTGAGGGCGGTTTTAATTGCTGTCTCCTGGTGGTTTGTACATCGGAATATGGTGTATATATCTGCAAAAGCCTGTTGCCACTCCTCTGCTGAGATGTTGAGGCCCAGATCTCTGGTACAGTTTTTCAAAGGAGTGATTAGCTGTAGCGTGGTTATGTCACCCAACATATTATAAATAGGGGCAAAAATGTTGGTTTAGTAAGTAGAATTGTCCATAATCCTAAGCACCTCAATGTTGATGGAGAGGGAGTTATTTTCTTAGGTTTTTAGAAAGTCCCTAATCCTGTATACTGTCAGGAAGTCAGATGGGGAAATATTGTATTTTGTGATCAATAGTCAAGTCAAGTACCTGTGGGGGTGAGGATGTAATGTAAAGTGTTGATCCCCTTTTCCCTGCATTGCTTTAGATCGTTCCCCGGGATATGCATTTGTAGGAAATATAGGGAGATTTTGTGAGACTGCTCCAATTTTAATACTTTTGATCTCTGGGTTGGCCCTAATTGCTTCAGCCAGGGGCTCTATGGAAAGATTTAAAAAAATTGGGGAAAGGGGAAACCTGTCTTGTTCCATTGGATAGGGGGAAGGATGAAGAGAGGGCCCCATTGACGAATACAGATGCATTAGGATTGGAATAAAGGGCCTGTATTGCCGAGTAAATATATCCTAAGAAACCAAATAGTCATAGGGCCGAGAAGCGTATGACCCATTTACGTGGTCGAACACATTCTCTGTGCCCACTCTCAAAAAGGTGGCTAGGATCCCATGTTGTTCACAAAACTGGATCAGGGATGTAATCCACCTGGTATTATCTGGCGCCTGTCTACCCTTAGTAAACCCTGTCTGGTCATCTTTTATTATGTTGGGTATAAATTTCATTATCCTGGTAGCCAGAATTTTGCATACAATTTTACATCTCCATTTAGGAGCAAAATTGGGCGGAAGTTAGAGGTTTCCGTATAGTGACAGCTAATGCCGATAAGTGGTCATATGGGAAGCTGCCTGTTTTGGCTGCTTTGTTAAAGATTGTCACTAAGTGGGGGGCAAGCAGGTGGGTAAATTTCAGGTAATACTCGTCTATAGAGGATATTGTTAGGTCTTCTTTGAGATTATATAGCACACTATAGTAATGCATTTGCAATGCCTCTTGGAACGAGGATATGTTCCTTGGTAATTGGGTAAATAATGAAAGGGATCCATCTCTTTTGGGCACCTGCTGTGTTTTCTTGTGTATAAAAGTGTAGTTTAAGTTTTCTAAGGTTGTGTTCATATTTGGAGAAAAGTAGGTGGCATAGATAGTTTTTGTTCCTCTCTTATGGAGTTAGTCAGAGGGGGAGTTGGATTGTTTTTATTAAGTGATTAAGTGTATCTTGCATAAGACCTCGGTCAAATGTTGCTCCCTTTTCCCCTTAACTCGACCCCTCAGTCTGGATATTCATCCCATACATAGACTTTGTGGACAGCCCACAGAGTAAAGTCATCAATGTCATCAGTTGTGTTGGTGCGAAAGTATTCCTCAATGTAGCCCTCAAGCAGTTTGGAGTGTTTTTTCTGTGCCACCAAAAAGGAGTTGTGTCTCCATGCTCCATGTTTTGGGTGTTGGTCGGAAAGGGTAAAAGTAACCGGGGCATGATCAGACCACCCAATGTCCCCTATTGCGTCACTTTCAATTCTATCCAGTAGGGGTTTCTCTACAAAGAACAAGTCAATTCTTGAATACATTTGGTCCCTGGAGGAAAAAAGGGAGTAGTCCCTTTCGTTTGCATGGTGAGTTCTACAGACATCAAAGAGAGAGTGGGACCACAGTGTAGGGCCAAGCCGTGGGGGTGCTTGAATAGGTATGGAAGTAGTATACATTGTAGGGATTGGTGTAATATTGAAGTCTCCACAAATCAGTAGAGGTCCCTATTTAATCTTCGTAACAACCCTGAGAACCTTTTATATGAAATGGATATGTTTTTCATTTGACCCATATGCGTTCACTATGGTTAGATCTATATTATTTATTGTGCACACCACAACAATGTACCTGCCCTGTGTATCCACTATCTGCTTGTGGATGGTTAGGTCAAGGGAGGAATGGAAGGCTAGGAGGACACCTCTTTTCTTTTTAATAAAGGAGGAGGAAATGATGGTTAGGAAATCATTATGTTAAAGGTGGGGAGAGCCTTGCTGGCCACATGTGTCTGTGGGTGCATACTATTGTACATTTTTGAGCTTGTGCCTCCCGCAGCAGCGTGGAACGTTTGAACAGGGAATTTAGGCCTTGTAAAAACCTGCTGAAAAACCTCACTTCGGCTTATACACGAGTCAACAAAAAAATAAACTTACATACTCACCTTCCAACACCCCTGTTGTTCGGCGCGGCTCCCCGATGTTGGTGGGGATCCTTTTCTGTCTTCTCTGCGATGCTCTGGTTCCCATGGCTCCTCTTCTGTCTGCTCTAAGAGCCATCAGAGATGCAGCCATGACATTATCAGAGGCCACATCATAGTGTGTGCTGGCTGGCAGAGAGCATGGCCATGACTCTGACGGCTGTTACAGCAGACAGAAGACAGAAGAGGAGCCAAGGGGTTTGTAGCACCGCAAAGAATACAGAAGAGGAGCTGCGCCAAACATTGGGTGCACCAGGCAGTAAATATGTAAATTTATTCTTTTGTGTGCTGGGCAAACTGGGGGCTGCTTGAATACTAAAGGGGGCTGGCTGGCTAATAAAGGAGGCTGGCTACTTAAGGGGACTGGCTACTAAAGGGGGCTGGCTGGCTACTAAAGGGTGATGGCTGGCTGTATACTACAGTGGGATGGCTTTAAACTAAGGGGGATTGGCTGTCTGTATACTAAAGGTGGCTGGCTGTATACTACAGGAGGCTGGCTGGCTATATACTAAAGGGGGCTGGCTGTATACTACTGGGGGCTTGCTGGCTATATACTGGGAGGCTGTGACCAATGCATTTCCCACCGTTGGCTTGTACTCAAGTCAATAGGTTTTCCCAGTTTTTGGTGGTAAAATTAGGGACCTCGGCTTATACTCGGGTTGGCTTATACTCGAGTAAAAACAGTAATATTTTTTTTAATTTTTTTTAATTTAATTTTTTTACTATTTTTCAGAATATCTAGGGTACTACAGTATGGCGCTATATGGGGATTTTTCTCCTCATTCATTACAATGTGCTGATTGCGCATTGTAATGAATAGGTTAAAAGCAGACAGCCTCGGGTCTTTGGATGACATTACGGAGAGTGGCAATCTGCACCATCATTCACCTTTTTGAAGCCGTCGGCAAAGCGATGGATGGTTTAACACCCGTGATAGATGCTAGCGCCAATCGTGGCTGTTACTGGTGTTTAATGCAAATTATAGGCAGCAAACATTTACCAGCTATGTAGAGGGCTCAGCCCGTGAGCCCTCACCATTCACCCGCAGCCGACGCGTGGCATACTACTATTTTTATTCTGTGATTGATGTTTTCTTTGTGTTTTATACACCAAATAGCATAGCTAACATTTTTTGTGTTCTATGGGTCAGTTGAGCTACAATGATATCAAATTTATTTAGCTTTTGTATGTTTGACTTGTTCTACAAAATAATTTGGAGAGAAAAATCCCTTGATTTTGTATTGCCCTCTACTAAGAGGTGTTACTTTTTTATTATTTTGTTCATTGAGCTTTTTTAGGGCTAATTTTTTATAGGAACGAGTTGTAATTTTTATTAGGATCATTCAGGGTTAAATGTGATTTGTTGATCACTTTTTATGGTGTTTTTGTTTGATTGGATGTGCAAAAATCATAATTTTTCAGTGTTTTTTAAATTTTTTCTAAGCATTTATCATTCAGGTTCAGTAATGATTTCATTTTATTGTACAGGTTTTTACAAACGTGGTGATACCCAACATGTGCTGTTTTTAACTTTTTATTGTGCTTGGGATTTGTACACTATAAGGGGCATTTAAGGGAACTTTTTGTGTATTAAATTTTATTTATATTAGACTTTTTAATCTTTTTTTTTACACTTTATTTTTTGTCCCCCTCTAGGACTTGTACATGTGATCATTTGATCACTTGTTCAAATTAATACACTGCTATACTGATGTATGACTGACCCCTACACTGACCCTGAACTTGGTGGGCGAACTACAAGCTCACCATGACATTCCCCAACATCATGGTCACTTAGGAGGTTAATGAAGACCGTGGGCCAGTATTCAATAAGCTGGCACACTCTGCACACTAGAGAATGTTTTTATCTTCTATCTTGTAATATATACAGTTACGACTTACATACAAATTCAACTTAAAGTGATTCGCCCATCACACTTCAATCCCCTAGTGATGTTTACATGGTAAAGATAATTTTTAACCCCTTGCTTTACAATTTTACTCAGTTTTGTTACTGCTTAAGCTCCTATCACTCCCCAGGCTTGTCAGTGTAAAATTCAATAGTGTGGGTAGGGACTGCCTAAGCAGACTCCTCATGATCCCTCTAGTGCTGTGTGAGATGCTGTGTGCTGACAATGTAGTTAGATTATCAGGGTCCAGGTTCTGAACATTCACATGACACATGAGATAGATATAACACACAAATACATTCTCAGCTCTACGCTCTCAGCCATAACGTACACTGTCAGCTCTGGTGTGCCTCCCTACCCCTCCCCTGGATAAAGGCCTTATCTGCCTGTAGCTTGTAGATTTCCTCTCCTCACACTGCTTGCCGGCAAGAAGTGTGTGTGAGCTCATTTTGGAATGCAACGGGAGGGGCTGGAGGCAGAGAGAAACTCAGTGCAGCGTCAGACATGAGAAGAATCTCCCCTGCCCGACCCTAAACCTCTGATTTAAGGTTGGATCCCAGAGAAAACAAAATTGTATACACCAGGACTGATATATAGATACAGGTTGGAATCATATCTGTGAAATGCTGTATTTTTGTTAATAACATTGAATTAGAGAATGTGTTATTTTGTTATGCTGAGTATATTTAAGAATCTTGTCTTAGTGGGAATACTGGAATTTTTAGCAGTTTTCTCCTCTCAGGCTACATCCTAATATTTGGGGGGGCGGGGGGGGGGGGAGGGGAGTTTCAGGGCGTAATTATTTTTCTGGTGTGTAATATATACAGTATATTAAACTTACATGATTGAAATCATACTTTTGTTTTTATTTTTGTAGACTCGGCCATGGAATCGATATGGTTGTCTCTACTGTTTTCCCTTTACATGCTGCCAGTTGGTGCACAGTTTAATGGATACAACTGTGATGCTAGTCAGCACAGCAGATTTCCAGGTAAGAAATAATCATATTACACTGGCTAATAGCTACAATGGCATCTGAGCAGTGATATAGGAGAGTTCCTTAAAGTTTTTTTATACTACTTTTAATTACACCTCACATATTTCATCAGGTTTTTTTGTACCCAGCTCTTTATGGCACTCCTGGCAGTGGTGGGTACTGGGATAATCGGTACTGTACTGTACTCTTTAACCAGTTAACACTAAGCCCTGGCCTTGGTAATGGGTGGTGATTATTAAACAGCGCCATTATTAAGATGAAATTTACACACATTTTTAAAAATATTGTATTAAAATAAAAACTCCACAACACACCCTGATTAACCTTTTTTTTTTTTTTTTAAATCCCAATCAGTCATCCACAGAGCCTACTGCATACATGGATCTCATGCATACATGGATACATGTTGCACTTGAATTTCGTTTAGGATCACCCGGGGAGAAGGCTCAGCTCAATCATATATGTGTTTCCATTCAAAAGCATACAGTAGGCAATGAGCACCTGATGTTTTGTTAAACAATGCAAAACACCGGAAGCTCATTACCACTCACATTGATCACTGGAAAGGCATATGAGATTGGGTCAAGCCTTACCCCCGGTGTTTGCATTATGTTTCCATACACAATGTATATGCCATGTGTGACTTCGCCCTCAGGAACGCAATTCAAGTACAGTGGGGAGGAGTTTCTTCTGATCCTATCTACGTTTACACTGAGACACTTGTTATTGGGAACCAATCACAACCATCACCATATGTTTACCATTGTTTACATAAGTGTTTCAGTGTTAACAGGGATGGGATAAGGAGAAACTCCTCCCGAGCTTGAATTTCATTCCTAAACAAAATCCACGAGCAGCATGTGAAAGCAAACACTGGGAACCTTAAGGTGACCACTTACCTTAAGATACTAAACCATTAACACCTGCAGTGCCCTTTATGTTTAATTAGATGGAATAAGATAAGATAATCCTTTATTAGTCCCACAGTGGGGAAATACACAGCGTTACAGCAGCAGAGAGGGTACAGAGAGTGAATTTCTGAGCTTCCATAGTTTTTTAGCAATGGTGTGAGGGAAGGTGTGGTGACTTTAGGCACATTGCTAGACTAGAATGCCGGATGGGGGTAAGTGCAACTGATTTCTTGTTTTTTACACCACTCCGCTCCAGTGCTATGATCCTGTGCCTCCTCCTCCTCAGCCCCCTCACAGCACTGGTAAAAAAATATATAGAAGCCCATACAACCCGTTTTATTGGGAAGTCAATGTATGTATATATAGATGCAAAAACAAGAAAAAAGAAGGGAAAAATCCAGCTCACCAATCACGTAGTCTGTTTCCAGCGCACGGATGCATGGGATCCCCATAGACTTGAGGCAGAAATGAAGGAATAAAAGAAACCAGCGCTTCCGGAGACAGTTGAAGTGTAAAGATGAAAAATGTTTCTTCTTTTATTAAATCCTCTTTAAAATCATAACACGGCAATGTGCACAAACAAGGACACACAGGGTAAAATCCAACATGTTTCGCTCAGACGAGCTTAATCATGGATACAGCTACAAGACAATCTTACCTCTATTTAAACCTCGCGCTGAACCGTGGCGTGTGACGAAACGACCACGCCCCACGATCACATGACCGCCACAAATGTGACGGCCACGTGACCGGGTCACCTGATCGGAACAGCCACACCCCCACGAGAGAACAACGAAGGACATGGTAAGCATAAAAACATAGTTGCAAATGTTAAAAACAACCTGAAAAGCGTTTAGTACGGAAAAAGCAGTGATGCATACCTATATTAAATCATTACTTAATATCCAATACAAAATATGAGGAGGAATATATAAGTATATGCTTACGTGGTATACTGACACTCGAAACCCAGATGGAATAACTCATTCGGGAAAATACAGATAAACCTCCAAAAAATTATTAAATGGAAAAGATGTATGGTTGTGCAAAAACCATTACATTGATATTATAGTACAAAAACTACTGGTTATTCCGTCTATTGACTATTAGTTGCTCAGTTGATATCTAGCCAATACATGCATTCAGGCTTCTGTTTGTACACGTTATAGGATATATTGTATGTATGTATCAACTGACTGCAGAAATGCAAATATTATAAACTCTTACACCCTCTAATAACACAAGATTAAATCCTGTCTAAGGTTCAAACCGAACGGTTGTGCAGTTTTTAAGAGAAACATCCAATAGGTTTCCCTATTCATCAATTTTTTCTTGTGATCGCCACCCCTAGTTGGTCTTTTTACTTTTTCTATGCCCATCCACTTAAAGGAACTGGTGTCCCCCTGGTGGATATTACGAAAATGTTTGGAAGCCGCAGAGATATTGGTTAGATTCGTATTCCCAATGTCAGAGAGATGTTTTCTGATCCTTGTTTTCAATGAATTCGTAGTACATCCTACATACTGTTTATTACAATCAGTGCATGTGATAAGGTATATCATATATGAGGTGTTGCAATTGACGTATGTTTGTACTTTGTAGCTCGTATTTGTTGTGCACGATGTAAAGGTATCCGTTATGGCTAGATAACCACAAACTAAACAGCGTGTGTGACCGCATTTGTGGTTACCTACATGATGTAACCAGGAATAATTGTTGATGCTATTCTCAGATGAAAATAGACTTGGAGACACCAGAGACCCAATGGTTGGGGCCTTCCTGGAGCTATATCGTATTCCCTGTTTGAGACATGTTCTCAAATCATTGTCTTGTTCCAAAATTGGAAGAAATTTGTTTATTACTTTTTTAATTTGATGAAACTGGTTGCTGTATGTAGTAGTGAATGGAATGGGAGTCAGGCCCTCACCTTTCTTTTGTGGAACATTATGTGGTTTATCTTCCAACAATGTGGATCTCTGTATATTGCTCAATCTTTTTTTGGCAGAGGATAGAATCTTCGGTTTATATTTTCTCTCTAGTAGCCTATATTCCCAGTTTTTCAGATGTTGATGAAATATCTCATCCGTGGAGCTATTTCTACGAATACAGATAAGCTCCCCAAAGGGAATATTGTCCACGACGTGCTTTGGATGGCACGACGTGGACAGTAAAATAGTATTTCCTGCTACTAATTTTGGAACAAGACAATGATTTGAGAACATGTCTCAAACAGGGAATACGATATAGTATACCAGTATACCACGTAAGCATATACTTATATATTCCTCCTCATATTTTGTATTGGATATTAAGTAATGATTTAATATAGGTATGCATCACTGCTTTTTCCGTACTAAACGCTTTTCAGGTTGTTTTTAACATTTGCAACTATGTTTTTATGCTTACCATGTCCTTCGTTGTTCTCTCGTGGGGGTGTGGCTGTTCCGATCAGGTGACCCGGTCACGTGGCCGTCACATTTGTGGCGGTCATGTGATCGTGGGGCGTGGTCGTTTCGTCACACGCCACGGTTCAGCGCGAGGTTTAAATAGAGGTAAGATTGTCTTGTAGCTGTATCCATGTATATATAGATATATTATTAATATATTAATCATGAGGGCACTGTATATGTCTTAATTAATACATATATAGTGCCACAGTAATCATTAGATATGGTATTTATTGGGCTCTAAGATGGTTCTTACCATAAAACACATCACAAATGTAATAAAAAAGGAAACGTATACCAATTACAAATCATTTACACATACAATTGAGAAGTCAGTAAGTAAAAAGCCACAGTGGATTGTAACAAAGTTGTCCTGGCAACTGTTTAGGGTTTGACAGCTTCACAGTCATGTCAGGCAGTATATTATGGCTAGAACTTCTGTACGGACATGTTGAGACCAAGTCACATGGATAGGAACAATCTTTGTTGCATTAACAAAGGTTAGTCCTGTTTTTCTAGCACTAGGAACTTAAGGGAAGAGGAGGAAAGATTCACATAAGTGTGAGATGCAGTGAGGATATTGTGCATAATAAAGATGCCTAAGCAAATTTTTAAAGAAGCCCTGTAATAAGGCAGACTGTGTAATGAAAAACAGACACAGACTGTAAGCCATAAAACTGAACCCACCAGACAGTTCCTACTTACCGTATATAATTGAGTATAAGCCGGCCCGACTATAAGCCGAGACCCCTAATTTTAACACAAAAAAACTGGAAAAACCTATCGACTCGAGTAAAACCCTAGGGTGGGAAATACATTGGTCACAGCCCAGCCCCCAGTATATAGCCAGCCAGCCAGCCCCTGTAGTATATAGCTTGTCAGCCCCCTGTAGTTTATAGCCTACCAGCCCCTGTAGTAAATAGCCTGCCTGCCCCCTTTAGTATATAGCCTGCCAGCTCCCTGTAGTATATAGCCTGCCAGCCCCCTGTAGTATATAGCCTGTCTGCCCCCCTATAGTATATAGCTTGCCTGCCCCCTGTAGTATATAGCTTGCCTGCCCCCTGTAGTATATAGCTTGCCTGCCCCCCTGTAGTATATAATCACCAGCCCCTGTAGTATATAACCAGCCCATAAAAAACGACATACTCACCTTTACGACAGCCTGGGCTGCTCCTCTTCTATCTTCATGTTTTCTGCAGCTCCTCTTCTATCTCCATATCCGCGGCGGGTCCGCGACAGCACCTCTTCTTTCTTCAGGCCGGCGCCAACTCTACGACAGCTCTGTGCGCATGGCCCGACCGGCGCACAACTGTGATGAAAAGCTCGACTTATACTCGAATATGTACGGTAATTACTGGAAACCATCTTAAGTAATGGCCAGAGATTGGACGACAGTCCCCACTTAACTCTAAACGATAGCAACAGACAAGAACAAAACAAGCTATTAAAAAAAGTCAAGTTAAAATCTAGAGGGCAATAAAGGTTCACAGACGATGGTCTAGGACAGGCGGAGCAGTTCTGGAGGACATGGACCAGTTTCTTACAGTATGGACACAGGGATTTTTTGAAACAATGGGGCTTATTTACTAAGGGTCTGGCGGGCGCATTTATGGTTTTCGGGGATTGCACCACTGGGACAGGCATTTAGAAGGAGATTGTGTTGCATGCGATCGGATTTTGGCGCAACGGCTTTCATGCAACAGAATTTGGGGGCGGGCTGTTGGACCATCCGACAGATTCGGACTGAGTGTGGGAAATAACATTTAAATTGTGTCGCAAGACATACACTTACATGCAACAGGAAGAAGAAGGTGAACTTTGGCGGAACTGACCGGGGAGTGACACATGCAGGTAATCGGGTGCACGATCTTAGTGAATCGCGCCAGAGTCCATGATCATCAGACAATGCACAGCGGGGATCGTGACAGGACTGGGTAAGTAAATGTGCCCCATTGTTCTTTATTTTCCTTAGCATCCATAGTACCCAGTTGCATAGGTTCATAAGTATCTGTTTTAAGTTTAGGTCTTTCCCTATGTCTGTGGTCAATGGACCATGTTTTGTTCTAAAATTCTAGGATGGCCAACCTATGTATCGTTAACTAAATTGGAAAGTTCCCTATTAAACAATGCCTTCAAGGAGGTTTTACACTGGTTCAGAGTCACTTTGCTTGTGAAATTGAATGCAATACTTCTCATCAGTGTGTTTGACTTGGAGTAACAGGAGTTGGGGCCCTGAACGTGCTATATTGCCTGCCTCAGAATAAATGAACCCCAAGGATCTGAAAAATTAATCCAGGGTTGACCATTCCTTCTGCTCCAGGAGGAAGTTTCAGGGTCTAGAACTGGGGATCTCACTGAAAAACACAGAGATTATTACCTGAAAATCTAGTAAAAATGACTCTTGTAAAGTTTCATATTTCTCACGATCAAGAGGAGAAACAATGTGGGAGCAAGATTTTTACCTTATGATGCTGGGCATCAAGAGATATTGCAGCAGATTTGGCCTTGGCTTGCTTAATAGCATCGGCCTGGTCAGCCAGCTCAGAAACCACTTGGTGGGGAGGGGATTTTATTTTGTACTTGGGACTGAGAATAGAAAAATGGACACAGATAGTGAGCCCTAAAACTGAACCCACTTGATGGTCCCTGCTTACCCTATGAAGTGGTCAGTAACTGGGCAACAGTCCATGTATATACGTGATGACAAGAGACAAATACAGGACAAACAAATGCCCAAATGCCATGCCGAGTCAAAACCTAGTAGACAATGAAGTACCAAATCGATATACAGAAAGAATAACCAGGAAGACAAGCCAAGGGGTCAGAAGATTCTAGATAGAAGCAGGCACAATATACACAAGTGTGACCTATAACAAGCACTGAGGATAAGTTTCCAGGACCTTTTATGTGATGTCAGAATCCTTATTCCAACGCTGATCTGATAAGGATACTGTCCATCACAGCAGGTTAAAGGAACACTCCAGTCAAAACTAATTATTTGAATAATACATGGTGAAATGAATGAAGAGAGGAGCATGATCCTTTTTGTTGTATTCCTAGAACCTTGCTGGAACCTAGTAATGTTCTTTGCTTCAAGCACTACACTATGCATTATTCAATGATTCAAATTTGGCTGGGGTGTTCCTTTAACTGTTAGTGAACTGGAGCAGAGCTGCAGAGTAATGGGTGTGATGCAATTCAAGCAGCACAGCCAGCAAACATAAACCCCTGTTCACAATAACAATGGCAGAGTAAAACGCAAAGATAAAATCAGTGCATCCTCAGCCGTACTCTACAGACAGAGGATGAAGCGGACACAGATGTTACAAGCCTGTGCAATTATCTGACCAGCTCTTAAACCTGAGAATGGTACAAAATCTTCTATATTGTTGACATGTTACAATATTTTTAAGCTTTGATAATAAAGTATATAATACAACAAAAATAAATAAACAAATAAAAATATTGTTTCATTTTTATTAATATAATAATAAATCTTTATTTATGTAGTGACATAATATTTCAGAGTGCTTAACAGTTCATGGGGTGCATGTGCAGCAACAAAAAAGAGATTGCAGAGTAAAATAAAAACATAGTCATACGAAACAATGGAAGTGAGGCCCCTGCTCGCAAGAATTTAAAAGATATTTCTGTGAAAAGACACATCACAGAGCAAATTTCAACATGTATGAGACTACTGACAGTTATAATGTTAATTAAATAGATTGGTTCATTATAATAAATATTGCTTATGTTAAAAAAATCTTCAAAACTGGAAAAAATTGGAAAATATTTTGAAAAATATAACAAAGCATGTAATTTTTCCTTCAGAATTCTTGGAAAATAGGTCATGAAATAAAAGGGAGCAAACTGTATTGCAGTTTTTCATTTTTTCTTTGTGCTTTTCATCTATCTTTAGAGTTGCCACAAATGCTTGTTTAATTAAATCAAAAGTGAAATATTTTATACATGTATTAAATATGTGTGTGTTTGAACTCGCCATTTCATCTTGCTCAGGGCTTTTCATCTAGTAGATTCAGTTTAAGCCAATAAAATTAGAATAATTTACTGCAGAAGTTGACAGGAGATATGGAAGTACTTTCTTCAAAAGGGTGTTATTATTGAAATAAAATTTATCAACAAAATGCTTTTCTAAGACCACATACAAAATAGTACATATTTTTTTAAATTTAATATATTAATTAAAAGTAAAGTAATGTTAACTGACTCACTGTATAGTTAACTCTCTCCTGTAGTAGTTAACCACAGTATAGCTAAGTTTTTGTTGTCATGATGAATTGTGAATTTTTTAAAAAAAATGTATGCAAACCTACTCTTAGCTTTGGTAGCATGGTGTTCTTTTTAAATATTGGTGAAAATATTTCCCAGTCATTGAATTTTTATTAATGGAGCACACCTAGGTGTCTGTTAGTGGCAGCATACTTTTTCTTATTTACATAGGGTCAGGTTTTCTTTTAAATTTTTTTCCCCCATAAGGTCATGAAAGACTTCTTATTTGTTCGAAAAATACAGTCCATCAGTTACACTGCAGAGCAGATCTGGGTCTGCCACATGCTGGTCATTCATCCTTATACTTATACCCTTAAACCTTTTATTCTGGTGAGCCTTATATATGAACCTAGACATTTTAGTATGCATTTATTGATGGTGCACCTTATAATCTGGTGCGCCTAATTGTCCGAAAAATACGTTTTTTGATTTCTGGGCTGGAAGAAGGAATTTTTTTTCAATAGAAATTGCACTTGACAATGAACTGGGAGGCGGCAAAAATATAATTATAAAAAAAACAGTTAAGAGATTTTTAAACAACTCTGATAATATTCCTTTTTTTATTTTTGGGAAAAAGGGTTGATTGACCCCTTGAGGATGCAGCCATTTTTTAGCTTAAGGAATTTTGTATTGAGACATGCGTCGCTTTATATGGTTATAATTGGTTATAATTTTTGAACTCTGTTACTTAATTTGCCAAATAAAACCCTAATGTGGGGGGATGATCATGTGGGAAAGACCCCACAAAGGCAAGTTAAATGCCGCGGTCGTGCTGCCCTTGGCATTTAACGAGCTAAACACCTGCGATCGAAGCCCACTCTGACCAGGTGCAGAGCTGAACCGGCATCGTCTCAGCACCATACTAGTACGGCACTGAGCACTAATAGCGGGAGCCCACGCCATACTAGTACGGTGCTGAGCGCTAAGGGGTTAAGATTGTTGTATAAAAATATATATACATAATTTTCTATATTTTTTTCATGCACCCTCTTACACCCTGTTTAATAGTTAACCAGGCTAAAGTGGCAAGTTAAAATGATTTTTTAGAACAAATGTTGGATTCCTTCAATTTTACTAAATTGGACATATGCCTCCTGCCAGGGGGAAAAAGGATCCTTGCATTTCAACTACTGTATTTTTCTGACAATAAGGCACATCAGATTATAAGGTGCATTATGAATAAAGGCCTGCCAAGGCGTCTAGGTGCATATATAAGGCGCACCAAAATATAAGGCGCAGGCAGTTTCTTGAGTTAGAAGGTGGTCCGTGTGGGCTGCAATGGGGGAAGCTATGTTGTTTTCGCACTACGGCGCCTGTGGTTCGTGCCAGGCGTGGTCTTCAGTTCCCGCTGGAGATTTGCTGTGAGTGGTAGCGGGGACCCACGTAAGCTCATCCGACTTGCCTCCTCCAGTCACTGCTGAGTCCCCCTCTGGTACTGCCGGCCATGTAGGGTTTTGGCCGCTACTGCCCTGCTCCAATGCACCGAGGGGCATGATGTTGGCATCACGGCGCCAGGGCACTTCAGGTGCCAGTGTGGGGTATTGTGCCCCTATACAGTGTGTGCAGAATGTTGGCAGGATATTGCTGGCATGACCCGGAGTTAAAGCAACCGTTTCATATATAAGGTGCACCGGACCATAAGGCGCACTTTTGATTTCTAAGAAAATCATAGAATTTTTTGTGCGCATTATAGTCCGAAAAATACGGTATACTAGGTTCACAAGGTGATCAAGCCACAAGGTGATTACCAAGGAGGATGAATTTTTATTTTTTAACTGCAGGCACAATCGGTGCTAGCATTGTCACAGTTGATTTGCAGGTTTACAGGAATTAATTAATGGGGTTTGGGTTCAGTTTTTGGGGTTTTCTTGAACCCCAATGAGTCTGCTTATCAGTAGTTTTTGTGAGCCTTATGTTTTTCAGGATCCACAAAACAGAAGGCTGATAAAAAATGTCAGCCCCTTTTAGTGTCACATTATTGTGTTACCTAACAAATTTTTCATGTTGCAATAGACTTATTTGGGAGGGCAGAACAGTATTAGGCAGGCCATAGGCGCATTAGGCAGGCCATAGCCACAATGTGGCCTGTTACTGCTCGCTGTGCCCACTACTGAGCTCACAAAAGAGGCCAGGTCATTTATATGCTGTACTGCCAGTCCCTGAAGTAAGTAATGATATGAGTAGCACATGTATGACCAGCCCTCTGGCAAAAAGTACATGGAAACATCTGAGGCTCCCTCTGCTGCTTTAGTTGTCTAAGCCTCTACCACCACCTATCAAGTGACAAATCTACCTGTTTCCCTGCAAAGGGAGGATGTGACTCCACAACCAAGACTATAATCAAGCCTTCTCACACCTAGGAAGTGTTCAGCTGTTTATAGTCAGCTGTTTTGCCCATCTCATCCATAAGACGGTCCTGACTGTGACAGAATTGCTGGCCTTTGAAAAGCTAAAATTCTGGAAAGCTTTAAATATCTCATGGTGGTGGCTGTCACACAATACATCATTCCCAGCCACAACTACTTTTCCGGAATGGCCTTCCCTGACCTGCACCAACTGGTCTTGGACAAAATACGGTGTGCACTATGCAATGCCATTAGTCATAAGGTGAACCACTGATACATGGACAGGGATGTAACATCTCTTTAACTGCCTACTGGGTTAATGTAGTGGCATCTGTGCCCTAAGCAGAAAAGCCTGGGGTTCATATACTTCCACCACCAAGGATTGCCTCAGGTTACCTCCTCTGCTTTCTCTTCTTCTGCCTCCTCATCTAGTCAGTGTCACCACCAGTTTCAGTACAGCAATGGAGAAATTGGAGCAGGCCGCGTTGAAACACATCTGTCTAGACAAAAGACCA
Organism: Engystomops pustulosus; assembly: GCF_040894005.1. Taxonomy (NCBI): domain Eukaryota; kingdom Metazoa; phylum Chordata; class Amphibia; order Anura; family Leptodactylidae; genus Engystomops; species Engystomops pustulosus. Next base: position 112,502,994 of record NC_092412.1, read on the forward strand.
CATACCGTGTGAAGTTGGAAAAATTTCCCGTCGGACCCCTAGAGTAACTCCATGGATCCACTAAAACTATTTACAAAAACAGAAGCTTTTTTAAAAAAAAACAAAAAAAAAAACCCAGAACCTCTTTAGAAAAAAAGAAACTTTGTGTAAAAACAAAGTTTTTGGAAAAACAGAACCCTTTTTTTTTTTTTTTTTACAAAAAACAAAACTATTTAAAAGAAAACCATCTTGACCCACATCCCATGCCTTGTTCATTTGCTGTACTTGGTGGTGCAACGGATCCTGGCCAACTATACAGATCTGTACTTTGGCCTTTCCACCCACAGCCTTATATGGGATTTACCAATTCTGTAGAATTCAACTTTGCATACATTAGAAAGGGTAATTGAGCAGCAGCAGACAATACTTGCGTTGCAGCTCTAGAACAATCAGTTGAGTTGAAATAGTGACCAACAGCTCTTTACCAACAACCACTGGGCCTATCTGAGAGACATTTGTGCCATGCTGCACTACTTCCGATACGCCACCAATATGTTTAGTGATGATAACGCCATATTGTAACAGTGCCTTTCATATTTTGATAGAACTTCAAACTAAACTGTAACAGTACAACTGCAAACAATAATGTGACAGTACCTTTGAGATTTTGATTTGAAAGTTGCTGTCACTGCATTTTATACAGTGACAGCAACTTTCAAATTATGATAAAAATGACAAACTATAATAAAAGCATATTTAAGAATTTGATGGAACGTCAATCTATAACACGACAGCATCTTTCAGATTTTGATGGAACTGTACTCTATACAGTGATAGCACCTTTAAGATTGTGAAGGAATGACTAAATATACTGCAGCAGCCCATTCAGATTTTGATGCAACTACAAACTATAATACCACAGCATCTCTCAGATTCTGATGGAACTGCAAAATATACAGCAACGGCACCCCTTAGATTTTGATGGAATAGCAATCTATAAAGCAACAGCTCCTTCAATATTTTGATGCAACAGCAAACTATAATGAGACAATAGCTTTCAGATTTTGGTAGAATGGCAAACTATACTGATATTGTGCCCTTAACATATTGCAGGGTGATGCAGGAAGATTTTGAGGCAACTGCAAACTATAATGCGACACAGTCTTTCAGTTTTTGATTCAACTGCAAACTATAAAGTAACGGCACCTTTTAGATTTTGATGGAACGGCGAACAATACAGCATCAGCACCTTTCAGATTTTGATGCCATGGCAATTCAAAATGTGACAGCAACTTTAATATTTTGATGGAACTGCAAACTATACAGCAAAAGTGCCTTAAAGATTTTGATGCGACTGCAAACTGTAATGTGACAGTAACTTTCCGATTTTGATAGAACGGCAAACTGTACAGCATTGGTGCCTTAAAGATTTTGATCCTACTGAAGATTTTTGACAGTGCCTTTCAGATTTTGATGGAATCAGTAGCTCAATGCAATTCTTCACAGTACCCTAAAAAGGGGAAATATATCAGATTTTCATATGTCCCTAACCACAGAAGCCTCCTGTCTCTACCTAAGTGCACTGAAAAGGGCATTAGTTGGTACTTGAGAAGTCCCTGTCTATTTGACGCTATGAACAGCTGCAACTTTTCCCTAGTTCTGTCTCCTGTGTTTAATGGTATCTGGACATGTGACCTTGCTCTTATACTGCAGAGTCAAATATTCTGCCAATCATAGCCATGCCCACAGAGGTCAGACAGAAGCAATGAAAGAGTCACAATTCTTGGCATGCTGCAAGGAATTGAGTACCCTCCCCAGCGAAACTGGCAGTGAGTGGGTAGTGAGGGGTGGGAAGTGGGCCAGGCCAGTTTGAGAGGTCTGTCATTTTTATCATAGGTACTCTTCAACAGTCAGAGGCAGACAATCATATTGTATGAATCTTAAATACGGTAATCAATTTGCATTTGATTGTATTAAAAAGTATTAAAGTATTCCATCCCCTATTGCCCAACAATCGGCCCTCTCAGAATCTTGTATTAATTAAACTTGTTTGAAATTGTTACTGATATAAAAGACACCTTTCAACACACACTCAATCAATCAAACTCCAACCTCTTCACCATGGCCAAGACCAAAGATCTGTCTAAGGACACTAGTGAGAAGGCGACATCTCTTGGCACAATTATTAGAAATTGGAGGAAGCCCCTAGGTATTGGACTCAATGGAAGATTAAGCCTTTTGGGGTAAAGAATAAGCCCAAAACTACACAGGATAATCTGGACAATGACCTGAAGCAAGTTGGACCACAGTTGCTAAGATTAATATTAGTAAAACACTTTGTTGTCATGGATTTAAGTCCTGAAGTATACAGAAGATCTCTGTGCTCATGGCAGCACATGTTCACACACGTTTGAAGTTTAACAATGACCACTTGGATGACGCTTGCCATATTTGGAGGAAGAAGAGTACAACCACAAGAACAGAATCACGTTCTTCAAGCATGTGGGTGCTTCCCTACAAAGGGGGCAGGATAACTACTCCATATTGAAGGGAAGATGTATGGGGTCATCTATCACAACATTTTGGCTTCCTCAGTAAGAACATTGAAAAAAAGTTGTGACATTGTCTACCAGCATAACAGTGACCTGAAACACAAAGCCAGGGCAACTATGATGTAGTCTTGTAAAATGAGTTTCAAAATCCTAGAGTAGCCTAGATAGTCTTCAGACCTGAATCCAATTAAAAATCTTTGGGAGATAGCAGAAACTTTAAATTGCCCAGCAACCAGAAAGATCTGGAGAAGATTTGTATGGAGGAATTGACCAATATCCCTGCTGCAGAGTGTAACGGGTACCCCCACTATCCATGTCACAGATCGCGGTCACACCCCTCCCCCTCTCTGTGGAGCTGCCCCATGCCCCTCTTCTAACTTACCTCTCCACGCTTCCGCTCCTGTCCGGCCTACGCCCCTCGCACTTCCCTGCTCCCTAGGGCAAGCGCCGGCACTCAGAGATTTAAGGGCCAGCACACAGGTGATTTGCACTGGCCACTTCTGGGTCTGCTACATACTCCAGCGGCTCCCATCATTCCCCGCCGGATCTTCAAGCCATTACCAGTGAATTGAAAGCCCTCTGTGTTGCTGTGTTCCTGTGTTTCCTTGATCCTACTCCTTTGTTCCCGTTCCTGTGTTCCGGTCTGTTCCTGCATTCCTGTTCTGTGTGCTAGCTCCTGTGTTCTTGCCGTGAGTTCCACTGTTCTCCAGCTGTCACCCCGAGCTTGTACTGTGTTCCGCATTACTACCTTGGCTGTTAGTGCGGGCTAGTCTCACCTGTGGAACGACCTAGTGGTCAAGAGGGTCCACATGCCCAGAACACTGAGACAGTGCGGCAGATTTATCAAGCTGTCTGAATATTTCTGGTTGCCCATAGCAACCAATCACAGCTCCTCTTTAAAATATTCATGAGCACTGGTAAAATGAAAGCTGAGCTGTGATTGGTTGCCATGGCAACTAGAAATATTCTGACTTTCAGACAGATTGATAAATATGCCCCAGTGTGTGAAAACCTGGTGGAAAATACAGGATGTATCAATTAATTATTCCATGTAATAAAATATTAGATTGTTATTTATAAATTATACAATTTGAATTTTCTTTTAGATTTTGTGTCAGAAAAATGAATTGAAACTACACTACAAATTATAGGCCTCTCCATGCTTTGAAGCTGAGAAAACTTGCAAGATCATCAGAGTATCAAATATTTACATACATTTATTTGTCCTTAACAAGCGTATATATACTCTCTTTAACTGCTATGATACAAAAATATACAGACCCATAGTACTGTAGTGTAACTCACCTTGGAGGATAGTCGCTTATACTGTAGCTCAACAGTGAGTGGAACCAAGATCAGTGAATAAATGCACCACAAGAACCCAGTTCAGTGTGTAAATGCAGCACCAGAACCAAACTCATTACATAAAAACACAACTAGAACCCAGCTAAGTATAAAAATAGCATAAAAATAGAACTTATCTCTGTGTAAAAAATATTGATTGGAGAAGTGTAAGCTTATTTGTAATACCAGAACCTACTATAAATCTGATGACTTCTGGTTGGAGGAGACTATTTTATCTTCTTCTTCTACTTGGCTGCAATTTCAGTTTCTTCCACCTGCAACTTGTCTCTGTAACTTGTCGCTGCAGATTTAGTCACAGTTCCCCCACGCAGTAGCCAATATAGTAACGGTGCCTCCACACAGTAGCCAATATAGTCACAGTGCCCCCACAGTCGCCAAATAGCAATGGTGCCCTCACAAAGTAGCCAATATAGTCAAATTACTCACCCACAGTATCTAATATAGCCACAGTGCCTGCAAATGGTTCCTTCCTCCCCACCCAGAAGCCAATAGTCACAGAAATCCACAGTAGCCAGTAGTCACAGCACCAGCCCCTGGCAGCCTTTAGTCACAGTGCCTCTCCCCAGTATCCAGTAGTAGCCAGTGCCTGCCCCATAGTAGCCAGTAGTTACAGCAGCCAATAGTCCCGGTGCCTGTCCCCAATAGCCAGTAGCACCAGTGCTTGCCCCCAATAGCCAGTAGATAAAGTACCTTCCCCCAGTAGTCACAGTGGAAACCCTCCAAGCCACATTAATTCCCCCAGTAGCCTGTAGTCTCAGTGTCTGCCCCAGTAGCCAGTAGTCATAGTGATTATCCACAGTAGCGATAGGTATTAAATTAAACATAGCTTGTTCCTCTACTCCCGCCTTCCAAGTGCTATAAGTCTTCTTTGCTTTCTAGCATTTTTACAGAACTCTGTATTCTTTCATCACTTCACTCTTGCTAGTCTTCTGAACATACATTTGTATATTGATTCTGTATTCCATTGTCCTCTTGGTTTTTCCCCATTTGTCCATTTTTTTGTCAGTGTTTTCACTTTGGCACAAGAAGGTAATGTTGTCACAGAGTGTCTAGGGTAGGGTAGACAAGTAGGTATGAATAGGTGGGTGGGCTCATTTTCCATGTCTGTATTTTCCTTTCCATCTTATTGTCCTCCTCAGACAGCAGCATGACATAATCTTATGTGTTTTTTCAGTTGTATGTTTCATTTTTAATTATTTCATAAAACATTCTCTATTCCTTTTTTGCTTTGCTCCACCAGTTGACTTGAATAATGATTCCCTTATTCACTTCCATAACACTGACAATCATCCTATCCCTCTTGCTGGGTTTAAAATACACCTGTAGAAGGCATATGTGAAGAGCATTGCCATGGCAAACCCTTAGCTTTCCATGATCATGATCAATAGAAAACTAAAAATGGCATATTCACCTCTTTGCCAAACAGAAATACCTTCTCTGCCATGGGATGGCACTTTTCTAGATGAGTAATACATAGTACATACAGTTGTATCTATCAAATATATTGTTTACTTTCTAATTTTTCCATCTTTCTTAAATTGTTTAAGGGACTGAGGTCATGCTTATGGGTTAAGAGTAAGATATGTATCAGTTTTAAAATCTTCAGCATATAATTTGCTGTTTTGTTTTTTTCAGCTGAAAGAGATATCAGTGTCTACTGCGGTGTGCAGACAATTACAATGAAGATAAATTTTTGTACAGTTCTTTTTTCTGGCTATTCGGAAACAGACTTATCACTTAATGGGAAACATGGAGACGCTCATTGTAGAGGCTTCATAAACAACAATACCTTCCCTGCTGTGGTTATTTTTACCATCAACTTGAGCACCTTGGAATCGTGTGCAAATAACCTAGTGGTAAGCAATACATTTTTTTCAATAAGTTCGTTATATAAGCTATTATATTTCTTGAGCATTTTAATTACAAAAATACAGTGCATTCAGGGAGAATTGTGACAATTAATTATTACATTATGTAATGTTGTCGTTTTGTGCTAAACTGAAGAAAGTCTATCTCCTCTGCCTCTTATTAAATTTTCTCCAGCACAGTAACGTTTCCTCTACTGCAGCCTCCAAATAATTAAAGATAAATTCTGTCATGCATAATTTACATAGATACATAAAAGGGACATTTATGTAACAACAGATTTTTTTGTTGTTTCGAATTGGGGTTGGGGGTCTTTTGTGGCTTTTTAGTGCTAAAAAAATCACACTGTCCTTTTTATGTCACTCAAAAATCTGATATAAACACAGAACCAAGGCTACTGTAATGCTATGTAAAGCTAGATTCATGACTGAAAATGCATAATCCTCCTGGCGTTTGTACTACAGTTATTAAAATCATTTTGCTGTTTTGGCCCTTTATCTGTCAGCAGTGTCTGGGCAGCGAGCTCCAATGCAGTGATGGAACTGTCCTAAATAGCCGGCCTGATGATAAATGTCACCCATAATGCACATACATGTCCATATATGTATACATATATATAAAAAGCATTAGAAATCCAGCTGCACCAAAGCAATAGCAAAAAAAACTTTGTGGGTGCAAACCCCATAAAACTGCTCTTGACACACCAGGCAATTGTACTCCAAAGAAATAATGAGACTGCACTCCAAATTGAATGTGGAAAAAACTAATGGGTGCTTTATTAGCCCAAGTGCAACATTTCAGACCCTGTGCCGGATCCTTTTTCTTGAAAAAGGATCCGGCACAGGGTCTGAAACGTTGTCCTTGGGCTAATAAAGCACCCATCCGTTTTTTCGACATTCTAAGTGTATATATATGTATTCCAAAATATAAACACTTGGATGTTTTTTTCTGACAGAAAATCAGAAGAAACCTTATGGTCATTTATTAGGGCAAGTATATTTATCAAAATGATTTATTTATTATTTGCCAAATGCCAAAATTATGAGAGGGATATTTTTAAGGCATTTTTAATATTTTCTGCAAAGTCGTGGTACCATTAATGTTAATCTGTATAATTTGATTCAAATATTTTGGATATCCTTCCATAAATGTTGGTAGTAGATCCTAAATTTTGGCCATAAATAACTACTTAAAATTACCGTTAGGGACAGACATGCCTGTAATAAAACTTCTATTAGATACTTTCAGCTTTCGAGAGGGGGAATCAACATGGTACTCAATTCAAAGGAGCCATTGCACAATTTATTTACATTGTGCAGTATGTGCAGCTATTGACACTTGACCAGGCAGTTCATCCTGGAAGCAGGATTAAAAGGATCAGGAATTAGTATTGCGAGAAGGGTTATGTTCTACATCTTGGAGTGAAACTCAAACAAAAGAAAATCATATATTTCTATGTAACATAGACATAATCCTTGATTTGTTAATTGAAGGCAATTGTACAAAAATCAAACTCCCCTGTTTGAAGTTATGAAGTTTCATAAGAAAAAATGTACCTAAGGGATCAGCCTCATTAGCATGCAAACAATCCTCTTTCAGTGACATTACAAGCCAGGGGGTGGGAGCAAAAAACGACTGATCTTAAATTGGTGAGCCTAAGAACCTCATTGGCCAGTCTTTTAGGGAATTTATTATCACCAGGAAAGGCTATCCGGATAAACTTCTGCTGAAACCCCATGAGATGAGTAATTGCAAATGAGTAGACATAAGTCAACTTCTTAAGAGAAGAGTCACATTTTCTCCCAGTCTGCCAGTGACTCATGACTCCTTCTTTTGACTGACAGCTCTGGGTTTCTTCAAATCTTGGCCTGACCAGACAGGAAGTTCTCCTTAACAGAATTCTGGCCCTCTCACTTGCATGGTGAATTTAGCATTGAGCACTGTGTGGGAACTGAGATATTTTCATAATTTCTTGTCCAAGTGGTGGTGAGCAGGGCTACATGCCAGTGGGTGGGGCCAACATAGACAAAGGCAGGTAATACTTGAAGAACACTTTTACTGGCAGATTTAAGATCTTTTTAACAAAGGCACATTGGGGAGCGGTGTTTAAGGTTTATTGAGCCTGTTCTCAATAACAGGTTCCTTTTAAAGAAAATCTACCATCAAAATAAAGCATTATAAATCAGGGGCACTTACTCATAGATCCAGATGTTGTGACTGATAATCTTATATTTGTTATACATGGGCTTCTTCCTTATAAAATGAACTTTTAACATATAGCCAAGGAAAGCAGCTTGGTGATCTGATTTACGTTAACAGTAAGTATTACTCAAGCCAAAGGATTTTTCCTCTTCCTTATACTAGTCTTAAAGAGGACCTGTGACCCTAAAAAAATACTCTAGGAGCTGCTTACTAAAGGAAGCAGCTCCTATCACTACCCCAGATGTAGAAGTGTTAAACTGCTAGCTTTAGCGGAACCTTCAGTGCCATACCCTCAGAATGCCGGATCAAGCTTTCCTGAATACGTCGGACCACTGTAAGCTCGGTCCGCCGTAATTTTTGTTAAAGTTAAATTGTTGACCTAAACTGTATAGATCAGTAGACCAGTGAGTTTTCCTCATATTTTCTCATCCTCAGCTGAAAAAAGAAAGGTGTCTTATTTGCCATAAGTTTTTAAATGTATTGATAATTTATTTTGAAGTCTTGTGAAACATTGGTTTTCTGCATCCCTCAAATTACCAGAAACAGCTTTTAGGATGATTATTAACTCTGAGATCTTCTTAGTAATTAAAACAAAATGGAGGTGAAATTTAGAAAGGGGAGGGGAGGAGGACCCTGCAGCAGCCAGTTTTGCCCTATAGCAGTGATGGCAAACCTTTTAGACACTGAGTGCCCAAACTACAACCAAAACCCACATATTTTTCGCAAAGTGCCGATGCGACAATTTAAGCAGTAACTTATTACTCCCTGCACTGTCATATGTTTAAATTGTATAGGCACCTGAGGACACCAATACAGTAGAAAGAAGCAGTAGAAGTTTGGATTATAATTGTAGCTTCCTTCTGGGGTCCTGGGCTGCCTGGGACTGTAAGAGGCCTTGAGTCCTGTCTGGCGAACTCTGTTGGGGTGATGGTGCAGGTGCCCATAGAGAGGGCTCTGAGTGCCACCTCTGGCACCCGTGCCATAAGTTCGCCACCACTGCCCTATAGAATCGAATGGTTTTTAATTGGTTCATGGCGCAATGTTTGAGCTATAAAGTATTTGTTTTTCCATTAATGTTGCCATGTGAGGGCTTATTATTTGCAGAATCAGATGCATTTTTCAGTGCTACTACTTTTGGGGTGGCTATACCCTATTGTTGAAAATTTATTTACTTTTTTGTGTAACTGTTTTTCGCTGTAACTATTTTTTTTACTTTTTTTTTAAACTTTTTTTCTATATTCTATATTCTAATATACTATATTATAGTAACATGTTAGATTTATTCAATGGCTCAGTACGATTACCACAATACTAAATTTCTATATTTTCTATATTTGTTTTAATAATTTTGTACAATAAAACCTAATGTGGGCAAAAAATCTATAATTTTTGCATCACCGTTTTCCAAATAGCATAACTCTTTTAATTTTTTGTCTATATAGATAGATGAGAGCTTGTTTTTTGCAGGACATGTTTGTGCTCTACAACAGTACCATTTTTATATTGATACGTTTTTTTTAGTCAGTTTTATTGTATTTTATGTACAACAAAATAGGTAAAAATTATAATTTTTGGTGTTTTTATTTAAAAAAAAAATTTACGCCGTTCAGTGAGAAGTTTTAATAATGATTTTGTATATTGTACGGGTCATTGCGGATGTGGCAATACAACATATGTGGGATTTGTATGATGATTTTAAAAGCTGAGACCCCTAATTTTGCCACCAAAAACTGTGAAAACCTATGGACTCGAGTATAAGCGGAGGGTGTAGTATACAGCCAGCCAGCCCCCATGTAGTATACAGCCAGCCAGCCCCATGTAGTATAGAGACAGCCCCATGTAGTATACAGCCAGCCAGCCCCCTGTAGTATACAGCCAGCCCCCTGCAGTATACAGCCAGCCCCCTCTAGTATATAGCCAGCCCCACATAGTATACAGCCAGCCGGCTCCCTGTAGTATACAGCCAGCCAGCTCCCTGTATGTCAAGCACATAAAAAAAAATAAACTTAATACTCACTCACCCCCGATGCTCAGCAAGGCTCCTGATCCTCAGCACAGCTCCTATTCTTTCTTCTATTTGCTGTAATAGCTGGCAGAGTCACGTCCTTGCAATCTGCCGACCGCCACACGCTAGGATCCGGCGGTGTCACTGCTGATGACGTCAGATCGCATGAACTTGACTCTGCCAGCTAGAGAAGAAAGAGAAGAAATACAGAAAAACTCTGAAAATGCTGAAAAACTCAGCTTATACACAAGTATATAGGGTAAGTGTAATATGTAACAGTGTTTTGAGATTTGGGGCTTTTTGATTCATTTATTAGTTTATTTTAATTTATAAACTTTTTTTTTCATTTTTGTAAACCATTTTTACTTTTTCCACTATGGGATATGAATAAGCAACCCTTCAATTGCTTGTCAGCATATACTGATGCATTGGCTGACACCCTGGGGCACATTTACTAAGAACAGTGCAACCTGCCCTAAATGTAGATTCATGATTTGTAGCGCACATTCTTCATGAATCTGGGGCTCTCTGCACTGGCCTGACAGAGTTCACCACCCTTTTTTGGTGCACCTTTAACATAGGGCGTGTGACAGACTTTGCATGATAAATCTGGCGTGCGGTCCGAGTACCAGAACACCCCTTAATTTGTGTAGCTTAATGCCTAGTGCAGCTGGGCCATAAAATGGTTGGGTGCGACACAATTGTGGTGCAGACACTTCTTAAATACCTGTGCTGACCACCAACTCGTGATGAAAACACAATCTCAAAATCCCCTTGGTAATTTCAAGTGTTAAAAACTTCATATAAAAAGTGACATGTCAGATTACAAAAAATGCGGCTGAGCCTTGAGCTACCAAATAGCTGCATCATTAAGGGCTCATGGAGGGTATTACATGCATAAGGAAAAAAGGTTACACTTTCTTCTCCACCCCCCATTAACTGTCAGTGATAAAAAATTCCAAAAATAATAAATCATGTGAACCAGATGGTACAGATAATGAGCATTAACGTGGGGGTTAGATGGAGGTTAGTCGAATGCAGAAACTGAACTTCTGGCTGAAGTTCAGTTTTGAGGACCTGAATCTGCAATGTTTGGGATGGACCTAACCAATGCATGTTTGGGTGTGCTCACCACTATTTGAGATTAAAATTATTTAATTGTATGTATATATCATATGAACTTCAAAACTTCATTTAAGAGAGCAATGTATTCACACAATTTCAGTATTTGTCAGGATAATGTTTGGACCAACTTTAGTAGCCCAAAGAAGGGGGAGATGGGAGAGGTGTATTGGCAACTTCACAACCTGATCTTTTTCACTGGCAGGGAGCCAGGTATACCGTACTTTTATATACTGGATTAAACAAAATTAAAGTAGGTATTAAACAAGCAATTGTGTGATATGTTCATTATCTTGTTGGAATTGACAGTTATATATTTTTGACTGTAGCAGCAGTCTTAGTAGTGCAATGACATTCAAATGCTTTCAGAGCCAGTATATTTTAAACATTCCCAAAGGCAATGTGAAAATATAATATTGCATGTAACTCAACTGATCACACTATCTGGGCTAGTGACTACGGTAAATATATTTGATGAAACCCATTTAGTTGTGCATAGTTGCCACATAGATGCATGTGACCATATCATTATCTACAAGGTTCCAGCAATCTCTTTTTTCTTTATTTAAAAGGAAGAACTGGTGATATCTCTTATGAAAAATTGTGAGTTCAATTTTTGTTCTGATAATTACAAAGTTATATAAATTAAATGTTCATGGATAACAACAAATATTTTTAAGTCCATATGATTGTTCTTCTTGATCCAACTTTTTTCTTTTACAACTTGAGTGCTTAATTTCTCTGCAGCTACCATTGACTTTTTATTAATGAATATGACAAAAAAAATCAATATTTCTCTTTCTTGAATATATTAGCTACGGAAGTTTTTTCTAATAACAACAATTCTATCAGTTGCAATGAAGAAACTTAAGATATCACTTAAGATTTAATGTCACATTATTTTTCTTCTGCACAATGAAAAGCTTAATAACAAGTTATAAGCACCCATTACAAATCTCAAATTGTAGTGAATTAAACTGAAATATGAATTCGTAAAAGAAAAAGAAAACATAAAACTTGAGTTGTGATCAAGAGAAAAAACATGGATTTTAAAATATTTGTTTTATTTTTTAGGATTTCTTTTTATTTTCCGTGGCTCTTTTTTAATAAAAAGAGGCTGAGGACTGAAATGAAGGGAAAGGGTAAGTAAAAGTAAATTACAATTTGATTAATTGGGCACCTTGACCCTTCTTTATCTGACATTATTAAACACATTAGATACAAATTTTCAAAATATATATATGAGAATGGAAATTAAAATTAATTAAGTAATCCCTTGAGATAAGTACTCGTAAGCCTACATGTACATGTAGATACTTAGGGGCAGATTTAACTTTAGGCAGAATTTTACTCCAGTTTCTAAGAATGACTTATGAGCCCTTTTGTATATCAGATACATACAACACTTGAGTGCATGCGCTAAGTTTCCTGGTGTCCGAAGACCAGAGTAGTGACCCATCTCCCTATGTATCCTGGGCGTCACTTCTGGTTCCAGCCAAGCAAGTATGGATGCATAGTTGATGATGTGGGAGTCGGCATACATTAGTCTATGTCCACTATATACTTTAGGTTTTGTATAATTAGGCATGCACACCACTTAGGTAGTGTGAAGTAAATGTGATATTATAGCAGGTACTTTGGGTATATCCCAGATGCAGCAGATGCGAAACAGGTTTCGGGTATAGTGTGTCCTGGTGTGTATATAATCATATAGTTGGCTTGTATTTTTTCCTTTGTTTTGGGTTTTATTTTTTCTTTGGACCTGTGCAATATACTTTTGCTGTGAGGGTATAAGTATACATTGCCTCTATACTATGATCAGTCTAGAGATTATCTATTGTATATATATGTATATTATGCCATCTATTTAGTGTATGTTGTCATTTTGATATCATGTTTTTAACATTGATGCATAAAGAATGATATAATCCATATATGTTTGTTGGTTTATTTCCTTTGTTTTTGGTGCTAGACAAGAAACTGATGTAACAACAATAATACATCCCCTTACTGTCTTCCTGTTGTGAATAAAAACAACTGAGAAATAAAGGTTTCTGCACACTCATACAGATAGTGACAGGTTCCTAAAGGGCCTTAGTAACTAACTGGCACTATTCTTTTAGCTAAAAATGTTCATCTCCATAAATTTACTTTATGTTATATTACCTGGCATCAGGTCTGGCACCTCCCATGTACTTTTCCCCATGCCTTATACCTGCTTACTCTTCAGAAGTTCATGTCATGTGACAATGGTTATGTCATTTAAGGTTTTATATAACCTTTACATTTGCAAAATATACCCAATGTGTGTATCTGATCACATGAAAAAACAGTAGCCTCCATAGACTTTTACTCTTCTCCATGCTTTTATGGAGACATGTTGTGATTTCATGTGATTAGATACATACAGGGGGTGCATTTTGCAAATGTAAAAAAATTACACAATATTTCCTATAAGTAAATAGAGCTTTATATGTCTGTAGTTGAAGATTGGCAGACAGCCTCTAAGTACAAGGAGGCAGGGCAGTGATTTGAAGAGACACCAAGCTATCAGCCATAATAATGGTGGGGGGGTTCACTGGCATCCTGGGAGAGGAGAAGAGTCAAACCCACAAGATAAGAGTCAAGAAGGCTAATTTGCTTATCAGAAAAATTGCTGTAATTAAGGTACAGTGTCTCACTGGCAGCTCATTTCAGGTGATAGGAGGATGACTGTAACCCTTTACTAGAAGAAATTGTTGGTTTGAGGGGGGTGGATTCTGGGGACATGTCTTCTTTATGGTTCTTTCATCTGTAAGTTTTGTTTCTATGCTACAATTAGTTAGGCTCTTGAAAGGTATCAGGTAAGTTTCTGGCGGTCACTGATAATTGATATTCAAATGAGTGCTCACTTGATACAAGGATACAGGATTATCTACACATGGCATAATTGGTTTCGATTCATTTGACCAAAAGTGTCTATAATAAGATTATTATTTTTTATATAGTCTAGAATCATGTAAATCCTAAATGGTCAATTGATTAAAATGGGAACACAACTACATTAGTTGTGTGACCCCAGCTAAAGGCAACTTACGTGTTTCATAATTAACTTGGGGTTAACTCTATTACAGGTGTCAACTGTACCTGGAGTCAATGCCTATGGTAATATATCAATGGTACAAATAGGAAATATTTCAGGATATATAGACACGCCAGACCCTCCAACAATTATTAGCTACTTGCCTGGACTTCTCTACAAATTTAGCTGCAGTTATCCATTGGAGTATTTGGTCAACAACACCCAGCTTGCTTCGTAAGTACGCATTTCATATTTTTATAAAATAGCATGGTAAATTATTTGTCTTTTACTTCTCTAAACCAATTTCTGATTTGATTTAAAGACACACTGTCAGCAGTTTTGACACCAGTAAACTACCAGCAACCTCATGTAGGGCATGACATACTCTTCATTTCTTCTTTTACGTTAAAACTCACAAACTTACGTAAAAAAAATTATTCCAAAGTATGAGCTGAGAAGATTTACTTTCTTAATGAGATTTTAGATGAGAAATTTACCTTTACTTTATCAATATTGTGGTTCTATGCTTCTGTGCTGTGGAATTACATACAAAAAGTTAAATATCTAATTTAATTTTGGTTAAAGATTAGAGATGAGCGAACACTAAAATGCTCGGGTACTCGTTATTCGAGACGAACTTTTCCCGATGCTCGAGTGCTCGTCTCGAATAACGAACCCCATTGAAGTCAATGGGAGACTCGAGCATTATTCAAGGGGACCAAGGCTCTGCACAGGGAAGCTTGGCCAAACACCTGGGAACCTCAGAAAAGGATGGAAACACCACGGAAATGGACAGGAAACAGCAGGGGCAGCATGCATGGATGCCTCTGAGGCTGCATAATCGCACCATTATGCCAAAATTATGGGCAACAGCATGGCCATGACAGAGTGACAGAATGAAGCTAGATAGCATCTAAAACATCCAATAATTGACCCTGACACTATAGGGGACTTCATGCAGAGGCAGCGGCAGCAGGCTAGAGAGTTTCATGGCGACATACCCTAAATGGACTCAGGCTTCAAACCAATGGGTGGCAGAGAGGAACCAAAGGAGGTGAGCAAGAAGCGCTCAAATAATATCGGTACATGATAAAAGTTTGCCAGTATATTTTGTGGATTACACAGCAGGGTGGCGACAAAGTTAACATGGAAGCCATGAAAACAACCCAAAATTCTGCCTGACACAGCTCGTTTGATAAGGGGACGATGTATGGAGGCAGTGAACTAGTAGTAGATTAAAGGTGCTGCAGTTAAAACTATGTTAGTTGGATCTTGGCATGGAGCTGGCGCTCCGCTGCCAGGCGAGCTTTCGCCAATCCAAGCCCCTGTCTCTAGGCTACTCCCCAAACAGCACTTCTAAGAACCTTTTGTATAAGATCAAGTGTAGTAGCGTTCTTATAAGTTTAGGATATGCCGGGTGAGGGGAATGTAAACAGATGCGCAAGAAGCGCTGAAATAATATCCCTAAATGGTAAAAGTTTGCAAGTATATTTTGGGGATTACACAGCAGGGTGGCGACAAAGTTAACAACTTTGATGTGGAATGCCCTGTAATAGCTCTTGGGCGGTGTGCCTTTTATCGCCTAGGCTCAGCAGTTTCAGCACCGCCTGCTGTCGCTTAGCGACGGCACTGCTGCTGTGCCTAGAGCTACCGACTGATGGCGCCATGCCCACGGATGGTAATTCGGAGGAGGAGGAGGTGGAGGAGGGGTGGGAGGAGGTATAGTAGGCCTTTGAGACCTGGACCGAGGTAGGCCCCGCAATTCTCTGCGTCGGCAGTATATGACCAGCCCCAGGGTCAGACTCGGTCCCAGCCTGCACCAAGTTAAGTGTAGTAGCGTTCTTATAAGTTTGGGATATGGCGGGTGAGGGGAATGTAAACAGATGCGCAAGAAGCGCATGATGCGCATGGAGCTGGCGTTCCGCTGCCAGGCGAGCTTTCGCCAATCCAAGCCCCTGTCTCTAGGCTACTCCCCAAACAGCACTTCTAAGAACCTTTTGTATAAGATCAAGTGTAGTAGCGTTCTTATAAGTTTAGGATATGCCGGGTGAGGGGAATGTAAACAGATGCGCAAGAAGCGCTGAAATAATATCCCTAAATGGTAAAAGTTTGCCAGTATATTTTGGGGATTACACAGCAGGGTGGCGACAAAGTTAACAACTTTGATGTGGAATCCATGAAAACAACCCAAATTTCTGCCTGACACACCTCGTTTGATAAAGGGACGATGTATGGAGGCAGCTATATGGACGACTTTTGGAGGTAGCAATGGAGACAACGTGTGGAGGCTGCTATGGAGACAATTTAATTTGGATAGTGCCTGTATGTGGCAGTCCCAAACATTTTTCAAACCAGAGGAGCAGGTAGGTGGCCCTCCAGTAAAATGGGATAGATTGAGTGCCTGTATGTGGCAGTCCCAAAAATGTTTCAAACCAGAGGAGCAGGTAGGTGGCCCTCCAGTAAAATGGAATAGATTGAGTGCCTGTATGTGGCAGTCCCAAAAATTGTTCAAACCAGAGGAGCAGGTAGGTGGCCCTGCAGTAAAATGGAATAGATTGAGTGCCTGTATGTGGCAGTCCCAAAAATTGTTCAAACCAGAGGAGCAGGTAGGTGGCCCTGCAGTAAAATGGAATAGATTGAGTGCCTGTATGTGGCAGTCCCAAAAATTGTTCAAACCAGAGGAGCAGGTAGGTGGCCCTGCAGTAAAATGGAATAGATTGAGTGCCTGTATGTGGCAGTCCCAAAAATTGTTCAAACCAGAGGAGCAGGTAGGTGGCCCTGCAGTAAAATGGAATAGATTGAGTGCCTGTATGTGGCAGTCCCAAAAATGTTTCAAACCAGAGGAGCAGGTAGGTGGCCCTCCAGTAAAATGGAATAGATTGAGTGCCTGTATGTGGCAGTCCCAAAAATTGTTCAAACCAGAGGAGCAGGTAGGTGGCCCTGCAGTAAAATGGAATAGATTGAGTGCCTGTATGTGGCAGTCCCAAAAATGTTTCAAACCAGAGGAGCAGGTAGGTGGCCCTCCAGTAAAATGGAATAGATTGAGTGCCTGTATGTGGCAGTCCCAAAAATTGTTCAAACCAGAGGAGCAGGTAGGTGGCCCTGCAGTAAAATGGAATAGATTGAGTGCCTGTATGTGGCAGTCCCAAAAATTGTTCAAACCAGAGGAGCAGGTAGGTGGCCCTGCAGTAAAATGGAATAGATTGAGTGCCTGTATGTGGCAGTCCCAAAAATTTTTTAAAACAGAGGACCGGGTAGGTGGCCCTCCAGAAAAATGGAATAGATTGAGTGCCTGTATGTGGCACTCACAAAAATTGTTTCAAACAGAGGACCGGGTAGGTGGCCCTCCAGAAAAATTAAATGCATAAAGTACTATAGGTAGAGCCAGTGGGCCCTGTCAAAAAATAGCCAGTTTCCTCTGCTTTACTGTACAAAGAGCAGGAGAAGGAGGAAAATGAGGAGGAGGAGGAGGAGTGGATAAATTATTCAGGTTGAGCTTCCTTCACCTGCTGGAGATTGGAAATTAGGAGAAATCCATGCTTTATTCATCTTGATAAGCGTCAGCCTGTCAGCGCTGTCAGTCGACAGGCGTGTACGCTTATCGGTGATGATGCCACCAGCTGCACTGAAAACCCGCTCGGACAAGACGCTAGCGGCAGGGCAGGCAAGAACCTCCAAGGCGTAGAGCGCCAGTTCGTGCCACATGTCCAGCTTTGAAACCCAGTAGTTGTAGGGAGCTGTGTGATCATTTAGGACGATGGTATGGTCAGCTACGTACTCCCTCACCATCTTTCTGTAAAGATCAGCCCTACTCTGCCGAGACTGGGGACAGGTGACAGTGTCTTGCTGGGGTGACATAAAGCTGGCAAAAGCCTTGTAAAGCGTACCCTTGCCAGTGCTGGACAAGCTGCCTGCTCGCCTACTCTCCCTCGCTACTTGTCCCGCAGAACTACGCACTCTGCCGCTAGCGCTGTCAGAAGGGAAATACTGTTTCAGCTTGTGCACCAGGGCCTGCTGGTATTCATGCATTCTCACACTCCTTTCCTCTCCAGGGATGAGAGTGGGAAGATTTTGCTTGTACCGTGGGTCCAGGAGAGTGAACACCCAGTAATCGGTGCTGGAATAAATTCTTTGAACGCGAGGGTCACGGGATAGGCAGCCTAGCATGAAATCTGCCATATGCGCCAGAGTACCAACGCGTAAGAATTCACTCCCCTCACTGGCCTGACTGTCCATTTCCTCCTCCTCCAACTCCTCCAACTCCTCTTCTTCTGCCCATACACGCTGAACAGTGAAGGACTCAACAATGGTCCCCTCTTGTGTCTCGCCAACATTCTCCTCCTCTTCCTCCTCATCCTCCTCCACCTCCACCTCCTCCGATATGCGCTGAGAAACAGACCTCAGGGTGCTTTGGCTATCAACAAGGGAATATTCTTCCCCCGTCTCTTGTGACGAGCGCAAAGCTTCCGACTTCATGCTGACCAGAGAGTTTTTCAACAGGCCAAGCAGCGGGATGGTGAGGCTGATGATGGCGGCATCGCCACTGACCATCTGTGTTGACTCCTCAAAGTTACTCAGCACCTGACAGATATCAGACATCCACGTCCACTCCTCATTGTAGACTTGAGGAAGCTGACTGACCTGACTACCAGTTCTGGTGGAAGTTGACATCTGGCAGTCTACAATCGCTCTGCGCTGCTGGTAAACTCTGGATAACATGGTCAGTGTTGAATTCCACCTCGTGGGCACGTCGCACAACAGTCGGTGAGCGGGCAGTTGGAGGCGGCGCTGCGCTGCCCTGAGAGTGGCAGCATCTGGGCTGGACTTCCTGAAATGCACACAGATGCGGCGCACCTTCGTGAGCAAATCAGACAGATTGGGGTATGTCTTGAGGAAACGCTGCACTATCAGATTTAACACATGGGCCAGGCATGGCACATGTGTCAGTCTGCCGAGTTGCAGAGCCGCCACCAGGTTACGGCCGTTGTCACACACAACCATTCCCGGCTTGAGGTTCAGCGGTGCCAGCCACAGATCAGTCTGCGCCGTGATGCCCTGTAATAGCTCTTGGGCGGTGTGCCTTTTGTCGCCTAGGCTCAGCAGTTTGAGCACCGCCTGCTGTCGCTTAGCGACGGCACTGCTGCTGTGCCTAGAGCTACCGACTGATGGCGCCGTGCCCACGGATGGTAGTTCGGAGGAGGAGGTGGAGGAGGGGTGGGAGGAGGAGGAGGCATAGTAGGCCTGAAACACCTGGACCGAGGTAGGCCCCGCAATCCTCGGCGTCGGCAGTATATGAGCAGCCCCAGGGTCAGACTCGGTCCCAGCCTCCACCAAGTTAACCCAATGTGCCGTCAGCGATATATAGTGGCCCTGCCCGGCAGCACTCGTCCACGTGTCCGTGGTCAGGTGGACCTTGTCAGAAACGGCGTTGGTCAGGGCACGGATGATGTTGTCTGACACGTGCTGGTGCAGGGCTGGGACGGCACATCGGGAAAAGTAGTGGCGGCTGGGGACCGAATACCGAGGGGCGGCCGCCGCCATGAGGTTGCGAAAGGCCTCGGTCTCTACTAGCCTATAGGGCAGCATCTCCAGGCTAAGCAATCTGGAGATGTGCACATTAAGGGCTTGGGCGTGCGGGTGGGTTGCACTATATTTGCGTTTCCGCTCCAGCGTCTGGGGTATGGAGAGCTGAACGCTGGTGGATGCTGTGGAGGATCGTGGAGGCGACGATGGGGTTTTTGTGGCAGGGTCCTGGGCAGGGGGCTGACTAGCAGCTGACACAGGGGAAGGAGCAGTGGTGTGCACGGCCGGAGGTGAACGGGCTTGTTGCCACTGAGTGGGGTGCTTAGCATTCATATGCCTGCGCATACTGGTGGTAGTTAAGCTAGTAGTGGTGGAACCCCTGCTGAGCCTGGTTTGGCAAATGTTGCACACCACAGTCCGTCGGTCATCCGGTGTTTCCTTAAAGAACCTCCACACTTCTGAAGATCTAGCCCTCGCCGCAAGAGCCCTCACCACGGGAGCTTCACTAGTTGACAGTGGCGCTGATGCACCAGCTCTGGCCCTGCCTCTCCGTCTGGCCCCACCACTGCCTCTTCCAACCTGTTCAGGTCGAGGACTCTCCTCCGTCTCAGAAGCACTGTGTTCACCCGGCCTCTCAACCCAGCTTGGGTCTGTCACCTCATCATCCTCCGATCCCTCAGTCTGCTCCCCCCTCGGACTTCCTGCCCTGACAACAACTTCCCCACTGTCTGACAACCGTGTCTCCTCATCGTCGGACACCTCTTTACACACTTCCACTACGTCAAGAAGGTCATCATCACCCACAGACTGTGACTGGTGGAAAACCTGGGCATCGGAAAATTGCTCAGCAGCAACCGGACAAGTGGTTTGTGACTGTGGGAAGGGTCCAGAAAACAGTTCCTCAGAGTATGCCGGTTCAAATGCCAAATTTTCCTGGGAGGGGGCAGACTGGGGGGGAGGAGGCTGAGGTGCAGGAGCTGGAGGAGTGGCGATTTCGGTGACATGGGTGGACTGCGTGGAAGACTGACTGGTGGTGGACAAATTGCTCGAAGCATTGTCAGCAATCCACGACATCACCTGTTCGCACTGTTCTGGCCTCAACAGTGCTCTACCACGAGTCCCAGTAACTTCAGACATGAACCTAGGGAGTGTAGCTCTGCGGCGTTCCCCTGCTCCCTCATCAGCAGGTGGTGTCTCACCCCGCCCAGGACCACGGCCTCTGACCCCTGCAGTAGTTGGACGCCCACGTCCCCGCCCTCGTCCTCTACCCCTAGCCCTCGGGTTAAACATTTTTAAAATGAGAGTTATAACTTTATTTTTTTTTTTACTTTTTTTTGTTTTTTTTTGTGTTTTTTTTTTTTTTGTGTGTTTTTTTTTTTTTTTTGAGTTTTTAAAACCAAACAATGCTATCCTATTGCTATGGCTATTTTCTAGCCAAGTATCAAAGGAAGCACAGTACTATGCCAGATGAGATGACACTGAGTTATTGCCTAATAGAAATCCAACCCCTACTGAATTTTGCCACTTCGGCCTTTGCTATGGATATGTGCGCCACTAAGCGCAGAACACAGCGGTCGCAAGTCCCACTACAAATTGCTCAGAATTGGCAAGTACATGCACTGCAGAAACTACAGCCACCAGCAGATCAACCAGAAATCAAATATATAGAACGCTACTGTAGGCTTCAAGAAGCTGTTTGTATTCTCCTATGGCTATTTTCTAGCCAAGTATCAAAGGAAGCACAGTACTATGCCAGATGAGATGACACTGAGTTATTGCCTAATAGAAATCCAACCCCTACTGAATTTTGCCACTTCGGCCTTTGCTATGGATATGTGCGCCACTAAGCGCAGAACACAGCGGTCGCAAGTCTCACTACAAATTGCTCAGAATTGGCAAGTACATGCACTGCAGAAACTACAGCCACCAGCAGATCAACCAGAAATCAAATATATAGAACGCTACTGTAGGCTTCAAGAAGCTGTTTGTATTCTCCTATGGCTATTTTCTAGCCAAGTATCAAAGGAAGCACAGTACTATGCCAGATGAGATGACACTGAGTTATTGCCTAATAGAAATCCAACCCCTACTGAATTTTGCCACTTCAGCCTTTGCTATGGATATGTGCGCCACTAAGCGCAGAACACAGCGGTCGCAAGTCCCACTACAAATTGCTCAGAATTGGCAAGTACATGCACTGCAGAAACTACAGCCACCAGCAGATCAACCAGAAATCAAATATATAGAACGCTACTGTAGGCTTCAAGAAGCTGTTTGTATTCTCCTATGGCTATTTTCTAGCCAAGTATCAAAGGAAGCACAGTACTATGCCAGATGAGATGACACTGAGTTATTGCCTAATAGAAATCCAACCCCTACTGAATTTTGCCACTTCAGCCTTTGCTATGGATATGTGCGCCACTAAGCGCAGAACACAGCGGTCGCAAGTCCAACTACAAATTGCTCAGAATTGGCAAGTACATGCACTGCAGAAACTACAGCCACCAGCAGATCAACCAGAAATCAAATATATAGAACGCTACTGTAGGCTTCAAGAAGCTGTTTGTATTCTCCTATGGCTATTTTCTAGCCAAGTATCAAAGGAAGCACAGTACTATGCCAGATGAGATGACACTGAGTTATTGCCTAATAGAAATCCAACCCCTACTGAATTTTGCCACTTCGGCCTTTGCTATGGATATGTGCGCCACTAAGCGCAGAACACAGCGGTCGCAAGTCTCACTACAAATTGCTCAGAATTGGCAAGTACATGCACTGCAGAAACTACAGCCACCAGCAGATCAACCAGAAATCAAATATATAGAACGCTACTGTAGGCTTCAAGAAGCTGTTTGTATTCTCCTATGGCTATTTTCTAGCCAAGTATCAAAGGAAGCACAGTACTATGCCAGATGAGATGACACTGAGTTATTGCCTAATAGAAATCCAACCCCTACTTAATTTTGCCACTTCAGCCTTTGCTATGGATATGTGCGCCACTAAGCGCAGAACACAGCGGTCGCAAGTCTCACTACAAATTGCTCAGAATTGGCAAGTACATGCACTGCAGAAACTACAGCCACCAGCAGATCAACCAGAAATCAAATATATAGAACGCTACTGTAGGCTTCAAGAAGCTGTTTGTATTCTCCTATGGCTATTTTCTAGCCAAGTATCAAAGGAAGCACAGTACTATGCCAGATGAGATGACACTGAGTTATTGCCTAATAGAAATCCAACCCCTACTGAATTTTGCCACTTCAGCCTTTGCTATGGATATGTGCGCCACTAAGCGCAGAACACAGCGGTCGCAAGTCTCACTACAAATTGCTCAGAATTGGCAAGTACATGCACTGCAGAAACTACAGCCACCAGCAGATCAACCAGAAATCAAATATATAGAACGCTACTGTAGGCTTCAAGAAGCTGTTTGTATTCTCCTATGGCTATTTTCTAGCCAAGTATCAAAGGAAGCACAGTACTATGCCAGATGAGATGACACTGAGTTATTGCCTAATAGAAATCCAACCCCTACTGAATTTTCCCACTTCGGTCTTTGCTATGGATATGTGTGCCACTAAGAGCTAAACACAACGGTAGCAAGTCCCCCTGCTAATTCCTCACAAAATGGTAAAAGATGCAAATTAAAATAAAAAAAGTAGAACGTTATTGTAGCCCTAAGAAGGGCTGTTGGGTTCTTTGAGAATCACTCCTGCCTAACAGTAAGCTAATAGAACACCCTAACGCTTTCCCTGAGCAGCAGCAGCTCTCTCCCTAGCGGCATCCAGAGACAGAATGATCCGAGCAGCGCGGCCAGCGGCTAGTCTATCCCAGGGTCACCTGATCTGGCCAGCCAACCACTGCTATCGACGTGTAAGGGTACCACGTCATGCTGGGTGGAGTGCAGAGTCTCCTGGCTTGTGATTGGCTCTGTTTCTGGCCGCCAAAAAGCAAAACGGCGGGAGCTGCCATTTTCTCGAGCGGGCGAAGTATTCGTCCGAGTAACGAGCAGTTTCGAGTACCCTTATGCTCGACCGAGCATCAAGCTCGGACGAGCATGTTCGCTCATCTCTATTAAAGATCTATTTCCTGACCAGCTCTTTAATAGCCTGCTAATCTGCTTCTGTAGCACACAGAACTATGCCTTTCATTGTGACTCATCTCAGGTAAAAAGAGGCGATTCCAGAGTGCTTCTTCTTTAAAAAAAAAAAGGTTAATGAGCTACTTTTAATATTAGAGGCAAAGCTAAAAAGGATATTTCATATTCTACCTGGGGAAAATGGTGACTCAGTGAAAAGTTGGTGTCATTGTCCATTTGAATATACACTAGTCATTATATAGTTTACTGAAATAATAATAAAATAGTAATAATAAAACTTCTGCAAATGAAAAAGCAACAAAGAATCACTATTAGTCACTTTTATTTTTAAGTCATATGCAGATTTTTGCTAATGCCAAGCAATATTATTTTGAAATTTTTAATCAGTATTTTGCATGTGTTCCCCAATACTATGCTAATTAAATTCCTACAGGTCAGGTCTTGTGGATGTTCCATAGAGAAATAACATGTTTTATTTATTGGTAAAAGTAATTAAATCACTTGTGTAGTATTAATTAAAGCCAAAATATATGACCTGTTGATGGTTCCTAGAGGATTAGTGTAAAATTTCAATAATAATTTTTTATAGTTTAGAATCTGATATTCATCACTTTTGTGTTAACAAGTAACATAACTGTATAGCAAACTCATGTATTTATCAAACAGCATCATCCATTCAATTGGTATTATAATATTTTTTGGTGAAACTGACTGTGACGAACCCCTACTCTCAGGTCAAGTGACGGGGTGCACTTACACTAGAGAGTATTACAATTTAGTACATAAAACCTTGTCCACTTACGTAAAGTGATGTAGATTTATGCTAAATTCTACTCTACTAGCATTCAATACCCAAACCTTTCACTGCCACAACCTATACTTTACTTATTAAATTGTAATAAGAAGGCAAATAGGTGCCT
Organism: Engystomops pustulosus; assembly: GCF_040894005.1. Classification (NCBI taxonomy): domain Eukaryota; kingdom Metazoa; phylum Chordata; class Amphibia; order Anura; family Leptodactylidae; genus Engystomops; species Engystomops pustulosus. Next base: position 112,527,688 of record NC_092412.1, read on the forward strand.
GCCTCCATAAATACCTCAACAATTTGAAAAAAACCCAAAATATAGATAACCCATTTTTAGAAGATTCCTTAAAATTTTATCAGGACATCTACCACCAGTTTCTCATTTACAGTATAGCCTATAATGCATGCTCGTTACCTGAAGGGGATGAGAGACCCGTTTTCAGCTTCCTCCCTCAGAGCCAGAAAATAAGGCTATAAAAACATACAAAGGAGCCGGAGGCCCTTCAGCTCCAATCACCTGCGTGCCTCCTGGCTCCTCTGCTACCTAATTTATGCACGCCCGCCCGCCACTTAAATGTTATGCTTCATCTAGCTGTCTTGAAATCTTGCATAGGGGTGCATAACAAGCTGAGATTTGTTATGTTTTAAAGATTATTATGCAAATTGTCACAAAATCAGTTTGTAGACTCATATTTAACTCACCAGATGATAGTCCAATGACAGTAATGGGGTCCTGACTAGAGATGAGCGAGCATTAAAATGCTCAGGTGCTCGTTATTCGAGATGAACTTTTCTCGATGCTCGAGTGCTCGACTCGAATAACGAACACCATTTAAGTCAATGGGAGACTCGAGCATTTTTCAAGGGGTCCAAGGGTCTGCACAGGAAAGCTTGGCCAAACACCTGGAAACCTCAGAAAATTATGGAAACACCACGGAAATGGACAGGAAGCAGCAGGGGCAGCATGCATGGATGCCTCTGAGGCTGCTTAATTATGCCAAAATTATGGGCAACAGCATGGCCATGACAGAGTGACCGAATGAGGCTAGATAGCATCTAAAAGATCCAATAATTGACCCTGACACTATAGAAGACGGCATGCAGAGGCAGCGGCAGCAGCGGCAGGTTAGATAGTGTCATGGCGACATACCCTAAATGGACTCAGGCTTCAAACCAATGGGTGGCAGAGAGGAACCAAAGGAGGTGAGCAAGAAGCGCTGAAATGATTTCCTATATGAACAAAAGGTTGACGGTATATTTAGTTGATAACACAGCATGGTGGCGACATAGTGACCAAGTTCCATAACGTATCTGGTGAAACACCCGAAAAATGAGCCTGACACAGCTCGTTTGATAAGGGGACGACATGTGGAGGCAGCCATGGAGACGACTTCCATGATCAAGAGTGACAGTATGGGGCATCCATATTGCTTCTATGATTGAAACTTCAGGTCTCCAGCATGGCAGCGACAGATGCGCTGAGTTCCATTATGTATCTGGTGAAACACCTGAAAATTATGCCTGACACAGCTCGTTTGATAAGGGGGTTAATGTGCTATATATCCTCTCGCGCTCCAGCGTCTGGGGTATAGAGAGTTGAAAGTTGCGCATGGAGACATTGGTGGATGCTGTGGAGGATTGTGATGGCAAAATGGACAGGAAACAGCAGGGGCAGCATGCATGGATGCCTCTGAGGCTGCCTAATCTTGGGATGGAGCTGGCAGTCCGCTGCCAGGCGAGCTTTCGTCTGTCCAAGCCCCTGTCTCTCGGCTCCTCCCCAAACAGCACTTCTAAGAACCTTTTGTATAAGATCAAGTGTAGTAGTGTTCTTATAAGTTTGAGTTATGGCAGGTGAGGGGAATGTAAACAGATGCGCATGAAGCGCTGAAATAATATCGGTAAATGATTAAAGTTTGCAAGTATATTTTGTGGATAACACAGCAGGCTGGCGACAAAGTTAACATGTTTGATGTGGAAGCCATGAAAACAACCCAAAATTCTGACGGACACCGTTTGCTAAGGGGACGATGTATGGAGGCAGCTATATGGACGACTTTTGGAGGCAGCTGTGGAGATGACGTGTGGAGGTAGCAATGGAGACAACGTGTGGAGGCAGCTAAGAAGACGACGTGTGGACGCTGCTATGGAGACAATTTAATTTGGATAGTGCCTGTATGTGGCAGTCCAAATAAGTTTTCAAACCAGAGGAGCAGGTAGGTGGTCCTCCAGAAAAATTAAATAGATTGAGTGCCTGTATGTGGCAGTCCAAAAAAGTTTTCAAACCAGAGGAGCAGGTAGGTGGCCCTTCAGAAAAATTAAATAGATTGAGTGCCTGTATGTGGCACTCCAAAAAATTGTTTAAAACAGAGGACCGGGTAGGTGGCCCTCCAGAAAACTTAAATACATAGAGTACTATAGCTAGAGCCAGTTGGCCCTAGCAAAAAATAGCCAGTTTCCTCTGCTTTAGTGTACAAAGAGGAGGAGAAGGAGGAGTGCATAAATTATTCAGGTTGAGCTTCCTTCACCTGGTGGAGAATGGAAATCCTGAGAAATCCAGGCTTTATTCATCTTGATAACCATCAGCCTGTCAGCACTGTCAGTCGACAGGCGTGTACGCTTATCGGTGATGATTCCACCAGCTTCACTGAAAACCCGCTCAGACAACACGCTAGCGGCAGGGCAGGCAAGAACCTCCAAGGCGTACAGGGCCAGTTCGTGCCACATGTCCAGCTTTAAAACCCAGTAGTTGTAGGGAGCTGTGTGATCATTTAGGACGATGGTATGGTCAGCTACGTACTCCCTCACCATCTTTCTGTAAAGATCAGCCCTACTCTGCCGAGACTGGGGACAGGTGACAGTGTCTTGCTGGGGTGACATAAAACTGGCAAAGGCCTTGTAAAGCCTACCGCTGCCAGCACTGGACAAGCTGCCTGCTCGCCTACTCTCCCTCGCTACTTGTCCCGCAGAAGTACGCCCTCTGCCGCTAGCGCTGTTAGAAGAGAAATACTGTTTCAGCTTGTGCACCAGGGCCTGCTGGTATTCATGCATTCTCACACTCCTTTCCTCTCCAGGGATGAGAGTGGAAAGATTTTGCTTGTACCGTGGGTCCAGGAGAGTGAATACCCAGTAATCGGTGCTGGAATAAATTCTTTGAACGCGAGGGTCACGGGATAGGCAGCCCAGCATGAAATCTGCCATATGCGCCAGAGTACCAACGCGCAAGAATTCACTCCCCTCACTGGCCTGACTCTCCATTTCCTCCTCCTCCAACTCCTCTTCTTCTGCCCATACACACTGAACAGTGAAGGACTGAACAATGCTCCCCTCTTCTGTCTCGCCAAAATTCTCCTACTCTTCCTGCTCATCCTCCTCCACCTCCTCCGATATGCGCTGAGAAACAGACCTGAGGGTGCTTTGGCTATCAACAAGGGAATCTTCTTCCCCCGTCTCTTGTGACAAACGCAAAGCTTCCACCTTCATGCTGACCAGAGTGTTTTTCAACAGGCCAAGCAGCGGGATGGTGAAGCTGATGATGGCGGCATCGCCACTGACCATCTGTGTTGACTCCTCAAAGTTACTCAGCACCTGACAGATATCAGACATCCACGTCCACTCCTCATTGTAGACTTGAGGAAGCTGACTGACCTGACTACCAGTTCTGGTGGAAGTTGACATCTGGCGGTCTACAATCGCTCTGCGCTGCTGGTAAACTCTGGATAACATGGTTTATGTTGAATTCCACCTCATGGGCACGTCGCACATCAGTCGGTGAGCGGGCAGTTGAAGGCGGCGCTGCGCTGCCCTGAGAGTGGCAGCATCTGTGCTGGACTTCCTGAAATGCTCACAGATGTGACGCACCTTCGTGAGCAAATCAGACAGATTGGGGTATGTCTTGAGGAAACGCTGAACTATGAGATTTAACGCATGGGCCAGGCATGGCACATGTGTCAGTCTGCCGAGTTGTAGAGCCGCCACCAGGTTACGGCCGTTGTCACACACAACCATGTCTGGCTTCAGGTTCAGCGGTGCCAGCCACAGATCAGTCTGCGCTGTGATGCCCTGTAATAGCTCTTGGCCTTTATTGCTGCTGTGCCTTTTATTGCCTAGACTCAGCAGTTTGACCACCGCCTGCTGTCGCTTAGCGAAGGCACTGCTGCTGTGCCTAGAGCTACCGACTGATGTCGCCATGCCCACGGATCATAATTCGGAGGAGGAGGTGGAGGAGGGGTGGGAGGAGGCATAGTAGGCCTGAGAGACCTGGACCGAGGTAGGCCCCGCAATCCTCAGCGTCGGCAGTATATGACCAGCCCCAGGGTCAGACTCAGTCCCAGCCTCCACCAATTAACCCAATGTGCCGTCAGCGATATACAGTGGCCCTGCCCAGCAGCACTCATCCACGTGTCCATGGTCAGGTGGACCTTGTCAGAAACTGCGTTGGTCAGGGCACGGATGATGTTGTCTGACACGTGCTGGTGCAGGGCTGGGACGGCACATCGGGAAAAGTAGTGGCGGCTGGGGACCGAACACCGAGGGGCGGCCGCCGCCATGAGGTTGCGAAAGGCCTCAGTCTCTACCAGCCTATAGGGCAGCATCTCCAGGCTAAGTAATCTTGAGATGTGGACGTTGAGGGCTTGGGCGTGTGGGTGGGTTGCACTATACTTCCTTTTGCGCTCCAGCGTCTGGGGTATGGAGAGCTGAACGCTGCGCATGGAGACATTGGTGGATGCTGTGGAGGATCGTGTAGGCAAAGATGTCGTTTTCGCACGGGAGATGTTTGGGCCGGGGTCCTGGGTGGGGGGCTGACTAGCAGAGGCAGCAGATGACACAGGGGAAGGAGCAGTGGTGTGCCCGGCCGGAGGTGAACGGGCTTGGTGCCATTGAGTGGGGTGTTTGCGCATACTGGTGGTAGTTAAGCTAATAGTGGTGGAACCCCTGCTGATCTTGGTGTGGCACAGGTTGCACACCACAGTCCGATGGTCATCCGGTGTTTCTATAAAGAACCTCCAGACTTCCGAAAATCTAGCCCTCACCACAGGAGCTTGACCACGTGAAAAATTTGGCGCTGATGCACCAGCTCTGGCCCTGCCTCTCCGTCTGGCCCCACCACTGCCTCTTCCAACCTGTTCTCATCGAGGACTCGCCTCCGTCTCAGAAGCACTGTGTTCACCCGGCCTATCAACCCAGCTTGGGTCTGTCACCTCATCATCCTCCGATCCCTCAGTCTGCTCCCCCCCTCGGACTTCCTGCCCTAACAACAACTTCACCACTGTCTGACAACCGTGTCTCCTCATCGTCCGACACCTCTTTACACACTTCTTCCACTACGTCAACAATGTCATCATCACCCACAGACTGCGACCGGTGGAAAACCTGGGCATCGGAAAAGAGCTCAGCAGCAACCGGACAAGTGGTTTGTGACTGTGGGAAGGGTCCAGAAAACAGTTCCTCAGAGTACGCCGGTTCAAATGCCAAATTTTGCTGGGAGGGGGCAGACTGGGGGGAAGGAGGCTGAGGTGGAGGAGCTGGAGGAGTGCTGATTTCGGTGACATGGGTGGACTGCGTGGAAGACTGACTGGTGGACAAATGGCTAGAAGCATTGTCCGCAATCCACGACATCACCTGTTCGCATTGTTCTGGCCTCAACAGTGCTCTACCAAATTGCGAATTCCTCACAATATGGTACTAGCTGCACTACTAGTGCCAGCAAGGCCAGCCACAAGCAAATCAACTATATATTATAAAACGCTATTGTAGGCCTAAGAAAGTCGGTTGGGTTCTTGTTTGCCTAGTTTCTAACAGCACACAAGAACTGGATTTTAAGTCACTTTAAATTTTGAAAAAAAAAAAAATCGTCAGACTGTGTCTAATTCAATCAAACCCCTAATAAATTGTCCCACTTAGGTGTTTGAGATGTGTGTGTCACTAAGAGCTAAATAGAACGTTCCCAAGTCTCTCTGCAAATTCCTCACAATATGGTACTAGCTGCACTACTAGTGCCAGCAAGGCCAGCCACAAGCAAATCAACAAAAAAAAAAAAATAAATAAAAAAAAAAATATATATATATATACATATATATGTATAACGCTATTGTAGGCCTAAGAAAGTCGGTTGGGTTCTTGTATGCCTAGTTTCTAACAGCACACAAGAACTGGATTTTAAGTCACTTTAAGTTTAAAAAAAAAAAAATCGTTAGACTGTGCCTAATTCAATCAAACCCCTAATAAATTGTCCCACTTAGGTGTTTGAGATGTGTGTGTCACTAAGAGCTGAATATAACTTTCACAAGTCTCCCTGCAAATTCCTCACAATATGGTACTAGCTGCACTACTAGTGCCAGCAAGCCCAGCCACAAGCAAACAAACAAAAAAAAAATATATATAACGCTATTCTAGCCCTGTTGGGTTCTTGTAGACTCACTCCTGCCTAACAGTAAGCTAATATAACACCCTAACGCTATCCCTGCAGCAGCAGCAGCTCTCTCCCTAACGGCATCCAGACAGAGAATGATCCGAGCAGGGCTAGTCTATTCCAGGGTCACCTGATCAGGCCAGCCAACCACTGCTATCAACGTGTAAGGGTACCACGTCATGCTGGGTGGAGTGCAGAGTCTCTTGGCTTGTGATTGGCTCTGTTTCTGGCCGCCAAAAATCAAAACGGCGGGAGTTGGCATTTTCTCGAGCTGGCGAAATACTCGTCCGAGCAACGAGCAGTTATGAGTACGCTAATGCTCGAACAAGCATCAAGCTCGGACGAGTATGTTCGCTCATCTCTAGTCCTGACGCCCTGAGGAAGTTGCCCTGACGGACCTCGTGGGGTACCTCTATCCTCACATTGAGATATTTCCTTCCTTTATTTCACTACTGGGTATTTATATCAATGGATTGATTTTGTGTTGAGTCATTCACTATCCTAGGAAGTGCCATTTGTTCCCTTTGAAGCAACCATTTTAACATTTTGAATAGGACAATATCCTTCTATACACATTGAGGTAATAATAGGACATAGTTCCATTCTTTATTCAATTGTTGAAATCTGCTTTCAGAGGAAGTGTCACTCATATTTTTGCATTGTTGTAAGGGATTTGGCTCACTGACTTATGATGGTCTCATACACGGGTCTTTTTTTATGTACTTTTGTACTTTTTAGCAATTTTAAGTGTTTTGATATTTGTTGTGTGGTATATTGACTTTACTAATGAAATAAAGTATTTTTGCACTATTTGCCTATACACACTATCTTTGTCTCTTCTATATTTGGGGTTAATTTTTTTGTGTGTTGGCATATGTTGTCATATGTTTATCTTTTTTGATATTTCATACTATTTAGTTATGCAGATCTCTTCACTATACAAGTAAATAATGGGGTCCTGCAAATGCAGATATATCACTGCACTGCTCTGCCCTGCCACCCTAGTCCTGATTGACAGGTCTCACTACTGCAGAACATACTGCCTTATCTAACTAGTAGTTGAGGACTGTCTGCTAATATTAAACTGCAGGTATGTACAACTTCCTTTATTTTTCCCTTCAGGGGCTCTAGGAAAGGTAGGTAGGAAGTTGTACACAATCCCTTACTGGAACATTGAGAAAGAGACATACACAGACAGTGGTTGTGATTCAGCGCTGCTACATCATAATCCCCTCCCTCAGAAAGGAGGGGGCTGAGAGGGACCTGGTTATGTGAAGAGTAATAAAGCTTATGCTGCCCTCAGGAATTGTGTTCAGAGAGTCACATGTCTCTCATTCATGAGGGGGCAGGATAACCAGTGTCAGTATCAATGAGGCGGGTGGGGTATACCAACTATACTGTAGCTCCCCACCTCGATGACTGGATTTGAGGAATCAATAAGTCTTTTTTAGAAGAACGCTGGCTCTAATCCCATAGATGAAGGCATCAGTGGAACATGTATTAAGACATCTAGAAGGTACTGTGTGTGGTTTGTGGGGGTGTTCTCTGGTGACAGGTTCTTTTCAATAACGCACGTGCAGTGCAGACATAGTTGTCAGGTAAAAAATAAAAAATGGTTGCAAGAATATGCATACAATACATACACAAACAGTTATAAAATAAATATGGATAAAAATGAATAGTCTTATTAGTGAATAGTCCAAAGGTAATCATGCTGTGAAGACTCAGCAGATAACAATGAACATTTGCATAGCCCAATAATTTTTTACTTAATGGATTTTCCTCCCCATCTTGTAAAATCACTTGTGGGTTTACGTTAGAGGGGAATGTACCCATGCTAATGTGAACTGTACTGCCCCTCAATGAGGTATTATTACAACTCATAACTCCTCACAGAGGATTTTTATAATGATGCAACCATCTTCAATGAACTTGGTTCTCCATTCTCTATCACTCTATCACTAAACTTTGGGGTTGCTATGCCGTAAATCAGGGTGATGCACCGTTGGTTTAAATATCTCTAAGTAACTGTGAAATGTAGTTAAGCTAACAATTGGTTTCTTTCCCCTGTCTCATAGAGGTACAAGGAGAAGCAGGGATTAACCGTCACATAACCCCATTCCTTGATCAGTGGTTCGCCCAACACTTAAATTCATATAAAACTCGTTACAATCAATTTAAAGCAAGCAACAACATGGATCCATATAATATTGCTGTGAAGGCAGTGGATGAAATCTGCACTTGTGCAGTTGCAGATTTTCTAGGCTTAACACTGCTAACTCAAAGATGTAGGATTGTTTAAAACTATTTTGGTATTTATCTTTGAAACTTGGGATTTTAGCACTTTTTTGTCATAGTTTATCTTCTGTAAGTTTGAGTTTCAAATTCACTTAACATGTTAAAGCTGTCAGTGACCCCACATTCATATACAACACTATCAATACTTGTCTCCCACTTAAGCATCCGATAGACTTTGTTTAACATTACAGAAATAGGTTAATCAAATATTAAAATTATTTCCAGAATTCAATTAAATTTCATTCCTTTGTCTTCTAGTCTTTCAAAAAATCCCTAGCATGGTTGTAAAAATATCTTAATGTGAATCACCAATTTAATAAATTTGCTGCCACATAGTCTGTGTCTCACAATCATCAATTACCATTGTAAGTGTTGAAATGTTAATTTCAGTCTTGTGTATGTGACTTCCAGACCATGTATTACATTCACAATGTCATTGTATCTTTAAATACTCTTTAGTTATATAATAAGTAATTTTATGTTGCATACATAAAATACACAAAAACCAGAAAAACTTATTTTATATTTTATACTAAAATAAGGTCCATTTTATAGAATTTGATCTTAACAAAGTATAATTTTATATCTGTCCATGCAGATCTTCAGCTGCTATTTCTGTAAGAGATGGAAATGGTACATTCATCAGCACATTGAATTTACTTCTCTATAATGTAAGTAGAAACAATATAGTTTCTTGAGTTTTACCTATTGCATTTTGTAATAACCACCTGCAATGTTGCTGTACAAAATGAAATCTACCGGGGAGAAAGCAATAGAAGTATGGCAACATTGTAGTGCTGTCTACGGCCTAAATGAATATCAGGTGACGCAATCAACCAGTAGTACAATACATAGAACTGTTCATCCTTATCTTTAAGATAGTAGAACATCTGATACAAAAACGGTAATAATATAAAGAAATGAATACAATAAAACTCAATGTCATTAATCACAAAATGGAGCTAAAATTGTTTGATTTTATGTTTCACAAAATTTTATGCGCTTTCTAAAGTAGGTGGAGTTATTACCAAGAAGGCCGCCATTTACAACTACATCTCCCATGATCCTGCAGTTTTAAGTAACCAATAGTCCCTGTTATGCTCTGCTCCCAGTGATGATGTAATAGACTTTCCTGCTATGTTACCATAGAAATGATGTGTAACTGCCATCACTGTACATTACCCCACTGAGATAACGTCTCCCCACAACAGTGGCCATACTGGATGCACTGCAGCCAACCGACTACAACCAAAAGGGTGGTGATCACCTTACCTGCCCAGGCAGGTGCAGGACATGTGATGTGGACATGTGACCAGCATGTCCTGTGTCTCCTCCACAGGGGCTGGTTAAAGGGCCGGTAGCATTTTAATTCTTCATTGTAGTGTACGTCATAACATTTTTATGGGAGCAAAGGGGAGCAAAATTTTAAATACCAAATAATTACATTTTAGCTTTTAATTTTATTGTCCATTTTATTGTGAATTATGCTTATTATGTGAATACACCTTTAAGCAAGGCTATGGTTGCAAGGGTTAGAAGATGACATTTTTCATATAACAGAGTGTACAAGCTTATTTATTTCTCTTCTTTATATAGCACCAACATAATGTCACCACTTACTGTCCCCAATAGAGCTCACAATCTAAAATCCCTTACAGTGTATCATTGGAATATTGGAGTAAATCATGTTACTTAGAGAAACTCATATAAAACTATAAATTTGTTATATCACTTCCTATCACTAATCAAATCATTAGCTAGTGGTTTTAAAGCATAGTAAACAAAGTAAAACAAAAGACAATACAATCATAAATTCAGACAAACACGATAGTAGATATATAATATTGGGATTTATCTCAAACATGAATAATTAATTAGTGTACAAGAAAAAAAGCTATATATCAGGTCCTGCCATACAATATTCTATTAAGAAACACTGCTTGCTATTGATTGCCTTTCATTGCTACTTTACCGTTGTTTAGAAGATTAATTCATATTCCTAATGTTTACTATCACAGGATTCAACCTACAGCCAGCAATTGCTGATTCCAAGCACCGGCTTGCCATTGAAAACTAAAATATATGCGGCTGTGAGAGCGACCAACCTTGATGGACGGTATTTTGAAAGTTTTTATTTCTCCTGATTTTTTACTGTCTTTTGTCCTTGCATGTAAATGTTTCACAAAACAGTCTTTGTAAATGAGGAATGTGCATAGATGTTACTTCTTGTATATAAAGCAAAGGTAATCCATATATTCTCTAAACTTCCAGAGATTAAACTTCTGAACATCAATATTTGATAAGTCTATAAAAATGTCACAATACTGACAGTATATACAGTATATATGAACACATAAATACTTATACATAATCCACAGTTACATGTACCCCTAAACAAACTTTGTGTTGACTTGACTCTTTCCACCCTTAAAAAAGACTATTACACCCATATTCCAATGTGGTTCACAAAATTTAATAAATGGCAACTTGTTTGTACAACTGAGGAATTGGAAAGTTCAGTTTCACAGATGCCAAATAAAATTGTGATATTTATGACTATGACTTATGATTATGACTTCTTATGTATTGTAAGTTAAGATTCCACTTATATTGTATAATAATGGATATGCAGTTATTCCTGAGGTACCCAACATAGAAAGTTATCTTTTATAACAGAGTAAATGTTACAAGCTTCTGAAGTTTCTTTGAAGTACATTTCTAAAATTATCTGAAAGATAAAAAAGGGATGTATTATGAAATCTAGTACATGTGAAACTTCTTTCAGGCTGCGGAACCCAAAATAAAAGAAATTATATACTTTACAGTAAGAATTTAAAATGGGATCAATCAGTTTCACTTTCCATCAATTGGATATTACATGGACATCTACAAAAAATTATTGTTGTTCTAAATGAAAACAGACATCAAACTACATTATTCAATGGGCCTTGTGTATTTCATTCAAAACTGTTTTTTGGCAAACTGTCCTTTTACATTCTCTAATATCCCACAAAATTTGACAAATTGTAAACGTTAGATTGTGCCCGTTATACATTGTTTTTCTGTCTGTACTGGCTCAAAATACCTTAAAGAAAAAGTGTTCCTTTGGGAGCTTTGGCAATAATGCTTGAGAAATTGTGTTATTTCTTCTTAACTATGTTGCTATGTACCTTTCCATCTAATTATTCTAAAACCGTAGAAGCAGAATTGTGATTACTATCTTGAATTTAGACAGCTTATAGCTAGATAAGATTCAACATCATAGAGGCTTCATAACACTGTATGAAACAATTGGTTTATCTGTAGACTTTGGTCTATGTGCTACCTCTTGTTCGATTTACATTAGACCAATATTTTTTAAACATCTGCTTTTCACTAAGGCACTTTTATTTCCCCAATTAAAAATTTTACATTTTTGTGCTTCAAGAGGACCTGTCACCCCCGAAAAATACCCCCACCAGATTAGCTGACAGCAGCCGTAGCGGGGCTTATTCACAGCGCCGGTTGAATGTTCAGTCGGCGCTGTGAATAAGCCCCTCTGCGGCCGCTGTCATCGTGCCGCATCACATAGAGCTGGAAGCGATTGCACAATGCATACCCTGCTGCCGGCGTTTCTTACATGTCCCTGACTGACAGGGGCGTGGAGGGGGTGTGTCAGCCGGACCCCTCATGAATACGGCCAAATGCACACACATATTTTAATAAAAATTCAATAAATATACAGGATTAGGGGGAAATAATTTGGTGGGGGCATTCTTCGGGGCTGACAGGTCCTCTTTAGGACTTACTCCCTGCAAAGTTGGATGCACCTATGTTATGCTGTGTTGCGCTTAATTTAACACTAATATGCAGATGTCTTTTAAAGTGGCATTCTCATCTTAGCATTCATATTCAATTTTATGAATCTTCCATATATATATATATATATATATATATATATATATATATATATATTGTATATTTGTATATCAAATGTCCGTGCATGACCCACAGCTGTCCTATGGCAATGAGCTTTGAAGCCAGATGGTCAGGCAGGCCTCAATAGCACATGGCTAGCCACGGCTGCCGGAATTCGGGTTGGTCGTATCCGAGGAAGCTATCTTGTTTCTAAGAGACAACATGGCTACATTATCTTCACACAGGAACATTTTTTTTAATTACATCCAATTGAAAAAATATTTACATATGGCAGATTAATTTAATTAAATGTGAATGGCCAGATAAATCACCAACCTGTTCAAGTGAGTCCAAAATGTGTCTAAAACACATACTTAATCTATTTGAGGCACCCCAATATTTGGAGCTAAATTGAGCCATAACTGACACCATTATTGTAGTAAATCTACCATTTTGGTGTACCATTATCAAACAGTCACATGTTCTATGATAAAAGACTGCATCAAAAATGAACCACCCTTTAATATGTAATCAAAATAGGTAAAATACAAATACAGTTTACACAAATTTAGAAGCTTTCAAGGAATTAATGTTCATGCTAAAATAATGATGCTATTAAATAGGGCTTTTAGTTACTTTAGACTGATTACCATTTTCTTGCTGATTTATCACCATAGGTGGAATGTTTTAATGGACTATTGTTATACAACACCCTCTGGTAATCCAAATGATGACATCAGATATGATCTCTTCCTCAGGTAAAACGGATATTATTATAAACAATATTATTATAAACAATTCAAGTATTTGCAGTATTCTGCAAAATGTGATTTACCTTAGTATTTGTTTCCTACTGATGGATGTATTGTTTACCTACGCCCATTCATACTTCTAAAGGGGTAACATGTACATGTTATCAGTCAGTCCTTACTGCAGCATATGTGTGTACACGGATATCACAAAATGCACTTAACCCTTTCACAACCTGTGACGTAATAACACGTCACTTGTCGTCCGTGGGTGAATGGAGAGTGCTCACGGGCATATTGCAGCAAAGACTTATTGTAATGAATGAAGAGGAGAATCCCAATATACTGCCATATTGTAGTATATGGTAGGATCGATCAGACAACCTAGGATTAAAGTACCCTAGGGCAGTGATGGCATACCTTTTAGACACCGAGTGCCTAAACTACAACCAAAACCCCATATTTTTCGCAAAGTGCCAATGCGACAAATTAAGCAGTAACTTATTATTACCTGCTCTTTCACAGGTTTAAATTGTAATGGCACCCGAGGACACCATAACAGTAGAAAGAAGGAGAAGAAGTTTGGATTATCATTGTAGCTTCCTTCTGGGGTCCTGGGCTGCCTGGGACTGCAAGAGGCCTTGAGTCCTGTCTGGCAAATTATACCCTAGGGTGATGGCAAGGGTGCCCATAAAGAGGGCTCTGAGTGCCACCTTTGGCACCCGTGCCATAGGTTCGCCACCACTGCCCTAGGGAGTCTGAAAAATAGTAAAAGTAAAAATTCAAAAAAGTAAAAAAAATTTATAATTAAAAAACCCTAAAAATTCAAATCACCCCCCTTTCCCTAGAACTGATATAAATAAACAGTGAAAATCACTAACACATTAGGTATCGCCGTGTCTGAAAATGCCAGTTCTACCAAAATATAATAACATTTTTTCACTGCATTTAAGCCCGTAACGGAAAATAGCGCTCAAAGTCGAAAATGGCACTTTTTTGCCATTTTGAGAAACATAAAACATAAAGAAGTGATCAAAAGGTCATACAGTCATTAATATAGTAGCATTGAAAACTCCATCAGAAGTCGCAAAAAATGACAACATGCACAACTCTGTACACTGAAGTATGAAAAATGTATTAGCGCCAGAAGATGGCAAAATAAAAAAATATTTCTACGAGTTTTTAATTTTTGTAAATGTATGAATACATTATAAAACCTATACAAATTTGTCATCCCGGTGATAGCACCGACCCAAAAAAGTAGATACATCATTTGGGGTGGACAGTGAAAGCTGTAAAATCCAAGCCCATAAGAAAACGGCGCAAATGCATTTTTTCACCATTTTCACTGCATTTTTAATTTTTACCACTTCCCAGTACACGGCATGGAATAATAAACACCATCTCTATGAAGTGTAATTTGTTACGCAGAAAACAAGCCATCACACAGCTCTGTATGTGTAAAAATAAAAAAGTTATAGATTTGTGGGGAGTGAAAAATGGACATGAAAAAACAAAAATGGGGGAGACCCTTAAAGGGTTAAAGCTATGACTGAGATAAGCTAGGTCCAAATTTCCACAACAATGTAATGGGTACTTACTACTGAAATTTTACTAAAGTAAAGAAAATGCTTAGTCTTTCATACAGTAAATGTTTTATGCCTTCAATACCACGTGTCAATATTAACTGATTCACTATTAATCTTTCATTTGCAGCTGTGATAAAGATCCACAGACAACTATTTTTGAAAATGGGAAAAGTCAAATGGGAAGATTTTCCTTTGAAGTGTTCCGGTTTGTGAAACATAAAAATCAGAAAATGTCCACAGTTTTTTTGCACTGTGTAACCAAACTGTGCAGATCAGATGACTGCCCTTATTTAACACCTGTAAGTGCAGAAAAATGTAACCCTTCTCTGAAAACAAGAATGAAAAATCTTGTCAAAAGTTTTTAACTACATATGCATACACATTTTATCATTTGTTCTTTTTGGCATTGTGTAAATATTCTAAAAAATACAAATACTAAATGGGATATTCCCATTAAGCAAATAAATGTTATTGTTGTATGATGAAAAGTTATACAGGTTTTCAATGTGCTTTATGTAACAATTACTCATAGTTTTCTAGATCGAAAGCTTATATGTTTACTTCTAGTGGATAGAAATCTGTCCATGGTCATGGGATGTCACACAGGTGCACGGCTTGTTAGTATCAGAGACAGTAATCAGAGCTGTGTATTATAACGAGCCGTGTACCTGTGTGACCATGGAAAGATTTTTATCCACTGTAAGTAAACATAGAAGCTTTCTATCAAATGACAGCAAGCAGAGATCTAGAAAACTGTGAAGAATTGATCCTGTAATTATATTATAAAATTTAATAACTCTTTATTATATAAAAAACTATATTTTTTGCCAAAATGGGAACAACCCTTTAAAGGGATTTTCCTTGGACAAAAATCCAAAGTGTACTTACCCTGCTCCAACTTCCTTCATCAAGTACTTCTGGTCTTCATAACCTGTGCCCAGCTGGGAGTCAGGGGTTGGGACCTGCCTAGGTTAATTGTGGTCTTTTTGGAAATGGATTGGCTGAAGTGGGTCCTATGAACCTCCACCACTTTTGGCCAGGTGCGGGTGTTAAACAACCAGAAGTGGGTGCATAGAAGGCTTTGTGTTTTTTGGCTCCTCCGCCCAACCCCAAAGTGGTTTTACAGCATTCCTGACACAGATATTTTCTTCTTCAATTGTGGTTCACATTCTAAAAAAACACTTTCTACATGAAATTTAGGATGTAATGTATGAATAAGGCCTGTCCCTAAGAGGAAGTTTACCGGCCATAGTGAGCGGCATTTCAAAAGGGCTGTCTTAAATCCCTTTTACATAGTTTTGAACATTCCTAGAAGTATTCCTTCTCAATCATTGTCTACCCTTTTGCTGTATTTAAAGGGGCACTCTCTTTAGCTTTTCCCCAACTCAACTAACAGTCCTGTTAAAGGCTGGAGGAGGGGTGTCACTTCAGCCACTTCTATCTTGGGATTTATAGCTACAGTGGAGATACAAGATGATGAAATTGGATTGCATTTTTTGTAGCTAACAATTATGTCTTGAACTACCTGTATCTCTGGTTCTATAGCACAAAGAACATTCCTATTATATTTGATATGATCCCAAAACTATGATTGTAGCTGATATAGAACCCAATATAGAGCTGTCTATAATGATACTTTCACTTTAACCTTTTAAGTTGTCTAGTCTCAGTCAAAAAGCACACTTTTCAGCTGATTTGCTTATAACCTAGTCTTAACATGGTATGCTGGAAAGAATATTCCATACCCTCCCTGAGGGTGCTAATGGTTTACCAGTGTAAAGATGTTAAAAAAAACTCCCTTTACAAGCAGCAATCGTTTATATGGTTCTTTGTGCAGTCTATTTTCAACATAACTCGTTGGTTGCTTGTTTACAATAATTGGCTTAGTTAAACTATAGCATACTGTATATAAAAAACCTTAAAGCAAATGCAAATGCCACTAATACTACGGTAAACCAACAGAGCCATACCGTTACCTATTGGGTAGCCAAAAGCAAAAACTTCACAACAATCTCTCCATAGAATGAAAGCATGAATAATTCACATCATTAATGCAAACATGGTGAAGTATTACTAGAAAATGCCATAAAATATTAATGGTCTAGAAATATATTATCCTTCTTTTATAATCCTATAGACATGCCACAACAGAGAAAGAAGAGATGCACATACAAAGACTACTCTTACCCCACCACAAAGTGTTTCTGGAAATGCTGTTGTGTCTGCTGGACCCATTATTACAAGAAGTGGTAATGTTATTTTCATTTACAAATATTAGAACTCTTTTTTTATTTCCTTATAAGTAAATATATAGCGCTTATTATGCCATTAATGCTTATTCAATACCATTTACTCATGATACATATCACATATTCCCAATTCATCTTTAAATGGATTGAAGTCAAAGTTGTCATCAAATCCAGTTCATCAGATTGCCATGTCTGTTCTGCAATTAGATTTCATTAGATTGAGATGGGTTGCAGTACAAAAGACTGCTTATTGACCAAAGGTGGGTGTTGGAGGAGTTGGTAAGTGACATGTAGTACCATAATATATTCTAGATTACTAAATTTGAATCTTAAACTCATACTTTATACTTATGGATGAATTCCACAGCCTTCAAAGAGCTGGTTGGGGTTTTTGTACAATAGGTACTCAAATAAGCCCTAATCGGCTGCTTTCTACAGTAGGTAGGCAACTTTCTACAATAGGTAAGCTTTTTTTAAAGTAAGTTTTTAATCCAGACTCCTGGTGTACAGGCTGCTCCTCTCACTACCAGGCCCCTGCCACATTTTTGACAACAGTGTGCTTCAACTTCGCCTCCACTCTGTGAATTATATTGCTGAAGTGGCGACAAACGCCTGCTGCAGCACAAACAAAGTTAGAGGATAGTGAAAGACTATGCCAGGTCACATAAAATGTGTAGGTGGAATGAATTTGCTCAAGGACCTTACGGTTAACATATTTTTTTTAGATATTGTTGGAGAGGAGTACTCACGTAGAATATAGGTCACCTCACTGGTCATTTAAAGCCAAGGTCATAACTGATATAAAAATAAACAAATAAAATCATAATGTTCAGTATTGCCACTTCCCAAAAGTCCTGATCTATAGAAAATACCAAACAAAGGTTCAAAACACCCCATTTTGCAACATAAAATACCTTTAACTAAAAGTGATCAAAAGATCATACAGCGAAGAAAACATCAATTTGTCGTGCAAAAGATTATACCTCACACAGCAACGTACACAGTAGTATGAAAAAGTAATTAGCATCAGAAGATGGTAAAATGAAGAAATTTTTAGTACAGCAGGCTTATCAAAACATATAGAAAACCTATATAAATTTGGTATCTTGGTGATCGTACAGACTAAAGGAATAAAGAAAACATGTCATTTGGAGAGCAAAGTGAAAGCTGTAAAAACCGAGCCCACAAGAAAATGGTGCAAATTTCTTTTTTTACGTATTTTACCAGATTTAAATTTGTTTTCCCACTTCCCAGTATACGGCATGGAATATGTAGTACTGTCACTAGAAAGTAGAATTTGTTACGAAGAAAACAAACCCTCACATAGCTCTGTACAACAAAAATAAAAAAGTTATAGATTTTTGAAGGTGGGGAATGAAAAAATCAAATCAAAATCAAATCAAAATCAAAAATCAAAGGGCGAAGTTTTAATTTAGGGGTTAAATACACATGTATCCAGTATACACACATTTGAAACATACTCATACAAATATATGACAACTAGCCCCACAAACCATATACCCATATAATTACAAATATATACATCTATTACACATAATTACTCACACATGCAGTACATACACCCATCACACAAACATGATTTATATCTACATATGTATATAGCATACATTACTGAACATACATACTGTACATACATTAGTGAACATT
Source organism: Engystomops pustulosus (assembly GCF_040894005.1). Lineage (NCBI taxonomy): Eukaryota > Metazoa > Chordata > Amphibia > Anura > Leptodactylidae > Engystomops > Engystomops pustulosus. Next base: position 112,546,270 of record NC_092412.1, read on the forward strand.
TACACCGTAATTACACATATTTCACATATGCTGTACTACATATACATGACACACACTCACACACAAATACAGTTACACACCCCTTCAGATGACAATAGTTTGGATCCACAGCTTCCAGCTACTGGATGCTGAGTTTCCAGCACTAATTCCTTGACCCGAAAGCTGCTTGGCTGGTGTCACATTACACAGCAGGGAGCCAGGGAACTGGAACCCTTCCTCCATTAGACCTCCATTGCTGCTGGGAATAGCATGGACCTACCGTCCCCAAGCAGGCAGATGCAGCACATGGAGGAGCCACGGGCCCTTCTGGACTTGTGGGCCCGATCGCAGTCACACCCTCTGCGACCACGATTGTAATGCCCCTGCTTTCGAGCCATGCAATACACAAATATATCATTGTCTGTAATCGACATCCCCACTATATTTGAAGATATTCAGAATTCTCTAGTTAAATGATCACTTTTTCATTTCACTTCCAAACTATATAATTAAATATGTGGCAGCTGTTATTTTCTGCTCTACCCAGATATCTGGTACTTGTTAAGAGTACAGGAAAGAGAACAATGAAAGTAATAAATGGTTGCTGTACTGTAATGACAAACACATATCTAACAATTAGCATACGCTATAATTCACTTTCCAGAATTATTTTTTTAAAAGATTTTTATTTTCCAACTATTCCAGTCACATGAAGTTCTCTTTATCTGATTGTAAAACAATGCTAGAACGCCCACAAAGCCGCAAGATTAGTAAACTGTCAATCAAACTAACTTTAAGATTCTTTGTTCTTAGTAACTTTAGTTATACTAAAGTTTCAATGTAAATTCCTGAAATCAGAGTCTGGCAAATATTGATTATTTGTTCCACAAAATATCAAATAAGCCCTTTAGCCAGAATCTATACTTGACTATAATGGCATTACATATTTACATACCTGAGGGGGGATTTATGAACGTTAGTCTTATGGTATACAAAACTTGAAATGGCACACGTCCAGGAATTGCGACTATTTCCCCACCTTACGCCACCTCCATGCAAAGTGGGTACGGAGGGGCATGAAGGGGGTCTGTCCCCAGCTCTGGAGTGGGTCAGCAGGGGTGCTCCTGCTAAATATATGGTAACATTTTGACATTTATGATTAAAAGGAAGAAGTAAATACAAAAAAAGTTAAAGTATATAGTTAAAATACAATAATGTGTGTATAATGTGTGTATGGGTCAAAAAAGTGTCCATGAAAAACCAGAGCAGTCTATATTTATTGTGGTCCCCAAATGATTATATAATTTCAGTTGCTAAAAAAAGAAAATTGGCATGTTTTGATAAATTATTTCATAAAAACTGAAATGTTGATGTTTACAAGGACAAGGACAAAGTTTGTAGGGCACTGGATGGATAGAAGCACTTTTTAGTAGCTGTTATATACATAGCTAAGGAGGAAAAGTAAATGTTTTACTTTTTTTAGTTGTCTGGCTAAATGGACCTAAAAATCCTAGAAAGTACTATGTTGAAGCAAGTAGTTATATCAGTAGTCTAGCAGCAGTCCAGGCACACTGCAGGCTCAGTTCTCATAGAGCTAAACTTGCAGTAAACCTGGAAGGCTGCCTCGCTATAGACATCGCTATCTGCTTGCCGAGGAATGGTAGAAATAGTGGTACCAGTTGTCTCCCTGCCACAATCATTTAAGAACTATCTGTTGATAGTTTTAGCACAAAAAATATTAAACATTGAACATGGATGATTTTTAATGTTTTCATTCTTCTACATAAAGGATGTGAGAAACTGGGATCTCCTCTCTAAGGTAATACATGATACCTGCTAGCCAGCAGACTACTCAGGGAAACTGAGTTATAGTTACAAAACTACCAACAAAGTTATAAAAGTACTGATACATGTAGGATACAAGTCACATTATGGCCTGGAATACTTTTATTCTTAAATACAGCTTATTTTAAAAAGGCACCTAAATTGTATGAACTGTTATGCACTTCATAAGGCTTTTACCTGTTTAAATATCAATTTCATTATTCAGCACAACACAGCACAATACAGTCACAACACATGTGACAATTCTGCCATTCAGAATGAGAACAGGAATTTGAATGCCCAGTTTGATCACTAGTTATCATGATGCTTCCAGATTCATTTGGCTTGGAAAGTGAGGTTAATTTCCAGCACTGGCTGAAATAGTACAACACTAGACAATCATAATTTCACAAATAGCTTCAATGCATAATTAAAAACATAAACAGAACATCCACAGCAAGAAAGGGAAAGCATAACATAACGGACAGTGAAGAAAAAATGTTATTAGTGGACATAGTTTTGGGGATAATATGATTACATTCTAATATATATTCAAGTTTTGTTTGGAAGTTTAGTAACTTTCTTCCTAATAAGGAAGCCAACACATTCAAATTCATGAATCAAATTCATGTACAAAGTAAAGCAAGCCCCAAAAAATACATAGTTTAGCAGGTGTAAGGTCACAGAAAACTACTTCCTTGCTGTTTCCTTTTCAGGAAGGACATTTCTATCCTTTCTGATACTTGAAGCAAAATATAAATTGCAACTTACCCTCCATTAAAACATGGAAAGAAATCAAAGCTGCCTACTTCTATGTAAAAGAAGTACTCACCAGCAGTAAATATACTGCAAATATACATATAAACTTGGAATGAATGTACTGCACACAAAAATATTCACCAGCAATGAAAAGCCTGCACACATAAATATTTAGCAGTAGTGAATAACTAAGCATAGATATAAAGCAGCAAGAAATATAATCCACATAATTACAACAATCAAAGGCATAATTTACTGTTTACATTAATCCCTTATTTCTGATGCCCTTTCGGTTTTGTGTTCCATTTTTTGCATCCCTCCTTTAAAGATCAATAATTTTTTTTATTTTTCAATGTGTAACTAATTGAACTTCCTAGTGGAGGTTTTGAATATTCCATGCCATGCCAAATCCAGTGAAATTGATGAAAAATGCATCTGCCCCCATTTCTATGTTTTTATGGCTTTCATTGTCTGCACTGAAGTGGGGATTTGATACCTATCATGTTTATGATTTTTTAATCATATTTTTGTATCAATTCTAGAGAAAAGAGAGTACATTTGAACTTTTTTTTAAACATTAAAATGATTTACCTGTAATTGGAGACTCCCTAAGATACTTTAACCCTAGGGGGTCTGATCATTCCTACCATATACTGCTATGCAATGTGGCACAAATGACAACATATAGAGAGTCCTTCAGACTCCATAGTGAGAATTAGGATGCCTACAACCTCATCCATAACCTGGTTTTGGCAGAGGCATTTCCTTGGAGGGTCATATGAACTTGAAGTGTTCAAAATGCTGTACAGACCTTGAAACAGTAGCATTGAAAAAGTAATCAAAAGTCACAAAAAATGACACTGAACACACCTGTACAGTACACCCACGTATACACCTGTACATGCAGAAAACAAGCCCTCACACAGCTCTTTAAATGGAAAAATAATAAAGTTATGCATTTTTTAAGATGGGGAGTGAAAAATGAAAAGGGAAAAACAAATGGCCTGGTCATTAAGGAGTTAAAGTTATATCCTATGTGTGCATTATAACCCAAAAGGTTTATTCTGCAGTTAAAAGTGGACATGGTCTTTGGAGTTAGTGGAATTGGCCTGTTCAATTTCTTTGGTGGGCCAAAAAAATCATCTAATATTCCATTTTCACCTTTTATTGCTAGGCTTTAATTAAAGCTGACTCACATTTTTGTAGGAAGGAGACCGTTCTTGTTAAAGCGCATTCCTGACTGACTTTCTCCTTCAGCTACACACACTGTACCAATTCATGAACAGACAGGACTCTCATAAAACAATGATTAATTGGCAGGTGATATTGGTTGGTTATCTAGCCAGCCAGGTTAATAAGTCCTATAAAGTGCTTGTTTAGCATACAAATTGCCTACAGCATTGAGATTTAAGTGTACAGGAGAGATGACAGCACATATTTTTATGTGCAAGTAATTCCAGGTCTGTGTAGAACAAAAGAGGAATTGCAACGAATATGACAGGACTTGACATTAAAGTACGAAACTTTACACCTCGCTACTCTTAGGAAGAAGTGGCTTGGATAACATCCCTTAGAGCCATCAGTATTGTTCAATCAATACCACTATAAGCCACTAATCAATATGCAGCAAACAAGCACTTATGAAATGAAGTGCTCTTATCATTTCTCTAAAAGATGAATTCCTGACATACATCTCTTCTGAAGTGGAATTCATTCTATATCAAACCTACAATGAGTATACACGAAGCGCTTTTAATTAAAGTCTACTGCCCATGCATTTTAATGCTGTGATAGGTGTCTGCCCAGCTTTTTAAATGGGGTACTTGTTTTTGATTCAACTCTTTAAGTGGAAACATAATGCTGCCAACAATTGGTATATGTGCAGCACTGGCAAGGGGATGCAGAATCCTTTTCAATTTATGATGCTTCTCCGAGTCTAAATGATTCCACAAATACCACAAGCTTATTTGGATTGAGGTAATAGGATCCTTGTAATAGCTTGAAATGTTGTGCCAAAAGTCCGATTGATACAGATATTGAATTTGAGCATGAACCGAAAGAGGGACACAGTTTTTTATACATTTTTCATAAACAAAACCATTTTACTCATCAAAATTTTCAACTTTTAAGAAGATTTACCATAAAAAAGCAAACCAGATAAACCAGGGGCAGTGTGGCTGTAGTAATCATCTTATCTTTCTTATCCATGGTCTCCTTCCTTTTGAAATAAAATTTAAAAATTACTCTTATGAGCCAAGAGAATTCTGGGGGTGTTGCCAGAGCCCCTCAACGCTGAAGATGAACAGGCTGCTACAGTGCGCAAGGAGCACTTGACCCCTCCCCTGTGTGCTGAAATTTACTCTGCTGCAGTGAGATTAGATCAGAAAGAGGAAGTGAAGTGCTAATGAAGCAGAGGGGGAGACAGTGTAACAGACGGTGAATCAGCTGCATGGAGGGAATCTGGTACAACTTCCCAGTGCCCTTCAGGCTCATTATCATAATTATGAAAGTTTATTTGGAGAATAAATATTAGAAGATTACCACAGTCACGGTGCCCAAATCTATGAGTAAGTGTCCCTGGTTTATCATACTTTTTTTTAATGGCAGATTTCAATTAAAGCAAACATGTAACCAGGTATGTCATTTTTAGCTGACACCAGTGATGGTGAACCTATAGCATTGGTGCCAGCCCTTTTGGTGGGCATCCAGACTATCACTCCAGCACAGAGTTCACCAGACAGGACTCAAAGACTCTTCCTGCGGTTCCTGGCAACTTAAGAGATGCTGCTCTCAGGGCTGTTTTAATGTGACATGTCCTTGGCTGTTTGCAAATGCAGGAAGAGTAAGAAAGTGTGGCCAAGCCTGGATTTTCTTTGGAGGTCCTCTGGCTGGACCCATGATTCTTCCTGTACACAGAGAGACCAGTGATAAAAGCTACAATGATGGTCTAAATTTGCCCTCCTTCTTTAAACTGTATTGGTGGCCTTAGGGGGCCAATACAATTTAAAGTTGTTAAGTTACTTCTTAAATTGCAGATAAATAAGTGGGTTTTGGTTGTAGTTTGGGGAATTGGTCTCTAAAACATTTGCTATCACTGACCTATGCTATGCTGATCCAGCACACTCATCTAGCTCCCTCCCCACTCATACACAGCAGCTGAGGGATAGTGCAGTGATTCATTACTTCTGCCTGTCGGGGACAACATAGTGATTACGTTCTCAGCTTATGCTGAGTGAGAGAGCATCATTGTCATAATTTTATAAATGTTTTTATAAACAGGTAGCTGATGTGTACCGCCGAAATGTTGACCATGTTGTTTAGAACTTTCTTTAAACCTTGTAGGCAGTGGTGTAGCTAGGAATGAGTGGGCCCCATATCAAACATTTTTCTGCCCCCACTGACCACAGCACATACTCCCATCCTTTGCCCGTTTTGCACATATATAAGGGTCCATATATGATGCCCGTATATAAGCCCTGCCACACAGTCAACACACCTTGTAGAGGGCAGAAGTTCTTGCATTATATATCAAAATATGATGCAAGGACTCCTCATTTGCTGGCTGGAATGCAGCTTATACAGTTTATACGGCTTGGGCGCTGCAGTCCGGCTGTCAGATGAGAAGTACTTGCATCATATTTTGATATAATGCAAGGACTTCCATCCTCTGCAAGGTATGCAGTCTGTGGGGCCGGACTGACATACAGGCCTGTATCCACAGGCTAGTCTAGGGACTCTTTCACATCTGAAGGCAGTCCATGCTTATCCAGTTACTGCTTATCTTCCTTTGACTTCATAGGAGTCCATGCAATATGGCACACAGGAGTCCTGAAATGCAGGGCCCCTGTGTGCAAAAAATAAAGGGGTAACTTGTGTTCATTGGTCTACTTTTGAAAGTACCAGTGAACACTAAAAACCCAATGCAGATTATTGAATGAAAGAAGCACTAGAGTAACACTATTTATATATACTTTTTTGTTAACCTGTTTTTTTTAATGTTTCAGATTTTGTGAATGCTGTATACTTTGCCTGATTTGGTGGACTACATCAGTGATGTGGATAATTTGTTTTAATAAAATGTTTGACAACGGTGTATCAGGGAGTTTCTATTTTCATAAAATATATTTCCTTAAAAAAAATGTGTGTTTTTTTAACTCAAAACTTACCTTAGTAATGGTTATGTCAAATAGATGGCTCACATTATTAAGGCAGGAGCCGGATGTTAGCCAGTAGAAAAGGCTAACACTAACCCCCTTATCATTACCCCATTACCCAGTAATGTCAGGGGGCTGCTGCTGTATCTGGCTGGTAATGAAAATTGGGGACTTACGCTAACTTTTGTAACTAGCCAGATACAATACATTAGCAGCACCCTGACAGTACTGGGGTTTGAGTGACCATTGTTTTTGGGCTATCACAGTTAAATAATGACAGCCTGCAGCCGCTCCAGTATCTGATCATCTATAGATGGTCACATATTACATTGAAACTGGCTCTCCCCGGCACCCCTGGTGGCGGTGGGTCCATGGTAATGATAAGGGGGATAGTGTTAGCCTTTTTACTGGCCAACAGTAGGCCTTTTTAAGGAAATACACTTTATTACAATAAAAACTCCCTGACACACCATTGTTAAGCATTTTATTTAAAAAAATTATACAGATCATTGATGTAGTACACTGAATCAGGCGAAGTATAAATCAGTATACTAAGATCTGAAAAACACAAATAAAAGGCATCAGATAAAATACATACACACACCTATATATACATATATACATACATACACACATGTATACCCTATATACTCGGGGATAAGCCAAGGCATCTAATTTATATCTAAATATCTAAATTTATATCTAATTTATATTTATCTAATAATAACTGTGGAAAATTATTACTTGAGTATAGCCTAGCGTGGGAAATGCAGCCGCTACTCTTAAATAAAAAGCCCAGAAGTAACTTCCCTTCACTAATAAAATGCCCAGCAGTGGCCTCCCTTCACTAATAATATGCCCAGCAGGCCCCAGACCCTGATGGCTATCTGGGTGATTTTTTTTAAAGCATTTAGAGACATATGACCGGAGTCAGCAATATAAATCAATTTTTCTTTATATCCAAATGTGAAAAGACATAAAACACCAGTACATCACCATATCTTCGGCAAACAGTGTCAATTGTCCATAAAATTGTAGCACGCTAGGAGATCATGGCTTTTCACTGAGCAACCGACGCCCGTATGGTCTAGTGTGACGTTTCGGAGGTGTGTCCTCCTTCCTCAGTCTGAGGAAGGAGGACACACCTCCGAAACGTCACACTAGACCATACGGGTGTCTGGTCATATTTGGATATAAAGAAAAATTGATTTATATTGCTGACTCCGGTCATATGTCTCTAAATGCTTGGTTAATGGGTTATGAGAGCCCTCATTTGTAGACCGGTGTACACACTAGGAGTCACATGCTACAGAGCTTTTTTGTTTTTTTGGTTGATGATTTTTTTTAAAGCACTAGAATTACAGGTGGTCCCACATAAGGTGACTTTATACAACACAATACTAAGCGGTACCCCCCTGTACAGGGACATAAATGTAGCCCACATAAAGCTACTACACAAGGAGGGTAGGGACACGGAAAACCCTAACTCCTACCGGTCAATCTCGTTAATTAATGTCGATATGAAGATATTGTCAAAACTCTTCGCAGACTGTCTAGTGCTGATATTGCCCTCTCTGATACGGGGAAAACAGTTGGGAATTGCTCAAGGCAGGGCGACGGTCACGAAAATCAGAAGGGTTTCAGTCTTGCTCGTAGGGATGGAGGGAAATACATCTGAAGGGGAGGTTCCTGCTTTTGTACCCTAGATGGCGAAAAAGCATTTGATAATGTACGATGGGGGCACACTGCGTCCTCTTTGAGTATCATAGAGTATGGGAAATGGTCATCGTAGGATAAAAATAAATAAATAGTTAAATATGTTAGGTATCCTGCATCCAAAAATGTCCAATATATCAAAATATAATAATGGTTATTCTCAGCTTTGAACCCCATAACAGAAAATAGTGCTCAAATGTTCAAAACACCACTTTTTTGCGATTGTGAAACATATACAAATTTTATAAAAAGTGATAAAAAGGTTGAACAGTCCCTTAAATGGTAGCAAAGAAAACGGCAGGTTATCCCACAAAAAATGACGCCTCATAAAGCTCTGTACACCAAAGTAAGAAAAAATTATTGTGTGTATTAGAACACAAGAAAGCCTGTATAAATTTTGTATTCCTGCCATCATATCAAAGAATGTAATCCAAAGAATAAAAAAATATTAGGTGTTTTGTTAGATTCAAACAGCTTACTTGGGACACCCCCTCATTTGTAAAGTTAGAATGATCGATTACCTATGTGGGATAGTCAGGGATTTGAGAATTGTCCACTTTGCCAATAGATCACCTGGTTTGTAACTTAGGAAAATAGTGATGATTGGATCATTGTAGGCTTTATTTTCCCTAACTAGTCATACGTTATCGAAGTTTAAAGGCTTAAAGTACTGTGAAAAAGCTGCTTTAAATTTGTTGGATAAATTCAAGTATACTTTCTCTCTCTGTTCCAGCACCACTGTTGCTTGTTTTTTATGCTTAGCGCCTAATGTAATCAGTTTGCCTCCTATGAATGTTTTGTGAGCTTCCCAGTTAATAATTGGGTTTGTGTTATCTGCTTAATTAACATTAAGAAAGGAGACTAATTCCCACTTAATCTCCTTAAAAATGGAAGGACTCATTGAGCTGCAATTGAAAAAAGGATTTCCTAACTCCTAAAGCTTCATGACCATGCAGTGGTTGGTTCTTTGGAATTTAATACACCCTGTACTAAAGAAGGGGACTGATTTTGATTTGATCAATATGCGTGTGCAAGTTATGTGGCAAGTTGAAAAGGTATAGTCTTGTGTAGACGGGTTCCATTATTTACATCACGTGTGAGAACCAGCCTGGGGTGGGAAAAACCATGTGTCTCATAGCCGCAGGGTACTTATCAAGTAAACTATTTAGGATGACATTGAAGTCTTCTGCTTTTATCACTCATCTCTGTTAGAGGGAAAAGAGTTTGCACCACATTTAGTAACAGATCATGGCCACGATTTACTACTATAGCACCCGGCCACAGATAATGGCAAAAAATAAAAATGGTAAAAGGTTGGCCCAATAAATGGATCGCCTGTTGATGAGTTGCCACTGACTTATTGCTTTCACAAAAGTAACATTGACTAGAAGAAAAAAGGTAAGGTGGATACCAAGAGATCCTGAAGTAAGTCAGGTATATAAAGAGAGTAAGTGGTGTATGGGGTCACATCCTTGGCATCAAAAATATAAACCATACGTGGATATTACTGAATAAATGACCTAATTCCCTTTTTTTCAATAAAGAATAATTCCAATATTTGAAAAAGCAATTATGCTTACTGGAGCCCATGCATTTTCTCGCATTTGACTGAGGAGGATTTTCTGCATATTTTCCTTTTATTACCACTTGTGAAAAAAGAACTTTTTACAATGATACAAAGAGTGAAAAAAATAAAGGAGTCTGAATACTTTCAGTACCCACGGTATTTCTTAATATAGTATTTTTAGTCAACTATTTCAGTCATGAAAATACCTTTTCATGACCTTTGTAAATTGACATACTGTATGTATAGAAAACTAAAATTAGTGGGAACAGGCACTAACAAAAAGAACCTATGTAAACTGTTTTACAGTAATTTTGCATGTTCTTCCAATAGTACATCGATAGACTGTAAACCAAAAGTCAATTAAGTTCAGGAATGTTATTTGCAAGGTATACTTGTTGTTCCATTTGTTCTTACAGAAAACAAATGGATCTCTTCTTAGGTTTTTCTCGTCAGCTGTTGAAAGCAGATTAATCATTATTACATTTCATTTGTGAAAAGGGCATGTGTTTAGTACAAAGCATTGCTCCCTAAAGCCACAAAGCACTGACCTTTTGGTGATTTTACAGACTTATTGTACATGCCGTAAGAAAAGATGTTTTGATGCAAAATCTTCAATACCTTCATAATTTTCAAAGGGTATTAAATTATAACACTGAAGAAGTGAGGGCAGTAGCAAAGCAAGACGGGCACCTGGCCTGTTGAGGTCTGTAAAGTAAGATGAGAAGCCTCCTGCAACTGATCTATTTTTTGCTCTTAGAATGAAGCTTTTATGACTGTTTCCTAAAGAACCTTTATTGTCTCTTTTGCAGTGCGGTTGCATTATTTTTGTGAGCAAATACGTTTTGCTTTACTGGAAACTGTATTTTAAAAAACGAATGTGAAAAGAAGAGCAAATCTCCTTTTTTATATTTTTGCATCTCTGCTACAAGAGTGAAGAGAATGCAAATAGATGCACAGTCAAGTTAAACACCCTAAAATTCTCCATCATCAAGGCTAGTTAATGCAAGAAAATAATATGCCAACTGTATTAATTATGTAATTTACATTATTATTAAAGCATTGACTGTACAATTTGCAGATTTACCACTTTGCAAGAGCACACAACCATCCTTTGTAGTATTTGGGAGGCAATTCTGCAGAACCACCGAAGATCCACTATACAGCAGATTGAGACATCTGCTTCTGGCTACATGTGTAGTAAACAGGGGATTATTTGGGTGTCATAATGCCACCCCCTCGCAATCAATGGCCTATCCTGATCATAAATAAAAAAAATGGGTGGGAAATAACAAGTATTTGCTGTATGTAGATTTCAGTTTTTACTTTTGCTTTAGGACTTTGAGTATTTTTGATATTGAAAACACATATAAAATAAATTGTACATCAACGTGGTGCAAACTATTCTCGATAATACTTAAAAAAAATGTTTTATTTGTATATTATATTTATTTTTTTGTTTCATGAAATTATGTAAGTACTGACTTTTTGTTTTATATCTTGTTATAGATGAAACACCTACAAATAACTCACAACTTGGTAAGCTCATTTTTCCCCCTTAATTGTTGCATTTAAATTAAATTTTTTGTAGACTAATTCATTAATGCTAATTCATTCATTAGTTCAACAAGTAGGTCTAATAGGTTCAGGATCATTGCAATTTTTCTTCTTATACAGAATGTGCGTTAACAAAAATGATGCACATAAAACTTGAGAGAAATAGAAAGAGAATAGAATCTTAAAGGGTCACTGTCACCAAGTTTTACTCACCCCCTAAACTATGAACTAAAATATGTTGTATATACTTCCCCTTTTTATAATTATCTCAACTGTGCATCTATAAAAAACTCACCAAAGTCATATACAAATGAGCTGAAAAGTGCTGATCAGAGCCTGAGATGAGTCACTGTTAGAGGCTGAAGGGTGATCATTAGAGATGAGCGAACATACTCGTCCGAGCTTGATGCTCGATCGAGCATTAGCGTACTCGTAACTGCTCGTTGCTCGGACGAGTATTTCGCCCGCTCGAGAAAATGGCAGCTCCCGCCGTTTTGCTTTTTGGCGGCCAGAAACAGAGCCAATCACAAGCCAGGAGACTCTGCACTCCACCCAGCATGACGTGGTACCCTTACACGTAGATAGCAGTGGTTGGCTGGCCAGATCAGGTGACCCTGGGATAGACTAGCCGCTGCCCGCGCTGCTCGGATCATTCTCTGTCTGGATGCCGCTAGGGAGAGAGCTGCTGCTGCTCAGGGAAAGCGTTAGGGTGTTCTATTAGCTTACTGTTAGGCAGGAGGGATTCTAAAAGAACCCAACAGCCCTTCTTAGGGCTACAATAACGTTATAATTTTTTTTTTTTTTTATTTGCAGCTAGTACCATATTGTGAGGAATTAGCAGGGGGACTTGCTACCGTTGTGTTTAGCTCTTAGTGACACACATATCCACCTCAAACCCCAAAGTGGGAAAATTTATTAGGGGTTTGAGTAGAATTAGGCACAGTCTGCCAGTTTCTTTTTATTTTACGTTTATTTTTTTCATAACTCAGCGTCATCTCATCTGGCATAGTAGTGTGCTGTAATACTTGGCTAGAAAATAGCCATAGGAGAATACAAACGTCTTAATTACGCCTACAGTAGCGTTATATATATTTGATTTCTGGTTGATCTGCTGGTGGCTGTACTTGCTGCAGTGCATCTACTATCAAATTGGGAGCAATTTGGAGTCAGACTTGCGACCACTGTGTTTTAGTGACGCACATATCCATCGCAAAGACCGAAGTGGGAAAATTTATTAGGGCCCGGGGTTGTATTTCAATTAGGCACAGTCTGCCAGTTTCTTTTTATTTTACGTTTATTTTTTTCATAACTCAGCGTCATCTCATCTGGCATAGTAGTGTGCTGTAATACTTGGCTAGAAAATAGCCATAGGAGAATACAAACGTCTTAATTACGCCTACAGTAGCGTTATATATATTTGATTTCTGGTTGATCTGCTGGTGGCTGTACTTGCTGCAGTGCATCTACTATCAAATTGGGAGCAATTTGGAGTCAGACTTGCGACCACTGTGTTTTAGTGACGCACATATCCATCGCAAAGACCGAAGTGGGAAAATTTATTAGGGCCCGGGGTTGTATTTCAATTAGGCACAGTCTGCCAGTTTCTTTTTATTTTACGTTTATTTTTTTCATAACTCAGCGTCATCTCATCTGGCATAGTAGTGTGCTGTAATACTTGGCTAGAAAATAGCCATAGGAGAATACAAACGTCTTAATTACGCCTACAGTAGCGTTATATATATTTGATTTCTGGTTGATCTGCTGGTGGCTGTACTTGCTGCAGTGCATCTACTATCAAATTGGGAGCAATTTGGAGTCAGACTTGCGACCACTGTGTTTTAGTGACGCACATATCCATCGCAAAGACCGAAGTGGGAAAATTTATTAGGGCCCGGGGTTGTATTTCAATTAGGCACAGTCTGCCAGTTTCTTTTTATTTTACGTTTATTTTTTTCATAACTCAGCGTCATCTCATCTGGCATAGTAGTGTGCTGTAATACTTGGCTAGAAAATAGCCATAGGAGAATACAAACGTCTTAATTACGCCTACAGTAGCGTTATATATATTTGATTTCTGGTTGATCTGCTGGTGGCTGTACTTGCTGCAGTGCATCTACTATCAAATTGGGAGCAATTTGGAGTCAGACTTGCGACCACTGTGTTTTAGTGACGCACATATCCATCGCAAAGACCGAAGTGGGAAAATTTATTAGGGCCCGGGGTTGTATTTCAATTAGGCACAGTCTGCCAGTTTCTTTTTATTTTACGTTTATTTTTTTCATAACTCAGCGTCATCTCATCTGGCATAGTAGTGTGCTGTAATACTTGGCTAGAAAATAGCCATAGCAATAGGATAGCATCGTTTGGTTTAAAAAACTAAAAAACACAAAAAAAAAACAAAAAAAAAAAAAAAGTTAAAAAAAAAAAACAAGTTATAACTCTCATTTTCAAAATGTTTAACCCGAGGGCTAGGGGTAGAGGACGAGGGCGGGGACGTGGGCGTCCAACTACTGCAGGGGTCAGAGGCCGTGGTCCTGGGCGGGGTGAGACACCACCTGCTTATGAGGGAGCAGGGGAACGCCGCAGAGCTACACTCCCTAGGTTCATGTCTGAAGTTACTGGGAATCGTGGTAGAGCACTGTTGAGGCCAGAACAGTGCGAACAGGTGATGTCGTGGATTGCCGACAATGCTTCGAGCAATTTGTCCACCAGTCAGTCTTCCACGCAGTCCACCCATGTCACCGAAATCGGCACTCCTCCAGCTCCTGCACCTCAGCCTCCTCCCCCCCAGTCTGCCCCCTCCCAGCAAAATTTGCCATTTGAACCGGCATACTCTGAGGAACTGTTTTCTGGACCCTTCCCACAGTCACAAACCACTTGTCCGGTTGCTGATGAGCAATTTTCCGATGCCCAGGTTTTCCACCAGTCGCAGTCTGTGGGTGATGATGACCTTGTTGACGTAGTGGAAGAAGTGTGTAAAGAGGTGTCCGACGATGAGGAGACACGGTTGTCAGACAGTGGGGAAGTTGTTGTCAGGGCAGGAAGTCCGAGGGGGGAGCAGACTGAGGGATCGGAGGATGATGAGGTGACAGACCCAAGCTGGGTTGAGAGGCCGGGTGAACACAGTGCTTCTGAGACGGAGGAGAGTCCTCGACCAGAACAGGTTGGAAGAGGCAGTGGTGGGGCCAGACGGAGAGGCAGGGCCAGAGCTGGTGCATCAGCGCCAAATGTGTCAACTAGTGAAGCTCCCGTGGCGAGGGCTCCTGCGGCGAGGGCTAGATTTTCAGAAGTCTGGAGGTTCTTTAAGGAAACACCGGATGACCGACGGACTGTGGTGTGCCACATTTGCCAAACCAGGATCAGCAGGGGTTCCACCACTACTAGCTTAACTACCACCAGTATGCGCAGGCATATGAATGCTAAACACCCCACTCAGTGGCAACAAGCGCGTTCACCTCCGGCCGTGCACACCACTGCTCCTTCCCCTGTGTCAGCTGATAGTCAGCCCCCTGCCCAGGACCCTGCCACAAAAACCCCATCGTCGCCTCCACGATCCTCCACAGCATCCACCAGCGTTCAGCTCTCCATACCCCAGACGCTGGAGCGGAAACGCAAATATAGTGCAACCCACCCGCACGCCCAAGCCCTTAATGTGCACATCTCCAGATTGCTAAGCCTGGAGATGCTGCCCTATAGGCTAGTAGAGACCGAGGCCTTTCGCAGCCTCATGGCGGCGGCCGCCCCTCGGTATTCGGTCCCCAGCCGCCACTACTTTTCCCGATGTGCCGTCCCAGCCCTGCACCAGCACATGTCAGACAACATAATCCGTGCCCTGACCAACGCCGTTTCTGACAAGGTCCACCTGACCACGGACACGTGGACGAGTGCTGCCGGGCAGGGCCACTATATATCTCTGACGGCACATTGGGTTAACTTGGTGGAGGCTGGGACCGAGTGTGACCCTGCGGCTGGTCATATACTGCCGACGCCGAGGATTGTGGGGCCCACCTCGGTCCAGGTGTTTGAGGCCTACTATGCCTCCTCCTCCTCCCACCCCTCCTCCACCTCCTCCTCCGAACGACCATCCGTGGGCATGGCGCCATCAGTCGGTAGCTCTAGGCACAGCAGCAGTGCCGTCGCTAAGCGACAGCAGGCGGTGCTCAAACTGCTGAGCCTAGGCGATAAAAGGCACACCGCCCAAGAACTATTACAGGGCATCACGGCGCAGACTGATCTGTGGCTGGCACCGCTGAACCTGAAGCCAGGCATGGTTGTGTGTGACAACGGCCGTAACCTGGTGGCGGCTCTGCAACTCGGCAGACTGACACATGTGCCATGCCTGGCCCATGTGTTAAATCTGATAGTTCAGCGTTTCCTCAAGACATACCCCAATCTGTCTGATTTGCTCACGAAGGTGCGCCGCATCTGTGCGCATTTCAGGAAGTCCAGCACAGATGCTGCCACTCTCAGGGCAGCGCAGCGCCGCCTCCAACTGCCCGCTCACCGACTGTTGTGCGACGTGCCCACGAGGTGGAATTCAACACTGACCATGTTATCCAGAGTTTACCAGCAGCGCCGAGCGATTGTAGACTGCCAGATGTCAACTTCCACCAGAACTGGTAGTTAGGTCAGTCAGCTTCCTCAAGTCTACAATGAGGAGTGGACGTGGATGTCTGATATCTGTCAGGTGCTGAGTAACTTTGAGGAGTCAACACAGATGGTCAGTGGCGATGCCGCCATCATCAGCCTCACCATCCCGCTGCTTGGCCTGTTGAAAAACTCTCCGGTCAGCATGAAGTCGGAAGCTTTGCGCTCCTCACAAGAGACAGGGGAAGAAGATTCCCTTGTTGATAGCCAAAGCACCCTTAGGTCTGTTTCTCAGCGCATATCGGAGGAGGTGGAGGTGGAGGAGGATGAGGAGGAAGAGGAGGAGAATGTTGGCGAGACACAAGAGGGGACCATTGTTGAGTCCTACACTGTTGAGCGTGTATGGGCAGAAGAAGAGGAGTTGGAGGAGTTGGAGGAGGAGGAAATGGACAGTCAGGCCAGTGAGGGGAGTGAATTCTTACGCGTTGGTACTCTGGCGCATATGGCAGATTTCATGCTAGGCTGCCTATCCCGTGACCCTCGCGTTCAAAGAATTTATTCCAGCACCGATTACTGGGTGTTCACTCTCCTGGACCCACGGTACAAGCAAAATCTTTCCACTCTCATCCCTGGAGAGGAAAGGAGTGTGAGAATGCATGAATACCAGCAGGCCCTGGTGCACAAGCTGAAACAGTATTTCCCTTCTGACAGCGCTAGCGGCAGAGTGCGTAGTTCTGCGGGACAAGTAGCGAGGGAGAGTAGGCGAGCAGGCAGCTTGTCCAGCACTGGCAAGGGTACGCTTTACAAGGCTTTTGCCAGCTTTATGTCACCCCAGCAAGACACTGTCACCTGTCCCCAGTCTCGGCAGAGTAGGGCTGATCTTTACAGAAAGATGGTGAGGGAGTACGTAGCTGACCATACCATCGTCCTAAATGATCACACAGCTCCCTACAACTACTGGGTTTCAAAGCTGGACATGTGGCACGAACTGGCGCTCTATGCCTTGGAGGTTCTTGCCTGCCCTGCCGCTAGCGTCTTGTCAGAGCGGGTTTTCAGTGCAGCTGGTGGCATCATCACTGATAAGCGTACACGCCTGTCGACTGACAGCTCTGACAGGCTGACGCTTATCAAGATGAATAAAGCATGGATTTCTCCTAATTTCAAATCTCCAGCAGGTGAAGGAAGCTCAACCTGAATAATTTATCCACTCCTCCTCCTCCTCATTTTCCTCCTTCTCCTCCTCTTTCTACAGTAAAGCAGAGGAAACTGGCTGTTTTTTGACAGGGCCCACTGGCTCTAGCTATAGTACTTTATGCATTTAATTTTTCTGGAGGGCCACCGACACGATCCTCTGTTTTAAACAATTTTTGGGAGTGCCACATACAGGCACTCAATCTATTCAATTTTTCTGGAGGGCCACCTTTCCGGTCCTCTGTTTTAAACAATTTTTTGGGACTGCCACATACAGGCACTCAATCTATTCCATTTTTCTGGAGGGCCACCTACCTGCTCCTCTGGTTTAAAAACTTTTTTGGACTGCCACATACAGGCACTCAATCTATTCCATTTTTCTGGAGGGCCACCTACCTGCTCCTCTGGTTTAAAAACTTTTTTGGACTGCCACATACAGGCACTCAATCTATTCCATTTTTCTGGAGGGCCACCTACCTGCTCCTCTGGTTTGAAAAATTTTTTGGACTGCCACATACAGGCACTCAATCTATTCCATTTTTCTGGAGGGCCACCTACCTGCTCCTCTGGTTTGAAAAATTTTTTGGACTGCCACATACAGGCACTATCCAAATTGAATTGTCTCCATAGCAGCCTCCACACGTTGTCTCCATTGCTACCTCCAAAAGTCGTCCATATAGCTGCCTCCATACATCGTCCCTTTATCAAACGAGGTTTGTCAGGTCGAAATTTGGGTTGTTTTCATGGATTCCACATCAAAGTTGTTAACTTTGTCGCCACCCTGCTGTGTTATCCACAAAATACACTGGCAAACTTTTACCATTTACGGATATTATTTCAGCGCTTCTTGCGCATCTGTTTACATTCCCCTCACCCGCCATATCCTAAACTTATAAGAACGCTACTACACTTGATCTTATACAAAAGGTTCTTAGAAGTGCTGTTTGGGGAGTAGCCTAGAGACAGGGGCTTGGATTGGCGAAAGCTCGCCTAGCAGCGGAGCGCCAGCTCCATGCGCATCATGCGCTTCTTGCGCATCTGTTTACATTCCCCTCACCCGCCATATCCCAAACTTATAAGAACGCTACTACACTTAACTTGGTGCAGGCTGGGACCGAGTCTGACCCTGGGGCTGATCATATACTGCCGACGCAGAGGATTGCGGGGCCTACCTCGGTCCAGGTCTCAAAGGCCTACTATACCTCCAAATCCTCCCACCCCTCCTCCACCTCCTCCTCCTCCGAATTACCATCCGTGGGCATGGCGCCATCAGTCGGTAGCTCTAGGCACAGCAGCAGTGCCATTGCTAAGCGACAGCAGGCGGTGCTCAAACTGCTGAGCCTAGGTGATAAAAGGCACACCGCCCAAGAGCTATTGCAGGGCATTCCACATCAAACTTGTTAACTTTGTCGCCACCCTGCTGTGTAAGCCACAAAATATACTGGAAAACTTTTTTCATTTACGGATATTATTTCAGCGCTTCTTGCGCAGATGTTTACATTCCCCTCACCCGCCATATCCCAAACTTATAAGAACGCTACTACACTTGATCTTATCCGAAAGGTTCTTAGAAGTGCTGTTTGGGGAGTAGCCTAGAGACAGGGGCTTGGATTGGCGAAAGCTCGCCTGGCAGCGGAGCGCCAGCTCCATGCCAAGAACCAACTAACATAGTTTTAACTGCAGCACCTTTAATCTACTACTAGTTCACTGCCTCCATACATCGTCCCCTTATCAAACGAGCTGTGTCAGGCAGAATTTTGGATTGTTTTCATGGCTTCCATGTTAACTTTGTCGCCACCCTGCTGTGTAATCCACAAAATATACTGGCAAACTTTTATCATGTACCAATATTATTTGAGCGCTTCTTGCTCACCTCCTTTGGTTCCTCTCTGCTACCCATTGGTTTGAAGCCTGAGTCCATTTAGGGTATGTCGCCATGCCACTCTCTAGCCTTCCGCTGCTGCCGCTGCCTCTGCATGCCGTCCCCTATAGTGTCAGGGTCAATTATTGGATGTTTTAGATGCTATCTAGCTTCATTCTGTCACTCTGTCATGGCCATGCTGTTGCCCATAATTTTGGCATAATGGTGCATTTAAGCAGCCTCAGAGGCATCCATGCATGCTGCCCCTGCTGTTTCCTGTCCATTTCCGTGGTGTTTCCATCCTTTTCTGAGGTTCCCAGGTGTTTGGCCAAGCTTCCCTGTGCAGAGCCTTGGTCCCCTTGAAAAATGCTCGAGTCTCCCATTGACTTCAATGGGGCTCGTTACTCGAAACGAGCACTCGAGCATCGGGAAAAGTTCGTCTCGAATAACGAGTACCCGAGCATTTTAGTGCTCGCTCATCTCTAGTGATCATCACTTCAGATGCCTCTTTCTTGGGTTCTCTGGTATGGTTTTGTAAGATTAAAAATACCAATCTAACCTTTCAAATCACATAAAATTTGTGGTTCATTTGAGTCTTTGAGTCTTTTTGGGCCTTTTGCACAACATGCACAAGATCGAGGCAACAGGGCCTTGGTCAGCCCTAAAAAAACACAGGTTAAATATGAAAGCTGACCTGGGGAACATTTTAATTCCAATGTGTGAGTACTGCGTTGGATGTGCATTGGGTGTGCAGAATGCATCATTCTCAATACTTTGGCCCCATAGTTGGGAATGTGAGATGTAGATGACTGTGCATCTCACAGTCCTGTAGATCACAGAGCCACATATCTAATGCAATTTGAAAGATAAGATTCTTATCTTTAATATTGCTGCATCTAGTTAAAATAGAGATAAAAGTCTTCAACCTCTAAAAGTGACCATTTGCATATGACTTTGGAGGTGATTTATTTTATTGGTAAACTGAGAAGATGTAAAAGAAAATCCAAATTCTAGAAGGCCTGAGGTTGCTGGTAGCTTAGTCATGTAAAAACTGGTGAGTAGGGATGAGTGGACTCACTTAAGTTTGGGTCCAGGCAAATGTAAAAATTCTGTTCAGCCTGGACCGGCACCGCAACCACAGTAACACCTATGGTTGCTGGTGTTAATTGATTAAATGTATCTGGCAAAGACGCAGGGTTCAGTTAAATCAATGCGGTGTATGCATGCCTGTACTAATGTAAATCGCACTTCACTCTGCCATTATGGGGAGGATTGGTGCTCCCCATGATGTCATTGGAAAGTGCTGATTTTTTCCCAGTAGTATAATTTTATTTTATTTCATTCCTGTCTATTTTTATTTTTTAGAAAATAATTTAAAAATGATGGCAAAGGAATGCAATCTAAAAAAATAACAAATCATCTTAATCAATATTTTGTATTTCTGTGTTCTATTTGAACAGAGTATATGTATATGTAATGTGTTGACTAAGTCAGGTACCTAGATACATCCATTGATTACAGTAATCTCTTTTTTCTTGCAGCTCAGCCCCATAATACACAATTTCAGATGAACTCAATCACCAGTGCACTTATCTCAGGAGTTGTAATTCTCGGTGTCACTAGCATCTGCTTCTTTATAATCTCCCTTGCACTTTTAAACAGAAATAAGAAAAACAGTTTGGTTTTATGTGGAATCAGAAACCCAGCTTTCAATTAATGAAAACTTGCACTCTTTTTGATTTTTTATTTTAACCTCATTGTTCTGTTTATGTACAGTATGTGAATGATGCCGCCCTAATATTTTTATTTTAGCATGTGCACTATAATATATTGATGAACACCATGGATGAAATTCAGATTTAACGCTCAGTTTATGTACCATTTATTGTGTGATAGCACCAGTTAAAAGTATTTTATATTTGATAGGTTGCGATACTATATGTAGTTATTAATTCACTATGATGATATATTTGTATCATAGTTTCATCTTAATGAGTTAGATTTGTACCATATGATATCACTTTCTTATTGTCAAGAGAATTTTTTTCAGGAAGTATTTTTTTTTACATTTAATATCAACATTTGACCACTGTAGTTTTAAGATCTTAAGGTCTTACATAGGCTAATTGACAAAGATCAATAGTTAGAATAATTATAATGGGGTAAATGTGTAATAGATCTAGTGCAAAAGATAAATGGAGGGTTTTGCCAAAACAAGTAATCAGATAGCTGTCTCCATTTTCCAAACTAGGAATTATAATGTATGTAACCTGATTGAACACCATTATACTGTTGTTATGTTCTCCACCAGTTAAGCCACTATGTGCATCTATAAAAAAACTCACCAAAGTCATATACAAATGAGCTGAAAAGTGCTGATCAGAGCCTGAGATGAGTCACTGTTAGAGGCCATGCTCAGTATAATTTTGGTATTTCTAGCTCTCATAATATATTCCCATTTGTTTTTTTACATATATTATATTATACCCATAGAACAAAGCATTAATACAAGGCTCTATTTTTGTTGCACTGATTCTATATAGAATCCTATATATAGTGAATACATAAATATATAGATACATTTATAGCAGATTTTTTGACTCATCACATGATGGAACAGATTTCTTTTTCTACACCAAATTTCACAGAGCCTGGTGTCAACAGTAAGTGCCCAAAAATACAAGTTAGGCTCAGTACATATCTGTGCCAGGGGTTTCCATTCCACTCTCCATTTTAGGAGAGTATAACAGAAACTAACAACAGTAGGGAGTGGAAAGCCTCTGATCACCTTCCATTCCCCATTGACTTCCATGTACGGAAGGTTGTCTTTTGTCAAAGTCCCAATACAACAGCGACAAGTGTGAACTGAGTTTTATTGTGCAAAGGATGTACAAATAGCTTTATCTATGTTGGTCTATATATGTGATAAAACTAATAATTAATATTGCTACATAACTAAGAAAATAATGATGTTTGTGACGATTTTCTAGCATATGTTTTGTTTAATTAAGTGGCTTTTCTGTATTAATAGCAAAATATACTATTTCAACTTCAGAATTCACATAACAATGCCTATTAAATAAATGTGTTCATTGAGTTTGATTTTATTAAGTAAACCGAGAAGTTACCATTTATTTTATTTATTCATTCCTTTATGTCTGAGTACACATTTATGCTATTTTCCACTGGTATCTTTAGAAATATGAAGTAAACTTTCATTTAATTAATTTCTGGTTGTTGTGCTTTCTGCTTGGTCTGCCTTTTTTCTATATACCCTTGTGAACATGATAAGGCTAAAGATCACATTTGACTTTCTTCCTTTTTTTGATGTATGATCCCACATACTACATTTTGATTGAATTGATTTTAGAAGGCCCAAACTCTTTATTTACAAAAAGCTAAACATTACTTTAGAAAGTCATTTAACAGATCTGATAAAGAGTCTAGCTGTCAGCACTACCTATTTAATCTAAAACTTGACTAAGGTTAAGACGGATACAATCTTGAGTAATCTCTTTATAGGATTATATGCAACATTCAGTGAATGCTGTGTGACCCTTTTCACCTTTCCAATCACCAAAAATTTACAAACTTTACAGAATGGATATGACCTGATAAGAATTTTCTGTCTAGTTATTAGGCATTTGCCTCGGTAAAAGTTGTTCCTGAGCTTGCCATAGTCAACTAGCCCAGACAAAGTTAGAAATTTAGCACATTTTTATTCCTGCTCACAAGTATAAGGTGATACGTTTGTACAGGCGGTCCCCAACTTAAGGACACCTGACTTACAGACGACCCCTAGTTATAGACAGACTACTCTGGCCACTCTGATCTCTGGTGAAGTTCTCAGGATGAAGTTATATTAAAAATTCTTGTTCCCATGACCGTAAAAAATGTGGAAAATCCAATTGTCACTTGGACACAAAAATGTAGTCTGGAGTTACATTTATAAAATATACCAGTTCCAATTTACATACAAATTCAACTTAAAAATAAACCTAAAGAACCTGTTTTGTACATAACCTGGGGACTGCCTGTATTTATCTGCATATATTACATTAGTACACTGAGTATAGCAAGGTATTAGAGAAGCGATTAAAGATCTCTACATGAAATCCCCTAGTGAGACTAATTAAAAAAAACTATGCTTGTAAAATAAAACATCCAAAAACAGAACCACTAAATTGAAAATAAGGTGTCACATAACCCACATGAACAATGTAAAAAAATGTCACAAACGTAAGCACAAGCACAATTATATAAACTATAGAATTTTTTTCCACACCTAGTAGAAAACTTTCATCTCACTGATAGGGAGCCTTAATATGACCTAGCTAATACTGCAAAACCTATTTACATATTCAGTATTCTACTTTTAATCAGTCAATATACGAGTGGATTTGCTTGCACACACTGAGGGCTCTAAAAGCTATAAATACAAGAACTTTCATATATTTTCAAAAGACTTCATTCTTTGAATCTTGCATAATAATATGAAATGATGACAAATCTAAAAAAAAGATTTTTTTCTCTGATCACTTTCAAATAGCACTAAATACAACAACTTATGCCTGCTGGCGAGCATTGAAAATCTTGATGAAAGCATTGGAGTAGACCAAATAGCTAACAACAAAGAAAAAGGGATATACAGTATATCCCAAAGGACATAAAAAATAATTGGATCAAGAACATTTTAACAAATAAATGCTTTTTGTGTTGATCATCTTTCTTCTTTCGGTGTCCAGTTTTAGTTAGCTGAGAGGTCTTTCACTTTCTCTGCTGTTATATGAATTGTATTAAAAATTATAATAAATTAAATTAAATTATGATAATAAAATAGATAAGCCATAACTTGACTACAGAAGCTGTAAACTTTTTTTTTCTGTTTTGAGTAAGATCAAAACTGATCAAGAACATTTACAATGATTGCTCCAAAGAGCATTTTGGTGATGGAAATCTCTTTTTAAAATCTAAATTTCCTAAAAGTTCTTAGTAATATATCTAAAAAATGAGTAGAAACAACACTTTATGTAGGTGCGAAAATGTATCTTTAAGTGCAGTTGACATTGTGTCATAATGATAAATAAAAAGCAAAAGAGGTATGTATAGGTAAATAGTAATTTTCTTTTTATTTTACAGAAATGTTTAAAATGGAAATCTCAGTATTTTTCAATAACCCCCAAAGTAATGGAGATTAGTTACTTTAAGAGGCAGGAGGGGAATCCGCACTTTAGCATCTCTTCTTTTACCAACCTTACCAACATGTGATGTATCCGTCTGTATCTGTCACCCATGGAGAGGCCTCATGTGCTGAGCCCTCTCCATAAAGGTGGGCATTTGCTGTATATTGCAGCAAACACCCACCGGTAACACCCATGGTTGATGCTGGCACCCATGATTTATGCTGGCAGCCAGAGGCATTTATATCCCGGTGGCACGTGGGTACCACCATATTAAATTTGATTGCCGCCCCCTGTTAAACCATTGAGGAGGTTTTTTTACAGCCTCGAGTCACACAAATACCTGTTGTCTGATTTTAACTCATGTATTACAATGTGCGATTTACACATTGTAATAGATGATGTGTAAAATCCCTGAAGTATGTCAGTATATTGTAGGATCAATCAAGACAACCTTGGTTTAAATTCCACTAGGAGACCTGAAAAATAGTAAAAAAAAAAATACAAAAAAGTAAAAAAAATTATTTAAAAAAACTCAAAAATTTTAATCACTCCTCTTTATCTAGAACTGACATGAATATAAATAAAAATTAAAAATCATAAACATGTTAGGTATTGCCATGTAACCCTGCAACATAAAATAGTTCCCAAAAAATGATGAAAAGACAGTACAGTCCTTAAAATGGTAGCAATGAAAACATATTCAAAACTCACAAAAAATGATACCACCCACAGTAGGTTTTAATTTTAGTAAATGTATGAAAACATTATAAAACCTTATTAAAATTTGGTATCCCTGTGATCTTACCAACCCAAAGAATAAAGGTGAAATGCCATTGGGGTGCACAGTGAAAGCCTTAAAAGCCTAAGCCACAAGAAAACGACGCAAATGCATTTTTCAGTGCATTTGGAATGTTTTTCCCGCTTCCCAGTACAATCCATGGAATATATACTTTACATGGAAAAATAAAAAAGTTATGGATTTTTAAAGGTAGGGAGTGAAAAATGTTAATTCAAAAATGAAAAAAGGCCTGATCGTTAAATCACTTTAGGATTATGGTTCTGTGTGCTATAGAACTGGAGATACATGCAGTTGAATACATAGTCAAAAATTGGATCTTTATCTGCAGCTCACATTCCCAACTATGGCCACTTTACTTAAAGTTTTCATCAAAGTGAAGCCCTATGGTTCAGATATTTCTTTTACATCATCAGCTGCTGTTCCTGTCCATAAATTGACTGCAGATGAAGGGTCTTGCGACCTCTAACTTCCCATGACAATTCAGGGCCATATAACAGTATTCATGAGTACAATTTTAGGGTACTGGTTGGGAGATTGGTCATGGACAATTAGAGATCATATGACCCTCCATCTCCTGCTATTTTATGGACAGAATTGACAACTGAGGCAAACAACATTTCTGAACCAGGGGATTTACTTTACAGTTCAAGTGGTGCAGAACTTTAATAGATGTATACTAGTAAGTTTCTTTAAATCCTTCCCCACATACATTACAGAAAAATTAAGTAACATGGCCACCCCATTTAACTGTAATACATTTGTAGGTGTATTCTCTGTACCCCAGCTGTCCATTGTTTCTAGGGGGCTGTAGCACAGGGGTGAGTTTTGAGGTCATAGCGATAGTAAATAAACTGAAGTTAATTGAAAAAGCAATCAGTGGTGGTGCTAGGGCTTTATTTTAAGGATAGGCCATTAAAAAGGCCATTAAAAAGTTTTTTAAAACCCTTTAAACTAACTGATATTATGTCTATGATTGGCTTGCCTTATCCAGTTATTTAATGCCCATTCATCAATTTCTACTTTTACAGCTAATTAATGTATTTTTTGCACAATAATACGCACTTTTTAGCAAGATTTTTCCTGCGTCTTATAGAGTGAAGGGCGGGAGGATCCAGCACTGCCAAACCCTCCTGACAGCTGTAATGCAGATCGGATGATGCCCTGATATAGAGCTGCACCCATCTCCCGGAGAGGAGAGCCTCCGCACTGCTCTCCCGAGTGTCGTATAGGACCTGCCGTGATGTCAGAATCATGTGACTGATCGCAAGATTCTTACATTACCACATACTGCTGAGAATGAGGACATGCTGTGCTGGGACAGGGTAATAGGAAGGGTTCTGTGTGTGTCTTCGTGTGTATATTAGAGCTTTGTGTGTCTTCATGTGTATAGTAAAGCTGTGTGTGTAACTGTATGGATGAAGCAGAGCTGTGTGTGTAACTGTATAGATGAAGCAGAGCTGTATATGTGAACTGTATGGATGAAGCAGAGCTCTGTGTGTGAACTGTAAGGATGAAGCAGAGCTGTGTGTGAAACTGTATGGATGAAGCAGAGCTCTGTGTGTGAACTGTAAGGATGAAGCAGAGCTGTGTGTGAAACTGTATGGCTGAAGCAGAGCTGTGTGTGTATCTGTATGGATGAAGCAGAGCTGTGGGTGTAAATGTATGGATGTAGAAGAGCTGTGTGTACGACCAACAGGGAAATTTTAATTGGTGTAAAATATATTTTTCCTTTTTTGGAAGCCTAAATCTGGGGTGTGCGTCCTATAGTAAGAAGCATCTTATAGTTCCAAAAATACGGTAAGTAAACAAGACAAGATTCATCCAAGATAGATTTTAAAAATTTAAAACCTTTTGTACAAAAAATAGATATTGCCTTTCCCTCTGTGAACTGGAAAATATGTGTGGTGAATTATGTGCAATGCTCTACCAAACTTTTGGCTTCATTGTAAGCTTTGGCTAAATTATAACCCCTTTAAATAGTAGTCCATAAATAATCATATCTATAGTTCAAGCCCCTAGACAATTGCTCCTAGTAGCATGGTTAGAACAAGAATTTTTTTTTTTAATTTAATGCCTAATTATTAAAAAAAAATACTTATAAAACAACGTTGTTCTGACCTTTAGAAAAAAAAACCTGTTCTGTATTAAATTAACAAAACTTTGTTTGGGTCTCATAAACCTTAATACTCTGTACCTGAACTGGTTAAGCATAACATTAAGGTGCCTCTGAATGTTTAATGAAACATAATCTGTAAAAAAGAACTTTGTTATGATTTACGTAGTTTATTTATGTGTAATTCTTTTCTTAAATGCCCTATTATAAGCCCTGAAATGATATCTCTTGCATCCTACTCATTGTAGATAATAATGGAGTGAATCTCCTTGTGTAAACTCTTCTCTTCTCTCAGGTTACAAGGTCAGGAAGTATATGTGTACTTTGTCATTATTCTATCAATTCATAAATTTGAAGTCATTGTCACAATTATGTTACATTTATACAATTGCTTCATTCTCATATTTCCTTTTTCTTAACTGAATAACTTGAAATAACAATGTGGATTATAAGTCTAGTACGTATTAGTTGTCAAGTATGATGCATACAGGTCCCCAATGTAGATCTATATAAAGTCCGCACCTTACAATACATAGCACATATATTATGAGCTGAGTACAAAAATAAACCTATTACTGAAGATAAAGCAGGAAAGCTCTACAATAGGCATGGTAAGTAACCAACGGCATCATACAAATGGTAATTTATGTCTCTTCTGTACTGGTTCTGTCACGTATAAATGTTTTATTTTATGCACATGATGTACTAGAAAAGAAAAATGTATTTGCTTTCAGTAAATAGATATTTCTACCAATATTTCTTGCTAAAATCAGGAAAAGGTTAAAAATGCAAAAATTTTAGAAAACTTTCATCTTTATTTGTTTGTAAGTGCTTTCATAGTTATACACTTTAAAGATAAAGGACCAATGTTAAATGCTGAGAATTGGTAGAAATGTTTCAGATGTATCATTGTACTGTGTTGGAGTTTTTGCTCCTAAATTACACCTGAGATTAATACTAGTGGCACAACAAACTATTTAGTGTTTTTCTCATATATCCTATCTCTCCAGATGTTTGCAGTGCCTAAGGCTGATCTATTAACTGTGACTTTTGATTTAGGCACTATTTTTTCTGCAAAAACACCTAAAATACAGTACAGGTTCAAAATCATGCTTGGCAAATGAATAAATTCATCATAGCTGCCAAACAGACACAAAATACAGCCTAAACTATGCCTAAAATGTGATAAATCTGCCCCATAGTGAGATGGTCCAGTCATATGCTTCCCATCTTCTTCACCTTTTCTCAATATTCAATGGATGTTTTTTGTACTTTCTGTATGAAGAAAAAATAAAGACCTTCAACAATCGATTTGTAGTCTGATACTGCAGTTTCGTTCCACCTGTCCCTTAAAAGAAGCCCACGATGAGGAATTTAATATCAGAAGTGATAATCTGATTGTAGATTACTCCTGCCAGCATCTTCTCTATGCTGTAATTTAATAATCTTGAAACCTAACCTTGTTAACAACTTTTTTATAGCAATATGTAAATTAACTGCAGAGGTTATTGGGATGTCTACTAGCCTTAGCTCCCAGTGCCCGGCCAGACTAGAACACGCCCCAGTAGCCTCTGCAATTAATTTACATATTACTAAAACAAAGTTTTTAACATGTTAGGTTATGTTCCAGGATTATTAAATTACAGATTAGGGCATAGGCAGTAGGAATTTACATAGATTACATATGGTAGGTTTCCTTTAAGTTGCTGCAGTTACCAATAAGCAATTTGAACATGTGAGCAAGATAAGATGGCTGAGAGTGAGATTTATAAGCCAAGACTACACAGAATTTGTTTGTATTTTGTAGCCATGGAGACACATATGTTTGCATTGGAGCTGTAGTTCAGGACTAACTGCAAAGAAGCTTCATTTTTAATTTAGATGCAAGGGAAAATGAAAGACATATACAGGCTGTCCCCTACTTAAGAACACCCGACTTACAGATGACCCCTATTTACAAACAGACCTCTGGATGTTGGTTATTTACAGTACTTTAGCACCAGGCTACAATGATCAGTTGTAACAGTTATCAGAGGTGTCTGCAATTAAGCTTTATTGTTAATCCTTATTCTTATGACAATCCAATATTTTTAAAATCCAATTGGCTGGGGTTAGAATTATAAAATATACAGTTCTGACTTACATACAAATTCAATTTAAGAAATCTTTTTAAAAAAACAAACCCATTTTTTAAATAGCTCGCTAATGTTTTTGATTTAACTACCACAGTTACTTTGCCTTGGATTTTACTATAGTACATTTTATAATGTGTACATACCCCTATAATAATGGTATATTTTAAGAAGAGAATTAAGAGTGAATACTTTTAAGCGAATACGTGTTGGAATTCGATATAATGTAATAAAATGAGATCATTTAAGAAGAAAATTAGCAAAACTGGCTTCAAACATGATAATGACCTATCTGGGATCATTTCTTGTAAAATGTGATTGCGAGATCTGTGGGATTTAATGCCAGATGTCTACACAAAGAATCTATGCCATGATGAATCATCTAATAACATTAGTAACACAATATGAGCTTCGATTGTACTTTGGAGAGCCATATTACACATTTTTGCATTTACAGAATGAACTATCTTCTTTTCCAGCTGTAATGCTTAAAATGTACATATCACTGTTCATTTAGTGCTTCTTTTACCTTGTGTATTAAGTTCTGCTTGGGTATTTATAACAATACACTGGTTAGTATTGCACATACTCTTCTGATACCCACTATGTTTTATTGAAGGTAAAAGTTAGTTTGTTCAGAAAAAGAAAATAACAAAAATATATAATTGTCTTAGAAAAGATTTGACTCATAGTACACACACGGAGACCATTAGGTATAATTGTTTCTGCATTTGGAAGCACATAGCTGGATACATTTCTATTATGCTCATGTCTCTGGGAAGCATTAGGACATACTGGGAGAACATAACAAACTTTAGGATACACACAATTTTTCTTTTTCTAAAAATGTGACTATTTTCTACATGTATATTCTTGCATGCCCACTTCTTGTTTCCAAAGATTAGACATTGCTTCATGTTAAACATATAGTAATTGTAAAGGTAACCCTCAAACATAAAATGCCCACTTACTGCTTCATAGGAACATTAAATGCACATTTTTTGGACACCCTAAAGCACTGAATTTGCATTAAACACATCAGGCAAAAACACATTGTTATTATTGATGATAAAAGCATAGATGAGTTTTGATTCACATTTTTTTTCGTTGAGTTTGCAATGCTCCATGCAAACACATAGTGAACCCTGCATAAGGCCGTGTTCACAAGATGCAACTAAACTGGGTTTTGAAACACATTTCAAGTACATCCAAAAATAATTCCTCACTCAAACTCAGATGTGTTTAATAAGTAGTAACAAGTGTTTTTCTTTAACATGGCAAAAGATCTCACTACTTACCTAACACAAGCGTTTAGGTTTAAACATATCTGCGTGCAGTGAGAGTTATCTCAGATGTGCTTGAAATGCGTTTCAACACAAATCAGTTACAACTTTTGAACATCACCTTAAGGTCCAACATAAAGCATGACCTCTTATTAAAGGCTATTTGTGCCTCCCCTACCTCCCACTTATATTATGATCCCCCTCATATTGTGACCTCCCTCATCTCCTCCACATCTTGTGGTCCCTATTTCATCTCCCACTCTTATTGTGGCACCTTCCATCCCCTATTCATATTTTGGCCCCTCATCTCCTCCTCATTTTCTGGGGAGTTGTGGGGAGTTCCCTGGAACATCAATGATTTTTACTCTATCTTTGTCTGGAGGATGCAGATAGAGTTGGATGGAGTCAATAAGGAACAACCATGGGGTGCTGAATCAGAAAAGAAGGGTACAGAGTCAGCAACCATGTGGGCTGAATCAGCAGAGCAAGGGGCAGCAGGTAGCAACAACCATAGTCATGAGATGTCATATAGGTGCTCTGTTCTAATGAGCCTTGAATTTGTGGACCAGTTTTTGTCCACAGGAGATAAACAATGAATGTTACTGTAGAATGACAGCAAGCAATTTCAATTATTTGCTGAAAGTGGACATCCCCTTTAAAGGCAATGCATGAATTGCAGGGGATTCTCTGAAAGAAATATGCAAATATGTTTTTCTGGATGAGATAAGGAAAGCTTTGCCTCAGTGCTAACTTAAAAGGCGATTTCCTTTACATCCCTGCATGACTTAAAAGTAGCGTAGTAACATGATAATGTGGGAAAATAGCGAAACTAGTTTATTGTTTGCAAAAAACTGTAGGCAGGGCTGTTTTGATGTTTTTGGATCTTATCGTCACAATGTAGGGAACTAGTTTGGCTAGGTGAGAGGAAGTCATCGTAGGTCAAAGTGGTAGCTAAACTCCTTTATAAAGATTTTGCCTTTGCACCACTGATATATAGGTAGCTGCCTTACATTGTAGCACAGAGGCAAATTTTACGTATTTGTATATGAACTGTTTTAAGTTACAGAGAACAAGCAAATATATCTTCTGAGCTGTTCAATCCTTATTTTGCAAAATCCAATAGGTTCATTCTCCAGATTCCATCTGTGCCAACCGGCCAAAATGTGTAGTCTTCAAGTATTTCTCAGCTTCCAGAGAGGATGAGCTATAAGGGACATTTATAAAACAGTTTAGTATTTTAATATAATTTGCACCAAAAACTGAATTACTGTGTTCAACATTTGAGACAGGATTTAAAACACTTTTCCAAAAAACATGACAAAAGGGTATTTACAAAAAGGGTGGTGGTTTTGCAGGAAAAAGTCTGTGGTAAAGTCTGGGGTAAAGCACAACTGGATGGTCTTATACTTGGTCTGTTTTATCAACCAGCAACAGAAATAGTGATAAATCTGGCATAAGACTTCATAAGTTAACTGTTCACATTTTCCTTTGCAACACTTTTGATAAATGTCCCCAATGTGTTCTGTCCCCTACCTGGGTTTTTTATCTGTATTGTACCATTATTAAAACAATACGGTCCCAAACACTTCACTACCATATGCAATCACTTCACAGTGGTAGTGTCAAACTAACAAACATTGAGCGCCAAGTGGTTAATTAGTGGGGGGAGAATTCTGGGCCTTTCATTAGTGAGGGGGGCTTACGGGCATTTCATTAGTAAAGGAAGTAAGCTGGGTATAGTGAGGGATTGATTTTGGGCATTTCATTAATGTTTGAGGTTGCTGGGAATTTATTTCATGTGGGAGGCTGCATGGCATTCTATTTGTAAGGGGGGCTGTGACCTATTCGTTTCCTATCCTAGTCTGAATAAGTTTACCGGGTCAGCTTATACTGAACCATGCTTTTCATTAATAAGGTCAGTTCACATATATTTTATTAGTAAATGTTTCACAGATACAGTTCTCAGAATAATTAGCAGTAAAGTTTGGAATTTTGGATATACACAAAGATGATACATTGTAGGGTTTAGTCTACATGAATTGTCGTACAGTACATATTAGATGATTAGTACCCAAATAAGCAGATTTTGACAGAACTGCTTTCTCATATATGGGAATTTCCCCAAACATCTACATTTTGATTTCAGATTGCTTGCTTCCATTGCACTTAGTGGACTGGAGCTTAGTTCACTGTCCAGATAGTAAATACAGACAATGCTTGGCCGAACCAAGTACACAGTAGACTCAATTTCAGCAAAATAAGTCCTAATCTCTGGTTTGGCACAACTAGAAACTTAACAAATGACTAGAATTGTAGATTTGTTACTAAATAGTAAGTAACACTTCAGTGAAAAAAACAGCCCAAGACTTAGAGTAATTGTTTAGATTCAGGTGGCAGTAGAATGCATTTTCTTTAAATATATAGTTACAAAAATGAGTTGTAGAACAATGCAAATATTTTCTTGACACAATTTATTTCTGTTGTGTCTTTATCATAGCGCTGACATAAAATGATTATTTTCTCATTTAAGGATTTCTCATTAACAAGAGGATCAAAGCAGAGCTTTGCTTATACATTGCTATTCTTTTTTATTCATGGACATCAATGCATCACCATTAATGACTGCGGTGACACACTCAGAACACCAGGTACTTTAAAATCAATTAAAGTTGCTTAAAAAACTATGAAAATTATAGGGAAACTATGAAAATTATGAAAACTATAATAACTAGCTATGTAAATTATAAATGTTATGCTTAGATGTAGACTAAGGGGAGAGCAAAACTATTCTAGTTGTCCATGGCAACCAATTAGAGCACAGCTTTCATTTTCCCACAGCTGTAAAAAAATTGAAAGCTGGGCTCTAATTGGTTGCCATGGGAAATTCAGCATTCAGCATTATGCATAAAGAAATCTTTGAATGCTATATTGTAAAGACCAATAGTCATGGGGTTGGTGAAGAGTCATACTAGGATCCCTCCATCATCTCCATTATCACAAGTCTGAATAGCAGTTGCAGAAGGTAGGTTATGACAATGTACATACTAAGATCATAGTAATATTGTTTAGTGGCCAGGGTGTATTATAAATTATTGAAAATGGATCTGAAACTATTATGCAATGGCCCATTTTTAAATATTCTTCCATTTTGTAATCCTGTATATAAAACCAACAGCATTGTTATGATGAATTAATCTGTAAGTAAAATATTTCATTATTTTGACATGATAATGTGAAGATCAATTTAAATGCACAGTGAAATGTGTTTTAGATGTTTCTGTCCTCTTACATAATTCATAACATAGATATATTTGCTACATCTAGGGTTAGGGTTACATCTCAATAATAGGGTTAAGTTTTCACTTTTAGGTGAACTTTTAGGTAAAACAGCTGTATGTAACATTAGTGTATAGTGAGGCAAATTATGAAAACTTTTAATATTATTATTTAAACAATATATACAAATCTGTAGAAATCCAGCATTGTATGACATTTTAGCATCCCATGGTTCTCTCCTTTTAAGTCATTGTCATGATAGAGAAAGGGGTGCAGGCCCTAGATGCACCCTTAATTGTCACCTACCAAAAAATCCTCGCCAACCATATTAGGGCATATTTACATTGCCGTTGTACACGGCAGCACACAGCAGCAATGGGAAGAGAAGAAGGAGGTGACCGCTGCTCACACCCTGCCCCTCTCCATAGTGCCGTATGCCGAGAAAAGGTGGGACTTTCTTTTTACGGGGTACGGAGCAGTATGGTGCCGCAGTGTGCTGCATTGTACCGCTCCCGTAGGGCGTCGTGCGCCCATTGCCGTCTATGGTGGACGTATATATCGACCATATATACATCTTCTCTATATACAATCATCATATGGTAGTATGAATATAGCCCTAGTTAGGGACTTCTGATTGACCATACCAACAATGTCAGTACAGAGGAAAGATGATAAGACACAGAAATGTAAACACCAGATTACAAACAAGAAACCAAAGTCAGACCTAAATGGGTCAAATGCAAGTTGTAGGCAAAGCACCTAATCAAATAGAGAATGGTCAAATAGTGTAGCAAAGGTCAGAAATGCATCATAGCAAAATAAATAGCAGAAAGAGGATAAAGGTGTCAGGAGACTAGTAAAACCAGCAAGATATAATGAAACTGAGCAGATATATAAAGGAGTTCCTGGACACCACACCCCAGTAGCTTACTGGATCAGCAGTCCATCATTCAAGTCACAGGTCACAGGTGATAGATACCTGAGCTCTAAAATAACAGAATCTAGTTTTCTCAGGCAAAAGACTGTACATGGCAGTTTTCAATCAAGGTCTGACTAGTAAACACCCCAACTGAGAAAAAGCAATAAACCATCTAAAAGGTTGCATGGTTAGAAGATAGCATGTGTATATATATATATATATATATATATATATATATATATATATATATATATATATATAAACAGAAAAATACCCATACTAAAAATATAATGCACAATATGCTGCTATAACTACTAAAGATGCCATTTTACTGGATAATTATATTTTTCATTTTTCAAAACACGTATCTTTTTCTTACAGATTATAATGACATCTCGGTGACATGTGGGCCACAGGAAATCCAGCTCTACATTTACTTGTGTCCGGTTTACTATGCTGGATATAATGAAACACAACTTTATATGAATGAAATTTTTAGCAATCCGAGCTGTCAGGGTACAATTGATTTATCTGGCACTGTACCAATGTTGAAATTTGTTTTTTCAATCAATGACACTTTAACTTGTGGAAGTTCCTTCCAGGTAAGCTTCTGAAGTACTGCATTTTCTTCAAGGACAACATTGTTGGGCAGATTTATCAAGCTGTCTAAAAGTCAGAATATTCCTAGTTGCCCATGGCAACCAATTACAACTCAGCTTTTATTTTACCAGTGCTCATGAATATTTTAAAGGGGAGCTGTGATGGGCAACTAGGGATATTCTGACTTTCAGGCAGCTTGATAAATCTGCCCCTACATGTGTTTCTTCATTTAACTTCCAACTTCAATGCATGCATTTATGTATTTAAGTAATAAATACCTATTATGGCTAGTTTACAAAACTACAATTGCACTAACAATTACAAATACCCTGGTTGTCAAACAAATATGTTTATTATAGCTCCCGCACAAATAGCTCTACAACATGCACGCAGATACCATTTTGCTACATGAATGCAGGGACATCTCTGCTTCATTCGCTCATAGTCAGCTTTGCTACATCATGCACACAGATGGCTCTGCTACATCACACAGGCACAAAGCTCTGTCATCATGCACACAGACAACTCTGCTACAGCATGCACACACAATCATTAGCTCTCAACCACCTAGAAATCCCCTACATATCCTCAACTCCCCAATCCCTTAGTTTAATCATGAATAACTCCTCCTACCCCATCAGCCCTTTATCCACCCTGTAATACATTCCCCAAGCATAATCTGCTTTTTCCTTCACTTGTAGCTCCACAGTTATTCACTGTAAATTGTAAATTAAGCCCTCTGCTCTGGATGTCACCAAAGACTGTCACATGACCTGATGAGGTCACTCTAGATCCTGTATTTTCAAAGTTGGGACTCACATGGAGAGAGAGCAGTGCAGAGATCATTTGAAATGCTTTGTTAGCGTTTTACCCGATCTCCAGGACGGAGATGCCTCTATATATGTGTATGTCACTGTGTCACAGCCTATAGACCATAACAGAATATGTGGAATTTCTGTTAATGCCTGTTATATGTGTACATATAGACCATAACCTCACTAGGTTTTGCAGAGTTAAAAATGCACTGTAGGTACTTGTACTGATATTGTAAAGCACATTGAAGGAAACTACATTAAAAGTAGTACCAATTGGCATAGAAGCCATTGAGGAAGGCAGAGATGAGTATAAAGTGCTTTTGAGGATGTGTATTATACATTAGAGGTCTGTTAAGCACATCTGCATAGACATTGTTGAGCAGTGTGAATTTTAATGTTCGTTAGAGGGGAATTGGAGACTACCATGCACATTACTATGCACATTAAGTCAATTCTGGTCTTGGACAACCTTACTTTAATGTCTATGATTGTCTTTAAAGACCAAGGAGATGCGTATGAATCTGGAGATGAGCAGTGTATTATATATTGGAGGTATGTGTTAACCACATGATATAGACATTGCTGTAGTTCTGTTTTGGTTTTAGAGGGATGCAGGACCCATCATGCTTCTGTCACTCAGCCAGACAGCTTACCATTGTTGTGGCTTACAAAAGGCAGTAAGCTTGCTATCACCAGTGATTGTCTCTGATCCTTTTATTCCAGTGACAGTCTCTGACACTCTCATTCCAGTGACTGTCACTTTTTCTATGGGGAGATTTATCAGATGTGCCTGAGAGCAGAACTGCTCTAGTTGCCCATGGCAACCAATCAGAGGTCAGATTTAGTTTTCCCACAGCTGTTTATAAAATTACAACTGATCTCTGATTGGTTTCAGTGGGTAACTGGAACAGTTTTATCTCAGACATTTCTGATGAATCTCCCCCTATCTCTGAATCTCTATCCCTCTTAACTCACACATAAGTAGTATTTTACTCATTGCCTATAGTAACCAATCAAAGCTCAGAGCTCATATTCATGACCTGTGGCAGAACAGCAGCCAATTACAGCTCAGCTTCCAACTGCGACAGCAACAGCAGACAATGGCTCCTGAATGTGATGGTTAATAAGGGGTTTTCAGCTAAAAACCTATTCTATGACGCTCCAAGAGTCACAGAGAGTGGCTGTGCAAAATTTGGTGACTGCAAACACGACTGTGCAGATTCCTTTAGCAGACATACATACATACACAGGCAGATTCCTTTAGCAGACATACATACATACACACAGATTCCTTTAGCAGACATACATACATACACGCAGATTCCTTTAGCAGACATACATACATACACGCAGATTCCTTTAGCAGACATACATACACACACACACATGGACTCAGCTTTATATATTAGATATCCACATATGGATCTGAACAGTGCTATAAGCATGACACCTTTTTACATCCTCTTTGCCAGGTTGTGCTTCTTACATTCATTCTTTCTGTTTTGGCACAATAGATGCAATCTGCTGATACACCTTTTCCCTATTCATCAGACATACTTATTCATAAACAGAATAAAAATTCATAGAAATATAATATAGCATATGCTTTCTAAGGCATATTTTTTTACAAATGTGTCCTTTTAGCATGTGTTTGGCAATTTTCTGTTTGGATCCTGTTAGTTTTTTGAGTTCTGAACACCTAAGAATAAACTCACTTGGGATCTACAAAACCTTTATTTTTTGCTAATTATACAGTATTGACACTGCAAGCAGAAATGAATGTGTTATATTTACTACTGTACAAGTATTTGTTGATGCCATTTATCTTTTTTTATTTTTACAGATAACTTCCGCACCAGGTGATGGCATTTTCAGTAGCTTTTCTTTAATTCAAACTGCTAATATCAGTGGCATTATAAAGTCAAAAGATCCAACTGTGGGTGTCATTACCCGAAGCCCTGAACTTAAGTACTTATATTCCTGCAGTTATCCACTGGAATACCTCATAAACAACACACGGCTGGATGTGTAAGTGGAAACAAAAAGAGTCCCTAATGTGCAATGATATTTACTTGGTTTCTAAAAATATTTTATTGAATTACTTTCAATGAAAGAATCAGCTGTAGAAAACTGTATGACTGCATATGAGTATGTCACTCCTTGCAATATATAACTTATTACACATCTTGTACTTAACATAGTTATATAAAGAATATTCTCACAAAAGTCATTAACCCCTATGGGACTCAGCCTCTTTTGGCCTTAAAGGGAACCCGTCACCACTATTTTCACAAATACAGGTAGTGGCAGGTTCCTATAGAGCCCTAGTAACTATCTGACACCCTGCTTTTAGCTAAAAATTGTTCCCCTCAGATCCCCATAAAATCAGAGTTATAATCTTGCCTGGTATCTATGCAGCTTTGGAGCGAGTCCACGGGGGGCGTGGCCTAATGTCATGTGACCAGAGTGACATCATCAAAGGTCCTTGAGCTACTTAATATGAAAACTATACCCCATGTACATATCTGACCACATAAAACAATCACAGCAGCCTCCATGGACTTCTACTCCTCTCCATGCAGGCTGCTGTGATTTCATGTGATAAAATATGCTGTGATTTCATGACATATATGCTTAG
Source organism: Engystomops pustulosus (assembly GCF_040894005.1). Taxonomy (NCBI): domain Eukaryota; kingdom Metazoa; phylum Chordata; class Amphibia; order Anura; family Leptodactylidae; genus Engystomops; species Engystomops pustulosus. The sequence continues at coordinate 112,585,220 of NC_092412.1, forward strand.
TGTACAGTTCCTAATGCTACAAAAGCTATAGGACCTGCGATGATGTCACCCTGGTCACATGACATTATAGCAGTATACAGAGATAGGGATGGGGAGGAGCTGCTGGATTCAGCCCGAGGAGGCCACGCCCACCTGGACTTGCTGCAGCCACGCTTAGTTACCAGATAAAACTATAAAGTTGAATATATGGGAATCTCAGGGGCATAATTTTTAGCTACAAGCAGGGTGTCAAATAGTTATTAGAGCTCTATAGGAACCTGTCACTACCTGTATTTGTGAAAATAGTGGTGACGGGTTCCCTTTAAGGACGCGGCCCCATTCTTCAAATCTGACCTGTGTCACTATAAGTGGTTATAGCTTTAAAACGCTATGAGATATCCAGGGGATTTTGAGATTGTTTTCTCGTGACACATTGTACTTCAAATTTGTTTAAAAATTTGGATGAAATCTTTTGCGTTTAGTTATGAAAAAAACAAAATTTGGCAAAAATTTGGAAAAATTCTTTATTTTCAACGTTCTAAATTCTCTACTTTTGATGCAGATAGTCATAGCTCCCAAATAAATTCATAACTTACATTTCCCAAATGTCTGCTTTATGTTGGCATGGTTTTTTAAGATTCCACATATTATACTAGAATGTTATGAGGCTCAGAATTTAGGTATCATTTTTCACATTTTTTGTAAAATCACCAAAACCTGTATTTAGATGGACCTGCTCAACTTCTAATTGACACTGAGAGGCCTAAATAATAGTGAGACTCGTAAATTACCCCATTATGGAAACTACACCCCTCAACGTATGAAAAACCACTTTTAAGAAGTTTGTTAACCCTTTACGTGTTTTATAGGGGTTAGAACAAAATGGAGGTGCAGTCTGCAAATTGTAATATTTTTTGACAATACACCCATTTTGGGTGGAAAATTAAACATTTACAATGGATTAAATGAATAAAGGCTCCACAAAGTTTGTTACCCAATCTCTCCCAAGTACACCGATACCCTATATGTGGTGGTAACCTGCTGTATGGGCACACGGCCGGGCATAGAAGGGAAGGAGGCGCCATCCAGATCAGATTTGCTATGTCACATTGCACAGGCTATAATTTTTTTCTTTTTTTAATGTGGACCTATAGGGGCTTATTTCTTTTGCCACATGAGATGCACTTTTCTGGTACGTAATTTGGGGGAATCTATAGGCTAATTGGTGAGATTTTATTAACTCTTTGTTGGTGGAGGAAATGAAAATCATCACTTTTCAGGAAGATTTTCATGGGGTTTTTTTTGCCCGTTTACCATACCATAAAAATAGTATATTTTTTTTATTCTATGGGTCGCCACAATTACAAAAAGACCTCATTTATATAGATTTTTTATTTTTTCCCATTTTTACTGAATAAAAAGTAATTTGGCAAAAATGTTGTTAATTTTAGCATCACCGTCATTCATATGCATAACTTTTTTATTTTTCGCCTCACAAATCTATTTAATGGTTTATTTTTTGCGAGAAGGATGGTTCTTTTTAGTGGTCTTATTTTAGAGTGCATAACATTTTTTAAATCACTTTTTAGAGCATTTTTATAGGGTATTAATTGAAAATGGTCTTTTTTCGGGAGATTTTTTTTTTTTTTTTACGGGGTTCACTTTGCGGATCTAATAACGATTCTGTTTTATTATGCAGATTGTTACGGACGCAGGGATACCAAATATGTGGGGGTTTTGTGTAATTTGAAGAAAATCTTGTTCATTTTAGCATCACCATCTTTTCATATGCATACTTTTTTATTTTTCGGCTGACAAATCTGGTTAGGGGCTTATTTTTTGTGAGAAGAGTTGTTCTTTTTAGTGGGCTTATTTTGGAGTGCATAACATTTTTTAAATTACTTTTTAGAGCATTTTTTTATAGGGTATTAATTAAAAATGATCTTTTTTCGGAACGTTTTTGCGTTTTTTTTTAACGGCGTGTACCGTGCGGGTCCAGTAATGATTCTGTTTTATTATACAGATTGTTACGGACGCGGCAATACCAAATATGCGGGGGGGTTTTGTGTTTTTGTGTTTTTTATACTTTATTAAGTGTTTTTATAGGAAAGTGACATTTTAGGGGCTTATATTTTAATGCATTTATTTTTTATTTATTCTAATGTATTAACTTTAGTGTTTTTGACTTTTTTTTAATTATACATACTTGAACTTGAACCAGTGATGCTCTGATCACTGGTTCAAGTTCAATACACTGCTCTACAATACTATTTTATTGTAGAGCAGTGTAAACTGTCTGAGCATGCAGGCGCATGCTCAGACAGTTTGCAGTCAGACCCGGAAGGGGTCTGACTGCCAGGGAGACCGGGCAGCTCCGGGGCACATGCCAGTCCTCGGAGCTGCCCATAAGTGGATCGGATCCCCCGGTAAGCGGCACGGGGGATCCGATCCACAGCGCAAACACCCTTACACGCCGCGGTCATGCTTGACCGCGGCGTGTAAGGGGTTAACACCCGCGATGGGAGCCGGCTCCGATCGCGGGTGGTAGCGCAGGCTGTCAGCTGTACTAGACAGCTGACAGCCGCTGCTTCTGGTACCGGCTCCGTACTATAACGTCCTGGTGCGCCTAGGGGTTAAATATGAATCATTGAACTTCAGTTCAGTTTTTGGATGTTTTGTTTTGTTATATTTTCTTTGGAGAAAGTTTAACACCTTGAATGTCTATAATAGCCGACCAGTACAACTACAAAAGTAGTTTTCACCCAGTAAGAATTAGGTAACTTGACATGATGAAGTATCTGAAAACCAGCAGCTATTGGCACAAGTTTACTTACCTGGTCCAGTCGCGATCCCCTATTCGGACAGTCCGACGAGGATGAAGTTCGGCGTGATTCATAAAGATTGGGCGCCTGAGTTCCTGCATCCGTCGCTTCCACCGCTGACGTCCGCCGGAGTTCACCTTCTTCTTCCGGGTGGTTGTAAGTGCGTGTCTAACGACACAATTCTAAATGTTAAATCTTGCGCGTTGTCCGAATCCGTCAGGTTGTCCGACGGCCAAGCCCCCGATTTCTGTTGCGTGCAAGCCGGTGTCGATGTGCCAAAATCCGCTCAGGTGCACCAAAAAAAAGGGCAATTAGGCATAAAACAGAAAACTTCGGGAAACACGATGAAAATGTGCTCTGCGGACCCTTAGTAAATGAGCCCCATTGTTATAGCGGTGTCACTGGACATGCATATGCTATAAGGCAAAATGTATGTGGAATTGGATCATCACATCTGTAGAAGTTTTTTGGGACAGCTATTAAAGCTCTGACACTTAATATTTTTGGAAGGTTTTTTAAGTAAAATGTTGCAAAATATACTTTTGTGAGGTCATGGAATGGCTTAGTCAAGTCATCAGTGCACACTCTATGTTACTATGTCGCAACTATGCTAGTAGAAGGATAAGATCATGAATATCATATATAGTAGAGGCAGACATCAGAGAAGTAGTTATATTGCTGAGAAAGAAAGGAGATATTTCATAGAAAAAACATCAGCCTTGCGATCATATAAATAGCTTGAAAAGCAAGAATATTTATAAGTGCAGTTAAATATGCTCTCCAAGCAAAGAATGATAGAGGATTATATAACGGATGCTCTGTACTTACACAAAATGTTATGACAAAGTAAAGACTGGTTGCTGTATATCTAAATATGTTAATGGGAATCTACCACATGGTGGGTTAAGTCTCCTTAAACAGGATCTATTATTTTCTAATTCTTTTTTTATTTTATTTTAGTTTTTGAGAAAAATGTATGCTACAATTATACAAATAAGCCTCAGGGGCTCCTGGCAACATCACAGAGGTCCATTCTGGCTATGTTTTCTGCTAATTATTCACATCTCAATTTGGCTTTCAGCCTACAGAAAAGTGGAATTGAAGGTTGAAAAATAAGAAATAAACTGAGCCAGTCTGAACTTCTGTGAATTGGCAGGAGCTCCTGAGGCTCATTGTCAGTTTTCATGGTTTAGAAACACTGAACTCATGTTGTAGATTTATTTTGAATAGACAACAAGAGCTTATAGCAATGAGAGGCATACATACAGTATTTCATTCACAGATACTCAGAAGAGTAAGCAAGGTGATAGTGTAAGATTACAAACCAATTGAATAAAACATGGTAAATTAGATATATCAAACTACATTGCCAGATGAGATATGGTACACGAGTGGACAGGATCCCCATGTGTGTTGCCCACTCAACCATGGGATATCTTTTCATGAAGCTGTAAATGTACAGCTTCAAAAAACTTTTGATCCTATAGGCCAGTGATGGCGAACCTTTTGCACTTCTAGTCATTTTAAAATAGCTCTGAAGGTGGCACGTACTGGGCTGCCTCTGATTGGAGGTGAAGGTATTGAGTCCTAAATGGTGACCTGGGTGATGGCCTGGGTGCCCACAGAGAGGGCTCCGAGTGCCACCTCTGGCACTCGTGCCGTAGGTTCGCCACCACTGCTATAGGCTCTAACATTGTAGATCTTATAGTTGACCAATGTAGATTAAACAAATCAGATAATTGAAATGTAGAAATGTTGATATCTTATGATGGTACTGTACAACACATACTGCTATACAAGCTTGTCTTTTGAGATTGCAAACTGGTTTTTATAAAGTTGAGCACTCAAGTAATTTATAGCAGTTCCATTTACATTACCTGCATCCTGCCAACAGCAGGAGTCCCAAAGGAGGGGCAACTGTAGCCTGTGTCTTTTCATGTATTCTTCCTCTACTCCAAACCTTCCACCTATCTCCCCTGGATGCTCAATGCACATGACAGAAAGTAGAGAGGGAGCTGGATGAGTGTGGAGAAGAGACCGTCAGAGGCACATGCAGGCTGCAGCTGCCCCTTCACTGGAGGAGGGGGGTGCCAGGTAATGGGAATTAAAATTATTTAAACTACTGAAAAAGTTAAGAATGCTGACAAAGGCATTTTTTAAATCAGCATAGCGTAGGCTATTAGATCTATCACCAGCTAAAAATCACATTCCTGGTGCACTTTAAAGAAAATATTTTCTCAAAAGATTTCATCGTGATGACTTTTTTTGTATCTCAATTAAATCTCTTTATTGAATTTTGTATTGTTTTGTAGTAATTACATATGTCTCTTTATAGGGCTGGAAATAATATAGCTATCAATACCAATAATGGAAGCTTCATCAGCACTCTCTCTATGCAGCTATTTTTAGTAAGTAGCTCTCATTTTATGTTCAGGGTTTGTTTCCTACTGAAAACATGTAGGTTACATATATTATTTGAAGTCCAATAAATTATCTGATTTCAAACTACATGACTTAATATGAATGTATTAATGTGTCCTGCTAATATGCTGGCTACAAATTAGTGTCTTGAAATGAAGCTATTTAATATTTGAGGAGCTGGAGCTAAACACATCAAGTATAATGCATAAATACTACACATATACTCCATCCAAGCATCATTTCAAATTTTCATTGGTGTATGTGTTTTGTAGGATGGTGAATATGGCAGACCTCTCATTATTCCACCAACTGGAATCAAAATTAACACTACAGTTTATGTGGAAGTTAGAGCAACCAACCTAACAGACAAGTAAGTAGAGTAACCAGCCATTTTTCCTTATTAAAAGAGAATCATGTTTTACTAACATGGTTCAAACCAATCAAGTAAGAAAACTGTTCAAACATAAAATGTATTGTATGAAAATAAAAATTGTGAATATATTAAAGCAAGATTAGATTTTAGGATAATAACGTGTGCTTTAGATGGGTACTTGATAGTTTGAACATACAGTATAGCATGCACTATATAACAGTATCAGATTGGATGCGGTCCGACAATTAATAACTTTTCTCTGATGAGCTGTTCCTGTTGTAGAAAACATTACTGTGGATAGTGGATGGACTGAAGAAGACTCAATTCATTGTATAGCAGCAGGGTGCTGCACCCCCATGGATCTAATGACTTATCTTATGGATAGATCAGTGGTATCAAACATGCATACAGGGACAGAAAACCTCATTAAACTGGTTTTAACAAACGTTATTCCTTTCACTTAACAGCACCTTTTCCCTCCAATGTAAGACACTCATCATACATGAAAAAAGCATGAAAAAATGCATACATTCTTTTAATGGCTAGAATCCTACTCTGTTTCTTACCCATGCTAATTTTCATGCTCTATAGCAGAATAGAATATTTTTTTTAATTTTCCATCTAATTTGCTCTTTAAATAACTAATTGCAGTCTATGCATATTTGCAGAAATTAACTTACCAGCTAGATATGTCCCATGGCCATTACTTATTGTAATGTCTTGTACCCAAGCTGATTGACCTGAGTTAATGTTCTTTTTAGGGAGAGCACCTGCCATATAGTTCAATACCTCTATTGTGTTAATGACAATGTTTTTCTTTTAAGTGGTCTCTCTACAGTCTTTCAACACATATTCTCTTTCTTATAGGTTCAATATTTTGCTGGATCGGTGCTATGCATCTGTGTCACCATATCCAACTAATTCAACTTATTATGATCTCTTTGTTGGGTAAGACCAAATGGGCTTTTTCAAAATGTTGGAAAGACTAAAAATGGTAAATTACATACATTTTTGCTTTTTTTTTTTTTTACAGATGTACAAAGGATCGCTTCACCTTTATAACAGTCAATGGAGACACTCAAGTAGCTCGATTTTATTTTACAGCTTTTCGGTTTCTAGAACAATTTGGCGAGCCTGTATCAACTTTTTACTTGCATTGCATAACCCGACTTTGTGAAACCACTGCTTGTAATAATTTTAAGCCAGTGAGTATAGTATATTGTACATTTTATGTGTGCATTGAAACACATGCTTTTTCCATCTTTTATTTACCCTCATGATTGCCCACCATCTTTTGACATGGGTAATGCAAAAAGCTGCAGTTTGTTCCTCTTCCAGCACAAATTGCAGAAGCAGATTAACAGCCATGTACACTTATAAGAAGACAGGAACAGTCTATCACCACTGATGCCTTTTTATATACTTAATATAGAGTTAAAGGGGTATTCCCATCTGGGCATTAACATTTAATTTAATTCATTCATAACATCTAATTGAAGAAATGTTTACATATGGCAGATTAATAATATTGAATGTGAATGCGCACTAAAATGGATTCTGCCTGTATTGTACATGACAAAGTATGATTGCTCTGGTGTTGTGGATGTACAGAGATGCTGAGTCTTATTAGAACCTAAATAGCTCTACAAATGACTATTACCTCAGTAGGCAGTTGTTTCCAACTGTAATTGTGGGTCCTATAGATGTCCCAAAATATATATGAAAATAACTGGAGGAAAAACATGTAACATATAATAGTAATATTTCACAGGTTTGTTTTATGCTCTCATTTGGAGACATCGTTAAAATGTTGCCATGTTTGCCTGAGAACACACATTGGGAAAAATGGGAATTTGATACACTGCTGATTTTGCTTTCTCACCTCCAAAGAATAGAGAAAACTGTAATTTTTATTAGGTACATTTAAACTGTGAGAGAATCTAAAAAACAACATTCTGAAAATCACATTGCATGATTTTTAAATGATTCATTAGCATTTGTAGTATGAAATACATATTTTATGACCTATCAAACAGCAAGAATTTTGGCTCTTTCTGTGCTGTTGGTGTTTCTTTTAGCAGCTCCTCCAAATCTGCATTCATTGGGGCACATTTACTTACAAAGTCGGAAACTGCACTAAAAGTGCTATTTCCGTGTATAGCGATTCGCCAAGATTGTGCATTAGAAATCATGAATCTGATGAATCTTTTTGTGGTGCACCTTTAACATACGGGGTGCGACACAATTTGCAAGTTAAATCCGGCGCTCACAATAGCAGTGCAGACATTTCTTAAATATGTTTGTGCAATATGTTTTAGCGTAGGAGAATGGGCACATTCTGACAAAAGTGTGGTGCAAAGCCCTAAGTAAATGTGCCCCATTAGCTCTATTAATTGGACCTTTTTGTACTTGTTTCCAATATAAAAAACAATTGTCCACACATTCAATCAATCATACTCCAATGTCCCCACCAAAGGCAAGACCAAAGAGCTGTCTATGGACACCATGGAGAACATTTTAGACCTACAAAAGGTTTGGTTGGGCTACAATAGGTAAGCAGTTAAGTGAGAAGGTAGCAACTGTTGCAATTATTGGAAAATTGAAGAAGCACAAGATGACTGTCAATCTACCTCCATGCACGATCTGGTCTTATGGGGTAAGGATGATTCTGACAAAGGTCAAGAAGTAGCCTAGAACTACATTAGAGAACTTGGCCAATGACCTTAAGCAAGATTGGACCACAGATTTAAAAAATTCTATTAATAACGCACTACGCTGTAATGGTTTAAAATCATGCAGGACAAGCAAGGCCCCTTCTTACACCAGCACATGTTCATAGGTCATGGGGGCCGATGAGATCAAGATAGTACTTTTTGGCATCAACTCCATGCATTGGGGTGGAAACATCATACTTTCTGCAAAGTGGATTGGTTGACTGCACTGTATTAAAGGAAGGAATTATGTGGCAATTTGAAATGTATACAATGTGATTTTCTGGGCATTTTTTTTTTAAGTTTCCTTCTTTCACATTTGAAGTGTACCTAAAATAAAATTACAGACAACACCATTCTTTGTAGGTGGGAAAACCTGGAAGTGCATCAAATACTTATTTTCTCCTCTGTAAATAATATATATTCAAATTCTGAATCTTGATGTCTATTTTACAACTGTGCCAAATGTAAACTTTAAATTATACATTTAAGATCATTCACAATCATAGAAGATTTAACATTGCAACTTAACACTAGACAACACAACTACAGCAATAACTCGCACACAGGGGATCCCTTTGTCTCAGGTATTCCTGCTAGTAAATAACTAGGACAGATTGTGCGTAGTGGCTGGAAAGATCAGCAATGAGGACAGAACATGAAACAACCTGTAGTTAAGATTTCATTTTCTCTTAAATAATCGGAGTGTTCTTTCAAAACATTGGGTTACATTTTAAAGAGGTTGTAATAAAATATTGAGGATAGCATAGATAAGAAATGTAGGCACCTGCAGAAAAGCCTAAATTGTCATGAATATAAAATGACTTAAATAGCCTTGGAGTTGTTGTTAGTAGGAACATAGAGTACTGATTTCTTTAAAATTATCCACACAATTTTCGCCTGTCTTCACAATCTAATTTACATGTATTGATATGCATTTTTTTTCTTTTTTTAACACTGAATGTGTTAAACTGTGAATAACATCATTACATTTCTGCCAATACTTTATGTCCTTTATGTTTGATTCGCATATTGTATAAAACATTTACTTTTATAATACCTTGCAGGTATGTTCAAGAAGAAAAAGGAATGCAAGAGCTTCCTCAGACTCCTCAGGATCACTTTCCGATCCTGCAACCATTACATCTCCAGGAATTATGACTACTAATGATAATGGTACATTTAAAAAGCTGAAAAACCCGCTGTTGTTAAATGTCATTTGAAATGTCAGAGAAATATCAAACTTGATTTCTGAAACAAAGTACACTGTATTGTTAAAAAGCAGCAAATCTGACAATATATCACAATATATGAATACCAATTGACAGTTTTGTTCTTTGCTAACAATATGGTTATTGTGTAAAAAAATTATCATATAGCATTTTTTTTGCATTTTCTCTGCACGTCCCAAAATCCCCACTTCACAAGTAATATTATAGAATCCAAATTGCAAAAAATTGGAGAATAAAGTAAACTTACTAGTAGCTAGAATAAAGTAACACAATGGGAGTCATTTACTAAGGCCCGATTCGCGTTTTCCCGACGTGTTACCCGAATATCTCCGATTTGCGGCGATTTCCTCTGAATTGCCCCGGGATTTTGGCGCACGCGATCGGATTGTGGCGCATCGGCGCTGGCATGCACGCGAAGGAAATCGGGGAGCGTGGCCAAATGAAAACCCGACGGATTCGGAAAAACCGCCGCATTTAAAAAAAGAAATGTGTCGCGGAGCTTGCACTTACCTTCACTAGGAATAGGCCAGTGAACTTGAGTGCGTTCTGATGCTCTTCAGCGCAGCAGCGCCACCTGGTGGACGTCGGAGGAACTGATCGGACCCGAATCCACTGCAGAGAATGCGCCGCTGGATCGCGAATGGACCCCAATCTATTCTACAGATGCACCACATCATGCCACTGTGAAACTATGATCTTCTCAAATGCATATGTTTCTATTGGAGGTCAACTGTTTAAAGATAGCTCCTGCTTTGTAAAACAGCAGAGACCCCCAAAATAGTATCCATGATTGTGGGCAACTTTCATCACAAACCTTCCATCCTTCATATGGAGTGTTCTAAAAAGACCATGGAATCTGCTATCCCGTGTGGATACTGGAGATACTGTTTCTTTGTGCAGTATCCTGACACTTGTTAATAATGGATAATACGTAATACATTAAAATTACCATCTACTGAAATAGATTAGTATTATAGTATATGGTAAAAGAGATCCAACAATTGCATGTTCAAGAACTTTAAACAGACTAGTATAAAGCTTTTAAAATGTAAAAGGTTTTAAAAATGATAATTGTTTTTGAAATATTAACATTTTAAACATTACTCTTTCTGTAGAACAGTTATAATAAACAAAAGACATAAACTTATTTGACATTCCCACATCTGAAGCCTTATACTGAAATGATTACCCAAAATGATTTACGCAAAGATGCGTGCTTTAAAGGTCATTACCAAAAAAAGAAAACCTGCCATTTGAATTAACACACCCAAAATAAATATTTTATAAAACAAAGCTATGATTAAAAAACGTTGCCCTTGTTCTCAAATGGTTCCTTTCAATGGCTACAATGTTAAAAATCAGTTTTTAAACTTATATGCAACTCAACTGATATAAGTCCATTGATATTAATGGAATTCTGCACATTAACATTTACTTGCATTGCTCTGCCTCCTTGTTCCTGATTGACAAGTCTTACTACTAGGGCATGCTGCTGTATGAAATTAGTACTTGGGGACTGTCTGACAATATTCAACTACAGATATGTGCAGCTCTGTTTACTTATTATTAGGAATAGAAAAAGCTGTATCAAATGTTATATCCGGTGCCCTCCTGGAATATTAAGAGAGAGCTCTGCTGCAATTAAGCACTTGCATGTCCTTGTAAGCAGGGTGATAGAGAATGGGGAGGAGTAGAAGTCCATGAAGGCATGCTGGGATTTCATGTGATCAGATACAAACATGGGGTAGGTGTTAATGTTACTGGGCAAAGGACCTTAGATTACATCACCCTGGACACATGACATGAAGTTCTTAATAGTAAGGAGGTATAAGACATGGGGAGGAGTAGATGAAAGGGGCAGGCCGAGCAGGGCACCCCCCTCTGACCTAAGAGAAACTATTTTTAGCTAAAAGAAGGGTGTCAGTTAGTTATCAGGTCCTGTCACAAGCTGTATTTGTGAAAATGTGGTGACAGGTTCCCTTTAACCCCATAGCGCAATAAGACGTACCCTTACGTCTTACTGCGCATGGGGGAGTATGAAGAGGGCTCACAGGCTGAGCCCTCTTCATACTCACCGGGCATTTGCTTCATAATGAAGCAAACGCCCGTCGCTAACACCCGCGATCGGTGCTTGCACCGATCGCGGGTGTTAACCCTTTGATTGCCGCCGGCAAAGCTGCCAGCGGCATTAAAGAGCCGGCGGCGCGTGGGCGCCGCCATCTTGGCTCCGATCGTCACTCCCCGTGACGTCACCGGGGAGCGGCGATCCATTGCCATGACAGCCTGGGATCACACAAAGATCCCAGGCTGTCATGATCGAGGCTATCTATTATAATGTGCGATCTGCACATTATAATAGATGGTATGCAAAATCCCCATATACTGCCATACTGTAGTATGGCAGTATATGGTAGGATCAATCAGACAACCTAGGGTTAAAGTACCCTAGGGAGTCTGTAAAATAGTAAAAAAAATAAATTAAAAAAAGTAAAAAAAAAAAAATTATATTAAAAAAACATAAAAATTCAAATCACCCCCCTTTCCCTAGAACTGATATAAATATAAATAAACAGTAAAAATCATAAACACAATAGGTATCGCCGCGTCCGAAAATGCCTGATCTATCAAAATATAATAACCGTTTTTCACTGCGTTTAACCCCGTAACGGAAAATAGCGCCCGAAGTCGCAAATGGCATTTTTTTGCCATTTTGAAAAATAGAAAAAATTCTATAAAAAGTGATCAAAATGTCGAACAGTCCTAAAAATAGAAGCATTGAAAACGTCATCAGAAGTCGCAAAAAATGACACCACCCACAGCTCCATACACCAAAGTATGAAAAAGTTATTAGCGCAAGAACACGGCAAAATGAAGAATTTTTTTTCTGTACAGGAGGTTTTAATTTTTGTAAATGTATGAAAACATTATAAAACCTATACAAATTTGGTATCCCCGTGATCGTATTGACCCAATGAATGAAATAGACATGTCATTTAGGGTGCACAGTGAAAGCTGTAAAAACCAAGCCCACAAGAAATGGCGCAAATGTGTTTTTTCATCATTTTCACTGCATTTAGAATTTTTTTCCCGCTTCCCAGTACACTGCATGGAATATTTAATACCATCACTACGAAGTGCAATTTGTTACGCAGAAAATAAGCCATCACACAGCTCTGTACATGGAAAAATAAAAAAGTTATAGATTTTTGAAGGTGGGGAGTGAAAAATAAAAACGCAAAAACGAAAAAGGGCCTGGTCCTTAAGGGGTTAATGGAAATTATAGCTTAAAATGAATTATACCACAAAAATGATTGGTTACATATCTCCATACATGCATGTGTACAAATGAAAAAATGTTATGGGCGTCAGAACTTGATGACACCATTTCTTTTTTTTTCCAAAGATTAGTTGTTAAAGTTATGCCCATATTTACATTTGTCTTTTTTAATACTATTCCAGTCTTCCTATATTAAAGAAACAATGAGAGTTCATATACAACCTTTTATAATAATGAATTCAATAATGTTTATTTTTTTGTTCCTTACAGAACAAATGACCAGCCCTATCTCCAGTAAGTATTCATTTACTTTGAAATTTAAAATTAAAGCACATGATGAAGATCTATAAATAATTCACTTTTGGTGTCTATAGCTTATTCAGGTGATTTTATTAACTATTTAAGTGTTTAATATACATTTATTTGCATTTTATATGTAACTGGGGGATTTATGGGACTTTTATTTATTTAATTATTATAAGAAAAAGATTTTTAATGTTTCTTTTACATTTTTTATCTTTTCCACTCTTAGGCTTGAATAATCATTCATCCGATTGCTTGTTCAAGCCCTTACACTGTAATACACTTGTATTGCAGTGCACAATGTAAGTAACTGAGCATGTAGACGCATGCTCAGTTACGTACAGCCAGATCCTGTCAGGAGGAGGAACCCGGCGTGAAGAGGAGCCGGCAGCCTCGGGGGCACTCGCCGGACCTCAGGGCTGTGGCAGGAGGAATCGGATCCCCTGGAAAGCTCATCAAGGGGGCCTGATCCATAGGGGGACAAACTTACATGCCGCGGTCATGCTTGACCGCGTTGTGTAAGGGAGTTAAACATGGGAGATCTGAGTTTTTCCTATCCCAGGTGTTAGTGCTGGGTCTGGGCGGTGTCGTCATAGCCTGACACCGGCACTTGCAGGATCCGTTGTCCTGAAATCTTCTGACACGCTGCCGTCATGAGAAGAATGAAGGGAGAAAAAAACATTCAGTTCCATTGATTCCAAAGTTGTTTATAAGCCTTGCCGTTACCATATCTATGTTCATAAGCTATTTCATTCGACCTTGTTCTTACAAGCTCCATTCACCTAAGGACGGATCTAGCTTAGAATTCCAATTCTTAATAAGAACAAAGCTTGCCAAAAACAAAACCTTGAGAATCTTTCCTCAACTTCATTTTATGCATTAGTTCAGGGGAATATACCTTATACATTATATTTAATTGTATAAATCTATAATTCCTATTTATTGTGGATATGCTGACATTTTTGTATATATATCTCCATTGTGATTCATCAATATCTCCAATCTCTTGTGTCCGCTTCACTTGACTTATATGACCACCTTGATTATCTATTGATTCTCTAATACTCTTATATAACAGTGATCATTTTTACCATCTCTTAAATTAAACACCAGTTCTAATTTTGAATGAGTGTCAAAGAAAAACAATTCCTTATTCTCTTCCTTATTAATTGTGTGCTTAACTGCGTTGCATATAGCAAAATAAAAGACAGTTGAATATAACAAACCCTTATCCTTTAGTGTCCCAAAGGGGATACAATCCACATGCACACATGATAATAACTCAATGCCCCTCCTTCTCCAAAATTTCACCTCCTCCATTTTGTATAATTCCTTAAGATTACAATTACCCCAAAGAGAAGTGTATTTATTCAATCCCTTAATACCCAACAAAACCTTAAAAACCCATCCAAGAGTAATAAATGAGACCACAAATCCCATCCTTTTATACTTCTGTTTGATACATATATACACATAGATTTTTAAGGATTTTGGTGATGCTTACTATGTGACAAATATGGAATATGTGTGTTTGTCTTTTGTTTAGTGGCCTTCATTTCAATAGTTAAGGTTACAGTTTCTGTTTTTACCCTGTTTTCACTTATCCTCATTCTTACGTTCTTATGTATTAGTTTTTAAAAAAAATAAGCTATTCCATCAGTTGTTTGAATCTGTTATTGCAAGCCAAAATTAAGATCGGTTGAGTACATATGACATTATACAAATATATTTTCTATAAAATAATTACTTTGTTATCTTTAAAATATGCATTTATTCTTTTTAACCCTTCTAGGCAATTCTAACAAGGATTCTCAAGAAATTGTGAGCACGGCTGTTGGTCTGGGAATAACAGTTGGATTCTTGGCTTTGCTGTGTACACTCATGGGAGGCATTGCATTTTTAATGCACAGGAGGCTACAGAGGAGTAGATATCCAGAGAAAAACAATTTTCATTAGAATGTGCTTTTACAATAATATGTTAGTTGACATACTGTGGAATATAGAAACTTATCAATATGCTGTTGAGAGTAATAGTTAAATCCATAGGTGTAATAATTATTGTGAAAATATTTAAATGTAATTACAATGTAATATTTTGATTTTTGTAGATGCTGGACAATAAATCTGAATAAATTGGCATTTCAAAATTCTATTACATTATTCTGCTTGCTATAAAATGTATGTCAACCTGCTAGCATTAGAACAATGGAAACATATTCAAGGCTTTCTCACAGATATTTAACAGATATTCCTTACAGCCAAAGTAAGACAATCATTTACAGAGGTCACATGAGTCAAATACAACCAGGAGATACTTTTCCACATAGCGACTGAAAACTTGATGTCTGGGTGCTTTTGATAATAGGTTAACGTCTCATTATCATAGCTAAAACGTATGATTATACCAGTATATTTACTGAAATCATATACCACTAGTAGCAAGAGAACAATGAATCAAAAATGAACCACGAGTTGTTATGCAGGGTAAGGGAACAGACACTAAACCCCTTTTAAAGCTGTGGCTGCCTAATTGCCTGGCCTACCCTACATGGTAGGATGACAACTGGTCTTCATTCCTTTCCTGAGATAAATTGCAAACATGGAGAGTAAGACCAGACAATGCAAAGAGAGAGGGACAGTTGCCAAATATGGGTCAGAACCAGAGAGTTTCGACCCGATTTGCCGAATTTTTCGAAATCAAAACGAATCACGTTAAAAAGCAGGCATTTCCTGGCTGCAGAGAGCCTGTAGGGTGTTGTAGAACATTGTGCCATGCTTAAATATACATAGGGAGCATGGTTTGGTCTTCAAACAATGCTGTGTTTTAGTATGACATGCACATGACAGCCGCGGCTCTTCACTTCCATGTGCACTTATATAGGCCAACTTCCCCAAATAAAAGAAGCGGGAACGCAGCCTGACAAGGTAACGTCTATGCCAGCTCAAAAGGACTGAGCTGAGGGCCAAGATCCAACTGTAACATCAAAGAGTGCACTCTTTTTACACTGAGTGGCACAATGATATAGTGTGTTGGTGTCATCAGCAACAGCATGAGCCCGCAGAGTGGCACAATGATATAGTGTGAAGGTGGCATCGGAAGCAGCAGGAGCCTGCAGACTGGCACAATGATATAGTGTGAAGGTGGCATCAGTAGAAGCAGCAGCAGCAGAAGGCCCGCAGAGTGGTACAATGATATAGTGTGTTGGTGGAATCAGTAGCAGCAGCAGCAGGAGTAGCACAATGATATAGTGTGTTGGTGGCATCAAAAGCAGCAGCAGGAGCCCACAGAGTGGCACAATGATATAGTGTGAAGGGGCATCAGTAGCAGCAGGAGCCCGCAGAGTGGCACAATGATAAAGTGCATTGGTTGCATCAGTAGCAGCAGCAGCAGGAGCCCGCAGATTGGCACAATGATATAGTGGGAAGGTGGCATCAGTAGCAGCAGCAGCAGGAGGAGCCCACAGAGTGGCACAATGATATAGTGTGTTGGTTGCATCAGAAGCAGCAGGAGCCCGCAGAGAGTCAAAATGATATAGCTTGAAGGTGGCATCAGAAGCAGCAGGAGCCGCAGAGTGGCACAATGATATAGTGTATTGGTGGCATCAGAAGAAGCAGGAGCCCGCAGAGTGGCAAAATGATATAGTGTGTTGGTGGCATCAAAAGCAGCAGCAGCAGGAGCCCGCAGAGTGGCACAATGATATAGTGTGAAGGTGGCATCAGTAGCAGCAGGAGCCCGCAGAGTGGCACAATGATATAGTGTGTTGGTGGCATCAGAAGGAGCAAGAGCGGCAGAGTGGCACAATGATATAGTGTGTTGGTGGCATCAAAAGCAGCAGCAGGAGCCCGTAGAGTGGCACAATGATATAGTGTGAAGGTGGCGTCAGAAGCAGCAGGAGCCCACAGAGTGGCACAATGATATAGTGTGTTGTTGGCATCAGTAGCAGCAGCAGGAGCCCGCAGAGTGGCACAATGATATAGTGTGAAGGTGGCATCAAAAGCAGCAAGAGAGGCAGAGTGGCACAATGATATAGTGTGTTGGTGGCATCAAAAGCAGCAGCAGCAGGAGCCCGCAGAGTGGCACAATAATATAGTGTGAAAGTGGCATCAGTAGCAGCAGAAGCCCACAGAGTGGCACAATGATATAGTGTGAAGGTGGCATCAGAAGCAGCAGGAACTTGCAGAGTAGCACAATGATATAGTGCGTTGGTGGCACCAGTCGCAGCAAAAGCAGCAGGAGCCCGCAGAGTGGCACAATGATATAGTGTGAAGGTGGCATCAGAAGCAGCAGGAGCCCGCAGAGTGGCACAATGATAGAGTGTGAAGGTGGCAGCAGAAGCAGCAGGAGCCTGCAGAGTGGCACAATGATATGGTGCGTTGGTGGCATCAGGAGCAGCAGCAGAAGCCCGCAGAGTGGCACAATGATATAGTGTGAAGGTAGCATCAGAAGCAGCAAGAGCGGCAGAGTGGCGCAATGATATAGTGTGTTGCTGGCATCAAAAGCAGCAGCAGGAGCCCGCAGAATGGTACAATGATATAGTGTGAAGGTGGCATCAGAAGCAGCAGGAGCCTGCAGAGTGGCACAATGATATATTGCGTTGGTGGCATCAGTAGCAGTAGCAAAAGCAGGAGCCGGCAGAGTGGCACAATTATATAGTGTGAAGGTGGCATCAGTAGCAGCAGCAGCAGGAGGAGCCCACAGAGTGGCACAATGATATAGTGTGTTGGTGGCATCATAAGCAGCAGGAGCCCGCAGAGTAACACAATGATATAGTGTGAAGGTGGCATCAGAAGCAGCAGGAGCCTGCAGAGTGGCACAGTGATATAGTGTGTTTGTGGTATCAAAAGCAGCAGGAGCCCGCAGAGTGGCACAATGATATAGTGTGAAGGTGGCATCAGTAGCAGCAGGAGCCCGCAGAGTGGCACAATGATATAGTGTGAAGGTGGCATCAGAAGAAGCAAGAGTGGCAGAGTGACACAATGATATAGTGTGTTAGTGGCATCAAAAGCAGCAGCAACAGGAGCCTGCAGAGTGGCACAATGATATAGTGTGAAGGTGGCATCAGTAGCAACAGGAGCCCGCAGAGTGGCACAATGATATAGTGTGAAGGTGGCATCAGAAGCAGCATGAGCCTGCAGAGTGGCACAATGATACAGTGTGAAGGTGGCATCAGAAGCAGCAGGAGCCCGCAGAATGGCATAATGATATAGTGTGAATGTGGCATCAGAAGCAGCAGGAGCCTGCAGAGTGGCACAATGATATAATGTGTTGGTGGCATCAGTAGCAGCAGCAGCAGGAGCCCACAAAGTGGCACAATGATATAGTGTGAATGTGGCATCAGATGCTGCAGGAGCCCGCAGAGTGGCACAATGATAGAGTGTGAAGGTGGCATCAGAAGCCGCAGGACCCTGCAGAGTGGCACAATGATATAGTGCTTTGGTGGCATCAGTAGCAGCAGCAGCAGGAGCCTGCAGAGAGTGGCACAATGAAATAGTGTGAAGCTGGCATCAGTAGCAGCAGCAGCAGCAGGAGCCCACAGAGTGGCACAATGATATAGTGTGAAGGTGGCATCAGAAGCAGCAGGAGCCCGCAGAGTGGAACAATGATATAGTGTGTTGGTGGCATCAGAAGGAGCAAGAGCGGCAGAGTGGAACAATGATATAGTGTGTTGGTGGCATCAAAAGCAGCAGCAGGAGCCCGTAGAGTGGCACAATGATATAGTGTGAAGGTGGCGTCAGAAACAGCAGGAGCCCGCAGAGTGGCACAATGATATAGTGTGTTGTTGGCATCAGTAGCAGCAGCAGGAGCCCGCAGAGTGGCACAATGATATAGTGTGAAGGTGGCATCGGAAGCAGCAAGAGCGGCAGAGTGGCACAATGATATAGTGTGTTGGTGGCATCAAAAGCAGCAGAGGCAGAAGGAGCCTGCAGAGTGGCACAATGATATAGTGTGAAGGTGGCATCAGTGGCAGCAGAAGCCCACAGAGTGGCACAATGATATAGTGTGAAGGTGGCATCAGAAGCAGCAGGAACTTGCAGAGTAGCACAATGATATATTGCGTTGGTGGCACCAGTCGCAGCAAAAGCAGCAGGAGCCCGCAGAGTGGAACAATGATATAGTGTGAAGGTGGCATCAGAAGCAGCAGGAGCCCGCAGAGTGGCACAATGATAGAGTGTGAAGGTGGCATCAGAAGCAGCAGGAGCCTGCAGAGTGGCACAATGATATAGTGCGTTGGTGGCATCATTAGCAGCAGCAGAAGCCCGCAGAGTGGCACAATGATATAGTGTGAAAGTAGCATCAGAAGCAGCAAGAGCGGCAGAGTGGCGCAATGATATAGTGTGTTGCTGGCATCAAAAGCAGCAGCAGGAGCCCGCAGAATGGTACAATGATATAGTGTGAAGGTGGCATCAGAAGCAGCAGGAGCCTGCAGAGTGGCACAATGATATATTGCGTTGGTGGCATCAGTAGCTGTAGCAAAAGCAGGAGCCCGCAGAGTGGCACAATTATATAGTGTGAAGGTGGCATCAGTAGCAGCAGCAGCAGGAGGAGCCCACAGAGTGGCACAATGATATAGTGTGTTGGTGGCATCATAAGCAGCAGGAGCCCGCAGAGTAACACAATGATATAGTGTGAAGGTGGCATCAGAAGCAGCAGGAGCCTGCAGAGTGGCACAGTGATATAGTGTGTTTGTTGGCACCAGTCGCAGCAAAAGCAGCAGGAGCCCGCAGAGTGGAACAATGATATAGTGTGAAGGTGGCATCAGAAGCAGCAGGAGCCCGCAGAGTGGCACAATGATAGAGTGTGAAGGTGGCATCAGAAGCAGCAGGAGCCTGCAGAGTGGCACAATGATATAGTGCGTTGGTGGCATCATTAGCAGCAGCAGAAGCCCGCAGAGTGGCACAATGATATAGTGTGAAAGTAGCATCAGAAGCAGCAAGAGCGGCAGAGTGGCGCAATGATATAGTGTGTTGCTGGCATCAAAAGCAGCAGCAGGAGCCCGCAGAATGGTACAATGATATAGTGTGAAGGTGGCATCAGAAGCAGCAGGAGCCTGCAGAGTGGCACAATGATATATTGCGTTGGTGGCATCAGTAGCTGTAGCAAAAGCAGGAGCCCGCAGAGTGGCACAATTATATAGTGTGAAGGTGGCATCAGTAGCAGCAGCAGCAGGAGGAGCCCACAGAGTGGCACAATGATATAGTGTGTTGGTGGCATCATAAGCAGCAGGAGCCCGCAGAGTAACACAATGATATAGTGTGAAGGTGGCATCAGAAGCAGCAGGAGCCTGCAGAGTGGCACAGTGATATAGTGTGTTTGTGGTATCAAAAGCAGCAGGAGCCCGCAGAGTGGCACAATGATATAGTGTGAAGGTGGCATCAGTAGCAGCAGGAGCCCGCAGAGTGGCACAATGATATAGTGTGAAGGTGGCATCAGAAGAAGCAAGAGTGGCAGAGTGACACAATGATATAGTGTGTTAGTGGCATCAAAAGCAGCAGCAGCAGGAGCCTGCAGAGTGGCACAATGATATAGTGTGAAGGTGGCATCAGTAGCAACAGGAGCCCGCAGAGTGGCACAATGATATAGTGTGAAGGTGGCGTCAGAAGCAGCATGAGCCTGCAGAGTGGCACAATGATACAGTGTGAAGGTGGCATCAGAAGCAGCAGGAGCCCGCAGAATGGCATAATGATATAGTGTGAATGTGGCATCAGAAGCAGCAGGAGTCTGCAGAGTGGCACAATGATATAATGTGTTGGTGGCATCAGTAGCAGCAGCAGCAGGAGCCCACAAAGTGGCACAATGATATAGTGTGAATGTGGCATCAGATGCCGCAGGAGCCCGCAGAGTGGCACAATTATAGAGTGTGAAGGTGGCATCAGAAGCAGCAGGACCCTGCAGAGTGGCACAATGATATAGTGCTTTGGTGGCATCAGTAGCAGCAGCAGGAGCCTGCAGAGAGTGGCACAATGATATAGTGTTAAGGTGGCATTAGTAGCAGCAGCAGCAGCAGGAGCCCACAGAGTGGCACAATGATATAGTGTGAAAGTGGCATCAGAAGCAGCAGGAGCCCGCAGAGTGGAACAATGATATAGTGTGTTGGTGGCATCAGAAGCAGCAGGAGCCCGCAGAGTGGAACAATGATATAGTGTGTTGGTGGCTTCAGTAGCAGCAGCAGCAGCAGCAGGAGCCTGCAGATTGGCACAATGATATAGTGTGAAGGTGGCATCAGAAGCAGCAAGAGCGGCACAGTGGCACAATGATATAGTGTGTTGGTGGCCTCAAAAGCAGCAACAGCAGCAGGAGCCCGCAGAGTGGCACAATGATATAGTGTGAAGGTGGCATCAGAAGCAGCAGGAGCCCGCAGAGTGGCACAATGATATAGTGTGAAGGTGGCATCAGTAGCAGCAGGAGCCCGCAGAGTGGCACAATGATATAGTGTGTTGGTGGCATCAGAAGCAGCAGGAGTCTGCAGAGTGGCACCATGATATAGTGTGGAGGTGGCAGACAATTCCAGTCCCTGGTAAAGATGGTAGGAGGCAGATGGTGTAACTAGCAGCAGATGTGTGGCATCAGGCGGGTGGCAGCATCAGAATAGTAGCTGAGGCAGGTAGTTAGAACCTTGACTCGGGTGGACAAGCGGGTTCTCCTGGGGGTAACGATGGCCCCCGCCACAATGAACACCCGCTCTGATGCCACACTACTGACCGGGCAGGACAGCTTCTCTACTGCAAACTCCGACAGTTGCGGCCATGCATCAAGTTTGGCTGCCCAGTAGTCCATGGGATCCTCTACCTCAGGTGGTAAAGTGCTGTCGAAGTAGGCCACCACTTGCTGGTGCAGGGTCTGCTGCATGTCCTGCTGCTGCTGCCTGTGGTGGCTACCCTCCTCACTAGGCGGGTGAAGGAAATTGCTCATTAAGGAATCCAGACTTAAGCGACTGTTGATGGAACTGCTACTTCTTTTACCCCCCCCCCCCCAGCTCCCCACAGCAGCCTTAGTAGGAGCCCCCAAAAGGTATTGCAATGTGCGTTATACAGATACCCCACAACTGACAGTGTAATTTCAGTGAAAATTACTGTATAAACTATGTGGATTTCACACATAAATCTGGCTGTAAACTAGATCCCCCAAAAGGTATTGCAATGTGCGTTATACACAAACAGATTTCTATTCGATTTTGTCACTAAATAGAACTGCTATTTGGGGTATACAGATCCCCCTTAAAGAACAACCAGGGATTAGTCCACCAATCGCTACTGCAGATGCATGAAAGTCAAACAGATTTCTTCCTATTCGAATTTGTCACTAAATAGAACTGCTATTTGGGGTATACAGATCCCTCTTAGAGAACAGCGAGGGATTGCAGCAAGAATCGCACAGCACAATAGCAGCAGCTGGACGCTACAACATGAAGTGTGAAGTGTTGAGATAGAAAATGGCTGGGTTTTATAGGGCTGTGTGACATCACATAAGCCTGCCGGTCACTGATTGGCTTACAGGTCTGCAGATGTCATCGGGGGTGTTCCTTTCTCCTTCCCAGAATACTCTGCCCCATGTAACACGTTGTTCTCGCGCCCATTTAGCAGAAACATGAGGGGGGAAAAAACAACTTCGTTCCCGCGAATCAGCATAAACTTCGGCTTCATGGTGAATCGAATCTTTCCTGAAATTCTAACCGAAGTTAGAATCATTAGAATCGATTCGCCCATCTCTAGTCAGAACCAAGAGGACATTGCAGTATAAAATTGCTGGGCAGATGGAGGCTAACGATACAGGTTAAAGGATCAAAGATGCCAGAATATAGATGCCAGAAAAAACACAGCAAATCAAATACAAAAGTATAGCAGGTAAAAACCCCTGGTCCACAAAACCTTATATGAAAAGCCATGGAAGGGGATTGGATAGATTCTGTCATCACAGACAGTTAACTTTCTGTGAAAAAGGACAGATTTTACAGGAAACAGATAGATGTGGTACAATTCAATCAAGGTTGCCATAGAAGAGGTAACAAAACAAACTGGCCCAATGAGGTCATCCTCAGCTGTACTTTATGGCTTCCTTTTGATAGCAATTAATAGTTGAAGAAGGATCCAGTAGTACCCATTGCAGAGGCCATAGGAATAAAATGCAACTATACATACTTTTCCATATGGTAGCTAACAACTTGATCCTTAAGAGCTTCTCATTAAAAGGTTACAGTATGAGTAGAATAAAGCACAAATAACAATGATTTATCCAGTATGTTCAAAGAAATTACACAGAAAAGAAACAATGGAACAATCAACCATAGAGCACCAACATGTTGCTTCAAATTCTGGTAATGATACTATATAGCTTCATGATGAAAGCACTGAATGAAGTAAGAAGGCATCTTTACATTTCACTATGGCATAAGTACCCTTTATAGGTCAAAAGAGTCATAAACAAAAAGGCTCTACATTCAAATTCGTCATACAGTAAATGAAAAAAATTACTGGACCATCCAGACTTTATTCACTGTCCAGACAGTAGAGACCTAAACTATATGGACACATTTATCTGTTCTTTTTATTTATGGACACATTTATCTGGTATTTGATTTTTTAGATCAGCGGGGAGGATCTAATTCTAGATCTCTGCTTGTCATTCTATAGGAAGGATCCATGTTCACTTCAGGTGGACAGAAATAGTAGTCACACAGGTGCACAGCTATTGGTTTTAACAAGCAATGCACCTGTGTGACATCACATGACCATATACAGATTTCTATACACTGGAAGTAAAATAGGCCTCATTTATCAAAACTGTAGAAGAGGAAAACTACTGGCAACAAATCAGAGCTCACTCGTCACTCGTCACCCACAGAATGCATTTCACAGTTATACTATTTTTTATCGTGATAGTACATGGGGACACAGGTATTTTTATCCTGTATATACTCACAATTTTGGATCCAAAGTTGCTGACAACAAGAATAACATGAAATGATAAAATCAGAATTCTTCCTGACATGAGGGGGATTTGTGAACAATAAACTTTGCTTTATCAAATAATGCCATTCTACTGCCAAGGCAAATGAAACATTGTGATTTATAGAGAGAGACAAAGATGCTCATGGTAAGGACTACATTTTCCCCTTACACAAGTCACTAATGAGACCGATATGGATTGTTGAGTAAAATTTTGGGCACAGGTCTATAAGAAGGACATGGCTGAACTGGTATTGAAGAGAAAACCAAGGTAGGCAAAAGAATATCACATTACAGGTATTAGTTTTCTTTGATGGGACCTAATAGAGCACTTTATTTTGACAAGTTTCCTCTGGATGAACTCTGGATGGGCAATGGTTAGACTTTATGAACATTGGTCTTTCTTCAATCTTGACTACTTTATTATTAAAAAAATACTGTAGAAAAATTATGTACTTCCTAAGAATAAAAAACATAGTCAAAATCCAACAAACTAAACAAAAGGGATCCCCCAACTCATGTTTTATTCTATGAAGTATACTGACAGTAACCCAGGCAGTAACCTTTTTAGGAACTTATCCACTTATTCTTACATAACAATTGCCCACTAGGATTTATTGGCATCTAATCATAGACTTTACCAACTGAGCAAATTCTTTGTTATATCTACCACCAGGATGAAGGAATGTATATAAAAGAGCCTGAGGGGCTCCAAGCTCCATAGATGTTACTGTAGCTTGGAGCCCCTCAGGCTCATTTGTATACAGTCTTTTATCCTGGTGGTAGATGCCGTTTAAGTTAAAAAATGAAAATATCCAATCAATCGTCAACATTTTATTCAAAGGGCCAAAGATTATCTAGCACCAATGAGCCTGAACCATATGCGAAATGTAGCAATATCCGCCAACTTACCAGAAAGCAATATTCAAATTGTCAAGTCCAAGGCGGTGCATGGATACAAATTAATTACCATGTGGTCCCCTGCTGTTAATGCAGGTGTAACTGTAACATCCATATCTGCATCAATCTTTGGTGCCTGAGGAGGCATTTTTTGTGTATTAGTATCTGTCTTGGACTCTGTAAGTGCGAACACAGGTTTAGGCTTGTTTACATTTATTAGCACCACACTCTCCCGCAGCATGGGTCTGATGTATCAATAGTTAACCTTCAATATTCGCAGGTTCTCCCTCAGCTCACAGTTCTCCTTGTTCTTCTGTTTTGTTTGGATCTCAGAATTCTGACCCAATCGCTGTTGGCGGCAGGGACTCTGATATCACATAAGAGTTCTGCCCACCCTTGTAAAACTCTTTGATGACTCCTCTTATTATATATTATGTCTCCTGGTAAAAGTATGCTTGGGCTGAAATGCAAGAGGTGTAGGGCATGATAAAGAGTGCAGAAAAAAGAAATACAGGGCAGGAGAGAAAAAGCCTAAAGAGGATTCACACGTTGAGCAAAAACAGAAAAAGGCTTTACCATTAAGGTTTTAAACTTTATAACCTTAAAGTATCAAACTGGTGTGGTGATACAAAGTGTCCACATGTCACTGTTGGTTACAGAAATATTCAACAACTATCCTCCGTAGCATTTGATATAAAACTTTGAAGATCACCCTTCAGCACAGTAGCTAAGTGGTTATTCTTCTTATTCAGAGTAGATGCCACAGGAGTCAGGATGTGTGTTACAGCCCATGTCCTGCCTCGTCCGGTGCTATGGCTATGGCTATCTCCATAGAGATGCATGGAGTACGGCTGTGAACATGGGGAAGGATAGAACATGTTCTATCTTTTCCCCGTGTATTGAGAGGCACGGCACTGTCTATGGGGGATGTATGTGCGGCCACAGGCTTTCTTTTCAACCTATTGGATTATTTTCATATTTAAATAGGCCATTTTAATTTACAGGGGTATCTAATATGTTTATTAGATTTTTTTCTCATTTTCTCTCATTTTCTCTCATTTTCTCTCATTTTCTCTCATTTTCTCTCATTTTCTCATTCTCATTTTTGTTCTATGCATTCAATTTTTTGTAGTTATTTTACAGACCCTTCTCTTTAGGAGATCTGGTTTCTCATAAACTATACTAAAATTCTTCTGTATTTAGTATATTATGAATATACTGCATATATAATCTTTCCTGCTATTGGTAGGACCTTGAACGAAGGCACCTTTCCACACAAGCAACGGATCGACACCCCCCCCCTAATGACATCACAATTGGATTGCCAGTGTGTATGAAGAAGGTTCAGCCTGTGAGCCCTCTTCATACACTCACTGCTGCACCATGACATTCAAGAACGTCAAGGGGTTTAGACACAGGATGGGAACCTATGGCATGGGAGCCAGATGTGGCTCTTTTCTTAGCTGCATCTGTCTCTCAGACAGCTCTTTAATAAATAGTGATGGCTGCAGTGTGTGTCCTTTGTGCGACCCAGGCGCCATCGCCACCATTGTCTGAGCTTGGGTCAAAGAGAAGAGCATGGGAGCAATAAGGAGCTGGCTGGAGGGAGCGCAGGTTGGTGAATACTCTTTTTTTTGCTGTGACTACCTATCTACTGGGGGGCATGTCCAGTGGCTACCTATCTACTGGGGAGCATGTTCTGTGGCTACCCATCTACTGGGGGCCATGTGCTGTGGCTACCTATCTACTTTGGGGCCATGTGCTGTGGCTACCTATCTACTTGGGGACATGTGCTGTGGCTACCTATCTACTCGGGGGCATGTGCTGTGGCTACCTATCTACTGGGAGGCATGTGCTGTGGCTACCTATCTACTGGGGATATGTGCTGGGGCTACCTATCTACTGGGAGGCATGTGCATATTGTATGGCTCTTACAGAATAACATTTTCAAATATGTGGCGTTCATAGCTCTCTCTCAGCCAGAAAGATTCCTGACCCCTGGGCTAAGATAACATTCAATAAACCCCATATAAGAGGTTACTAAAACTTGAATACACTGAAAATATATACCCAAATAGACATTAGGTGACAACTTTAAGCATCAACCTGAGCATCATGTAAAAAATCCAGGAACCTGTATGCAAGATCTCATGAAAGCTGTTCAGTTTGACCTTACAAGACCTATCCTTTATAAACACATGCTGATACTTAGAGGTTATAATCACTGCAATATTCTAGGATAGCAGCTTTAAGAAATCGCTCAAATATTTACAAGGGAAAAATTTACAGGACTATAGTTTCCAAGCACAGTTTTAACCCTTTTTTATATTGGCACATCTTTTGCTTTTTCTCGTGTTGAAATCATAGTTATACATGTTTTTACATACTGTAGGATCTTATGACTTAAGCCAGCAAGCAAATTGCATTACTTTGTCGTCTGTTTATCAAATGAAGGAATATGAACACCTTGGATGGTGATAATTATTCTTATTATGTATGCTATTTTTAACATAGTCTATTTTTAAATATGCAGATATTTCAGATGTAGGTTTGAGCTGAATTCCTTATTAAGTAGGCTTTTCTCAACCATCCCAACTTCAAGAAGAAGACACTTCTCATTGGATTGTCCTCTGGCTATAAACAAGTTAATTAGAAAGGAACTGTCAAAGTCTTAACTTAAAAAGTCACAATTTATGAGTGTGGTGTTAAATATGAATATCCAAACATTAATAACATGTGCTATGTTAACTTTAATATATTGTGCTAGTTGTGCTCCAGGCACTTCATCACTGGCTTTGTAAATCTTCTTTTGATATTTAAAATGAAATGGCGCTCACAAAAAAATGTCTGAAAAAAATGCCAGAAATATATTTGTTCAGTTTTCTGCAGAATGTAAATCTATCTATAATAAATAAATTGAATTGAAAATCTAGAAAATAAATGAAATCCATACAGCTAATTTCTTCAAGAGACAACGTTTAAGGAAAACTTTGAAAACAAAATGTTTCAGTTGCAGAACATGCTTTTACTTATTTAACACCTCATCAACTATTTTAACCTCTTAGCGCAGTGTTCTGAAAATGCTGCTAACACTGTAGAGGGCTCAAGGGGGTGCTAGCACCAGTCGTGGGTAATAACTCATTTAAAAGATGGCTGCAAGTGGGATCCACCATCTTTGTTGAGATTGTTGCTCCTTGTGACATCATCAGGGAGCAGAAATCGGTTGTCATGACAGCCTCGGGTCTTTGTAAGCCCAAACGCAGTATGAGTTCTGCAGATTCGTAACAAAGTGCCAGTGGCACATCGTAATGAGTCCTATGTAAAAATGCCATATACTGCAATAGAGGCAGGAATTATCAGACCATCTAGGGTTAAAGTACCCTAGAGGGTCTAAAAAATGGTAAAAAAAAAAGTTAAAATCCCCCCCCCTTTAAAACTGATATACAATTAAATAAACAATCTAATATCATAAAAATGTTAGGTAATGCCGCATCCCAAACTGCCCGATCTATCAAAATATAAAAATGGTTATTCCCCCGCAGTGAACCCCAAAACAGAAAATAGCGCCCAAAGGTCCAAAACACACTTTTACATCATATAAAAAAGGTTATAAAAATTTATCAAAAGATGGCACAGTCCTTGTCAGGACTGGACGGAGGGTACCAGGGAGTACCAGGAGCAAGATTCTCTTTGGGAAGAGTCTGTGGACACTTCTGGACCACCGTGGGAGATGTAGATGGTACTAGTCGACATAGGGAATGGAGTGGCACCGGGTCTTCACCAGAGCCCACCGCAAAGTGGGATGGTCTTGCTGCGGCGGGGTGCCACCATGTCATTCAATGGGTGCAACTAGGGAAAGCAGGGATGCAGGACACAGTCCGAGCCTGTTTTTTCCTGTCTTTTTGGAGACATTTTTTTTGTTGCATTGCAATTTTTGCGCCTTTTTGGAGATATTTTGAAATGTCAGTCAGTAATACACGTTTCTCTTCTATTCCAGATGTGCTATATGTCTCACATGACATTTATCATTTCAAATTGTTATAAATTTGTGCAAAAAAGATCGAGACTAAACTATACTTAAGGAAAACTTAGAAAATGGAAAGAAATGACTTGAGACACTTAATACCAATAGAAGTATATAGGATGCAAAATAAATCATACTTCGTACTACTCAATTTAATGTAATCAATATACAAACTTTATTAACTGACCATCAAAAAGAAAATATTAAAACACACATTAAAATCCACAAGACAAAAAGTGTGGTGATGGTCAACAGTATTACAATGCATGATAAACACTATCCAAGTATCAGACAAATCACAGTATATCCAATTTCAGCTGTAAACAATTATATTACCCACCCGGGTGTTGCCTGATACCAAAATTGTTAGACCAATGGAATAGGACCACCGCCACAGGGGTGCTGTATCCTATATACTTCTATTGGTATTGGATGTTTTTGATTAGTAATAGGAGTTGTTAATTTAGTACAGGCAGTCCCCGGGTTACATACAAGATAGGGTCTGGAGGTTTGTTCTTAAGTTGAATTTGTATGTAAGTCGAAACTGTATATTTTATAATGGAAGTTCTAGACAATTTTTTTTCTTTTGCCCCAGTGACAATTGGAGTTTCAAAATTTTTGGTGTAATTGGACCAAGAATTATCAATAAAGCTTCATTACAGGCATCTTACAGCTGATCATTGCAGTCTGGGACTATAGTAAAGCATCCAGAGAGCTTCACCAGAAGTCACAGTGGGCAGAGGGGTCCGTCTGTAACTATGGGTTGTCTGTAAGTCGGGTGTCCTTAAGTAGGGGACCGCCTGTATTGGGTTTTCTTTTTTTTGGTATTCATGACTTGAGACATTTGTGTGGCATTTTTCCAACATTTGTAACAAATGTCTCAAAAACAGAAAAAAAACTCCTTTAAGACAAGGAAAAAGTGAGATTGATAAATGACCAAAGAAGACAGAAAAGAGACAGGCAAAAACTAGCTAAAACATACAGAGATAAGATAAATGACCCCTAATAAAACCTATATAAATTTTGTATCATGTTAATCATACCGAACCAAAGAATAAAGTAGATGTTTCATTTGGGGCGCACAGTGAATGTCGCAAAAACTGACCATGAAAGAAAGAGACACAGATGCATTTGTTGCCAATTTTACCACATTCATAAATTTTTTTCCAGTTTCTCAGTACACAGCATAGAATAATAAATAACGTCGCTGAGAAGTAAAATTTGTTATGCAGAAAATAAGCCTTCACAAAGCTCTGTTCATGCAACAATTAAAAAAATTATGACCGTGGGGAGCAAAACATTAAGTAAAAAAGGCTGCGACACGAAGGGCCATAATAAATTAAGCCAAAGTTCTGGTAAATTAAGAAATAAAAATATTCATAAGTATGACTTCGTAAGTATCATTGGAAAGCACTTCAGTTTAGTATGTTCCATTTTGATATGGAAAATGCTAAACTTCAGAGATATACTTCGCCACTGTTTATTTTAACCACTCGATTTTGCACAGTGCCTTGTGCAGCATGAATAAAATGATCGATATAGTCTATGGCAGACAAGTGCCACATGTATCACTTTTGTGCGCCTAAGTGTAGTAGTTGCGCCTAAATTTTGGCGCACTGTTTTGCTAGAATTATCAAAAGCTACAACCATCTGTGATAAGTTAATTTTCTGCCTCTTATTAATCACTTTACTTTAACACAGTTTAGGTGCAATTTTGGCGCAGATAAGGTGCAATGTTAGATTCAGGCACTTACATGTGATCCTGCTACAAGCTCCTCTCTGCTTGTCCCACAGTGCAGAAAGAAGATAACACTCACAGCAGCACCCAGGTGTGTGACACCCTGCACCCAGTTACCTCCTCAGCAGGGGCTTCTCCTGGAAGGCATCCCCCAGTGCTGGTCTCCTGCTACAACCCTGTAATTCTGCACAGTATCCCCCTCAGATACACTGGTGTCTGAGGGGGATACTGTGGAGAATTACACGGGGGACACTTGTCTGTACTATCTGCAACATTCTGCAAAGTTCTCAGCTCTTGCTCTGAGCTCAGGATTCTGCAGAATGTTTTGTAAATAGAAGTTGATGAACTGTAAATAGAGTCTGCAGCTCCTGTCTGCAGTGTATCTAATGTCTGTATTATCTGTTCTAGCTTCTGGCTGAGCTTTGCTGCTAGAAATGAGCTGTTCTGCATAGGGGCTCAACGTCACTTCTCAGTTTATGCCACCTTCGGGCTGGAGTGTTTTTGCGACCGTGTTTGCGCCTAAATGGAAAAGTTGCAAGTGATGAATATCATTAGGCACAGCAAAACATCTGGATTGGTAAGATAGATGAGGGAAAGCTGGTTATTTTTGCTGCACGGCTAGTTTGGCGTTAAATTGCAAAAATGGCGCAAAAACAGTGCGCCAGTATGAAAAGGCGCAAAAATAACAGAAACAGAACGAGTAATACATGTGGCCCAAGGTATCTTTAACACCAGTCTTGTGCCTTATTGCACTATTCTCTTAATTTATGACGAGACACAGTCCTTGTTATAAATTAGATACATGGCTTCGCAACTATTGACTGCAGTAGAGGACTGATGGAGTAGAGGGTCAACTGTGGTGGAAATGCGCAAATATACAATAATGAGATTCAAATAATTGTTTTGTGCCTTTTTCTACTGTAAACATGTGCCAGTACAATTTTTGCAATACCAATTTTAATGAGTAAATTTATTATTGCTGTGCCAAAGCTTTTATGTATTTATCTCTTTTTGTAGCAACTTTGCAGCCCATGCCATAATTTACTTTAAACAACTCACTCTAGATTTATTATGTGAATTTATTTCTGTTTCACAAATTTATGAGGTACAAATTTTAAATAGTTGCAAACTTTGATGAAAATGAAACCACAATATTCAAGCATTATAATGAATCTGACAAGCAAGACTTCTAACAAACTGCTAGCCCAATACAAAAAACATTAGTAATATACCTATTTAATGATAAATATGTCCAGTTAAGTTAGTTTCAGACAATAAATTGACCTATTTCTCAGAAGTCATTTTGTCATGTTTTGTCACCATATACATTGCTATTTCTTTATCAATGTGGCTGTGTGAAAGCTTGAGTTTTGTGTGTTACTGTAAACTACAATCTCTATTGGGATTGTGTGCAACATAATAATATATTTTCAATATAAACAGATGAAAAAATAATTGTATAGAGTATTCAAGTTCTCATCTACAAGGCAAAAGAGAAAAAAAAGTTCCACAAAAGTATCCACAAAAGCTATTAAATAGAGCATATCACCTAACCTTGAGTGGAACTGAACTCCTCCTGTACCTGTCAAGAGCTCAACCACCTCCTAACACAGGTTTACATTTTTGCGCAATGCAACAGTAATTTAACAGCTAACACCCACAATCGATTACCTGGATCAGGTTTGATACCCGAACTTGGACCCTTGCAGATTATTTACATTTTAATGGGTCCGCTCTTTACTACATATAACACATCTAAGATTTTCTCTCAAGTGGACAGCTTACCTAGGAGAAAGCCCCAAGAAGGGCGAAAATACAAATACAGAATGTGATCTGAGCATCATCACTTAATGCAACAATAAACAGTACTAGTTAACCCCTTTGGAACGGGCCTGTCTACCAGTACCTTCTTCAAGACTGTGGATGTGAACAGCTCTTTAAAATCTCAGACTCGAACTATTTTTCCCTCTTCAATTAAATAAAAGCTTTCACTAATAGTACCCTACGGCCATTTCGCCGCCAGATGAAGCCGCATCATGGCGGCGAAATGGCCGTAGGGTACTGTTAGAGAATGCTTTTATTTAATTTAAGAGGGAAAAATAGTAGAATGATCTCGTGCAAACTAGCGGCATATCAGTAGAAATCTCTCTTCCCCTCTCTCTACAACTGAAATATATTTTTTCCCAGCTCAGTTCCTATAGTTTTGCATTGAACCTATATATAGACCTTTAGTCTTTAATCTTTATATGACCTCTGTAGTGCTTCTAATTAGAGATGAGCGAACATACTCGTCCGAGCTTGATGCTCGATCGAGCATTAGCGTACTCGTAACTGCTCGTTGCTCGGACGAATACTTCGCCCGCTCGAGAAAATGGCAGCTCCCGCCGTTTTGCTTTTTGGCGGCCAGAAACAGAGCCAATCACAAGCCAGGAGACTCTGCACTCCACCCAGCATGACGTGGTACCCTTACACGTCGATAGCAGTGGTTGGCTGGCCAGATCAGGTGACCCTGGGATAGACTAGCCGCTGCCCGCGCTGCTCGGATCATTCTGTGTCTGGATGCCGCTAGGGAGAGAGCTGCTGCTGGTTAGGGAAAGCGATAGGGTGTTCTATTAGAATAGTGTTAGGCAGGAGTGATTCAACAAGA
This sequence comes from Engystomops pustulosus, assembly GCF_040894005.1. Classification (NCBI taxonomy): domain Eukaryota; kingdom Metazoa; phylum Chordata; class Amphibia; order Anura; family Leptodactylidae; genus Engystomops; species Engystomops pustulosus. Next base: position 112,618,591 of record NC_092412.1, read on the forward strand.
ACCCAACAGCCCTTCTTAGGGCTACAATAACGTTATACTTTTTTTTTATTTGCTTGTGGCTGGGCTTGCTGGCACTAGTAGTGCAGCTAGTACCATATTGTGAGGAATTTGCAGGGGGACTTGCTACCGTTGTGTTTAGCTCTTAGTGACACACATATCCACCTCAAACACCAAAGTGGGAAAATTTATTAGGGGTTTGATTTCAATTAGGCACAGTCTGCCAGTTTCTTTTTATTTTACGTTTATTTTTTTAATAACTCAGTGTCATCTCATCTTGCATAGTAGTGTGCTTTCATACTTGGCTAGAAAATAGCCATAGGAGAATCCAAACGGCTTACTTACGCCTACAGTAGCGTTATATATATTTGATTTCTGGTTGATCTGCTGGTGGCTGTCCTTGCTGCAGTGCATCTACTAGCAAATTGTGAGCAATTTGGAGTGAGACTTGCGACCGCTGTGTTTTGCGCTTAGTGACGCACATATCCATCGCAAAGACCGAAGTGGGAAAATTTATTAGGGCCCGGGGTTGTATTTCAATTAGGCACAGTCTGCCATTTCCTTTTTTATTTTACGTTTATTTTTTTCATAACTCAGCGTCATCTCATCTGGCATAGTAGTGTGCTTTCATACTTGGCTAGAAAATAGCCATAGGAGAATCCAAACGGCTTACTTACGCCTACAGTAGCGTTATATATATTTGATTTCTGGTTGATCTGCTGGTGGCTGTCCTTGCTGCAGTGCATCTACTAGCAAATTGTGAGCAATTTGGAGTGAGACTTGCGACCGCTGTGTTTTGCGCTTAGTGACGCACATATCCATCGCAAAGACCGAAGTGGGAAAATGTATTAGGGCCCGGGGTTGTATTTCAATTAGGTACAGTCTGCCATTTCCTTTTTTATTTTACGTTTATTTTTTTCATAACTCAGCGTCATCTCATCTGGCATAGTAGTGTGCTTTCATACTTGGCTAGAAAATAGCCATAGGAGAATCCAAACGGCTTACTTACGCCTACAGTAGCGTTATATATATTTGATTTCTGGTTGATCTGCTGGTGGCTGTACTTGCTGCAGTGCATCTACTAGCAAATTGTGAGTAATTTGGAGTAAGACTTACAACCACTGTGTTTTGCGCTTAGTGACGCACATATCCATCACAAAGACCGAAGTGGGAAAATTTATTAGGGCCCGGGGTTGTATTTCAATTAGGCACAGTCTGCCATTTCCTTTTTTATTTTACGTTTATTTTTTTCATAACTCAGCGTCATCTCATCTGGCATAGTAGTGTGCTTTCATACTTGGCTAGAAAATAGCCATAGGAGAATCCAAACGGCTTACTTACGCCTACAGTAGCGTTATATATATTTGATTTCTGGTTGATCTGCTGGTGGCTGTACTTGCTGCAGTGCATCTACTAGCAAATTGTGAGCAATTTGGAGTGAGACTTGCAACAACTGTGTTTTGCGCTTAGTGACGCACATATCCATTGCAAAGACCGAAGTGGGAAAATTTATTAGGGCCCGGGGTTGTATTTCAATTAGGCACAGTCTGCCATTTCCTTTTTTATTTTACGTTTATTTTTTTCATAACTCAGCGTCATCTCATCTGGCATAGCAGTGTGCTTTCATAGTTGGCTAGAAAATAGCCATAGGAGAATCCAAACGGCTTACTTACGCCTACAGTAGCGTTATATATATTTGATTTCTGGTTGATCTGCTGGTGGCTGTACTTGCTGCAGTGCATCTACTAGCAAATTGTGAGCAATTTGGAGTGAGACTTGCAACCACTGTGTTTTGCGCTTAGTGACGCACATATCCATCGCAAAGACCGAAGTGGGAAAATGTATTAGGGCCCGGGGTTGTATTTCAATTAGGCACAGTCTGCCATTTCCTTTTTTATTTTACGTTTATTTTTTTCATAACTCAGCGTCATCTCATCTGGCATAGCAGTGTGCTTTCATACTTGGCTAGAAAATAGCCATAGCAATAGGATAGCATCGTTTGGTTTTAAAAACTAAAAAACACAAAAAAAAACAAAAAACACAAAAAAAAGTTAAAAAAAAATTAAAGTTATAACTCTCATTTTCAAAATGTTTAACCCGAGGGCTAGGGGTAGAGGACGAGGGCGGGGACGTGGGCGTCCAACTACTGCAGGGGTCAGAGGCCGTGGTCCTGGGCGGGGTGAGACACCACCTGCTTATGGGGGAGCAGGGGAACGCTGCAGAGCTACACTCCCTAGGTTCATGTCTCAAGTTACTGGGACTCGTGGTAGAGCACTGTTGAGGCCAGAACAGTGCAAACAGGTGATGTCGTGGATTGCCGACAATGCTTCGAGCAATTTGTCCACCAGTCAGTCTTCCACGCAGTCCACCCATGTCACCGAAATCGGCACTCCTCCAGCTCCTGCACCTCAGCCTCCTCCCCCCCAGTCTGCCCCCTCCCAGGAAAATTTGGCATTTGAACCGGCATACTCTGAGGAACTGTTTTCTGGACCCTTCCCACAGTCACAAACCACTAGTCCGGTTGCTGCTGAGCAATTTTCCGATGCCCAGGTTTTCCACCAGTCGCAGTCTGTGGGTGATGATGACCTTCTTGACGTAGTGGAAGAAGTGTGTAAAGAGGTGTCCGACGATGAGGAGACACGGTTGTCAGACAGTGGGGAAGTTGTTGTCAGGGCAGGAAGTCCGAGGGGGGAGCAGACTGAGGGATCGGAGGATGATGAGGTGACAGACCCAAGCTGGGTTGATAGGCCGGGTGAACACAGTGCTTCTGAGACGGAGGAGAGTCCTCGACCAGAACAGGTTGGAAGAGGCAGTGGTGGGGCCAGACGGAGAGGCAGGGCCAGAGCAGGTGCATCAGCGCCAAATGTGTCACGTAGTGAAGCTCCCGTGGCGAGGGCTCCCGCGGCGAGGGCTAGATTTTCAGAAGTCTGGAGGTTCTTTAAGGAAACACCGGATGACCGACGGACTGTGGTGTGCAACCTTTGCCAAACCAGGATCAGCAGGGGTTCCACCACTACTAGCTTAACTACCACCAGTATGCGCAGGCATATGAATGCTAAACACCCCACTCAGTGGCACCAAGCCCGTTCACCTCCGGCCGTGCACAACACTGCTCCTTCCCCTGTTTCAGCTGATAGTCAGCCCCCTGCCCAGGACCCTGGCACAAAAACCCCATCGTCGCCTCCACGATCCTCCACAGCATCCACCAGCGTTCAGCTCTCCATACCCCAGACGCTGGAGCGGAAACGCAAATATAGTGCAACCCACCCGCACGCCCAAGCCCTTAATGTCCACATCTCCAGATTGCTCAGCCTGGAGATGCTGCCCTATAGGCTAGTAGAGACCGAGGCCTTTCGCAACCTCATGGCGGCGGCCGCCCCTCGGTATTCGGTCCCCAGCCGCCACTACTTTTCCCGATGTGCCGTCACAGCCCTGCACCAGCACGTGTCAGACAACATCATCCGTGCCCTGACCAACGCCGTTTCTGACAAGGTCCACCTGACCACGGACACGTGGACGAGTGCTGCCGGGCCGTGACCCTCGCGTTCAAAGAATTTATTCCAGCACCGATTACTGGGTGTTCACTCTCCTGGACCCACGGTACAAGCAAAATCTTTCCACTCTCATCCCTGGAGAGGAAAGGAGTGTGAGAATGCATGAATACCAGCAGGCCCTGGTGCACAAGCTGAAACAGTATTTCCCTTCTGACAGCGCTAGCGGCAGAGTGCGTAGTTCTGCGAGACAAGTAGCGAGGGAGAGTAGGCGAGCAGGCAGCTTGTCCAGCACTGGCAAGGGTACGCTTTACAAGGCTTTTGCCAGCTTTATGTCACCCCAGCAAGACACTGTCACCTGTCCCCAGTCTCGGCAGAGTAGGGCTGATCTTTACAGAAAGATGGTGAGGGAGTACGTAGCTGACCATACCATCGTCCTAAATGATCACACAGCTCCCTACAACTACTGGGTTTCAAAGCTGGACATGTGGCACGAACTGGCGCTGTACGCCTTGGAGGTTCTTGCCTGCCCTGCCGCTAGCGTCTTGTCCGAGCGGGTTTTCAGTGCAGCTGGTGGCATCATCACCGATAAGCGTACACGCCTGTCGACTGACAGCGCTGACAGGCTGACGCTTATTAAGATGAATAAAGCCTGGATTTCTCCTAATTTCCAATCTCCACCAGGTGAAGGAAGCTCAACCTGAATAATTTATCCACTCCTCCTCCTCCTCATTTTCCTCCTTCTCCTCCTCTTTGTACAGTAAAGCAGAGGAAACTGGCTATTTTTTGACAGGGCCCACTGGCTCTAGCTATAGTACTTTATGCATTAAATTTTTCTGGAGGGCCACCGACCCGGTCCTCTGTTTTAAACAATTTTTGGGAGTGCCACATACAGGCACTCAATCTATTCAATTTTTCTGGAGCGCCACCTACCTGCTCCTCTGGTTTGAAAACTTTTTTGGACTGCCACATACAGGCACTCAATCTATTCAATTTTTCTGGAGGGCCACCTACCTGCTCCTCTGGTTTGAAAACTTTTTTGGACTGCCACATACAGGCACTCAATCTATTTCATTTTTCTGGAGGGCCACCTACCTGCTCCTCTGGTTTGAAAACTTTTTTGGACTGCCACATACAGGCACTCAATCTATTCAATTTTTCTGGAGGGCCACCTACCTGCTCCTCTGGTTTGAAAACTTTTTTGGACTGCCACATACAGGCACTCAATCTATTTCATTTTTCTGGAGGGCCACCTACCTGCTCCTCTGGTTTGAAAACTTTTTTGGACTGCCACATACAGGCACTCAATCTATTTCATTTTTCTGGAGGGCCACCTACCTGCTCCTCTGGTTTGAAAACTTTTTTGGACTGCCACATACAGGCACTATCCAAATTAAATTGTCTCCATAGCAGCCTCCACACGTTGTCTCCATTGCTACCTCCAAAAGTCGTCCATATAGCTGCCTCCATACATCGTCCCCTTATCAAACGAGGTGTGTCAGGCAGAAATTTGGGTTGTTTTCATGGATTCCACATCAAAGTTGTTAACTTTGTCGCCACCCTGCTGTGTTATCCACAAAATATACTGGCAAACTTTTATCATTTACCAATATTATTTCAGCGCTTCTTGCGCATCTGTTTACATTCCCCTCACCCGCCATATCCTAAACTTATAAGAACGCTACTACACTTGATCTTATACAAAAGGTTCTTAGAAGTGCTGTTTGGGGAGTAGCCTAGAGACAGGGGCTTGGATTGGCGAAAGCTCGCCTGGCAGCGGAGCGCCAGCTCCATGCGCATCATGCGCTTCTTGCGCATCTGTTTACATTCCCCTCAACCGCCTTATCCCAAACTTATAAGAACGCTACTACACTTAACTTGGTGCAGGCTGGGACCGAGTCTGACCCGGGGGCTAGTCATATACTGCCGACGCAGAGAATTGCGGGGCCTACCTCGGTCCAGGTCTCAAAGGCCTAGTATACCTCCTCCTCCTCCGAATTACCATCCGTGGCCATGGCGCCATCAGTCGGTAGCTCTAGGCACAGCAGCAGTGCCGTCGCTAAGCGACAGCAGGCGGTGCTCAAACTGCTGAGCCTAGGCGATAAAAGGCACACCGCCCAAGAGCTATTACAGGGCATTCCACATCAAACTTGTTAACTTTGTCGCCACCCTGCTGTGTAATCCACAAAATATACTGGCAAACTTTTATCATTTACCGATATTATTTCAGCGCTTCTTGCGCATCTGTTTACATTCCCCTCACCCGCCATATCCCAAACTTATAAGAATGCTACTACACTTGATCTTATACAAAAGGTTCTTAGAAGTGCTGTTTGGGGAGTAGCCTAGAGACAGGGGCTTGGATTGGCGAAAGCTCACCTGGCAGCGGAGCGCCAGCTCCATGCGCATCATGCGCTTCTTGTGCATCTGTTTACATTCCCCTCACCCGCCATATCCCAAACTTATAAGAACGCTACTACACTTGATCTTATACAAAAGGTTCTTAGAAGTGCTGTTTGGGGAGTAGCCTAGAGACAGGGGCTTGGATTGGCGAAAGCTCGCCTGGCAGCGGAGCGCCAGCTCCATGCCAAGATCCAACTAACATAGTTTTAACTGCAGCACCTTTAATCTACTACTAGTTCACTGCCTCCATACATGGTCCCCTTATCAAACGAGCTGTGTCAGGCAGAATTTTGGGTTGTTTTCATGGCTTCCATGTTAACTTTGTCGCCACCCTGCTGTGTAATCCACAAAATATACTGGCAAACTTTTATCATGTACCGATATTATTTGAGCGCTTCTTGCTCACCTCCTTTGGTTCCTCTCTGACACCCATTGGTTTGAAGCCTGAGTCCATTTAGGGTATGTCGCCATGCCACTCTCTAGCCTGCCGCTGCTGCCGCTGCCTCTGCATGCCGTCCCCTATAGTGTCAGGGTCAATTATTGGATGTTTTACATGCTATCTAGCTTCATTCTGTCACTCTGTCATGGCCATGCTGTTGCCCATAATTTTGGCATAATGGTGCGATTAAGCAGCCTCAGAGGCATCCATGCATGCTGCCCCTGCTGTTTCCTGTCCATTTCCGTGGTGTTTCCATCCTTTTCTGAGGTTCCCAGGTGTTTGGCCAAGCTTCCCTGTGCAGAGCCTTGGTCCCCTTGAAAAATGCTCGAGTCTCCCATTGACTTCAATGGGGCTCGTTATTCGAGACGAGCACTCGAGCATCGGGAAAAGTTTGTCTCGAATAACGAGTACCCGAGCATTTTAGTGCTCGCTCATCTCTACTTGTAATGCTTCCTTGTTCAGTTAACCTAAATTAAAAAAAGCTTGGGCCCCATAGCAGATTTCTTCATGGGGCCCCCCTTCCTCTTAAAAAATATATATACATATTTGTACAGACACATATATACAATCAGACATATTTACTGACCCATAAATACACATGTATATTATATTTACACACATACACATACTCATACAAACTCATATACACATACACGCACACTTTTATGCACTCATATATAAATTAATACATATAGTATATACAAAAATATACAGTATTTGAACATCAAATTTGCACACCTAATGTATAGTACATACACATTATTTATATACATATAGTATATATAGATCATATTCTAAAACAGAATATAGTAACTGTAAAAACACATACATGCAGTATACACACAAAATATACACACATACTGCGTATACATAAATCATGTATACACATACTTACAGCATATACAGCAACTACACAAACTGCGTATCCATACAGCATTTACAAACAGTATATACAGCATCTAAACATACATACACATATATACATACACATGCATATACACTCATACAACATATGCATGTATATACATATATGCATATCTAAGCATATTTATATTTATGCAGAGTATATATGCACGTACAGTATATTTTATATATTATATATATATACAGGTCCATATAAAGGCACTTGTCCTGGTGGGCAGCGGTGCATGCAGGCAGGTTGCTGTGCTGCCTGGGAGGCATGAGTCTGTGCTAGCAGTGGATAGGAGGGGGGATAGTGGGGTAAGGGGGCGCTTTTGATAATCTTTGATGGCCTGGGGGCGACGGTTCTGGGAGTTTGGCCGGCTATGCTTTAGGGGGAGGAGGGGGGTTGGCAGCGCTCATCTGTACTATGTGCTGGTGGCTGTGTCTTCAGGAAGGATGGAGCCAGAGGGCGCATGTGCCAGTGGTTGGGAGATTGAGCGGCTGTGTGGTGGGTAGGAGAGTGGGCGCTTTTAGCACAGCAGGCATGGGCCCCATTACATTGTGCAGAAAGGGGCACCTGTTATGGCTGTGCGCTTAGCAGCGATAGGGGTCTGGGAAAACAGCACAAATACCCATCCATTCCGGGCCTCTGCATAGCACAGGGCCCGTAGCAGCCGCTATGGTTACGCTGTTGTTACGCCTCTGCGCTCCACCACTGCCATCCTCCCATAGCCCTTAACTGATTCTTCATAATTACATATGAGCTAAGTAGCGCCCCTTGCATGCTACTGAGCCCGCGTTACTCTTTTTTTTACTGGTATCAAATTTCTTGGCATGCTCTCACCACTATGAATGTACATAACAGTGCCTGCCAAACATGTCTGCATCTTGATAACCAGTCTGTGAAGGGCATTTTATCTCTGACTGCCAGCCAGGACAAATGTTTCATACCACACTGCAAGCACAAGGAATCTGCATACTCTTAGTAAGTGTTTATCAATGTCCTTCCTTTATGGGATATTACATTTTTATTATAGAGTGTCATATTCCTCCTTATTCTCCTCCATTTCCAGCATTGACCACATAATGCAGTGATCCTCCTGCTTCTTTCCACTAGAATGGAACCCTGATCAGTATATCTTCCTATTTTTACCACTTTCCTTTTACCCACTATAACAACTATTCACTTTGCAAGACTGATATACTTCTTATTAATGCAACTTTAATTTTAAATTTTGCTTTTATTGATGCATCTTACATTATACCCTTAAAGGGGTTTACCCATGAAAGAAAATACTCAAATTGTGATCTAGTGATCTTTACACAATGAAAATAACATTTAACCCCTTACTTTACAATTTTATTCAGTGGTGGTCTGTGTACGATTTCAGAGTATGGATGGGGACTCTCTAAGCAGACACAGTATGATCCCTGAAGTTCTGTGTGCAGTCAATTTTCTTAGATTACCAGGGCCCAAGTTTATATACACTTTCATTTAACTTATGAGCATAGATGATGAGATCCATGAAATGCATATTAAACATGACATTCTCAGTTACAACACATACTGTCAGATCCGGTGTGCCTCCCTCTCCCTCCCCTGTTTCTGCCTGTAGCTTGTAGCTTTACTCTCCTCATGATGCTGATGTTATTTGCCAAAGTACAAAATGGTGAGTATAAAACATAACCTTTAATCAATACATATAGAATCCAAGTAGCAAAAACCAGCCAGACGACTGCGCAATCAGCACAAACAACTCACTCCCGCACAATTGCCCATGGATCCACATACCTCAGGTGTAGATGTCTGTCTCAAGTTGTAGGTAAGTGTCCATAGGACTATTGAGGAAAAGTATATAAGATTTTCCCAGGCAAGAGAAAAGAATGAATTGGAGAAATAGAATGAGGTAAAAAGAAAGGTAGGACAGGATAACATAATAGTGAAGGGGAAACCTAATCATTGAACACTGAGAAGTGGGGTAAGACACTTTTCATCCACTCGTTTTATTTACAATGTTTTACTATTTGAAAATACTTATGGCGCTATTAGTTTTTTCAGATCGCCCAGGCACATTCACGGTTTTGGACCACTATTGTCACTTTGTTTAGTGTTTAGTGGTAAGAGCTTTTCCCTTGGAAATATTGGGGCAGATTTATCAAGTGTCTGAAAGACAGAATATTTCTAGTTGCCCATGGCAACCAATCGCATCTCCCCTTAAAAAATATTCATGAGCACTGGTAAAATGAAAGCCAAGCTGTGATTGGTTGCCATGGGCAACTAGAAATATTCTATGACTTTCAGACACTTGATAAATCTGCCCCATTATGTTGATTGGGCCTTGATGGTAAGAGCTTGACTTTTGTCCCTCTGTTTATTTAAGAGGCAAAACATGGCATGTGGCCATCACTGTCAATGCACTTGTTTAGTCTAGCGACAGTGTGCTAGGGATAGGGACATGTTCCGGTCGGGGTGACAGCGAGTTAAGGCTGCGGCTCCGAGTACAGGATACTAGGGCAACTTAGGTTCCTACCACACATTTAGGGTCTGATTAGGTTTGCCCATCACTATTATGTTATCCTAACGACCTGAGATGATACCCCTCTCTTTTGACCATCCTGTCCTACCTATATTTTTACCTCATTCTATTTCCACAATTCATTCTTTCCTCCTGCTACTTGGATTTTATATGTATTGATTAAAGGTTATTTTTTATTAATTTATACTCACCATTTTGTACTTCAGATTTTAATATTGTGGTGTAGTAAGCCTGGGGACTTGACCACCCGTATTTTTTTTGTACTATTTGATATTGTTTGCCGGCAGGAAGTCAGTGGGTGAGTGTCTGCGTGAGCTCATCCGGGCATGCAAGGGTGGGGTCTAGAGGGAGAGAGCAGAAAGCAGCTCAGCATCAGACAGAATCAGACATCAGACAGCATCAGACAGAAGAAGAAGATGTCTCCCAACCCTAAACTTAGAAGATTAGGGTCAGGTCCAGGGGCAAACAAATTTGCGTACTGATAGAGACAGGTCGGAATTACATCTGTGAGATGCTGTTTTTTTGTTAATAACATTGAATTAGATAATGAGTTATTTTTTTGTTATCCTCAGTAAATTTAAAAACTTTTAAGGAGCTACCCATTTAGGAAACACATTCTCACTTTAATATATGTATGTTAAGCTCTAGATAAGCTTTAAAAAATCTTTATACCCTCTCATTGTATAGAGTTTTTAATAGTATTGTTACTTTGATCAATGTATGTACATTTTCATTTTCTAGCAGCTGTACAATAAGTTGTCTTTAATTATATATATTACAGTATGCATGCTTTGTACCTGATGAAGGGAATGGTGCCTTCCCAAAGCAGGTTTTAATTTGTTAAATCCCCACTGTTTTAACCTTCATCCGGTTGTCTATATACCATAGGGGTTGTCCTATATATCAGCTCACTGCTGGGCAGATGCCGACTATACCCATTCTTTCCAACTCTTTTGGTGGTGGTGGGTGCCGGGGTAAATATTTGGGGATTTCCATACATGAAGATGACAAATATTCAGAACAAATTGAAATTTTATGATAAGGATGGAATGAGAACTACAAATATTCAGAACAAATTAAAACTTGATGATAAGGATGGAATGACTTTATGTGAATTCATGTTAGAAGCCTGTGAAAGGAAATTCATAAAATTATTTCCAGTATCTGGATTTGAAAATAATAATAATATATTTTGTTTGTTCTTCATATACAACATGTTGATAATGACTTTTTTATTATCACAAAAGACCTGCATATATAGTTTAAAGTCGTTATAAAACTTGCACAGATGCCACAAATTTGTTTTCACCAGCAACATGTTCAGCTTGTAAGAGCTAATGAACCTTCTCGCCCTTCACAACCACCTAATGCATTTTTAATACAAAGCTATACTGTCTAACATGTTTGATATCACAGAGTATGATATCAAATGAAACATTTTTGTAAACTGTAACATTGCCTTTGCTAAATGAAAAGAGGCCAAGTGTAAGTTCTTACAGGTTTATTTCTATATTTTATTTGACTCACTGTGTACAGCCTTACAAATTAGTGCCTCGAGAATGTTACATGGCAGAACCTAGAGAATTCATCTTTGAGTGGTCATTTTTAAAGAGCCCAACTTATATAAAAAAAAAGAAGAAAGACAGCAGCACACATGAGAAGGAAGAGGATGTGCTGTTTTTTGCCACGGCTATACATTCAAACTTCTGGTCAGATTATTTATAGGTAAAACACTACTCAGAATGACCTGGTGACAGGGCCGGCGCTATGGGTAGGCAAAGGTGGCAATTGCCCAGGGCCCCTGGGAGAAAGGGGAGAATCTCTTCTTTCAAATGAATCTTGAATTGTGTTTCTAGGTGCTATGGATCCAGAGATATTCAGGTTTAAAGTGAGAATATCAGGTGCCATTTTTATATATAAAAATCACTCCCAACGGCAGTTTAACAGTTAAAATCTCCGGTTTCCTACATTTTAGAAACACAAATTTAGATTCATATAAAAGAGGAGACTCTCTTCTTTCATAGAAAAAAAATAAGTAAGGTTCTATGTGTCACAGAGCCAGAGATACAGCCCCCTGAAATTACCCCCCCCCCATTCAGATTCTTAGCCATCAGTCTACAGGGAGCATTTGCTGCACACAGGAGCTGCTGCACCTCACAGATAATGGAAATATTCACTTTATATGTTACTACATTTTGAGAAAGGATAATATCAACTAATATTCATGTTTTTAACCCTTCTCTATGCAGAACTATCTAAGAACACACTTTGGGCCACATGTATCAATGTTTTTTTTCTGTTGTTTTTGCGCCTTTTCATTCAGGCGCACCGTTTTTGTGCCATTTTTGCGACTAAACGCCAAACTAGCTGCGCCAAACTGTTTTGCTGCGCCTAATGATATTCATCACTTGCAACGGGCGCAAAAACACTCCAGCCCGAAGGTGGCGTAAACTGAGAAGAAAGCACTGAGCCCCTTTGCAGAACAGCTCATTTCTAGCAGCAAAGCTCAGCCAGACACTGCAGACACTAGTACAGATAATACAGACATGAGATGTTCTGCAGACAGGAGCTGTAGACTCTATATACAGTTCATCACCTTCTATTTACAAAACATTCTGCAAACTCCTGAGCTCAAAGCAAAAGAGAAGAGAACGTTACAGAATGTTGCACATAGTACAGACAAGTGTCCCCCATGTAATTCTGCACAGTATCACCAGTGTGTCTGAGGGGCATACTGTGCAGAATTACAGGGGTGCAGCAGGAGACCAGCACTGGGGGATCCCTTCCAGGAGAAGCCCCTGCTGAGGAGGTCACTGGGTGCTGGGTGTCACACACCTGGGTGCTGCTGTGAGTTCATTCTGGAATGTGGGAGAAGCAGAGAGGAGCTTGTAGCAGCATCACATGTAACTGCCCGAATCTAACATTGCGCCTAAACTGTGTTAAAGTAAAGTGATTAATAAGAGGCAGGAAATTAACTTATCACAGATGGTTGTAGCTTGTGATAATTCTGGAAAACAGTCCGCCAGAATTTAGGCGCAACTACTACACTTAGGCGCACAAAAGTGATAAATGGGGCCCTTTCTCTCTTATTCCCTTTTATTTTGTGATAGTTATTTTTTGTTGGGAAAATTGACTGATACGATGAACATTCAATCCTCTTCGCCTAATGTGACTACACCGCAACCAGAACATGTCCATAAAGTTATATGTAACACCAAAACCACACACACATGTCCTGGAATAAAGTTATTATTTCACACCATCCTCCATTACTTACACCGATGTTATGACGTTCTCACTCTCATTTTTATGAAGCGCGGAGGGTTCTGTTATTGTGCAGCTAATACAATGGCGACATCTAAAAGTGACTTTATTATCTCATTAGCCTGGTTTATGGATATATAGTTATTTATTTGGGTTACCATTGTCTAAGGAACATACAATGATACATCTGTGTGAATTTTCTGCAGTTCCATTTGCTGCATATTTTGGTGAATACAGCATATTGGTGTGGGGTATGTATGCTCTCCTCACATCTTACTGTTTTAGGAAAGTATATTTTCTTTATATAAGTATCTGGATTTGTACATATTTTAGAGGAACTTTTGAATGTTTATTGCCAAATGCATCGCCTGGTTGCTTTCAAAATTCTATAGGTTTTATGGTGCCTTTACTTTTTATTCTGTTTTATTGATATATTTTGCAGGTTGTGACTGTCTAAAAATGTCTAGCTGAAAAGCAGATATCTAGTTATTACAGTTTTAGTGATATTATGTGGATTTATTTATGTGAACATATCAATATGGGACATTTGTGAACTCTACAAATGTCCATGTATTACATTTAGGAGATGTGAAGGTAAATATTTTCTGTTTGGATCAAATTTTTTGCCATCAAAGTCAAATTTTAAAGGAAACCTACCACTGCTGATGGTAGGTATTAGCTGTGAACAGCCCCGAGGTAGCTTCGGCGCTGCGCGCGGCCGTGTCCGCGTGACGCCTCCGCACTTCCTATGGAGGCGCGTGCGCGCACGGCTGCGTGCAGCGCCGAAGCTACCTCGGGGCAGTTAATCAAAATGTGTTTAAACCGCGATATAGGGGTTTAAAACACTAGCACCCTGAGCTGGTGCCCGGTGTTTACATCTAATACCTACCATCAGCATTGGTAGGTTTCCTTTAAGTATTTTTAATAAAATGTTTCAATTTGAATCAAAATTGCATGAAGGCGCCTATGTCTATAAAATCTTTGATGCAATTTTGAAAATGGGGCAAGTGTCTGCTTTCAGAAAATATCGGTCCCTCTCCCCAATGGGCCTCACAGTCTAATCAACCTACCAGTAATCTTTTCTTTTTGGAGTGTGGGAGGAAACCGGAGGACCCGGAGGAAACCCACACAGACACAGAGAGAACATACAAAATCTTTGCAGATGTTGACCAGCGCTGCAAGGCTGTAGTGCTAATCACTGAGCCACCGTGCTGCCCATAAATCTCCCTATCATCTATCTCCTATAAAATTCTCCCATATTACAGTTTGTTTTACCATACTAAAGGAGCCTCTTGCTGACTGTGACTGGTCATAAAATTGTTTTATTTTGGGGCCCCACTTTTAGTTTTGCCCAGGGCCCCACTTTGTCTCGAACCGGCCCTGCCTGGTGAGTGTCTGGTAATGTTATTAGGCCACAATATAATTTCTTAATTAGGTTCACAACTAGTGATGAATGAACCTTTCAAAATTTTAAAACCCTGTTCCCGAACCCCCACCAGTGACACCTGCAATTGGTTCCAGAACCATCTGCACTTGCTCACTGTTTAAATGGCACTGGCAAAATTATGAGTGGAATTTAAATGTGGCGGAACTGACATGCCAGCATAACTGCACGCTGCCATTTTGGGAAGGGTCTCCACTCCCAATGATGTCATTTGGTAGTGACAACCCTCACCAAAATTACATGTACAGACAGATCATAGAGGGGCCAGGATAGCCCATCAAAATCATTAGCATAATTTTTAAATGGGTACTGGGTCCGAGTAGTGGCTCTCGGGATGGGAGGAATGAAACAGAGGAGACAAGAAGCGCAAAAGACTCAAGTGTTTCTCCAATGGAGCGTTGAAGAAGTACTGGATATAAACTCTCACCTGGTGTGGGGGGGAGGCAAGGCGTGAATAACTCTGGTGTTGAGGGTACCTGTGTAGGTTTGGGTATCGGCAGAGCTGACAGCCACGAGATTGTCTGGTGGTCCGTTCTCCCAGGAAGATGGACTCACAAGCGGACGAAGAAGATGCACGTGGAGTGGATGGTCTCGTTTGTCACGGCGCTGCTCTGCTGGAAATCACTCGTATACTTGAAGCGAGTACTATTTAAAAACGTATTTTATTAGAACACTACGCGTTTCGGTCCCGGTCCGAGACCTTCTTCAGGTGTAAAATACATCTGAAGAAGGTCTCGGACCGGGACCGAAACGCGTAGTGTTCTAATAAAATACGTTTTTAAATAGTACTCGCTTCAAGTATACGAGTGATTTCCAGCAGAGCAGCGCCGTGACAAACGAGACCATCCACTCCACGTGCATCTTCTTCATTAGCATAATTTTAAAATTTGAGTTTAGGAGGAGAGAGGTCATAAATACCAAATATGAGAAGATACCTACAGTCATGGTGCCTGGATCTGAATTAGTGTTCCTAATTTATGTTGCTTCATGGTAGATTTTGTATAACCCCTTAATGACCAGGCCCTTTTTTGTTTGTGCGTTTTTATTTATCACTCCCCACCAAAAATCTATAACTTTTTTATTTTTCCATTTAAAGAGCTGTATGAGGTCTTGTTTTCTGCGTAACAAATTGCACTTCATAGTGACAGTATTTAATATTCCATGCCATTTACTGGGAAGCAGGAAAGAGAATTCAAATTAAAAAATACATTTGTGCCATTTAGTTGTGGGCTTGGATTTTACAGCTTTCCCAGTGTGTCAAAATGACATGTCTCCATCATTCTTTGGGTCAGTATGATCATGGGATACAAAATTTATATTGGTTTTATAATTTTTTCACAAAACCTCCTGTACAAAAAAAATGCTTAATTTTGCAGTGTTCTGGCGCTAATAACTTTTTCATACTTTAGTATACGGAGCTGTGTAAGGTGTCATTTTTTGTGATTTTTGATGACGTTTTTAATGATACCATTTTGATTACTTTTATAGAATTTTTTTACATTTTGGCAATAAAAGGGCATTTTCGTCTTTGGGTGCTATTTTCCGTTACGAGGTTAAATGCCAGGAATAACTGTTATTACATTTTAATAGATCCGACATTTCTGGATGCAGTGATACCTAACACAATTTTTACTTTATTTATATTTTTATCAGTTACAGGGTAAGGAGCGTTATTTGAATTTTTATGATTTTCTTATTTTATTACTATTTTTCAGACCCCCTGTAGGGCGGTAAATAGGGATTTTCTTGCATTGTAATATATGGCTTTTAATGAGACAGCCTTGTGTCTTTGTGTGACCCAAGACTGTCATAGCAACGGATCATCACTCCCCGATGATGTCACGGCAAATAAGGCAATTTGCAGCAAACCCTTACTGGCAATGGAGAGGGCTCAGCCCATGAGCCCTCTCCAATCATCCGCAGCCGACACGTGACATGGTAATACGTCACACTTCATTAAGGGGTTAGGGTAGTGTGAAATCACTATTCAAAATGCAAAACAGACGACAAGAGAAATCACCTTTACTAGACTGTGATGACAGAGTGCCTAGAATCCTATACCAGGACAATACTGTTATAGGTCACCAAATGATTCCAAGCATGCGTCTTATTCCCCAAGTACTAACGGTGATCTGAATGAGACAAGATCAGAAGTGGGATTGCAATCATCCATCCCTGACAAAGGAAGCTGTAGTCTTCAGAAATATATCAGAATTCTGACCCTTCAAACTCTCCGTCCCCCTGTGAAGTCACAGAAGACAGGCCTTCCTGCTTCCAGCAGAGCTTCCCCGATCAATTGAACCATTCCACACTCAGTAAAAACTACACCCTGGATTGATACTAGTTGCCTCTAGACATCCCAGTCCAACACTGACTATGCACAGGACATTTTAATGCTGTTGATGGTAGGTTCAGCAGTAATGAATCTTACCATGCCATAGTTTTCAATATAGTAGCAATTCAGTAAAATTTATATGCATTGGTGCCATACTTTCTCCACAGATCATACCATACATATAGTAAGCATTTTTTTGCAGGACAAAAAAACACATCTGCCACAGTTTTTGACAAAAAACAGTATCCTGTGGAAGCTACAATGTGAACAGGATGTAAAGAGAAATATACAAAAGACCCTTTATTGCCAAATACTGTACACATTGGGGCACATTTACTTACCCGGTCCGGTCGCGATTGCGTGGCGCGTTGTTCAACGAGGATTCGGGTCAGCCGGTATTCACTAAGGTCGTGCGCCCGATATCCACCTGCGCCGAGATAAGCCGGAGTTCACCTTCTTCTTCCCGGTGCATATAAGTGCTGATCTTGCAACACATTTTTTTTTTAAATTCCGCAGTTTGTCTGAATCCGTCAGGTTGTTCGACGGCCACACCCCCCATTTCTGTTGTGCACCAAAACCCGGTGCAATTCGGCGCAAAATTGCGCAAATCAGAAATATTCGGGAAAACCTGACGGATTTGCGGCCGCAGGACGCTTAGTAAATGAGCCCCATTGTTTCACATAAATGATTTCAGCCTATGTTCTGCACAAGACAAATGCTAAAGTTTTTAAGCCAGTGCATTGTATCTTTCTTGAAAATCTGAAGAGGGAGCATAGGGACTGAGAAGTGTTGAAGCATATTGGCATTATTAGGACAAATGGTACTCAGTGATAACATGGTGAAGATGTGCTGGATAGCTGATCCACTTAAGTAATATATTGGAGCTATGCCAGGCAAGCTTAATTGTTATTGCTTGAGGGAAGTGTTCTACAACTGTGAAAAGAACATATGGAAGAGTTTATAGTATATTGAAATGGTAGACTTCTATGTAGTGCAATAGCCTGGGTCCCTGTGTATGAAAAGTTTCTATTATATCAGTGATAAAGGCAGGCACACACATCTACTGTATAACTGGTATATATAAAAATACATTGGTATGATGTTATAGGGTATCAAACAAGTCAATTCATTCATAACATTAGCGAAGAGTTGGCTCCTTGCTAACCCAATATATGGTAGAAGTGTCTGTCTATATGAATATATCATTTTAATACCATACACCATGTTAGGTTTTCAACACCGTAGTAGTCTTATGATATACAGCAGGTGCAGAAAGTATTTAAACCCCTTTAAATGTTTTACTCTTTGCTTCATTGTAACCAATTGGTAAGATAAAAAAGTAAGAAGCTCCACATCTTGACAGAAAAAACCTGAAATGTAGATACTTTTGCTAATTTATTAAACAAAAAAAACCCTAAATTATTACATGGTCATAAGTATTCAGACGCTTTGGTCAGTATTGACTAGGAGGACCTTTTGGGAATAATGCAACAACATTTTTTTCACACCTGGATTTGGGGGACCTCTGCCATTCTTCCTAACATATCCTCCAAGTTCACTCAGGTTGAATAGTGAACATTTTTGGACAGCTATTTTCAAGTCTCTCCATAGATGCTCAATTGGGTTTAGGTCAGGGCTCTGGCTGAGCCAGTCGGGAATGGTCACAGAGTTGTTCTGAATCCCATTCTTTGTTGTTTTAGCTGTGTGATTGTATTTTTAGAAGGTGAACTTTTTGCCCACTATGAGGTCCAGAGAACTCTAGAAGAAGTTTTAATCTGGGATCTCTCTGTACTCACCTGCATTAATCTTTCTTTCGATTGCAACCAGTTGTCCCATCCTTGCAGCTGAAAAACACTGTTGGGGTTGTATTTGGCAGGTGATGAGCAGTGCCTGATTTTCTCCATACATACTGCTTAGAATTAACACTAAAAACGGTCAATATTTGTCTCATCAGATCAGCGAATCCACATTTCTCTGGTTATGTGTTATTTTGCAAAAGTGTATGCAGGCTTCCAAGTCTTGCACTGAGGAGAGGCTTCCGTTGGCGCACTCAGGAACAAGGCCCTGACTGCTGGTGGGCGGCAGTGATACTTGACTTTGTGGAACTTTCTTCCATCTGCACCTTCCTACTGCATCTCTGGAGCTCACCCACAGTGATCTTGGGGTTCTTCTTTACCTCTCTCTTCAAGGCTCTTCTCCTAAGATTGCTTAGTTTGGCTGAATGGCCAGGTAGAAGAAGAGTTGTGGCCGTCCCCAAATTTTTCCATTTAAGGATTATGAGGACCACTGTGCTCTTAGGAACCCTATGTGCTGCAAACATTCTTTTGTAACCTTGGCCAGATCTGTGCCTTGCCACAATTCTGTCTCTGAGCTCATTGGGAAGTTCCGTAGACCTCATGATTCTCTTGTGCTCTGACATGCTCTGTGATCTGTTTTCAGGTTTGATCAGTTTTATATAGACAGGTGTGTGCCTTTATTAAATTCCAATCAGTTTAATTGAACACAGCTGGACTCCAATGAAGGACAGAAACTATCTACAGAAGGAGCAG
This sequence comes from Engystomops pustulosus, assembly GCF_040894005.1. NCBI lineage: Eukaryota > Metazoa > Chordata > Amphibia > Anura > Leptodactylidae > Engystomops > Engystomops pustulosus. Next base: position 112,637,953 of record NC_092412.1, read on the forward strand.
AAGAAAATGGACAGAATGTGAGTTAAATCTGAATGTCACAGTAAAGGGTCTGAATACTTATGACCATGTGATATTTTAGTTTTTCTTGTTTAATAAATTAGCAAAAATATCTACATTTCAGTTTTTCTGTCAAGATGGGTTTCACATTGTATATTTAAGAGCAAAAAAAGGACTTTTTTGATCTTACCAAAAAGCAGCAATAGAACAAAGAGTAAACAATTTAAAGGGTTCTGAATACTTTCTGTACCCACTGTGTATGTTTTATTTGAAATATACATATAAGTAGTTAGGAAACTATGGATTTATTTCCTATTTACTAAATGAAATATAATCTAAGAATCTTTGTGTGGTTTTTATTAATTATCTGATGATGTCTTCATAATCTACTTTAGATTTTCTGCTAAGAAGGTACTTGGTTTATTTTTGTAACAACATTGAATAAGAAATATACCGTAAATCATCAGAAATTTCCTTTTGATTGAAGGAATTATTGTGTTTAGGTATTGTAGGAATCCAGTGTTCAGCATTTTCCAATCAGTGCAATTAACCTTTCTTACAACGGGTCATAATTGTACATTATGAGCTGGTATATTGGAGGGAAATATTACATTGATTTTCTGTCTGAGGTGATCAAACTTCTAATTTGTATTTCTACATGAATATGAAAATGCTGCTGACGGGAATATTCTGTCCATTCACACGTTACTTTACATGTGTATAATTCTGCATGACAGGACACTTTACGAAAAAACAGAGCTATTATAATATCCATTGTCTCTTTGCAACTGATTCTAAAGTCAGTTGGGCTGGACAGGAATGATGAATGGTGGCAAATGTTACATTTTATGTTAGGCATTCTAAGTTAACTATTTCAATACAGTTTGATATAATCCGGTTCATTAATCCATACATTTCCTAGAATATGATCGGGACCATTAGCATTTTATTGCTAGAGGTAAGATTTGGCTGCCCCATTTAGTATTTTATTCGTAAAGTCAGCAAGGGGTTGGCCCATTAATCATTTAGTCAACAGAAAGATAAGCTAAATGACTTATTAATGACTTCATTACTAGCGCAATGAGCTGACTGACCTATTAACTGTTTGATCTAATTGTAAATGGACTGCTTTCACACTGACCCACTTAATACAGAGAATGAACTGAATTACTTTCCAACACCTTCATCTCTGGCAAAGCCTTGCCTTTCCCTTCTATGATTTGCATAAAATGTTATCATTCTAATTGCATGGCATATCAAATCTTTGCTAGCATTTGTTCTGAGTCAAATTTTATTTTTTCTATCTGAGGATCATGACACGCTATGGAACTTTTATAAAACAAATGTGCCAAGAAATTTGTAGCACCTGCAATAGAAAAATATTGAAATACACAGTATGTTGCATATTTTTAAAATTACTTAAAAATGTATCTAAAGTTTGAGCTGCACCTCAACTTTTTGTATCGCTTCTGATCAATTGTATTAAACTGCAATCCACAGTATTACATTTCACTCATCGTTTAGGTTTTATAACAGCTGTAATTCAGTGAAGATGCAGTCGTTTTCGTCTGTGATCTCCACCTTTTACTGGTTTTACTACTTTCTCAGTGCTCCTGAATCTGAAGCCTGATATATCTCTACATTGCAGACTAAAAAAAATGATTTGGATATATTCGAAGATCTTGCAGTTGCTTTTTAAGATTGAAACCCGTACATCCCACATATTGAATTTGCAGATGGTGCAATCAATAAAATAGACTACAATAAAATTGCAGTTTATATAAGATTTAATATTATATAATGCATTATTAGTGATAGATGTAAAGGTCTTGGTAACATCTGAAAAATCACAGACTTTACATATTTTATGGACACATTTGTAGTTTCTTGTATATATTTAAGTCATATCTGTGGATTTTTCTTGAAATAAACTAGGAGATAAGAGATAAGAAGGTGGGAACCTTCTTAGAGAAACATTTGGGCCTTCAAGCTAAATTTAGGCTAAAGTATAATCCTGAAAAGGATTGATGTGTGTTTTTTATGACATCCAATAGTTTGCTGTATTTCTTGTTATGCGGACTACAGAATGCCACACAATAGGTTCAAAACATAGGTTATCCAAGTTAAATAAATACAGTATATATACTCAAGTATAAGATGAGTTTTTCAACAGTCCTGTCTATAAAAAAATTAACATTGTACTCACCTTTCTGATGCTTCTTGCTTCAGGTGCTCCGGCTCTGTCTTTGGGTCCTCTGGCTCCTCTTTGGGTTCCTCCGGCTCTTCTTCAGGTGCCTAAGCGATGTCGGCGGAACACACAATGACATAGATAAGCGGCTGACGTCATTCTGTGTGCTGGCCATGACCCGAAGAAGCCGGGGGAACCCGAAGAAGAGCCGGAGGAACACAGAGACAGATCCGGAGCTGGAAGAGGATGTGCAGGGGGCATCAAGGCATGGCACGCTTGGGGCAGGGGCTGGCCAGCTATATACTTGGGGGATTGGCTGGCTATAAACTGGGGAGGGAAGGGGGGCTGCTGGCTACATACTGGGGGGCAGGGGCTGGAAGACTATATACTGGGGGAAGGGAGGGGCTGGCAGGCTATATACTGGGGCAGGGGCTTACTGTATAATGGGGAACAGGAGTTGTCAGGCTATAAATTGGGTTCAGGGGCTGCAGGATTTATACTGGGGGTAGGGGCTAGCTGTATACTGAGGGGGCAGGGGCAGGCTGTATACTGGGTGGCATGGGCTAGCTGTATACTGGGGCAGGGGCTGGCAGGCTATGTATTGGGGATATGGGCTGGCAGGTTATATACTGGGCGGCAGGCAATATACTGGGGGACAGGGGCTGGCTGTATACTCAGAGGCAGGGGGTTAGCCAGCTATATACTGGCTGATGGCTGTGACCAATGCATTTCCCACACTTATACTAGAGTCAATAGGTTTTCCCAGTTTTTTGTGTTAAAATTAGGTGCCTCAGCTTATACTTGAGTATATATAGTACTATTGTATTTAGACTTGATTGGCTGCCTTTCGTTTACCAGAGGACAGCACTACTTGAATCATAAGCTGTACCATGCCTTTATCATATTTTTTCTTTCAATAATTTGGGTAGCGGTTAATCTTGGTTTCATCTGTCATAATGTTCTTCCAGGACTGTACTGACTTTTAAAAATTTTTTAAGCAAAGTCCAATCTAGCCTTTTTATGCTTGAGGCTTATGAGTGGTTTCCACCATACAGTGAGCCCTCTGTATTTACTTTCATGCAGTCTTCTCTTTATGGTAGATTTGTATATTGATACATTGTCCACATCCTGGAGAGTGTTGTTCATTTGGTTGGCTGTTGTGAAAGGGTTTCTCTTCACCATGGAAATTGCTCTGCGATAATCCACGACTGTTGTCTTCCGTGGGCATCCAATTGTTTTTGCTGTATTAATGAGTTGACCAATGCTTTCTTACAGAGGATGTATTAAACTGTTGATTTTGCCAACCCTAATATTTTAGCAAATTCTTAGATGGGTTATTTCTGTCTGTTTTTGCAGGTAAAGAATGGCTTTTTTCAACTGCATAGAGGGCTCCTCTGACCCCAAATTTTCATTAAAGAAAAATCTTCCAAATACAAGCCCCACACATCAAATAATCTCCAGGCCTTTTATTTGCTTTATGCCAAAAGAAAATACGATCTAGTGTGAATGTTAACTCTCAAAAATTAGTCTTTATTTCGGATACATAGTCCAACATATAAAACAACCGCTATTCAATCATATCTCGGCAGATTACAAGTGATATACAGGCGGTCCCCTACTTAAGGACACCCGACTTACAGACAACCCATAGTTACAGACAGATCCCCTCGGACCTCTGGTGAAGCTTTCTGAATGCTTTACTAAAGTCCCAGACTGCAATAATCAGCTGTAAAGTGTCTGTAATGAAGCTTTATTGATAATCCTTGGTCACATTACAGCAAAAAATGTTTAAACTCCAAATGTCACTGGGGCCAAATTTTTTTTTGTCTAGATCTACAATTATAAAGTATACAGTTTCGACTTACATACAAATTCAACTTAAGAACAAACCTCCAGACCCTATCTTGTACGTAACCCAGGGACTGCCTGTATAGCCGTTACAGCCTTTTATTTGCTTACTTGAGAATGACATAATTAAGGAATTCCCCATACCAGCCCATGAAACAGCTTTTAGGGGTCATTTATCTTTAGTCTTTAGAGGGTGTTATGATTGTTATTTCAGCTTGTGAAAAAGTTGTACATTTTTACATTTTACCCCTTTGAGTCACTTTTCAATTTGCTTTTGGTCCAACAGAGTGCCACATGTTCAGGAGCTAAAACTCCTAAACCCTTCATCTAATATTAATGTGAATACCAAATCAATCATATGAAATTTTTATCAGTAACCTAACTAGTCCTTGGCTACTAAAAAAGGGTAAACAAAGGATAACATAACCTGCACATGCTTGTGCACAAAACCTAGCAGCAGTTGAAAAAAGTTACTTCAAGAACAGTCAAAGATGTTAAAACCCTTTGTAATTTTATAAAGGCAGCAGTTAGAGAGATCACTGCATTTTAAACAACTATTGAATGTAATATGCATACAATCCCTCACCCCCTGTTTTACACTGCAGTATTTTTGGCAGTATTTTAGAGTACTCCACTACTTGGAAAACATAATCAGGAATTGTATAGTATAATGGAAGCTTGTAAATCTACCATGTTTAGGATACACAGAAATAGATGTTTGGAAGCTGCATATAAATGACATGAAGGAGTCATGTGAGTCTCCTTACTTAATTTGTGTCCCATAGACCAGGAATGTCTTTGCAAGTATAGCTGAAAGCTAATGAAGGTAGTTTGCAATGTACTTGCTTTATGGGACATTATATAGATCAGCAGGGGTCAGACCATCATGACTATCCTCCACCCCTCTGAGTCCTTATTTCATTTGCATGCAGCTTTTAACCCCTTACCGACATGTGACATAATAGTACGTCACATGCCGGGTCCCGATGCATGGAGAGGGATCGCGCGCCGAGCCCTCTCCATAGCCGGTAAGTCTTTGCTGTGATGTCTTTGCCTTAACGTCATCTGTAACGTCATCGGGGAGCGGAGATCCGTCGCCATGGTAGCTTCGGGTCTCACGAAGACCCGAAGCTACTTCGGGTTAACCCATTCATTACAATGTGCTATCAGCACATTGTAATGTATGTGTAGTAAAATCCACATATACTGCACAGACACCCTAGGATTAAAGTACCCTAGGGAGTCTGAAAAATAGTTAAAATAAAAATAAAAAAAAAGTTTAAAAAAAATTATAATAAAAAAACCTAAAAATTCAAATCACCCCCTTTCCCTAGAACTGATATACATATAAATAAACAGTAAAAATCATAAACACATTAGGTATCGCCGCGTCCGAAAATGCACGATCTATCAAAATATGATAATGGTTTTTCACAGCGTTTAACCCCGCAATGGAAAATCGCTTCCAAAGTCGAAAATGGCACTTTTTTGCCATTTTGAAAAAAAAAAAAAATTCTATAAAAATTGATCAAAAGGTCACACAGTCCTAAAAATGATAGCATTGTAAACGTCATCAAAATCTGCAAAAAATTACACTACTCACAGCTCCGTACACCAAAGTATAGAAAAGTTATTAGTGCGAGAAGATGGCAAAATCCCCCCAAAAAATTTTGTACAGGAGGATTTAACCGGTTAAGGACCTGGCCCTTTCCCGTTTTTTCATTTCCATTTTTCACTCCCCACCTTCAAAAATCTATAACTTTTTTATTTTTACACATAAAAAGCTATGTGACAGCTCGTTTTTTGCGTAACAAATTGCACTTCATAGTGATCGCATTGAATATTCCATGCCATGTACTGGGAATCGGGAAAAAAATTCCAAATGCAGTGAAAATGGTGAAAAAACGCATATGTGTCGTATTCTTATGGGCTTGGATATTACGGCTTTCACTTCACGCCACAAATGATGCATTTAATTTATTCTTTGGGTCAGTACGATTGCAGGGATACCAAATTTGTATAGGTTTTATAATGTTTTCATACATTTACAAAAATTAAAACCTCATGAACAAAAAATTTTTTTTTATTTTGCCGTCTTCTTTTGCTTATAACTTTTCCATACTTTGTTGTATGGAGTTGAGGGTGGTGTCATCTTTTGAGACTTTTGATGATGTTTTCAATGATATTATTTTTAGGACTGTACGACCTTTTGATCACTTTTTATAGAATTTTAAAATTTTTTTAAATGGCAAAAAATTGCCAGTTTTGAATTTGGACGCGATTTTCCGTTACGGGGTTAAACGCAGTGAAAAACCGTTATTATATTTTGATAGATCAGGCATTTTCGAACGCGGCGATACCTAATGTGTTTATGATTTTTACTGTTTATTTATATTTATATCAGTTCTAGGGAAAGGGGGGTGATTTGAATTTTTAGGTTTTTTTATTATAATTTTTTTTAACTTTTTTTTTTTATTTTTATTTTTACTATTTTTCAGACTCCCTAGGGTACTTTAACCCTAGGTTGTCTGATCGATCCTACCATATACTGCCATACTACAGTATGGCAGTATATGGGGATTTTACTCCTCATACATTACAATGTGCTGATAGCACATTGTAATGAATGGGTTAACCCGAAGTAGCTTCGGGTCTTCGTGAGACCCGAAGCTACCATGGCGACGGATCGCCGCTCCCCGATGACGTCACGGGGAGCGGCGATCCTCGGAAAGATGGCGGCGCCCTCTCCATGCATCGGAACGCGACCGCCACCGTGAATACACGGCGGGCGGTCGCGAACCGGTTAATTTATTAAATGTAGGAAAACATTATAAAACCTATATAAATTTGTTATCCCTGTAATCGTGCCGACCCAAAGAATAAAGTAGACCTGTCATTTGGGGTGCACAGTGAAATTCCGTAAAATTCCAGCCCACAAGAATACGGCACAAATGCGTTATTTTACCAATTTTACAGCATTTGGAATTTTTTTCCCACTTTTTAACCCTAAATACCATCATTTTGAAGTGTAATTTGTTACGCAGAAAATAATCTGTCACACAGCTCTGTACATGGCAAAATAAAAGCGCAAAAACGAAAAAGGGCTGCGGCGGGAATGGGTTAAAGTTGTTTACTGAATCACCTTGAGATAGAAGGACATCATTGTGATCCTGACAATGGTGACAGATTGTGGGCCCAAATCCTCACAACAAGTTCACTTTAAATGATATTACTTTGCCAGATAGATTTTTATAGAAAACTTTATGTTTACAGTATAGTATTTATATTTTTCCTTGTCATATGTATTTTCACAAAACTAACAAAATTACCAGAAAGTACTTGTTATGCATTCAATTAATATAGTCTATGATTATATGCAATCGATTATTTTAGGTGAAAATTGTAAACCATAACACTTCAAATTGTAAGCAGAAATAAAAAAGATTAAACAAATCCATTAACACTTGAGCTCTAATTGTGCGTCTCTTATACCGCCTAATATAGACCTTTTAAAAATCTTTAGCCAATAACCTAATTAAAAGTCTTTTGAAACCAGCGAGCGCTCTACATTTCTGTAAAGAATGAAAAATGTGACAATTTCTTTTTGAACACTGTACGATAACCCAACATGCCTAACATGTATTATAAAGGCGCCCATAACTCTCCAGATAATGCCTTTGTTTCAAGGAACATAGAGAGAAAGATTGTTGAAATGTAGCTTAATTGTGAAATAAAGATTATACTAGACAATAAAAGAAAACTGTGCTAGTTCTTTTTCCAAATATACTTCTAAGTATTTTCTGTATTCTTTATATATTCTACTTCCTGTAGATGTATCTGAACAGGACTGCCAAGTTTACATTACACAAAGTTTAGAAATGCACAGACAGCAGAGATGGAATCTGATTGGTTACTGTGGATAGCTACTGATGTTTTGTTAAAATTATATACGTTACTAATAGAGATGAGAGAACACACTCACCAGCTCGAGAAAATGGCATCTCCCGCCGTTTTGAATTTTGGCGGCCAGAAACAGAGCCAATCACAAGCCAGGAGACTCTGAACTCCATCCAGCATTACGTGGTTCACTTACACGTCGATAGCAGTGGTTGGCTGGCCTGATCAGGTGACCCTGGAATAGACTAGCCCCTGCCTGCGCTGCTCGCATCATTCTCTGTCTGGATGCCGTTAGGGAGAGAGCTGCTGCTGCTGCAGAGATAGCGTTAGGGTGTTATATTAGCTTACTGTTAAGCAGGAGTGAGTCTACAAGAACCCAACAGCCCTTCTTAGGGCTAGAATCCTTTTTTTTTCTTTGCTTGTGGCTGGGCTTGCTGGCACTAGTAGTGCAGCTAGTACCATATTGTGACAAATTTGCAGGGAGATTCGCGAACGTTCTATTTAGCTCTTAGTGACACACATATCCATCTCAAACACCTAAGTGGGATATTTATTAGGGGTTTGATTGTATTAGGCACAGTCTGATGCTTTTTTTCAGTTTTTTTTTTCAAAACTGAAAGTCACAGGCACAGCACAAAATCATGTTGTGTGCTGTCAGTGTAGGTGAGAAACTAGCCATACAAGAACCCAACGGGCCTTCTTAGGGCTACAATAGCATTATATATTTTATTTTTTTTATTTGCTTGTGGCTGGCCTTGCTGGCACTAGTAGTGCAGCTAGTACCATATTGTGACGAATTTGCAGGGAGACTTGCGAACGTTATATTTAGCTCTAAGTGACACACATATCCATCTCAAACACCTAAGTGGGACAATTTATTAGGGGTTTGATTGAATTAGGCACAGTCTGCCTATTTTTTATTTTTTTTTTCAAAACTGAAAGTCATCACAGGCACAGCACAAAATCATGTTGTGTGCTGTCAGTGTAGGTTAGAAACTAGCCATAGCAATAATCATCATCTTCTGTGGTTGCTGTGTGACTGTGTTGCTGTGTAAAAACCCCTCAGAGGCATCTATGCATGCTGCCCCTGCTGTTTCCTGTCCATTGCCGTGGTGTTTCCATCATTTTCTGAGGTTTCCAGGTGTTTGGCCAAGCTTCCCTGTGCAGACCCTTGGTCCCCTTGAAAAATGCTCGAGTCTACCATTGACTTCAATTTGTTATTTGAGACGAGCACTCGAGCATCGGGAAAAGTTTGTCTCGAATAATGAGCACCCGAGCATTTTAGCGCTCGCTCATCTCTAGTTACTAACTGTATCAAATGAAAAACTTTAAATTGTTTGGTTTAATTCTGACCTGATATAAGGCTAATACGCTATTGTGTAGAGATCTCTACAGAAGTTATTGTATTATGATCCGAAGTAGGATAACAATGAAAGATAACAATAAAGATAACAGGATCACATCATTAGCAGCATGTAATGATATGTCTCTCCCTTGTTTAAAAATGTCAGCCAGGACTAACCTTCAGCAGCTGACACCCAATGGTCAGCGTATGTACTTGGCCTATGGGTTATCAATCCAGCCAGCAGGAAACATAACAGCCTGTTTCTTCTTCACATCTTTGACTTATTTAAGGTCACATGAATATAACATTCAAAGTTCTTTATTCAAAGTATTGTAACTTTTTGAATCTTTCAGGAAATTGAAGGACAGAAATTTGAACCTGTCACTGTCTTGCCTTACAAGTGGGTAGTTGTTTGTAGCCCTAAATCTTCATGAGAGGTCGCATTTAAATGCAGAAGTATCTAAAAAAAAATTATATTGTGCTGTGTGATTTAAAATCTATAGGTGACTCATGTGCCTGTATTTTTAAACAGATGCTTAAATTAAGAGACTTTGTAGACTAAATAGAGGAAACGTAAAATGAACACGCTTTCAGCGACATATACTCTGACAAGTGGTTGCCTTCTTGTTGAGATGTTTTTAACAAGTGTTATTGAGTAATGGTTGCATTAGGGCTAAAAATGGAAAACGATGTGTTTTCGCAGTAAGTGTTTACACATTTCTAAAATGTAGTTTAGCATTAAAAGTTACTGGCAATTGGCACATAGTAGGAGATAAAGAATGAAAGCAATATTTTTAGTAATATTTTCCTAATAAAAATATTGTTTGCTCCGTATAGTCCTGTTTTGACTATAGTTGTAGCTAACATCAGGGGTGGAGGGTTAAATGTGAATAAGTAACCACATATCTATTTTGTTTTTCAGTTATATGTTTTTTTTAAAAGATGTCTTGTTAAACTAAATTTCTAACTTACCAAAGTCTATAAACACTTGAAGAAAGCCACAGCTTGAATTTTTGAAGAGTGAAACAAAATGATATTAAGGAATATCATGTGGTGTAAATACATAAATCTCAATCTACTCAATGTGCACAGAGGAGCATAATTGTCGCTTTAAGTGTTTGCTTCTTGCTATGTTCACAAATGCCGTTACTTATTTTTACATTCTGTTAAATATTTCTTATGTATGTCACTTTTTGTTACCTGCAGCTAGATAGCTTTGATGTATATACAATGGAGATCAAAATTAGAGAAGAATGTATGATCACTTGATTTTTTTTTAGAAATAATGTTATCTCCATTCATCAAGATATGATGGATTTTTTTGGGGCACACCATGAACATTGTTTTACAAAATTACCAAAGTTGTGACGATAATTAGAGAACATCAGTGACTGTAGCACAGAGAAAGATTTTAACCCCTTCACGCTCCGCGGCGGATATATCCGCCACGGAGCGCAGTGACTTAGCGCTCAGTGGCGGATATATCCGCCACGGCGCTTATGCCGGCTCGGCTCTGGATCAGAGCCGAACCGGCATCGGGAAACACGGGGTGCCGGCTGTAACTAATAGCCGGCACCCCAGTGTAACACCCGCGATCGTAGTTGTCTCCGATCGCGGGTGCTTAACCCGTTAGATGCCGCGGTCAGCGCGACCGCGGCATCTAACAAGTATCTGGGGGGTCTTTCCCCCACGATCGGCCCCCCCGAACCGTTTTCGGGGGGCGCCGATCGTTGCTATAGTAACTCTGGGGTCCGATCTGGGCCCCAGAGTTACTAGCAAGAATTGCCAGTAAGATGGCGTCTGTGACGTCATCTTACTGGCAAAGTGCCAGCCTATGCAAGTGCATAGGCTGACACTGATAATACTCTGCAATACATCAGTATTGCAGAATATTATCATGAACAAGCAATCAGATGATTGCTTGTTCATATCCCATGGTATAAAAGTGAAAAAGTAAAAAAAAAAAGTTATTCAATAAAAAAATAAAGTCATAAATCACTAAAAATGCCCCAAACCCCCAAAACATATAAAGAGACATATAACTCAAAAAAAAAGTCTAAATCATAACACAAACCCCACATATATAGTATCACCGCGTCCGTAACAACCCGTAGAATAAAAGTAAATCATTATTGAACCCCCATGATAAACGCCGTAAAAAAAAACTGTTATAAACCCTCCAAAAATTATGATTTTTACCTTTTCAATCCCACAAAAAATGCTATAAAATGCGACCAAAAAACCATATGTACTCAGACATGATACTGGTGCAAAGTACAACATGTCCCGCAAAAAACCAAGCCATCAACCAGCTCCGTAGCCAAAAACGTAACAAAGTTATGCCACTTGGAAGATGGCAATACAAAAATTATAGATTTTTCCCCACATTAGGGTTTTGTTTGACAAATTTAGTAAAACGTAAGAAAATATATTCATGTCTGGTATCCCCGTAATCGTATCAACCCATAGAATAAAGCTAACATGATTATTAGTCTATACGGTGAACACCAAAAAAAAAAAAAGTCAAAAATCCAGTACAGAATTGATGCTTTTCTACTCCTGCCCTCAAAAAAAGTTCCTAAATTTTCAACAATAGGTGATACCAACCCCAAAATGGTAACAATGGAAAAAGCATCTCATCCCGCAAAAAAAATGCCGTCACATGGCCCCAATAACGAAAAAGCGAAAATTTTATAGCCTTCAAAAGGGGCCAATGAGGAAACTAAAATCCTGGCAGCTGCAGCGCCCTCCTTCCCTTCTGCGCCTTGCTGTGCGCCCATAAAACAAGTCACAGCCACATGTGGGGGGTCTTTGTACTCAGGAGAAATTGCAGAACAAATTGTATGGTGGGTTTTCTCTTTTTATATTTTGGAAATGTGTAAATTTTAGTGCTAAATGAACGTATAAGGGAACAATTTGACCATTCTAAATTTCACCTCCATTTTGATTCAATTACTATGAAGATCTCAAGGGGTTAACAATCTTCGTAAAAGCTGTTTCTGATAGTTTGAGGGGTGCAGATTTGAAAATGGGTTGGTTATATAGGGGGTTTTGATGCTAAATATGTAAAATTTCATTCAAAACTGTATTTATCCCCAAAATAGTCAATTCTGAAAATCCGGAAAAGCGATATTCTATTTGTAAGCCGCGTGACGTCAAAATAAATTATCCAGACATTTCAGAAATTATGAAAATGTAAAGTAGACAAATGGGAAATGTTATTCAGCAACTTATTTAGCTGGTAAATCGATCTGCCTGAAAACGCAATGATTTAGAATTTCGAAAATGGCAAATTTTTCAAAAAATTTATCATATTTTCTTTTTTTTGTAAATAAACGCAAAACTTATCAGCCAAAATTTACCACTAAAATGAAGTACAACATGTGGGGAAAAAACAATCTCAGAATCGTTTTGATAAGTAACAGTGTTCAAAAGTTATAACCATATAAAGCGAAGCAAGTCAGAATCCAAAAAATCGGGCTGAGCCTTAAGCTGTAAAATGGCTGCGTCCTTAAGGGGTTAATAAATCAGTTACCCATAAGTAGCCTTTGCTTTAAATGACTTCAGCACATCTTTGTTCACTTTAGCCTCTCCTACTGCTCTGGTGTGATTCCAATCCAATAATCCACTCTTCTTCCTGTCACTTTTAGAATTATGTGACTATTGTGGGCTTCTTGGCAATAACTTTGTCACTAAGGATCTTCCATATCATTGGTTTAATGTTTTCTGTTTCAAGGAAGAGCTTTTCCTGTTTTGCTGTGCAGCATGTGTCATTGTCCTTTATGAATATTGCTTGCTGATTGAGTAAAGAACGCAAAGAAGGAGCCACATTTTGTTGAAAAAGCTTCTGATATACACTTGCATTCACTTAATGTAGCTGTATGAGGTCCAGCCCTTGCTGCAGAAAACATTCCCCAACCATGTCACTTCCTCCACTTCCTTTCACTGACTTCTTTACATACTTTGGGTTCAGTCTTTCCCCATTTTTTGACAAAAATAAGGTTTTCAATCAGATCCAAATAAATTAGATTTGCTTTCAACAATAAAAGAAAAAATTGGTCACTTTTCCTCTGTCCTTACAACATTCTCCTCAGCAAAGGTTAGTCTAGCCTTTTGATTCTTTCTGCTAATGAGATATTTGGTCACTGCAGTGTCCAACTGCTCTTGAACATCAAAACATTGGGGCACATTTACTTGCCCGGTCCATTCGCTTTCCAGCGGCGGCTTCTCTGACGAGCTTTCGGGTCTTCCGGAGATTCATGAAGGTCCTGCGCCCGATGTCCACCAGGTGGCGCTGCTGCGCCGAAGTCCACCGAGGTGCCCCGGAGTTCATCGTCTTCATCGTGGTGCATGTGAGTATGGTCCGTGCGACCAATTTTTTTTTTTAAATGCGTCGGTTTTTCCGAATCCATTGGGTTACCGTTCGGCCATGCCCCCCGATTTCCGTCGCGTGTATGCCAGCGCGTGTATGCCACAAACCGATCGCATGCACCAAAATCCAGGGGCAATTCATGGAAAATCGGCGCAAATCGGAAATATTTGGGTATTTTGTCGGGAAAACGTGAATCGGGCCCTTAGTAAATGACCCCCATTGTGTGATGAGACAAATCCTTACCCTGTTCAGTGCTGAATTGGCGAGCAATTCAAGCTGCAGTGCGGAAATGATTACCCATGAAAATTCTCCATATTATTGTGTCCCTCTTGCATTTGTCTTTCAAAGGTAACTAGCCTTCTTGGGTAACTTTAAGGAGTTTGTGATGTTGTAAAGATGAAATATACTGGAAATCACTGGACTTGGAATGACCAACTTTTCTTTCTATGGCTGATAGTTTGGCCCCTTTGGCCTTCATCCAGACAACCTGCTGCCAGAGGCTTTCAGCCATTTTGGAATTTCACACCATTTTTGCAGTTAGTGAAAACTGGACTGTCAGCCAAAGTAACTGCAGACGTGATGCTGGTGTATTATTTTGCACAAGTATTACAACTGCAGCCATATAATTGACTGTAGCTGTGGCTGGGCCATTAATGCTGTGAATGCTGGATTTAGCCAGCCATTTTTTTTATCTCCCAGCCAATGGCTTCTTACCTGACTTAACTACTTGAAAGGCTCTTATGCACACAAACTTTGAAAAATATTGATGTCACATATTTGTCATAATATGTGCCGTTAGTATCTGCAGATCAATTGCTAGGTAACACAATAATGGGTTACAAAGGGGTTGTAAAAATCTAACAACATAATTTGTCAGCTTGACATTGCTTTTTGTGGATCCACACAAACAGATGACATGTATGACAAATGGACTGGTTTTGGGGACAAACAGCTAAAAAAATGAAAAAAGTCAGAGAAAAGAAACGTTCATGTCTGAGTCACCTCAGAAGGGACTCTATATGCTTTATGTACCTGGAAATAAGTTAATCTGTGGGCAGTGTAGGGAACCATATGACCTCTTAGAATCCCTGCAATTTGGACATAGGAGCCCTGTTGTTCATGGCTCCAATGAAGTTCATGGCTCCACATCGTGACATGCGCAACATCAAATTGTTATAATAACATGTGATCTCAGAGGTGTGGCAGACGAGTATCCAGTCTTGTGATGTGTCCCACGTGGGCTGTCTCGGGGGGCTGGGCCCTTGCGCAGCTTCTGGATTTAGGAGCCTGGGGTGCGGGAGGATAAACCCATACTGTGAGGATCCCACATGTGTTTAGGTGATGCAATCTTTTTAGGGTAAGTTAGCCAACGTGGAGAAGATGTACACTCACTTGCCTTTTTGATAGGGCTAGGTGGTAATATGTGATGTATTGTTTAACCTATGAGATGTAAAAGAATTCTAGGTTCAGGTGCCATTTATATAATTAGTATAAGTATATAAGTATATAACATCCCATCTCTTAATCACTTAAAAAGAAGCGCATGCTATAATCACTCCCTCCCTTGTATGTTATCATGTGAGGATTGTTATATGTATGTATAAAAAATATTTTCTGGAAGATTGGTGATCCATTCTTTATACCTACATTCCTTTTTATGGATTGAACTATCTGAAAGGATCTGAGAACCACAGACTTCATGTTATTGTATCACTTGCTATAGTGTACCTGAACAATAGGATGCCCTGACTACATTGTTGTGAAATTTGAGGTTGTGCCGCTGCCCCTTTTCTCATTTTCTCTGGTAATATAGGTCAGCTCTAGGGGAGAACTCCTGTATTATAAGTCTGCTGTGGGGGTTTCCAGTATTATAGTCAGCTCTGAGGGTCTCCACTGTTATTGTCTGTTTCGAGGGTTTCCATTTTTGTAGTCTGCTTTGGGGATTTCAATTATTATAGGCTGCTCTGGGAGTCTCCATTATTACAAACATCTGTCCAGGGGTCTCAAGTTATATACGTCAGCTCTGGGGTCTCCAGTATTATTATTTCATGCTAAAGGGGATCTCCATTATTATTATTATTATTACAGGCGGTCCCCTACTTAAGGACACCCGACTTACAGACAACCCATAGTTACAGACGGACCCCTCTGCCCACTGTGACCTCTGGTGAAGCTCTCTGGATGCTTTACTATAGTCCCAGACTGCAATGATCAGCTGTAATGTGTCTGTAATGAAGCTTTATTGATAATTCTTGGTCCAATTACACCAAAAATTTTGAAACTCCAATTGTCACTGGGGCAAAAGAAAAAAAATTGTCTAGAACTTCCATTATAAAATATACAGTTTCGACTTACATACAAATTCAACTTAAGAACAAACCTCCAGACCCTATCTTGTATGTAACCCAGGGACTGCCTGTATTATTATTATCTGTTTTGGACAATTTCCTTTTTTATTATTATTATTATTATTATTAATGTCTGGCTTGAGGACTGTATTTGTCTGCTTCAGGGTCTGTATTAGGTACTGGGTTTTTGTGGTGACATTTTGTGCTATTCTGTGGTTCTTTACATTTAGGGTGCTGGTTACTAGCGTGGCCACCTGAAGTTGAGCAGTCTGACAATGCGTCAATGAGACCATTATTTACTGTCATTTACAGTCTTTACACAACATTGCACCTGTGTTGGCTATGTGATGAATGCTAGCTAATGACAGAAGGCCATACTGGACCCCAGTGCAATCCAGCAGTGTGGCAAACAAATTGCTGGCAATTCATCATGGCATAGCAAGTGTTACCTTTACCTCTTTTGTGCACCATGTAACAGATAGTACTGTTATACTAGTGCATGCAAACAGAATAGTCAGATACAGTAATCTTTATTCAAACAATATTATGAATGATGCTATACAATAAATGCTTTTTTTTAAATGTAATGGAACTTTGAGAAATATGCCAAATTTTCCCACATTTTAAAACATGATCTATGTGGAAGCAAATTATTAAATCTTCCCTGCTATATGTACCTTTTTCTAAGCTGAACTCATCAACTGTATTTTCAGGACAAAATTGCTTGTACATAATGGTGGAGAGTGGTGTTGACAGACAACAAAGATCTTTACATTCCAATGCATTTCTGACTTCTGTGCATTAAACTGCCTCCTTAGGATTCTCCCCTAATGGTTGTAGCATCCAGAATGTGTGCCTTATATTACCAAAATCAATAAAATGATTATGAAGCAAAGGAAATCCTTTGTTTCCCATTCAATATTTATTAATGTTTCTAAATGTTGCCTATTGTTTTGAATCAATATAAGCTTAATGGAACAGGATGAGAGGTACTAGACGCACACCAGCCCGGTTAGCTAACAATTTTTTGCTTTCTAAAATTTTCTTAATCTCGAAAGAAATAAATATGATCTGCACAGCAAAGTAAATAAAAGCATAATTAACCCCCTTTGTGTTACATTTATTTCTAACTCTATATAGAATAACAAATAGCCTGTTACAGAAAGTGTCCTGCAGTGCTACTTTGCTCTCATTGTGCCAAATAACATCAGTAAAAAAATCTTTATGTAGCTGTTCAACTCATAATTCATATGATAATTACAAATAAACAAGAGTGATCAAACTTGGATGCAAATAGCTATTGGTAATAAAACCCACACAGACCATAAATTTGTTCAGTCAGGACCCTATTTTAAAGCAGATTAAAACTTTAATTAACATCTCAAGACAATTAAAAAATAAAAAAAATCAATTCTCACAATGGTGTTCAGCTCTGGGCTGTCCTCTTAGTTTCCAGTTCACAAATATGCAAGATTATAAACATTATAATTGTAACCTGTACCGTTTAGCAAAGTTACTATTTCTTCTATAAATAATATATTAGATAACTATTTGAACTTATTAATCTTTAATGTTAAGTTTGTAATTGAACTCATTGCTAAACTCTGACGCCATCTTTATCTTTAATGAAAATAAATTAATATTATGAAAAAAATCAGAAATGTTATTAAATATATTGCCAAAATCACCTGCAGCACTACAAATCATGGGATTCATGTACAATACAGACATATAAGACAAAAAAGGGTAACAAATCAAATGTTAAACAACAGCATTGCAGGTGGGAGTATAAAATCTCAAGCAGATATCTGTGACACAAAAGGTTGGACATCTGAATGAAGAGACGTGGAAAACAATGCCAATGTGAAAGAGCCCTAAGAGTGTCTCATTGAGTCTAGTATGGTTTTGTTTCTCCTCTCACCATCTCTCATGTTAGTATAGAATGTTACCCAGTTTGGGGCCATCAACTTCTGCAGTTGCAATTTAGGCAAAGACAGCAGAGGGCTTCAAAAAAGGCTGTCAATTTTCTCCCTTCTGAATTGACATATGGGGGCAGATTTACTTACCCGGTCCTGTCACGTTCCAGCGGCGGGTTCTCCGTGGAGGATTTGGGTCTTCCGGCGAAGGTAGTGTGCCCGATGTCTACTAGGTGTTGCTGCAGTGCTGAAGTCCGCTGGAGTTCACCATCCATTGCTGGGTGCAGGTAAGCGCGTGTCAAGCGACCCTTTTTTAAAAAAATACAGCGGTTTTTCCGAATCCGTCGAGTTTTCTGACGGTCACGCTCCCCGATTTCCGTCGCGTGCATCCCGGCGCCGATGCACCACAATCCAATTGCGTGCGCCAAAAACTTAGGGCAATTCAGGCTGCATTACAGGTTAGTAAATGCCTCTCACTTAAATTGAATAAAGTTCTTATATTTATGCTGCAAAGAGGAAATGGATACAGGTTTGGAAAAAGGTTTCTCCAGAAGTGTTGTTAATATGCATAGAAATGTTTAATGAACTACCTTAGGGTTTCAACCCATTTCATATCTCTGTTATTTGATAATTTTTTTGCATAAGTGATTTTGAGCCAAGGCCAGTAGTGGTTCAAACATACAGAACAGGTGCAAAAAACATGGGATGTATGTTGGATCTTGTATTTAGTGATATCTTTTCACTAGACTTAAAATAAAAAGACAGACTTTCAGAAGGTCATTTTACCTGAAGATTGGTTCCAATAGCCTATGATATGTTAATTTAAAAAATGCCTTTGTACACAACATTAATAAATCCAGTGCACGTGGTGTGTCCTTGGTGGGGTGGGTGAGGGGGTGGTTCAAACGACACATGTCATCTTCTCCTCAGTCCTTCCTGTCTTCCTCTTCAATCATGCTTCTTAACATACTGTGGCGCAACTTCCTCTCGTCGATGAGGTAGCATAGCTTGCAAGTGCGGGGAGGCCACCATGCACTATGAGCCTGCCTACAAGAAACTGGGCTTGCATTGTAGTCAGTGCTAGCATCAAGAATTGATGACAGTAGGAGTGCCGGTGTGACAGAGCAAGAAGAAGAGAGCGGTGTACCTGGATGGCCCTTCTCATAAATACGCTTGTCCGCCGAGGAGACAATTCTGTTGATCGGACCTGTAAGTGCCACTATGTGACACAGCACTCAGGTATGTTACACTAAAGCTAAGGTTTTGAAATTCATATAATTGGAAAAGGGCTAAGGAGAGTTTTTCATGACTATGTTCAGATAGTCCTCTTTTTTTACCTGACAAGTTCTCTTTACATACACAATTTGCTAATGATAGCTTTCAATGGTAAATCAGCTTCCGTACACATAGAATGTGAGCAGGTTAACCAGGTTGTTTTTGTATTTTGCCACAGAAAATAATTAGAAAAAATGAATAATACACAATTTTATACATATTTAAAAATATATTTATAAGATAACTTTGAGTTCAAGGCTCCTTACTGTTCTAGTTGCTGGTTTTTGCATTTCATTAAAATGAGAAAAGCTTTAATGCAATGTGCAATAATTACCTAATGCACTTGTTTGGAAAAAATAAACTTTATTTGGAAATGGATCTGCATTTCTTAATATTTTCCATGTATGTATATGTTTTTTTTACTTTATATGTCCGCAGCATCTTCAGTGAATCTTGTTCAGGGATATGTAGTGATGAAAGGTGAAGGCAGAAGGTTGATAGTCAGAGATCTGTCCTATTTATGCGATCCATGCAGAAGCAGGAGAAACTGCAGCGACATCAAAATACATTGAACAGGAAAAACAATGGTAAACCGGCACAACACGATAGACTTCACATGGGTATGATGCCAATGCTTTTCTCCTTTATTGGCTAAAACGCCATGTACATGAGGATACAGATAGGTTGACGCGTTTCGACGGGAACCGTCTTAAGATTAAGACGGTTCCCGTCGAAACGCGTCAACCTATCTGTATCCTCATGTACATGGTGTTTTAACCAATAAAGGAGAAAAGCATTGGCATCGTACCCATGTGAAGTCTATCGTGTTGTGCCGGTTTACCATTGTTTTTCCTGTTCACGCTATATGGCTATGGATTGTTTTTTCAGAGCACCAGGAGATCTCCACAGAGAGTGTGCAGCCAAGACGGTCTGAAGGTTGGGTGAGCCGGCTTTACCTTTTTACCTTTTTCTACCTATTAGTGGAGGTTTCACTTTTTCATTGTTTGATCAAAATACATTGTTACAGACTTCAGAAATGCACCCTTTGTCACCTAAAGAAGGTGGTAGGTCATCTTACAATCTTTGGGTTGTTTCACACGCTATTTAATGAGCCGTGACTACAGGCTCATTAAATTATAACAGTGTAGCCAAAAAAAATGTAAATGTCAAATTTAAATTTTTTGCCAATTTGCTTGCTCCAAAAATATTAATAGAAAAATAAAAATACATCAAATTATTATACATAACTGTACATGGAATTGCAGAAAAAGTAATTCTTTTAAATGAAACTTAATTTTAAATGTTTTGTATGAAAACTTGAAAATTGTCTTTATCCTCCTCCTGTGGAAGCACAGCCAATAAAGGAGCCATGTCTTGTGGATCCCGCTCAGCCATGTGTATCAGTATCACCTCCAGGACGCATTAGCTGTCTAGTGCATCATTAAAAATCTCTTACTGGCTGGACAACCTTCTGCTGCACATGATTGTGAATGGTAACATAGCTTTGATGAGAAATAATGATGGCTTGGGACTCTCCATCTTGGCTCAGCAAGCACAAAACATATAGAAAAGGAGGAGTAGGAACATGACCAGTTGATGAAGAGTTTGAGGATCCCTGACTGCTGGGTAAGGGGCTGAGGAACTCTGGGAGGCATTGCCTCAGACTGCACCAATACATTTTTGCCATGGTTTTCCTCATGTTAGCTGATCCATGTGCTGCCACCATCACCTCCTACTCCCATGTATAAGCAGCAACATTGACTGACTATAGTTTTTACCCCTATGGAAGGTGCAGCAGAACTCTCATCCAAATCCGGGCTGGCCTGACTGTCCTCCAACCACTCATCTTCACTGTAAAGAAGAAAAGAGTCTGTGACAGCATCACTTGCTTGACAGTCAGAAGGAGTAGCGTAACTAGGACGCAATTTCTGGACAGATGAGGCCCTTTTCATTAGTGATACCAAGACAGTGTGGTGTCTAAAGAAGTCACTGATTCCTGGCTGCCTGACTCAGATGCAAATTGAGAAGAAGAAGAAGGCACTCCACAACTGCAGGATTGGTCGGCAGGACACATCAACTTAAAGAGACCAGCTGCTATGGATCTCTTCCATTATCAGGAACGGGCAGAGTATGCATTTTACTTTGCAATAACTGAGGGATAAACGCAATACACAGTAGCTCCACAAACTATTAGAAGTGTTAAAAATATGCAATGCATTTTGCAATAACTGAGGGTTAACACCAATATACAGTAGTTCCAAAAACAATTAAAAATTGTGAAAATGTGCACTGTATTTTGCAATAACTGAGGGAGATGGTAAACCCCAATATATAGTATTTCAAGGCACGATCAGAAACTGGCAGATTATATGCTGTATTTTGTACTAAGTGAGGGTCATATGAACCACAATATACTGTATTTCCAAGAACAAATAGAAAGTGGTAGAGTATGCACTAAATTTTCAAACATCAGAAGGGATAGTTAACGCCAATATACTGTATTTTCAAGAACAATCAGAAACTGACAGTTATGCTTACCAAATTTTCAAATCTCTATTAAAATAATCTACCATGACACACAACACAGCAAAAGATACAGATACAACAGATCCCAGCCAACAGCTTTAGCAGCAGTATGAATGTTTCACTCCCAAGGTGATCAACCTTGTCCAGCCAGCCATTTTCTCCCTGCACACAGCATCAACACCTTTCCCTAAGTTGAGTCAGTATGAAAAAAATATGATGATGCAGGGGCAGGCTTTTATAGTGGCTTTAACAGTCTGTGATTGGCTCTCAGCATGTCCGGACATGTGATGTAGTGTTCCCAACTTTTAATTTCCTAAAGCCTCCTGTAAGCTGCCATTTTTGGAAAACTTTATTTCAACTAATTATCCAGAATTTCACGTTTCTGAACCTGAAGTTAGCATCGAATTCCACTTTGTCCGAATTGATTTGCTCCTATTTTATTAGTACAGTGCATACTAGTCTATACATCATTCAGCATGTTTAGTGTAACTTCATACCTTCATAATTATAAGAAATATAAGAATTTCCAGCCATTGCTTCTTCTTGTTAAATTTTGACAGCATGTCACATATAGCTTGTCAATTTTCTTGACAAGATAATATTTTAATATATAGTTTGCTAAATTCCTCTCAATTTTGTACAAAGTTAAAATTGATGGTATATAATTTCTAGTAGATCAGAATCAATTTACAATTATTTATTATTGAAGATAGATCTGCATGTTCTCATGTCACCCAAGTTTTAATATCTAATTTTATCAGTGTGTTATTTTAACTTCTGTGACATTATGTAGCACTTTACCATTAGGAATAATGAGTGAATTACCATTTCACACATTTAATCCAGTTTATGTAAATCTACTGTATTTACAAAAGGTGTGGAAAGTGGAAGGGAAAATCCAATTGAAAACCAAGCAAAAGCCAGGAATACAAATAATTTAAGAAAGAATTAAATAAATACAAGGAACGTTAGGTCTGCCTTTCAGTGTGAAGGTTGGAAAAAAAAGACTTGGCCTTATGTGTTGCATTAGATGTGATTAAATTGACATGTCAAAATCTGATCTGTTAAAACTGTTAGCTAAATAACTTACATGGTCATCTATCGATATTGTACAGATTTGGTATCATGTTTATGGGTACCTTTATATAAAGGAATGGCTGAATGGTAATTCCACAGCCATTCCAAGCCTCAGAAACCAGTCACAATCATATGCAGTGATACTACTATGGCAGGGGACTGCAGCATACCCATTGCCAAGCAAAGGTTGATTTCCACACCATGATCTGCAGCATATAATAATTTGTCATTCCATTGCTGTGAATCAGATATCCATAGTGGATGGATGTTTCCACCGTGTATGGGACCGCCATAAATCCCATACACCACAATCCGACTGCATAATACAGTAGATTTACCACACAGAAATTATTAGAAGCAAAGCGATAGGTAATATGCCACATGTCACAAGCTATTCCCTTTTGTGTCCAGAAATTTACAGAGGTAGACATGTTTGACTGAGTAAGGTAACAGTATAGTACAGTAGAATAGTACTGTACAGTAGAAGATATTAAAACCATTCTTTTACACCAACAGCTTAAGATACAATTGTATTCTGTAGAACCAGTTCTGAGAAATTTTGAATGGTAAAGAAACATATTTTCCCCCTGTGTTTTATTCTTGAAAATAAGTAGCTTTTGACAGTTTATTAACTGTTGATACTGTCTCTATTACACATTAGATGTGTTCATATTATAAACAAAGTATTAAAAAGAAGTTTTATTTGGCATTGTATATTCTATGCTGCAAACTATTTTTGTTCACCTAACTAGACAAGTGTGGTTCATTAACTCCGATGTGAATACATTGAAGTCATTATTTTTCTATTTGACTTTAGCATTTGGAAGAAGTTTTTGCATTGCTGGATAATACAAGATCTAACAGCACATCTTCTCTAATCGGCACTTTTACTAACTGACCCATAACTTTGTTCTGCTAGCCATTCCATTACACTCATTAACTTTATAGCATTCCAAATTTTGCATTTGGAACACTGCCCAACTGAGTCTATACCTAATGGCTGGGATCCTTCCTCATTATTAATATATATGATCTTCTAACAATCAACAAAACAGTTTTTTACATTCAGATGAAATTTTGTAATGGTTTTACAAGTTGACTTTGGAAAAAGAAAACCTACTTTTTCAATTAACTGTATATTGAGTTTGACCCTTTTTCCAAAGCTCACTAGTCCTGTGATCTAAGTGTTCATTATTTCTGTAAAATTTATATTTACATTCAAAAATGTTGTTTGTTTCAATTGATTATTTAATTTGGTAGTCCTTTAAGGGTAAAGGAGTTGTAAAATAATAATTACTGAATATTGATACCACACTAAGCAATAACCAAAATACAAATAAAAACATTTTTTCTTACTCTTACAGAATTAGGAAAAACTATACCAGATATTGTTACTGAAATGGACAACTATATAATCTTACCAATTGAGGATTTCTCCATGTAAAGTATTTTACTGTTTTTAAATAACACATAAAAATTTCCTATGTCATTTTTAAAAGGTTTTTGAGGTTTATTAAACTGAAGAGAAACTAGTTAATGTGTGGCACATTACTTCCTATGGATGTGCTTAACTTGAAAATCATACTTCCTGCTTGTGATTTGGATAACTAGCTATATATGTATCTCTAGGGATTAAAAACATGAAGTCTAGTCATACTCGACTCAATAGTTTTTCCCAGTTTTTGGTGGTAAAATTAGGGGTTTCAGCTTATATTCGGGTCAGCTTATACTCGAGTATATATATATATATATATATATATATATATATGATATAGTACAACGTGTCTGGTTTGGTTGTAATAAAGGGCACGAAATATTCCTGACTTTTTAAATACCACAATATATATATATACACAGGCGGTCCCCTACTTAAGTACACCCACTTACAGACAACCCATAGTTACAGACAGACCCCTCTGACCTCTGGTGAAGCTTTCTGAATGCTTTACTATAGTCCCAGATTGCAATAATCAGCTGTAAGGTGTCTGTAATGAAGCTTTATTGATAATCCTTGGTCCCATTACAGCAAAAAATGTTTAATCTCCAATTGTCACTTGGGCCCAAAAATG
The DNA here is from genome assembly GCF_040894005.1 of Engystomops pustulosus. Classification (NCBI taxonomy): domain Eukaryota; kingdom Metazoa; phylum Chordata; class Amphibia; order Anura; family Leptodactylidae; genus Engystomops; species Engystomops pustulosus. The sequence goes on from NC_092412.1 coordinate 112,662,811, forward strand.
TTTTTGTCTGGATCTACAATTATAAAGTATACAGTTTCGACTTACATACAAATTCAACTTAAGAACAAACCTCCGGACCCTATCTTGTATGTAACCTGGGGACTGCCTGTGTATATATATATATATATATATATATATATATATATATATATATATATATATTTGATTAGGTTTGTACTAACCTGATTGCTATTTGACTACAAAGACATGTTTGTGCCTGAGGTTCTAATTCATAAATTCCTTCAAGAGGATGAGTGGTGATGGAATGGCAGCTTTGCTTGGTATCTAATACCTTTTTTCATCAATTTGGTTGTCTCCTCTATAACCAGGACTGGCATTATATGTAGGCAGGGGAGAATCTCTTCTTTCAAACGAATCTAAAATCTCTAGGTGACATGGATCCGAAGATTTTAAGGTTTAAATTGAGGATTTCGGTGCGATTATTATATCTAAAAATCACTCCCGACAGCACTTTAACACCAGACACTTTGAAACATAAATTTAGATTCATATAAAAGAGGAGACTCTCCTCTTTCATAGGAAAAAAGAAATGAGATTCTAAGTGTCATAGAACCTGAGATATAACCCTCTAAATTGAACCCCTCTTCTCCAGATTCTTAACTGTAGGCTACAGGGAGAATATACTCCACGCAGTAGCTGCTGCACCTCATAGAAAATGGAAATATTCACTTTATATGTTACTACATTCTAATAAGAGATAATATCAACTAATATTCATTTTTTATCCCTCTTTTATCCCAGAACTATCTAAGAACACACTTGCTCTCTGATTGTCTGTTATTTCGTGATTGTTTTTTTAGCAAAAGTTGAGTGATACAATGAACATTCGATCCTCTTCCCCTAATGTGGCTACATGTTAACACCACAACCCAGAACATGTCCATAAAGTTATATGTAACACCAAAACACACATGTTCCTGAATAAAGTTTTTATTTCACACCATCATCCTGTCAGTATAGGGGGGCAAGACAACCAGACAGTGAGCCCTAAGGCTGAACCCCCCCCACTGTCCCTACCTACTTGCCTCAAGACAGCTCTAGCAACTGCGGACAACCTCGGTGGCGGTCCCTATACTATGTAAGTGACACACGTAACAGGACAAGACAGACAACACAATAAGGGGTAGTCGACAAGCCAGAATCAAAACCAGAAGAATCGCAGTACAAATTCAGTGGGCAAAAAACGGTAGTCAAAAGTCAGGCAGAGGTTCGGCAACGATAACAGAAGGTACAAAGAGGTCACAGGGAAATATGGGGAGCTGGGATATCCAGGTAAGAACAAGACAATAGCCAGCACGCAATTGAGCCACTAGCTGCCTTATAAGTAAAGCTGGAGAGACAGACAAGAAGCTGATAGGACTAGTGCTGATTGGAGCTGAAATCACCTGCATCAGTCCAGCAAAGACCAGGTAACTCATTAACTGCTGGACCAAAGTCATCGGGTGTGTCCAGACTCCAAAGGCACAATTCACATTGCACATTACTGTCAGAACTTGCTGCACCACCGCAATCGGGCGTGTCAAAACCCCTGAGACACAATTCACACTGAACGGTTCTGACAGTACCCCCCCTCTTATGAGGGGCCTCAGGACCCTTAATCATTGGACCAGGCTTAGAAGGATTATGTAAATGGTACCGCCGGACCAGACGGGGCGCATGCATGTCCTTAGCAGAGACCCACGTGCGCTCCTCCGGTCCGAAACCCTTCCAGTGGACCAGATACTGTAAGGAGTCCTGTACCCAGCGGGAATTCAAAATTTTCTCCACCTCATACTCCAATTCCCCCTGGACGATGAGTGGAGCCGGAGGAGGTGAAGGCAACACCGGTGGCACATATCTTTTAAGAAGAGACTTATGAAACACAGGATGGATACGAAGAGCATTGGGTAGTTTCAACCTAAAGGTTACCGGATTAATGATTTCCACAATGGTATAAGGTCCAATATATTTGGGTGCCAGTTTCCCTGACTGCACCCTAAGTTTCAGATTTTTAGCTGAAAGCCAGACCTTCTCACCTAGTACATATTGCTGGCCAGATATACGTCTTTTATTAGCATGTCTTTGATAAGACTCTTGGGCTTTTACCAAGTTCTGATGAGCTTGGGCCCAAACTGTGCACAGTTTAGAGAAAATGGCCTCGGCTGAGGGATTAATAGATTCTGCAGAATGAACAGACGAGTACCTGGGGTTAAAACCATAATTACAGAAGAATGGTGACATCTTAATAGCACGTTGTTCATGATTGTTTATAGCAAACTCTGCTAGAGAAATGAAGTCTTTCCACTTATTCTGAGTATCAGCCACAAAACATCTTAGAAATTGCTCTAACGATTGATTGGTCCTCTCTGTCTGTCCATTTGTCTGAGGATGGAATGCAGACGAGAAGGACAGAGAGATACCTAATTTGCCACAGAACTCTCTCCAAAACCTAGCCACAAACTGGACACCCCTGTCGGAAACAACATTCTCAGGCACCCCATGAAGACGTAGAATATGATTAATAAAAAGTGTGGCGAGTGTGCGAGCGTTAGGCAGTTTACGTAGTGGAATGAGATGACACATCTTAGAAAATCTATCCACCACTACCCAAATGACTGTCTTACCCTTAGATAGTGGCAAGTCGGTAATAAAATCCATAGAAAGATGCGTCCAAGGTCTCGTAGGGACCGGTAGAGGATGTAACAGACCCTCGGGTGGCCTACGAGGGACCTTGGACCTAGCACAAACCTCACAAGCTTCGACAAAAGCCTTGACATCTCGAGCCCAAGATGGCCACCAGTAATGGCGTGAGAGCAGATACTTAGTACCTGCCACACCTGGATGACCAGACAAGACAGAACTATGAATCTCTTCAAGAACTCGGAGTCGAAGGTTAGGCGGTACATACAACAAAGAGTCTGGAGTGTTATGAGGTGCTTGACCCTGAGATTCTGCAATCAGGGTCACCAAGTCAGGTTGCAAAATAGACACTACTACCCCGGGTCTTAAAACAGTATCAGATTGAGTTCTGGGGGAACTTTCTAAATCAAAGCTACGAGACAAGGCGTCAGCCTTGATATTACGGGAACCAGGTCGGTAAGTGACTTCAAAATCGAATCTGGTAAAAAACAAAGCCCATCGGGCTTGACGTGGCGAGAGACGTTTAGCATTGTCTAGGTAAACCAGATTCTTATGATCAGTGAGTACCACCACCTTATGTTTGGCACCTTCAAGGAAATGCCTCCATTCATCAAATGCCAACTTGATGGCCAATAGTTCCCTATTACCGATATCATAGTTACATTCAGCTTGAGAGAACTTCTTTGAGAAGAACGCAATAGGTCGCAGGTTAGTGAGAGTGTCCGATCCTTGGGACAACACCGCTCCTACCCCTACCTCTGATGCGTCCACCTCCACAATAAATGGACGTTCAAAATTAGGTTGAGTCAGTACTGGGGCCTCTGAAAAACACTTACGGAGCTTGTCAAATGCTCGGATAGCCTCATGAGACCAGTTGACAAGATCTGCCCCCTTCCTGGTGAGATCAGTAAGTGGTTTGGCTATAACAGAAAACCCCTTAATAAATTTCCTATAATAATTAGCGAACCCCAGAAATCTTTGTAAGGCCTTCAAATTATTGGGACGTTCCCACTTTTCGATGGCCACCACCTTAAGGGGATCCATACGGAAGGAATTAGGGGTGACGTAGTAACCCAAAAAAGAGACCTCCTGGATACCAAACTGACATTTAGACAACTTAGCAAACAGACTGTTTTGTCTAAGCAGTTCCATCACTACCCGAACATGTTTTATGTGTGAAGCCCAGTCGGGAGAAAAAATCAAAATGTCATCTAAGTAGACCACAAGAAAACGACCTAGATGCTGACGAAATATATCATTCACAAAATGTTGAAAGACCGCCGGGGCATTGCATAAACCGAAAGGCATCACTAGATATTCAAAATGACCCTCTGGTGTATTGAAAGCGGTCTTCCATTCATCACCCTCTCTGATTCTAATCAAATTGTAAGCCCCTCGCAAGTCTATCTTGGAAAACCATTTGGCCCCCACAATTTGGTTAAATAAGTCAGGAATCAGGGGTAGAGGGTGTTGATTCTTAACAGTGATTCTGTTAAGTTGTCGATAATCTATACAGGGTCGTAATCCCCCATCCTTCTTTCCCACAAAAAAGAACCCTGCTCCCAATGGGGAGGAAGATGGGCGAATGTGACCCTTCTGGAGACTTTCCTTAATGTACTCCCGCATAGCCTCCCTTTCTGGACAAGACAAGTTAAAAATACGACCTCGAGGAAACTTGGCACCGGGAATTAATTCAATGGTACAGTCGTATGGTCTGTGTGGCGGCAATCCGTCCACAGCTTTTTCATCAAATACATCCGCATAATCGGACAAAAAACTCGGAATACCCTCTTCCATGGAAGAGCACTCAGCAAAAGAAACCACCTCACAATGGGAGTCACATTCAGTACCCCATTTTACCAGTTCCCGGTTTGCCCAATCAAAAACAGGATTGTGCTTCTCCAACCAAGGCAAACCTAAGATCACATCAGACGACAGGTTATGCAGACACAAAAACTTCATACGTTCCACATGAACTGCCCCCACCTTAACCTCAAGGCAGGGAGTGATGTAACGTATATCCCCCTGAGCAAAGGGGGCTGAGTCTGCTCCTGTGACATTAACAGGAGATTGGAGCAGAAGGGGACACACCTCTAGACCGGAAAAGAACATAGGGTTAACAAAATTAGCAGAAGACCCCGAGTCAATCTGAGCATAACCAGAGATGTTTCTCCCTCCCAAAGACAATGAAATAGGCAATAATAACTTATTCTTATTGGTGAAGGTTACCTGTTCGCCTGAGTGACCCCCTCGATAGTCACTCAGGCGTAGAAGTTTTCCGGCGGTGGTCCAGGAAGGGATGGACATTGCCGGACTCGATGTCCTGCTTTCCCACAGTAGAAACATAAGTTGTTCAACACACGATATGCACGTCTGGTCTTGGCATCAGTAGAATCCACTTGCATAGGTTCCTCTGATGGGGGTATAGCAGAAGGGGAAGGACTAGGGTTGGTAACACGAATAGGTGAAGGTCTAAAAGCGTCTGATGTACCTCTCTCCTTTAGCCTGTCTCTCAAGCGTCTGTCAACTCGGATAGCTAATGTCATGTTATCCTCAAGGGAACTAGGAGTGGGATAAGCTACCAACAGATCCTTCAACCGATCATTCAGTCCGACACGAAACTGAAATCGGAGTGCCGAGTCATTCCAAGTGGAGGGACCACTCCACTGCCTAAACTCCGAGCAATATTCCTCCACAGGACGTCTACCCTGCCTCAGACCTGTCAAGTGACGTTCAGCATTAGCTGCACTATCCGGGTCATCATACAGTAGCCCTAGGGCCTGAAAAAACCCATCCACCGTCTGCAACTCAGGAGAACTAGGAGGTAACGAGAAAGCCCATTCCTGTGGTGACCCCTGGAGTAGAGACATAACTATGCCCACCTTCTGGACCTCATCCCCAGAAGAGCGGGGGCGCAATCTAAAAAACAATTTACACCCCTCCCGAAATGCACAGAATCTCTTTCTATCCCCACTGAACTTATCTGGGAGTTGTACAGGTGGCTCAGGTGGTGCTGGGGAAGCCATGGTAAACTGACGTGGGGCCGTCTCCTGCTCATGAAGCCGAACAGCTAGTTCCTGCACCATGGTGTTGATTTGCTGCATCTGTTCCACAATATTTGTCAACGCAGTACTGCTGTCCATGACAGCGACAGTATATTGGGCTGGCTATTCTGTCAGTATAGGGGGGCAAGACAACCAGACAGTGAGCCCTAAGGCTGAACCCCCCCCACTGTCCCTACCTACTTGCCTCAAGACAGCTCTAGCAACTGCGGACAACCTCGGTGGCGGTCCCTATACTATGTAAGTGACACACGTAACAGGACAAGACAGACAACACAATAAGGGGTAGTCGACAAGCCAGAATCAAAACCAGAAGAATCGCAGTACAAATTCAGTGGGCAAAAAACGGTAGTCAAAAGTCAGGCAGAGGTTCGGCAACGATAACAGAAGGTACAAAGAGGTCACAGGGAAATATGGGGAGCTGGGATATCCAGGTAAGAACAAGACAATAGCCAGCACGCAATTGAGCCACTAGCTGCCTTATAAGTAAAGCTGGAGAGACAGACAAGAAGCTGATAGGACTAGTGCTGATTGGAGCTGAAATCACCTGCATCAGTCCAGCAAAGACCAGGTAACTCATTAACTGCTGGACCAAAGTCATCGGGTGTGTCCAGACTCCAAAGGCACAATTCACATTGCACATTACTGTCAGAACTTGCTGCACCACCGCAATCGGGCGTGTCAAAACCCCTGAGACACAATTCACACTGAACGGTTCTGACACATCCATTATTTACATTTATTCCATTTATGTACATATTTTAGAGGACATTTTGAATTTTCATGCAATGTTTGCATTTTTTTGCTGTTTGCTGCAAAGTTGCATGAAGGTGGTAGTGTGCATGAATTAAAAAGTTATTCTTGTTTTCATGGTAGATTCTGGGAAAAAAATAGATTTTAACAGAATAGGAGCTTTTTATTTTGTGCGTTATATATTTTTAAACTCATTTTTGAATAGCAACCAAATATGTCATAGTTTTTGTTTTAGCATTTTTGGGAGAGTAAATTCTTGATGTTGTGTATTGTGGTATATAATAATCTGCACATTTTGTGTTTATATATATATATAGATATTGTGATAAGGCACAGGGTATCGTGGTTGAGGGCCGATAAGTGTCACCGAGGTGCCTGGTCTCAGTGAAGTAAGCCGCTAATCTTTGTCAGGAACCTTAGGTAAAATAAAGATAAATGACCCCTCCGGTTTGTATTTCTGAAGTAAATTCTATATGGACCAAAGAAAAATGTAAATATAGTGCTTTAAAACTCAACTCTCCAAATGGTAGTACTGTCTACAAGCCAAGAAATGACGCTCTGCAGGAAGAAAAAGTTGCATCTCGAGAATAGGTATTCTGATCTGACAAAAATTTAAAACATTGCTGTTAATTAGCATTTAAAAACAGTGAAGAAAAAAATTATTGGATAAAATAAAGAAGTGTTATAAAAGCATTTCAGATAGTCAATTGTTATTCATATTGGTTTGAGCTGCTAATGAGAACAGAGCTTATGCTACCGTTGTAAGGATACAATAATAAATGCATAGAATAAAACTTTACCTTTAATATTCCTCAATAAAATTGCCCATCTGGCAAAAAAGTCACAAAGTAAGCATCCTACCATAGATATCAAGCTTACCTAGTGATACAGAATATTGCACATAACTGTCCTGGCAGTAAGACTTCACACTAAACAGTTTCCTATTTCTATGGGATGTAGAACAATTGCCACATAACCCTTAAAGGTCAATACCACATTAGATATTATGGAGATATTTGACAGAGGTCAAAATAAAGGCTAGGTCTCACCAGTTTTAGATTGGTGGACTTGTGGCCGGAGGGATCCAATACAGAAAAGAATTCCCTACATATGGTTCGTATCCTAACCCCGTGGTATAGCTCCCTCCCTGACAAGGGCTGTCCCAACTCTGCCCCTAGTAATGACTATTGTACCCTAATACTGCAGTGTGTGCTATCTTAAGATTTCCTACATGTTTCATGTATCGATGCAATTATCAGGGGAAGAAATGTACAGGGGTCATTTATCTTAGAATTGTCTCCTTTTTTCTTTTATTTTTGCAACTTTTTTTATGGCACATTTGATATATTTGCGCCTAAAGTCCTGACCATGTCTAGGAAAAACTTTAGGAGAAGTTGAAGAAGAGTTTGACACTTTTGTGTGACTTTTTAATAAAAAGTCGCAAAAACCCTATAGGCACAGCTGACTGATTTATCAACCTCTAAGATCAATCCATAAGTCCAAAAGTTGGAAAAAAGAAGAAAAGATAGGCACAAATGTACCAACTAAAGATAAATGACCCCCATAGTATTTCCAACTGCCTGAGGTTCCTCTGCCAAAAAAACCCAGTCCGGTGCTGTAATACTAAAGGCAAGCGATGGCTCACATATGAATAGTATTAGAATGGGTTGTGGCTTGTCTAGTACTAGACATGTAAGGATGGTCACTAGGTTGGTTAGCGCAGGCTTTGTTAAGATGACTGCCAAAAAAGCTATTGCCCACAACATTTAAAGAATGATTTGGGTAGAGGATGGATTGGAGTTCAGCCGAACCTGCCAGACTTGAATACTAATGGGTCCACTCATTACTAGTTTTGGTAAAGAATTTGACATAGATAAGAGTTTCCCAGAAAAATGCTATACTGATCATGTATTAAACAAATATTTATGCAGAAATCCTTTTTAGACTGCCCAATCTAACAACAATTTATTTTTGTTGCCTCCCTCTTAACCCCTTCCCGACATTTGACGTAATATTACTGCATCGCGGGAGGTGTGTTCCTGCAAAATGCAGTACTATTACATCATGCTTCTGGCACCAGCACCGGCGCCAGAAGCTGCAGGTGTCAGCTATATATTATAGCCGACACCTGCCTCTAACACCCGCGATCGGAGATTTCTCCGATCGCGGGTGTTAACCCCTGACACGCCGCAGTCGCGCTGACCGCGGCGTGCAAGGGGCATTTCAGAAGAATCGGACCAACCCGCGGCGCTTACCGGGGGGGTCCGCTGCTCCGATCGCAGCCCCGGGACTGCCGATGCCCGGGGCTGCGTGATCCTCCTTCCTGTAGCCGGGTTCCTGCCTCCTTACAGGACCCGGCTGTAACACACTGAGCATGCGCAGCATGCTCAGTGTGTAACATTACACAGTGTAATACATCTGTATTACACTGTGTAATGTGAAAAAGAGCTTGAACAAGTGATCAGTGGATCACTTGTTCAAGCTAACCTGTAAAAGTTAATAAAAATGTTAAAAACATTACATAAAATAATTTTTTAATAAAATAATTAATTAAATAAAGTTAGAGTCCCCTAAACACAAATATTCCCTATACACATGCAATAAAGTGAAAAAAAACACAAAATCGCCAAAAAACCCCACATTTGGTATCACCGCGTCCGTAACAATCCGTACAATAACTCAGAAACATTATTGGACCCGCTCGGTGAACGCCGTAAAAACAAAACCCGAAAAACACGCCAAAAATGTACATTTTTCATAAAATCTCTACACAAAAATGTTCTAAAAAGTGATCAAAAAAAGTTATGTGCGCAAAAATGGAACCACTGAAAAGAACAACTCAACACGTAAAAAATAAGCCCTAAACTAGCTCTGTCAACCAAAAAATGTTAAAGTTACGTCTCCGAAAAGATGGCGATGCAAAAACAAATGAGATTTCCTCTATATTAGTTTTTATCCAGTAAAATTGTAAAAATAAATGAGAAACTATATAAATGAGGTATCACCGTAATTGTAGTGACCTATAGAATGAAGATAATATAATATTTTTAGTGTACGGTGTACGACTCACAAAAAATACGAAAAGAAAGTAAACCAAAATTGACAATTTTCTTTTTACCCATACATTCAAGAGTTAATAAAATCTCATCAATAAGCTAATGACCCACTAAAATGAAGTATTTGTAAAGTGCATCTCATGTCGCAGAAAATAAGCCCTTATATGTCCAAATTGCCAAAAAAATAAAGATTGTATAGCCAATAAAAAGTGACAATGCATAATCTGCTCTGAATGGCACAGCTTCCCTTCGATGCCCTGGTGTGTGCCCATACAGCAGGTTACCACCACATATGGGGTATTGTTATACACGGGAGAGATTGGGTATCAAATTTTGTGACTTGAAACCTGAGCAGGTCCCTCAATAGCAGGATTTTGCGTTTTTTATGAAAATGTGAAAAATCGCACCTAACGTTCAAAGGCCCATAACATCCTACAAAAATAAGAGTATATGGAAAAAGTAGAACATTTTGAGGTTCAAAAGTCAAAAATTTTTCAAAATTTTCACCAAATATCTGATTTTCTCATAAATAAATGCAAAACATGCCACCAAATTTTTTCAAATAACCTGAAGTACGATGTTTAAAATCACTTGGATATGTTAAAGCGTTCCAAAGTTATAACCACTTATAGTGACACAGGGCAGATTTGAAAAAATGGGCCGTGTCAGGAAGGTAAAAAGTGGCTTCAGCCTTAAGGGGTTAAAGATGATTTTCCTATATCATTGATGTTATTAAATGCAACTTAGCTATTCTTTACCAAGATGCATTCACTAAATCAACCTTGCAACAAGGTGTTTGTTTTGTCTCTAAAAGAACCAAAACAGTTGGCAATTGTGTATACCCAAATATGCATATGAACAAGACATTGACCTCTGTTTTTTCTGCTTGATTAACAGTCTTAGGTAATTAGAGATGTCGTTATGACAGATGTCCCATCTGCAAACATATGACTATTACATCCTCCTTTTCTAGTTCTGCAACTAACAAAGCTTACAAAATAAAAAATGTAACAATGTAAATGGCAAAAGTGATTATGAGGTTTATTTTGTTATTTGAACGCAGTGACATATCCAATATGCTGCTTGCATCACCCATAAACTAAAAACAATAATATGGGAGCACATTTGTGATACTTCTTCTGTTCAGAGACGTAAAAGTTCAATGTTACTAAACACTTCAAAAGCTGTAATTGTTTATTTTCACATGTCAGTATGTGCTATTTACACATTCTCCCCTCCCAAAGGAGTAAGATATTGGCGAAAATTCCTCTAAATAGTAGTTCTCCAGACAACTAACAATTTGCTATTTGATTTGCTACATTTCTATTAAAATGTTTTTAATAATATATACTGTATGTTAATGCATGTGTCTATATTGTTGGTGCTGTTATCATACTGTTCTTGTTTTTTGTCCCTTCTTCTCCCCACCTAGCATAAGAAGGGTTCACGGTTCTCATTTGGAGGTAACACCAATATGAATAAGGAAATATTTAATACAAAACATGTAATTGGGGCTTCTATTGCAATTTTTTATTTTGTCCATTATTTTTTTCTTTATGGTTATTAAACTGCAATCTGAAACCTATTAAATATGTTTTCCTTTATTGTTGGATCAGGATACCTATGCTGGAGATTTACTTTTTCTTTCCAAATTCTATGTAGAGACTTTGGATTCTTGGGCTTTTCTAGTAAGTTTCAAAGGCTTGACTTTAGGACAGATTATAGCTAAACTGCGTATGTGAATGTATAATTGTGTGTCATGTCAGATATTGAAGGTGCATGTGTTAATATTACATTCACATTTTTGTGTGAGTTCTGCATGCCTTTTTATAGCAATATAAAAATATAGAATTGAATATGAATTTCTTTTCCTTTTTTTTTGGTCTTCATTTATGTCTTTCATTCTGAATATCTCCAGAAAAAAACAACAGCATTTCAGTTTTCAAACATTTGCATTAAGAAGATTGAAGAATTTTCAATAATTGCCAACAATATTTTGTCTCTTTCTACCTTACCATGACTGTTACATATAAATCTTATATCGAAGTTAAAGATTCAGTTTCATTGACAGAAACACTTTTCTTTACATTTTTCCACTTGACTAAACATAACATTCTTGCTAAAATATTCTACAGAACATATAACATAATTCTAACCCTTCCCAAAGCTATTTTAATTTGAGGTCAAACACCTTCTTACTAATTTTATTTCCTAATAAACTTGAAAAAGAGGTTATAAAAAGTTTATGAGCTTCATCCTGAATAGTCTCAACAGTTTCCCTGCTGTATTTCCAGACAACATGTACAATATATAGCAAGGATGAATGTCTTGAAAGTTTGCAATTCACCGTGTTTTTTTTAAAACCCCTAAATAGCAAATAGAATTACTTGCCAGAAGCACATAGATATAGATTGCGGAAATGAAAAACATACTTTCTTCTCATAATTTTCCCAGAAACAAGATTATTTCAAAAACGGTATATGTTTAATTATTTGCCTACACTCTGTTACAAAGCTAAAACTGAAATTAACATCATAAATTAAATAGATTTTCATTAAAAGCCTGCTTGAGCCCAATATGACAAAAGTTTATGTTTAAAGAAAAATCTTATAATAAGTAGAAAATTTTAAATTCAGTTGAAGATGACTATATATGAAACTCGCAAGTTGAAATGAAATAATTATTTGATTCTTGTTCTATTTTAAGGTACACTTATGCTGTAGGAGATTATAATCATATTGTGAAATTCTGTGGATTCTGTTTTGTAAAACATTATAATAAAAACAATTCCCATTTCAAGAAACAGATATTACATCTACAAAATCATCCAGAACCTATTAAATAAAGTTCATTCAAGTAATGGCACATAGTGATTGATTATTCAGTGCTTACAAATATGTCAACAGATACATGAACTAGTGAAGTTATTACATGAAATACCTTGAAGTATAAAGGTATCAAATTCACACACACACACACATATATTCATTTTCTACTGTACTCTACTGAACAATATTTATATAACCACTAAGCTAATGTAATTATCCTAAGACCTCGTACACTTACACAAACAATTTAAGAATCTTCAAAAATGTTCTAAGGAGTAAGGTTTCATGAAAAATAGATACATTGGGTGGGGAAGGGGGTTTATCTTGATTTGTATGCCTGAAAACAGGCATATGAGCCATGGTCTGGGAATTGCAACTATGCCACCCTCTACATAGGTTGGATGGGAAGGGAATGGTGCAGAGCCAAGCTCTTGGCTTGTCCAGAGCAGGAATACCCAGCACCTACACACTAGCTATGCCTTGAGCCAGATTCAAGTGCAGGCTAAAGTGCAGTTCTACCCCAGACAGGACCTGGGGTACAACTGAGCCAGAGTGTATGATTCATAGATCAGGTGGTTGCTAAGAGCGGTGTTTGAATTATAGGCTGGCGCATCATGATACATAACCCAATAACCATGCTAACAGCTAGAGATGGCACATGACAGCTTTAACAATGTCTCTTCAGTATTATTAGTCTTGTCACACTGGACCAGTGATGAAATCATGTCCATTGTGCATGTGATGGTTGAACCAATCATTGAACTCTGTGGTGAATTGTTATTCATTTAGAAACGACTGATGCGGCTAAGAATTGCTTTAGTGGTCATGTGCACAACGAACATGACATTACCAATTACAGTCTGATAGGACCCTAAGCAACACAGACTAAAAGCTGTTAACAGACCCAAGCAAAACATGATGCAATGATCTTACAGAGGGTTTTGTTGTTGTCCATCAATCTATGTGGAGTTATGAAAAAGTTGAAAAAGTTCACCCGCATACGCAGGATTGGGCATTCCATTTAATTCTCCCTGAGGTCAGAGCCAAAAATTACAAAAATACCCAAGTTCTAGACCTTAGACTCGGCAGGGCTCAGCAGGCTGAATGTTCAGTTATAAGACAATATAATTAGGGGGAAAAATGTTGTTGTTGTTTGGAAGGCACAAAAATAGAAAAAAATATTTGAAAAGAGAGCTTACCTGACGAAATATTAAGTCACTCTCCACTGCTCGGACAAAAACTGAGTCAGGGTCGGTCCACAAATTACACAAAAAAAAGTAAAAAAGATTCCAGCAGTGTATAGCTATGTCGAAAAATTTATGAAAAAACACTTTAGTATTCCATCATTAAAAATGTGGTATGGCAACAGTGCTAAAAATATACATATATGAAATCAAATCTAGACAGATTCTTAATCATAGCCATACACTGCTGGATTTTTTTTTCTTTGTTGTTTGGAAGGGTTGGGAAGAAATTGTCTCTTCTTTCTTTAAAACAATGTGGCAGTATAATTTAAATTTGCTAAATTGGATTATAACAAATGACAAGTCTACAAGACAGCTGTAACATCTGTGCTGGCATCATAAGTAAGTTGGTATGGCTAAGGATGTTACATATCCAGTTGGAACAGGGGTTAATGCTTGCTGGGCAGCTTTATTGATTTGCACCAAACAAGGGGCGTAACTACAGCAGTAGCAGCCATAGCAGTGTTAGGGTGCCCCGGTATCTGACCTAACACACTAAAGAATGTGAATGTTCACCATTCAACATTTTTTTTCCTGAACTTGCCTTACGGCAGGTATCTTATACCAGCTTTTTAACATGTCTTCAAAACTCTTTAGATGTCTTTTGCTCATTACTTTTATTAAACTGCTTAGAAACCTTCACACATGTGGCACCTGAGGTTAATGTTTGGAGTAGACTTGTGAGTTTTTACAAAAACATATATTTGTCTTCTCTTTTATTTACATAGATGCAGAAAAAAAGTAAGCCTTCACCCTAGCATAATAAGTAATATATAGAAAGCATATCAAAATTAGCACAAGTAAAGTTAGCTCTGTAATAGGGTTTGTCCAAGATAAATGAAGGATCAAAGGAAGCAGTACTCCAATGAAGTATAAATGGCTATGATCGGGATGACCAAAGAGTCGTGCTAATTTTGATCTGCTTTCTATATGTTCTATGTACTATGGTGAAGGCTTACACATTTTATGAAAATAAAAGAGAATAAATATATACTCATTGGTGTGTTCTTTGCTATTTAATTGCTCTAACTGGAGTAGGAATCCTACATTCGCACCACTTGCATCTGAGTGTGCAGTATCCCTTGGTTCACAAAGTTTTTCACTAAAAAGTCACAAACAGTTTCAAATTTGGTGCAAGTAGTTCCAATGTTTTTCCTGCACCACTGGGGGAGTTCGGTGGTGGCCCTAAATCTACAGCTCCAAGTTCCTAAGTTCCACTTCAGATATCAGTCTAAAATATCTGGTGATATACATGATATATCTGGAGTATTTAGACTGAAGGGAAAAGTGGAGTGGGTTTGCAAAAAGTTGCTAATCCCCCCCCCGCCTCCCAGTACATAGTCAGCCCTCTACCCCCAGAATATAGCCAGCCAGCCCATGCCCCCTAGTATGTAGCCAGCCAGCCCATGACCCCTTGTATGTAACCAGCCAGCCCTAGTATATAGACAGCCAGCCCATGCCCCCATTATATAGGCAGCCAGTCCATGCCCCCTAGTATATAGCCAGCCAGCCCATGACCCCTAGTATGTAGCCAGCCAGCCCATGACCCCTAGTATGTAACCAGCCAGCCCTAGTATACAGACAGCCAGCCCATGCCCCCATTATTTAGGCAGCCAGTCCATGGCCCCCAGTATATAGCCAGCTAGCCCATGCCCCCTAGTATGTAGCCAGCAAGCCAGCCCATGCCCCCATTTATATAAGCAGCCAGCCCATTCCTCCTAGTATATAGCCAGCCCATGCCCCCTAGTAAATAGCTGGCCAGCCCATGCTCTCAGTATGCCTAGCCTATAAAAAAATAAACTCATTACTCACCTTTCCCTGCATGTCTTCTTTATTCCTGTGTGCTGGCAGTGACAACGCCCTGCATGCTGGTCGTGCACACACTTTAATGTCAGCCGCTTGATGACATCATAGTGTGGGCACTGCCATCGTGCATGGACCTGTCGCTACCGGTGCACACAATATGTCGAAGCACAACAATGAAGAAGAACAAGCAAGAAAACCACCTGTGGGGTGTTGGAAAGGTGAATATTGAGTTTATCTTTATATAGACTCGTTTATAAGTTGGGTTTTATTTTCAGCACATTTTTGTGCTGAAAAACTCGGCTTATACTCAAGTATAAACAGTACCTATTAAAATTTACATTAAAACTGAAATAGATAAGAGCTGCGGCTAGTCTGTATTATAAGTTTCTTTAATTTCTCTAAATTGCACTGCTAGAATAGTTCTTCATCCTTTGATAGTAGTTTTCTTTTTGTTAGTCTGAAGATGTTCTGCAGGTTGTTTATACTTTGCTTTAGTGAGGAATGTACTGATCACATGATTAGCATTAGGGAAATTACCTGCTCCAATAAGACAGCAAGGAAAGGAAAAGTGGAGATTTCATGAAAAATTGAGACTCTGGCCTTTGAGTCACATATCAAGTTATTGTACTGGTATAAATATTTGCTTCTTTTTTAATAAACTGGAGTCACTCTTTCATAGCACTACTGGTCTCAGAGTGTCTGATTCTCTAACTGGCTGTTTATCCTGATACCCTAAAAGCCATAAAGAAACAAAGATGCTATGGCCCAATTGGGATCACATCTAGTAAGAAAACCTAAATATGCTTTTGTTTTTACACTGACTTATAGAAAAATACTACCATGTTCTTTATATTGTGTATCAAGCATTGTAATTCAAGAAGAAGTGGCTAAATTGCTTTTTTATTCCAACGAAATGCTGACTACATTTTATTCTTATAAAATAAAAATGTTGCCAAGATAATACACCAAGGGGGAGATTTATCATTAGGCAAGATTTTGCACAGATGCCTATGGGGCACATTTACTAAGGGCTTTGCGATGCACTTTTTTCAGACTGTGCCTGTTCTTCAATGTTAAAATGGCTTGCACAGTTATTTAAAGGAAACCTACCACATGAAATAGTAGGTGTAAGCTGCAAATACCGAGCACCAGCTCAGGGTGAGCTGGTGCTGGAGCTTATTTTCGTTAGTGCCATAAACCGCTGTATCGTGGTTTAAACACTTTAAAATCTTTATATCTGAAGCAGCTTCGGCACACCAAGCTACATAGGAAGTGCCGGAGAGCCAGTGACGTCACGCGCGCACGGTCACACGCATGGTACACCAAAGCTGCTTCAGATATAAAGATTAAAAAGTGTTTAAACCGTGATACAGCGGTTTATGACACTAACAAAAATAAGCTCTGGCACCAGCTCACCCTGAGATGGTGCTCGGTATTTGCAGCTTACACCTACTATATCATGTGGTAGGTTTCCTTTAAGTAGTAGGTGCGCTGTGATTGTGTCGCACGCAAACCCTTTTTGTGGCACAGCTGCGCTGGCTTCCATGTGATTCAATTTTTGATGCGAGTCTCAGCTGTGTGTGCTGTGTGAGAATAGACTACAACAGCCACAAGAATATTTAATATCTGCTCAATTTCCGCCTTTTTTTGACATTTTTGCACAGGAAATTCGTAGATACCTCAAATCTTAAAATGGAGCAAAAACTTTATAATTGAGCAATTTTTCTGCCATGAGCTCGGTTTTCTGTATTTCACTGCATTTATGTTCCTATCACTGCTGCTATATTTGCAGCATTTTTTTTTAAACTTGCGCTTATGTTGACGCTAAAATGCACCTACTCTATGTTGGCTTACAGAGCACGGGCCAGCTGTCCGAGGCCAGCAATGCTAACTGCACGTTTGGCCTACAGGACCATGCCTGCTGTGGACTACTTCAGATTTAAAAGATAACGTTGAGGGCCAGCATTTTAATAACAAATAAAATGGTCAACCAGTGTGTGTCTGCATTTTTGTTTCAATAAAACTTTCTATTTGTTAATAAAAGTGTGCTTTTTTTCTTCATGATACTCTTCATAGTTTTCCATGGTAGTGGAACTGTCAAGTTGACGGTGCTTATTATTCACCTTTTTTTTGGCAAATTCACAATAATGAAAATACCATGACTACAGTACCCACCTCTACCAGGGGTGGTGGGAAGAGCCGGGTACAAACCAGTAGCTGACCCTCTATAGATGGTCAGGTAGTGGGGTGGCTGCAGGCTGTTATTGTTGCGCCAGAATAGCGCCCTGCAAGGTCTCTATCGATGGAACTGTAGTGCTTTTCAAATTTCTAGTTAGTGGTAGTTTCACCATGTTTAAGATTTTACAATATATTATTTTTGTGGGCACACAAAGTTTTGGGAAGTCTAGGGATAATAAAGCTATAGCTAAGGATTCACAAACACTCTTTTTTGCAAGAGAGGAGAGCAGGTGAAACACCCCTGACCAGTATTGTTTGATGTTCTGACACCCCCTTAAAGAGTGGGCTGAACCTGACTGCAACTTGTCTGAAACTTGTGGATATATTTTATGAAGAACCGATGGAGTTTTATACCACCCTAGTATCGTTTTAGTTGAGGTTTCTACATGTTTGCTACATTTCAGGGCTTTATGAGTGAGTGCAAGGGACTGTGTCATTTCTTATACCTCAATCTGTCTATTTAAAATGAGAGATGATATTGTACAAAGGTTTAAAGCCCTGCTGAGGTTTGCCTATCTGATTAAGTAATTGCTGAAAATATAATTGAGGTGGTCTCTTATGATGGTTGATAACGTGTTGTAATTAAAGTTTGGTGTAATTGTCAATTGAGGGAAAGCTGAGTAGTTGCTGGATGTTATGTGGTCCCTTGACTCTCCATTGGAATGCAGTAAAGTCAGGAGTAGGGAGCAAGGGCCACTGCCTCAGCTTGAAAACGGCATACATTTGCAATGCGGGTCTTATAGCCTTTGTACCTTGTGTCAGTTCTCACCGGGGGTGCTCAGACTATGGTGTAGCAGTATTATCTTCTTATACTCAGTAGAAATGGAAAAAGTCGGCACTCTCCGGCACTCACCGTCCTGAAGAAAAGTCTTTATTTCATCTCTTCATAAAAGACATACAAGCGACACAGAAAGGGGTAAAACATGCAGGGGATAAAGTGCGTGAAGGACGACTCGTTTCGTGCTACTCAAAGCGCTTCATCTTGCCTCACCTGTGATTAGTGGGCTGTTTAACCCATTCACTTTGAGTAAAGCAAATTTAACTACAATATTGAATGTAGTGGTGATACACAATAATATCTAAGCAACATTCTCTCTGTTTGTTGGGGCCTATGATGCTAATACTACTTTCCCTGTGAGCCTGTGTGAGCCTGGATGCAGTGGGGGGAAGGGAAGGTGGGGAAAACAGTCATAACTGTATGAGTAGAACGTTAGTTGAAAAGGATAGGAACCACCATAAGAGTAGCAGAGCTGATCCTGCAGAGGCTTGTTAGTGTGAGCTCATGGTCACTATGGGTTCCAGTGATGGCTGAGATGCGTAGGTAGCTGCATAAGGATCAGCGCCATTTTGGCCCACACCCACTTATTAAGAGATGTGAAAATATTAAGAGACTCATAAATGAGTTTATGAATTCACAAAACATAGATGAAAAAAATTAATTAGCCAAGGCATATTATAGAGATTTTACCTTGGATATAGTAAAAAGCAGGATATGGGAATATATCTTTGGGCATACACTCTTATAATTTCAATCCCCTAGTTATGTTTACAATATAAAGATCATATTTAACCCCCTGCTTTACAAATTCACCTTGTTTTATTGCTGTTTAGCTCCTATTACTCAGTGATGGTTAGTGTAAGTTTCTAGAGTGTGGTCGGGGACTCTCTAAGCAGATACATTGGGGCAGATTTACTTACCCGGTCCTGTCGTGATCCAGCGGCGTGTTCTCAGTTGAGGATTCGGATCTTCCGGGGATTCACTAAGATAGTGCGCCCGATGTCCACCAGGTGTTGCTGCTGCGCTGAGGTCCGTCGGAGTTCGCTGGAGTTCCCGATCATATTCCTGGTGCAGGTAAGCGCGTGTCAAGCGACAATTTTTTTAAAAAAAATTCCACGGTTTTTCCGAATCTGTCGATTTCCTTTGCATAAAAGGAAATCGGTAATTTTCGCGGAACCCGGCGAAAAATTGCGATTCGGGCCCTTAGTAAATGACCCCCCATTATGTTCCCTCTAGTGCTATGAGATATAGTGTGCTGAAAATGTGGTTAGATTATCAGGGTCTAGGTTTTTCCACACTTTCATTTAACTTCTGAACATTTTACTAGTATCTGACACATTGGAAGAGAGATGAGAACACACAATTACATTCTTAGCTCTGCTACATCTCAGCGACACATACACTATCAGATCTGTTATGCCTCCCTCCCTTTCCCCTGGATAAAGAACTTATATGCCTGTAGTTTTAAGATCTTCTCACGCTGTGATGTTTGCAGGAAGTCAGTGTGTGTCTTTGTTTGTGAGCTCATCCTGGAATGCAAGGGTGGGATCTAGAGGCAGAGAACAGGGAAGAGCTCAGCGTCCAATGGCTGCGGACCCTAAAGTCAGAACATACAAGGTCGGAAACCAGGGGAACATGAAATTGTGTACACAAAGACTGATAGAGACAGGTTGGAATTATATCTGTCAAATTCTGTACTTTTGTTAATAACAGTAAATTAGAGAATGTATTATTTTATTATCCTGAGTATATTTAAGAAAATTGTCTTCGTGGGATTACCCCTTTAAAGTATAAAGGTGAAACTGTACTTTCCTAAAGCTGTATCCTTCCAGTATTTTAGTAATTACAGTAAGTGAAGGCTAATACAATTGCAAGTGCTCATGTTAGTAGAATTATCCAAGTTAATCTCACTTTGGGTCTTAGGGGTCACTTTTGCTTTAATATACATTTGTTCTTATCAGGTCATCTCTGAATTTTAATGGATACTGTACATCATTCTGAGATAAGAAAAGTTAGAGCTTAGAGCTAGATGAAAAGAAGAAAGATGAACAGAAAGATGAAGGAAAGAACAAGTATTTGCCTAAGTCAAGGTTAATGGAAATCTTCCAATGATTACAATTATATAACACCTCATTTTATACTGTGTAAGTACCCGTAGAAGTAAGAAGTTTCAAAGTGTTCTTTAACTATGTACATTCTAGCCATATCATGCTGTTTGCTTTGTATTCTTTTATTAAAGATATTATCTGCTCTGCATGATATCTGGAACACAATTTAGTTATGTTCTCTTTCTTAATGCTAAATAGGTGTTGTGAATCTCTAGTAGAACAAAATAGACCTTACAACTGCATCATGAAGTGGGAACTAAAAATTGCCAATGACTGATTCACCTTACTTAATAGATATGCTGAAGATTGTTGTATACTGCATCTACCTTATTTAGGATTAAGAATAGAGATGAGCGAGCACTAAAATGCTCGGGTGCTCGTTACTCGAGCCGAACATTTCCAGATGTTCGAGTGCTCGTTTCGAGTAACGAGCCCCATTGAAGTCAATGGGAGACTCGAGCATTTTTCAAAGGGACCATGGTTCGGGAATAAAATGTGTTAATTAATTTAAAAAGAATGTCTTCTGATAAGTTAGCAGATGTATGCAAACATCTGCAATCTATTCTTCACTGTTCCGCGCGTATATTATCTCCCGACAAGTTAGCAGATGTGAAGAACAGTGAAGAATAGAATAAAAACAGTGAACACAGGATCATTTAAGTGAAAAACACAGTGAAGAATAGATTGCAGATGTTCGGCACATCTTCTTACTTGTCGGGAGATACGCTGTCTCCGTGCCCCGCTGTCTCCATGCCCCGCTGTCTCCGTGCCCCGCTGTCTCCGTGCCCCACTGTCTCCGTGCCCCGCTGTCTCTGTGCCCCGCTGTCTCCGTGCCCAGCTGTTTCCGTGCCCAGCTGTTTCCGTGCCCCGCTCTCTCCGTGCCCCGCTCTCTCCGTGCCCCGCTCTCTCCGTGCCCCGCTGTCTCTGTGCCCCGCTGTCTCCGTGCCCAGCTGTTTCCGTGCCCCGCTGTCTCCGTGCCCAGCTGTTTCCGTGCCCAGCTCTCTCCGTGCCCCGCTCTCTCCGTGCCCCGCTCTCTCCGTGCCCCGCTGTCTCTGTGCCCCGCTGTCTCCGTGCCCAGCTGTTTCCGTGCCCCGCTGTCTCCGTGCCCAGCTGTTTCCGTGCCCAGCTCTCTCCGTGCCCCGCTCTCTCCGTGCCCCGCTCTCTCCGTGCCCCGCTGTCTCTGTGCCCCGCTGTCTCCGTGCCCAGCTGTTTCCGTGCCCCGCTGTCTCCGTGCCCAGCTGTTTCCGTGCCCAGCTCTCTCCGTGCCCCGCTCTCTCCGTGCCCCGCTCTCTCCGTGCCCCGCTCTCTCCGTGCCCCGCTCTCTCCGTGCCCAGCTGTCTCCGTGCCCCGCTCTCTCCGTGCCCCGCTCTCTCCGTGCCCCGCTGTCTCCGTGCCCCGATGTCTCCGTGCCCCGCTGTCTCTGTGCCCCGCTGTCTCCGTGCCCCGCTGTCTCTGTGCCCCGCTGTCTCTGTGCCCCGCTGTCTCCGTGCCCCGATGTCTCCGTGCCCCGATGTCTCCGTGCTGCTCCGTGCCGCTGCCCCATGTCTTCGTGCTGCTCCCCGGTGTCTCTGTGCTGCTCCCCGGTGTCTCTGTGCTGTTGTGCAATGTGTTCTTCACACATATATATTGTTCTTCACATACTATTTTGTTCGCACGGTTCCGCGCGTATCTTCCGACAAGTAAGCAGATGTGCCGAACATCTGTAATCTATTCTTCACTGTGTTCTTTACTGTGTTTTTCACTTAAATGATCCTGTGTTCACTGTGGTCACTGTTTTTATTCTATTCTTCATTGTTCTTCACTGTGTTTTTTTAATTAAATGCTCGATCTCGAGCAGGGGAAATACTCGTCCGAGCAACGAGCCGTCTCGAGTACCTTAATGCTCGAACGAGCATCAAGCTCGGACGAGCATGTTCGCTCATCTCTAATTAAGAATGCAATATATAACCCAGTCTGCAGGCTGGAAGGCATACAATCTTCAATCTGGATTTGATTCAATTACAAAATAACCATATACATGTTTACCTTAAAAGCAGTACAATAAACCTGATATTATAAAGTCTAATTTTTTTATTATGTCTAGGGTGATTTTGATTGCAACACATCTTGCAAAACAAAAGATCGTAGTGTCACACTGCCTGCATCACCACAAATAAAAAGAATTACGGTAGTTCTTATGAGCTATGATTTGCTGTAATCTTAACCTTGTTTCTGCCAGAAATCCAATCCTTCTGGATTTCTGGCAATGGTCACAGTCTCAGTAACTTGTAGATTGCAGCAACCCCAATCAGCAACTCCAATCACCCCAAACACTATGATCTTTGGCAATTTATATTATGACCAAGCTACCATGGCAAGTTGCCACAGGACGTTTTGTTACCAAAGTTGCAATGTAACCTAGCAGACACCCCTTAAGGATGCAGACAGTTTTTATCTTAACACAACATATTGGGTATCACCACGTCCGTGACAACCCGCAGTGCAAAATAATATGGTCTCTGTATCCAAACGGTGTACACCATTAAAAAAATTGCAAAAAAAACCTAGCAAAGTTTCACATTTGACCTCATAAAAACAGCACAAAAAGTAATCAAAAAAGTAAAATTTACCCCGACATGATACCAAGAAAAAGTGCAGCTTGTCCCGCAACAAAAAAATAAGCTCTAAAACAGCTCTGTATAAAAAAATATATATTTTTTAAATATTTTATTCATTAGTTTTTCACAGAAAAATAGATCCAACAGGATCATACAAACAAGACAAACAAACAACACAAAAAGAAAATGACATAAAACTAGTCCCAATTATACAAGAGAAAGTTCCTAGTAAATTTTAACTAGAGAGAATATAGAATTTTAGCCAATTTGTAAGGTGCAGTGGTTACATCTTGGTCTCCTAATTTCCTGCTAAAAGTATTAACTATTGTATATGGCTTAAGTTATGTCACGGGTGCTCCTGCAACCCATGTTTCGGGTCGCAGGTGCACCCGTGTGCCTCCGCGTGCCCCCTCTCGCTAACAGCCTCACTTACCTAGCCGAACTCCAGCGACTGTCTCCTCGCTTCAGCTCGTGCGCGACAGCCATCTGAAATAAAAAGGTTCAGCGCACCACTAATTGGTGCTGGCCACCTGGCATGCTTAACCTCTACCTGTAACCCCTGCCGGATCTTTGTGCTGTGTTCCAAGAAAGCTGTGTTCCAAGCCCTTTGCGATTATCGTAATTTCCCGTTGTGACCTTGATTCCGTTCTTGACTCCGATTCCATGCTGCCTGTCCTGACCTACCGCTACATCCCTGACTCTGATCCTGTGCTGCCTGCTTTGACCTATCCCCGATGCCATGGCTGCCACCATTGCCAAATTTGCACTTGTGAAACGACCTGGTGGTACCACGCCACAACAAGTCCAACCGCTTTGGGGCGGGCTCTGGTGAAAACTTAGACTCTGGTTCCAGATGTCGGCTTACATCATTATCCACAGTGGTACAGATGATCCACCACCACTGACAAGTTAATTATTATTTAGCATAGGACAGTCTCTTTATCTCTGTTAGGGAATCCCATTTTTCCCTAGATTGTTTTATTTGCAATACCTCTTCTATAGTTAGTATCTTTTTGTATTTATAATAAGTGATGAGTCTCTCAATTTTATTTTTTCTGGAGTGGTGGATAAAAAATATAAATGTTATTCCCATTAATACATGGTGATGCTAAAACAAGCAAATTTCTCACAAAATGAGTTCTATATTCTGCAAAACAAGTTAACCATAAAAAAGCTATATATATGCGGTATCAGCGTAATCGTGATGCCCCATAGAATAAAAATAACACATCATTTATATGGTACAATGAACTTCTGGGAAAAAAATGCTAAAAATCATAAACAAGAATCAATTATTTTTTAAACCAGCACCAAGAAAGAGTTAATAAAATCTGATTATTACCTATTGAACGATGTAAATGTTGTACCTAAATAGTGGATCTCATTTACAAAATAAATAATCCCCTATATGTCCAAATTACAGAAAAATAAACATGTTGTAGCTTGTAAAATGTGACTGGGCAATTTTCATAAAAATGAGAAAAATTTCACCCAAAATTCTGAACAACCTAGAAAAGAAAGAGAATGCATAAAACCCATGCCGATATAAAGCAGACATTTGGGAAATGTCATAAAGTTACTTGGTTGCTGCAATTATTTGCCTGAGAGGCAGAAAATTTAACTAAACACAAAAATATCATCAAAATGTATTACTTTGAAGTACAATGTGTGTCAAGAATAAAAAAAAAGCTCAAAACCCCCTGGATATGTTAAAGCATTACAAAGGTATTACCTACTATAATGACACAGGGCAAATTTTAAAAATCAGGCCTGGTCCTAAAGCCCTAAAATGGCTGAGACCAGAAGGGGTTAAGATTGTTCCTATGCATACCTATAGGAAACCTATTATATGCTTCTTGAAACCAGCTGACACCCACACCAATTCATCTTTAATCTCCTGATGGGTGAGCTTATCTGGTCTTATCGAAATTGTTGCTCAGATGTAAAATTCAGATGCTTTAGAAAATAATAAGAGAATAGTCCCACAGTCTGCCAGATACCAGCAGAGACAGGACCTAACAGGAAGTCCCTGCTCTTCGGCCTTGCCAGGTCATGCAACACATTGCTTGCAGAGCCCCCTGGTGGCTCAAAGGAAGGTTTGATAGAGTAAGTATAATATGGATGAGCCATTTAGGATCACCTACTTAGCCAGTTAAATTATCCTAAACTTGGCCAACCCCTTTCATATTCCTGCAGATTATAAAAAGGATTATAAAAACATTATTAAAACATCAGCAGAGTATGATGGGATGAAAGGGGAGGGTAAATGAGGATGAAGAAAGAATAAAGAAAGGGGATAAGGAAGAAAGTGTAGGGAGTAGAGGGGAGAAAGTAAGTTACAGACATTGCAAATATGACAGACAAATTTTCCAATTCTGCCAAAGAGTCCAATATCAATAGGACACATAATTGGATCTGTGGACAAATATAGTCAAAATAAAGATATGTGGTTAAAATAAGAAGCATGTTGTTTGGATATAAGGAAAAACACCATTCACTGAGCAAAGTAAAGGGGAGTATATACTGGTTAAAACTTAACCTTTATTATTCTATAAAAATATCAGACATCGTGCGTCAAATAGAAAACCTGTGTACCCACAGTGTAATCCCTACACCTAAAAGTGTTGGTTAAAAATGGAGATAATTGTAACCTCAGACAACAGAGAGATGTACTCTGATAAAGGACCAAGGTCCACAGATAACCTAGTGAGGCTTTGTGATACTGGAATGTCAGGGTAGAGTGCTGTCACTATTAGCAGTCCGTTGCTGTATTTAGCCTGTGGACTGTGCTAGGCAGCCGTAGATAATTCTCTAACCCCCATAAGCTCTCCTATAGATATTTATTATAAGATCCGACGCGTTTCCTGAACACATTCATCAGGGATCAATACATATTTTGGCTAGACCAGACGATTAGTGTTAAGTCTGGTCCCTGAGAACACTGATATAGCGTATCCCCGCATTGATGTCAGCGGCTAGTGCCCGCGGGGAACGCCAGGTATATAAGGCAAACGCCACACCCACCTGTGTCGTCACAGGGTGGCCATCCACCAAAGATGCCTAGACCATACCTATATGTTTCTCCATGCGGCACCACTGCATTTTGGCTATTTTGTTATCCATCTTCTTCTCTCTAACTAGGTTAATTTTTAGCTTTGCGCTATACTATTTCGGGTGTTCCCTATATTACCCATCGTATATCTACTTGGCCCTTTTGTACATGTGGTTGGCAGGGGCTCCTGCCACTTTGATCCTTACCTTTGCTGATGTGTCTGCCCTAGCGCTTCACTTTATGCATGCCATTATCGGCACTTAGCTATTTGTCTATATCTGATGTATCATTGTCCATGGGTGGCGGGTTTTGTGGATATAATACCCCGCTCGGGGTGTTAAGTGATGAGCATCCCGTGATGTCCCTGTCTTATCGCTTGCCTTTACCTCCCCGTGTCAGACACACATCGGGGAGTGGCCGGTCCTCTTTGTTTACCTCCGCCTGCACATACTCCAATGGCTGTGCCCCGCATCATAATCGGGGTGGTCTTCTGGCTTCCCGATGACGCGTGGTCACATGAACGGAGACTTGTTACAGCCTCCGGCCTCCCATTGGTTATACCATCTATGATGCGGTGGGGGCGGGCCCAATGCGGAGGGGCATGTCTTTTCGGCCCGCTCCCATTGGTGGATGGCCACCCTGTGACGACACAGGTGGGTGTGGCGTTTGCCTTATATACCTGGCGTTCCCCGCGGGCGCTAGCCGCTGACATCAATGCGGGGATACGCTATATCAGTGTTCTCAGGGACCAGACTTAACACTAATCGTCTGGTCTAGCCAAAATATGTATTGATCCCTGATGAATGTGTTCAGGAAACGCGTCGGATCTTATAATAAATATCTATAGGAGAGCTTATGGGGGTTAGAGAATTATCTACGGCTGCCTAGCACAGTCCACAGGCTAAATACAGCAACGGACTGCTAATAGTGACAGCACTCTACCCTGACATTCCAGTATCACAAAGCCTCACTAGGTTATCTATGGACCTTGGTCCTTTATCAGAGTACATCTCTCTGTTGTCTGAGGTTACAATTATCTCCATTTTTAACCAACACTTTTAGGTGTAGGGATTACACTGTGGGTACACAGGTTTTCTATTTGACGCACGATGTCTGATATTTTTATAGAATAATAAAGGTTAAGTTTTAACCAGTATATACTCCCCTTTACTTTGCTCAGTGAATGGTGTCCTTATATAGGGGGGTTAATAATTATATATCCTTATTTCAGTGAATGCTAAAAGGAAAAACACTATACTCCTAAAAACACCCAGTAATGGTAGGATCATCCAGGTCTGTCACTAACATCAAAATTAATAATAATAATCCAGGGGCACTTATATTTGCTATCCATGGCCTCCTTCCTTCTAAAATCAACTTTTATAATTATGCTACTGAGCCCAAGGAACTGTGATGGGTGTTTTCAGAGCCTCTTTCACTTGTAGTTACAATGAGCTGAACATGTCTCCCCTCCCCCTGCTCTCTCTCCTCCCTCTCCATGTGTAATCCAGCAGCAGCAAGAAATGCAGGGGAAGGGGAGACCTGCTCAGCTTGGTGAAAAAACGGAAAAGGAAAAAGGAAGCCATGGATAACAGCTGGATTGGTTGGGGGATGGGTAGTAGGGTGGTGGTTCACAAATGTGTTATTTGTATTTCTTACTTGGAACTATTCAATTTATATGTGAAAAAACAGATATCTTTTATATAATGTATGTAATTGTAACTGAAAATTGTTTATTAACCCCTACGGGACTCAGCCTCTTTTGGCCTTAAGGACGCGCTCCCATTTTTCAAATCTGGCCTGTGTCACTATAAGTGGTTATAACTTTGGAACGCCATGAGATATCCAGGGGATTTTGAGATTGTTTTCTTGGGAAACATTGTACTTCGAATTAGTTTAAAAATTTGGATGAAATCTTTTGCGTTTAGTTATGAAAAAAAAAACAAAATTTGGCAAAAATTTGGAAAAATTCTTTATTTTCAACGTTCTAAATTCTCTACTTTTGATGCAGATAGTGATAGCACCCAAAATAATTCATAACTTACATTTCCCAAATGTCTGCTTTATGTTGGCATGTTTTTTTAAGATTCCACATATTTTACTAGAATGTTATGAGGCTCAGAATTTAGGTATCATTTTTCACAATTTTTTGTAAAATCCCCAAAACCTGTATTTAGATGGACCTGCTCATATTCTAATTGACTGTGAGAGGCCTAAATAATAGCAAGACTCATAAATTACCCCATTACGGAAACTACACCCCTCTATGTATGAAAAACCACTTTTAAGAAGGCACCATGCAGATCAGATTTGCTATGTCCCATTGTACAGGCTATAATTTTTTTCTTTTTTTAATGTGGACCTATAGGGGCTTATTTCTTTTGCCACATGAGATGCACTTTTCTGGTACATAATTTTGGGGAATCTATAGCTAATTGGTGAGATTTTATGAACTCTTTGTTGGTGGAGGAAATGAAAATCATAAATTTTTGGGAAAATTTTTATGTGTTTTTTTTTTGGCCGTTAACCATACCATAAAAATAGTATATTATTTTTATTCTATGGGTCGCCACGATTACGAAAAGACCTCATTTATATAGATTTTTTATTTTTTCCCATTTTTACTGAATAAAAAGTAATTTGGCAAAAATGTTGTTAATTTTAGCATCACCGTCTTTCATATGCATTACTTTTTTATTTTTTGCCTCACAAATCTGGTTAAAGGCTTATTTTTTGCTAGAAGGATTGTTCTTTTTAGTGGTCTTATTTTAGAGTGCATAACATTTTTTAAATTACTTTTTGTAGCATTTTTATGGGGTATTAATTGAAAATTATCTTTTATTTGAAGCTTTTTTGGTTTTTTTTTATGGGGTTCACTTTGCAGATCTAATAATGATTCTGTTTTATTATGCAGATTGTTACGAATGCAGGGATACCAAATATGTGGGGAGTTTGTGTATTTTATTCAATTTTACTGAATAAAAAACAATTTGGAGAAAATCTTGTTCATTTTAGCATCACCATCTTTTCATATGCGTAACTTTTTTATTTTTCGGCTGACAAATCTGGTTTGGGGCTTATTTTTTGCAAGAAGAGTTGTTCTTTTTAGTGGGCTTATTTTAGAGTAGATAACATTTTTTAAATCACTTTTTAGAGCATTTTTTAGTGTATTAATTAAAAATGATCTTTTTTAGGAACGTTTTTGCGTTTTTTTTCTCCGGCGTTTACCGTGCAGGTCCAGTAATGGTTCTGTTTTATTATACAGATTGTTACAGACATGGCAATACCAAATATGCGGGGGGGGGGGGGGTTGTGTTTTTGTGGGTTTTATACTTTATTAAGTGTTTTTATGGGAAAGTGACATTTTAGGGGATTATATTTTAATGTATTTATTTTTTATTTATTATGTGTATTGTTTAGTGTTTTTCACTTTTTATTACTTATGCTTACTTGAACTTGAACCAGTGATGCTCTGATCGCTGGTTCAAGTTCAATACACTGCTTTACAATGCTATTTTATTGTAGAGCAGTGTAAACTGTCTGAGCATGCAGGTGCATGCTCAGACACTTTACAGTCAGACCCGGAAGGGGTCTGACTGCCAGGGACATCGGGCAGCTCCGGGGCACATGGAGCTCCGGGGCACATGGCAGTCCCCGGAGCTGCCCAGAAGAGGATCGGATCCCCCGGTAAGCGGCGCGGGGGATCCGATCCACAGCGCAAACACCCTTTGCTTGACCGCGGCGTGTAAGGGGTTAACACCCGCGATCGGATTCGGCTCCAATCGCGGGTGTTAGCACAGGCTGTCAGCTGTGATAGACAGTTGACAGCCGCTGCTTCTGGTGCCGGCTCCGTTTGTGAGCCGGTGCCAGAAGCAGGACGTTATAGCACGCCCCTGTGCGCTTAACATGTAGCCCCGGGGACATACTATAATGTCCTCGTGCGCCTATATATTTTTTTAAAAAGAACAGGATGAATCGTACTCTGGGAATATTGGGATTTCACCAGACCCCCTTTTCCTCACAGGACCTCTGACTGTAGTCCCACTAAACATAATGGTTTGAGCCTGCTTGGCTGCTTCTATGGTAAACCCTCACCATTTACAAACTATCATGGGTGGAACAATGATTTCAGAATGATACCTGCAAATTCTTAATTAATATGTTCAATGTTGAGCTAAACCTCAAAAGAACATGGGACATACAGCAAAACAGAAATCCTAATCACAGAATGCAATATAACAACAATGGATGGTAATGATAAAGATAAATGTGTAGATTGATCAAATGTGTCTGGGAGCAATTTTTCTAGTTTCTCATGGCATCCAATCAGAGCTCAGCTTTTATTTTATCACAGCAGTTTATAAAATGAAGGCTGAGCTCTGATTCTTTCAATAATAATGTTATTCATGTAATGTAAGTCAATAGATCTTATCATTTTGGACAATTTTCATTAACTATTTGCCTTTCTTTACCTATCAACATATGTGATAAATTCATCAGCATAAGGGCTCATTCACACGTGGTATGCCCGCCGTGTGGGCATACCGCCGTGTGCTGGAGAGGAGGAGGTGGCCCCTCTTCCCTCCATAGAAAACAGCGGCGCATGGCCGCACACTCAAAAAAAGATAGAGCATGCTTTATCTTTTTGCAGTGTGCAGCCCGTATCCCCGCCGTGTCGCTATTGCCCTCTATGGGGTCCTATATGCGGCTGCAAATATACGTCCCCGCAGGCGGCCATGTGAATTTACCCTAACAGAGTTGAAGCTGTTTTGGATGGAGGAATGGGCTGACTAATCATCAACTATTCAACAATAACAGTCAATGTTTGGATGCAATATTTGCTGCACAAAGGTCTTACATCAGATATGAAAAGCAGAGGTTCACATACTTTTAGGTGTAATATTAGACTTTCCCGAATGTTTTTGACTTCTCTTTATCTAATGTCATTGTATGAAATAGATTTTGTCAAATATATACAGTAATATTGAAAATTCCCATACACTTAAAAGCACTGCAGTGCACTCAGTCCTCTTTAGAGACTATGGACACCTTTCTACAAGAGAAATCAATAATTCCAAATCAAACTAAGTTCCTGTAACAAAATAAGATGCACTCTGCTGTTTATTGCTTTGAGCTTTCTTATAATGCATCATAAATCATTCAATGTTGCAGCCTCTTCTCTATAAGACTTCTATAGGTGTCCCTTATCAGCAGTAACATATTATTTACTCTACTGACTGGTTGCATCTCATTTGCACCTTCACTCTTCTCCCCCTGACTTCTCCATTTACACTGCATAGCTACTATATCTTCTGTGTTATACTGATATACAGACTTAGAGAAATATTTATCACAAGACTCTGTCTTTTATCCATTGTCACTGCTAGATTTGTGAGACTAGAAATAAATATTATACTAGGAGAGAGAATATAGATGGCTGAGGGATAGTGATCACTGAACCCATCAGTATTTGGGTCTGGTGAGTTTGGTTGAACCGGGACCAAAAGTCTGGGTTTATGGACCCAGACCCAAATGCGAACTGGAAATTTTAGATAAATAGTTTAATTACATTGAGACTCTTTATAAATACATATATATGAACTGAAGCTTGTAGGTTTGGCAAATGAACTCCCATACGAAACAAAGAAATTGCTACAATAGAAAGAGTTAATAATAAATATGAGGAATTTATCGACTTAAAAACAGTGATTAGCGCAACTTTCTGACAAACCCCAGGGAAATTGTATGACTGTATAATACTGTGTAACATTAATAAAGACAAAGCATGAAGAAGTTTTACTGCAAAAATTTATCAAATTTTTATTATGATATTTACAGGTAAAACATTTTAAAATGTTACATTTGGAGAAAAGGTTTCACATGCTTAAAATATACCAATTTTGAAATGTACTGTATGCATAGTTTAAATACTGAACTTGTAAGCAATTTTATAAATATAATTCTGCCCAATGCATAATGCTTTATGGCTTATTCCTTATATTTGTTACAGTACACCTATATAAGTATTCTGTATTTATATACATTGACAGACACTGTTTGCATTATTTGATTCTTGTCTTTTCTGCTCAGCATTTTTTCTACCATACTGCTCTGCATGCTGTTGTCTCACTTCTTGTATAGATGTTTTTGCAACAAATATTTCTCAGCAAATTACAGTATCAACAACTGAGCTCATTATTTTTCTTTTGCACTTTCTGTTTTCTATTCAGCCAAGTTATTGATGTCTTTTCTAGGAACTATTCACAGTCCACACGTGCACTGCATACAGTATACTTGCTTTAGTTGTGTTATCTGCAGGAAAAACTGGAAAGCATCTATGCCATGGCATTTATTTGTAAGATACATGAAACTGAAACCAGCTGAGATCACAGCCTATATTCATTACTAGTGATGAGCGGACCTGTTCAAATTTAACCCATGGTCATTGCCAGTGTTTGCAGGTGTTAATAATTTAAATGTCACTTACAAAGTGTACAGCAAAGTTTAATGCCCGCAGTGCTACACTCTGCCATTTTGGTGAGTATTGTCACTCTTTATTACATAACCGGGTAGTGATAATCACTAAAAAAATGTTGGCGCACAGTGCCAACGGCTTGCTATTGGTGGCACCAGTACCTCATTAGCCAGTACCAATCAGGAGGATGCTTGCCCTTTAAGGCAAGGAGAGCCAGCGCACACACGCCCTAGTGAGCGGGAAGCACGCGGCCTAGCCAGGAAGCAGGAGCCTTGGAGAGGTTGGGGGGTTGCCATGCCGCATGGAAGGACACGGGTGTACCTGCGATCCGTACCGTGGTTTGTGGGTGCGACCGTGACAAGATCCCAATGATTTCATATAAATCATCCTAAGTATTCTAAGTGAATAGGACTTCTTTGGTGTAGACACCCGCTCTGAAACATCTTGTAATCTTTCACATTGTCATATATACTTGCAGAGAATCTGCTGAGGTCTTATTTGGGAGCCAAATCAAAACTGACTTAGGTGACAGGGAAATATTTTGTAATGTAATAAGACATATTTTAACCTCTTCCTGAAATGGCCTAATTAATGTTCCTGTTATTAACCCTCTCCCACCCTCTCCAATATTCTGTATTTGTGTTACTATTACAATGGTGCACATATTACACCCATCTAATATCTCATTAGCTTGGTTTATAGATATATAGTTTTTTATTTCGGTTACCATTGGTAAGGGAGTGTAAAATAATATATCTCAGTGCAGTATTCTGCAAAAATTGTTTGGCGCCCCTGTTGATTTATTGTTCCCTTTGCTGCATGTTTTGTTAAATATACACATGTGGGGTATGTATGAATTCCTTTTACTGTTTCTTTATATAAGTAGCCTGGATTTGTACATATCACTATACCACTATTGGTCCTACGATGACTTATACATCAGTGTGCACAATGCACTAACCTGTATGCAGCACCCCTCCTATATGGGAAGTTTAATTCCTTCCGTTGATGAGCTTCTGGTCCCGTAGGTCTCGTAAGTCTTGTGTAGAGCAATACCCTTTCCGTGAGGTTTATCACCAGACGGACCGTACCTAGGGTGACATCACCGGTACCTCTGTTAGTCAGACCCAGCGAAGCCACCGGTCGGGGCTTGTGCACTGATCTGCACCTCGTGGATTATTATTTGGTTTGGAAACGCTATGCAAAAGTGAAATAAACCTTGCGGAAAGGGTATTGCTCTACACAAGACTTACGGGACCAGAACCTCATCAACGGAAGGAATCAAACTTCCCATATAGGAGGGGTGCCGCATACAGGTTAGTGCATTGTGCACACTGATGTATAAGTCATTGTAGGACCAATAGTGGTATAGCGATTTTCGAACCTTATATAAAAACTCATAGTCAGCGCAGGTATCTTTGTTCTTACAAAAGTATGGTATGAACCTGAACTTTGCGGTTCTGGTCCACTCATTAATATTCATCACAAATTATTCAATTCATTCAAATGAATTGTGTTACAATGTAAAAAAATCAGGAAGTCAAAGAGTTTTGGCCTAAATTTTTAAAAATTTTAAAATAAATTGAACCCAGAGCCCAGTAATGTGTAAATTAGCAAAATGGCTTTTGCAACATGAAGCTAGCTTACCCATAATGCGTTTCCGGTAGTGATGAATGGACCCGATAAAGTCCATAAAAATTAATTTCAACTTGTGTACCGAACCTGGACCCAAACTCCCACTAGTAACTCTTGTAAGCTATTAAATCCAACCAGTAAAGCCTCTGCCGGCATATAAATCCCAGCCATCCATTGACTCAGAGTTTCACTCAACACTACTTGCAGGCTTCTCTCAAACAATCCAGAGAGAATAATCTACGATGTCAGAACATTGTAAAAAAATGAATAGCATTTTATGGTAAAGTGGCACAAGACAGTATGAAATTTCTTGCTGTTTATAAATTTGTGCAAAATTTCTCCTAGACTTAGAATATTTTTAGTAGTGAAGTAACTTACACAAAAAAAGGAAAAACGTTTTGTAAATAAACATTTGTGTGAATTATGTTCAATAATCAAAATATTTTCTTTGGCAAAAAAACAAATGCCAGACAGTTATTTAATACCATTATGTACATTTGTAGGAAAGCTAACTTGCATTATAAGGAAAAGTTGGCTATTACATCACTAAATTGACAGTACCCTCAGGTGGGGTATTAGACATCTTTTCTAGCAGCTAGAATTATGATTCTGCAACAATTGTAAATGTAATATGATTGTGGTCCTGTAATCTATAGATTCAAGAAGTCAAATACATAAGCGGGAATGTGAGCTTCAGATAAATATCCTATTTTTAGCTATGTTTTTGTAAAACACATAACTGCAATCCTATATTTTAAAAGATAGAATTTTCATTTTACAATAAACTCATAACCATGTGTCTAGATGTGAAAGAGGCTAAAAAAGAAAAAAAGTGCGGGGTGGAATTTATTACATTCTTTTCTCTCTTAGTTTTGTGATATTTTGGTGTGGCTTTTTACCTGCCCAGCAAAGTTAGCCAAAACCCAGTTATCAGACTTGTTCCTCATTTTAAACTTTTGAATACAGATATTGGGGCATGTTCGCAGCCCGATACATCAAGAGGCTTCCGCCTCTTGATGTATCGGGGCAGCCGGCTGCGCAGGCCGGGCGACTTTTCGCATATGAAAAGTCGTTGGCAGCAGCGAGTGCGCAGGCGTGGGAACAGTAACGCCCCGCGCCGGCCCTCTGCTCGGCCAGCCACGCCCCCCTTCACGCCCCTTCATGCCCCACTGGGGCGTGAAGGTGGTGGATCGGGGCAAATAATTGCAAAAGCTAGCAAAATACTTGAGGGGTTTATTAGAGATGCTA
Source organism: Engystomops pustulosus (assembly GCF_040894005.1). Classification (NCBI taxonomy): domain Eukaryota; kingdom Metazoa; phylum Chordata; class Amphibia; order Anura; family Leptodactylidae; genus Engystomops; species Engystomops pustulosus. The sequence goes on from NC_092412.1 coordinate 112,698,331, forward strand.
TCCTGGAGTATCTCAATGTGCACAACCTTATAACCCAGCTTCAGCATGGGTTTATGAGAGATCGGTCCTGTCAGACTAATCTGATTGGTTTCTACGAGGAGGGAAGTTCAAGACTGGATCTGGGGGACGCTGTGGATGTTGTATATCTAGACTTTTCAAAGGCATTTGACACCATGCCACATAAAAGGTTGGTATATAAAATGAGACTGCTGGGAATAGGGGAAAATCTGTGTATTTGGGTAAGTAATTGGCTTAGTGATAGAAAACAGAGGGTCGTCATTAACGGCACATTCTTAGATTGGGTTGACGTTACCAGTGGAGTGCCACAGGGGTCAGTATTGGGGTCACTTCTTTTTAATATTTTTATTAATGACCTTGTAGTGGGTTCACACAGTCAAGTTTCAATATTTGCAGATGATACTAAGCTGTGTAAAGTAATAAATACTGAGGTTGATAGTTTAGCATTACAGAGAGATTTGTGGAAGCTTGAGGAGTGGGCAGAGAAATGGTTGATGAGGTTTATGTAGATAAATGTAAAGTTATGCACTTGGGCCATGGAAACAAAAAGTATAATTATGTTCTAAACAGTCAATTACTTTAGCTGCTGCTAAAAAAAATAAAATTATGGGATGTATCAAGAGAGGAATAGATTCTCATGATAAAGACATATTTTTGCCCTTATACAAATCCCTGGTCAGACCACGCATGGAATATTGTGTACAGTTTTGGGCACCAGTGTATAAAAAGGATATAGTAGAGTTGGAACGGGTGCAGAGGAGAGCAACCAGGATTATTAGGGGAATGGGGGGACTAGAATGCAATGACAGATTACAAAACTTGGGATTATTCAGTTTAGAAAAAAGACGACTGAGGGGAGACCTCATTACAATGTGCAAATACCTGAACAGACAGTACAAGGATCTCTCCAAAGATCTTTTTATACCTAGGCCTGTGACCAGGACAAGGGGGCATCCTCTACGCCTAGAGGAGAGGTGATTTTACCATCAACATAGACAAAGGTTCTTTACTGTAAGAGCAGTGAGACTATGGAACTCTCTGCCGCAGGAGGTTGTTATGGCGGACTCTATGTACATGTTCAAGAGAGGCCTGGATGTCTTTCTGGAGAGAAAAAATATCACGGGTTATGGGGATAAAACATTTATTTAATTCTTAAAGGATGGACTTGATGGACTATGATACTATGATTTGCGATTATTTCAGGGCCTCTACGCCACTGGCGTAGCGCAGAGGTCCTGATAAATATGCCCCCATTTTTTTTAAAAAATAGCTAATTTTCTAAGATAAATCAAACAACCCCCTCCCAACAACAATATATTCTACAATAAAATATGTAATGTTAACAGCCTGAGGGGGGGGGGCTGTTAGTTTAGAGGTGTAAAAACTGGAGACTGAGTCTCTTCAGCATATTTTCTGGAAATTTTCTGGAAATTTGTAGATATTATCTGAGTTGAATGGTGTGGTACTATGTTATCTACCTCATCTTATTTTATTTTATTGTATTGTAATCTTGCTTGTGATAATTAAAATGGGATCTTTACAGAAACCAAGTGCCTACTATTGATTGTTGCAGTCAGTGTCAAGCCTACAGAATTTAAGGAATTTATCAATGATATATGATGGAGATGGAATTGAAAAACATACCCTCATATGTTCTATATAAAACTTATTTTAAAGAATAGGTGATTTTGTAATGACATATTCCCCTTTAATGGGAACCTGTCGTTAGGAGACTTTTTCTGGCTCTCCCATGTCCCCATAGATAATATTGTTCACATTGAGAAAGAGTTTTTATAGTAAAACTGTTAGATCAAAGTTTACCTTTCTATAAGCAGAGCTGTGTCCCTGGTCCCATGGGAGTGGCCAGTGAGAAGCGGTCCCCCCCACCCCCCATTTCCCACATATCTCCTCTCCCCCATCATGCTTGATGTCAAGGGAGCTGCCTTACAAGGTAGCTAAAAGAGGCACGACTTTCCTTCTATCCCAGCCTGGAAAACATTGCATATTTCCCCCTCCTCCCTGGCCACTCCTATTGGAAAAAGGAGCACAACTCTGCATACAGAAGGGTAAACTTTGATCTAATTTATCTTTTTTTTTGGAAAAAGCCAGTTTTACTATAAAAACTCCTTTGCGATGTGTACACTATTCTCTATGAGGACACGGGAGAGCCATAAAAAGGCCTCCTAATGACAGGTTTCCTTTAATCCCTTACCGACATGTGACGTAATAGTACGTCACATGTCGGGTCCCGGTACATGGAGAGGGCTCGCGGGCCGAGCCCTCTCCATAGCCGGTAAGTATTTGCTGCATATTGTAGCAAAGGCTTACCGGTAACACCCGCAATCGGTGCCGGCACCTATCGCTGGTGTTTTACCGCTGATTGCCGCCAGCAAAGGTGCCTGCGGCCTCAAAAAGACGACGGGGCATGGGCGCCGCCAACTTTGCGTGGATTGTCATTCCCCGTGACGTCATCGGGGAGCGGCGATCCAAGCTACTTCGGGTTAACCCATTCATTACAATGTGCTGTCAGCACATTGTAATGTATTAGTAGTAAAATCCCCATATACTGCCATACTGTAGTATGGCAGTATATGATAGGATCGTAGAGACACCCTAGGGTTAAATTACCCTAGGGAGTCAGAAAAAAAGTAAAAATAAAAAAAAAGTTAAAATAAAAAAATTATAATAAAAAAACCTAAAAATTCTAATCACCCCCCTTTCCCTAGAATTGATATAAATATAAATAAACAGTAAAAATCATAAACACATTAGGTACCGCCGCATCCGAAAATGCCTGATCTATCAAAATATGATAACGGTTTTTCACTGCGTTTAACCCCGTAACGGAAAATCGCGCCCAAAGTCGAAAATGGCACTTTTTTGCCATTTAAAAAAAATTTAAAATTCTATAAAAAGTGATCAAAAGGTCATACAGTCCTAAAAATTATAACATTGTAAACGTCATCAAAATCCGCAAAAAACTACACCACCCACAGCTCTATACACCAAAGTATGAAAAAGTTATTAGCGCCAGAAGATTGCAAAATCCCCCAAAAAAATTTTGTACAGGAGGTTTTAATTTTTTTAAATTTATGAAAACATTATAAAACCTATACAAATTTGGTATCTCCGTAATCATACCGACCCAAAAAATAATGTAGACATGTCATTTGGGGTGCACAGTGAAATCCGTAAAATCCAAGCCCACAAGAATACGGTACAAATGTGTTTTTATTACGAATTTCACTGCATTTGGAATTTTTTTCCCGCTTCCCGGTACACGGCATGGAATATTAAATACCACCATTTTGAAGTGTAATTTGTTACGCAGAAAATAAGCCATCAAACAGCTCTGTACATGGAAAAATAAAAAAGTTAAAAATTTTCGAATGTGAAAAATGAAAACGCAAAATCGAAAAAGGGCCGCGGCGGGAAGGGGTTAATAAAAAAATAAAGTAAACATTAATTTAAAGTTAACCCTTTTCTAAATAATTACTTAATTTAGTCTGCATGTAATGTGTAGCTCGTAACGAAGTAATTACGGGGGGTAAGGGGTTGTCTGGAATTTAAAGAAAAGCTATGTATGGCTTAGTGCCTATTAAAACAATAAACATTTTAAATAAACAGAGGCCCAGTGACGTATGGCACCCTGGATGAATGGGAGCAATGGGGGAGGTAAGTATAAGAAGCCATATATAGGTTTATAGCTTTTAAAAATGTTAGACAACTGCTTTGAGTGCTGTGTTTAAGTGTTACTTTGATCTACGATGGTATGTTATGTTTATACTACATATTGGTAATGGTATTTTATTTACAATGTTACATTTTCTGCTATTGCTTCAGTTAACTCTGGGATGAAGAAATGACTTAAAACTTTTGTTAATGAGAACAACAACCTGGATAACCTCTATAGACATGAGTTAGGACTTGTATGTTTGAATATTTAAGGATGTTATCCTGTGTTCCCAAAAATGGTTTGAAGTATGATTTAAATTCCAAAGACAGACATAAATTTAGTGTATACCTTAGCCATTGCATATTGCCTGTATGATCCTTGTGAGGTAATTACATTAAATTATTTTTGACTGGTCACATTGTAATACTTTTGTAAATACTGTTTCTTAGCGTTCAGCTTTAGAGGCTTGGAAATTTGCATTTCTTTAAAATATGGTAGTTTAATCGATGGATAGCAAAGATTTTACCATCTGTTGTATGCCGTAATTACAAATCTAAAACGAACATAATTCACAATTGAATCATAAAAAATGATGCAAGTGATTTAAAATGAATGTGCACGTTCATTACTCAATGCAGAATCCATCTGGTGTGTGTTTTGCCTTTTTTAGCCATTAATCAGTTCACAAGCATCTCTTTAGTGATTGAGAGAGATTTCCCTTATGCAACATCTTGTGTTTTCAGACACCCTGTCAGCCTACAGTAATCTTATATAGAGTCTATTTATTCCAGTTATTACCTGTTTCATAAGAAGCAATGTTCTAGGTGCATTGCAAGGACATAGCAATAGATTATACACATTCTAAAGGCTTATTTATATATAGCATCTGTTTGGTGTTTCACCGACCATATGTTTTATGCAATTCCATGGGGAATTTAAAATTCACATTAATACATCCTGATCACACCTTCTACTTCCCACAGCTACCTTCCTATATCTTTTCCCCAAATTTCAACTTTCCATATCAATACGGACAGTTTTGAGTTGGATCTTGACAAACAAAATTAGAAAAAGCTGAACAGCCAAAAAAAGGTGAGAACAATTGATATTGAGAAATGTAAGCAAACTTTTGATATTCAGCGTCGACTGTATTCAGGTCTTCATTTCTATTTATCCTCAAAATCAGAGAAAACATAAATTTTAAAACATTATAATAGATGGATAAAACCATTTCTATATGATGTATAAAAAGTGTCATGAACAGAAAGTTACCCCACATAGACTACAGTTTATGTAAATTCATTCACTATATTATCACAATCTAAAATACATGTGTGAGGAAGCTAAGTACCATCATGATAGGACATTAGACAAGTAAAAATCCCCCCAGCTACTCAGCATTGTGTAAATAGTACATTTTACAATGATAAAATATATGATAAAAAAATACTGTATATACTGTATATACCAGTAATGGCGAACCTTTGAGAGACTGAGTGTCCAAACTGCAAACCAAAGCCAATGTTTCTATCGCGAGGTTCCAACACAGAAATTTAGCACATTGGTGCCACAATACCACCTAACAATAAGACAAATAATACTGCCATAACTTGATGCCGCCTTTACAACCACATAAATAGCATCATTCTGGTAATAAAGACTATAGAAAGGCCAATGTTACCAATAATATTGCTATACTATGCTATACAAATATAGCGATGAATATCATATTACTGCCATTCAGTGAGGAATATTACCGCCATATACTGATTAACATTACCCCCATACAGTGACAGTAGTCCTGAGTAGATGCAGGGACTAGGGGCTGTGATAAGTTAGCTTGCTCATGGACCAAATATTGCCATCTTTACCCCTTTTCTGTTTTTGCGTTTCCATTTTTTACTCCCCACCGTCAAAGAGCTCTGTAAGGGCTTGTTTTCTGCATAACAAATTGCACTTCATAGTGATGGTATTTAATATCCAATGCCCTGTACTGGAAATTGGTAGAAAATTACAATGCAGTAAAATTGGTGAAAAATGCCTTTGTGACTCGGTTTTTACAGCTTCCACTGTACTCCCCAAACAACATGTCTTCTTTATTCTGTGGGTCAGTATGATCACCGGGATAATATATTTATTAAGGTGTAATAATGTTTGTATACATTTACAAAAATTAAAACCTCCTGTACAAAAAAACAAAAATTCATTTTGCCATCTTCTGGTGCTAATTTTTTTCGTTCTAACTTTTTCATACTTTGGTGTACAGAGCTGTGTGTGGTGTAATTTTTTGTGATATGAGATGATGCTTTCAGTGCGACCACTTTGAGGACTGTACAGCTTTTTGACCACTTTTCATAACATTTTATTATATGTTGCAAAATGTCAAAAAGTGGCATTTTCAACTTTGGATGCTATTTTCCATTATGGGGTTTAACTCATGTGTGGTAAATACAAAGAAGGGGCATAGTGAATGATTGGGGAATCCAATTTGGCAGGTGGTTTATAGGGCAAAGTGGTTGTCGTGGGGTGGAGGCACAGGTGGATTTGGGATCAACCATATGATAGCTGTCCGTGGCCACATATACACTTGCCTCTGTCCACAGCGCTCATCACCTGCGCAACGCTGCTAGTGAAGCAGCATAACACCCAGTTACATTGTGCATAGGGTGCTTACTGTGGGGTTGTCCTGGCTTCACTGGCCACCTTGTGCAGGTGATGAGCACTTCTGATACAGGCAAGTATATATGTGGCCACAGACAGTTGTTATACAGGATGATTTGGGACACTAAACCAAAAGTATTTATAGTTGGTTTAGTGTCAAAAAGCCACCTGACAGGACCTCTGTAAGTGTGCACAGCTCTCTGTGTGAGCAGCCCCAGCAGCTCCTGACCTCTTATTTTCATCCCTGCTATTGTACGCTCCATTCTGTGAGCTGCCTCACTCCTCATTCTGTTTCCACTGTTTCCCCGGGCTGAAGAGGAGGGGCTGGCACTGATCGGCTGCTACTGTCTCACTAAGGCAAAACTAGTGAGAGCAGAGCCGATTAGCTTCAGGCTGCAATGGGCCAGGATCATTGGCGTTCTCGGCGTGCAACACTATTTTGTGCCTGGCCGGAGCTACACGTGCCATAGGTTCGCCACCACTGGTATATACTATCGCTCAAAAGTTTGGGCTCTGAGCTCCGATTGGTTGCCATGGGCAACTAGAAATATTTTGAATTTCAGACAGCTTGATAAATCTGCCCCATTGTGTTTGCTAACTGTGTAAGAAGGGAAATGGATGTTTAGAAAAACCTTGTTCAAGTATGCTAGCACAGCTGAAAACAGTTTGGCTAATTTGGAAAGCTATAAAACTCATTTTCCTTTGATCTCATTGAGAATCTCTATTTGGATCACAAAGAAGAACATTTGTGAGACACAGAACAACTGAAAAGATGCTGGAAGAGTGCCTGATGCCATCTGTCAAGCATGCTGGTAAAAGGAGAGATTTGCACAAGGTCAAAGGGATTTTGAATATGAAAGACTTTCTTAGTATACTTAAAGGCACTGTCCCAATATAGTCTTTAGTACCATCAAAAGATTAAAGGCACTATCTCATTATAGATTGCAGTTCCATAAAAATATTTAAGGGGTGGTCTCATTATTGTTGAAGTTCCAGCTAAATCTTAAAGTTGCTGTTTTATTATAGTTTGCAGCTCTTGCAAAATCTTTAAGGGGCAGTCTATAGTTTGTATTTCTGGCATCATCCAGCAATATCTTAAAGGCATAGTGTCAATACAGTTTGCCATTCCAGCATCATCCAGTATTGAGTTAAAATACTTGTTACTGCAATAGTTATTCTAATATTTCGAGTATTATTTGTATCAGTGTTAACTTACACTACCAGTCTTACAAGTATTTGCCTTGGTGCTAGGCCTCATATTGGTGAATGTGTGGGGGCTGGGCATTTGGCCACACAATTTTCAGTCACATCACAGCACCCATAGCCAGCATGAGGCCCTATCTTACAATACCGGTCTTACGCTACCAGTTTTACAAGTTGTTACATTAGTGTTAACTTAAACTACTAGTCATAGTTGTATTTGAATCAGTGTTAACTTACACTATAACTCTTAGAACTATTTGTTTCATACAGTACCAAATTGTAGTGCCAATGTTATTATTTCACCTATATCCTCAAATCTTTTACAATGAGGAAAGCAGGAATTAAGGAACAGGGGCATGGCTTTGGTGCTGATGCTGCTGCTGATGGAGCTGGTGCTGCAGGGAAAGGATTTTTTTTTTCTCTGCCTGCTACACGTTTACCTGGTTATCACAAATGCCTAATAGGCCACACAAAATTGATTGATTGGTCAATTACATAGCAGGCAGTGCCCCAACCTTCATGGGATTATCTTCCCCATGCTCATTTTGCTGCTAATCTGTAGCCCATCCACCTGCCCCAGACATATGGAGTTATTTACTAAGGGTCCTGCGGCCGCATTTCCGACGGGTTTTCCAATGTTTTTGGGGATGGCGCAGCTGGTACAGGTATTTAGTTTGCAATTGTGTCGCACGCGATCGGACTTATTCGCAATTGCGCCAGCTTACAGGGGGGCAGGCCATTGGACGATCTGATGGATTTGGACAAACTGCAGGATGTAACTTAAAAATTGTGTTGCAAGCCATGTACTTGCATGCACTGGGAGGAAGGTGGCGGACCTGAGTGGGGAAGCGACACATGAAGGATATTGGGCGAACAATTTTCTTGAATCGCTGGACAGTGCTTTGTTGTCGGGATCTCCTCCGGACCGGGGATCACTTTCGGTATCTCCTCCAGACCGGGTAAGTAAATGTGCCCCATAGAGTTGCAAAATTCTTAAGACCTTGTGTTTTAGGATGTGGATGTTGGACCATCAGAAGAGATCTACGATGATGATGAAAACAAGCTGACATTTACTTCGTGGTAGAATAAGCAAGGGATGATGAGACTCTAGCAATGGGTAGAAGGAAGTGATAGTTTGGACATAAAGGTGGTGGTCATGAAGCCTCAGGCAGCCAGTAGAACTAGCGAAAGGATGACAAGGCGCAGCTGTCAGCCCGTAGCCACTTTGTAACCTGCTACTGCCCACACCCAGCATCCAGCAAACAAAGCCCATTCCACATGGATGTCTGCAGCTTGGCATTTTTATCCCAGAGTGCAAAAGACAGAACACGTGTAATTTGCATGCTGGGCCACCCAGTCCATAAAGACTGGCCAAAGCCTTAACAATCTGAGTACCTCATGTGTGAACAGGCACATGCAAGGTAAACCAAAAAAGCCTGTTGACACCTGATGATTCATAATAAAAGCATTTCCAAATTGCTGGCCTTTTAAATGTTCCCATTTAGGCAAGTTGAGATGGACAGGTCAAAGATCTGAGCCTGAATTACCTGAATTTAAACTGAAATTGGAATGGTCCGCTCTCTATGAGGCCTCCACACTAGTAGGACCACTTCAAATAAAGCACTTTGGCAACATCTAATGACACCAAAACTATAATAATTTAGCATAACTGCATGCCAAATTTTGCATCCCTCGAACATTCTAATCTGGGTGCAGTATTTTTTGTGAATGAGTAAACATTAGAGATGGGCAAATTTTTCAAAAATTCTATTCACCTAGTTCGCTGAGTTTTCTGACAAAATTGGATTCGACCCTAATCGAATCATGGCGAATCGCGCTAACAAACAGGTAATTTCTGGCTGCAGAGAGCCTGTAGGATGTTGTAAAACATTGTGCCATACTCAAATATGCATAGGGAGCATGGTTTGAACACCTGCTCTGATGCCACTCTACTGGCCAGACAGGACAGCTTATCTACGGCAAACAGAACCTCAAAAACTGGAGTTTGAGAAAAAATCACTGGACCAACTATGTGGATTTAACACGGATTTCTTGATATCTACTATAGCAGCAAAAAAATAATTGTAATTTGGGGAACACAGAACCCCAAAAACTGACACCCTGCACTCCAGCAACTATCTTGATTTGACACAGATTTCTTGATATCAACTTTAGCAACAAAAAAGAATTGAAATTTGGTGTATACAGATCCCCAAAAACTTACACCCTGGACAAAAATCACTCCATTAGCTACTGAGCACAAGCCGCTAGACGCTAGAGACAGCAGATGCAGTGTGAAATGGCGGCATTATAAATGGCCGTCTGTTTTTATAGGGCTATGACATCACATAAGCCTGCCTGTCGCTGATTGGCTTACATGTCTGCACATTTGATCGAGGGTGTTCCTTTCTTCTTCCCAGAGTTCTCTGCCCCATCTAACAAATTGGGGCAGATTTACTTACCCGGTCCATTCCCGATCCAGCGGCGCGTTCTCCGACGCTGATTCGGGTTCTGCCGGGATTCACTAAGGTCGTGCGCCCGATGTCCACTAGGTGTCGCTGCTGTGCTGAAGTCCGCCGAAGTCCACTGGAATTCACCTCCTTCATTCCGGTGTATGTGAGTGCTATTTTTGCGACACAATTTTTTTTCAAATATTCTGAAGTTTTTACGAATCCGTCCGTTTTCCGACGGCTATGCCCCCAGATTTCTGTCGCGTGAAAGCCAGCACCGATGCGCCACAATCTGATCGCGTGCGCCAAAATCCTAGGGCAATTCAGGGCAAATAGGAAAAATTCGGGAAACCCGGCGGAAAAATGGGATTTGGACCTTTAGCAAATGTGCCCCATTGTGCTCATGGCCATTTTACTGATAAAGGGGGGAAAAAAACGTTCCCACGAATTGCTGTAAACTTTGAATTTGTGACGAACCTAAGTTTTAATGAAATTCTAAATGGATTCCAGAATGTTAGAATCGATTCGCCCATCTCTAGTAAACAATATATTTCTTTGAACTGAAAATATTTTGTACGCAAAGGCTTAACATGCTTTTTGTTTTCTTGTTTTGTGACTTCCTACTCTTGTCACTCTTTTATTGTTCTATAAGGCTTTGCAAGATGACAGCTTTTGCGGAGGAGAATCAGATTACTGTTGATAATGAGTGTACTGAGAGGACGGATAGGAACCAAGTCACAATAGCACAACAGGCACAGCACAGATGTACAAATCTGATGTCATGAACCAAGGTACATAAAGCACAAAACCTTAAAATTAATAGTGCTTTATAGTTTTAAAGCTTTTACTCTGCAAAGAAATGTCTAAATGTTAACAGGTCAAATCATTTATCAAGCCTAAGCCTTGTTGGTTAGACCATACAACTACCATACAACTACATGTTATTCTTTCTTTTTGTTTCAATCCCTGTCTGAATCTTTGCATGGATTGTAAGTTGTTGGTAAGTTGTTGGTAGTTTATTTATAGCATTAGATGAGACTGCTTCTTATGCATCCATCTTGTAACTCCGTTGGTGTTGAAATCTGGCTGTTTTCTTTTTGTACTCATGGCTTATTGTTTGTTCATTTTTTTTCCGACTGTTGGAATTTTCTGGGTTATGGATTAATATAAAATAACCATATGACAAAGAAGAAAGGAAAATCAACAGTCACACTAATAAATGTTATAAGACTGAATATTTATATATTTATTTATACACGCTAATATATTACTATGTCTTTTTTAATTGTTCTTTTAGTACCAAAGAACAAAACATTGAATTACTGATATAGTAGATTAACTGAGGTATAATGTTATAGCTTTTGTGGGCAATTTTTTGAGGGAAGAGATGTATTTTCTAGTGATACCTTTTTGGGGTCAGTATGTCCTATTGTTGAAAACATAATGGGGCTCATTTACTAAGTGTTCGCGGACCGCACATACATGGGATATTCAGACATGATCGGGGAAGCTACACATTCAGCAAGTTGGGCACACGATTTAAGTGAATCGCGGCACAGTGCATTGTTGTCGGACAATGCACTTTCGGGATCTCCTCTGGACCGGGTAAGTAAATGTGCCCCAATAACTTTTTTGGGGGCCGGTGGAGTTCTTTTTTGTTCTCTATATAGCCTAATGAAAGTCTTATTTTTAATCTATGGGTCAGTACGATGATGTGGATACCATATTTTTTCTTACGTTTTATACAATTTCTCACAATAAAACCTAATATGCTGAAAAAACTATAATTTTTGCATCCCCATCTTCCAAATGGCAAAACACTTTTAATTTTTTTTCTACTGAGCTTTTTGATGGCTTGTAGTTTTTTGATGGCTTGGGGACATGTAGTATTTAGCAAAAGTATCAGATTAGATATTTTTTTGATCACTTTTTATTGCAATTTTTTTGTGGGATGAAATAGATAAAAATCATAATTTTGGGTGGGTTATTAACAGTTTTTTTTTACGGAGTTCATTGTGTGGGCTCAAAAATTATTTATCTTTATTCTATATGTCAATACAGATGCGGGGAAGGGGGAGAGGGTTGATCGTGTGGGAGAGACCACTGGCAGGTGAGTTAAAAGCCTCGGTCACGCTGATCATGGCATTTAACAGGTTAAACACTCATGATCGGAGCTGGTGTTAGTTACAGCTAAAACACTCTGTGTTTATGATGTAGGCTCAGCTCTGATTACGAGCTGAACCGACATGAGCTCTGCATCCGATATATTGGATGCAGTGCGTTAAAGCCCTGTGATCAGTGTCCAATATATCAGACACATAGGGGCTCATTTACTAAGGGTCGGAATCGCGCGATTCCGTCGGGTATCCCGACGATTTGCGCCGAATTCCACTGGGATTTTGGCGTGCGCGATCAGATTTCGGTGCAATCACGCCAGGTTGCATGCGACAGAAATCAGGTAGCGTGGCCGTTGGATAACCTGACAGATTCGGAAAAACCGCGGTATTTAAAAAAAAAAGTGTCGCTTGACACGCACTTACCTGTACCAAGAATTAGAAGGTGAACTCTGGTGAACTCTAGCGGACCTCGGCACAGCAGCGACACCTAGTGGATATCGGCGCACGGACCTTAGTGAAACCCGGCTGGACCCGAATCAGCGTCGGAGAACCCGCCGCTGGATCGCGTCCGGACTGGGTAAGTAAATGTGCCCCATAATGCTAAGATGTTAATGGACTTGTAAGTTCTTGTAAGTCATTAAAGGGTTAATATAGAGGATAGATGGTAATTGGGCTAACATATTTATGTTATTGGAATCTGGGTAACTGGGTAAAATAGCTAAATCAGATTGGTCTATTGTAAGATTACTCCAAAGGACCAAAAAATAACAAATTGTCCTCACGGGCAAATTGCAACAAGGTAACACCTGCAATCAGTGCAAAGTTGCCGGCGTCTTCAAAAAGATGGGTCTTCCAAAGACCCAAGGCTGTCTTGTTTGAACCCTTTCAGTACATGATAAAAAGGTTGTACAGTCCTAAAAATTATATTATTGAAAACATCATCAAAAGTCGCAAAAAATGACATGACCCACAGTTCCGTACACCAAAGTATAAAAAAGTAATTAGCGTCCGAAGATAGCAAATTAAAAAAAAACATTTTATACAGGATGTTTTCATTTTTGTAAATGTATGAAAACATTATAAAACTTATACAAATTTGGTATCCCCGTAATCGTATCGACACAAATAATGTAGACATGTCATTTGGGGCGCACAGTGAAAGCCGTAAAATATTCAAGCCCACAAGAACACGGCGCAAATCTGTTTTTTCATCATTTTCACTGCATTTGGAATTTTTTTCTTACTTGCCAGTACATGGCATGGAATATTCAATACTTTCTCTATGAAGTGCGATTTTTACGCAGAAAACAAGCCATCACAGAGTTCTTTACATGTAAAAATAAAAAAGTTATAGATTTTTGAAGGTGGGGAGTGAAAAATGGAAATGAAAAAACAAGAAAGGGCCAGGTCCTTAACCGGTTAAAGGAGACACTGAATTCTCACCTAGAGAGAGAAGGAATACATAAAGCAACTTTAACATACACAATTGTGCAAATGAAAGGGAGAAGGTTTGTTCCATTTGAAGAGTTAAAAAAGGAAAAGCACATGAAAGACACAGATTATTTAAAATGTGTACAACTTACACATTCTATAAGTGCCAGATCAAACAGAGGGATTTTAAGATTGAGACAAACTATTCATCATTTTTGCATTGATAAATGCACCTAAAAATTTATCCAAAATCTATAAAGGGATTATGGAGGGAACAGAATAGTTTGAGGCATCCCAGCCAAGATAAATGGGCTAAAGTATGTGGAGAACTAACAATTTCACATTGGGATCCGATCTATAGAAATGTAGTGTATGTGCTCCAAAATATGAATCATAGATAGAGATGGGCAAATTTGTTAAATCAAAATGAATCACGTTAAAAAACAGCCATTTCCTGGCAGCGGAGAGCCTATAGGTAGAGATGCAGCTCCCCGCTCCTCGGTCTCCGCTCCCAGCTCCCTGGTCTCCGCTCCTAGCTACCTGGTCTGTGCTCCCCGATACAAGCACCACGCTCCCCGGTCTCCGCTCCCAGCTACCTGGTCTGTGCTCCCTGATACAAGCACCGTGCTCCCCGGTCTCTGCTGTCCGCTCCCCGGTCTCCACTGTCCGGTCTCCGCTGTCCGCTCCCCGTTCTCCGCTCCCCCGTCTCCTCTCCCCGGTCTCCGCTGTCGGCTCCATGCTGTCCGGTCTCCGCTGTCCGCTCCCTGCTGTCCGTTCTCCGCTGTCCGGTCTCCGTTGTCCGCTCCGCGGTCTCTGATGTCCGGTCCCCGATCTCCGATGTCCGCTCCCCGGTCTCCGATGTCTGCTCCCCGGTCTCCACTGTCCGTTCTCCACTGTCCGTTCTCCACTGTACGCTCCCCGATCTCCGCTCCCCAGTCACCACCAGTAAGTATACTCTCCGGCGTGTGTGTATATATGTGTGTGTGTGTGTGTGTATATATGTATATATATATATATATATATATATATGTGTGTGTGTGTGTGTATATGTATATATATATATGTGTGTGTGTGTATATATATATATATATGTGTGTGTGTATATATGTTTATATATGTGTGTGTGTGTGTGTATATATGTATATATGTGTACACTCACCGGCCACTTTATTAGGTACACCTGTCCAACTGCTCGTTAACACTTAATTTCTAATCAGCCAATCACATGGCGGCAACTCAGTGCATTTAGGCATGTAGACATGGTCAAGACAATCTCCTGCAGTTCAAATCGAGCATCAGTATGGGGAAGAAAGGTGATTTGAGTGCCTTTGAACGTGGCATGGTTGTTGGTGCCAGAAGGGCTGGTCTGAGTATTTCAGAAACTGCTGATCTACTGGGATTTCACACACAACCATCTCTAGGGTTTACAGAGAATGGTCCAAAAAAGAAAAAACATCCAGTGAGCGGCAGTTCAGTGGGCGGAAATGCCTTGTTGATGCCAGAGGTCAGAGGAGAATGGGCAGACTGGTTCGAGCTGATAGAAAGGCAACAGTGACTCAAATCGCCACCCGTTACAACCAAGGTAGGCAAAAGAGCATCTCTGAACGCACAGTACGTCGAACTTTGAGGCAGATGGGCTACAGCAGCAGAAGACCACACCGGGTGCCACTCCTTTCAGCTAAGAACAGGAAACTGAGGCTACAATTTGCACAAGCTCATCAAAATTGGACAGTAGATGATTGGAAAAACGTTGCCTGGTCTGATGAGTCTCGATTTCTGCTGCGACATTCGGATGGTAGAGTCAGAATTTGGCGTCAACAACATGAAAGCATGGATCCATCCTGCCTTGTATCAACGGTTCAGGCTGGTGGTGGTGGTGTCATGGTGTGGGGAATATTTTCTTGGCACTCTTTGGGCCCCTTGGTACCAATTGAGCATCGTTGCAACACCACAGCCTACATGAGTATTGTTGCTGACCATGTCCATCCCTTTATGACCACAATGTACCCAACATCTGATGGCTACTTTCAGCAGGATAATGCGCCAGGTCATAAAGCTGGAATCATCTCAGACTGGTTTATTGAACATGACAATGAGTTCACTGTACTCAAATGGCCTCCACAGTCACCAGATCTCAATCCAATAGAGCATCTTTGGGATGTGGTGGAACGGGAGATTCGCATCATGGATGTGCAGCCGACAAATCTGCGGCAACTGTGTGATGCCATCATGTCAATATGGACCAAAATCTTTGAGGAATGCTTCCAGCACCTTGTTGAATCTATGCCATGAAGAATTGAGGCAGTTCTGAAGGCAAAAGGGGGTCCAACCCGTTACTAGCATGGTGTACCTAATAGAGTGGCCCGTGAGTGTATATATATGTATATATATATATATTATTATTACTATTATTATTTTTAATATTATTAATAATCATCTCCATAATAATAAAAATAATTAAATTATTATTAATAATAATATTAATAGTCTCAAAAATAACCCCTGCATTAGTCTGTGTCACAATGTAACAGTGGCAGATAACACTTCTTAGTTACCAGAAATCCTCAGCTCTGTATCACTTGGCTTATAGCTCAGTTAGTTAAGCTCCTGTCTACAGTGCAGAGGGTCCCAGGTTCGAATCTGGGCAAAACTTTATTTAATTTAAGAGCTTGTGTCTGGGGAATCCCTGGAGACCATATATGGACAGATAGTGATCTGAGCCTGATGACGTGCTCCCTGCTCTCCGCTAAGCCGACACTTCTCTGAAAAGGATTCCCTGCCCGATGTCTGCTATGGGGAACTTTAGGAGATGCAGTGACCATATATGGATAGAGATCTGAATCTGATGACGTGGTCCCTGCTCTCTCCACTAACCCGATACTTCTCTGAAAAGGTTTCCCTGCCCGATGTCTATAGAAGCCATTCTGTACTATCAGTTCTGGCTTTCAAAGTATTTACTATGCGGACACAGCGCCGGTACACAGCGGGACCTGGGGAGAAAATCTGTGACACGGGGCAGAGGTAAGAAAAACTGGACTTTCCCGGCAAAATCGGGACGGTTGGGAGCTATGATAGAAGTTATCTTACCTTTTTCTTCTTTCATCATCGGCCTTGTCCTCCAGGGGGTAGGGGGGGGTTGCCGGGGAGGTGGAAATCGGTCCGGGGGGGAGGGGGTGTGAATCTGAGCCTGGGGGGAACCAGCATGGACTTTTTGCTGGAGCAGGTGGATGTGCCGGCAGGTGGATATGCCAGTGGGCGTGTGGAGGGCGGGGGACTTTGGGCTGGCGGGCGGGGGGAAAGTGCCGGCGGGCAGGTGTATGTGATGGGTGGGCTGCGAAGGGGAAGTGCCGGCATGCGGGGAGATGTGATGGGCGGGCCGCGGGGCGATGTGCAGGCGAGTGGATGTGTTGGGGGCGGGCCGTGAAGGGGAAGTGCCTGCATCCGGGGAGATGTGATGAGCAGGCCGCGGGGCGATGTGCGGGCGGGTGGATGTGTTTTGAGGGTGGGCCGCGAAGAGGAAGTGCCGGCATTCGGGGAGATGTGATGGGTGGGCCACGGGGCGATGTGCAGGTGGATGTGTTGGGGGCGGGCTGCGAAGGGGAAGTGCTGGCATGTGGGGAGATGTGATGGGCGGGCCGCGGGGCTATGTGCAGGCGAGTGGATGTGTTGGGGGCGGGCCGTGAAGGGGAAGTGCCTGCATCCGGGGGGATGTGATGGGCAGGCTGCGGGGCGATGTGCGGGCGGGTGGATGTGTTTTGAGGGCGGGCCGCGAAGAGGAAGTGCCGGCATTTGGGGAGATGTGATGTGCGGGCCGAGGGGCGATGTGCGGGTGGGTGGATGTGTTGGGGGCGGGCTGCGAAGGGGAAGTGCCAGCATGTGGGGAGATGTGATGGGCGGGCCGCGGGACGATGTGCGGGCAGGTGGAAGTGTTGGGGGTGGGCCGCGAAGGGGAAGTGACGACATGCTGGTGGATGTGATGGGCAGGTCCATGTGGCAGCCGGAGGACATGCAAGCAGGCGGGAGCCCGACGCCGCCCCCTCATCTAGCAGGAGGCAGAAAAAAAACAACTTCGTTCCGGCGAATCAGCATAAACTTCGGCTTTGTGACGAATCGAATTTTTCCTGAAATTCTAACCGAGGTTAGAATCATTAGAATCGATTCGCCCATCTCTAATCATAGAGTATTTCTATTAAGTATACTTTATAGAACTATCCCCTGGATTTTTTATGTAAAGCCAATATTAAAGAAAGTGTAATAGAATTTCACAAGAAGGTGGATGGTAAAAATTTTATACATATAGTGAACCAGCATAAGAAGTATGAAGATAATCTTTGTATGGATAAAAAAATACTTCGGGAACGAGTGGAAAATAAAGATGTGTAAATAGGGGACACTTTGGGCAATGTAAAATGGACTATATAGTAAGCAGTGAAAGGGTAAGCAGCATTCTACTTTCCTTAAAGATTACCTTTGCAGCTCTCATAATCAGAGGTCTATTGTTGCAAAATTGTATTTTAAAAAATATAAAATATATTGGCTTTTCAACTTTGTATTTAGATCCTTACTAATCCCCTCTATTTACCATTCCTGAATAGAGAAACAGAGAGTGAGACAGAAAAGAGGTAAGAATGAAGAAAGAAAAAAAAAGAAAGAGCTGTTCTCTCTGCCTCTAGCTCCCTCCCCTCATAAATCTCTTCATCTCTGATCTGTCTATTCTCCCTTTCTATGTGTCAGATACTAGTACAATGTTCAGAAGGTAAATAAAAGTATATATTAACCTTGTAGATTTGTAATTGCTAGTTTTCTGCAACTTTGGTTCCAGACCTAGTCCGATGATAACACTAACTTGCATGGACTGCGCCTGTTTGCACTCCAGCATCATCAAGAAATATCTTAAAGGCATCATCTCAGTATAGTTTGCAGTTCTGAAACTATCCAGCAAGATCTTAAAGGGGCTGTCGCAGTATAGTTTGCAGTTAGAGAAAAATCTTTAAGGGGCAATCTCAGTATAGTTTGCAGTTTCAGAAAATTTTTTAAGGAGCAGTCTCAGTATAGTTTGCAGTTCCAGAAAAATCTTATAGGCATTGGCCCACATAAACTAAACTGGCTACGCCAGTTTTCTATCATCCTTTGCACTAAAGATAACGTCTTTGAAAATTGCACATGTATTTATGAAGTGTTTGTGCCTCTATTGTGTCGTAATTGCATTTTTTCCAACACTTTAGGAAACTGCGCAACCTAAAGGGGTGTGGTAGAACTTAGTCAGCGTTTGCAACACATTTATAACTGAACTGCACTGTAGATAAATAAAGTAAAAAGCGGGCAGCACTCCATGGTTCAAAATTTCAAAATAAAAGGTGAACTTTATTGAACAAGTGGCGACGTTTCGGTGTGTAACACCTTCATCAAGCAACAAACAAGTGACCCACATTGGATATATAGAAAAACATGGTAAGTGATTAGCATAAAGAGGCGTGTCTTAAAGTGCCTGTGCAATATTGTGTTATTCATCATTGTACAAATATATGTAAAAAATACATTCAAAGATAAAGTGCATCAGTTTCAAGTACATGTATATAACAATGTCGTTGTTCGCTGTACAATTATACAGTACAAAGTGTAATCATAAAGTGTGCAAGTGCAAAGACTGGCGTGTAAAGTAGGGGTTAAAATTACCCAAAAGGCTCTGGAGAGAACTTTCTTGGTGGAAGCTTTTGGTCCACAGCTGATACAATCTTAGCGTCTGTGGATCCAACCTGCACATGTGCAGTAGAGCCCTGAGGCTGCCGAGAAGACATCTTGGAAAAGGGCAACCAAGCCCTCAATGCAGTGTGCACTGAGGCCAAGAAAATGAACAACAAATAACCTGTGACAGCAGCTTAAAAGGAAAAAATGAGCACACACACATTAACCTAAGTATTGGGGATAAGAGGATCGCTCTCATTACCATGGCGGCAGGATAGTAATATACATCTCTACGTAGTATACATAGATTCAAGGTGATTTGCGCCTGGTGCCCACTATGGTGATGCATCACCTAATGAGAGATCGGTAAAGCACATAAGAATGCGCGCCAGTGGGATATTAAGTGAGTATAATCACATCCCAAGGAGGTGGTAAGATCCCACAGGGGAGATGGAGCATATATCACGCTCACACCCTCCAGCGTGGGCATCCAAAAACCACTACAGCTGGCAACCTACTCAGTTCCACAAATATGTGGGTATTTTGTGGCACAATTTGGCGCTTAATCCCTACACAGCCATGGATATATTGTATAGATATATGTTATAGTTATCAACCAGCCGGCACAGGGCACAAGATGTAAAGGAGAAACCAACAAAAGAAAACATCATAATGGCTCATATAAACAATTTGAAGTAACGTCCACCAAGAGATGTCATCCATCCGATTGGGCAAAGGAATTTTTTCAATATCATCTGAACATATATAGATGGTAAACAGATTAATCTGAAGAAGTAAAGATCAATATTCATGTTGTATCTCAGTCACTCGTTACATGGATATAGCATCAATCACAAATGGGTTATATACATTCCTTATAAAACATTATCCAGGTTAAACTAATGCAGCTTGAAGGGGTTTAGTCTAAGAGTCCAGTTTATTGTCATTTATGGTCTATGAGTCCAGTTCAGTTCATTTTTTCACAGTTACCACCTCATCTGGGGGGGCTTTATAGTATTACCCCAATGTAACCATGTGCAGTTATAAAAGTCACTAATCTTTTGGACAAGGTTTCAAATCTTCGTTTGAGGTCAATATCACCTGAACTGCACTGTAGATATACTGTAGAATTTATAGAATTGCTGTTGATAAAATTCTGTAACATTTAAAGTGTTTGTGGTCCTTCATGAATCATTTTTGACACAAAACAAATCCAATTTTATGATAAACTTTAACCCCTTCCCGACATTTGACGTAATAGTACTGCATCCCAGGAGGTGCGTTCCCGCAATTTGCAGTACTATTAAGTCAAGCATTTGGTGCCGGCTCCTGAATGGAGCCGGCGCCAGAAGCTGCGGGTTTCGGCTATATATTATATATTTTTTTTTAATAACCTTTTTTATTGGGAAATATAGGCAGGTACATATGTCTGGCATTATCAACATTATACATATTCTTTTTACAACAAAATCATTTACAGTTTGTGTTACATATTTCGTATGTTGATATTCAGTCGTCAATTTTCCCCTCTCTCCATTTTTCCATTTTCCTCCTATTTGTTCCCTTATGAAGGTGCTTTATGCACCGTTGCGTATTGTTGAACAGTCTTGAATTATTTAGTCCAGGTTATATTATTTCTTTTGTCTAACTAAACATTTATATTTCTTTAACCCGTAACATGAAAAAGAAAAAACACATAGCAAGAGCTAGACAATCCTGTAACATGACTTATGAAGTAGCCTGTACTATTTTTGTGGCTTAATAGTGGGGATACAAAGTGTTGTTAATTTTGTTTCATAGGATGGTTTATTTCCTTACCATTTGTGACTCTATAGTCTTAATCTGCCTAGCGTGCCTTTAATCTCTTCGGTGATGTACCATGAGGAATATTGGAACTTTCGCATAAGCTCACTGATTTCGCTGGTAGACATGTGGTTAGTGATGAATTTTCGCCATTTGCGAAAGAAATTTTTAATTTTCTTGTCTCCTTTGCTCTCCGCCTCTACTTTGTCAATATGCAGATATAGCTTAGTCTGATCCATAACCTCTGTGAGTGTCGGGAGCGTTGATTCTAACCAGTGGTTTAATAAACATCGTTTGGCTACCAGTAATAGGATGTGTATTATTGGTGATATTGTAATCTCTGTTTCCTCTCCCTCTTCTTGTGGTGCTATGGAGTGAAAGAGGAAAGCAAGTGGTTGTAATGGGATAGTTGTTACGTAGTGTTCTGTAATAAATGTTTGTAAATCTTTCCAGAAGGATTGTGTCGAGGGGCAGGTCCATATAGAGTGAAAAAGGTCTGTTAGTGGTTTATTACACTTGGGGCACGCCGTAATTCTCTCCGGTCTGGTGTCTGAGGCTGGAATGTTGAATGCGTAGATCGCGTTATGCATTAGTTTAAAAAAAGTTTCTCTCCATTTTTCACTTACTATATGTTTCCTTATTGTCGCCCATCCTTGTAGAATTCTTGTGGACGTTTCAGTCGTCCTTAATCGCTTCTCCCAATATGGGAATTGTAAAGCTATTTCTGTATTATCTATTTCTGGTGTCAATAGAGTGTATAAGAGAGATATCGTTCGTTTGGCGTTCGGGCCCCCTATGATAGTGTCCACTTTGTCATAAGTTCTTCTGCTAAGTTTCTCAGTCTGGCTGAGCAGTAAGCCTTCAGTTGTGCATATTGGAACTCTTGTCTTGGCGGTAGGTGAAATTCTGTGTTTATTTCATTTAGTGTTTTAAGTCTTGGTTCTGTTGGGTGTATTAGTTGTTGTAATCGATGTATTCCCTGGGTTCGCCAGGGTATAAAAAATCTATTGTGTTGTCCCGCTGGGAACTCTGGGTTGTCCCATAGGGTGAGGTGTTTTGAGATTTGATAAGATAATTGGTGTTTTTTCCTCAGTATCTTCCATGTTGAAATCGTGTCTCTAAGCAATAATGATTGTTTGGCCGCCTGAGGTAACTTCCCGTAAGGGATGTGTAAGGCTGCTATTAGTCCGCAAGGGTGTAAGAGCTCCTGTTCTAGTTTGGTGTTGGAGTAGTGGTTAGTGTCATTTAGCCAGTCTGCCAGGTGTCTGGTTAGGCACGCCAGGTTATATCTTTTAATGTCTGGCAAGTTTAGGCCTCCAAGGTGTTTTCGGTATGTGAGTTTTTGTAGGGCAATGCGAGGTCTCTTTCCCTGCCATATAAATGTTGTGAATGCTTTATTTAGTTCTCTAACATCCTGGGATTTTAATAGTAATGGCAGGGTTTGCATAGGGTATAATAGTCTGGCGAAACTGATCATTTTTATTAAGTGTACTCTCCCCGATATGTTGAGTGGTAGGGTTTCCCAACGCTTCAGTTCGGTTTTAATTTTTGAAAAAATTGGAGGGTAATTGAGTTTGTATAGGGATGATGGTGTCTTACCTATGTTTATTCCCAGATATTTAATGTGTTCACTGGCTATGTTGAGGATATATGACTTCATACGGGCCTGATCTGAAAAAGTGAACGGGTCTAAAAGCAGGATCTCGCTCTTTGACGTGTTGATTGTAAAACCTTATATGTCTCCGAACTGTTGTATATGTTGTAAGATTTTGAGTATGTTTGTTATCGGGTCAGTTATGAATAGTAGTATGTCGTGCGTTCGTGGCTCTCTCAGATCCTACTTTTATGCCCGGATTTATGGCCGGGTTCCTCAGCATCCTTGTCAATGGTTCAATTGCCAAGTTAAAAAGTAATGGCGAGAGTGGGCATCCCTGTCTCGTTCCCCTGTTTAGTCGGAATCTCGTTGTCAGGTATCCCGGTGAGTATATGGCCGCTGTCGGATTCCTATATAGGGCTTTCATTAATGATCGGAATGGGCCCTGTATTCCATACCTATCTAGGACCTGGTCCAGCCATCCCCATCTGACTTTGTCGAAGGCTTTTTCTGCATCGAGTGTTAATAAGATTCTTTTGCCCGATGTTGGTGGCTGCACTCTTACCCTGTCTAGAACCGCCAGGACTCGCCTGACATTTGCTACCGCTGCTCTATTTTTGATAAAGCCTACCTGCGGTTCCTCTATCAGGCTGGGCATTAGGAGCGACA
This sequence comes from Engystomops pustulosus, assembly GCF_040894005.1. Classification (NCBI taxonomy): domain Eukaryota; kingdom Metazoa; phylum Chordata; class Amphibia; order Anura; family Leptodactylidae; genus Engystomops; species Engystomops pustulosus. The sequence continues at coordinate 112,721,638 of NC_092412.1, forward strand.
GTCAGTCTGCCATTATTTTTGCTATCAGCTTAAGGTCCTGGTTAATTAGGGATATGGGTCTGTATGAATTTGTCTGCATGGGGTCTCTTCCTGGTTTTAGCAATACCTTGATGTAAGCCAAATTAGCATAAGGTGTGAGTTGTGTACCTTTCAGTAGGGCATTATAGTATCCCGCTAAAACCGGTGATATTTGTTCTCTTAGGCTTTTATATGCCTCTGCCGGGAATCCGTCAGGTCCTGGCATTTTGCCTAATGCCAGTCCCTTTATGGCTGCTGATACTTCTTCGTGTGTGACCTCCGCATTGAGGGCCCCTCTTTGGTCGTCAGTCAGTCTTGGTAGTTGTAGTTGGGATAGATATGTTTCCCCTTTTTGATTGTCATAGGGTTCTGAATCTGAGTAGAGGTCTGCATAGTATTGTCGAAAGGTGTCCAGCACCTCTTGAGGATTTTCCTGTATTAGTCCAGATTCTCTTTTGAGTTTTGGTATATATGTGGCTGGCCTACGGCCTTTTGCCAGGTTGGCCAGTATTCTGCCCGACTTATTTCCGAACCGAAATAGGTTCGCTTGTTTTTTGATCTGTGTATGGTGGTCCTGCTGTTCTAATAAAGTCTCATGTTGGGATTTTGCAACCTTCCAGCGTTCTAAGGCTTGGGGTGTTGGTGCGATTACGTATGAAGTGTAGGCGTTTTGGAGTGTCGTGCTACTGTCATGCAATCTTTTTCTGGCCTGCTTTTTAGCCCGTCCTACATGTCTCTGTATTTGGTCCCGAATGACCGTTTTGGCTGCTTCCCAATGTACTGTTGGGTTGTCTTTTGTAGATGTGTTGTGGAATTCAAATTCGGTCCACCAGCCCTTCAGCAATTTCAAGAAGGCTTCATCTTGCGTCATGTATGACGGAAAGCGCCAGATGTAGTCAGTGCCTTTTTTGTGCAAGGGAGTTAGGATCAGGCTCACCGGGGCATGGTCTGACACTACTATGTTTTCAATGCTGGTGCATTCTATTCTGTCTAGTAAGGTCCTGTTAACCAATATGTGGTCTAACCTAGACCACCCATCATGGGCATCTGAGTAAAAAGAATATTCCCTGCCTTCAGGATTTTCATTTCTCCAGCTGTCAATAAGGCCTAAGTCTGTTGTCAGTGCGGCTAAGTCAGTCTGTGTCTGCGTATGTGTTTGGTATATGTTGTCTCGCCGTGATCTGTCCTCCCAGTGATTCATTACTTGATTAAAGTCGCCTGCTACTACTATTTGTTCAGACATATCTAGCGCTAATTGTTCCATCAGCTTGGAGTAAAACTGCTGTTGCTCCGTGTTAGGGGCGTACACGTTGTGTATGCTTATTTCTCCTGCTGGTGTGTCTAAAACCACGTGAAGTACCCTATGATCTTCTGAGACTGAGTGGGATTTTATCGATATGGCTGAGCTTTTGTTTATTAACAGCATGACACCTCCTCGCCTATTAGATTCTGCGGAGCATATAGCTTCGGCTACCCACATGCGTTTCATGTATTTGGTTTCTGCGGTTAGCAGGTGCGTTTCCTGTAATACTGCCACATCTGCGTGTAAGGATTTCAGATGTCTCAGTACCATGGAACGTTTTTGTGCTGATCGGAGACCCTTGACATTCCATGTGATTATTGTTACTGTCATGACGGCTGTAGTCTAAAATGATTTGTCTATCTTTTCCTATTGCCGTTACCTGTCCTTTGGATTTATCTAACTCTTGCAAACAGAAATTAACATTCTTTAACATTAACAATTCTTTCATCAGTAACATATTTAGTACTATCAAAATATAGAACAGTGACATTTTCATATTCACCCAGGTCCACGGATGTGAACCAGTAAAGTAGCCTTTCATCGACTTCCTAATTTTCCGTCCAGTGGTAGAAGCAGTTCACCCTATAAGTGTCTGTGACCCAACATTGCTGCTTTCTAGGTTTCCCCTATCTGGGTGATCTTTCGGCGCGTTGGGGTTTCCGCGTTCACGTACTTGGTAGTGGTGGTCTTTGGTCGCGTCTCTGCGGTGATCTTTGAGTGCGTTGCCCTCCTTCGGGGTTTTGCCAGCTCGGTAGCGATTCCAGTGCTGACTCCGCCATATTGGGATCTGTGAAAGTTTGTGCCATTCCGTCTGGGGTAAGCACTCTTAAGGTCGCCGGATATAGTAGTTGGAATTTCCATTGTTTTTTAAAAAGTGCTGAGCAAAGCGGGCTAAATGCTCGTCTTTTTTTGGTCAGTTCTGCCGAGTAGTCCGCAAACAGCAGTAGTCTGGTTTTATCAATTATGAGAGGTTCTCGCCGCCCACGATATGCTCTCAGGATCGCTTCTTTATCAGCATAATCGAGATATTTTGCTATCGCTTGTCTCGGACGTTCTTCCCTCTCTGCTTGTCTCGCTGAGGGGGACCGCGGGGCTCTTGGCGGGCCTATCCTGTGAGCTCGCTCCACTTTTAGCAGGCCTTTTAGTCCTAAGCTGTTTGGCAGTTTTTCCGCAAAGATTTGGTATAGTTGTGAGGTGGTGACCGTTTCTGGCAAGCCCACTATTCTGAGATTGCTCCTGCGTGACCTGTTTTCTAGGTCCTCTATTTTTTCCGCCATTTTTTCTGATTCTGTGTTTACTGTCGTTATCTTTGTTAGTGCCGTTGCTAGATCATCTTCTAGTATAGAGATGCGTCTTTCTGCTTCTTCTAGGCGGTTTGCGTGTGAATCAATTTCCAGTTGTATGGCCTGTAGAGTATCTTCTATTGCTGTGGATACAGTTTCTTGTATGCTTGGTGCTATCTTTTTGGCCACCTCTTTGGCTAGTTTCTTATAGTTGATAGGGAGTTTGGTCGCATGCTGTGAGCTGGCATCTGACTCTGCCTGTTCTTCTTCTGACATTTCTCCCCCTTGAGAACGCGGGGGCGCCATTATTGTTGTTGGGTGTTTGTATGACTCCTTGTAATGCAGGTGTTTTACTTTTAGCTGCTGTGTCTATAACTGTGCAGGGGCTGGCTTGGGTACACTAGCTATATATTCTCTGTTCTGCGCTATGTACCTTTCTTTCCTTGCTTGTGGGCCTGGGCAGCACGTGTCACCTCCCTGTTGCTGCGCTGCTGCTGCCTGATGTCTCCTGCTGTTCTCTCCTATCCCAGGTCTTTGGTTTACTGGGACTGTGTGGTGTGGGTCGGTACCTGGTTGAGAGCAGCTGCGCCTCTCCTTCAGCTTAGAGCATCGGGTCCTGCGAGCGCCACGTGTCTCTGCTACCTCCGCTCCGCGCCGCCGCCACTTCCGGTCTGCGCTACCTCCGGTCCCTCCGGTGCCGTTCTCCGGCCTCCGGTTAGTGTCCCACCCAGTTTTCTGCCCCCGGCAGTGATTTGGGTGCCCGATTTTAGGCTCGGGTGTCGGAGCTCCACTTCTCTGCTTCCTCACATGGCGGGGCCGGAACCGGAAGTCTATATATTATAGTTAACACCCGCCTCCGCGGTCATGCTGATCGCGGCGTGCAAGGGGCAATTAACAAGAATCGGACACCCCCGTGGCACTTACCGGGTGGGGGGGGGGGTGTTCGCGGCTCTGATTGCAGCCCCTCTGATGCGCGATCCTCTTCCGGGAGCCGGGTCCTGCCTTCTAGCAGCATGCTCAGTGTCTTACATTACACAGAGCAATACAATAAGTTTTTCTTACAGTGCATCTCATCTCGCAAAAAATAAGCCCTTATTTGTCTAAATTGCCAAAAAATAAATAAATAAAGATTGTATAGCCTATTCCTGACATGTGTTGTCATAGAACGGTGCGGTGGGTAGTGACTTGCCAACACAGTTCAGACACAGTGATTGGGGCAAGATGGCGGCTGTTCCTGACATCCCTCTTTTCCTCTACTGTGCGCCCATAAAGCATTTTATATGCACATGTGGGGTACTTCTACACTCGTGAGAAATAGTTTTATACCTTTTTTGGGCTTATTTCATATATTATCCCTTGTGGCTTACAAAAATTAGGGGTTAAAGTGACATTTATAGAAAAATGTTCACCTTTTTAATTTTTAGGGCGTAATTGGATCATTCACCTGTAGGGGCAAATACATATATTACACATTGCGAAATTCTCTAAGGGGTGTGTTCAAAAAATAGGGTCACTTTTCAGATTCTTATCTGTTTTATGCCACTAGGGTTTTCCAAATGCATGTAAAACATTTATTTCAAATTTGGCTTCTAAAAGGCAAACATCCCCCTTTCCTTCTACTGTGCCCATACAACATTTTATATACACATGTGGGGTACTTCGAGAGAAATAGGTTTACACATTTTGGGGGTTATTACATTTTTTCATCCCTTGTGGCTATAAAAAATTAGGGGTAAAATGACCTTCCTTTTTGAGTTCTAATTAAATCAAACACCTTTATTGACAAATACACATATTACACCTTGCTAAATTCTCTAAGGAGTGTGCTTTCCAAAATGGCGACACTTGTTGGTGTTCCCCTCTGGTACCACTACTGCTCTCTAAATGCATCCTGACACATGTAAAGGATGTCTGTCAAATCTGGCTTCTAAAAGGCCAAAGTCCCTCTTTCCCTTCTGAGCCCTACTGTGTACCCATACAACACTTTATATGCACAAGTAGTGCAATTCTGTGCTTAGGAAAAATAGTTTTACACATTTATGGGGGTTGTTTCATCTTTTATCCCTTGTAGCTTACAAAAATTTGGGGTAAAAGTGACTTTTTTGAGAAAATTTTCACCATTTTCCTTTTTGGAGTCTAATTGAATCAAACATCTGTTGGGGCAAATACACAAATTACACTTTGCTAAACTCTCCAAAGGGTGTACTTCCCAAAATGGTGTCTCCTGTTGGGGCTTTCCTCTGTTTTGGTACCATTAGGGCTCTCCAAATGCATCCTGACTAGAGATGAGCAAGCACTAAAATGCTTGGGTGCTCGTTATTCGATACAAACTTTTCCCGATGCTCGAGTGCTTATATCGAATAACGAACCCCATTAAAGTCAATGGGAGACCCGAGCATTTTGAAGAATAGAATAAAAACAGTGAAAACAGTGAACACAGGACCATTTAAGTGCAGAACACATTGAAAGAACACTATTCTTCACATTCCAGATGTTCGCGCACATCTCCTAACTTAGCGGAAGACACGTGTGAACACCTGCAATGTGAAGAATAGTGTTATTTCAATGTGTTCTTACAAGGAAAACATCTGTAAACATGTGTAATGTGTTATTCTGCACTGTAAACACTGTTCTTCACTGTCTTTTATTAATTTAATGCTCGATGTTGAGCCGGCGAGATACTCGTCCGAGCAACGAGCCGGTCCGAGTATGCTAATACTCGACCGAGCAGTATACTCGGACGAGTATACTTGCTCATCTCCAATCCTGACACATGAAAACTTTTTCAGCCATATTTGCACTCCAAAAACGAAAAAATGTTCTTTCCCTTCCAGGTGCCCCCCTGTGTCCGTACAGCAGGGTACAGTGACAAAATGGGTATTGGCATACTCAGGAGGAATTGCATTAAACATTGTAAAGTGCATTTTCCTTTTTAACCCATTGTGAAGGTGGAAATTTTAGTGCTCAATGAATCTATTGTAAGATATTACATTTCTGTAATTTCACTTTCATTTATTTTTCACCCTCATGAAATGCTCATAGGGTTAACAAAATTCCCAAAGGTTATTTTGGATATTTTGAGGGGTGTAGTTTCTAAAATGGTGTCATTTGTGGGGGTATTTTGTCATGTGGGCCTTATAAACTCACTTCTAACTGAATTGACCCTACCAAAGTAGGTTTTGATGATTTTCGTGAAAATCTGAAAAATTGCACCTAAAGTTATAAGCCTCCTAATATCCTAAATAATGGAAAAGATATTTGAAAAATGATGCCAAGTTAAAGCAGACATATGGAAAATGTTAGTTATCAAGTTATTTTAGTGATATGACCAACTTTCCAAAAAGTAGAACATTTTGAATTTGGAAAATCATTGCTTTTTTCAAAATTTTCGCCAAATTTCCATTTACTTTATAAATAAATACTAAACATATTGCTTACATTTTTCAACCAACATGAAAAACAACTCACATGAAGTACAATGTGTCACGAAAACAACAAACTCAAAGTCATCTGGATATGTTAAAGCGTTCCAAAGTTATAACCACTTAAATAGACACATGTCAGAAATTTTAAAAATGGGCCGTGTCATAGGGTTAACACGCTATTTTTATATGATAAAACCATAATGAGAAAAAAAATATTTATTATTATTATGTAAAACTTTCCATTTTAGCATAAAAATAGTAAACATTTCTAAAAACAAGCCATTCAGTGTTCTCATTTTCATGCATCAAATGAGAACTGATCTCTGAACATCAGCGTTCAGAAATTTACGCAATTAAGCAACCTTTTTTTAATGGGTGCACTTCATTTATTTGCATCTTTTATCAGCGTCCTAATCAGCTCCTGTCTCACACATGGGGCTAAACGCTTCAAACCAACTTTGCAGCTGGTAACTGCTGTGCATTTTCAACTTGGCAATAAACTTTGCATCCACCATTAAACAGTTGGAAGGCTTTGTTTTATCAGATGGCCTCTGTTGGTAATAAACATTTATTATAACTCACTGTTGTGCTGAAATTTTGCAATTATTTTTACATATTACTTCCTGTTGATTTTTTCATACTGCATGCGCCTCATCAGTTAGGAAAGAAAGCTATTTGGTGCAGAAAATCCACATCTTCCACTCGTTTCTGTACAGCCTGTATTAAGACATATTTTCCTCTTCATCTTTCTTCTTATCATATGTCTTTGTAAACTAAATCTTTTGCAATGTGACAGGAAATGCCTGACATTTTCCATTATCAAGATTCATTTATACATCCTCTTCTCCGATGCCAATTATATATGCATTAAATACATAACAACTAATCTGTAGTCTTTGCACCATAACCAAATCCCATCTGCTGCCTGCATATTATTATACCAAGACTTTTGAACATACTCTAGGATCTCGGAAATCTGCACTTTTAAAGTAAGCTGTAGCGCAATTGACCTATATTTCCTGTCATTAATCTTATAATAGACATCCTACCCAATTTCACCTTCACAGGAATGGTTTCTTTAAAATCAATTCTAACATTTGGCTCTCGGTAATTTGTGTTTCAAAATACCATTCCCTGCTTGCTATGTCCATACTTCTTCATGTCACACTCTAAGTAGCAACTTATTCAGCACTTGTGACACCATTAAATGTCATATAAATGGCTGAATATTGAATGACAATTACATGTGAATACATGTACAGTGAGCACCTAAATTATACAGAGTAATTATGTAAATGATAGTGGTAATGTAGTGGATCTATTACAGAGGCACTGTAGCAGATATTTTGCAGTGGCAGTTTAGTAAATGTATGACAGTGGTGATGTAGTTAATGTATGACATTGGTGATGTAGCAGATGTTTTACAGTGGCAGTTTAGTAAATGTATGACAATGGTAATGTAGTGAGTGTATGACAGTGGTGATGTAGTGAATGTATGACAGTGGTGAGGTAGTTGAGGTATTCCAGAGGCACTGTAGCAGATGTTTTGCAGTGGCAGTTTAGTAAATGTATGACAGTGGTGATGTAGTTAATTTATGACCGTGGTGTTGTAGTTAATGAATGACAGTGGTGATGTAGCAGATGTTTTACAGTGGCAGTTTAGTAAATGTGTGACAATGGTAATGTAGTGAATGTATGACAGTGGTGAGGTAGTAGAGGTATTCCAGAGGCACTGTAGCAGATGTTTTGCAGTGGCAGTTTAGTAAATGTATGACAGTGGTAATGTGGATGCATGATAGTGGTAATGTAGTGGATGTAAAGGTAGTGAACGTATGACCGTATGACAGTGATGATGTAGTGGATGTATTCCAGAGGCACTGTAGCAGATGTTTTGCAGTGGCAGTATAGTAAATGTATGACAGTGGTAATGTGGTGGATGCATGATAGTGGTAATGTAGTGGATGTAAAGGTAGTGAACGTATGACCGTATGACAGTGATGATGTAGTGGATGTTTTATAGAGGCACTGTAGCAGATGTTTTTCAGTGGCAGTTTAGCAAATGTTGTGGATGTATTACAGTGGCAGGGTACTGTATGTGTTACAGTGAGGATGTAGTGAATGTATGACAATGGCAAAGTAGTGGATGCATTGTAGTCTCACTTTAGAGGAGGAATTACAGAGGCAGAGTAATGAATGAACTACAGAAACAGTGTATCAAATATATTACACCAGCAATGCATTAAATGTATTACAGTGGCGGTGTTGTCAATTTATTTCAGTCATAGTTCGGTGGATGTATTAGTGTAGTGGCAATGTAGGGAATGCATTACACTGTTAGCGTAGGGGATGTTTTACAGTGTCAGTGCAGGGGATGTATTGCAGTAGCAGTGTGGGGATGTGTTACAGAGGCACTGTAGGGGATGTATTACAGTGTCAGTGTAGGAGATGTATTTCAGTTGGAGATGGGAATTTTTTTTTCAAAATTTGAGTCGCTGAATTTTCCGACAAAATTTGATTTGACTCGAATCAAATCATGGCAAATCATGTTAAAAAACAGGTATTTCCTGGCTGCAGAGAGCCTGTAGGCAGGCTCGGACTGAGCCACCGGGGAGCCGGGAAAACCTGGCAGCTCTTGGCTCCGCCCCCTCATTATACTATGCAGAACGCTGAGGCAGTGCCTACTGCATCTGTGAAACCATGTATACGTGTCAGTGAATGTCATAGCTCCCAACCGTCCCGCTTTTGACGGGACAGTCACGGTTTTTCCGACCTGCCCCGCTGCCCCGGATAGATAAGATAATGTCCTGATAAGCTCTGCATTGTCCCGGAACAACTGGCTTGTGGTCCCGACACAATGCAGAGCGGAGAACACGCGGCAGGAGCTGCAGATTGTACTGATTATACCTGGCAGAGCGGAGTCTCCTGCCTCCTCAGTGCAGGCTCCGCCCCCAGTGTCAGTCTCTGCCTGAGAGACACAATCTCCCGGGTCACGGCAGCAGGAGATGAGCTGATATGGGGCAGATTGTGAGAGTCTCCTCTGCAGCTCCGTTCAGTTGGGTCACAGAGAGGACAGAGGGAGAGATGTCTGACACCAGGGCTGCAGGTGGACAGCAGCCTCACAAGTAAGAAGTATTCCTGCTCTGTACTCCATGTGCTCTGACTCCTCTTATTCCTGCTCCGTGCTGTGTCCTCTCTTCCCCCACATTTAACCCTCTGCTGACTGAGGGCTCCACAGGAGACACCAATAAATAACTGAATAGGTGACTGCCACTTATGTCATAGTGTAACATGTGAGTGTATTATGGAGTACATGTGTCTATGTGTGACTAGAGTGTATTTATATGTGTAGGTGTGTGTAACCTGAAGGGGTTGTTTTGGAGATCAGCTATTAACCCAATACCACTGACTGGAGTAACAGTACGTCAGCAGGAGGCAAGGGGGTATGGAGAGGGGTCACAGACAGAGCTTTCTCCATACAGCAGGGTTAAGTATTGCAGCTAACGCCCCAAATTGGTGCGAGCAAGGAGGAGTAAATGTGTAAAAGAGGAGGTTGAAGGAGAGGAGGATAGAGGACAGGGTTGGCTGGGACAATAGAATGAGGCTGGAGGATGCTGGGGGACAATAGGATGAGGCTGGAAGATGCTGGAGGACAATAGGATGAGGCTGGAGGACAATAGGAGGATGCTGGGAGGACAATAGGATGAGGCTGGAAGATGCTGGAGGACAATAGGATGAGGCTGGAGGACAATAGGAGGATGCTGGGAGGACAATAGGATGAGGCTGGATGATGCTTGGGGACAATAGGATGAGGCTGGAGGACAATAGGATGAGGTTGGAAGATGCTGGGAGGACAATAGGATGAGGCTGGAGGATGCTGGGGACAATAGGATGAGGCTGGAGGATGCTGGGGGACAATAGGATGAGGCTGGTGGATGCTGGGGGATAATAGGATGAGGCTGGAGGATGCTGGGGGACAGTAGGATGAGGCTGGAGGACAGGAGGTTGCTGGGGAACAGTAGGATGAGGCTGTGTGACAGGAGGATGAGGCTTCGGACAGGAGAAGGCTGGAGGACAGGATGAGGATAGAGGAGGGAGGGGCTGGAGGACAGGAGCAGGAGGCTGGAGGACGGGAGAAGGAGGCTGTAGGACAGGATGAGGATGGAGCGGGCTGGGGAACAGGAGAAGGATAGATGACAGAGGGGCTGGGGGACAGGAGGAGGATGGTAGGAGGTGGCTGGGGGACGGGTGCAGGAGGCTGGAGGACAGGAGGCTGGAGGACAGGAGGCCACAGGATGAGGAGGCTGGAGGACAGGAGGCCGCAGGAAGAGGAGGCTGTAGGACAGAAGGCCACAGGGGGAGGAGGCTGGGGGACAGGAGGGCACAGGGTGAGGAGGCTGGAGGACAGGAGGCCAAGGGGGGGAGGCTGGAGGACAAGATGCCACAGGATGAAGAGGCTGGAGGACAGGGGCCTACAGGAGGAGGCTGTGGGACAGGAGAAGGATAGTGGACAGGGGGCCTGATGGACAGGAGGAGGATGCTGGAGGTGGAGGCTGGGGGACAGGAGGAGGTTGCTGAAGGAGGAGGAGGATAGGGGACAGTGTGGGCTGGAGGATAAGAGGAAGCTGGGGGACAGCAGGAGGACAGCAGGAGGAGACTGGAGAACAGGAGGAGAATAGAGTACAGAGAGGCTGGAGGACAGGAGGAGGATGGGAGGAGGTGGCTGGGGTACGGGAGAAGGAGGCTGGAGCAAAGGGGCCACAGGAGGAGGCTGGAGGAAAGGAGGCCACATGAGGAGGCTGGAGAACAGGAGACCACAGGAGGAGGCTGAAGGACAGGAGGCTACAGGAGGAGGATAGAGAACAGGGACCACTACATGTGAGAAGGGGTGGGGGTAGGAGTACAGATAGGATTATATGTAAGTTTGGGGAGATAAATATAAGTGCAAAACCAAATGTAATGGGAGAATAAAATTAAAGGGGGGGGTTGTATGTTGCAGAGTTGCATTAGGGGTATTTTACGGGTCCAAGGGGGGGAGGGGGGGCGTTGGGCAAAGTTAGGGGCATCGTACTGTGGACTATGCCAGTAGGTGGGGAAATGGGTGTGGTTTAGAAAAAGGGGGAGGGGCTTTTGTCCCTCTTTCTCTCGCCCAAAAGTTGGGAGGTATGGTGAATGTGTCTGCTCGCAGCACTAGGTCTGGACTGGCTCCTATGATTGAGAGCAGACACATTCAGTAATATATAGAATCATAGCTCTGGGAGCAGCAGAGGGCAGAATCAGCTGGAGAGTGGAGGAGTCTCTCATCTTCACACAAAGCTCCGGGCAGTGAGAGTCACTGTGAGCACATTACACCTCACTGCCCAGTGCTGGTGGAAGATGAGAGACTCTTGGCTCTGCTCCTGCCAGCAGGTAAAGAAAGGGTTAATTGTTCTGCCAGCTGCACTGAGCAGCCAGGCAGAGAGCAGGCAGCACTGGAGCTGCTGAGCAGATATGGCCCACCTCCTGCTCCTGACAGGCACCTGGGGCCACCAATGAGAAGGCAGCTTGTAGCTGAGGCATCATCACTCTGCCCCACCTCACCCTGAGCTGTGCGCTGGCGGGACCTGGGTGCTGAAGAGCTGTTCTCTCTCCTCAGATGTGCATGGTGGCTTCCTGCACAGAACATTAGGTATTTACAACAATAAACTGCGCTACACTAACTTCCCATCTGAGAACTACAACTCCCAGCAGCTGAATGAGCTGCTGAAAGTTGTAGTTCTTCAGCCCACTCTAATTTTGTATAGGTTTACTTTAACCCCCTTTGCCCCATGTGCCCCCCCCCCTCCACCAAAGAATTTCCAAAGATTCTCCAAAATGCATATTATATAATACAAACATCAGCATGCCCTATAAATGACCTCTTACCTCACCCAAGTATAAAAAACACAACTTTCTAATTTTTTCCTTTCAGAAAAATTAAAAACACACCCTTTTTTAAATAACCATGTTTTATCTCCATGATCACACTGACCAATAGACTGTTTTATTCTATTACATCTGATTTTTTTAATGTTTCCCAGTATATGACACAGAATAGGATATACTGTCACGTATGCTAACTGCACGTCTATGGCCTAGATTTATCAGATGTGAGGCACTGTGCGACATATACTGGCACACGGTCTTCCGTAATCTAACGCCCCCTGCGCTGCTCAGGAAGTGGCCATCATCCATTTTTCGGTGCACCTTTAGCAACCAGCATGCGACACAATTCTGTCAAGTGGCAGCAATAAATGAAACTCTGACTAAGCAGTAACTCACCCCGTTAGGTGTAAAACGCAGAGCAGCCGCGGCACAAAACTGGAGCAGACAATATAAATACCTGTGCAAGCTCCAAAATGTTCTTTCTAGTGCAAAGTCAACAGAAAACTGGCACAGCCTGAATAATAGACACAGGCCTATGTGTCATCGTAGTGTAGTCAGGTTCTGAGCCATAGTCTGTGTGATCTGTGTGTCATCCATTTTTGCAGAGCCACCAAAAACTTAAGGTTGTCACCAAGGTTGCCATTACATGATTATGGGCGGCACGGTGGCTCAGTGGTTAGTATTACAGCCTTGTAGCGCTGGGGACCTGGGTTCAAGTCCCATCCAGGTCAACATTTGCAAAGATTTTGTATGGTCTCTCTGTGTTTACGTGAGTTTCCTCCGGGTCCTCTGTTTTCCTCCCACACTCCAAAACATACTGGTAGGTTGATTAGATTGTGAACCCCATTGGGGACACTGATGTGATAAGTTCTGTGCAGCGCTGCATAATCTGTAGGTGCTATGTAAATAAAGGAATTATTATTATAATGTCACTATCTAGTCCCAACCATAGCCTTTACATTCCAACAGACTTCTATGCAATTGTCAATTTAACAGCCACTTAAAGGGGCTGTCCACTCTCAGTAAATAAATGGTATTGTTTGTGTAAGGAAAAGTTATACAATTTTCCAATATACTTTCTGTATCAATTCCTCACAATTTTTTAGATCTCCACTTACTGTCCTGCTATGAAAGCTTCTCTGTTTACTTCCAGAAGATAGAGATCTGTCCATGGTCGTGTGATGGACACAGAGGTGTGTGAGCCGATAATAATTGGCCATGCTCCTGCATGACCATCACATGACCAGGGACTGGTTTTTATCTTTTGGAAATAAACCTAGAAGCTTCCTATAGAAGGACAGCAAGCAGAGATTTAGAAAACCATGAGGAATTGATACAGAAAGTATATTGGAAAATTGGATAACTTTTCCCTGTCCCCATGGGGCTCACAATCTAATCAATCTACCAGTATGTTATTGGAGTGTGGGAGGAAACTGGAGGACCTGGAGGAAACCCACACAAACACAGAGAGAACATACAAACTCTTTGCAGATGTTGACCTGACTTCAAAGCTTTATTTACGGGGGTAATTTCATCTTTGTTAAACTCTGACCCCTCCCCCCTCCATATGAAACAGAATGGTGCCTGGTACTTCAGAAACATTGCTTTCTTCCAAAAACAGCACCACACCTGACCATGGTTTGTGCAGGTAGTCCAGTTCAGATGTATAGAAATAAATGAATCTTGGTTATAATATCAGGATGTTTTTGGAAGAAAGTAGACAGGTCTTTAAGCCCTCAGACAACCCCCTTAACATTTCTCTACCGAATGCCATGTTTGCATTGCTAAATAAAAGAAAAGCGCACTTTGCTATATAGCTGTGGCCAATACAGTTGTGATTGTAAGGTGCACTATAATCCACTTATCCATATGCAGAGGCCTAAAAATGGACATGTAATATTTCCATGTAGCACTAGGTGGGCCCCAATAATCAATTTCACTGGTGGGCCCTAGGCATCCCAGTCCGACCCTGCCTGTAGGGTGTTGTAGAACGTTGTGCCATGCTTAAATATGCATAGGGAGCGTGGTTTGGCCTTCAAACAATTCTGTGTTTTAGTATGACACGCACATGAGAGCCGCCGCTCTTAGAATCGCTTCACTCTTCAATTCCATGGGAACTAACAGAGACGAACTTGACCAAATTAGTGAAGCAAAAATGCTGCCTGACAAGGTAACGTCTGTGCCAGCTCAAAAGGAATAATCTGAGGGCCAAGATCCCACTATAACATTAAAGATTGTACTCTTTTTACCTGACATCAGATGATTCCATAGATTACTACAGAACCTGTTCTGTTAAAGGTTGATACATGTAGAAACCCCCAAAAGAGTGGAGAGGGTGTCGACAGTAATTTTGCATTGCCGTCACTGATCATTTTTCCCTTCTTTTCATCCATCAGTGTCAATAATCCATCAGTATTGGTAAAGCCAAAAAAAACAGGAGTGGATCCAAAACAGAGATAACCAATAAATGGGATATTTACATGTCCTCTGTGTAATGTATCCTCTCTTTGAAATGGCAACTGGTGGAGGGTGAAAACAGCATTATGGAAATCACAGGGTGATCTAGGGAGACAGAAGTCAGTTGGCAGCAGCATGAGAAAGCCGCACAGTGGCACAATGACAAATTGTGGAGGTGGTAGCAATATCGTAGGCACAGTGTGGCAGAATGACAGAGCGTGGAGGTGGCGGCAGCAGTATGAGGTCAGAGAGTGACACTATGACAAATTCTGGATGTGGCAGCAACATGGTAGGCCATAGACTAGCACAATGACAAAGTGTGGAGGTGGCGGCAGCAGCAGGAGGTCGTAGAGTGGTACAATTACAGTGTGTATTGGTGGACGGCGGCAGCAGCAGCAGGAGGTGAGAAAGTGGCACCATGATAGAGTGTGGAGGTGGGTGACAATTCCAGCCACTGACAGCAGATGTGTGGCATCAGGCGGGTGGCAGCATCAGAATAGTGACTGAGGCAGGTAGTTAGAATCCAGACTCATTTCTCAACTTTTGCGGGAGGCGTCATGGCTGATCTAATCTGATGCATAATGCATTGGTGTGTTGAAATCCTTGCCGATCCATGCCTGATTCATCTTGACAAAGGTCAGTCTCTCCACATTATGAGTGGACAAGAGGGTTCTCCCTGGCATAACGATGTTCATCAAGTTGGCTGCCCAGTAGTCCAGGGGATCCTCTACCTAGCGTGGTAGAGTACTTTCCAAGTAGGCCACTACCTGCTGGTGCAGGGTCTGCTCCATGAAATATGAGGAACACAGAACCCCAAAAACTGACACTCTGGACTTTGAGCAAATATCACTCCATCAACTATGTAGATTTGACATGTTTTTCTTGATATCTACTTTAGTAACAAAAAAAGAATTGAAATTTGGGGAATATAGAGCCCAAAAAACGGACATTCTGGATTTTGAGCAAAAATCACTCCATCAGCTACTGAGTACAAACAGCTAGATGCTAGAGACATCACATGCAGTGTGAAATGATGGGATTGCAAATGGCCGTCTGTTTTTATAGGGCTGTGACATCACATAAGTCTGCACATGTGATCGAGGGTGTTCCTTTCTTATTCCCAGAGTTCTCTGACCCATGCTACATGGTGTGCTCATGGCCATTTTGCTAATAAAGGGTAAAAAAAAATTTGTTTCCACTATTCAACGTAAACTTCGGATTCCTGCAGGACCGAAGTTTTCCTGAAATTCTAAACAAATTCCACTTTGTTACAATCGATTCGCCCATTTCTAATAACAGTGTGAGTGTAGGGGATGTATTACAGTGGCAGTGTAGGGGATGTATTGCATTGCAGTATGGGGGATGTATTGTAGTGGCAGTGTGGGGATGTATTGCAGTGGCATTATGGGGGATGTATAGCAGTGTCAGTGTAGGGGTGTATTAAAGTGGCAATGTAATGGAAGTATTACAGCGGCAGTGTAGGGGATGTATTACAGACGCCGTGTAAGGGATGTATTGTACTGGCAGTGTGGGGATGTATTGCAGTGGCATTATGGGGGATTTCTAGCAGTGTCAGTGTAGGGGTGTATTAAAGTGGCAGTGTAATGTAAGTTTTACAGCGGCAGTGTAGATTAAATATTACAGTGGCAGTGTAATGGATATATTATAACAATTGTCTTCCCTGTCTGTCCTTGCCTTGTGGACCCCTAACAGTTGATGATTCTTTCCTTTAAGTTTCATTACAAGATGTTGTAGTTTCTTTGCATCAAATCAATACACTGTGCTCTAAGGATATCACAGAAGAAATGTAGAGAAAAAGGAGATTGTTTCATGTGTAGCACAATTTCACCATTCTCCATCAACACAGTTTTTAACATGCTAACCATTTCAATTGTACAAATCGCCACAATATTCTGATTCCCTTGTACCATGAACAACATAATGGGTGCTATAAAAGTTGTTTTATATTTACTAGAAGATACTTCATCCCTGGATTTAGTGGCACATAATGCTTCCAAGACTCTTTATGTAAATCTAAACTTTATTTTTCCAAGTTAAAAAACTTAACACATTTCAGTTTGAACTGAACTCTGCATTAGTTGCTATACAAGCTAATACTAAGAATAAGAATTAAAGCCGTTCAACGGGTAGAAAAATAGGTTTGAACAGGTTATGCATTTTAACTTTTTTATGATTTGCATACAGAGTTAACTCATTTAGTCATCACAGAAAATGGGCATTTACCTGCATTTACTTACACTATAGACTCTGTTATCAGATTTGGCTAGTGCCTAAGGGCTGTTCCACGCTTGCGAGTGTGATGCGGTGAACTCGCATCACACTCGCAACGCATGCTGCTCGGATCACATGACCCAAACACTGCACACCGGGACTGAACTGACAAGCTCAGTTCAGTCCCGGTGTGCAGCGTTCGGGCTGTGTGATCCGAGCAGCATGCGTTGTGAGTGTGATGCGAGTTCATCGCATCACACTCGCAAGTGTGGAACGGCCCTTAAGCTAGTCATGTTAACCAGTGCTACATCTGAATGGAGTCTGGAATTATAATGCACCACTTAAGTAAATGTATCACAGTCAATAACACTACAAGTGACTGCGCTGTTCCCCTCACATATACCAAATAACCCTTAGCAATATAATATAAAATATTATATATCATTATAAATAGTACCATCCACTAATTTATGCACATTACCCCCACAGTAGAATTACATAAAATGGGCCAGTTATTAATTTATACACATCAACTCCTAATCTACATACAAATCATAAATCCCTAAATTACTTACAGTGCCCTCTTATTTAAACACCCCACTTGAATTTAAATACAGCACCAGAATCCCATTGCTTAATAAATAGTCTCCTCCGTAATACAGTTCCCCACATGCTATACAGTGCCACGTTCATATACAGCCCCCCCCCCAAAAGAAACACATCTCCATATGCTATAGGCTATTTCTCATATACAGTGCCACTTTCTTTAGTTTACATGCAGGGCCCCCTTATTAAACATAACAATGCTGACATTTTAGTGGAATGTATTTTTAATAAGTTTTATATATTTGTAAGAGTCTTTTTTAAATAGTTATAAGTGATTCCACCATTAATGGGTTGTGAATTTTGATGGATTCTGAATATTTTTTCAATATTTAAATAAATCATATATTCAAAAATTATATGTAGCAGAGAGTGTGCTGATGCTTGTGGTTCTTTTTTGTGATTTTTACTTATATACACATGGTGCAAGTGGTTAGCATGTCACACAATCAGGTAGGTTGTACATATACATCTCAAATACATAATTTTTCACTATACAATACAATGAAATGTGGGTCAAAAACGGGTATACACAGATGCCATGGAAGGAAGTGGATTTCATTTGTCACTTTATATCACCCAACCACCATCCCTTACATGCATCAGGGGAGGTATGCTTAGGTGTTACAAATTTGGAGTCCAGCCCCGCTGACAGATCTACGATTCCTTGCTCCAATTGATTTCAATTCTAGCGCAGAAGATCTGATTTATAAGACCAACACACAAGGCCCCAGTCTAAATAAATAGAGTGTTAAAAAGGTAATCATGTAATCATGTCGAGTGTTGTGGAGTAATCTTTATTAATGTTGATAGTTGATGTGTTTGTAAATTATCCTCTCCATTCTGGTTCTTAGTTGTGTCATGTGAGCAATATACTGATTTGCCAACCAACACATGGTCCTATGTGTGGACAGAAAATCAATCTTTCAATTCACTTCTATCAGACTCATATTGAGCCTGTCCCGAGAATGAACAGAGAAACTGACTTCCTGTCCACACATACAATGATGTATCGGTTGGAAAGTGTGTTTGCTGGTCACATGACACAGCTGAGGACCAAAGGGAGTAGATAACTCACAAACCAGCAGAGCAGATAACCATTAGGAAGAGAGGAAGACTGCCTTTCCTGCAATTTATATAAGAAAATATTCTTTCTTCTATTTAAATATATTATATAATATATATATATATATATATATATATATATATATATATATATATATATATTATCCAGGGACCTGGACAAATAGTCCGAAAGATAATTCAAAATAAAGAGAAAATGGCAGCACTCCAAAGGCTTGTGAGAAAAAGTACTGGTTTACTCCAACATGTGCCAAGCTACGTTTCGGCTTCTCTTTATTCTATATATATATATATATATTTCAGATATTTGGTTAAAGGGACACTGCAGGCAAAATTTTCACCTGTGCTTCGTCTTTCATATGCTTGTATGCTTGTTCAGTCTCTAAAAACAACTTTGGTGTGGTTTCCAAGTAGCACTATAATTCATCTTGTATATGTGCATTAGTTAGAATGTTAAACTGACTTCTAACCTTCTTTACAATGCACTTTAACTTAAGCAAAATACATTGGGGCAGATTTATCAAGCCGTCTGAAAGTAAGAATATACTTAGTTGGCCATGGCAACCAATCACAGCACAGCTTTCTTTTTACCAGTGCTCATGAATATTTTAAAGGGCACTGTGATTGGTTTCCATGGACAACTAAGAATATTCTGACTTTCAGACAGCTGGATAAATCTGCCCCATTAGCTTTTAAATAGATGAGATTTAGAATGGGAGATATATCTCTTTGGGAAAGGATAAATTCACTGAGGATTTGTACAGGGACGTAACTAGCATGGTCTGTGTCCAGTAGTAACTTTGATAATGGGCCCCCAAACAGCTAAGAAGGTGCAGCTGGGCTCTCCTTTCTGAGTTTTTGTGTTTGATGCCTCTGTTACAATATATTTCACTGTATTTGGGGCTCTTCTTAAATAGACAATAATAATATATAACATGCCAGGTTATATTACAACAGTAAACCACCACCTTGCTTTACTATAGTGTCTGCCATTAATATCATACATTATCATTATAAATGCATAGCGGGCAGGGGGAAGTAAATTAAGCAACAAAACAGTAGATCCAGCACCAAAATGCTCCATGTATTTACAGGGTACCAGGTATCATTATATCACCTACTTGTTTCTAGTACAATGGCACTCTTAACCGGTTAAGGACCGGGCCATTTCCCATTTTTTCATTTCCATTTTTCACTCCCCACCTTCAAAAATCTATAACTTTTTTATTTTTACACGTAAAAAGCTGTGTGACGGCTAATTTTTTGCTTAACAAATTGCAATTCATAGTGATTGCATTGCATATTCCATGCCATGTACTGGGAAGCGGGAAAAAAATTCCAAATGCAGTGAAAATGGTGAAAAAACGCATTTGTGTCGTATTCTTGTGGGCTTGGATATTACGGCTTTCACTTCACGCCACAAATGACGCATCTAATTTATTCTTTGGGACGGTACGATTACAGGGACACCAAATTTGTATAGGTTTTATAATGTTTTCATACATTTACAAAAATTAAAACCTCATGAACAAAATTTTTTTTTTATTTTGCCGTCTTCTTGTGCTTATAACTTTTCAATACTTCATTGTATGGAGTTGAGGGTGGTTTCATCTTTTGCGACTTTTGATGATGTTTTCAATGATATTATTTTTAGGACTGTACAATCTTTTGATCACTTTTTATAGAATTTTAAATTTTTTTAAATGGTAAAAAAAAGTGCCAGTTTTGACTTTGGACGCGATTTTCCGTTACGGGGTTAAACGCAGTGAAAAAACGTTATTATATTTTGATAGATCAGGCATTTTCGGACGTGGCGATACCTAATGTGTTTATGATTTTTACTGTTTATTTATATTTATATCAGTTCTAGGGAAAGGGGGGTGATTTGAATTTTTAGGGTTTTTTTATTATATTTTTTTTTTTAACTTTTTTTTAATTTTTATTTTTACTATTTTTCAGACTCCCTAGGGTACTTTAACCCTAGGTTGTCTGATCGATCCTACCATATACTGCTATACTACAGTATGGCAGTATATGGGGATTTTACTCCGCATACATTACAATGTGCTGATAGCACATTGTAATGAATGGGTTAACCCGAAGTAGCTTCGGGTCTTCGTGAGATCCGAAGCTACCATGGCGACGGATCGCTGCTCCCTGATGACGTCATGGGGAGCGGCGATCCTCGGAAAGATGGCGGCGCCCATGATCGGTGCCGGCACCGATCGCAGGTGTTACCGGTCAGCCTTTGCTGCAATATGCAGCAGAGACTTACCGGCTATGGCATCGGAACGCGACCGCCGCCGTTTATACACGGCGGGCGTTCGCGAACCGGTTAATCATGGCTTGCCCTTGCAACGCATTGGTGATATGAAGTTACCTATACACTGTACCTGTGCTGAATATATTTTATAGATTAAATTTTACAAATTAAGTTTGAAGACAAAACTTTTTAAATAACTGGAGCATTTTGGTGCTGGATCAATCTACTGTTTTGTTGCATTTACTCTGGTAAGTTGGGATCTAAGGCACACACCATAACAGAAACTGCCCCCTAAATACTGGTGAGCTGGACTTTTTTGCAATATATTTGATGTAAATTAACATTTGTGGAGGGAAGTAAACACAAAACTGTGGGGATATCATTAAGGGGGCTCTGCTATGGGCATATCAATAACTCCTCAGTGACCACCCATATGGATTTCTCTGTCAGTCACTAAGGGGCCCTAGGCTAGGCCCACGGGTTCCTCCATCGGCCTAACCTAAGGTCTGCAAGGGGCCTTCCATGCAGGGAAGAAAAATGCAATCAGGAAAAGAAAAAACAAAAAATAAATAAAAAATTGGCCTATTGGCATCCCAAAATTCCCAATCTATAAAAATATAAAAACGGTTATTTCTGGCGGTGAACCCCATAATGGAAAACTGTGATTGAATGTCTGAATTACAACTTTTTTGCCCTTTTGCAACAATTAAAAAATGTAATAAAAACTGATCTTAAGATCGCACAGTCCCAAAAATAAAGCAATAAAAATGTCAGCTCGTCCCAGAAAAAATGACATCTTAGCCAACTCTGTACAACTAAGTGTGAAAAAGTTAGAACAGGGGCGTAACAATTGCGAACTGCAGCACTCTATTACAGTGAAACAAATAGTGTTTTATTTCATCATATGCAACGTTTAACCCCTTCCCGACATTTGACGTAATAATAGTACTGCATCGCGGGAGGTGCGTTCCCGCAAAATGCAGTACTATTACGTCAAGCTTCTGGCACAGGCTCCTGAACGGATATATTGGGGCAGATTTATCAAGTGTCTGAAAGTCAGAATCTTTCCAGTTGCCCATAGCAACCAATCACAGCTCCCCATTAAAATATTCATGAGCACTGGTAAAATGAAAGCTGAGCTGTGATTGGTTGCCATGGGCAACTGGAAAGATTCTGACTTTCAGACACTTGATAAATCTGCCCCATTATATATTATAGCCGACACCTGCCTGTAACACCCGTGATCGGAGATTTCTCCGATCGCGGGTGTTAACCCCTGACACGCCGCGGTCGCGCTAACCATGGCGTGTAAGGGGCATTTGAGAAGAATCGGAACACACACCCCCCCCCCCGCGGCGCTTACCGGGGGGGGGGGTCCGCTGCTGCGCGATCCTCCTCTGTGTGCCGGGTCCCTGCCTTCTAGCAGGACCCGGCTGTAACACACTGAGCATACGCAGTATGCTCAGTGTGTTACATTACACAGTGTAATACATCTGTATTACACTGTGTAATGTGAAGAAGAGCTTGAACAAGTGATCAGTGGATCACTTGTTCAAGCTAACCTGTAAAAGTTAATAAAAAATGTTAAAACATTAAATAAAATCATTTTTTAATAAAAAGAATTAATTAAATAAAGTTAAAGTCCCCTAAACACAAATATTCCCTATACACATGCAATATAGTGAAAAAAACACAAAATCGCCAAAACCCCCACATATTTGGTATCGCCGCGTCCATAACAATCCGTACAATAACTCAGAAACATTATTGGACCCTCTCGGTGAACGCCGTAAAAACAAAACCCGAAAAACATGCCAAAAATGTACATTTTTCATAAAATCTCTACACAAAAATGTTCTAAACAGTGATTTAAAAAAGTTATGTGCGCAAAAATGGTACCACTGAAAAGAACAACTCAACATGTAAAATATAAGCCCTAAACCAGCTCTGTCAACCAAAAAATATTAAAGTTACGTCTCCTAAAAGATGGCAATGCAAAAACAAATGAGATTTCCTCTATATTAGTTTTTATCCAGTAAAATTGTAAAAATAAATGAAAAACTATATAAATGAGGTATCACCATAATCGTAGTGACCTATGGAATAAAGATAATATAGTATTTTTAGTGAACAATGTACGACCCCCAAAAAATAAGAAAAGAAAGTAAACCAAAACTGACAATTTTCTTTTCACCCAAATATTCAAGAGTTAATAAAATCTCATAAATAAGCTAATGACCCACTAAAATGAAGTATTTGTAAAGTGCATCTCATGTCGCAGAAAATAAGCCCTGATATGTCCAAATTGCCAAAAAAAATAAAGATTGTATAGCCAATAAAAAGTGACAATGCATAATTTTCTCTGAATGGCGCAGCTTCCCTTCGATGCCCTGGCGTGTGCCCATACAGCAGGTTACCACCACATATGGGGTATTGTTATAGGCGGGAGGGATTGGGTATCAAATTTTGTGGAGCGTTTTGGTATTTTATCCACTGAGAATTTGTACATTTTTTGAAAAACACATTAATTTAGCCAAAAAAATATTACTTTCAAAATTGCATCCGATTTTGTTTTAACCCCTGTAAAACAATTAAAGGGTTAACAAACTTCATAAACGTTGTTTCACGTACATTGAGGGGTGTAGTTTCTATAATGGGGTAATTTATGGGGCTTTACTTTTATTTAGGCCTCTCAAAGTGATTTGAAACCTGAGCAGGTCCCTCAATAGCAGGATTTTGCTTTTTTTATGAACGCACCTAACATTCAAAGGCCCATAACATCCTACAAAAATAAGAGTATGCATAAGAAACCATGTCCACATAAATTAGACATTTAGTGAATGTTAGGTTTACGTTTTTTTGCGGTTATGACTATGTATGGAAAAAGTAGAACATTTTGAAGTTCGAAAATCAAGAATTTTTCCAAATTTTCACCAAATATCTGATTTTCTCATAAATAAATGCAAAACATACCACCAAAATGTTGCAACTAACATGAAGTACAATGTGTCATGAGCAAACAATTTTAAAATCACTTGGATATGTTAAAGCGTTCCGAAGTTATAACCACTTGTAGTGACACAGGGCAGATTTGAAAAAAGGGGCCGTGTCAGGAAGGTGAAAAGTGGCTTCAGCGTTAAGGGGTTAAGCTGTAATCACAGCCTTTGTCAAGCATTATGTGAGGTGTTCCAATCAAGTATGTATAGACACAACGTAGTGACATCATCAGTTGAGCAATTAACATGTCAGTGAAAAAAATGAAAATCACTATTCATATAAATACATTTCATATACAATATAGAGGTGTTCTTTAAATAGAGGTGTGCATAGAAAATCCACAGCTAAAATAGTAATATTATACAGTGTAAAAACACCTTAATGTGGAGACCTCCTCCTGACCCAACAACATAGGAAGACACTCAACACTACCAAAGCTTTTGAAAATGTTGAGAGGGAGTTTTTATGTGCTATCCTGCACTGTGTTGTCTCCAGGGCAAGGTATATATCCTGGATCTTATTGTTCTATTCTGAACCCAAAGCTTGCATTACAGTTCTCTAATGTATCTTGGTTGTGTTTGTACTCTAGAGGGAGACGGGGCAAGGTTTCCCTCTGTCGCCCCTCTTGTTTGCTATAGCGATAGAATCATTTGCTGCCTACATAAATTAATAATAATCTTTATTTATATAGCGCCATCAAATTCCGTAGCACTTTACAGCCCCATAGATCAAATGGTTTTTGATTTCTTAGTGAACATTGGCCAGTCTATTAGAGGGTTTATGAATATCATTAATTATTTCAAGATTCACTATTAATTGGGACAATTAAACTGTCCTACTTCCACTAAATTCAATGCCCAACAGGGGGGATCTCAGGGGATCCCCTTACATGTTGCTACTAGCTTTAGATACCTAGGGCATGTTGTAACATCACATCCCGGCTCACCTTGCTGGGTTATGGTAGGGCACAACACCAAGATGCTCTTTGTATGAATGCCGCTTCATGGAGGTGACCGGTATTCACTGGAGTAGATGCCAGTTGTTAATGTTCACAAGCAGAAAATGCTCAGTATGCACTGGTCGGAAGAATAATAAGCCACTTCTGAGCACAAACTGTTGAAAAGTGATGTTTGGCAATGATACAAACTAATAAATAAAATTTGATTTGTATTTATTCATTTTTATCAATGATAAACTTTTTAAAATAAAAGCATTACTTTTAATTAGCTTGCGCTCCGAAATGGAACATTTTTCATTCAAGCCGTGCATACTGAGCAATTTTTGTTACACTCAAAATTGGGGATTGGAAACCTTATGGAAAGGAGCCTTAAATCTGATTTCTTTTTCCATAACTGCTGTAAATTGGGGATGGGGGGAATGGGTAAGGAGGGGATTCAACAGTTTTTGTGTAATACACTCACCGGCCACTTTATTAGGTACACCTGTCCAACTGCTCGTTACCACTTAATTTCTAATCAGCCAATCACATGGCGGCAACTCAGTGCATTTAGGCATGTAGACATGGTCAAGACAATCTCCTGCAGTTCAAACCGAGCATCAGTATGGGGAAGAAAGGTGATTTGAGTGCCTTTGAACGTGGCATGGTTGTTGGTGCCAGAAGGGCTGGTCTGAGTATTTCAGAAACTGCTGATCTACTGGGATTTTCACGCACAACCATCTCTAGGGTTTACAGAGAATGGTCCAAAAAAGAAAAAACATCCAGTGAGCGGCAGTTCTGTGGGCGGAAATGCCTTGTTGATGCCAGAGGTCAGAGGAGAATGGGCAGACTGGTTCGAGCTGATAGAAAGGCAACAGTGACTCAAATCGCCACCCGTTACAACCAAGGTAGGCAGAAGAGCATCTCTGAACGCACAGTACGTCGAACTTTGAGGCAGATGGGCTACAGCAGCAGAAGACCACACCGGGTGCCACTCCTTTCAGCTAAGAACAGGAAACTGAGGCTACAATTTGCACAAGCTCATCGAAATTGGACAGTAGAAGATTGGAAAAACGTTGCCTGGTCTGATGAGTCTTGATTTCTGCTGCGAAATTCGGATAGTAGGGTCAGAATTTGGCGTCAACAACATGAAAGCATGGATCCATCCTGCCATGTATCAACGGTTCAGGCTGGTGGTGGTGTCATGGTGTGGGGAATATTTTCTTGGCACTCTTTGGGCCCCTTGGTACCAATTGAGCATTGTTGCAACACCACAGCCTACCTGAGTGTTGTTGCTGACCATGTCCATCCCTTCATGACCACAATGTATCCAACATCTGATGGCTACTTTCAGCAGGATAATGCGCCATGTCATAAAGCTTGAATCATCTCAGGCTGGTTTCTTGAACATGACAATGAGTTCACTGTACTCAAATGGCCTCCACAGTCACCAGATCTCAATCCAATAGAGCAGGGGTCAGGAACCTTTTTGGCTGAGAGAGCCGTTAACACACATATTTTAAAATATAATTCTGTGAGAGCCATACAATATGCACATGGCCCCCCAGTAGATAGGTAGCAACAGGACTTCCCCTCTAGTAGATATGTAGTCCCAGTATATGGCCCCCAGTAAATAGGTATTCACAGCACATGCTTCCAGTGGATAGGTAACCCCAGTACATGCACCTAGTAGATAGGTAACAACATCACATGAGCCCCAGTAATAGGTAGCCACAGCACATGCCCCCACTAAATAGGCAGCCCCAGCACATGTCCCCAGTAGATAGGTAGTCCCAGCACATGCCCCCCAGTACATATGTAGCCACAGCACATGCACCCAAATAGACAGCTAGCCCCAGCACATGCCCCCAAGTGGATAGGCTGCCACAGCACATGCCTCCCAATATTTTGATAATCACGGCACATGCCCCTCCCCCAGCAGATAAGTAGCCCTAGCACATGCCCCCAGTAGAAAGGTAGCCCCAGCACATGCCCTCAGTAGATAGGTAGCCACAGCACATGCCCAAGGCAGATAGGTAGTCATAGCACATGCACCCAGTAGATAGGTAGTCATAGCACATGCCCCCAGTAGATAGGTAGCCACAGTAAATACCTCCCAGTAGACAGGTAGCCCCATCACATGCCCCCAGGCTCCAGTAGATAGGAAGTCACAGCACATGCCCCCAGTAGAAAGGTAGCCCCAGCACATGACCCCAGGCCCCAGTAGATAGGTAGTCACAGCACATGCCTCTCAGTAGATAGATAGTGTCAGCACACACTTTCCCCCAGTAGATAGGTAGTCACAGCAAAACAAAAAAGGGAATATTCACCTACCTGCTCTCCCTTCAACGGCTTCTCATCACTCCCGCGCTCTTCTCTGTGACCCAGGCACTGCTGCCATCGTTGCTTTGGTGCCTGGGTCATAGAGAGGAATGGATGCTGCTCTACTCTATGACACAGGACCGTTCACCTTAAAGGGGTATTCTTGTCTGGGCATTCACATTCTGTTTCATTAATCTGCCATATATAAACATTTCTTCAATTAGATGTTATTAAAAAAAAGTTAATTTCTCATAAATGTAGTCATATGTAGTCATCCTTAGAAACAAAACTATATCCTTGGATACGGCCACCTCTGCTGGAGGTATTGCACAAAGACACAAAGGATGTTTGTATATGAAATGTCCAGGAGTTATTGTATGTCCTACAGCCGTCCTGTGGTAATGATTGTTGAATCCAGGTGGTCAGGCAGGACTCAATAGCGCATGTCTGGCCACCTCTGCCAAAATGTGAGGTGGTCGTATCCGAGGAAGCTATCTCGTTTCTAAGGGACAACATTGCTACATTTATGATAAAATTATCTTCACACAGAAGATAAAAACATTTTTTTTTAATAACATCCAATTGAAGAAATGTTTACATATGGCAAATGAATTAAATTAAATGTAAATGCCCAGATGGGAATACCCCTTTAAGCAATGGTGCAGCGATGGTACCTTGGTCACACAAAGGATGCAGGTAGCGGTAACATCCCTGCCTGCATCTAGTGATCATCGCCGCGTGTGCCTTATATGTACACACTGTCCATGGCTATTAATCAATGATTTGTCTGAGAGCCAGATGCAGCCATAAAAAGAGCCACATATGGCTCCCGAGCCATAGGTTCCCTACCCCTGCAATAGAGCATCTTTGGGATGTGGCGGAACGGGAGATTCGCATCATGGACGTGCAGCCGACAAATCTGCGGCAACTGTGTGATGCCATCATGTCAATATGGACCAAAATCTGTGAGGAATGCTTCCAGCACCTTGTTGAATCTATGCCACGAAGAATTGAGGCAGTTCTGAAGGCAAAATGGGGTCCAACCCATTACTAGCATGGTGTACCTAATAAAGTGGCCGGTGAGTGTATATTGCTTTGCTATGTATCCTGACACAATGATAATTTAGCCCAACATTACTGCTGTGTGGAACAATTTATGTATCTATTGTTTATTGTTGTCTATGAAAAAGATCACTAGAAATTATGATTGAAAAAGAAAAGGGAAACATAAAAAGTTTGGTTAGGATGTAGCGCTTATACAAAACTAAAGGCCAGCATAGCACAAGGTTAAACATTCACTATTTTGTTATTTGGAGCTGTATAGACAAACACAGGGAGAGTAGCATTAAACCCATAGTCAGCAAGCCATAGACAAACACTTTACAGGCTGAAATATGGGATCTCCTTAACAGCAGATAGATAAGAAAGAGATTTCAGAAATAGAAAAGTTGTGGAAGTGTTTACAGGATGCTGTGATTCAATGACTAGAACGATTTCAGCTACTCCATACAAGTATATATAGTAAAACAGGTGAAACTGAAGGTGAATGTCAGCTGCAATATTTTTTTTGGCCAATTGGCATGTTGCTGTGGATCAATTCGGCATCCAAATGAACCAGTTGGTTAACTGAATGGAGTATACTGCAGTCTACATTGCTTCAAGTATATCCAATAACCCTCCAGCATCTTATCAAGTTATTCCTATGGTGTCTGGCTGTGATCCAGAGGCTGTTATCCTATTCTGGATTTAAGCTGGTGGTCACAATAATGTGACCAAACTATAAGTGTTGTATAGTTACAAATAAAGAATCAGTATTTATAGTATGTATAACCCCCTTATGCTTTCTGCTATTCAGGAGACATTTCAAATCTCTATGCCAGTAAAGCATAGAAATTGCAATAAATAAGGAAGCAGCATTTTCAATATTTATCTAGCACTGAGTCATGTTAAACAGGCAGCAGAATGATTATGTTGTTACAGTACATGCCATTCTATGAAAGAAAATAATTGCAAAATAAATGTTTTCCTTTGAAGTACACTTAAAAAAAGTCTATTTATTGATCAAAAGTTCACAGCTGTAGTGATTTTATTTCCTATTATCTAGTATATAAAGTATATTCAGCAATCACATTGACTCTTAGAGAGAAAGTCTCAATAACTTGCTTACATTCTTTTTATGTTAAATAAAGAAAATTGCATCCTGTCAATTGGTTGATAAGGTTTGAATGCTAAATATGTATACATATAACCAGGGCTGGATTAAACATAGGACACGTGGGGTGCAAGCCCAGAGCCCCACCATTAAAGGGAACCTGTCACCAGGAGACCCATTTTAGCACTCCCCCAGTCCCCACAGAGCATAGTACATACACTACAAAAGTGTTTTTGTATAAAAATAGGTTTTACAGAAAAAAGATATGTTATATTGTACCTTTCATTAGCATCTGCTGTGTGACTAGGCAGTTGCCAAAAGGGAGGGTTTAGAAAGGAGCAGTTCCCCCCTGCCTTGGGAAACATGTGACCTTTTCAAATATATGAATAACTGCCCTCACTCAGGATTGGCTGCAGAGGAGCAGGGGGCGTCGCTAAGCCCAGTGATGGGTGTTTTCATATATTTGAAAAGGTCACATGGAGAAGCTGTTCCCCAAGGGTGGGGGGAACTGCTCCTTTCCAGACCCTCCCTTTTGGCAACTGCCTAGTCACACAGCAGATGCTAATGAAAGGTACAATATAACATATCTTTTTTTCTGTAAAACCAATTTTTTATACAAAAACACTTTGGCAGCGTATGTACTATGCTCTGTGGGGACTGGGGGAGTGCGAAAAATGGGTCTCCTGGTGACAGGTTCCCTCTAAGCAGGAGGAGGGGGCCCCCAGTATCTTGCCTTCTCCTACACCTGCTGTATGATCTGGATCGTGATACTGCTGAGTTGTCACTGGTGGTCCCGAGACCCATATCGCGGGTAGCGAACTGACTCGTGCTCCCCAGGGCTCGCAGGTATGGCGCCAGCGCAGCTCACCTCTCCCCGTGCCTGATTCCCTGCACAACACCTTCAGGAAATTTAAAGGGCCAGCGCATCGCTAATTGGTGCGCTGGCTGATCATTTCTCCTTTAAAAGTCCAGCACCTTCCTTACTGCCTTGCCAAATCTTTGTGCCTCACAGCCTGAGAGAAAGCTCTACTGCAATTTACCTGCAGTGTCCAACCCACTTTGCGGCGGGCTCTGGTGAAAGCTGGGTACCACTTAGACTCCGGTCCCAGGAAGTGGCTTGTGTCATCATCTGCAGTGGTCAAGAGGATCCACAACCCTCAAGCCTAACATGAGTGGTATGCAGTACAGGGAATCATAAACTCCATTTTTGATCCTTGCAACAGCTGTGGAATGTGTTATAATTTGGTACAGCAGCTGAAGTGTGAGTTTTGAGGTTCTACAACAGGTGAGGTGTGTAGCAGCTGCGGGGGGGGGGGATTTTTGAGTTTCTCAATAAGTTATAATTAGATAGCACTATAGAAATAAAGATTTGTTTATTTACTACGTATACAGTATCAGTTTTAGGTCATTACTGTTACTTGGAATTAATTGAGGGCCCCTGACAGTTTTTTTTTTTGCCCAGGTCCCTCTACCATTCTTAATCTAGCCCTGCATTTAACTGTAATAAAGTAAAAGCCAAGAAAATAAGAAAATAAAAGGACTATACCATATGTACAGTACCTGTTTTGTCCTATGTAAGGTTAATGCATGACTTGCTGTCTACTGCTTTGTATGTAAATATGGATTAATTCTTTAAGCCCTATGCACACCAGGGCGTAATAGTATGCCAAAATTAACAACATTTTCTCCAAATTACTTTTTATTCAGTAAAATTGGGGAAAAAATCTATATAAATCTATATATATTTTCGTAATCGTGGCGACCCATAGAATAAAAATAATATACTCTTTTTATGGTATGGTGCATGGCCAAAAAATTAATCTTCCCAAAAATGTATGATTTTTACTTCCTCCACCAACAAATAGTTAATAAAATCTCATCAATTAGCCATAGAAGCCCCAAAATTATGTACCGTATCAGAAAATTGCATGTGGCAAAAAAATAAGCCCATATAGGTCCACATTTTTAAAAAAAAATGATATATATATATATATATATATATATATATATCCTATACAATTTGACAATGGAAATCTGCTGTGGATGGCGCTTCTTCCATTTTATGCCTGGCTGTGAGCCCATATAGCAGTTTACCGCCACAAGTGAGCTATCGACACAAACTTTGACTAATCCATTGCAAATGTTTTCCACCCAAAAAAAATGTATTGTCCAAAACTATTACAATTTGTAGACCTCCATTTTGTTTTAACCCCTATAAAACACTTAAAGGGTCAACAAACTTCTTAAAAGTGCTTTTCCATACGCTGAGGGATATAGTATCCATAATGGGGTAATTAACGAGTCTTGCTATTATTTAGGCCTCTCACAGTCAATTGGAAGTTGAGCAGGTCCATCTAAATACAGGTTTTGGTGATTTTCCCAAAAAATTTGAAAAATGCCACCCAAATTCTAAGCCTCATAACATTCTAATAAAATACATGGAATTTTAAAAAACCATGCCAACATAAAGCAGACCTTTTTAAAATGTAACTTATGAATTAATTTGGGTGCTATGACTATCTGCTTCAAAAGTAGATAATTTAGAACTTTGAAAGTAAAGCATACCATCCTTGGACTATTCAATATTGATTACGGCACATACTTTGGTTAGGGAAATCAACCTTTAGCTTTGCTAAAAAAATTGATTTTCTCACGTATGCGAGTGAGCCTTTTGTGCTACCCCTACGTCCCTGGCTGTCTTTTGTTCCCTTGCTAACATTAATTATGCACGCCTCCATCTTCTTACACGCCCTCCTTCTGGTGCTGAGAGCTGTGACGCCACATCACTCTCAGTGCTATTTGCACATGTGCAGAAACAAACTATAGCGCAGCCTGTACGATAGTTTGTCTTATGGGCGATAAGTGATGAGAGTGACGTCTCGGCACCAGAGGGAGGACACATAAGAAGATGGATGCGTGCATAATTAATGTTCGGAAGGGAACGAAAGAAGGCCAGTGACCTAAGGGTAGAACCAGAGACTCATTTGCATATGGGAGTAAATCGATTGCTTTAGCTAAACTAACGGTTGATGTCCCAAACCAAAGTAATTGTTATTGAATAGCCTACAGGGTGGTGTGCTCGCACGATTTCACCATGTGAGCAGTGGTAGATTTCCTTTAAGCCCCTGGGGTATAGGTAAAAAAAAAAACAGAGCCCTCCTGGCTCATTAACATAATTTTAAAAGTTTATTTTAGAGGGAAAGAGGCCCCGGATAACAAATTTCACCATATTTGTCATTATTTCCAGCTTCCAATTATATGCTATAAATTGGTTCCTCTAGAAATTACAATTAGTCCTGCAGGTAACAAGCCCCCATAGAGCTCTGTAAATGAAAAATAAAAAGTTATGACTTATCAAAGGAGTTGAGTAAAAATTGACCAAAACAAAGGTCTTAAAGATGTTAATGTAATGATTTGATAAGCTAAATTGTTTAAGTTTTATATTTTCTGACTATAAAGAAAATCTATATCCCGTGTCAAGCAGGCAAACTACAGACGAGTGACTTCAGTCTTTCTTGATGTTTGCTGCCTCTAGGTGGCAGTGTTATATTACTAGTAAAATAATTTTAAAAAATCTCTTTGCTGCAAAGAAACAGATGATTAATAATTTAAAATAATTGTATATTTTAATTTCTAACTTTCAGGTGTATGATATAGCAACTAAGTTTGAGAATGCTATTGTGAAGTGTTATCTTTGTTTCTGCACAGATCAGATCGGAAGGTAATAGTAATGCACATTTCTTTTGTCAAGCAGAAAGCTCTGAGGTCACTCATCTTCTTAAATGTTCCTTGCCAGTTTCAATTTGAAAAAGGTTCTCATCTACCTCATAGCAATATGTCTTGTTGATTGATGTTTTGGGAAGATATTGAAGAGAAAAACGGGAACATAAAGTATAAAGGAGGAAATATGAAATGTTCTGCTATAAACAGTTAGGAGATCAGTCCTGACTTTGAAGAATACATGAATAACAACATCTTGTCTCTTCCATGTAAAGGGCATTTTTTCTACTAACTGGAGAGTGTCCAAAAAAAGATGTTCAATGGAGGACATCTCACCATTAGAATAAAAGCATTTGTAAAGCAGATCAGTAGAATATTGCTTGATAACGATGGAAAAAACTTTGTAGGGTACCTGAAGATATTGATTTACTGAATTGATTTATGTTTAATATTTAAGAATTTTAATAACACAATATTTATTTTACGGAGCAACTTAGAGTTGATCTTAGGGAAAGTAGTAGGATACTGTTTGTTCACATATCCCACTGCATATTGAACCCTTTTTGGAAGCTGCAAAAACTGTGGACCCAAATTTAGCAAATTTTTCCGGTCCAGGTACTAAACCAAAAGCCAAACCTCCATCAGTAACACCAGCAATCATTGATGGCGCACTACCATTTATTGCGTCCGTAGGCTATTCATATGAACAGCAGCTAGCGTACGGCAACCATAGAAGTGTACTGTACACAGCACATTTCGTTGAGCACACGCGCATGTCACCATTCTGTGCCAACGCTGAAAGAAAGATAGAGCATGTACCTACAGCCCTGCTGTGTGGCTTCCTGTGACGAGGGGAGGGGTGAGGAGCACTCCAGCTTCTTTTCTCTAATCGGCTGTATGCTATGAGCAGGTTCTGGCCTATGCGTATTCATGTGCAAGGAGTCTTTAACCCTAGAATGCATACCTGGGGCCTCGCAGGCCCGCTCTGTTAGTTTTTTTCTTTTTACTGCAAGATTACTTTAGTTAGAATTCTGAAAGTCTAGGTATTCCTCAGTTATATAGTTGTTAGTCATTTCCAGTTGTTCATATATTTTTATGTTACAGGCATTTCGGTATAATAACTCTTTTTTGTGAATACCCCATATTTACATACCTGGGGCCTTTTAGGCCCGTACTAGGTTTACATGTGATCCTAAGTCTTTTTGTCTTTTCTGTTGCTGGAGAAAACTGTGACTTAGGCTGCATTCACACTGCCGTTGCCCGCCGTACCGTAGCGGGCAATGGCAGCGTGCGGGGAGAGGAGGAGGAGGCGAGCGCAGCTCACCCCCGCCCCTCTCCATAGGGATACATGGCGCACGGCGCCGTATTACGGGAAAAGATAGGACAGGTCCTATCTTTTTCCCGGGTATGGAGCGGTATGGTGCCGCACGTGTGCTGCACTGTACCGCTCCCGTAGGGCGCTGTGCGCCCATTGCCGTCTGTGGGGGACGTATATCGGCTGTATATACGTCGGCCGTATATACGTCCCCCATACGGTCGTGTGAATGTAGCCTTAGTGTTTATGACTCTGCTGTTGTGGATTGTGCCTGACTACATGGTCATGTGATCTTGGGAAGGAGGCTACCTCATGATGTCATGCGTCTCTGACATCATCATAGTTCCTAAACAGGAAGGAGGAAGGAGTCAGCTTTCTTGTTTCTTGAAAAAGAAACTCTGAGCTCCAAAAATCCAAAGATTTCCACTTCACCTAAAAGAAAGTGGTGACCTACTGAAGGTGAGACAGGTGAAGTGCACAGACACTAACAAAGAGTCTACAACCCTTATTGTAATCATTTTTTTTCATTATACTTTACTGACTTCTAAGGTTACAATGGCACAGTCTATATCCAGGGGTTTGACTGACCAAGAAATCAAAGCAATCATTTTTGATAGACAGTCCTGTGTAAAATACTACAATTTCATCTTCCAGATGTTGAATTACAGATAACATGTGAAAGATGTTGCGGTCATTAGTAGCATCATGTTTACTGCATGTTTTAAGCATGTTTACTGCAAATTTTATATATATATATATATATATATATATATATATATATATATATATAAAAAACTTTTTGGCGCGCGTTCACACGTTGCGTTTTGGTTGCCTTTTCATTGCATTTGAAACGCATATACAACAGCTGATGAGAGGTGATTTGCCCAATTACATTACCGTTTATGTTTGTAAATGCAATGTTAACGCATGTGTTAACAAAACACATGCGTTAACGCGTTGTTAACACGTGTGTTTACATCGCGTTTACGATGCGCTTTGTAAACGGAAATGTTAACAGTGATGTAATTAGGCAAAAAAACGCGCCCTCAGACAAAAAAACGTTATTATAAAGAGTTATATCGAATGAGTATATTGGGCGTTTTAAGCCCGTTCAGTTGCTTTATTGTTGTTTTTTGCACAAAATGTTTTGAATTATTCTTAGGATGCATTTTCACTAGTGCTGGTGTCTGCCAGGAGGTGATCCGTAATGGATATGATATCTTGGTAACTCCAGTTAAGGCTGCCAGAATGCCCGGATTCTACCAGCCTTAGCTGGGGACACCAGGTGGTCAGATCCAGTACAGATCCCCTCCCGGCAGACACCAGCGCTAGTAGGAATGTATCCTTACTTTGCATTTTTCAAATAAACTTTAAAAAGTATTTTTATTTGAGTTATTCCATGTTATTTGCACACGGGCCTAAAAGGCCCCAGGTATGTAAAGGTGTAGATTTTGATGGTCATGCATTCTAGGGTTAAGTTAAACATGGTGCTTTAGAAGCAGGGGTGCA
Organism: Engystomops pustulosus; assembly: GCF_040894005.1. NCBI lineage: Eukaryota > Metazoa > Chordata > Amphibia > Anura > Leptodactylidae > Engystomops > Engystomops pustulosus. The sequence goes on from NC_092412.1 coordinate 112,757,158, forward strand.
CAGAAAATTTTCATAGGAAAAAGAAAAAAGGCTGTTGCTCACCCTTAGAGATGCATATCCCAGGTTTAGAAGGGTGTGCTGGATATCCAAGACACTTGATCTAAGTCCACGGCATTGATATCAGGAAAAAGGGAATAGTATAAAAAATCTGCACTGGCAAGAAAAAAGTAAAAAGTGCTACATTTTATTTAATTTATATAAGGGTAAAAGAATGAAAGAGAGAAAAAAAAGTATGCCAGCCCGTAACATGTTTTGGACAGAAGCAAATTGTAGTCCTAAGTCATTACCAGCACAAAACTGTTTTGATATTGGCTTGAACTCCTATGGAAGATGAATGTTGTGTTATCTTTAACCACAAAGCCCTTACTTTTGGCATACTCTTATCAGCATCGGATAGTATGTGTGTATATATATATATATATATATATATATATAAATAAAAAATATATATATGTGTGTGTGTCTAAATGAAATGGCATTTAGGATAAAGATAAGAACTTCTCATGTTCTGCATGCTTTTCTATATGTGGTTTTATGAGATTAATTTCATTTCAGTTTAATGAAACATTTAATCTGGATTAGTTACACTTGTAAAAGCCTGTGCTTTTTAATGCTAGACAAAGTAGTTTTAAGAAATCATTGATAATCGTATATATACCATTAGACTTAGTATAACTGTTAAGCTTGTTTACCACCTAGATAAGACATATGTGCACTAGCTTCATAAACAAAAAAGAATCCAGTATATCCAGTGTATTCCCATTACCTCAAATTTATGTCATTCTTTTTATGATGAAAAGTTATACAATTTTCCAATATACTTTCTGTATCAATTCCTTACAGTTATCTAGATCTCTGCTTGGTGTCCTGCTATAGAAAGCTTCTATGTTTACATCCAGTGGACGGAAATCTGACCATGATCACACAGGTGCGCGGCTCATTATATCACACTGCTCTGATTACTCTCTGCGATATGAGTCGTGTGCCTCTCTGACCATGGCCAGATGTCTGTCCACTAGTAGTTAACATAGAAGCTTTCCGTAGAATTAACTACATTAACAGAGATCAAAAAATTTGTGAGAAGTTGATACAGAAAGTATATTGAAAAATGGCATAACTTTTTTTTATCATAAAACAATAACTATAGTTAGCTGAAATGGGAATACCCCTTTAATATACTTAATTATATTATATTAATATACTTGGTGAAACCTACAACCATTACCTCCATCCCTATTTAGTCCTTATGTGTGAGGGGAAAAAGTGGACAGGCAGGTAAATTCACCCCTAGCAACTCATTGATTCTGAAGTAGTTTTCAATTCAACTTTTATTTAAGAGTAGGGTAAAACTTTGAACAAAAAGATTAAGCACAAGTAATTCATACAGATATATAGTAATACATTATTAATAAAGATGTGCATGAAAGGTGCATACAATAATGCACAACAGGTAGGATGCACATCTGAAGATACAAGGACCCTTTCTGGAAACTATGGGCTGGAAAATAGCAGATGGAGACAAACAGAATAATGTGCATTTACATGTGTACTTCAAGGCTAGATGTCAACTAAAAACATACCAATGATGCTACTATGGATTGGAGGATGGTGGGAGATGTTACCATCTCCACTTCAGGTTCTTGAGAAAAGGGCTCCTGCATAGATGAATTGATGATGCCAGCAAGTTAATGACAATTATATTGTAATGCAAATGCTTAGAAAAGCCAGAAAGGCATATTTGCACTGCAGGTGTAATGGGCTTCTACAACCCGTCTGTAGTTAAAATCAGGTCCCTGGGGACAGGTTCCCTTTAAGACACAAGACCCACCTGTCTGCCCCAATCTGTAAGCTATGGAGGATCCATATATACGTATATAATTTTTTTTTCAATCAACTTTTTTGCCATGCCATGATTGCTTATGACTTTTCTTCGCATCTGCCCTCACCTCAATGCAGCACATGTCCACACTGCACTCCTAATGAAACAACAGTCACTTAGAGTGTAGGACCCCTAATTATTTTATGTAAAGCAACGGCTCCACCTTAAAAATTCCAATGCAGCATCAGAACTCTCATATTATTATGTATAACAGCAGTACTCCACTTTACATGTTATATAGTACAGCGGTCCATTTTTTAAATAATATGTAGAAACCTCATTTAATTAAATACAGCAACTGACTTAATTAATATTAACACAGAAACACCATTTCTCATGAATAAATATGTAGCACAGAATACCCCTTTGATTAAAATGTATGACAGTAGCACCGCCAAATTAAATAAAATAAAGCTCAGCAAGCTCCTCAATAACTAATATAGAGCATAGAAGGCCTCCAAAATTATTCAAATAGTGTTGGCTGTACATGAATTAATGCATAATTTAGCCTACTCCCATATCAATTAATGCAGAGTTTACAATTGATTAATTCCCGCACTTTAGTTGATTAATGCACAGTTCAGGGGGGCCCTCCTCCCAAAAAAAGTACCCAGTACTTACCTTCCCGGCTACAGCAATCCCCACTACTTTTACTTCTCCTCTAGCTTGTAGTATAGAAGCAGAGAAACACGTCCTGCACACACTGTATGATGCGGCTGTGGTGTCGCACGATGATGTCATAGAATGTGCCATGGCAAATCACACAGACAGGTATTGCATGTATGTCATAAAGATACACATGCAATTGATTCTTTCTTCCTCCGTGTGGACCTGCAATCTGCAGTTGGGCAAATGCAAACTCCCTTTAGCTCCTGGACTTAATCGCTTAGATTTTCCCTGTCACATTCAAAGGGAAATTTCTGCCAAAAAATCAATAGTTAACAGGCTATATAGCCGCTGCACTTAAAGCAGTCCTGCAAGTTATAATGTACCGCATATACATGAGTATAAGCTGAGTTTTACAGCACAATTTATAAAAAAAAATAAACTCTGTACTCAACTTTAAGATGACCCCTTCGCTGTAGGTCCTCTTCTTGTTCACTGCTCACCGGCAAAGCCAGATCCATGCATGCTAGTGGCACAAAGACTATGCCTCCAGCCCATGCAGACCTGTCACTGCCAGCAAGACTGGATCAAGAAGTGGACCTACAGGGGAGGGAGGAGCGTCGGAAAGTACAGAGTTAATTATTTTTATGTTCTGGGCCTATATACTAGGGGTTGGCTATATACTAGGGGCTGGATGGCTATATACAGGGGAATGGCTGGCTATATAAAGGAGACTAACTGGCTATATTCAGGGGCTACCCGGCTATATACAGTGGACTGGCTGGCTATATAAAGGGAGTTTGTTGGCTATATACAGGGGACTTGCTGGCTATATAAATGGGACTGACTGGCTATATAAAGGGGACTGACTGGCTGTATACAGGAGCTAACTGGCTTTATACAGGGGGACTGATTGGCTGTATAAAGGGGACTGACTGGCTGTAAACAGGGGCTGATTAGCTCCAGTGCCATCAAAGCTGGGTAAGATCCTACCGTATATAAAATGTCTCTTATAGACTAGAATAGCTCCTGGCCTTTGTATACAGCATACCTTTTGGGGACTTTTTTGTTTTTGTTGGTGGCACTAATTTTGATGATACTTTATAACTATTCGTTGGTATAATGGTTTGGTGATTTAGTGAATTCTATGTGCATACAGTGCTCTGCTTGGGATACACAGTGGTAGGATTCCACCTTTGTGTGTATGGTAATTTACTTCAAGTGGTCAAAATAGAATTAATGCTATTTAATGTTATTTGCTTGAGTCTCTCTTTCATAGTTACTTCTGTTTCTGTATGATATATAACATTTTCATATTTGCTTGGGGAGCTTCTTGCAAGTCATCTGTGATGCATGTCTTTTCTTTCCCCATTCATCTCTCCATACGCTAGGCCAGTGATGGTGAGCCTTCTATAGACTGAGTGCCAAAACTATAGCCGAAACCCACTTATGTATCCACTTATTGCTCCCTGTTCTGTTACAACCATACAACTACCATTGAAAGAAGGAGGGGAAATTTTGATGATCATTGCAGCTTTTCTCTAGGGACCCCAAACAGGAGGAATCCCAGGGCACATAGCAGAAGCTCCATAGATAATTCAACTCTGTGCTGGGATGACAGCCTGAGTATTATCTTTGAAACCCATGCAATAGGTTTGCCACCACTGCTCTTGGCTGTGCAAAGTATTTTACACTCATTCATTTGTTTGTATCAAAAAATACAAATTGGTACTATACTCACAAGCAATTATAAATATTAAAAATTTTTTATTAGTTATGCAAAAAATTATTAATAGCAAATTTACATAGCATGGTAGTTGTACAATGGGAATACATGATTAAAAACAGTGCATAGCCACATATAGAACAAGCAAAGTGCCATAGGGAATAAAATGAATCTGTATGGAGTAGGAGACCTAGTAACTAGAGGTAGAAGACAGCTATATACAAGCCTTAGCTTGCTAACATGGACAGCTCTAAAACAATACTAGAAAGTCATTGCCATACCAGGATACCGGGTGTGCACTGTGTAGCCCCAACACGTGTTTCGCCCACTGGCTTTCTCAAGGGGAGAAATCCCAATTATCCAGGTAAGTTCCTAATTTCCAATAGCAAAAAGGCAATTCAACCACCAAAAAGAAAAATTGTTAATAATGTGGGTTACAAAGAAAAGCTGAGTGACTTGTTAATGTCCTAGGGACATGAAAATGCTATTTATTAGAAGTTCAAGTGTCTAATTGCCAATCAACTGTAAACCATAAAATCTTATAAAGCAGTGCCACATTGGAAATGAAAATACATACTATCAACTAAATCACTGACTTTTGGGTTCCCCAGAAATTGGTTTGTAAGCTAGCTTCCACACAGATAATGAAAGTGATCTTGTCATTCTGTCATGTTTTAATAGTAAGAAATCAGAAAGCAAAATACTAACATAGACACTTTAGTGGTTGGCTTTGTTTCACAAAATAGAATAAAATAATTACAGTCATTACAAATAAAAAGAAAAGAACAAAATAGTGATCTATGCATGCTTATTTTTCCATTAACTGACAGTGTTTTCAATTGCTGTTGTATTATTTTGGTTAATAGTATCAGAAATCGTACTTTTATAAGTGTTTATAAACTTCTTATAAACCAGTAACGCAACATAAAAAAGTTGATTTTAGAAGAAAGGAGGCAATGGATAACAAATATTAGAAGATTACCACAATCACGGTACCTGGATTTATGAGTAAGTGCCCCTGGTTCATCATGATGGATTTTTATGGTAGGTTTCCTTTAATTGGGCGGAACACCAATTCGCCACTTTCGCCAGGTTTCCCATATTTTTCCGATTTGCGCCATTTTTCCGTGAATTGTGCCGGGATTTTGGCGCACGCAATCGGATTGTGGCGCATCATAAGCGGCTTTCACACGACAGGAATCGAAGGGGGGGGGGGAGGCGAGGACATCGGAAAACCTCATGGAAAAAATGCAGAATTTTAAAAACAAAATGTGTCGCTTGACACACGCTTACCTGCACCAGGAATAGGATAGTGAACTCCGGCGGACTTCAGCGCAGCAGGGACACCTGGTGGACATCGGCCGCACTACCTTAGTGAATCGCCGGAAGACCCAAATCCTCGGCGGAGAATGCTCCGCTGGATCGCGACAGGAGCGGGTAAGTAAATCTGCCCCATAGTGTTTTGATTCTTTACACTGGATTTTTCTAACGGTTAAAGATTTACAATTCAGGGTTGAAAAGGCTTTATTTACCCATTACTGTCTTGGCCGTTCCTTTGAATAGGTGGATAGATAGATATATAGTTAGATCTAGATAGAATTACACAGAAGAGGCAGTATGAAAAATTGGCTGGATGCATTTCGGTGTTAACCCTTCTTTAAGCATAGTAAAATACAAAAGCCAGCAAGTATAAAATGACAGACATACAATCAGTGATTGTGATCATGATAAAGGGAAATAGACATGCATAATGCAGTAAAAATCCATATAAATGTGACTAGTGCAAATTGGCTTTACATCAATTATGTGCAATTAAAAACATGATTTTAATAACAATAAATACAAAAAGTGCACCAAAAGTGCTCATGTGTTATAGTAATTGTTAACTTCCCCATTAGTCCACCCCCGATGTCTCTCCTCCTACAATATACCAGTGTTATGTTAGGTGTTAATAGAGATACAACTTCCATATAGACTGCTGCTAGTGTGAACAAAGGTATAACTTGCATATAAGCCACTGCAAGTGTGAACAAACGTATACCTTGCATAAAAACCACTTCTTGTGAACAGGGTTATAATAACACATAAACCTCTGTTGGTGTGAACAGAGGCATAGCTTACATGTAAACCAATTCTGGTGTGAAAAGAGGTGTAGCTTATATAAAACCCACTACATTAGCCATAGTGAGTAAAGAGAGACGGAAAAATCCATGGTAAAGCATCTGTATACAGATGGCACAGTAGACATAGCAAAGAATGTTTTAGTTGGAAAAAGAACCTGCACCCCCTTAGTATGAGGTGTGGGTTGCAAAAATAAAGTACCCCCATGTCAGAAACCTTGCTGATCGCTGACTCATTGGACGGTGCTCTGACAGCTCTCCGCTCTCCAAGAACCTGAGTTATTTTAATTGCCACCACTCATCATATATGGGCTGACGAGACACCTAGGATAGATTATGCACAAATATAATATAAGTCATAAAAAATGTAATCAATGTAGGTAATGTCTCCTCCTAGTTATGGAATTCATTAGAACACGTTTAATATCAAAATGACAGTATGTACAATTAAAAAGGGTAATTATACAAAAAGGTTGGCAAGTTAAACAAACATAAACATTGTCACGGTAACACCCGCCATGTTCGGTACGGATTGCGGGTGCACCGGTGCCTGCTGCCACTGTCCCCACTCCTCCAGGTTCATACTCACCTCATCTGGCTCCAGATTCCGTGGCGGTCCCATCCTGGTCCCACGCCGGCTTCCTCCAAGGCCGTGCACCCCTGATGCTAGGGCGTGCGCGCCCGAGTCTCCAGGAATTTAAAGGGCCAGCGTCCTGCTTATTGGCGCTGGCATCCTGGCTCTGCTATATAGCCTGGTGACTTCCAGCATCCCCTGCCAGATATTCAGGTCATTCTCCTGACGAGAAAGCCTCCTGAGCATTTCCAGATGCCTCTAAGTTTCCTGAGCGCTTCCAGATTCCTTTGTGACTCCTGTGGTGTTCCCGTGTTCCTGTGGTGTTCCCATGTTCCTGTGGCATTCACGTGTTCCTGTGGTGTTCCTGTGTGGTGGTCCTGTTATCCTGTGGCGGTCCTGTAATCCTGTGGTGGTCCTGTAATCCTGTGGCGGTACAGTAATCCGGTGACGGTCCAGTAATCCTTTGGCGGTCCTGTAATCCTGTAGAGGTCCTCTAATCCTGTGGTGGTCTGGTTATCCTGTGGAGGGCCGGTATCCCAGTGGTCCTCCCGAGGTCCTGCCAGCCAACTGGTGAAAGGATGTAGAGAGTCAATCATTCTATGAGGGGGTCTGGGTGAGCACTGCTTGGATGTGTAGAATAGCATAAGAATTTAAGAGTCCCTCTCTCATAATTAAGCTCTCATCACCACACCCCATATGATAGATAGATTTCCAAAGGCGACATTTCTTCCCTAGACAAGAAACTATTTGCGCAACATGATTTCCTCCTGTACTCGAGGAGCACTTATGTTAGTTAGGGCTTGTAGGTGGATGGCCTGTAATGGCTTCTGGCACAGCGTAATGCAGTTTAATTACATGCATTACTTATGAAGTATATTTAATGAACTGGATGGTGTTGAACACTTCTCGTTTTTGTTTTTTTGTTTTGCTTGAGTCATCACTTGGCTTGTCTCCAATCAAGAAAGCAATTAACAAAGTTTCAGATTGAAAAGAGGAAGATCAGTGATAACATATCCCATAAAACATTTATTAACATTTCACTAGGATTGATGTCAGCCCCACATGCAGCAATTTTTCTCTGAAGTTTGATGTATTGTCTATGTTAGTGAATGATCATTTATTAAAAGTGCTATTGTTTCTTCTCCTTTGAAGGGCCATATCAGTTGACACATCCATTTTGTGCAACATCATACATCGTGTTATCAGAAAATGTTATTGTTCATTAAGAAAAACAAATAAACTATGTGTGTTTTTTTTATATGACCCTACAAGGGATAGTCAAAATCTTTCACGTAGAAACAATAGTGACCGCACACCATGTATGGGTGGTGCTCAATGTAGGATTCTCAGTCCATCCATAATCCACATAGAGAACATGGCACACACCAAACTGAATTTCTTTAATTTTTTTATTTTTAGCGTTTTCAATGTATAATTCACACAGTGGAGCCTTCACCGTAGAAATTGAACAAAGGTTATATAATTCTATACAGATCAGAGGTAATATACGACGTTTCGGTCATCACGACCTTTGTCAAGCATGATCTGGCCTGAAATAGAAGGATATCGGTTAGGTTGGGGCTGAATCACCTATACAGTGAACAATAGTAATATATACAGTATTTACAAAGTATCTAAAAAGCTGATTGCCATAGGTTAAGATGGTAGAAGATAAGAGCTAATATAGAAGATCAGATTGTATGAAAGGTATGCACTGACATAATGATGTAAAGTATATAACCAAGAACCTGCTGGAAATATCATAGAAAAAATCCCAATGTAGCATGTAGAAGAATAGAGAGGGTACTATGCGATGTAAGAGAATAGGAATGCAGAGAAAGTAATGGGAACTAGCATAATGAGGTATAGTGGATGATACTTACAATGTCTGCAGTAGTAGGTAGGAGAGTGGTGAGGCTGCAAGTGAGCTGCGCCGGATCCCGGCTTTAAATAGTATTGGCGTGACAGGCGGATGGAGGGGCGCATGACCGGAAGTGAGGTAGAGGGTAGTCATGGCAATATGATGCTTTAGTTAGCTGTTTAGCGAGGTATATCGATGCGCCAAAAAATGTGGCGCAGCGCCAAAAATGTGTCGCTGCGCCAAAAATGTGTCGCGGTCAGGCGCATATCGCTGCTGAGTAGGAGAAGATCCTGAAGGCGGCATATGATGAAGATGATGTGTAGGGGTATGAGAAGAATGTAGTGTACAGTGGAATGAGTAATAGAAGCTGGACTGGAACTATAGGATAGTGAATATATGAAGAAGAGGATGGATATGTAATGGGAAAAAAATGTGTAGATGCAGTACTGTATAAAAGGTGGAAAAAGAGAGTAAGAATGGGCTAAAGAGAGCAGGGTCTAAGAGAAGGGAACCAAAGCTACAGTAAGGGATATGTTGTATAGAGGCTATCATGTTATCCTGGCACAGTCTATATAGTGATTATAACTATGTGTCATATCTTTACCATCACCGGAAGTATGTGGAGATAACACGATACTGGTTCTATGAGGTTATTTTTTCTGAAAAAGAAGGAAATAATATGAGTTTAGAAAAGGTATGGTATCAAATAACACAAAAACAACTTGAGAATACTAATTATATCAATAGTTAAAGGTACGGTCGTAAGCTCTATTGAGTCCAAGAGGTTCAATGGTTTGTAGGGTATGGATCCAATATGCTTCACGGTTGCGTAGTAACGATATCCTGTTGCCACCTCTTCGGGGGGTTTCCACCTGTTCAATGATCTGATAGCGGAGCTGCGAGGGATGATGATGGTGACTGATGAAATGTGCAGGGACTGGTAGTAGAGTCTGATTTGTCCGTATGGTGGACTTGTGCTTGCTTATCCTATCTTTCACAGGAGTTGTAGTTTCTCCCACATACAAAAGTCCACACAGGCATTTCAGAAGATATACGACATAACGGGAGTTGCAGGTAAAGTATCCCTGAACTGGGTAACGCTGCCCAGTCCTAGGATGGCAAAAATATTCGCCGCGAATGACCGCAGAACATTGACTGCAGTCCAGGCAAGGGAATGTCCCCTTTCTTGGGGTGGCAAGGAATGTCTGTTGGGATTTTTTTGAGAAACTACCAATATCAGCACGTACTAGGGTGTCTCTTAGGTTTCTTGTGCGCTTATGGCAGATGAGGGGGGGGAGTTGGAACTCCTGGATGTTAGGGTAAGCCTGTTTGAGGAGGGGCCAGTGCTTTTTGATGGTCCTAGTCAGGAGGGGGGATGTAGGGTGGTAGTGATGAACGAAGGGTATGCGTTTGGGTTTGTTTTCAAGTCTGGTATCTTTTTGTACTGGTAGTCTTTTTTCTGTATCTTTGAGGATATTTGGAGGGTATCCTCTTTTTAGAAATTTGGCTGACATTTCGGTCAGTCTCTCCGTCTTTTTTTGGGGATCAGTGACTATTCTATGGACTCTATTGAATTGTGATATCGGGAGTGATTTCTTTGTTTGTGATGGATGTGAGCTCTGAAAATGCAGTAGTGTGTTACGGTCGGTAGGTTTTACGTAAAGGTCAATGGAGATTTTACCTTGTGGATCCTGGATTACTAGGGTGTCCAGGAAGTTCATTTGGGATGTATCATGGTGTAAAGTAAACTGTAGTTCGGGTGTGATAGAGTTGAGATGGTCGTGGAAACTCAAGAGGGAGTCCAGTGGGCCCCTCCATACGCAGAACACATCGTCGATATATCGACGCCAGTATATTGAGAATTGTTGGAAGAGTTCATTGTTGTAAATGTATTCATCTTCGAAGCAGGCCATATATGTGTTGGCGTATGGAGGGGCCACATTGGACCCCATTGCTGTTCCTTGGATTTGAAGATAAAACTGGTCACCGAAAAGGAAGAAATTGTTGTGAAGAATTATGTGCAAGAACTCAAGGATGAGTTCTTTTTCGTGTCCTATGACTTGGTTGAGGTCTAAAAGTTTTCTAACTGCCTCTATGCCTTTGTTGTGGATGATGGATGTGTATAAACTACACACATCCCAGGTGACCAAAATGGAAGGTTGTGGGAGAGGGGATAGGTTTTTTATGGAGTCAAGAAATTCAGAGGTGTCTAGTAGGAAGGATGGAGTTTTTTTGACAAGGGGAGTAAGTATTTTTTCAAGGTAGAGTTTTTGGAGTTTAGTAGGAACCCCTAGCTATCTACCTTGAAAAAATACTTACTCCCCTTGTCAAAAAAACTCCATCCTTCCTTTCTCAAAAAAATCCCAACAGACATTCCTTGCCACCCCAAGAAAGGGGACATTCCCTTGCCTGGACTGCAGTCAATGTTCTGCGGTCATTCGCGGCGAATATTTTTGCCATCCTAGGACTGGGCAGCGTTACCCAGTTCAGGGATACTTTACCTGCAACTCCCGTTATGTCGTATATCTTCTGAAATGCCCGTGTGGACTTTTGTATGTGGGAGAAACTACAACTCCTGTGAAAGATAGGATAAGCAAGCACAAGTCCACCATACGGACAAATCAGACTCTACTACCAGTCCCTGCACATTTCATCAGTCACCATCATCATCCCTCGCAGCTCCGCTATCAGATCATTGAACAGGTGGAAACCCCCCGAAGAGGTGGCAACAGGATATCGTTACTACGCAACCGTGAAGCATATTGGATCCATACCCTACAAACCATTGAACCTCTTGGACTCAATAGAGCTTACGACCGTACCTTTAACTATTGATATAATTAGTATTCTCAAGTTGTTTTTGTGTTATTTGATACCATACCTTTTCTAAACTCATATTATTTCCTTCTTTTTCAGAAAAAATAACCTCATAGAACCAGTATCGTGTTATCTCCACATACTTCCGGTGATGGTAAAGATATGACACATAGTTATAATCACTATATAGACTGTGCCAGGATAACATGATAGCCTCTATACAATATATCCCTTACTGTAGCTTTGGTTCCCTTCTCTTAGACCCTGCTCTCTTTAGCCCATTCTTACTCTCTTTTTCCACCTTTTATACAGTACTGCATCTACACATTTTTTTCCCATTACATATCCATCCTCTTCTTCATATATTCACTATCCTATAGTTCCAGTCCAGCTTCTATTACTCATTCCACTGTACACTACATTCTTCTCATACCCCTACACATCATCTTCATCATATGCCACCTTCAGGATCTTATCCTACTCAGCAGCGATATGCGCCTGACCGCGACACATTTTTGGCGCAGCGACACATTTTTGACGCATCGATATACCTCGCTAAACAGCTAACTAAAGCATCATATTGCCATGACTACCCTCTACCTCACTTCCGGTCATGCGCCCCTCCATCCGCCTGTCACGCCAATACTATTTAAAGCCGGGATCCGGCGCAGCTCACTTGCAGCCTCACCACTCTCCTACCTACTACTGCAGACATTGTAAGTATCATCCACTATACCTCATTATGCTAGTTCCCATTACTTTCTCTGCATTCCTATTCTCTTACATCGCATAGTACCCTCTCTATTCTACATGCTACATTGGGATTTTTTCTATGATATTTCCAGCAGGTTCTTGGTTATATACTTTACATCATTATGTCAGTGCATACCTTTCATACAATCTGATCTTCTATATTAGCTCTTATCTTCTACCATCTTAACCTATGGCAATCAGCTTTTTAGATACTTTGTAAATACTGTATATATTACTATTGTTCACTGTATAGGTGATTCAGCCCCAACCTAACCGATATCCTTCTATTTCAGGCCAGATCATGTTTGACAAAGGTCGTGATGACCGAAACGTCGTATATTACCTCTGATCTGTATAGAATTATATAACTTTTGTTCAATTTCTACGGTGAAGGCTCCACTGTGTGAATTATACATTGAAAACGCTAAAAATAAAAAAAAAGTCAAAATCTTTCAGACCTCCATATGCCTTTGTAATGATGCCCTTGTACATTCTGGGAGGTTCAGAATTATGCAGAAACCTTTAATTTAACGGACCAGTAAAGGGAGGAGACACAACGGTATGTCTCCTCTTAGCATAATTGATGTCTTTTAGAACAGGCATATGATCACAAGTAATGGTGGCAGCTGCCAAAGGTACTTTATAAAAAAATAGTCATCCAATTGGTACTTGGTTAACGGGGATATCGAAGTTTAAGAAATAATTTAGGGCTGGGCCGGGGCAGGCTATATAACAAAAATAAATGTGTACTTACCTCCTCTGGCACTGCTGATGTCCCGTGTCACGGTCCGTCTGATCTGTGCCCCGGTTTGTTTACAGAAACTCCCATCTGACGCCATCTCCCAGTGCCCTAAAATGCTGAGAGATAGGGACGGATGGTTGTGGCCAGCCAGATCGGCCGTCCAGAAGCTCCCTTTGCACGGCTTATATGCCCCTGTAAACAAAAAGAGGCACCAGCAGCGACAGAGAAGGTAAGTAGACATTTTTTTTTAATAGCCCGCCCAAGCCCGTCCCTAAGTTATTTCTTAAACTCGGATTACTCCTTGAAGTCAGAAAGGGACTGGTCAGTGTGACTGTTTCCCCCCTGTGACTCCTTGGGTAATTTTTAAGTAGCGTTCAAAGTTCTTTTTCTGTATAATGCTGAATCTTCAAGAATAGAAAAAATACATCATTGTCATCCTGTCACTGTCTTTAAGATTCTCATTAAGGGGAATCTAATATCAATTAATGTGCTATTCAAGTAATTTCTTACAAAAGATCATGGCAATTTAAAGAAAGTACTGTTTAGGTCTAAATCAGTGGTTCTCAACCTTTCTAATGCTGTGACCCCACAATACAGTTCCTCATGCTGTGGTGACCCCAAACCATGCAACTCGCAGTAAAAACACATTAAAATTGCGGTTCCAATGGTTTTAGGCGACCCCCAGTTTTGGTCGTACGACCCCCGCTGGGGTCCCGACCCACAGGTTGAGAACCACTGGTCTAAATGAACATGTTACAGTATACGTAGTGTTTTCTACATTTTCTTGTAATCTGAAAAAAAGAAGAAGTTCCTTCTGCTATTTATCCATTATGATTGCCAACTGTTATCACTTACATCACTTCTTTCCATTACATCTTAAAATCCAATGTACCTCAAACTATTAACCATTAATTTATGGTTAATCTATATTGTTGATCCAATATATACAATTATTATACCTTTCTATGATGATATTACATTTTAAAAAGAAGATAATTCTGGATTTTTTTTCATCAGACAAATGTGTGATAACATCACATTACTGCTCATTTGAATTTTCTAGCTTATTATGACCTGCCTGAAGCAAACACAGTGATTCCTACCTGACAGGTTATTTAGTGCAGGTCTATGCTTCATTTTAACTAGTATATGACCTTGTGGTATAAATAAAAAATCAAGACTAAAATAATTTAATTTATTAATAGAGCATAGCTTACATGTATATATAATTTTAGTGAAATTCAAGTTTTTTTTACATTCGTGTTGTTGTGTTATGTTGCGTTATGTTGTAAAATAGCATTTATCTTTCCTTTGTTGTATGCTTAAACAGTCATATCTTATGACTCCAAACCAATAAAGTATGATAATATAATAAATAAAAGAAAAAGTTGTGAAAGTCTTAAATTCACAAGGTTGGCTAAACACAGGATGACTAAACATAAACACAAATAGGAAGCTTAGTATATCAATGTGTGATAATATGTAACTCAAATACCTATAAAAATGTGTGTATTTGAGAAATAACAAGATTTCTTGTCATTATGTAACTTGAAACTTTCTTTTTCCAACTATTCTGCTTTCTGCTGTCTACTTCTCTAATGTGGTCTAGATTCTTGGTCTAAACAAGCTGCTGCGACTCATTTCTCCCCTTCTGATCTCTATAGGCATATAGAAAATCACATCAGTTAGCTTCTGTGTGTCTTTTAGCAAGATGGAATTCAGCAGAGATTCGTGCGTGAAAGGCAGGTGATGAAGGAAAATAGTTTATTATTTATAAAGTGTCTTATTTTTCCTTGAACTGTTGGTTTATAAAAAGTTTGTTGCAGGTTAGTGACTATAAAATCTTTCATGATATCATATTGCTTATTTTATATATCAAACAATACTACATAGAAAAATGTCATGTTTACTGGAGAAAATCAATATAGTAACATGAAATATAAATAAGGAAGCCTATATCAATATATGAACTGTAAGGCAGAAACTTGTAGAACAAATCATGTTCAGCCATAGAATAGATATATCTTGTAAATAATACAATACATATTGTATGGGTCATACACATTTATTTGTAATGTGCTCCAAAATGTGTTATCTCTCTCTCTCTCTCTATATATATACATATATATATATATATATATATATATATATATATATATATATGTATATGTACTATGATTATTATCTAAAATTCCTGGTTGTGTCCTCAATTTTAACTGTTCATACCATGAGTATCATTGATTTATAGTTTTTACTATGTATGTGTCTTAGTGCATTACTTGAGTTTCCACTAGGAAGCGTTATTACTTATTATTTTTTCTCCTTATACTTAGGAGGTTGAAGAAATCTGTTGACTCAAGCATCACATGCCTTTATCATTTAGAATAAGGCAAATATAATGAAGTGTCATTGATTGCACAGTTGAATTCATGCAGCTCTGCCATTACTTTCCATTGTGTACTGAAAAGAAAGTCATGTTATCTATATAATCTTTTTTTTTAAAATATATTTATTAAATTAAAACCTGCAATGTCTATTTAAATATTTTTTTTTACTTTAATCCTGCATCTGGGAAACAGATATATTCATATACGTATTCAACTGTTAGTCATGAATACTACAAACTACTGTGTGTAATTGAGTATAAGTCAATCCAAATATAAGTCTAGGCTTCTCATTTTACCACAAAAAACTGGGAAAACCTATTGACTCAAGCATAAACCTAGGGTGGAAAACACATTGGTCACAACTTACCCCCAGTATACAGCTTGTTAGCCCCCTGTCCGCCAGTATGTAGCCAGCCAGCCCCAGTGTATAGCCAGCCAGTTTCCCCAGTATATAGGCAGCCTCTGCCCACAATATATAGCCAGCCTCTGCCCCTCAATATATAGCCACCCAGCCACCAGAATATAGCCAGCCAGCTTGCTCTAGTATATAGTCAGCCCCCTAGTCCAAGTATATAGTCGGCCCCCTGCCCCCCAATATATAGCTGTCCCCAATATATATCCAGCTTGCCCTAGTATATAGCCAGCCCCCTAGTCCCAGTATATAGACAGCACCCTTCTCCCCAATATATAGCCAGCCAGCCCCCACTATATAGCCAGCCCGCCTTCTCCCAGTATACAGCCAGCCCTTGCCCCAATATATAGCCAGCCATCCCCTGCCCCAAGTATATAGCAATCCCTCAGTATATAGCCAGCCCTTGCCCCAGTATATAGCCAGTCATCCGCTCCCCTGAGTTCTTATCGAAGAGATCACCTATAATAGCATTAGTATCTAAAAGTACATGGGTGAAAAGGTTCCTCATAAAATGAAGGAGAATCAAGTCATCAAATAGAAATTGTGCCACTGTCTGAAAATTTGGTGGCCAGATGACTAGAAATCAATAAACACAAACAGTACTTAGTTCCAGTACCATATATGACATGCAATCTCTCTCCCCTGTGTTAGGGTACATTCAGACGAACGTGTGCTCCCACGGCCGTAGCCATTGAGTAACGCAGGCTCCCTGCCCCCAGTTACATTCAGACAAATGTGTGCTCGCACGGCCATAGCCATAGAGTAACGCAGGCCATAACACAGGCCATAACACAGCGAAATATAGGACATGTACTATATTTCTCTGTGCAGGGTCATGGTGTGGTGAGACAACTTGTGTTCACTGCACTGTGACAGGTGCCATAGGCATCAATGAGGACTGATATCTGACTGCAAATGGATATCAATCCCCATAATGGCTGTGTGAATCCGCCCTGATATGCAGAAAATTAGAGCCAAATATTTATAACAAAATCTATTGACCTTGCCAGAAGGAAAAGGAAATACTGAACAATGAGTGACTATTGCATGTGCTGGGAGGGGGATAGGGCATGGCTGATGGAGGTAGGAATCACAACTTTGCTGTCTCAGACTGAAATGACCGCTGTGAGATGGGAGTGGAGGGCAGGACTTGGTAGCTGAGGCGTGTGCGGTAGGAGAGAGAGAGTTGTCCTTTTTATCGCTGCTGCGCCGAGGTCCCCCGGAGTTCACCTGCTTCGTCCTGGTGCATGTAAGTGCTGACAAATTCTTTTTTAAATTCAAAGGTTTTTCCGTTTCCCACGGGTTGTCCGGCGGTAACGGCCCCCGGTTTCTGTCGTGTGAAAGCTGGCGCCGATGCGACAAAATCCGATCATGTTGGCCAAAATCCTGGGGCTATTTGGCGCAAATCGGAAATATTCGTGAAACCCGACGAAAGTGCGACGTTCGGACCCTTAGTAAATGAGCCCCTAAATTTTTTGTTTTGTAGCTGCTTGTGGCTAGCATTCTCTGAATGACTGATGGCTACTTCAAGTGTATAAGTACCAGCATAGAGCAAACATATTGGTTCAGATACATGAAAACTGCCTTATGCATCAGTAATGTGCAGTATGTGCCCCATTATTTAATAGTGATGCACAATATTTTTTCTTGGTACACTGTGCTTCATGCTGTTCGACACAATAGTGTCGTATCTCAGTAATAAATGTGGCACAAACTAAGAACACACAAACATTCCCTTTTAGGGGCACAGTATTCAAAAGTGTCCGACAAAATTTAACCGCAACACAAAAGTGATGCAAACACTTAATAAATACATGTGCAAGCTCCAAAAACTGTTTTTAGTGCAAACTTAGTAAAAAAAACATCAAAAACATAATAATATATAGGGCCCATTATTTCTCACTGTTATTGTTAAAAAGTCTACATGGTGCAATGTAAAACTCTTTTGTTATGAACAGTAAAAATTAAGAGGATGATTATTTACAAGATTTAAAAAGAAATGATGAAATTATATTCTTATTGTAAATGAATACATAATATTTACAATAACACTGTGGTAGTACTTACTGTATATACTGGCGTATAAGACTACTTTTTAACCCCTTAAAATAATGGCTACAGTGGGGGGTCGTCTTATACGCCGGATATACGGGGGCCGCACTGTGTGAGGTGTTTTTTTTCCCCGTCAGCGCGCAGAGAGCCGCTTCCTGGGACCGCCGCGCATGCGCGGCAGTCCGCCTCTCACAGTCATTAGAAGAGGCTTAGTACGCGCTGACGGGGCGGCGTGCTGTATGCTAATGCAGCCGCCCTGTCACAGCGGTCGGCGTCACAGAGCTGGGGGTCACAGGCGGCACTTACAGAAGCATGTCGGATCTTCATTAATATCGCAGCTTACAGTTATGATCACCAGGCACTTGCTCTCTTGTTTGTTTTGCTAAGTTTTAAGCAGACTTTTTTTCATTTGGGAGAGGGGTAGTCTTATACAGTGAGTATATACCAAATTCTATATTTTTAGGGCAGAAGTTGGGGGTCGTCTTATACGCCCAGTCGTCTTATATGCCGGCATATACGGTAATAAGAGTTTTTCTATAATGTTGAAAATGTATGATGTAAGAATACAGAATTCCCCTTTCTCTGATGTAACAGGAGAATATTACATCATAATAAATGCATATATATCAAGAAGAAAAAATGGCAGCACTCCTTTGTAGTGAAAACAAAACGGTGTTTATTTCACCCTCTGCAACGTTTCAGCTGTATCCCAGCTATTGTTTGACAAAGGCTGGGATACAGCTGAAACATTGCCGAGGGTGGAATAAACACCGTTTTGTTTTCACTACAAAGGAGTGCTGCCATTTTTTCTTCTTGATACTTATGGACTCTTATTGGTGAGAGTGCAGGATAGCACCCGCCTTCTCTATTTTGCTTCTTAGGACTGTGCTGCTGTTCATTATATAAATATATATATATATATATATATATATATATATATATATATATGCAGAATTGGTTTATTACATTTCAATTTGGGTGACAAACATGTCATAGTTTGTGAGATTCCGTTTCAGTTGATCATTCTGGAGTTAAATTGATTAAACTGCCAAAGCAAATGATTAGATATGTCATTGGTTTAAGAACAGGAAGCGCTGTAAAGCTGAATTGAATCTGGAAGCAATTTTCGTCCCAAATTGTTTTGTGGCTTTTATCTATCAGCAGCATCTTATGACAGATTAAAGGAGCAATTAGTCTCAAGATAGCTAAAATGCAGGACTATCTATTACAATCCTGACAGTTTATATGCCCTCCTTGTCAATTCTTTTTTTAGGTCACATGAAGAATTACACCTAACCATTTATATCCATCATGTCAAATATCATATTTATAATGAATCTTTAAAATCAGATACCAGTGAGTTCCATCCATGCAGGAAATCCACCGTGTTACTGATTTATAGAACCAGTGTTAACTGGTATTGTGATAGCTTCTATGATTAACAGTTGAATTGTTCCTCAGTTGTGTCTATAGATTTCCTGGGAATACTGTACTAAAACAACACAATGGCAGAAAAAAAAATTCTATTACTTTTCTGTATACAAAAATTCCCAAAGCACAAAGAACATGTTTGTGAACAACTGGCTTAGAAGAAGTTGGCAAAAGCAATGCTAATATGGAAAGCAATTTGTTTCTCTAAAGCAAATCTAAACAGTATTTATCTTACCTGAACTGGGTATTCAATGTCAACAGGAACGAATTATTTACCCAAACTTTAAGAAAACAAATTTGAGTTAACAGCTAGCAAAAAGTTATACAAATACCTATTTATATAAAATGAATTTTCGCATGTGGGAGTTATAAACCGGTGTTAGCAAGAACAGAAAAGGGAAATGGTCATCATGCCCTGTCCAAAGTCAAGTTGCAGTCTTGGCAGGGATGCAGATTGCAGATTTTATAATATTTTTTAGGGATCAGATCATATTTTTTTTATTGACATCTCTTAACCACATGCTATTTTCAATTTAAAGGGATTTGCCTATGAAAGTCCTCAAATCTAAATTATCTAGTGTTCTTCAGATGATAAGAATAACTTATAACCACTTTTGCTGTTCATTGTGGGCACTGACTCCCGGTCACTTCCCGATTCCGCTGTGCTAAGATCGTGCATGAGAGGTTCCTGTTTCCTGTTGATGTGTGCTCACAAAGTGCTTAGATGATCATGTATAGTACAATGTTTATCTACATTTCTATTTAGCTTCTGTAGATTCTATTAATATCTGACACATAGATAAAGTGAGATGAGACAGATCAAAGTCATAAGATGCATATGCCCCCTCTCGGATCAAGAAGCTTATCTTTTTTTTGTAGAGTTGGTTTCCTCTCCATGCTATTGCACAGGAAGTACCTCTGGCTCTAATGTTCTCCCCATTCCTGCAGTAGAGGAAATGCTTGTTTATGTGAGATGAATCTGACTAGAAAGGGAGAGATATCTGACCATAGTCAGGACTTAGTTTATAGTCAGATACATGTAAACCAAAAAGCACAACAGCAGGACTGACAGAGATAGGTTAGCATTATATCTGTGAAATGCTGCATTTTTGTTAATAACGTTAACTTACAGAATGTGTTTTGCCATTCCAAGCATAATTAAGAATTTTGTCTTAGTGGGAATACCCCTTTAAGAGTTAAATTCACACATTCTGGTACTGTAGGCTGCAATTAGGGAATTGAAGTAGTCCCTTATGTAATGTAAGCAGAGAAATACAGAGAGGCAGGGCATATTTTGGCTTTAAAAGTTGCTCTTTTTACTGTTATTGAATCTACAGTACATGCAAATTTGCTCTGAATGGGATCAGGTTTCAGGCTTCTCACTTGAAAAACACACACAGGGCTGCATGTGATTGACAGTGATGGACGGCTGAGCCAGTCAGTTGCTGGAGGCGGCATCCTTTGCTCCCTTTATATTCTGCCCAGTTTCATCAGAGGGTGCTGGTTATTTCATTTCTACTCTTACTAAATCTTTGCTATTCTGTGTATCCGACCTCAGTTACGTTTATTTAACCATTCCTTCACTATACGAATTTGTGTCTAGCCGCCATTTTGAATTTGACCTAGTGTCGTCTGGCTTTCATATTTTACTTTGACTAGTAAAAGATACAAGGAATCTCGGCACTCACATGAAGCCACCAGGTTTAGTTTAAATAAATTTCTTCCTCTTTATTCATATCTCTGGAACAACATGCAGTTACAGCTTAAAAGATCGACGCGTTTCGACGCTTGTGCGTCTTAGTCATGAGCAGTTTCCATATTACTGTTCACTAAGCATTAAATGGGTACTCCCCAATCAATCTCCAGCGTCATGACAACAGGTGAGTCAAATGGACTTTAACCCTTAGTATACTAAACTTTACATAAACTTTACGTAAATAAAATGTTTATGTTAAAAACAGGAATTCTAAAAACATTTGTACGAAGGGATAATCAACTTGTACATGTAGTATTCATGTGAGATTCCATAGACATTGCTATATACGATTCAACATGTTATACATGGAACATGAAAATGCTGTAAACCTAGACATCAGAATGTTAACACTTGAGTAAATGTGCATCAAAGAATTCATTACAAATTGTTAAACAAAATCATCGATCACCACCTACAACCTCTTACACGAGTCACGCCCACTTTCCTCCAGGCTACCTAGCACGTACTCTTGATTATGGAAGACTTCCGGTGGGACGATGAGAATAAGAGGGGGCGACATGCGACGTTGTCGCACTGTACTCATTCATCCCGCATAAGTTGGGCCTACACTTCCTAAAGTTCCACATGAACAAATACAGTACCTATGGGGATGACCTAAAATAATTTATTTTGTTGGCCACTGAATTCTTGTACATAATTTTTTCCTTTTCAACGGTAGATGTTACCAACAGGTGGAGGGGGCCTCTATGGGGGCCAAGTTCTCTCCATCTCTAGCTAACATCTACATGTCGCAATGGGAAGAACAGTATTCTTCTGCCCCTCCAATCTGCACCGGGAGTCTAAAGTATGGCTAGGCCGGTACATAGATGACATGGTTGAATATCTGAATCAGAATACCATGAATCTTAGATTCACATATCAATTTGGAGGCGATAACATCAATTTCCTCGATGTGAACCTGGCAGGTAGAGGAAGCAAAGTAGTCATCTCTCCCTATAGGAAAGGCACTGACAGTAACTCAATCATCTTCGTGCCATCCTGCACATGTCGTCAGCAATATTCCATATGGATAGATGACTCGCCTTAGAAAAAATTGTAGTGAGGATGACCGGTTTCATACAGAAAAAGAAGCAATGAAAAAACGATTGTACAAACGTAAATATAACAAGAGTGATGTCCTCAAAGCGGAAAAGAAAATTTCGGTTGTGTCACAACTAGATTTATTGCGTAACAAAAAAGTAGCTGTATGTGGCAGTAACAAGGAGAAACCATTAGTTTTTTCAACTATGTATAGTAATCAGTTCTCAGAAATTAGGAACATAGTCAAGAAGTATTTTCCGGTATTATTGCATGATGTGTCTCTCACATCGATAGTTGATCAGGGTATCAAATGTGTAGCCAAATGAGCCCGGACTATAGTCTTTAGTGTATCGCCCAGTCTTTTTAAAAGTAAAGATAATGTGAGTAGGGAATATACTTGACTGAATGTACCAAGAACCCACAAATGTGGGCACAAACAATGTAAAGCGTGCACCTTTATTAAAACAGGCAATACTTTTACCTCCTATTCAAATAACAACAGTTTCCCAATTAAAACGTTTATGAATTGCAATTCCTATAACTGTATATATGCTATAGAATGTACACACTGTCAGAAACATTATGTAGGATATACGTCAGGACCGCTGAAAATACGAATAAGAAGGCATTTGTCCAATATTGACAATGAAGCGGTCAATGTTTCTGCAGCGTCCAGACACTTCCGTGAACACCACAACAAAAAACTGAGGGCTTTAGGTGGATGGCGATTGAAAAGGTTTCCTCTCCAGTGAGAGGTGTCTGTATTAAAAGAAAGTTATTGAATCGTGAATCATATTGGATCTTTGCTTTGGGTAGCAGGATCCCATATGGACTCAACAAAAGAACGGATATGATTCACACATATTGATACCCTTTAAGTGATGGGGAGAATAACATCCAGGAAGTTAGTGGGAAATATATATATGTGAGATTAATGAGTAGAGAATATCACACACTCTTGAAGGATATATGATATTATTATTAAATTCCTGGTGAAAATAAAAAGAATATTATGTAATCAGGTATTGGGGATATTGTATGATTCACACTGCTGCTTTTTGTTTAACAATTTGTAATGAATTTTTTGATGCATATTTACTCAAGTGTTAACATTCTGATGTCTAGGTTTACAGCATTTTCATGTTCCATATATTACATGTTGAATCTTATATAGCAATGTCTATGGAATCTCACATGAATACTACATGTACAAATTGATTATCCCATTGTACAAATGTTTTTAGAATTCCTGTTCCTTAAACATTTTGTTTACGTAAAGTTTAATGTAAAGTTTATGTAAAGTTTAGTTCACTAAGGGTTAAAGTCCATTTGACTCACCTGTTGTCATGACACTGGAGATTGATTAGGGAGTATCCACCCCTCTATGGGCGCTCCTTGGATGATGCCATGATTCCAGGTGATTTAATGCTTAGTGAACAGCAATATGGAAACTGATCATGACTAAGACGCACAAGCTTCGAAACGCGTCGATCTTTTAAGCTGTAACTGCATGTTGTTCTGGAGATATGAATAAAGAGGAAGAAATTTATTTAAACTAAACCTGGTGGCTTCATGTGAGTCCCGAGATTCCTTGGATCTTTGCTGATTTGGGACCCGGCGGTGGTCTTTCCTTTTTCGTGCACCAAGGCTGATACCAGAGGACTGTGGACCATCACACTGTGGGGTGAGCTGAACACGCACCTGTTAGGGTGCTATCTGCACATGTCTTTCAACTTTGACTAGTGTTTGGTTTTGCTTGACATTTTTCTGTGTACTTGTGTTTACATTGGTCTATCTCTCATTTTCTGTTACCTGTCTACTCCGCCATCCAGCAGCTGCCAGAGGAACTAAGTTCCCTTCTCACCTTGCAGGGTCTCTCAGGGTTTGTTCTTCCTTATCAGGGTGATATTATCTGCCCTAGACAGAACCAAAGTCCGAAAGGACATTGCAGGGTCAGTTCTCAACTACTTACCCAGTCTGACAACATACACCAAATCTGGTTATGGTTGCGCTGCTTGCTGGACAGGTTCATGACAATAGCTATGTCTGATTATTGTAATATACAAAACATACAGTCTTTTCAATGTTTTATACTCCACTCAAAAAAACAAACACTTTTCTTAAAATAAAATATAGATTTTTATACTTTTATACACTGTATTTCAGTAGATCTTCTGTGAGGGTTTGCCTTTTGCAGAATGTGCTTACATTTTCATTGCACGCAGGGGATATTTATCACGCTTGGTCACTCACTGAAGACAGCGACTTTTCACAGGCAGGGTCTGGCATACGGATAAACGCTGCGCAGGACCCCACCATATACATCAAGAGGCTGAAGCCTCTTGATGTATGGGGCTGCGGAAGAGCAGTGGCGGGGCTCCTCAAGCGCCGCCATATGATAAATTTCCCACAATATGTGGTGTTAACCTCTAACATTCTGGATTTTTTTCATAACTGTCTCTCCCTTATTCAAAGCCCTCACAACAATGCACCTATCTTGTTTCAGTGTCTTAATAGCCTTCTTTTTACCTTTATTCAAGTTATATTATACAAAGGGACAGTTTCATCCTGTTTTCCAGAAAAATTTAGTTTTACTGTAGTATTTCTGCAAAATTTATTAATGTCCAAGCATATGTCAAAAAGATAAAATGGTGACAAATGAAGTCCCATAAGCAGCATCTAGTGCTACAACAAGCACAGCATTGTTATACTGCTAGCCTTATTGGAAACTTCCAATAACACTAGCAGACACAGCCGCGATGCACACTAGATTCATGAGGGGGTGGTCCAAGGCGCTGCCTCTTCCCCAGACCACCCTGTCCACTCCATAGGCTGGTGGGACATGCTCCTAATCTTTCCCCCTCATCTAGTGTACGTCACGGTCCGGCATTTTAATGAGAGGGTGGGTTGACACTTGGCAGTCACCACCAGCCTATGGAGTGGGCGGGCGGTCCGGGGAAGAGGCAGCAGCAGTGTCTGCTAGTTTAACAGTGTAACACTGTTGCGTCTGTTGCACTAGGAGCTGCTTATTTTATTAGTGCCGTTTTTACAGGTGACAGGTCCTCTTTAATGCCAAAAAATGCGTGTGGAAATAATTTGGCCAGAGAAATTGATAATGGGAGATTTTAAGGGCATTGCTTCTCTTGTCATGCATCATATACTTTTTGCTATGTTTGCATCAGTTTTTTTTAATCGTTTTTTGAAACACATTTGTTGTCATTGCCATTGTTACCTTTGCGTTTTGAAGAGCTTGGTCCTTTCTTGTTATGTTTTAACACTGTATGCATCATTACATTCATCTAATATATAGGATGATTTATCCTCATTTTCTGAAAAGCTCACTCTATTTTCCAGATTTCTCTTGTACAATTATGTTGCTTCTTATGAATAGATTTTGGCCCTGGTGAATAAGAACTTTGTCCTTTTGACTTCCAAGTATAAACATGGTTGGTTCTATAATTAGTTAAGTCACGTTTAAACTTTCTTTTCTTGGTATCCATGAAGCCTGTTTCAAGTCTTTCAAAGTCTTTCAGTTTGTTGTTATCAACCTCCAAATTCAATATATTGATACTGGTATCTGCATTCTTATAGGGATATGATATTAGACATTTCTATTCCTTTGATTATATATTAAGGACTATATATGCATTTTTTGATAAAAGGAGAGCAGATTAGTATTCTTAAGATGCTTAGGGGTTAATAACCTACATGTTTTTAATTGTACAATCCCACTAACCTGTGTAACATGGTCATGGGGAGGATAATTTTTTAGTAATTTGGAAATTTGTTCATGTACAATCATGACTAAAACATACCATATATACTAAAGTAAAAACTGAAAAAACTGTGCTGAAAAATCCAAAATCAGTTTTGGCACACACTATGATATGGGTGAGCGGCTAACGTTATGACGTGAACGACAGCACCGCAAGGAGACACGAAGCCAAAGCTGGAACATCCATAGAAAGAAGAAGATCTGCTGGGGTGTAGGGGCATCTGAAGGTAAGTACACTTTTTTCTTATAGGCTAGGCATTCCTCTCGGAGGGGCTGTATACTGGGACAGGGGGCTGCAGGCGGTATCCTGGGGACAGGGGGCTGCAGGCTGTATACTGGGGACAGGGGGCTGCAGGCTGTATACTGGGGACAGGGGGTTACAGGCTGTGTACTGGGGACAGGGGGTTACAGGCTGTATACTGGGGACAGGGGGTTACAGGCTGTATACTGGGGACAGGGGGCAGCAGGCTGTATACTGGGGGCAGGGGCTGCAGGCTGTATACTGGGGCAGGAGGCTGTATACTGGGGATAGGGGTTGCAGGCTGTATACTGGGGGCAGGGGGCTGCAGGCTGTATACTGGGGCAGAGGGCTGCAGGCTGTATACTTGGGGGCAAGGGCAGCAGGCTGTATACTGGGGCAGGTTATATACCGGGGGATATCGGGCTGTATACTGGGGGCAGCAGGTTGTACGCTGGGGGGCAAGTAGGCTATATACTGGGGGACAGCAGGCTATATAATAGAGGAAGGGGCTGTCAGGCTATATACTGAGGACAAGGGGCTTCTGGCTATTTACTGGGGAGCTTGCGCTGGCTGGCTATATACTGGGGACAGACTGGCTATATACTGGGTTGAGGCTGGTACCAATGCATTTCCCAGTGTAGGCTTATACTTGAGTGAATAGGTTTTCCAATTTTTTTGTGTGAAAATTAAGTACCTCGGGTCAGCTTATACTCAAGTATATATGGTAATTTGTTGAAACGCTTTGAGCTGCCCGTACAGTCTAAATTGTATGTGTTGTTTATCAATTAACAATAAAGGACAGAGTTATTTTTTTGAAAACCAGCAAAGTACTGAGATTTAGTCCTACAAGTGAAATTTTTTTTTCCCTCTAAGTATGGTATGTTAAATATGTATAGTATGGGATTTCTTATAGAGAACATTTTGGGTATTCACAAAGTAGGTTAGTACTAGAGAAATGTGCAGAATTTGGAATGATTCCTATTTCTTGACAGTAATAAAAGGTTATCTATTAATACACATAAGGCATATACCAAATAAGTAAATGCCATCTTGTATGATTCATATTATTTTTCAATTAGCAATACATTGTCATTACTTTAAATTTTAACATGTTGCTAATTAGATTACAGCAGATGTCAAGTGACAGCTGGGCTTCTTGTACATCTGTAATTTATGAGGATCACATACAATGTGATTTTGTGTGGCTGAAATTTGTAACATTAGCCTGGTGGATTAATGGCTTTCATGCCTAAGCTTGAAAAGATACTAGACCTTTAACCGGGTCAGAGGCCATTGAATAAAAAGAGAATTTAGAATGTTCAAATGCTAAATAAAAAAGTAAAAGATAATGATGTAGATTAACCTCTTTTACAGTGATATAACAATTTTCCACATATGCTGCTTTGCTTGCCATATTGATTTATGTAATGAGAAAGTGCTCTTGTTTAGAGCATTTGCTCTCCTGACATATCTAACAATTAAAATAACTTTCAAGATGTTTTCTTAAAGGTATTGATTGGTCACATCTCTCTTATTTCTTCTAAGTTTATCATCAAATTGAAAACTGGGCATTAATATCCAGTAATCAATTTTCTCCACACATTATAATTTTTCAAGTAGATGTATTGCACCCAAATCCCCACTGCTAACACTCTCCCAGCACCGATGGCAGGTTTTAAATGCTACCAGCTCATGCATGCCACTATTTCCTGAGGATCAATTCTCCTAGAATTTAGACAGTGAAAAGGGGTTTGTCCATGAAAGAAAGTTTTCAAATTTTAATCCCTTAGTGATGTTTACACAATGGCTATTGTTCAGGGTGCAGTGAGCATACGTTGTCTCAACGCACTGTGACCGTGCGCGGCAAAAAATAGGATATGTCCTATATTTCCCCGTGTTGCACCTCCGGCCTAGTGGCTATTCTACGTGGTGATGTGTGCCCACCCCACCTACAGACGGTCGTGTGCATGTACCCTAACTCACTGATGGTCAGTGTAAAATTCCAGAGTTTGGGCAGGGACTCTCTAAGCAGACACTTCATGATTCCTGTGAGATTCTGTGAGCTGACAATGTGCTTAGATTATCGGGGTACAGGATTTATCTACACCTTATTTAGCTTCTACTTGTATCTGACACATAGAAAAAGAGAGATGAGATAAATCAGAGATGAGAAATGATTAGATCCATGAGATGGATATAAAAATACCATGACACTCTCAGCTCTGCTGGCTCACCTATAACATACAGAATCAGCTCTAGTATATAACTTCCTTCTAGATAAAATAACATATTCTTGATTCCATGATATGAGCACAGTGTTATATCATAAATTTCATGTATACCATATATTTAACATTGTTTTATTCAAGGCTTGACAATGGCTTCAGTGTTGGAAAGCTAAAATATAGCCATCGAATAAAATCACCATTTTTTCACCTTGAAATATTACTGGAGAGCTGCTTTTTTCATTTTTCTTTTCTCAGCAATCAAGCTCCCACCAATCAGCGAATTATTCATTGGCCTGTGCATAGGGTATAATTTAATAAGTCAATCAATCCTTTTTAATTTTATTAATGTGAACACATCCACAGGAGTGCTTCATTCAGCTAAGAAGGGGTGCTGTGGTGGTAATCTGATCCACTTATCCTTATAGGTATTTCAACTTATGGGTCAGTATATTGGTTGATCGTAATAGTTTTGACTTACAGTAGCTGGGTGTGCTATTGTAAAGCCACGGTGCATGTACTCTTTAGTGCATTGTATCTAATGCTATATAGGGATATATATATATATATATATATATATATATATATATATAATAGGGACACCTGTGCAGGTTGTGGAGGGGAGATATATAATGCGTAACTATAATTTTAATAATAGTTAGAGATGGGCGAATCGATTCTAATGATTCTAACTTCAGTTAGAATTTCAGGAAAAATTTGATTCGTCACAAAGCCGAAGTTTATGCTGATTCGCGGGAACGAAGTTGTTTTTTTTCCCCTCATGTTTCTGCTAAATGGGCACGAGAACAACGTGTTACATGGGGCAGAGAACTCTGGGAAGGAGAAAGGAACACCCCCTGTAAGCCAATCAGCGACCGGCAGGCTTATGTGACGTCACACAGCCCTATAAAACCCAGCCATCTCAGCACTTCACACTTCATGTTGTAGCGTCCAGCTGCTGCTATTGTACTGTGTGATTCTTGCTGCAATCCCTCGCTGATCTCTAAGGGGGTTCTATATACCCCAAATAGCAGTTCTATTTAGTGACAAAATCGAATAGGAAGAAATCTGTTTGACTTTCATGCATCTGCAGTAGCGATTGGTGGACCAATCCCTGGTTGTTCTTTAAGGGGGATCTGTATACCCCAAATAGCAGTTCTATTTAGTGACAAAATCGAATAGGAAGAAATCTGTTTGACATTCATGCATCTGCAGCAGTGAGCTGTCAGTTGTGGGTTATCTTTATAACGAATACATTGCCATACCTTTTGGGGGCTCTAGTTTACAGCCAGATTTACGTGTCAAATCCACATAGTTTATACAGTGATTTTCACTGAAATTACACTGTCAGTTGTTGGGTATCTGTATAACGCACATTGCAATACCTTTTGGGGGCTCTAATTTACAGCCAGATTTTACGTGTCAAATCCACGTAGTTTATAAACCACTATGCCAGACAGAAAGATGGCAGGTGGAGCAGGCTGAGGTGGCAGCACAGTAAGGGTATGTCGCAGCAGGGGTGAGGCAGGGGTGAGACCCTCTGTGAGGCCAGAACTGCCATTGTCATCTAGTGGCAGTGTGTTGATCAACAACCCAAAAATTGTTGAATGGTTGACTAGGTCATCCAGTTCCTCAAATATAACATCTGACAACCCAAGCCAAGAATCCGTGGGTTCCTCTGATACAACAATTAGTTGGCATGGCCCAGGAGCAGGTCAGCGGCCCTCACCTGTCCTCAACCAGGTTCTGTCCTGTTCCTTTCCTGCAGCCAGAGAGCTACTAGGTGGTCTGGGCTCAGCGCCACTATTCAGCGAGTACGAAGTGTTTGAGGACAGTCAGCAGCTGCTTTGCAGTGAAGAGGTGGGGCAGACTTCCGCTGCTTCCTGCAATAGGCAGGCTGTGCATACTGACACCGGTGAGGAGAGTAGCAGTGACCGGGAAACGCAAATTGACGATGATGTAGCCGATTGCACTTGGGAGCCGGGTGTAGCAGGGGAATCTACAAGATGGCAAGTACCATCATTTGGTCCATATAAATTGGAACCCACACCATAAATACAACATGTATGAAAAAAGACCAGAGTGGTGTGTAACACGGTTCATATAATACACTACATATCGTAGTAAGTAATCAATTTTTATTATACAACATTATTATACAACGAAACACCATAAAAACATTTAAAAACACGTTCCCATCAACGTGTAAAATCAGGGTATGGTTCCGATACAACCAAAGTATATAACCCTTCCACACTCTCCCTTCACAAAGTCGAGTGGCAAGTAGAAAATTTACATAGAGATAATCCCATGTTCAAATGCCAGTAGAAAATACATGATTTAAATCCACATCAATACCAAGGCTCCAATAGTCCAAAATTTGCAAAACACTGACACTGAGCAAAACATGATATAATGCATACTAACTTGCCAAAGAGAGTAGTGTGGGATTAATAATGCCCAGGGTGTAGCAGGGGATTCATCATCGTCAGGCGAAGAGAGTGTCAGCTTGCGGAGCAGGCAGCAAGTCGCTACTGTGGCTGTGAGTCAGCAGGGTGGCAGCAGTGCGAGGACGGGAGCCAAACGCCCGCGGGGTACAAATCCTGATTCGCAGGCCCAAATAAGCATTGGCACAGGGGCTCAGTGAGGCAGCAGCGGTAGTAGTCGCTCAGTGCAGAGTGTTGGCGGTAAAATTACCACCTCAGCGGTGTGGCAGTTTTTTGTAAAGACACCAGAGGAGCCGAGCGTGGGTATATGTCGTATCTGCGGGCAGAAAGTGAAGCGTGGCCAGGGAGCTAACCTTGGCACCACAGCCCTGCGCCAACACATGCGGCGTCACCATCCAATGGCCCTCGCAGAAACAGGAGTAAGATGCGGTCCATCCTGCAGGCGCAGCAACAGCAGCAGCACTTAGTGGCACACATTCTGTTTCAGCAGGTCAAGGCTACAGGAACTCTGCCGAAGGGAGCTGTTTGTCTTTGACATCATTTCCCGGTCCAGATGCTCCTGCTCCTCGCTACGAATGGTGGCATCAGTCATTGAGTGAGGCGATTACGAAAAGACAACTCTATGCGTCCAGCCGTCCTAAGGTGCAGAAACTGACCGTACTCTTGTCGAAGTTGTTGGTACTGCAGTCTCTCCCTTTCCAAGTCGTGGACTCTGCACCCTTCGGAGAGCTAATGGCTTGTGCCGAACCGAGGTGGAGAGTCCCAAGCCGCAATTTTTTTTCCAAAAAGGCTGTGCCAGCCACCAATATGTACAACAGAATGTGTGCCAGTCCTTGAGCTTATCAGTTTCTTCTAAGGTGCACGGCAGTGCGGACGTGTGCAGCTGTAATTATGGTCCGGGTCAGTATATGTCCTTTACGGCCCACTGGGTGAATTTGCTTCCCGCCCAGCCACACCAACAACTTCCACAAGAGACGGCGCTTTCTCCTCCACGTGGTCAAACTGCTGCTCCTGCGCCAGTGTCCGCCTCCTCCTTCTCCACCACCACCTCAGACTCCAAAAGTGCTGCTCCATCATACCACATGTGCAGGGCACAGCAGTGTCACGCAGTTCTACACCTGGTTTGCCTGGGCGAACAAAGTCACACAGGGGAGGAACTGCTCCGCGTCATGCAAGAAGAAATCAATCTGTGGCTTTCTCCACGACAACTAAAAATCGGAACCATGGTTACAGACAATGGGAGGAACATGGTGTCAGCTCATGGCGCACGTGTTCAATCTGGTAGTCAACAAGTTCCTGAAGTCTTACACCCATCTGCAAGACATTCTAAAAATTGCTAGGACATACTGAGCACACAGTTGGCCGCTGCCTATGTGCGCCATTGTTCATCCTCTGTCAGGTCTGACCGGGGGATTCCTGGCAGTCATTGCTCACGTACTACTACCACGGCTGCTGTGGGGAGCTGGGGGGTAGAAGCAATAGCAGTTCCATCAACAGTCGCTTAAGTCTGGATTCCTTAATGAGCAATTTCCTTCACCCGCCTAGTGAGGAGGGTAGCCGCCACCGGCAGCAGCAGCAGGACATGAAGCAGACCCTGCACCAGCAGGTGGTGGCCTACTTGGACAGCACTTAACCACCTGTGGTAGAGGATCCCATGGACTCCTGGGCAGCCAAACTTGATGCGTGGCCGAAACTTGCGGAGTTTGCAGTAGAGAAGTTGTCCTGCCCGGCCAGTAGTGTGGCATCAGAGCGGGTGTTCAGTGCGGAGGGGCCATCGTTACCCCTAGGAGAACCAGCTTGTCCACCTGTAATGTGGAGAGACTGAACTTTGTCAAGATGAATCAGGCTTGGATCGGCCAGGATTTCAACTCACCAATGCCTAATGCATCAGATTAGATCAGCCATGACACCTCCTCCAAACGTTGAGAAATGAGTCGGGGTTCTAACTACCTGCCTCAGCTACTATCCTGATGCTGCCACCCGCCTAATGCCACACATCTGCTGCTAGTTGCATCATCTGCCTCCTACCATCTTTACCAGGGACTGGAATTGTCTGCCACCTCCACACTATATCATGGTGCTCCTGCTGCTTCTGATGCCACCTTCACACTATATCATTGTGCCACTCTGTGGCTTTCCCTGTTGCTGCCACCATGTTGCTGACACCTGTGGACTCCTGCTGTTGCTTCTTCTGTCGCCACCTCCACACTCTTATCATTGTGCCACTTTGTGGCCTCCTGTTGCTGCTGCTGATGCCACCTCCACACTATATAATTGTGCCGCTCTGGCTTTCCCTGTCACTGCCACCATGTTGCTGCCACTTGTGGGATCCTGCTGCTGATGCCACCTCCACACTAAATCATTGTGCCACTCTGTGGCTATTCCTGTTGCTGCCACCATGTTGTTGCCACCTGTGGGCTCCTGCGGCTGCTTCTGCTGCCGCCACCTCCACACTCTTATTATTGTGCCACTTTGTGGCCTACCATGTTTCCGCAACCTCCATAATTTGTCTTTGTGCCACTCTGCAGCCTACTCATGCTGCTGCCAACTGACCGCTGTCTCCCTGGAACACCCTGTGATTTCCATAATGCTGTTTTCACCCTCCATCACTCTATGACGTTGCCACTATGTTTTGTTTTCCCCTTCATTTCATCTGTCAGAAGGATGAAAAGCTTCAGGATTGACAGCCAAAAGCAGGAGTGGGTACAGAACACAGAGGTCTTGCAAGTATCCCATTTGCTGCTCATCTCTATTCTGGATCAACTCCTGTTTGTTTTTGGCTTTAGCAATATTGATGGATTATTGACTGATTGAAAGAGGACACTGACGCGTGAAAAGAAGGGCAAAATGATCAGTGACGTACATGCAAAATTACTGCCGGCATCCTCTGCACTCTTTTGGGGGGTTTTCCACATGTATCCGCGTTTAACAGAACAGGTTCTGTCGTAATCTATGGAATCATTTGATGTCAGTGTAAAAAGAGTGCACTCTTTGATGTTATAGTGGGATCTTAGCCCTCAGCACGGTCCTTTCGAGCTGGCACAGAATTACCTTGTCAGGCTGCGTTCCCGCTTCGCTTATTTGGGGAAGTAGGCCTATGTAAGTGCACATGGAAGTGAAGAGTGAAGCGATTCTAAGAGCCGCGGCTGTCATGTGCGTGTCATACTAAAACACAGCATTGTTTGAAGACCAAACCACGCTCCCTATGCATATTTAAGCATGACACAACGTCCTACAACACCCTACAGGCTCCCTGCAGCCAGGAAATGCCTGTTTTTTAACGTGATTCGTTTTGATTCGATTCGGGGCGAAATGAATTTTAACAAATTTTCCAATCTCTAATAATAGTAGTATAGTGATATTCTTTTAGCATAATAAAGATATACCAAAGTTTTTCAGTGAACCTTTTAGACTACCTTTCCTCTCCTTATTTCCCAATGAGAAGCTTTGACACCTATTGGAACATTATAGGAAAGGAACCTTAGATTTTAATTATGTAAAATAGACCTCCATTGTATTTATTTTCATATCTATAACCCCTATATCTTATATTAGAAAAGTAATTTTATTGGTTTTGTGAATAGATACGTTATAACTTTAAGGTAATTCAAACAAAGGCGGGTAACACAATCTTTTAACATATATTTTGAATACTTTGAGAAATCACTTTTGTTCTCATTGTATTAAACATAAAACTATACAAAAATATGTGGAAAGAAAAAGAAAGAAAAGTCAAAAATAGACTGGAAAAATTGATTTAGATTTGTGTATATAATATAAAATCACCAAATTATGCACAGTTGTTGCCTGTGACTAAATTGTTATAAAAAATATGCCCATCCAAAGATAATTTTTAATATTTGTGTATGTAAAATAAGATATAAACCTGAAACTCCATTTAAATGCCTGGTAAATGTAACTTTTACTGTGTAGCACATACAAAACGAGAATGGAAATGAAATCTCCAATATTTAAGTTCTTTTTTTTCTTACATGTTATGCATATTGTTAAAGACAATGTAAAGGTTTTGCAGTAAACGAGACTATCAGTCTACAGTTTAATGAACGCTTCAAGGAACATACCCAAATAAATCATTAACAAAAAGATAAGATAGTAGCACTGTGAAGGACACGGAATAATTAGATGGACTAAGTATGGTCACAAGAAAGTTAAGAAAACCAAAGACATTAATCTCTTTTAAGAGGTGTGCTCTATGAACTGTATTTTCCTAAAAAGTTTAATAATTGCTAAAAGGAAATGTGAGTTACTGGATTTCAGGTTATTATATATCTAGACCATCTCTTCATCAATTATTTTACAAGTGCAAATGCAAATCAAGTATTTGTGCAGGGTGCATTTTTAACAATATCCTAACATTGGTACAAACTATGACTTCTATGAATTTTATACAAATAATAACCAAACACTGATTCCAACATTAATTTAGGTGCATGATTCTTCTTATTTTGGGTTATTTATTTAGGTTAATTCTGTTGGGACAGTTAAAGGATAGCACTTAACAGTGATAGTAAATATGGCAGTTGAAAAAAGTTCAACCAAAATTTTATTAAACTCCTCAAGTTTAATTTGTGGCTTGATTGTAAGTGCTACCATTAGCAAAACCTCAGCACAAACAATTTATGATTTAAATGTCTAGAAGAGTATGTTTCCAGGTATTGGATGATATTCTCGTAAGCTGTATTGTTTTTATTAGTGCTTGGAACTTATTTGCAGAGTATTATTGTTCTATACCACACCATTAAAGATGCAATAGATGCAATGATGTGATAAAGATATATGTGGTACAATAAAGAACTAAACCTATTTATTACAGAGTATAAATAGTTAATAGAAATTGAAATAGAAAGAAAGGAGATAAATAGATAAATGTCTCCCACATTCTGTAAATGCCTAGGCAATGCTAACTTCTATTTGGCCACATCTCTAAAGTTTCTGTGAATTGAATATATATATAGATGGATAATTGAGAAATGGATAAATAGATAGATAGATATTGGAAGACCGAAATGTTGCCACTTACCTCAATAAAGATCACCAACTTTTGAATTCTACCTCTGTAGCGCTGCTCGCTTCTTCCAATTTGTATCCGCGTAAGGACCAAGCCAGGACCTCTGCGGTCTTTGCACCCACCCTCCTTAGGGGTTCCACAAAGCTGTGCAGACTTTAACTCCACTTTTTATTGATAGATGGCTAGATAGATAGATACATAGATAGGAAGTCCAGCAAAAAATCTAATATGTTTTTTTTAATTAAAGTTTTATGCAATGCTTCAACCTTAAAAAATACTATATTAAAGTAGCTATTATATCTAAAGTACTTTTGCCTAACTCTGCACTAAGCAAAAATAAGCAATTTTCTAATTTTTCTAATTAGCTATTTGCAGCTGTTTAATTAGCTAGCAGAGGCATTACCTTGCCCCCAGGGTAATCACCATTGGCAATGCTTTCTGGTAGCCATGTTTGTGATATAGTACAGCTAGAGATGAACGGAGACTTGTTAAAAGAGGCTGTAGGACCCGTAGTGATGTCACAAGCATGTGACTCATCCTATGTTTCAGGTCATCCAGTTACATACATGCAGTCCTGCATCATTTGAAACTCCTTAGTGTTCTGGCAAAAGTCCTTCAGTGATGTCACAAGCATGTGACTAATCACATGCTTTAGATTGGCCAATTACAAACATGCTGTCCTGTTTTGGCTTCATTTCCCTGAGTTGCTGTGACAACCTGAAGTGCCCACCCACATCTGGAATAGCTGAATCTGAATCTAATGTTAAATATATCTCAGGTTAGGAACAAGGATATGTATAGTAATTATTATCAAAGGCTCTCTGCAAATGTGCTAAGACAATGTTTTGTCATTAACTATAAAGCTTAAAGGGGTTGGCCACTTTACTTCATGTTTTTTGTAATGTGTGTGCAATTGTGGGGGAAAGGATTTCAGGTGAATAAATCACTATACATCTTTTAAAAATTTCTGCACTACTTTCTTGATATGTAAAGTGAAACCTCCTGTCTTTTATCTCCTCAGCCAGACATTTTTGGCTATAAAATGGCTGCAGATGGAGGGTCATGTGATTTCTATCTGTCCATGAACAATCGCCATGCCAGGACATTGATCTTATATTCATATGTAATAGCATAAGGTCTAGGCAGGACAGTTGTTCATGGGCAGATAAGATCACATGACCCTCCATCTGCAGCAATATTATGGCTGATGAAGATGTGTCAAACCCCCACTTTCATGTCATGTTACGGGATGCACTAATACTAGAGAGTCTCACAATTAAGTACATAAAAGCACTGCTGGGTCTGCATATGGGAAAAAGCACCGAGCTGTTTAAATAACAGATGAAGCACCCAATAAAGCAGCTTACAGCCACTAAGCAACCACAGGCATGTCCTCCTTAGGCATGCTTGTGATTGACTGTGCTGGACATGTGACTCTGCAGAACAAGAGCAGGGTCACATGTCCAGACACCATTAAAAATAGGAAACAGAGCTAGGGAGAGCTTGCTGCTCATCATAGGGTCAGTCAGCTAGGTAGAGACTTCTGAAAAACCAGCAATTTCCTTTTTCAGGGCACTTGGATATGGAGATGAGGCTGCTGTTATTAAGAACATGTGGATATCTGAATTAAATGCCCGTATTAAGGTACTGTGAAGATCTTCATTAGTCTACTTATAGACTGTGATGTGACGCCACCACCATTACCACCAGCAACACCACCATCACCATTATCTGTCCACACCATTTGTTCTTTATACTCCAAATCAACAGCTTTAAAAATCTGATGGCAATGGCTGTCCTACGGTATGAAGTTCCTAGCCACCACTACTCTTCCTGGCAGACATGTGTACTGAGGTGCACCTTACAAACAACACATGGACCAGTAAGCATGGGCAAGGACATTGCATTTCCTTAACTGCCCACTGGCTTAATGTAATGGAAGCAGGTCCCAAGGCAGGAGGGACTCTGGTCATGAATCTGCCCCCCCCCCAGGATTGCCAGACATCCTCCTCCTACTCTGTTTCCTTTTCTCCTGCTTCCTCACCTGCTCAGTGCAGCAGCCACACCACCACTTTTAGCAAAACCATGGTGAGAGAGCAGGCTGTGATAAAAATCTACTTTTTTGGGCAAAACACTACACACCGCCAGGGAGCGGACAGTTGAGTGGTTGTTGCTGTTGAACCCACAAAGTTGTGTGTGACATATAGAACCTTGTAGAAGCATTCGGCCAAGTAACGTTGATGCGCATCCCATGTATTGAACATCTTCTCAACTTGGTGCAAAGCTTCCCGCACAACTATATAGACCCTGAGAACAAAAAAAAGCAAGGGAAACCACTAAGTATTTGGATAATAAAATATTACATTCTTAATCAACAATGATAAAATCACATAACAAAAAGAAAGTGCTTAGGATGCAGCATTGTGGTGTACCCGGAGACATAAGTGGAAAAACTTGCAGCAGAAGTGAAACTATAGAAAGTGCTAGTGTAATAAAACTTCATACATACATATACACTAGAGATAAGCGAACATACTCGCCTGAGCTTGATGCTCGTTCGAGCATTAGCGTACTCGAAACTGCTCGTTGCTCGGACGAATACTTCGCCCGCTCGAGAAAATGGCATCTCCCGCCGTTTTGCTTTTTGGGGTCCAGAAACAGAGCCAATCACAAGCCAAGAGACTCTGCACTCCACCCAGCATGACGTGGTACCCTTACACGTCGATAGCAGTGGTTGGCTG
This sequence comes from Engystomops pustulosus, assembly GCF_040894005.1. Lineage (NCBI taxonomy): Eukaryota > Metazoa > Chordata > Amphibia > Anura > Leptodactylidae > Engystomops > Engystomops pustulosus. The sequence goes on from NC_092412.1 coordinate 112,795,773, forward strand.
GCCAGATCAGGTGACCCTGGAATAGACTAGCCCCTGCCTGCGCTGCTCGGATCATTCTGTGTCTGGATGCCGCTAGGGAGAGAGCTGCTGCTGGTCAGGGAAAGCGTTAGGGTGTTCTATTAGAATAGTGTTAGGCAGGAGTGATTCTACAAGAACCCAACAGCCCTTCTTAGGGCTACAATAACGTTATACTTTTTTTTTTTTTATTTGCTTGTGGCTGGGCTTGCTGGCACTAGTAGTGCAGCTAGTACCATATTGTGAGGAATTTGCAGGGGGACTTGCTACCGTTGTGTTTAGCTCTTAGTGACACACATATCCACCTCAAACACCAAAGTGGGACAATTTATTAGAGCTTTGAGTAGAATTAGGCAGAGTCTGCTGATTTATTTTTTTTTTACCTTTATTTCATTTTATAGCTCAAACTCATCTTGCAAAGCAGTGTGCTCTCATTGTAGGCTACAAAATAGCCATAGGAGAACCCCAACGGCTTACTTAGGCCTACAATAGCGTTATATTTTCCTTTTTTTTGTTTGCTTGTGGCTGGGCTTGCTGGCATTAGTTGTGCAGCTAGTACCATACTGTGAGGAATTTGCTGGGAGACCTGCGACCGTTGTGTTTAGCTCTTAGTGACACGCATATCCACCTCAAACACCGAAGTGGGACAATTTATTAGGGGTTTGAGTAGAATTAGGCAGAGTCTGCTGATTTTTTTTTATTTTAGCTGTATTTCATTTTATAGCTCAAACTCATCTTGCAAAGCAGTGTGCTCTCATTGTAGGCTACAAAATAGCCATAGGAGAACCCCAACGGCTTACTTAGGCCTACAATAGCGTTATATTTTCCTTTTTTTTGTTTGCTTGTGGCTGGGCTTGCTGGAATTAGTTGTGCAGCTAGTACCATACTGTGAGGAATTTGCTGGGAGACCTGCGACCGTTGTGTTTAGCTCTTAGTGACACGCATATCCACCTCAAACACCGAAGTGGGACAATTTATTAGGGGTTTGAGTAGAATTAGGCAGAGTCTGCTGATTTTTTTTTTTTTTTTTTTTTTACCTTTATTTCATTTTATAGCTCAAACTCATCTTGCAAAGCACAAAATCCAGTTGTGTGCTGTCAGTGTAGGTTAGAAACTAGCCATAGCAATAGGATAGCATCGTTTTGTTAAAAAAAATAAAAAAATAAAAAAAAATAAACCAAAAAAATTTTTTTTTTCAAGTTTACACTTTAATTTGGAAAATGTTTAACCCGAGGGCTAGGGGTAGAGGACGAGGGCGTGGAAGTGGGCGTCCAACTACTGCAGGGGTCAGAGGCCGTGGTCCTGGGCGGGGTGAGACACCACCTGCTGATGGGGGAGCAGGGGAAAACGGCAAAGAGGTACACTCCCTAGGTTCATCATGTCTCAAGTTACTGGGACTCGTGGTAGAGCACTGTTGAGGCCAGAACAGTGCGAAGAGGTGATGTCGTGGATTGCGGACAATGCTTCTAGCCATTTGTCCACCAGTCAGTCTTCCACGCAGTCCACCCATGTCACCGAAATCGGCACTCCTCCAGCTCCTCCACCTCAGCCTCCTTCCCCCCAGTCTGCCCCCTCATAGCAAAATTTGGCATTTGAAGCGGCATACTCTGAGGAACTGTTTTCTGGACCCTTCCCACAGTCACAAACCACTTGTCCTGCTGCTGCTGAGCTATTTTCCGATGCCCAGGTTTTCCACCAGTCGCAGTCTGTGGGTGATGATGACATTATTCACGTAGTGGAAGAAGTGTGTAAAGAGGTGTTGGACGATGAGGAGACACAGTTGTCAGACAGTGGTGAAGTTGTTGTCAGGGCAGGAAGTCCGAGGGGGGAGCAGACTGAGGGATCGGAGGATGATGAGGTGACAGACCCAAGCTGGGTTGATGGGCCGGGTGAACACAGTGCTTCTGAGACGGAGGCGAGTCCTATAGCAGAACAGGTTGGAAGAGGCAGTGGTGGGGCCAGACGGAGAGGCAGGGCCAGAGCTGTTGCATCAGCGGCAAATGTTGCCCGTAGTCAAGCTCCCGTGGCGAGGGCTAGATTTTCAGAAGTCTGGAGGTTCTTTAAAGAAACACCGGATGACCGACGGACTGTGGTGTGCAACCTTTGCCAAACCAGGATTAGCAGGAGTTCCACCACTACTAGCTTAACTACCACCAGTATGCGCAGGCATCTGAATGCTAAGCACCCCACTCAATGGCACCAAGCCCGTTCACCTCCGGCCGGGCACACCACTGCTCCTTCCCCTGTGTCATCTGCTAGTCAGCCCCCTGTCCAGGACCCCGGCCCAAACACCTCCCATGCGAAAACCCCATCTTCGTCTCCACGATCCTCCACAGCATCCACCAGCGTTCAGCTCTCCATACCCCAGACGCTGGAGCGCAAAAGGAGGTATAGCGCAACCCACCCACACGCCCAAGCCCTCAACATCCACATCTCCAAGTTGCTTAGCCTGGAGATGCTGCCTCATAGGCTGGTAGAGACCGAGGCCTTTCGAAACCTCATGGCGGCGGCCGCCCCTCGGTATTCGGTCCCCAGCCGCCACTACTTTTCCCGATGTGCCGTCCCAGCCCTGCACAAGCACGTGTCAGAGAACATCCTCCGTACCCTGACCAATTCCGTTTCTGACAAGGTCCACCTGACCACGGACACGTGGACGAGTGCTGCCGGGCAGGGCCACTATATGTCGCTGACGGCACATTGGGTTAACTTGGTGGAGGCTGGGACCGAGTCTGACCCTGGGGCTGGTCATATACTGCCGACGCCGAGGATTGCGGGGCCTACCTCAGTCCTGGTCTCAAAGGCCTACTATGCCTCCTCCTCCTCCCACCCCTCCTCCACCTCCTCCTCTGAATTACCATCCGTGGGCGTGGCGCCATCAGTCGGTAGCTCTAGGCACAGCAGCAGTGCCATCGCTAAGCGACAGCAGGCTGTGCTCAAACTGCTGAGCCTAGGCGATAAAAGGCACACCGCCCAAGAGTTATTACAGGGCATCACGGCGCAGACTGATCTGTGGCTGGCACCGCTGAACCTGAAGCCAGGCATGGTTGTGTGTGACAACGGCCGTAACCTGGTGGCAGCTCTGCAACTCGGCAGACTGACACATGTGCCATGCCTGGCCCATGTGTTAAATCTCATAGTTCAGCGTTTCCTCAAGACTTACCCCAATCTGTCTGATTTGCTCACGAAGGTGCGCCGCATCTGTGCGCATTTCAGGAAGTCCAGCACAGATGCTGCCACTCTCAGGGCAGCGCAGCGCCGCCTCCAACTGCCCGCTCACCGACTGTTGTGCGACGTGCCGACGAGGTGGAATTCAACACTGACCATGTTATCCAGAGTTTACCAGCAGCGCAGAGCGATTGTAGACTGCCAGATGTCAACTTCCACCAGAACTGGTAGTCAGGTCAGTCAGCTTCCTCAAGTCTACAATGAGGAGTGGACGTGGATGTCTGATATCTGTCAGGTGCTGAGTAACTTTGAGGAGTCAACACAGATGGTCAGTGGTGATGCCGCCATCATCAGCCTCACCATCCCGCTGCTTGGCCTGTTGAAAAACTCTCTGGTCAGCATGAAGTCGGAAGCTTTGCGCTCATCACAAGAGACGGGGGAAGAAGATTCCCTTGTTGATAGCCAAAGCACCCTTAGGTCTGTTTCTCAGCGCATATCGGAGGAGGTGGAGGAGGATGAGGAGGAAGAAGAGGAGAATGTTGGCGAGACAGAAGAGGGGACCATTGTTCAGTCCTTCACTGTTCAGCGTGTATGGGCAGAAGAAGAGGAGTTGGAGGAGTTGGAGGAGGAGGAAATGGACAGTCAGGCCAGTGAGGGGAGTGAATTCTTGCGCGTTGGGACTCTGGCGCATATGGCAGATTTCATGCTAAGCTGCCTATCCCGTGACCCTCGCGTTAAAAGAATTTATTCCAGCACCGATTACTGGGTATTCACTCTCCTGGACCTACGGTACAAGCAAAATCTTTCCACTCTCATCCCTGGAGAGGAAAGGAGTGTGAGAATGCATGAATACCAGCAGGCCCTGGTGCACAAGCTGAAACAGTATTTCCCTTCTGACAGCGCTAGCGGCAGAGGGCGTACTTCTGCGGGACAAGTAGCGAGGGAGAGTAGGCGACCAGGCAGCTTGTCCAGCACTGGCAGGGGTACGCTTTACAAGGCCTTTGCCAGTTTTATGTCACCCCAGCAAGACACTGTCACCTGTCCCCAGTCTCGGCAGAGTAGGGCTGATCTTTACAGAAAGATGGTGAGGGAGTACGTAGCTGACCATACCATCACACAGCTCCCTACAACTACTGGGTTTCAAAGCTGGACATGTGGCACGAACTGGCGCTGTACGCCTTGGAGGTTCTTGCCTGCCCTGCCGCTAGCGTGTTGTCCGAGCGGGTTTTCAGTGCAGCTGGTGGCATCATCACCGATAAGCGTACACGCCTGTCGACTGACAGCGCTGACAGGCTGACGCTTATCAAGATGAATAAAGCCTGGATTTCTCCGCATTTCCATTCTCCACCAGGTGAAAGAAGCTGAACCTGAATAATGTATGCACTCCTCCTCATTGTCCTCCTTCTCCTCCTCTTTGTACACTAAAGCAGAGGAAACTGGCTATTTTTTTGCCAGGGCCAACTGGCTCTGGCTATAGTACTCTATGTATTTAATTTTTCTGGAGGGCCAACTACCCTGTCCTCTGTTTTAAACAATTTTTGGGAGTGCCACATACAGGCACTCAATCTATGTAATTTTTCTGGAGGACCAGCTACCTGCTCCTCTGGTTTGAAAACTTTTTTGGACTGCCACATACAGGGACTCAATCTATGTAATTTTTCTGGAGGACCAGCTACCTGCTCCTCTGGTTTGAAAACTTTTTTGGACTGCCACATACAGGCACTATCCAAATTAAATTGTCTCCATAGCAGCCTCCACACGTCGTCTTTTTAGCTGCCTTCGCACGTTGTCTCCATTGCATCGCCATAGCTGCCTCCAAAAGTAGTCCATATAGCTGCCTCCATACATGGTCCCCTTATCAAACGAGCTGTGTCAGGCAGAATTTTGGATTGTTTTCATGGCTTCCATGTTAACTTTGTCGCCACCCTGCTGTGTAATCCACAAAATATACTGGCAAACTTTTATCATTTACCAATATTATTTCAGCGCTTCTTGCACATCTGTTTACATTCCCCTCACCCGCCATATCCTAAACTTATAAGAACGCTACTACACTTGATCTTATACAAAAGGTTCTTAGAAGTGCTGTTTGGGGAGTAGCCTAGAGACAGGGGCTTGGATTGGCGAAAGCTCGCCTGGCAGCGGAGCGCCAGCTCCATCCCAAGATCCAACTAACATAGTTTTAACTGCAGCACCTTTAATCTACTACTAGTTCACTGCCTCCATACATGGTCCCCTTATCAAACGAGCTGTGTCAGGCAGAATTTTGGGTTGTTTTCATGGCTTCCTCATCAAACTTGTTAACTTTGTTGCCACCCTGCTGTGTAATCCACAAAATATACTGGCAAACTTTTATCATTTACCGATATTATTTGAGCGCTTCTTGCTCACCTCCTTTGGTTCCTCTCTGCCACCCATTGGTTTTAAGCCTGAGTCCATTTGGGGTATGTTGCCAAGACACTCTCTAGCCTGCCGCTGCTGCCGCTGCCTCTGCATAGTCCCCTATAGTGTCAGGGTCAATTATTGGATGTTTTAGATGCTATCTAGCCTCATTCGGTCACTCTGTCATTGCCACGCTGTTGCCCATAGTTTTGGCATAATGGTGCGATTAAGCAGCCTCAGAGGCATCCATGCATGCTGCCCCTGCTGTTTCCTGTCCATTTCCGTGGTGTTTCCATCCTTTTCTGAGGTTCCCAGGTGCTTGGCCAAGCTTCCCTGTGCAGAGCCTTGGTCCCCTTGAAAAATGCTCGAGTCTCCCATTGACTTCAATGGGGCTCGTTATTCGAGACGAGCACTCGAGCATCGGGAAAAGTTCATCTCGAATAACGAGTACCCGAGCATTTTAGTGCTCGCTCATCTCTAATATACACCCATGGGGAAAAAACAACCCTAAAAATAGTTAAGTATTTATGGCGCAGGAGGCTAAACTCCCTAATTATCTATACAACATATTAACTTCATAAGAAAGGACCTTTGGGCCAAGCCACATTGATGCACAGTTCATGTGTTGCACATGTTGTCAACTTGATGGTACAAAGCTTCTTGGACAACCATACAGACGTTCAGGAAATGTTGTTTAAAGTGCTCTTGAATTTTGGAATACTTTACATATGCTGAAAATGATGTGTTAGCAGCAGCAGGCAATTGTGAAATCCCAGTTACAGAAGGTGAGCCAAAGTAGTTACCAGCAGCACTTCACCCCCAGTGACTGAGCCTCCATAAGGGATTTTGCTCAGTGCTGGATTGTTTCCAAAAAACCACTAATATGGTCAGCGCAGATGATGCCACCATCAGCTTTACCATCTTTCTGCTGCTTGAAAAAGGCTATGACAGAGGATGTCATGGTGGAAGATGAGGAAGGAAGAGGTGCCAAGCCAGTGCACACAAGGTTTGCAGATGAGTGGTCTGTTAATGCACTGTCCAGTAAGCAAGCAGTTTTGTTGTAGGAGCATGAGAAGTAGTTTGTGGACATCCAGAGAAGTTCACAGGTGTCACCCGAGCGTGGCTGGAGATATGCAGTAGAGGAGGAGGCACCTCCCACCAAGGACAACTTGTCCTTGCCTCTAGGCAGCCTGGCCCACATGTGCCATTATATGACGGGTGCCTGCAAACTGACACCCAAGTTGTTTGGATGTTAAAAATGTGCCGAATACTTATTGGCCATTCTGCTGGATCCATGCTACAAGGATACTATAACATCCTCCATTCCAATATTAGAGCAGGAGACTAAAATGAGGGAGTACAAGAACACTCTGGTGCAAGCACTGCTGGCAGAGTTCACATCCAACATTGAGAGCTCAGTGGCAAAAGGAGGAGAAGGAAGACCACCATGGCCACAATATGAAATGCTGTGTCGACTTCTGCTCAACTGCCACCATCATCAAATGGGGCACATTGTATGAGAAAGCAGAATTTGACTTGGTGGAGGATCATCTGGCCAAACATCTCCTGGTACTGAAAGATGGGTCTTCCCCATTCAATTTCTGGATGGGAATATTAGACATGTGGCCAGATCTTGCCCTATATGCCCTGCAGATGCTTTTCTGCCCTGCAGCTAGTGTCCTGTCAAAGCCTTGCTCAGCACCCGTGGCAAGAGGATCCACCTCTCTGCAGCTAATGTGGATATCCTTATTTATTAAGATGAACCAGCCATGGATCCCATACACCTGGATTTTTTTAGTGTCTGAACAAGTTTTGCATTCCTGGAACATCAACTTCAATGTTTTCAATTCACATTCCAGGAACTTGTACTTGAAATTTTTCAATTCTGCACTTATAGAACTTTAGATTTTACAATTGTGCATTCCTGAAAACTCAAATTCAGGTTTATCAATTCTCAGGAATTCAACTTAAAACTTTTCGATTTCCGCATTCCCGGAATGTCAAAATCAAATTTGAATGTCAACTAAAATGTTTTCAATTCCGCATTCCCAGAACGTAAATGTCATATTTTTCATTTCCACATTCCTGAGAGGTCATATTCATATTTTTTAATTCTGCATTCCCACAAACTTTAACATCAAACCTTTCAATTTTGTATTCCAGGAATGTCATATTGAAATATTTCAATTCCACATTCCCGAATCCTAAACTTGAAATTTTTCAGTTCATCATTGCAAGAACTTCAAATCTAAAAGTTTCCATTTCGCATTCCTGTTACTTTAATTTTAATTATTTCAATTTAACATTCTCAGAACTTATATTTTTTCATGCTTCATGGATTTTCTCTCGCCCCCTGGCTTGTGTTGACACTAAGAGGGGGATGTTCACATACTAATGTGGCCTGTCCCGCCCTTCAGTGAGAAACTATTTAAGTAGATTGTTGTCAAATCTCATAACTCTCACAACTTGGAGAGACAAACTACAAGCAATAAAATAAGACCATATCCTTTTCAGCATTGATATAGAATAGGTAGATAGGTAGATAAGGTAGAATGGAGATAAATGTAAAAATAGACAAATAAATATATGACAGAGCTTGGCATAACTGTCAATTTCCATTGTTTGAAGCCATATTATTATCCAGAGATATAATTATAGGTAATTGACCTATGAACATTCACCAGTTTTCTCCGCTGCGGTAAATTGTATTCTGTATAATTATATCCTGGAAATTTGTACAAATAGTTGTTGGCATATGAAATGATCTTTAACGGACATGTGCAGATACATTAAAAAATAAACACTATCCTACATATATATATATATACACTCACCGGCCACTTTATTAGGTACACCATGCTAGTAACGGGTTGGACTACCCTTTTGCCTTCAGAACTGCCTCAATTCTTCGTGGTATAGATTCAACAAGGTGCTGGAAGCATTCCTCAGAGATTTTGGTCCATATTGACATGATGGTATCACACAGTTGCCGCAGATTTGTCGGCTGCACATCCATGATGGATTGAGATCTGGTGACTGTGGAGGCCATTTGAGTACAGTGAACTCATTGTCATGTTCAAGAAACCAGTCTGAGATGATTCCAGCTTTATGACATGGCGCATTATCCTGCTGAAAGTAGCCATCAGATGTTGGATACATTGTGGTCATAAAGGGATGGACATGGTCAGCAACAATACTCAGGTAGGCTGTGGCGTTGCAACGATGCTCAATTGGTACCAAGGGGCCCAAAGAGTGCCAAGAAAATATTCCCCACACCATGACAGCACCACCACCAGCCTGAACCTTTGATACAAGGCAGGATGAATCCATGCTTTCATGTTGTTGACGCCAAATTCTGACCCTACCATCCGAATGTCGCAGCAGAAATCAAGATTCATCAGACCAGGCAACGTTTTTCCAATCTTCTACTGTCCGATTTCGCTGAGCTTGTGCAAATTGTAGCCTCAGTTTCCTGTTCTTAGCTGAAAGGAGTGGCACCTGGTGTGGTCTTCTGGTGCTGTAGCCCATCTGCCTCACATTTCGACGTACTGTGCGTTCAGAGATGCTCTTCTGCCTACCTTGGTTGTAACAGGTGGCGATTTGAGTCACTGTTGCCTTTCTATCAGCTCGAACCAGTCTGCCCATTCTCCTCTGACCTCTGGCATCAACAAGGCATTTCCGCCCACAGAACTGCCGCTCACTGGATGTTTTTTATTTTTTGGAACATTCTCTGTAAACCCTAGAGATGGTTGCGCGTGAAAATCCCAATAGATCAGCAGTTTCTGAAATACTCAGACCAGCCCTTCTGGCACCAACAACCATGCCACGTTCAAAGGCACTCAAATCACCTTTCTTCCCCATACTGATGCTCGGTTTGAACTGCCGGAGATTGTCTTGACCATGTCTACATGCCTAAATGCACTGAGTTGCCGCCATGTGATTGGCTGATTAGAAATTAAGTGTTAACGAGCAGTTGGACAGGTGTACCTAATAAAGTGGCCGGTGAGTGTATATATATGTAGTAACAGAGCTTCATATATGTTCCCCATGTGAAAATTAAATGATTAAATCATTATCAGAGAAAATATACTAAAACATGGGGAACATTACTTTTCTCAACTCCCAAAATAGGATAAATAGTGATCTGACCTTCATATATAGTATGACTAGAAACTGTGCATTCTGTCCTTGGAAAGAAGAGGAAGAAGTATGTTAAATCCTAATGGCAGCTCTCAATATAAAGACCAGCAAAAGAAACTCAATTAAGAGATTTATTTTGTGCAGAAGTAGCGAAATGTATACAGTACATCTTACAGACAATGGAGCACGTTTACTTACTCAGTCCTGCGCGTTCTGAGAATGCACTGTGTCACCATTCACTTACATTGTGTGCCCGATATCGTGCATTTGTCGCTCCCCGCTCAGGTCTGTCGGAGTTCACCTTCTTCTTCCTGGTGAATTTAAGTGCTTGGCTTGCGACAAAACCAGACGGAAAGCGGCCGTGGGACCCTTAGTAAATAAGACCCAACATGTTAAAAGAGTTTTAGAAACTAAAGAGTAGATAAAACAGCTACACAATTATTTATTGCTTTATCTAATTGTTCAGATATAGCAAATAGTTGTTTTTACTGTTTTATAAATCTCCAAAATACATACATACTTATTCAAACCATAAAGGCTTCTCAATTATGTTTATTATTACAGCAAAAATTTACAATATCTGGTTGACAAAAAACGCAACCCCCCCCCCCAAAAAACAAAAACACTAAGTTGATAAGATTAGCAGAACGAAACTGCAACTACATTGCAGTTTATAGAATTCTTCTGTATCCGAGCAGAATTAAATTGAAACAGTCCTAAACTGGCAATTTTGGTCACAATAAATCTACCCAAGTAGACTTACAGTATCTCCAGCTGAGATGTTTTGAAGCAAGACATTGATATTATATTGGAGAGGGACTTTTGATTTTTCTACATGAGACAGGCCAGCCCTAGGCAATAAAGAAATGATACATGACACATTACAGAGGAACTGATCTTAGTTAATTTCCCCGGATACTAAACTCTTGTTGTATGTTATGTTACCATCTCTGTGCTATTTGTATGTTAAATACATCTATCACTCTCTGTATGTATATATATATATATATATATATATATATGTGTGTATATATATATATATATATATATATATATACGAATGAAATCCAAAGCAGCACTACCTTTAAAAGTCAGTCCACAATCTGTAGTCTGTGGCAAGGGACTCAATAGTAGATCAGGAAAAGCAGTCCAAAGTAGTGTATCAAAGCAGGGTGATTTTTATTCAAAAGTTGTGACATTTTGGTGAGTGCTCACCTTTTTCAACCATACAACAGTGACCAGCATTTACATATATAAAGCCCAACCCACATTCTGATTGGTTAGTAACAAAGTGATACTACAGGCAGTCCCCGGGTTACATACAAGATAGGGTCTGTAGGTTTGTTCTTAAGTTGAATTTGTATGTAAGTCGGAACTGTATATTTTATCATTGCAATCCCAGCCAGAACTTTTTTGGTCTCTGTGACAATTGGATTTTAAAAATGTTGGGTTGTCATAAGAATCAATATTAACACTAAAGCTTCATTACAGACACCTGTGATAACTGTTACAGCTGTTTATTGTAGCCTAGGACTAAAGTACAATAAATTACCAATATCCAGAGGTCCGTTTGTAACTAGGGGTCGTATGTAAGTCGAGTGTTCTTAAGTAGGGGACCGCCTGTATCAGCATGAATATACAGTATAATACATGATAAATGTAAGTTATACATTTCTGAGGATAATACATAAGAGAAAGTGCATGTGCAAAACTCCAAAGTGCAGTGCATATAAAAATAGGTAAACACCATTTCTCGGTAAAGGACTGCCCTGTAGTCTCTTGGTTCCATTCATGAAAAATATGTAAATGGGCCATCTGCTACATAGTAACATACCAGGATGTGAGCTTGTTTCCGAATTGAGGTATAACACTCACGATTATCCGGACATGCCAGAATTGGAGTGTGCATGTAGCAAGTTAGGCCGGTTGCCGTCTGTCAAGGAGGCTGGTGCATGAGCACAGCGGACAAAGGGAATGCGGCTGCCATATTGGAGAAGGCTATGGCAAATAGAAGCTCAATAGACGACATAGAAAGATAGAAAAAAGGGTGAGCATAATGGGTCTTTGATTCCTCACGGAGTGTCGTATATCAGCCAATTATAGGCCAGTGTGGACAACTAGGACCCACGGGATATCGGATGATCGCGAATTAGCAGCCACCCAAGGCACCTGTTATCAGTCCAATGACATTCCGTATATGGGGATGTTAACCAGGGTAATAGCCCAATTAAAGTACTTGAGTAAAATAGTCGACTATGAGGTATCTTCATGTGTAGCAGACAAATTTATTCAGAGATGCATGGGGTGTATTAGTCCCACAAAAGCAGCAATATGCGAAAACATAGAAAGAAAAATGAATATTTCCTAACTATCACTGGAGGGGGAATTTCCCCCTATATATAAACACATTTTTTACATAAAGTAATTTACTTCAGAAGATCAATTGAAGGCAATGCAGTGTTCTCAAATGGCACGGTATCTAAAACATCATACTCTATATTAAAATATCAAAATTGAAATCAATGTTCAAACCATTAGGTTGTAATGTATGATGTATCCACTCAAATTCTCTCTTTTTTTAATAATAATTCTCTATTTCCACCCCGCCTGAGTGGAGGTATGTAATCAATGAGTTGGAATTTTAGCTGTGATTCCTTGTGGCCAATTTCAGTGAAATGTCTACTGACAGGTAAGTCCATTCTGCGTTTACGTATAGTATAGCAATGCTGTGTAAACCTTGTTTTGAAATCGAGAGTAGTTTCCCCAATGTAAACTAAGTTACAGGGGCAAGTAAGTTTATATACAACAAAGTCACTGTTGCAATCCAAGAGATATTTTATTCGATATGTCACACTAATGTGTGTAAATATGTTACCTTTAATTGCATGAGAGCAATTGACATAAGTGCAGCATGGGAAGCTACCTGTACTTTGGATGCCGCTTATGGTCCTCTGTATAGATTTTTTTAAGGGGCCCCCGTCTGACTTGACTATTGCTTATCGCTGTTGCCATCAAAAGTGGAAACAAATGGGATTCTGGGCACGGATTCCTGTCGAGACATGTCGCTAGCAGTGGACAAGTTCTGTCTGATTACTTTTGTGGGGTAGCCCCTATGTCGGAATTTAGAGACCATTATACTATTTTTTGGTATTTATCATTATCATAGGATATCCTTTTTGCCCCAAGGAACTGACTCAAAGGTAGTGAATTCAACATGGGTCGAGTGTGACTGCTCTCGTACCAAAGAATAGAGTTTTTGTCCATCGTTTTAGTGTACAAGTCTGTACTCAGTCTCTGATCAGTACATATAACCTGTTCGTCTAAAAACTGTACAGTATCCTTGGAGTGGACTAATGTAAACTTGATATCAGAATCAATGGTATTAAGAAATTCATGAAACAGAAAAAGATCCTCAGAAGGGGCTGTCCATAACAGAAACACTCCATCTAAGTATCTCCACCACTTACGCACATGCAGTAAGTGGTGGGACACATAGATTGACTCCTCCTCCAAAGCAGTCATGACAATATTAGCATAACATGGAGCCATGCTCGCCCCCATTGCGACGCCTTTCAACTGAACAAAAAATTCACTACCAAAGAGGAAATAATTGTTACATAGTACAATTTCCAACAACTTCAATATGAACATGATCTCCTGTTCCCTGTATTGGGATTGTCGCAAACATTTCTCAACCACCCTCATGCCCAAATTATGACTAATAGAAGTATAGAAGAATACTACATCAAAAGAAGCTAGAGTCAAGTTAGAACAATCATCTATCACCATGTTGTTCAATTTACAGAGGAAATCCGCAGTGTCCTGTACATATGAATTTCCTTTGGTTGCATATTCCCTAAGTACATGATGTAGAAAGATTGTGATGTGGGAGAAAATGGAATTGTTTCTCTGGTGTGACTGGGTCATCGATCCAGAAGTATTTATACATATCTTCGCTTATAACACCAGATAATAATGCTGTATCCAAAATGTGTTTGATTCTGCGTGCCAACTCAAATTTGGGATCCTGGGATACACGTTTATAGGTTGACTCATTGCTGAGTTGGCAATGTATTTCAGGTACCTTGGGTGGCTGCTAATTTGCGATCATCCAATATCCCTTTGGATCCTAATTGTCCACACTGGCCTATAATTGGCTGATATAGTCTGTATATGACACTCCATGGGGAATAAAAGACCCATTATGCTCACCTTTTTTTCTATTTCCCATAGCCTTTTCCAATATGGCCGCCGCATTCCCTTTGTCCGCTGTGCGCATGCACCAGCCTCCTTGACAGACGGCAACCGGCCTAAATTGCTTAATGCACACTCCACTTCTGGCATTTCTGGATAATAGTGAGTGTTACGCCTCAATTCAGAAACAAGCTCACATCCTGGTATGTTGCTATATATAACACCAATGGTGCAGCTACACGCATATATTTATAGTGGAAGAAGCAGTAGTGCAATAACATCTAGATTCTATGTATATTCCCCTAGGGTCTCCTTATCATACTCCACTTCTATTGTTAGCTCCTACATACGCGGTTGGCATAAACAAATACAACACCTATCTAAAGAAAAAAGCCATTCCAACCAAAAATTTGCAAAATACATATATATCTTTATTAGCTAATCAAATGATACAGAATTTAAAAACAGGAAACAAGCTGGTCACATAAAAGGAAAACAAGGACACTACACAAAATCAGACGGATATTGCAGGGTGATATATGGGGATAGGTGCTACTCTCCCAAGAGAGATGTGCCCAGAAAGATGTACCAGGAGTCCAAAAAAGGAAATATCTCTGAGGTAATCTGGGATCAATGTACAATATTTAAGGTGCATAGTGCCTATACATTAAATGGGCATATCTTGCTCTGGAAGCACATAAATTCATTACAGCCTATAACAATAGCAGCAAAACAAACATATTGCCTAATGAGAGAAGTAGAAGCCTTCTTTTTCCCCTTCAGTAGTAACTGAACTCTTCAGTCTCCTAAGCAGGTATCCCCCAGTTCCTGAGTGTGCCCCTTAATTGTTCCATCAAATACCATTGAGTAAGCGTGAATGGCTGGAAAATGCTATCTCGTTCCCCTGGGGAGACGTGATGTTCCAGGAACCCCTTCCATCTCTTAAAAAGCTTCCCTGTCAATTTGGATTCTGCCTTTTCTGCCTCTAACCATTCCAAGTAAAAGAGTTTGGTCATTTGATCCCGAACTGTGGATACCGAGGGGACCCTTGGCTCCAGCCAGTGCTGCAGGAGGCATCTCTTTGCCACCAAGCTGACTACATGAAATAGTTTTGGCAACACTCCTGATGTGGGTTGGGACTTATCCTCCTGTCCTATGTCATAGTGGAACAGGTATGTGATCGGGTCTTTGCGGATCTCCCTGCCCCACAGTGAGGTGCCCAATCTCTGCACCTCCGTCCAAAACTCTCTGGACTGAGGGCAGTCCCATAGACAATGGTACAAGTCAGTACCTGGCTCCCGGCCTTTGGGCATTCCACTTTTCTTTCTGGGAATGCTGGGGAGGGGGCCAGGTTGAAGGCATCGATTGCCCTATGCATTATGCAGAACTGGGTGTCCCTCCACCTTTCACTAATTACATTGTTCCTGACCGCCTGCCACCCCTTAAGAATTCTTTCCCCTATGCCTTCCACCCGAAGCTGTCTGCCCCAACTGGTGAAAGCGAGTTCTTTAGCTCCCAGCCGTTTTCGGATGTATCGATATAGTATGGATATGCCTCCCGTTTGCATGGGGAATTTCAGAATCCGGTCAAAGTCATTTTCTGTTCCTTCTAGTGTCATGTCTCGGATCCTGTTCAGGCAGAAATTCGTCACCTGTGCAAACTGCATTGTCTGATCGCCCGCCAGGTCATATTTTTGTATTGCTTCCTACTTTGTCATCCATCTGTGCTTCTGCATATGTAGTAGGTCTTTAATTGTATGAATCCCCTTCTCCCTCCATGCTACAAATAACCTACTCTGGCGGCCCAGCGGGAAGGCCGGATGGTTCCATAAGGGCAAGTATTTTGAAATCATCCATGGGAGATGGAAAATTTTCCTTACCGCCTTCCACGCCGCCATTTTGTCCCTCAGAATGGTCGAGGATTTGATCTCCGGTGGTAGGGAACTTATCTGGACATGCAATAAGGTACGGGGATCCCATGGGGAACAGTATTCCGATTCCAATTTCGTGTCTGAGTAGTAATTACTGTTATTTAGCCAGTCCAGTACGTGTCGCGTTAGACAAGCTAGAATGTAGCATCTAATATCGGGCATGTTCATTCCCCCCTGGTCCTTTGTCATAGTCATAGTTTTAAAACCCGATGCATGGTCGTTTCCCCCGCCACAGGAAGTGTGATATTTCCTCGTTAAGGCTCACGATGTCTTTGTGTCTCAGTAAATGCGGGATTGTTTGCATGGGGTATAGCAACTTGGAGATACTCATCATCTTTACCAGATGATTTCTCCCCAATAATAATGATATTTTGTTAAAGAGAGACGGGTAGTTTAGGCGATATATAGAATCCGGTGTCTTGCCTATTTTTATCCCTAAGTAGGTAATCCAGGAGGGAGCGACCGGTATTTATCCTATCCTAGTGGCCTGTGTTCCTTGTTGGTGTGAACCCCTTAGAAAGAGGACCTCACATTTTTCCCTGTTTAAGCGGTACCCCAAGATCTCTGCATATTCATTGAATACCTGTAAAAGTGCTGGTAACTGTGATTGTGGATTCGCCATGAACAGGACAATGTCGTCCGAAAAAAAAGCCGCCCTCAATGAGGAGTTACCTACTCTTATTCCTTCGAAAAGTTGTATCTCGGTCAATAACCGTGCCATCGGTTCTAGGGCTATGTTGAAAAGGAGATGGGGAGAGGGGGCACCCCTGACGTGTACCCTTTTGTAGTGGGAAGGGCTTCGATAAAAAGCCTGGAGTGTGTATCCTTGCCCAGGCATTCCGGTAAAGTGTTCCCAAGTATGTGCGAAAAGCTCCCTCAAAGCCCATTACGTCCAGCACCTGCCCTAGCCACTCCCAACACACGTTATCAAACGCCTTTTCTGCATCTAGAGTGACCAGGGCAGGCGCCCTCGCCCCTTGAGGTAGTCTGGAAGACACGTCCAGGGCCACTAGAACTCTACGAACATTTGTGACCGCCGAGCGGCCCTGAGTAAATCCTGCCTGGTATGGTGTTAGTAATGCGGGTAACATCGTAGCCAACCCATTTGCAAATATTTTAGATATGAGCTTTAAGTCTACATTTATTAATGATATTGGCCTGAACGAGGCCGGTTCTTCTGAGCTCTTCCCCTCTTTTGGAATTAGTTTTATATACGCTGTGTTTAAATGCTTTGAGAGGGGCGCACCCTGTCCTAGTTTAGTGAAAAGACTTGTAAGTATCGGTATTACTTGTTCATGCATGGCCTTATAAAATTCTCCCGGGTATCCATCCGGTGCTTTGCCATTCGGCATGTTTTTAATTGTGCGCTGAATTTCCTCTGCGGAAATCGGGGCATTTATTAACTGCAATTGCTCAGGAGTTACCTTGGGCAGTTTTACTCGTTGGAGGAACCCTTCCCCCCGTCGTTCTCCCCCTAGTGTGTCAACATACAGCGCGGCATAATATATCTCCCAAAATGGAAGTAATCTTTGCCGGGTCCGCGTGTAGTGTTCCCGTATGTGAGACACCGTTTTTTTGGCCTTAGCCAGGTTCGCTAGCAGCTTTCCGGACTTATCACCAAATTTGTGCAGATCTAGCTGCAGCTGGGACCTGACAAAACTCTCCTTCCTTTCTGCCCATATCATGTAGTCCCTTTGTGCCTGGGTCCATGCCTTCTTGTTAGTCTCCGTTGTGTTTCCCAAGAAAGCTGTATATGCTTTGCGCACCGCTTCACTTGTTTTCCTGTACTGTTCTGCTGTTTTTTTTTTTTTAATGCTTTGCCATAATGCGACCCCTAAGATACATTTTGCCTGACTCCCAATATAATGAGGAGTCAGTCGCGTGCACCCCATTTCCCTCTATGAACTCCAGCCACCACCCCTTCATTAAGACTATGAACTCTCATCTCGCGCTGAAAATGTTGGGAATCGCCACAGGTAGTCCGTGCCTTTGGGACACACGTCCGCTAGATCTAATGTCACTGGGGAGTAATCGGAAATTACCATGTTTTCCAACTGAGTTGCCTGGACCCTCCTTAGCAGACTATCCGAGACAAAGAAATAGTCTATTCTAGACCATGAGTTGTGGGGGTGAGAATAGTGGGAATACTCCCTATCCTGGGGGTGTTGCAGTCTCCAAATATCTTCCAGAGCCACCGTCTGTTGTAATCTAGAAAGTGGGGTCGATCTCTCCAAGTGGACCCTCCCCGGTCTCCCCCCTCTGTGCCTCCATTACTTCATTAAAATCCCCTCCCACTATTTTCAAAGGTGTAGTGTCACCATTTAATGTGTCTCTAAGAGAGATGAAGAAAGATTCCTGGTCTGCGTTTGGGGTGTATACACATGATACACTAAGAACATCTGTAGCCATCTGAAGCTGTATCGTAACCCGTCTCCCCCCCCCCCTCGTCCCTTGACACCGCTGTTACCTTTGGTGCCAGGGATCTGTTGATCAAAATCAGGACCCCTGCCTTTCTGTATACTGCAGGTGATCCATAAACCTCTCCAACCCACAGTTTGCACATTCTAGGAAAGTCCTCTGTTTCCAAATGGGTCTCCTGCAGTAGAGCTACGTCAGTTTTTAATCTTTCAAGATGACGAAGAACCATTACCCTCTTCTGTGGGGCTCTCAGCCATTTCACATTCCACGACACCACTCTCATTTTGGTGAGAACCTTATGATTATTTTGCCCCTGTGGCCTGGTGCGTCTCCCTCTTGCTTTAATGAGATTCCCCTCCTGTCAAAGGAGGCTCACGTCCCCCCCCCACCTGTGTATGGAATAACACTACAACGTATCAAACAGCACAAACAATTTGAACCTAAAATCTAGTTGAATAGTCACTCTATTATTTTCTCCCCAACTATGCTTTCAAGCCAAAGACTTCCTGTTTATTCTGATGTCATGCATAGTTCCCCCCTCCCCCGCCTTTGGTCGAGCTTTCTATGCTAACTTTCTTGTGTCACCCTCACCTGGCTCCCTCTTTGCTCGCCAGCTCCGCTGAGTCTTCTTCTAGCTAACCTTTCCTATGCTATATGACTATTTATATATTTATTCCCCCCTCCCCCCCATCACCCCCCCTTCCCTTCCCCCCTCTAAATTCTCTTTCTTTCAGAGCAGTTCTCCCATTATGGCTATACTATAGCATTAGCCACTTTCTCGGCTTTGTCCTCCGGTACCTGATGCAGACTCCCAATAGTCTCTTCTGGCTCGGCCTCTCTTAGGCCTCCCTTGCTCTTGTTCCGCTCTTCTCCGTGGCGCTGTTGGAGATCCCCGTCTCGCTGCTTGGGGGAGGGTTCTACCTCCTCTCTCCGCATCCCTGTTTGGTTGATCTTCCCGTAGCGGTCTCATGTACCTGGGCAACTCTTCATCAGGCAGTTGTTCCACAAAGGCCGCCGCTTCCTTCGGGTTGGTAAACTCATGTTGGGTTCCATCTTTCGTTTTGAGGCGCAGGAGCACCGGATAGGCCAACTGGAAGCGGGTATTGTGTGTCACCAGCATTGAACTGACCGGACTAAACTGTTTGTGCCGCCTGGTAACTTCTATTGAAAAGTCCGGGAACAGCAGCACCGTATGACCTATAATCTGGAACGGAGAGCGCAGATTTCTATAAGCTCTCAGTATGTCCTCCTTATCCACATGGTTGAGGTATTTAGCGATTACCTGCCTCGGTCTTCCTTCCGACTGTGATACACTCTGAGGCCTCAGCAGTGGTCCCACCCGATGAGCCCGCTCCACTATGCGTCTGCCCCCCAGCTTGAGGGCCCGCGGCAGATCTTCCACATAAATCTCGCACAGCATGGCTGCTAGGATGGTTTCCGGTAAGCCCACCATTCGCAGGTTACTACGTCGGGACCTGTTCTCAAGATCTTCTATGCGATCATACAGCACATGCAGGTATTGCTCTGTCTTCTGCTGTTCCTCTATGGACGTTTTCTGCAGGAGGTCCGCGAGTTGTGCTTCCACCTTCCCTAGGCGCACCTCCTGTTTCCCTACTTGGCCTTTCACCTCGGCAAACGTGTCCTGTATGGCCGCCGTTATGGTGCTCACTAGGTCTGGTGCCAGGCATTTGCTGACCTCACTAGCCAGTAGCTGGTAGTCTATGCCAGTATTAACTCCTTTCTCCTTTCTGTCTCTTCATCTGGGGACGCTGATTGTTGCGTATCACTTACTTGGTCAATAGGCGCGTGGTTCTGCTCTGCCGGCGCCATCTTGGGCACGGGGCTGGCTGCTGTGTCTCCCCTACCCAGGGTTTGTGAGGGTTTCTGGTCACTGCGGAGCAAATAGCGCTCCATATACTGTCTGGCAGATCATGCCGGTCACGCTCCTCCGTCAGAGGTGATCGGCGGGTGTAGTTTAGCGGTCGGGAGCGGGTTTGCAGCGGTGGAGTTCGGGAGCTCTGATCTACGCTGCCGCTTCCATCAGCGCCGGAACCGGAAGTCCATGCTGTATTTTTTTCATGTATCCTTTTAGAACTTCTCACAAGTGCTATGCAGGTAATACAGCAACTGCTTAATACATTTTGTGCGGAATACCAAAGAAAAATGGCTAAAAACTCCTTTATTATTTTATAGAAGAAAGGGGAATGCCTATGCAAAATATTCAGTTTGATCAGTATGCAGTTATGATTGAGGCTGCAGGAGAGTGCTGGCATGCAGCAGCAAAGTATAAAAGGCTTCAAATAGGTAAAGCAGATACTCTAAAGGGTTCTATATCCTGTATAATGGAAGCATGATATCTTTAAAAATTACGTTGAGGAATTTAGATAAAAGGTGAGATCTGTCATGCTCTTCATAGAGTGTGACTAGAATAATCTATTTCATTGGCTTACAGGGATAATACTTCCTTAAAGGGGTATTCCCATGAAAACAAGTTTCTTTAATATACTCAAATAACACATTCTCTAATTCAATGTTATTAACAAAATTACAGCATTTCACAGATATAATTCCAACCTGTCTCTATCAGTCCTGGTGTACATAATTTCAGTTGCCCCTGTTTTCCGACCCTAGCTCTTCTGACATTAGGGTCGGCAGACATATTGTTCTTCTGTCTGACACTGCACTTAGGTCTTCTCTGCCTCTAGTCCCACACTTGTATTCTAGGATGAGCTCACACACTCTTATTTCCTGCCAGCAAACGTGAGAAGAGCTACTAGCAACAGGCAAATAAGTTCTTTACCCGGGGGAGGGAAGCACATCAGATCTGACAGTGTGTTGTGGCAGAGCAGAGATGTAGCAAAGCTAAGAATGTCATTGTGTGTAATATGCATCTCAAGGATCTCATCATCTCATCTTTAATATGTCTCATCTCTCTATGTGGCAGATATTAGTAGGATGTTCAGAATATTATTGAAAGTGTATATAAAACTTGTACCCTGATAATCTAACCACATTTTATAATGTGTCCCTTCCCGCACCCTGGAATTTTACACTGACCATCACTGAGTGATGGGAGCTAGAACAGCAATAAAACCCGGTTAACTTGTAAAGTAAGGGGTCAAAAATTATCTTTATTGTGTAAGCATCACTAGATTGAAATGTCAGAATTTTCTTTCATGGGCAAACCTTTTTAAGGGTGCAGTCACATGTTGCAGGAAGAACTACATCACAATCAGCTTTGACATGGTTTAGGTATAGTTTTGTTAAATGAACAGGTGAATAACATTTGTGGACAAGGTTCCTCTTCAAAATCAAATTCACTTGTACAGTTCATGTCTTCCACCTTTTAAATTAACAAAACTGCACCTAAAACCACCTCAAACAGATTATGATGAAGTTGTAACTGCAATGTGAGACTGCACCCTGAGTCTAAAACAAAAAAACCCACATATGATCATGTGGCATCAGGATTTAAATGCAAATATTGATATTGGGAGGTGGTTCCAAGCATTTAACTGGACAGCTCATTGCTTCCCCTGTATAAACCATATAGAACAAATAAAGAAAATGTATACAAGATGGTATTTGACTTCTAAAAAATTAAATATCGGTAAAGCGGAAATTTATCACCACTGTTGGCAGAGCTGTAGACAAATTGGGAACTTGGTTCACATGCGGTGGGTATGTCCTTGGGAGGTTCAGTTTTGGCCTGAGGTGTTTGTGTTGGTGTCTAGAGATTTAGAGATAAAAATGGGTCTAAATATTGAATTAGCTCAATTTAATTCAATATAACAGGGTTGTTATAATGTAGTGTGTATGAGTCTCCATTTACGTACTTATAAAATATGAATAAAATATGAATTAAAAAAAAAAAAAAAACATTGCACACTGTGGAAATGGAATACCAATGTCTTTAGAGGTGGTCTTACTCCTTGGAAGTCATGTATTTGCTAATAATTACAGTTTTAATGTCTTCAGGCATTGTCACCATTGTCACAAAAAAACTGTGTCTACCGTGTGGCTTTTTAAAACACTGAATTCATCATTCATTGGCTAATTCATGTCCCATGGGCATTGGTAATTAGTCACAGCTGATTCTAATTTGTGTCTTACCACAGTTGAGTCAAAATGTGATTCCATACTTTAATGTAAACGGTTCTAGTGTCAGAGCAATCTTTAGGTTTTTCTATTTTTCCCTCCCATTGTTTTTTGTTTTAAATTTTTGCTTAGCACTAGCTTTCATATTTCACAAATTAACTGTTCTATACAAATGAACTTTTTTGCTTAATTATTTTTTCAGCACATATTCCACATTATTTACTTACACTTCATGGGTGCCAATAATAATAGCAGTACTGTAGAAAGTCCATAGAACAATAAGCCCTATGTACATTATAGTTCAACAGACCTGATGTGTAAGACCACTCACCTACGAAGTTTCTGGGATCCTCCCCTTTCTCAAGCGTAGGTTTTCCACCAGAAATTATTAAAAATGTCCGCAAATGGCACCTGCATGTTCACATAAAAAGGTGAACCAACTGAAACATTTTGTGGGTACTGGAGGCTAAAGAAACATATCTAACATTGCATAAGAAAATTCTAACATACTAAGAAATGATTTTTACTTATAAAATCAATATATTAGCTCAACATTTTTAGAATACGGTGCCTGATGTCTGAACTGCTATAATCACGTTCATCAAGAGTTATTCCTGTACACTGTATTAAGGTTTTATAGCGGTTGTCCACATTTGTAGATCCTCTTTGTTTAAGCCAATGAGAGGGAGAACAATGCTCTTTACATTAAATCACTTTTCAAATGGAAAGAAATAAAAAAAATCACCTCTACTACATCTTTGCCTAGAGTAGGAGTGATAACTAAATTATATGTATTGTGTATATAATAGTACAAGAATAATAACTGTGCATGTTATAATTAAAATGTACGGAGTGGCACTGCACATGTCATTTACCAGACATGTGATCATGAATGAATGAATCGTGATCTATGAATATAAATGTCAAAATAAAATACTAAACATAGAATTTCTCATAATAAAATTGCAGTCAATTACCTTCCTTGTAAGCAAAGAACTGTACAGACTGTTTTCAGCTGCAAAAATTAGTTTATAGCTGGAGCTGATTGTGCAAATAGGCAGATAATACTTTCTAAAAGTTCTTCTGTATTTTCTTTATATTATTTTTAGCAAAGAAAAAAAATCACAGCTTGAAAACCAACTGCAAATTTGCTTTGTTAGATTGTAAGCCAGTAAGAAAGATCCTGTCTCCCGATGTGCATAATGAGTCATTTCAATCATAGAGAGTGAATTACAGAATGTTAACATAGTGTTTCATTTATTTTCTACAGTCTAATAATTTGTTTCACTGCTTGACAAAAACTATAAAGTGACAAAACTACATAATACAATTTTATGCTGTGTCTACAGAACTAAATGAATAAAGCTCTAAAAATGTGAAAATGTGCAAAGTAATTTTAAAGATATGTAGTGCAGGAGTTTTATTCTTTTCTTTGGTTTATATGATGTATAGTTTAACATTCTGGAGCAGCAGTATTATGGTCAGTGTTTTATACAATCATTTGTAAGTTAAAACCAAAAGTTGAACCTAGTCAAAGAAAAGGTATAATATTGAGAGTAGTTTACAGCTGTCCGTTTGGAGTTATACAGATGTGAGTGTCTTTGTATTAGTTGTCATTGCGTATATTTAACTTCATTTAAATAATCCTGCTAGTAGTTACATGCCATTAATGCTGTCATATCCTTCTGTTTACTTCCACTCTCTGTTTACGTTGGAGCAGGTCACAATTGCAGCCAAAAACAGGTCTCAGCAGTGTCCTCTGAATAATATGTTTCCTTTACCTTGTGTTTGCATCTGCATGAACTCCTTATTGAACATACCCAACCATGGAATTAACCCCTTTGGGCACGAGGACTTAAAAGTACATTGCTACAGGAAGATACTTTCCGCACAGAGATGTTCTATTACATCCCGCTTCTGGCACCGGTTCTCGAACAGAGCCGGCACCAGAAGCAGCTGCTGTCAGCTGTATATCACACCATGCTCTGACATTTACGATCGTAGCTGGCTCCGATCATGAGTGTTAAGCCCTTACATGCCGCACACACATACCGCATGACCGCGGCATGTAAGGGTCTTCCCCCTAAGGATTGGATCCCCCAGAGATCGGCAAGGGGGATCTGATCCTTCTAGGTAGCCGGGAGATCTGCCAAGTGCCCCGGGGCTGCCCAATGTTCCTGGCAGTTAGACCCCTTCTAGGTCTAAATATAAACTGCCTGCGCATGTGTGAACATGTTAAAAGTTAATAAAAATAAGTTTAAAACGTTAAAATAAATAAATAAAATTCTAATCTTCAAAACATTCTAGTAAAATAGGTGGAATCTTAAAAAAACATGCCAACATAAAGCAGACATTTGGAAAATGTAAGTTATGAATTAATATGGGTTCTATGACTATACGAGGTATGTTACAAATGTAGAGAATTTAGAACTTTGTAAATAAAGAATTTTTCACATTTTTGCCAATTTTCAGTTAACACAAAAGATATCATCCAATTTTTAAACTAATTTGAAGTACAATGTGTCACGAGAAAACAATCTCAAAATCCCCTAGCTATCTTACAGCTTTCCAAAGCTATAACCACTTATCGTGATACAGCACAGATATGAAACATGGGGCCGTGTACTGGAGGCCTGAAGGGGTTAATGGTGCTCTATGAAAAATAATAATAATAATAATAATCCTCTATCCACCGGATAGGGTATAATAAGCTGATCAGTGAGGGTTTGACTGCCAGGGCTTCCACTGGGATCAGAGAATGGACACCCAGCTCTCCTAAGATAGGGATCCCATTTTCATTAGTTCATGGAACAGCAGGAATACAATTTGTCCTGTGGCTCCATTCATGTTTGAGAGTGCAGCAATCAGCAGTCTCAGACCACAGCCATAGTAAGTAAATGCTTATCCTGCCACTCCACCCATCAGTGAGAATGGGATTCTAATTCTCTGGAGAGCTGGGGGTCTCAGCAATGACCCTTGGCAATAAGCTAGCAGATTTACTGTGGATAGGGGATTACTTTAATACTTGGGACAACCCTTTTAGTACCCCTTCTCTGCTGTGCATAAATAACACATAAAAACCAAGTTTTACCAATGCATAACTTTTAAAAAGTCTTTCATAATTAGTAGAAAACTTTCTATTTACAACAACAAAACCTAGTCAGAACAAAGACTAAAATCAAGGTTTAGAAACAAACATAAAATTCAATGAAAAAACACTGTAAATAAGGAAAAGAGCAAGCTTTGAGAACATTTCAAATAAGAAAGCTCATATGGCAAGCAATAAAATGTACATTCAATCAATATTTTGTTCATCTTCATAAACTGAACTGTATATTAACAAATCAACAAAAGGAAAAATAAGATTTCAGAATACGTGATATTTTGGAGATAAGCCAATTCTACATTTCAATTATGTTCAAAAGGAATGAAGAATATAAGTGATACAACAACCAAATGCAATACTCACTCATACCTTATCATTACTGTCTGTAAACTATGGTCTATGGTCTAAGTACATATTCTTCATCACTACAAAAGAGCAAACTTAGGAAAGTGGTTTTGAAACTAAATGTGTCCCATTAGTTTTTTTTTTATGATTTTAACCTCCTAAAGGCACAAGTACTCAATATTACCATTAGGATACCCCAATTTTTCAAAATATGATAATGCTTCAACTTGTTAATTAGTTTTATCATGACATATCTTACTTAGAGATGGGTGAATTTTTCAAAATTCGATTCGACCAGGTTCGCCAAATTTTAAAACAAAATGTGATTCGACCCGAATCGAATCATGTTGAATCACGTTAAAAAACAGGTATTTCCCTGGCTGCAGAGAGCCTGTGCGGTGTTGTAGAACATTGTGCCATGCTCAAATATGCATAGGGTGCATTGTTTGGTCTTCAAACAATGCTGTGTTTTAGTATGACACGCACATGACAGCCGCCACTCTTAGAATCGCTTCACCCTTCAATTCCATTGGCACTTACAGGGGCCAACTTGACGAAATAAGTGAAGTGGGAACGCAGCCTGACAAGGTAACGTCTGTGCCAACTCGAAAAGACTGAGTTGAGGGCCAAGATCCCACTATAACATCAAAGAGTATGCTCATTTTACACTGACATCAGATGATTCCATAGATGATGACAGAACCTGTTCTGTTAAACGCTGATACATGTAGAAATCCCCCAGAAGAGTGGAGAGGGTGTTGGCAGTAATTTTGCATTGACGTCACTCATCATTTTGCCCTTCTTTTCATCCATCAGTGTTCACTTTCAATCAGTCAATAATCGATCATCAGTATTGCTAAAGCCAAAAACAAACAGGAGTGGATCCAAAACAGAGATAACCAGTAAATGCGATATTTGCATGTCCTCTGTGTTCTGTATCCACTCCTGCTTTTGGCTATCATTCCTGAGGCTTTTCATTCCTTCTGACAGATGACACAAAGGGGGAAACTAAACATAGTGGCAACGTCATAGAGTGGTGGAGGGTGAAAACAGCATTATGGAAATCACAGGGTGTTCAGGGAGACAGCCGTCAGTTGGCAGCAGCATGAGTAGGCTGCAGAGTGGCACAATGACAAATTATGGAGATGGCAGCAATGGCAGCAACATCTTAGGCCTCAGAGTGGAGGTGGCGGCAGAAGCAGGAGGTCAGAAAGTGGCACAATCACAGTGTATGCAGGTTGGTGGCAATAGTAGCAGCAGCATCAGGTCAGAGAGTGGCTCAATGACCAATTCTGGAGGTGGTAGCAATATGGTAGGCCACAGAGTGTGGAGGTGTTGGCAGCAGCATTTCAACATAGGAATAAAAACACTATGGGAAGACTCTTCCTCTCTCTGTAGTTAAAGGCATTATGGGTGTTCAGAACCAGTTATTCAAATACGGAATTGAAAAATTTAAATTTAAAGTTTGAAATTAATTTGAAGTTGAAATTTTAAATTTAAATTTGAGTTTAAATTAATTTGAATTTTAAAAAATCCTCTCCTGAAGACTACAGATGCCACATGTATCATTCATTACAATTTCACTGAAAATATTGGGGCAGATTTACTTACCCGGTCCAATCGCGATCCCGTGGTGCGTTGTCCGACGAGGATTCGGGTCCGGCGCGATTCACTAACATTGTGCGTCTGAGTTCCTGCATCCGTTGTTGCTGCGCTGAGGTCCTCCGGAGTTCACCTGCTTCTTCCTGGTGCATGTGAGTGCTTGATCGTGCGACACAAATTTTTTTAATTCCGCAGTTTGTCCGAATCCATCGGGTTGTCCAACGGCCCGCGCCCCCCCATTTCTGTCGCGTGCAAGCCAGCACCGATGCACCAAAATCCGATGTGTGATACTGAAAGTCAGTTGTGGGGCAAGATATATTATTTAAAGGGGTATAACCACAAAGACACATTTTTTGTATTTACTCAGGATAGCAAAATTCTCTAATTCACTGTTATAAACAAAAATGCAGCATTTCACAGATATAAGTCCAACCTGTTTCTATCAGTCCTGCTGTAAACAATTTCAGTTGCCCCTACACACGACCCTGTAACTTCTGACTTGGGGTTGGGTGGCCACCATCTTGGATTTCTGTGTGAAAGCCATGCTGTAGATTTTCTTTGTCTCTCTCTCTCTCTCTGCTGTGACCCTGTAGCTATGCCCCCTGCATGGAGCTCACACTGATCACTTGTTGTCAGCACAACTTGAGCAGAGAGAAGCTCCAGGCTACAAATTACAGGGAGATAAGTGATGCAGGGAAAGGGGAAGGCAGGCACAGATTTGTGAGATGTAGCACAACTAAAAGTGTAACAGTGTAGAAGTCTGTCAGCCTCTGTGTAATAGCCATCATGCATCTCTCATTTTTCTCATCTCTATCTATATGTGTTAGTACAATGTCAGAGACCAGATGAAAGTGTATATACACCTTTACCCTGATAATGTTACCACATTGTCACCCCAAAGAGCTAGATGGGTCATGCAGTGTCTGCTTAGAAAGTCTCCACCCACAGCCTGGGATTTTGCACTGAGAAGCCTAGGGAGTGATAGGAGCTAAAACAGCAATAACACTGAGTAACATAGTAAAGTAAGGGTTAAAATTATCTTTATTGTGTAAACATTAGTAGGGGATTGAAATGTGAGAATATTCTTTGTGGGAAAACCCCTTTAATGATACCAATTTGGGGAATGTATCACATTTTTTATTTTATTAAGTTAATTATATTTTTGGAGCAGCAGGGAAAATGGGAATATGGAAGTTTTCCATAGTATGATATTTTCTGTATGAGATAAATATTTTTAATTAACAAAATATAAAATGTTAAGCTTTGCCTTTAGAAAGCTACCATAGTCATGAAAGGACTCCTGGGAATTTCCTGTAGACTTCCAGTGTAAGAGTAGAAGAGAGTAGAAGATGAAACTAACCTCTCACATGAAGTGGTCACAGTTGACTATGGCACCTGAGGGGTTAATTGTCTGTGAAAGCATTTGTTTCAGATGATGGATGTAGTCAAATCTGTTAGGTATTAATGTCAAAAACAGACAGCTATGGGGCACAGCAGATCGCCACAAATGTTTAGTAGAGGTACGAAGTAACATAAAGGTCTTGTATCTCTACCAGGTACAATCACAAGGCTATTATAAGTGCAATGCTTTGTGACCAATTAACCACATTTATAATTGTTCACAACAAATTCCAGCTCATTACAACCAGTCAAGTTAACAAGTAAAAAAAAAAGTCATGTCCTATAGTCTAAGAAAAATAAATATATCCTCTTTGTTCTTTCTTATGTAAATTTGTAATGTTTTACCAAATGAAAGAAGTAATGGTGCGTGCCCATTATTATTGCAGCTGAAATGTGAATAAGCATGGATGCAAATAATATAAAATAATGACATTATTAAATGGGATACAAATATAATTACCATTATTTGAGCATTTAATTTACGGTAAATGGTCATTATTTATTGTGTACTGTATATAATTTAATCACCATTGTTATTATTATTGTTACATACTTTTAGCTGTGAAGTGTATACTTGTGTGTACTGTTTTTTTTGTTGCAAAAACTAGTTTTGCATGCAACAAGCCACTTAAAATCAATAGAAACATTATTGATCATGTAAGCATGTGAACAGCAGTTAACAGATGACCCTTATTACACTAAATCAACTATAAGAGCAGACCAGTGACATTCTGTGTTAATCTGGCATTAAGAACAGTTAAGACTGACTTACTGGGGCAGATTTACTTACCTGGTCCTGTCGTGATCCCACGGTGCATTGTCCGACGGGGATTCTGGTCTGCCGAGATTCACTACGATCGTGTGCCCGAGTTCCTGCATCCGTCGCTGCTGTGCTGAGTTCATCTGCTTCTTCCTGGTGCATGTGAGTGCTTGATCTTGCGACACAAATGCTTTAAATTCTGCGGTTTGTCCGAATCCATCGGGTTGTCCAACTGCCAGGCCCCCCGAATTCTGTTGCATGCAAGCCGGCGCCGATGCGCCACAATCCGATCACGTGTGCCAAAAACCCTGGGCAATTTGGCGCAAAACATAAATAATCGCGAAACCCGACGAAAGTGCGGCGTTCGGACCCTTAGTAAATGTGCCCCACTGTCTTAAAGAAGAAGCAGCAGGGAATATACTCTTTCTCCACAAATATTATTCATTTTCCTTCTCAGTTTAAGAAATAACAGGGGTCATTATTTTTTTTCCATTTCTCTGTGCTCATTTTGCGCATGTTGTGAGTCTATTTTTTGCACTTGACCATGCTTTTGCACTTGTCATTTTGGCTCTTTGTCTATTGCAGGGTTTGTTTTTTGCGTCTTATTAGGCTCAAATTTTAAAAAAGGTGAAATTTGTTAAGCATGGTCAGGACAGGCATATTATTGCGCAATTATGTGCGCCATATCGGCTCAATAGTATAATAGTAACATTCTAAAAAAGTGCAAAATAGGTGCAAAACAGCCATTATGTAGCAAAAAGGCGCAAAAACACCAACAGAAGGGAAAGATAAATAACCCCAATGTCTATAGTGGTAATTTACATTTATTCTGGAGATTTGTGCATGTTTTTATTTGTTTTGGGCTTAATATCTTAAAGCATGTTAAATCTGCAATTTCAGTTTCCTTTTTTTTTTTTTTTTCCTTTTTTTCAAAATGTCACAAAAAAGTAGCATTTTTTTTGTACAATACATTCAACCGTAATTCCCTACACCAAAAGATGAGTAGAGTGTTTTTGATTTTTTTTTTTAAATCCCTGCTACAATTTAAAGACCTCAATATCTGGATTCCAGAGATAAATCAGGAACAGAAAAACTCCGGCAAAGCAAACTTTGTGGGGAATTGTCTTAGATTCAAATAACTCCACCAATTGACAAAAAAGTCACAAAAAGTAGACAAAAAAATACATATTGATGTAAAAAATTTCCCTCCATGTGTGCATATTTATATTTTTGATTTGTTATCTAGAAATGTCTAGATATGTGTGTCACACCTTTAAGTGCTATTCTGATGCTGTTTTCCTTAACCAATCCATAAATCAGTTAAAGAGCACCTAAGACGAGATGAGCAGACGGTCTGCATTCAGCAAATTGACGCCTCTAGAAAACTAGCCGGCATTCAATTCACAATGGCTACATGTACCACCGTTGTAGGCAGGATCATCGTCCCCGATGATGTTGGTTGTTAATGATGCTGGGGAGGGTTGAGCTGAAGCCCCCTGCCAGCCCCCAGTTGTATACATCTTGCCAGCCCCCAGTTGTATACAGCCCGCCAGCCCCCCGTTGCATACAGCCAGCCTGCCCCCAGAAGTATACAGCCAGCCTGCCCCCATGGTGTATACAGCCTGCCAGCCCCCTGGTGTATACAGCCTGCCAGCCCCATGTTGTATACAGCCTGTGAGGCCCATGTTGTATACAGCCTGCCAGCCCCCCGTTGTATACAGCCTGCCAGCCCCATGTTGTATACAGCCTGCCAGTCCCCCGTTGTATACAGCCTGCCAGCCCCCCCGTTGTATAGAGCCTCGCAGCCCCCCATTGTATACAGCCTGCCAGACCCCCGTTGTATACAGCCTGCCAGACCCCCGTTGTATACAGCCTGCCAGCCCTTAAAAATAATAAACTCAGTACTCACCATTCCAACGGCCCGGGCAGCTCTGCTTCCATCTTCATGTCCATGGCGGGTCCTCGGAAGCTCCGTCTGCAGCGCCTCTTCTCCTTCACGCCGGTTCTAGGCAAATAACTGTGACATCATAGTTGCTGATGTCACAGCTGTGTGCCGGCCGGGCCATGCGTACAGAGACGTTGCAGTCCTAGTGCCGGCCTGAAGGAGAAGAGTCGCTGCAGACGGAGCTGCCGCAGACCCGCCGCGGACATGAAGAGGGAGGCGGAGCAGCCCGGGCCATTGGAATCGTGAGTATTGAGTTTATTTTTTTATATACCCGAGTAATAGCCGAGTGGGGAATTTTCAGCACAAAAATTGTACTGAAAAACTCGGCTTATACTCGAGTATATACGTTAACACAAATATTTCATGTAAAATATTTTTATTTGCTAATTTCTTATCGGTGCCAGCACTGGGCATACCTGAGCAAGTGCTGAAACCCAGAGTTGCTGTGGGGGCCCTCATAAGGCTACCAGAAAGAATCCATGAGGGGGTGGGCTGCATCCATGAGGGGGCTTTTTGGTATAATAAACTAAGGAACAGGAGACTGTTTCAGTTTCTGAATTTTTCATGCTGCCACATGAGTTCGTTGCAAAGGGGCACACTGAGGTTCTGTCGCCCAGAGGTCTACTGAAATCTATTCTGTTTTAGGCTAACCAAGTTCTAGGCAGGTCTGCTAGGTGGATCAAGTACTAGCTGAAAAAGTTGGGAACTGTGGTATAGAACATAAAACCACTTCAGATCAGAAAAGTGTTATGAAATAACTTTGTGGCATAACCCCTTTTAACAATTTAAAACACTATCAGAAAACCACTTTAAAGATTATTAATCCAAAAATGGGATTCAATTTGTTATATATTGACAACAATCTTGAACCAAATAAATAATATGTATAAATGTATAATATGCCACCAGTAGGTAACCAACTGTTTCTGGGTTTGAACACACAAATATATTTTTCCAATGTAGTGTGAAGAATGTGTTTTTTGAAATTGAAGTGTGCTCAAAATCATCTTGAAATTGTTGAAACTGAACTTCAAATTGACAATCTCCTGCTATTCAAATTCTTGTGTAATCTTCTACTACTCCAAGTTAAATTATCTCTCAATATATAGTAAGATCATCACAATATGCAAGATTCCCACTTAATTTAAGAGCTCTACAAAACATCAGGCTATGTAAAAGCTTGCATCAGCTCTATTTATATCTTTGTAATTAATAGAACTGAAAAAGTCAGATAAGAGGTATGCATTAACACAAAGTTAATTGGCAATTCTTCATGTTATAGTCTTAAATGTGAGCTTTATATCAGTATTGCTTTAGCCAGGAAAATGACCCCTTGAGTTTTACCTTAACGTTTATTGATACAATAAAATCTAATAAATCTAATTCTGATCTTCCACTAACATATAATATTGAATATACTAAATGTACAATACATTTTCAGATACATCCCCTGGTAAAATATAAATGTTATGTTTAAAAAATTCAAGGAGGTGATCTCCCCAATTTCTTTGATCAATATTAATAAATACATATGTATACAAAAGATTTATCCAGGCAGTGCAGCGGTCGCATTTGGCCATGACCAGATTGGGGCAATACTATAATGAAGCACTCTGTTTCATAAGATTAACCAAGTTCACTGTGTAGGGATATCAGAGCAGTACTACAAAGGTTGCTGTGCGGGTCCTTTTCATAGCATTAGAGAAAGGGGCTTGGTGGCAGGCATCGGACCGTATGACTGTCCTGTGAAATGGACATTCATGTGCCCTCTCTTTGACCCAGGCAGCCAGGGCTGGATTAAAGTTGGAGGGGGCACCTGGGCAAAAAATCTTGTGGAGGCCCCCACGGAATGTAGCATACATACACATCCTCCTGCTCACTATCTACTTTCAGACCAGTACTGCATCCGCATACAGCCGCCAACCCTCCAGTAATACAGCCGCCAACCCCCAAGTAATACATCCGCATACAGCCGCCAACCCCCCAGTAATACATCCGTATACGGCCGCCTCAACCCCAGCAATACATCCGCATACAGCCACCAACCCCCCAGCAATACATCCATATACAGCCCCCCACCCAGTAATACATCCGCATACATCCGCCAACCCTCCAGTAATGCATCCGCATACAGCAGCCAACCTCCAGTAATACATCTGTATACAGCCGCCTTACCCCCAGTAATACATCCGCATACAGCCACCAACCCCCCAACAATACATCCACATATAGCTGCCAACCCCCAGTACTACAGCTGCTTACACCCGCCAACCCCTCAGTAATACATCCACATACAGTTGACCTCCCACCAATAATATATGTATATACAGCCGCCAAACCCTCAGTAATACATCTATATACACTTCAGTCCCCCACCAGACATGCAGCTCCATGTAACATGCACCTCAGCCACACCAGCCATGCAGTATGTAACATACATCTCAGCCATGCAGTCCCATGTAACATACACCTCTTGTTCCAGTTGAGCTCCCCTGACAATAAGCAATCATAAATCATTCTTTCCTGTCAGGACCTCAGCTCCATACCCATGAACAGCACTGCTCCTGAGAGGTTTCTGTTCTCCACTTGTAGTCACACATGGCAGCTCCTTTACTTTCTGTTTTTTTCCGGAGGCCCTACCCCTTTCCGTGATATCACGGGATCACGTGTTATGTAATCCCACACACCTCACACACCAGAGGTTCTGAAAGATGTCAGTCCCTTGTCTTTATGCTGTGAGCTGAGTGTCCCTGATGTGAAGCAATGTTTTCAGCGCTGCAGAGTATTGCTCCAGCCAGAGATACTCAGCTCATAGCTGACTGTATGGGACTCGTGGCAGTGCTGTGTAACCAGCCAGCTCACTGCCAGCCGACTGTCCTATCTCTCAGGGAGCAATGTGCATGGCCCCACTATATGGGAGCACTGGGAAGCATTGCACCAGTGTGCGGCGCCGATGCGGGGACCCCAACAAACTGTTACTCAATGCCTCAATGGCAGACATTGTGAGCTGGCGGGTGCCCCCTGCAGGTCATTGTTCCACTAGATGCCCAGAATAAGAGGAAGCCACATGATTGCTGACAGTTAAGGGTTTTCACAATTTAGAGTATAGGGGATATCAAACAGGTTGTCTAGGATTTTAGAAAAAAAATAAACACAACATACTCTCCACCTCCGGTATTCCTGTTCTACCACGGTGCTCCCTGTCACTGCCGTCTTGCTGTCCTCTGTTGACAGAGGTTATCACTTCCTTCATGACAACTTCTTGTTACCCAATGAAACAAGTTGTAGTTGACGCCTCCTGAGGAAGCAGCAAGCGAAACGCGCGTCGGGGCGCGGGGTAGACAAACAGCCGCAACAAGGTAATAATCCTTATACCATAGATTGCAAAGGAGAAAAATGCACTTTATTGCCCAGCACTTTACTATATAACATAAGGCACTTTATTATTTAGCACAAATGTTTAGGGGCACAGTGAATGTATATAGGATGAATTGCTGAAGTCTCCCCCATAAACTTGGGACCATTTTCTTTTAACCCACTGAAGTTAATGTCTGTCTTTGGTTTTATGTGTTATGAAATAAAAGAATTTATAAGATTTTTAAACCAACTATCTTTGAGTTCCCCTTTTATATTGGGTATCTATTGAAGCATAAGGGAGAATTCTCCTGAACTATACTAGAGGACATATTGTTGTTTAAGTTGTAGCAGGCGCGTTGGAGCAGTCAGGTAGTAAGCGCCGGCCTTCCCGACTACTGCCAGCAGAGGTTGGCAGTAACAGAAGACCAGGAGCAGCAGATGCAGTCAGTATATAGTGTGTATTGTTTTATAGCCCCCCTCCTAGCCTAGCTATATTTTTTTAATTCCTGAAAACCCCTTTAAAGACCAAGTTGATTGATAGTCCCTGGTAAAAATAGGCACAGATGTCCACAATTTTTGTAAGATTTAAAGTTATATTGCACAGCAAAATTTTATTTTCTAACAGGTTAGGTTTCTATTGAACATAAAAACCTTTTTCATTTTACTACCTACTGAATGTAGGATAGTTGCAGATAAAACCAAAACTGTTTGTCAAACAGAACATATAAATTATCATCAACATTTTATTAAAATATATGTTTCATAACCAAAAGATAACAGTGCAAAACAGTATTTTGTTTAAATTTCACTAATCACTATTAAAAGCACTAGATATTAACCAGCTAACATATATCCACAAGCATTACCTCAATAGCACACAATACCACAATCAAATACTTGCTCAGTTGATTGATAGTTATACACAATTGACAACCTTAACAACACACCCTCATATTTTTTACCATCAATTTCCTCAAGGGGGTGTATTATAGTTGGATGAGAAGCCTTAAAGGGGTTGTGTCACCATTGCACATTGCTGTAATTGGGTCCAATGCATTGTTAAAAGTACTTTCACCATTTACACTTATTACAAAATCTGCAGGCTTACTGAGATAAGTCCTTTTGTTCTGGTTGCTGGCGCCCCCCGGTGGTAGCTGTGTCCCGTCCTGAGCAACAGCTGATCTGGCCGAGTCTGCGCACAGGGAGTCAGTCAGCTGTTCTCCACTACAGATCACTCCACCAGCTCACAGCTCCTCTGCACACTGAGAGATCACCTGACACAGTGCAGCCAATAGGAGGTGAGAGAGGAGGAGGGGCAGAGATTGTGCTGTGATGGCCACTGCTCACCAGCTACACAGGAGCCTACAGCAGCAGATACAAGGTAACTGCAGCCAGACATGTCTGCTCAGAGGAGTCCTCCCCTAACATGGATCATAGCAATGTATCAGCCCTTTCCTCCCTCCACCATTAGTCAGGTCACACAGGAGGCTACAGAGATAACACAAGTAACAGGCTGAGCTCTGACCTCTCCTGATGCATCTCCTGTACTCTCCTCCATGCACTGTCCCTCCATGTTACCCTGCTCTCCTGCAAAGGGGCCCCTGTGCCTGACTAGCAGGGAAGTCGCTAAACATCAGCAACATGTGAGAAGCTGTCATCTATCTATCTATCTCTCTATCTCCTATCTATCTATCTATCTATCTATCTATCTATCTATCTCCTATCTATCTATCTATCACATATCCATCTATCTATCTATCACATATCCTATCTATCTATCTATCTATCTATCTATCTATCTATCTATCACATATCTATCACATATCTATCTATCTATCTCTTATCTATCTATCACATATCCATCTATCTATCACATATCTATCTCCTATCTATCTATCTATCTATCTCCTATCTATCTATCTATCTATCTATCTATCTATCTATCTATCTATCTATCTCCTATCTATCTATCTATCACATATCCATCTATCTATCTATCTATCTATCTATCACATATCTATCTATCTATCTATCTATCTATCTATCACCTATCTATCTAGTGATTTGGTTGCAATTCCTTACAAAATACACAGAAAGAGATTCAATCAACGTGCAAAAATACAAAAGTTTATTAGTAAAAGTCATAAAAATGGTGAATTAGTACTCACCGGTAATTCGGTTTCCATCTAGTCCTCCATGACGGCCCACTTGGAGGATGCCCCTTGACCCCCCCCCCGCATCCTCCCACCAGTGTCTACCAAATAACTACACCGGTGGAAGGTAAAGAAAATTTTTTTATTTGTATGTTAAATATTCACATACATTTATGGTACAGCAAAACCATAGGGAGGGAAAATATATCGGCCGTCATGGAGGACTAGATGGAAACCGAATTACCGGTGAGTACTAATTCACCATTTCCAAAACGTCCTCCATGACGGCCCACTTGGAGATCTACCAAATTAGTAGAAACTCTAGGGTGGGATGACCGCCTGTAGAACCTTCCTTCCAAAGGAGGGGTCCTGCGAACTTGGCAAGTCCAGACGGTAATGCTTAATGAATGTGGAAGTTGACGCCCAGGTGGCCGCTTTGCAGATCTGCTCAAGTGATGCGCCTCTTCTTTCGGCCCAGGAAGCTGACATAGCCCTGGTGGAATGAGCCTTTAGATTAGTAGGAACCTCCTTCCCTTGTAATGTATAGCATGTGGAAATAGCCGACTGAAGCTTCTCCGGGTCTGGATGCAGGATAGGACCCTGACGCAGAAGATCCTTCCTCGGAGGCAATATCACCGGTTGCTGGATGGCCAGGGATGTCAGCAGAGGGTACCAGCCCTTTTTTGGCCAGTTCGGGCAGATGAGTATTACCCTTGCCTGGTCCACAAGGATCTTCCTGAGGACCCTTGCGACCAAGGGAATAGGGGGAAAGGCGTAGGAGAGAGGTTCGGTCCATGGATGACTGAAAGCGTCTAGTCGATCCTTCGGCTCCCTTGCCTCCAGAGAGAAGTATAGATGACACATTGAATTCTCCCTTGTGGCGAATAAGTCGATTCGCGGAGTGCCCCAGAGATCTGTCAACTGGTTGAAGATTTCCCGATTCATGCACCATTCGTTGGGAGAAATCACTCTCCTGCTGAGGAAGTCTGCCTCCGTATTCAGAATTCCTTTTAGGTGAGTTGCAGAAAGAGAGAGTATGTTCTCTTCTGCCCAGGAAAAGATGGTGCGAGTCAGGGAGGAAAGAGCTACTGACCTCGTACCTCCTTGTCGTCTTAGGTAAGACACTGCCGTGGTGTTGTCTGTCAGTATGTGGACATGCCGATTCTTCACTAGAAGAGGGTTGGACCTTAAGGCTTCCCAGACGGCTCGAAGTTCCCGATAGTTTGATGGTTTCTTTGCAAGTGAAGGGGTCCAGGATCCCTGGGCATAGTGCGAAGGGAAGACTGCTCCCCAGCCCAGACTGCTTGCATCGGTCGTGATGGTCAGACACGGAAAGCAGTGCCAGGCAACCCCTTTCTCCAGATGCTTTACCTCCAACCACCATTGCAGATCTCTTTTTACAGAGGATGGAATGATGAGTTTTTTGTCCAATCCCGAGGTTCTCCGGTTCCAGGAACGGAGGATCCAGCTTTGCAGAGTGCGACAATGGCTCTGGCTCCAAGCTACAGATGGGAGGCAGGCCGTAAGGAGACCCAGGACTTTCATTGCTCCTCTGATTGTAACGGAGGTTTTCCTCCTGAAGGAGCGGATCTGAAGTCTTAGACCGTCGGCTTTTTCCTGAGGGAGAAAGGACATCATGAGAGTAGAGTTCAACATTACTCCTAGGAATTTCTTGTGAGTGGAGGGAGACAGATCGGATTTTTGGGTGTTGATTATCCACCCCAGATCTGAGAGTTTCCTCATGGTAAAATCTCTTGCTGTAATAAGATCTGATCTGTTCTTCCCTATAATCAGAAGGTCGTCTAAATATGGCACAATAGACACCCTCTGTAGCCTCAGGAAAGCAACAACCTCCACCATGATTTTTGTAAAAACTCTCGGAGCTGAGGAAATACCGAAGGGTAGAGCCCGAAACTGAAAGTGGAGGATAGAACCCTCTGGAGAAAAGACTGAAAATCTGAGGAACTTTTGAGAAGAGTGGTGAATAGGAACGTGGTAGTAAGCGTCCCGAAGGTCTATCGTGCACATATAGTGGTCGGTATATATAAGCTGAGTAGCGGATCTTACCGATTCCATGTGAAATCTCCTGTAGGTGATGAAGTTGTTGAGGGATTTTAAATTTATGATCAGCCGATTCGACCCGTTTGGTTTCTTGACCAGGAATAGAGGAGAGTAGAAGCCCGACTCTTCTTGGTCCTGAGGAACTGGAATCACCACTCCTGAATGAATGAGGGATGATACTTCCTGCCAAATAAGAAAATGGGTAGAAGAAGAAGTATATGGTGATGGAGAAATAAATCTTGAAGGGGGGTAGGTGCTGAATTCTATTTTGTAACCGGAACTGATAATGTTCAAGACCCAAGGATTTGAGGTAATATCTGTCCACTGAGTGATGAACTGTAGAAGACGCCCCCCCACTCTGGCGTCATTGCTTCTTTCCCCCTGAGTTGTCTGGAGGATTGGAGAACAGAAACCCCCTACCTCTGCCTCCCTTAGGGTAGCTCCAGCGCCCCTGTTTACCTTTCCCACAAAAGGAATCTTTAGGGTTCTTGAAGGGACGAAAGGAAGGTTTCCTGGAGGGTGTTTTGTTTTCTGGAAACCCTTTCTTCTTGTCTGAAGCTTTTTCTAAGATGTTGTCCAATTCTGGACCGAAAACAAAATCACCTGTAAATGGGATGCTGCAGAGTTTTGATTTTGATCGTA
Organism: Engystomops pustulosus; assembly: GCF_040894005.1. Lineage (NCBI taxonomy): Eukaryota > Metazoa > Chordata > Amphibia > Anura > Leptodactylidae > Engystomops > Engystomops pustulosus. The sequence goes on from NC_092412.1 coordinate 112,835,487, forward strand.
TATCGCCGCCCCACTGTTTCAGCCATAAGGCTCTTCTTGCTGCGTTTGTTAACGCTCCTTCTTTTGCAGCGAAGCGAACGCCCTCGGCGGAGGCATCTGCTAAGAATGCTGTGGCAGATCTTAAGAGCGGAATGCTGTCCAGTAGGGACGCTCTGGGGGTACCTTCTCTAATATGCGATTCCAGTTCATTCAGCCAAAAGTAGAGGGTCCTTGCAACAGAAGTAGCTGATATGTTGGATTTTAAGCTAAGCATCGACGTCTCCCAGGCTCTTTTAAGAAGAGCGTCGGATTTTCGGTCCATAGGATCCCTGAGCTGTGCGGAGTCCTCAAAGGGAAGGTCTGGTTTTTTTTGACCACTTTCGTCACCTGCACATCTACTTTCGGAACTGAGTCCCAAACTTTAGAGACCTCTTGATCAAAGACGAGGCGTCTCTTAAAGCTTTTAGAAGTTAGGATCTTCTTTTCTGGGTCTTTCCATTCCTCCGTAATTAACCCTTTCAAGGTTTCGTTAACCGGGAAAACACGTTGTTTTTTAGCCCTTAGGCCCCCGAACAACTCGTCCTCCCGAGACATACAAGGAACTTCCTCTTCGATATTTAATGTTTCACGGATCGCCTTCAAGAGGTTATCCAGATCATCTATTTGAAACAGGTGACGAGAATCCAATCTCTGACTGAAGTCCTGGGAATCTTGCTCCTCAATATCCGCCAGGGAACAGGACGGACCCTCTGAATCGTAGATTTCTTCATCTGAAGAAGAGATATCCGCCAGTCTAGGTTTTTTAGGAGGAGGATCTTTTTGTGTAGCTGACGCCACTGATGCTACCACCTTATCTTCAATAAATGATTTTAACTCATCCATGAATGAAACTTTTTCAGCCCGCATAAATTCGTCAATATAGGGTCTGCATATGGGTTTTATGTATGATTCGGGCAAAACCTGGAGACACATATTACATTTCCTAGCAGAGGTCCTACTCTTGATGGAACGATCGGACTTGCTGGGTTTCTCAGACCTTTCGGGTCTGTCCTCTTTGCCTTTCCCCTTAGACCCTTGCTCCTTATCCTAAGGGGAAAAGGTGAGGAAATTAACTAACTTGGGGTTCAATATGTATCATAGATACCATAAGACCATGCCATACAGCACCACTTACGTGACCAGAAGGGTGGAGTAGGCCCAAGTCTGCCTCATCAGCCATAGTAAAGAAAGTCTGGGACGGCACAACCAACAGTACACTGTGATAACACAAGCGGACGCCAAAACTAGCAACCCACTTCATTAAATACCTTATCGGGGAGCCCATCCCCCATGCAGGTGGCAGTGCAGCGTCCTCCGTGATGATTCAGCCCCACTTCCGGTCGCGACCGGAAATCGTCACGGAGCGCAAAGGACGCCTGGGAAGTTCCCCCAGGCGCCGCGCGTCCTCGCGTAAGCCCAGCCCGGCCGCGGGTGAAGGACGTAAGGCCGGATCCACCAGGAACCAGGGAGGAACCTCCGGGAGAAAAGTCCAGCCGTGGCCCCGATCCGGAGGGGAACTACGACCTGCAATAGGCCGGCGTAACCCCAGGTAAGTGCCTTCTGGCAGAAAAAAACCTCCCTCCCCCCCCCCACTTGGAGGAGAGAGAGATCCTCTCTACCTGCCCTCTGTAGGGACAGGAAGACACTGGCGGGAGGATGCGGGGGGGAGGCCTTTAACCTCTCTGCTTCCTGTCCCTACAGAGGTCAAGGGGCATCCTCCAAGTGGGCCGTCATGGAGGACGTTTTGGAAACAACTATTGCACCTAATTTTGTACAATCAATGCATACAAGAAGAGCAAAACAATGTATTGTCACAGCATCATGGTCAGTCAGGCGGACAGTAAAGTGTAAATATGTCGGAGGTCTAGAAAAATGCAGGGACAGCAAACTCCATGCGTATCCTCACTTCAAAGTGACTTCCTCAGGGGTAAGTGGCACTTTGGAGTGACGATACACGTGGGGTTTGCCTCCCCTGCAACCACCTAGACTTCCGCCATGCATGTCAGCCTGACCGACCATGATGCTGTGAGAATACATAGTACATGTGTACTATGTGCAGTGTCCTGTGTAGTGTGCAGGGGGCGCCAGATTCAGGATTTCTGGCGCACGTTCTTCATGAATCTGGTGCCCCCTGCACTGCTTTCACAGACTGCACCAACTTTTTTTGGTGCACTTTTAACATGGGGCGTATGACACATTTCAATTGGACTTCTATTGGATCAGTAAATGCAGGGACTATTTGAGCACAGCAGTGGAAGGAGACTCTGAAGGCTGAGTGCTCTGTAGCACTGAGTTGTGCAATAACTGCCGCTGTCAGTGCTGTGCATGTGCCTGGCCCCTCCCACATCTGCTTCTGTGTGGAACAGAATAGAGGCTGAACACGCATCATAATAACAAATAAAAAGGTATCTTTACTTCCAGGTAACCTTTACAAATAGATTTTTGAAATATTTTAACCTCTTTGACAGCTTTTTGTAGTCAATTGTTTCGTGGCATAACCCCTTTAAGTAACCCATGTTGGAAGAGATTCATGTACAGTGGACCTCTGAAATCAATAGCACATACAATTAGAAGTGCTCATTAGGCACCCGCAGCACAAAAACGTGTATTTCTGCATCATTCAGCCACCAAAATCCCTGTGTACGATCTGGTGGCCATCTTTATGAAACCACCCACAAAAATCATTACGGAGCGCATATTATAATATATATAAAAACCAATCATGTTTAAATATAAATTTTCCATAAGAGTAGACATGATATAGGCAATTCAATAATGATTGTACAATATTCTAATACACACCTTATGAATTAAATTTATTAATTCAACAATACATCGCACTTATGAGTTAATAATATTAAATATAAAAACATACATGATGTAGTCCATCAATAATATAATCATTATCATGATTATTGCTCAGTACATAACTCTGCTCATTTCTAATTCCTAACAGGTAAAACAACTTTGAAATATCCAGACAAGCCATTTACATTATTTAGTGAAACCAGCTAAATATGTATTATTTATTTCAAAATGTTTTATATTCATCTATTAAAGAGGCAAAATTTCATGTAGCCAAAATCTCATCTTGTAAAGGTCAATTCTGACACATTGTTGAGAAAAGCAAAAAACTCTGTAAACACAGACAGATTTTGTTGTAAATGGTTAGTTTAAAAATAGACTAACAGAAAAGTGAAACGTGAATAATGTTATGAAAACTATGTTTTCAACAAAAATTGAGCAGGCTATATCTAATGGGGGTGAATATTGCAGACAATTGAACAAAGTTGCAACAGTTGTGGTAATGTGCACTTCTGAGGTGGTGATGGTGACACCGCCGCATCATAGTGTGCGCCTGCCGGCAGATCGCATGGACGCATCTCTGCTGGCTAATAGCATCGGGCGCCGGAGGGTGAGTATGAAAGCTTATGTTTTTTAATTGACTCATGTGTAAGCCGAGGGAAAAAATTGGCTTATACACGAGTGAATAAAAAATATAGTGTATATGCATTTTTGGTTATTTTGGCTTATTGTAAGGAAAAAAAAGACATGTCTAGTCTGTTTTGTAAAAGGCACACATGGCTGCACTAAATGCAATTTATTTTAACGTTACAATATACAAAGTCCATTTTTTTTAGCAGATCTTGCATCCCTTACCGGTGAATTATCTTTAGGCAGGATATTTGTATGTTTATTTTTTTTTTTTGCTTTTACTAGGTTCTGGACTTGTTTCGTTTATCTTAGAGGGTGATATATCAGGTGTATGGTTTTTTTGTGCCTTTTTTAAATTGTCACATAAAAGTTGCTCTGGAGTGGATTTAATTTATAGCAAAATTGCAACATTCTACCACGACTTGCGTCAAAATTGTGACAAATCTGTATTTTAAAGATATACCAGGTATTACACTGAAAATTTCTTATGTGTCTAACTTATCTAAATGAGTGGAACAGAAGCAAGTGGCACACATATGCAAATGCATAGTTGCAAATAAAACAGAAAAAAGCCTAAGATAAATGACCCCCGCAGACTATACTCTGTTTATACAGGAAATACAATTAATTTTGTATTTATTATAAAAAGTTATTATAACAATTATAAAACCACTATGAAAACACTAAAGTGCTACCTATTCATAAATCAACTGTAACAAATCATTCACTTTTTTTACTGAAACTTTCCTCTCTGTAAGAGACTGCACAATATAATAGTAAGTTATAGTTATATAGTTGTTCAAGAAGCTAAAATATGAAGAAAACACTCAATTATATCAACTTTCAGTTATAAATCACCTTCTCTTTTGATTAGCATGGTTTTGGACTCCAAACCAAATAATGAGGAAGCTACTGGTTCATAATTTACTTTATGCTATTTTGTCAATTAAATAGAAGTTTTAGTATAAAAATCTCTTGCTATTACAATTAAAATGGCCACCTTATAATCATAAATAATTCATGATCTGAAGTTATTGATTTTTCTAAAGCACTTAAAGGAAATATTACACTTGTGAATTCTTCTCATAATGTGATCAATATAATCACATAAAATTACAGTAGTTTTAAATTCATTTTAGATGGAACATTAATGATTATTAGGTCAAAGAGCAGGCAAAGATATTATGGAAAAGAGCTCTAGGGCAAGAGGGGCTTAGGCTTTGTTATTCTGTAAATAGGCTCGAACAAAGATCATGTTATATGGGAAGAAAAGTAACATTTAAGTCTATGTTTGCTTTATGAATGTGTTAAATGCAATGAAAAGACTAAGATCCTACTACAGTTTTACACCAGTATAAAGGTTGTATAAAGGTTCAACAGAAACCTATGTAATCATATGTTTTACTTTTAATAGTTTACTGCCATATACTTTGCTTTATACTCTACCACTCAAACAATGTATTTATGAATAAAATGTGCCTATTTGCAGATGCTGAAGTGTTATTTAGGTTATCTTTTTACCAATTATTTTTTTTTACATTCTGTCACAAGCAATAGCAAACATATAACTGCAGTGTTACATATTAATTAGAGATGAGCGAGCATACTCGTCTGAGCTTGATGCTCATTTGAGTATTAGCGTACTCTAAACGGCTCGTTGCTCGGACGAGTATTTTGAGAACGAACTTTGACTTAAGGAAACACAGTGAAGAACAGTGAAGAACACAGTGAACACAGGATCATTTAAGGATCATTAAGGATCATTTAAGTGAAGAACACAGTGAACACAGTGAAGAACACATTGCAGATGTTTCCGTACATCTGCTAACTTATCAGAAGACATGAGTACAGAAAGGTGTTCTTCACAATAGTATGTGAAGAACAATATGTGTGAAGAACACATTGCAGATGTTTAACACGGGTCATTCTCCTTTTTGAAGTTCTATGAATATTCCATTGAATAAAAAAAAACGAAGAAACTGGACTAACTTCCTTATTTCTCAATAAAATGACACATTTTATTGATCCCCTTGAAAAATGCTCGAGTCTCCCACTGACTTCAGTGGGGTCCGTTATTCGAAACAAGCACTCGAGCATCGGAAAAAGTTTGACTCGAGTAACGAGCACTTGAGCATTTTAGTGCTCGCTCATCTCTAATATTAATTCAGGGTTGAAGAAGGTAAATCATATCACCCAAAATGAACACTTCATAAATCACCAAGTAGGAAAGAACAAAACGATAACAATAGTCCATGGAACTGTCTAATAAAAGATAAAAGTCTAAGGGGATAAGATCAGGAGATCTTGGTGGCCATTCAACTCAACCACGATGACCAATCCACTTTACAAGGAACTGTTCATTAAGCAATGCTCAGACCTTGAGAGACCTAATAAAGGCCAAAAGTTTTGAGAATGACACAAATATTATATTTTCACATGATTTGTAGCCTTCTGGTTTGTATGTGTGTTTGTCAGATGTTTTTATCACATACAGAAATGCAAATGCAATCATATTATGAGTAACAAAAGAATAAGTTAATGCAGCAAGTCAGTATTTGCAGTGTTGATCCTTCTTCTTCAGGACCTATGCAATTCTCCCTCGCATGCTCTCAATCAAATTCTGGACCAAATCCTGACTGATAGTAGTCCATTCTTGCACGATCAAATGCTTGCATTTTGTCACAATTTGTTGTTTTTTGTTTGTCCAGCTGTCTCTTGATGATTGACCACAAGTTCTCAATGGGATTAAGATCTGGGGAGTTTCCAGGACATGGACCCAAAATCTCTGTTTTGTTCCCTGAGCAATTTAGTTATTACCTTTGCTTTATTGCAAGGTGCTCCATCAAGGCATTGTTGATCACCAAACTGCTCTTGGACAGTTGTGAGAAGTTGCACTTGGAGGTCATTCTGGTACCATTCTTTATTCATGCATGTGTTTTTAGGCAAGACTGTGAGAGAGCAGATTCCCTTGGCTGAGAAGCAACCCCACACATGAATGGTTGCAGGATGCTTTACAGTTGGCATGAGACAAGACTGGTGGTATCGCTCACTTGGTCTTCTCTGAACAAGCTGTTTTCCAGATGTTCCAAACATTCATCATAGAAAATGACTTTACCCCAGTCCTCAGCAGTCCACTCCCTATACCTTTTGCAGAATATCAGTCTGTCCCTGATGTTTTTTCTGGAGAGAAGTGGTTTCTATGCTGCCCTCCTTGACAGCAGGCCTTGCTCCAAGAGTCTTCGCCTCACTGTGCGCGCAGATGCACTCACACCTGCCTGCTGCCATTCCTGAGCAAGCGCTGCACTGCTTGCAGCCCGATCCCGAAGTTAAAACATTTTTAAGAGATGGTCCTGGTGCTTGCTGGTCCTTCTTGGGTGCCCTGCAGCCTTTTTGGCAACAATGGAACCTCTCTTCTTGAATTTCTTGATGATGCAATAGATTGTTGACTGAGGTGCAATCTTTCTAGCTGCAATTCTCTTCCCTGTTAGGCCAGTTTTGTGCAGTGCAATGATGACTGCACATGTTTCTTTAGAGATAACCATGGTTAATAGAAGAGAAACAATGATGCCAAGCACCAAACACCTTTTAAAGTGTGCAGTGGTGTGATTCTTACTTAATCATGACAGATTGATTTGCAGCCCTGTCCTCATCAACACCCACACCTGTGTTACTGGAGCAATCACTGAAACGATGTTAGCTGCTCCTTTTAAGACAGGCCTGCACTGAAGTTGAAATGTGTTTTGAGGGAAAAAGTTCATTATCTAGGCGAATATTGACTTTGTAATTAATTGCTGATAAGCTGTTCACTCTTTATAACATTCTGGAGCATATGCAAATTGCCATTATAAAACTTGATACAGTAGACTTAGTAAAAATTAACATTTGTATCATTCTCAAAACTTTTGACCATGGCTGTACAAGATGTGCAGCATATGGAACAACAGATAATGGAAGCCTGTGCTGGCATTTCTTTTGCGGTGTTGCATTGACAATCGAACACAATGGGCAGCACTTTGAAAACATTTATAAGTGGTCATAAACTTGTACATAATTCATGAAAGAATGAAGTAATATTAAAACCAAGATCTCCATAGTTTTTCTTGTGAAATTCCCAATAAATTTAATGTGTTCTATGACCCTCTGCCCATTAAGAAAAAATTTTGGATCCAAAATGGCCAACTTCAAAATGGCCACCATGGTCAACACCTATCTTGAAAAGTTTCCCCACTCCCATATCCTAATGTGCCACAAACAGGAAGCTGAGTGAGTGCAATGTTATCCAGGATAAGAGACTGATATTGTTAATGAAGCTGTGGACGAGCTGAAGGCATCTGCAATCACATTCTGTATCAATAAGTTATGGCTGGGAAAAGTTTCCCTTAAAGAGCAATTGCCATCAGATTCACTTATGGTAAATGATTGTACTCACCACCCCCTCACATTGTGCTAAAATCTGCTTTTTGTATTAACTGAAAGGGTGCATTTTCAGTAAAACACTTTTATTTGGTATTCAAATTAGTCTGAGGTGCTATCTAGAGCACCTCTCCGCATCTCCCGTATTTAAATTATTTAATTCTCCTGTCCTGCTTTGTCCTTCCTACAGTGCTTGCACAGAGTCGATGTTGAAAGTATTATAAAAACAAAAAGAATTAAGTTTGAAAGTGACACCCAAGACTACTTAACAGACAAATGCGTGGAAGAGAAAAAAATCTTAGAAGTCAGGGAAATAAGCAGAAATCCATAAAAAAAAAAAATCAACACACAAATGTAATACACATGATGGATCACTTGCAACTACATCTGATGGATTTTCAGACTTCTCTATTTCACCTGAGAATACCATGTCAAAAGCAACAAGTTATATATTTAAGGAGGAAAAGTCCTACTTTGCCAAAAACCGAGAAACAAACGAAGAAATAAAAAAACAAAAAGGGGGAAAAAGCATAAATCAAGTGCCCAAAAAATATAAGTTGCACTGAAGTCGAATGTCTGATATTAATTTGTCAAGTTATTTGTTATATCTTATCACAAGCATAAATAGAAATGTTATCCTAGGGTTTTGGCTATTCCCCTACTATATCATTTACTGTATACCAGACTATCCTGGATGTTAACAAGCTGGTACATTCTATTACACTACAAAAGCATTTTTCAGAAACTGATATAGATGAAGAAATAGTACTTGTAATGGGAATATATTCCAAGACCTAGTACATCTTACCATGGTATGTCGGCTTCAAAGCAAATCAGAAAAAGATAATGGGGCTCATTTACTAAGGGTTTGAATGCCACACTTTCGTCAGGTTTTCCAAATATTTCTCTTTTGCCCTGAATTGCACCGGATCCGCACGCGATCGGATTGTGGAAAACCCGACAGATTCGGACAAACTGCGAAATTTAAAAAAGGAAATGTGTCGCAAGATCAAGCAGTTACATGCACCAGAAAGAAGCAAGTGAACTCCGGCGGACCTCGGCGCAGCGACACAGCAGGAATTCGGACGCACGATCTTAGTGAATTGCGCCGGACCCGAATCCTCATCCTTCATAGTTGGGATGAGATTTTTAGGGTTCTTTCTCCAATTATGGTCTCATCTGACAAAATCACATTCTCCCCTGCCTCATCTAGATTGTGCATACTTCAAACGGGCCCGTATATGTGCTGGTGTAAATTAGGGACCTTGCGTGTCCTGCAGGATTTAAACCATGAGGGTGTAATGTGTTAAGAATGGTAAACTTGCATGAAGCATGAAGTCTTTTATAAAGGAAGTAAGTTAAAACAGGTGCAATTAATTCAAGCAATGAGTAGGAGAAGCTTCTTAAATAAAAACTAACAGGTTGGAGAGAGCCAAATTTCATGTTGGTTGGTAGGTGATCAAATACTTATTTTATGCAATAAAATTAAAATTTATAACTAATCATACAATGGGATTTTCTGGATTTATTATGTAATGTATCATGTTGGGTTTCCATATATGATATACTTTAAATTATTGGGATACTGCACAGATGCTGTGCAGATGTCAATTATATTTTGCACTTAACATTAAATGAATTATATATATATATAAAATGATATACTATGTCCCCAAAGAAAAAATTATAAATTGTGCCCTCATCCCCTCTAGTAAATTGTATACAAGTTCCCCTAACTATACTTCACAGGATCGGCACCATTTCTTTTAATTAATTTACATTAAAACTATTCCCAGTAAGAACTTTACTTACTTGCATTGCTCCTGCAGCTTCTATTTCCTCCTCTTCTGCCTGGGGTCGATTGTGACCACAAAATATGTTCTGGAGGCAAGGACGACCAGATAGGATTACAAAGCCCTGCTGTGCTGGCATCATACATATGATTAATTGTGATTAATTCAAAACTTGCTAGTGTTAGTATTTAAATATTCCATGCTAAGTAACAGAAAGCTGGGAAAAAAATCCAAATGCGGTGAAATTTGCATTTGCATCATTTTCTTGTGAGTTGTTTTTATGGTATATATCAGTGGTGGCGAACCTATGGCACTAGTGCTAGAGGCGGTATTAGGAGCCCTCTGTGTGGGCACCCAGGCCATAACCCCAGAATGAAGTTCACCAGACAGGACTCAAAGCATCTTCCTGGAGAATCTTCCTACAATATTAGATGAATTTGCCCTCCTCCTTTCAACTGCTTTGGTGTCCTTAGGAGGCTGAACGATTGAAAATTGTCAAAGAAAAAGGAGAAATAAATTACTGCTTAAATTGCTGTGTTGTGTAGTTGTTTTTTGTGGGACAAGCTGAAGTTTACATGTTTCAATTTTGGAGACTGTGCAACCTTTTGACCACTTTTTAATACAATTTTTTATGTTTTGCAAAATGGTGAAAAAGTGGTGATATGGGCATTTATATGCAATTATGATGTTCAAAACTTAAAATAATGGTTTGAATATTTTGATAGATAATGGGAGGCAGCTATACATTACATATTGATCAGGTTGATCAGGGGCATAACTAGGAGAGACTGGGCCCCCCGCTCATATATACACATTTAAGCACTTTTACATACATACATAAATGTATACACTCATATGCAAACATTTATACACTTATAAATACACCTATACACTCATGCATACAGTATGTATACATCCATACATAATTACACACAGTATATAGTATATACACACATATATATATATATATATATATATATATATATATATATATATAGATAGATAGCTATAGATATAGATACACACATATATATATAGTATATATATATATAGTATATAGAGGTCATAGATCTGACGCCTGCAGTCCACCAGCTGCTGACCACAAAAGGAAAGTAGATGTCAGGAAGTTGCAATGCTGTCCTGCAGTCCCCTTCCTTGATATTTCTCATCTGAGCTGTGCTGTGAAGATGTGCACTGTTATACATAAACCATACTGTACAATGTGCAGCATAACGTGTACATAAAAGTGCACTTCCTACATTCCTTAGTGAGACAGGGTTGGGTTGTGGGCCCCCTGACACTGTGGGCCACAAAGCATCTGTGATGGATACTACCCCTGTCGTTATGCCCCTAATGTTTATGATTTTATTTGTTTATTATTTTATTTTAGATCTTTTCTAAGGAAGAGGGGGATACTTAATTTTTTAATCCCTCAATTTTGATATTATAGACTGTATTTGGAGTCTTGGTATCACCTGAGTGAAGTTGGCCCCCCCACCTTGTTCAAATCAAACAAAATTGGTGTCAAACGTTTGTGCTACGTTTGTGCTGGTTTGTGCAGCAAAAATTTTCGTTTGTGCCACTATCGTTTTTAAGATATTAATGAGAGTTTCCAGAGGTCATCAGAGGTCAACCAGCCCCCCCACATTGTCCAAACCAAACAAAACTGGTGCCAAACAATTCTGCTATGTTTGTGCTGGTTTGTGCTGCTTAAATTTTTGTTTGTGATGCTTTTGTTTTGAATAAATGAACAAAAAATGAAAGTTCAAAAGTTCAAGCAGCCCCCCCACATTAACCAAATTGAACAAAACTGGTGTCAAACGTTAGTGCTACATTTGTGCTGGTTTGTGCAGCAAAAATTTTTGTTTGTGCTGCTATCATTTTTAATATATTGATACTTTTTTTTCCAGAGGTCATCAGAGTTCATTTCTTCCAAAGTACAATGTGTTTGTTAGCTCCCCCTGGTGATCAAACTAGGGAAATGTCACTAAGTTTGTTTTTTACCAGTTCATCCTAAACACCTTTAACCTATGTAAACACCTGAACATTCCGTAAAAATGATAGCGGCACAAACGAAAATTTTTGCTGCACAAACCATGTTTTTATGTTTTTATTTATTGATCTTTATAACGTTATTTCATTAGCATAAGGACAAGGTTTTGCACATGTTTGTTACTGGCTAATATAGACATGGTCTATATGAGACACTTATCTTTAATATAACAAAAACTCCAGTTTCTATATACTATTGAACCAAAGATAGGGGCTTCTGAAGAGACACTACCACTGTAACCACTAAACTTGACTTAAATCATTTGGAAATGGGATGAGAAGAGTCATATTTCCCTGATTTTGGGGAAGATATTTTATAGGTAAACAGATGAGATTTCACATGAAATTGACAACTCTAGAAAGAACATTTCATACCCTCTCTGAGGGCACTGGTAGTTTAGTGGGGTAAAACCTGGTGACAGGTCCTCTTTAAAGAAAATTCACTCAAAAACCTCTCTTATGAAAAGATAAGTATTTTCAAAAGTAAATACTAAAGTTGCAAAAATGCAGTGAACATTTGCAAGATTCTCTTATAACAACACAAACATTTATACATGGATGAATTATAGGGATCTGACTCCAAGGACCTGAGTCATTCTAAGCTAGACATGTGTACTACTGCACTGTTCAATGTCTATGCAACTGATGTAGATAGACAGGTACAGGAATTGGAAGTTTTTTAGAGGTGTAGGTGCTCTACCTGTCTGAAGTCTGAATACGTAGAAACTATTTTAGACCATGACATCACCCTTGACACGTGACATGCAGTGCTGAATGTTGAGAAAAAAGCATTCACCAAGCTGAGCAGGCCATGTCTCCTTCATCTCCTGCTAGATCTGGCTGTATGCCAGGTAAGATAACAAAGTTGATTTTATGGGGATGTGAGGGAAACATTTTCTTTAGCTAATAGAAGGGTATCATTTAGTTAATTGAGGAACCTGTCTCTAGCGGTATTTGTGAAAAATGTGGTGACAGGTTCCCTTTAATTCCTATGGTAGAATTAAGGGTGTACTTAGCTTTTCACTATTACAATTTTAAAAAAAAGAATGTCATTTTGATATTTGTCATATGCAGTTGTTCGTTTGATAAAATAATAGCATGCTTTCTTTATGTGTCATTAATGTATTATACAGTAATTGTATTTATGTATACATGCATTTTAAGTAAAACTTCTACAATAAATACTATTGCACCAAACAGAATTAGAGGCAAGCCTCTTTATACACTGGAAGGGAATCTGTATTTGATACAACAAACAGCTGGATGATACTTTATATTTTCCACTCATCTAAAAACCCTACAGCGTGACTTTATTTGCAACTCTCCTGTGTAAAGTGTTTGCTTGCATCCTTCTCCTAATGGTGCTCAATCCTTTTAACAAAATTCCTTTATTCTAATGCTCATAATAAAAATTATTTCTACATTGTTTCAGTTGAAGGGAAAAAAGAAAAACATTAGCTGCCAGGCTTGTGTGTAATTCTGATTTAATACAATCCATTATTAACTACTCAATAGACCTTAAAATGGAGTGAAATTTACAGTAAAGCGCCTGAGGTGTTAAGAGCATTCTTATTTAAAACCTGTGTTGGTACAGGTGACCTAAATCATACCTTCCACTTCTGAAAAGTACGAAATGTTTTAAGATAGTTTAAAAATGTTTACTGCATTCTTTAATAATTTATTCAGTGTATAAAATGTTCTATTATCTGGCTTTAAATTTAAACTATCTTTTACAATTTAGTTGGCTACAGCGCACATATGCCTATGTTTAATACATAATTTTATGGTATTTGCACAAATATAACTGTGAATTCCTGCACACAATGGGGAGATTTATCATAGTGTTGTAGAGTTACACTAGACAGTATTTTTCTGCTACATATCAAGCTGGATACTGAGGATTCATACTAAAGAACAACATTTAATTGGTTTAGTCTACTCCTGAAAACTACAGAAAATTTTTGACAGCCGGCCAAGTATTATTCCTAAGCTGACAAAGCCAATGATGTTTGGTTCTTTAAAACACAGATGCCATTGATGCTGAGTGGGACACTTTCCCTACACACTTTGTACAGGAAGCACAGAGGCATTATGATGTTATCACACTGCAGTGCTTCCTTCAATGTTCAGCTCCACTCCGAGACCTGTGGCTATTGGCTACAGAGTGACACCGTGAGTATTGACTTAAGAAGGAACTTGTGACTGTTGGCTACACAGGGGCCTTGTAACTATTGGCTACTGAGGGGCTCTTCGACTATGAGCTACTGGGGTAATGTGACTTCAGGCTAAAGAGGGGCATTGTCAATATTGGCTACTGTGGGGCCCTGTTAACTACTATGGGGGGCATGGTTACCATATTGGTTACAGTGGAGGCACCAAAAGTGCATTGGTTACTGTGAGGGCACCATGACTCTTTTGACTACTGTGAGGGCACTGTTTCTATATTGGCTTCTGTGAGTGTACTAAGTCTTTATTTTCTAGTGTGAGAGGCCTGCTTCTATATTGGCTACATTGTTGGGACCCTAATTTCTGCAAAATGAAAGAGACTACTCTGATCAAAGATGTCAACTGTTACCAGATTTACAGTAAGTCCTGCTATTACCCATGAGCTTACACTTTCGCAGCATTCCCCCCTGCTATGACTCTATCCTGTGAGAGGTGATAGGGATTTTTTTTATGCAGGGCCCCAACAGCCCTCTTGACTTTTGTAAGGTGAGTCCTAATTAACCCTTTGAGGGAGGATGAGATAGCTGCCGGCAGCGAGCAGACAGAGTAAATGAAAAACACACTCCGGTCTTCTCATGCACTCAAATCCACCTGTTTATTTCAAACAGACACAGCTATATATTTTAGCACATAGAGATCAGCATTTGGGTGTTGTATGCAAGGAGATAAGGCACTTAGATTCTATTGGACATCAGCACATTCTAGGAAAAAAGTTAATTAATTGTGCTCAATTCTCAGAGACCTTGTACATAGATATTGTTTATACTAGTTTGCTGAGAAGGAGATGATAAGTGGGCTCCAGAATCCTAATATCATGCAGCTTCGAGGACAGACTGACTTTTCATTAAATGTAAAAGGGTATTAGCTGACAGGCGAGCAAACAGGTTACATAAAATGAAGTTTGAATCATGACATTAACTTGACAATGGTCAGGGAACATGGCCGCTGTATCTAAGATGGCGGACAGTAGTCAAGATGGCGTCCGAAACCAGTGCGACCTCCTTAACAGAGGCTATTCCAAGATTTATCATGTAGTATCAAACACTGTGATAAATCTGTTGCAGTATAAGGCTTTCTGTCTAACTCTTCTTTAGTTACATCCCTGTATTTATGAAGTTATATTGGTTCTGGTGCAATATTTATGTAGTAATCTTAGTTTCTGTGCTCTATCTTTGTAGAAGCTTGGTTCTGATAACATATCTATATAGCAATGTTGGTTCTGGTACTGTACCTATGCAGAAGGGTTGGTTCATCTGCTGTATGCTGTATTTGTTCTTCCCCCCATGAATTACTTTCAGTGTTGATATAGTTTTTTTGAAGCAAGTCTTGTTTTATACATATTTATGCACAAAATGTCAGGTCATCTAAAAACTCTAAGCAAACTCTTTTTTGTTATTTCACTGAACCCCCCACAAGTACGTAAAAATTCCTAGATCCCGGACTCCCACAGTATAGGTTAAATTTATTTTAATTATTAGTGAGTCAGTAATATTAGCGGTGAGCAGATCAGGTTCATTGAGTTCAGACAAAAGTGGATAGGTTTGGTTTTTGCCAATTACCTGCAAATGACCCAAACTTGGGCCAAAACCCCATTGAAATCAAAGGGGAAACAATTTGAAAAATGGCTGTAAAATATTTGTAGTAGGGTTAAAGGGTTACTAGGGCACTTTCTTTGCCAAAAATGAGCTAGGGAAAGTAATTAAAATAATAACTGAAAATAAAAAATTAAAATAAATAAATTAATGAAAACTAATAAAAAATAAAATGCTGTTGATGTCACTGTGAAGATGGTATTGATATCCAGATGCAGTTATTGTCTCTGTGGTAAAAGAACCAATGTACCCTTTCTGTCGCTGTGTTTAAAGATGATATGGGTGTTGAGACCCAGTTATTCTCTCTATGGTAAAAAAAGCAACAGGAATACATATCCCTTTCTCTCATTGTGGTTAAAATACAGCTAGGATAAAAAGATATTTTTTGTGTGCTCACCCTTCAGTAGAGACGTCCCGATCAATGGCCGTGCTGGATGCGAGGGACTCCTGGTCTGGATCCAAGGTGATAAGTAATGATGATTGAAAAAGGATTAAAGGAAATCCGCACAGGCAATTTGTTTGAAGATAAAAAATTTCTCGTAGGGCTTTATTGGTTACATATTAAAGCTACAAAGCTACAAAGACACGGTTTACATGCTAAGACTATTCCCCACAGAAATAGAAAAAGTATACATTCCAGCTCTTGTTCCAGAGACCTTTAATCCATTTTCTTACTCCAAATACAAACCATATAGTCCAAGGCTTAGTGCACGCACAAAAAATTAAAAAGATCGCCAACGCATTTCAAGCATTACTTCACGTTCTTAGTCATGGTTACTTCATACCTGAATGGTGCAATAAATAGTATATAAATAGTAAATAAATAGTATACAGAGGGGATAGGTGGTAGAGTTGTTGATTACACTCCTTCTAAGACGTAGGAATAATGAAGAAAGGTACCATTCAACTATACTGAATAAATATTTTTATACTGAAGAGTAAACACACTTATTAAAAAAAGTATTTTTTTTTCTGGAAAAATGAACAATGTCAATCAGTATCCAATGAATCACAGCAAAACTTATGTTATTGTACATATACATAACACAACAGTCATGTGCCTGGAAGAACTCCCGCAGTTAATCATGAGTACTCCCCACCGAGCATGCTCACTTAGCATACCCTCCCCCATACCATTCCCAATGTAGACTAGGTACGACTAAATGCCTCCCGGTGGTCTGCAGCCTGATATTCTGTGCACTAAATGAAATCTTGGATCGATCACTGAAACTTTATTTACAGCTGCAAAATATGCTGTATTAGAAAAAAAGAAAAATATTAAATTAATAGTATTTTTATAAATTTATGTGAAATGTTTTAGTGTTTTACTTTTATTAACAACATTTGACAGTCCAGCATTAATATAAAAAAGGAAAATCTAGGCAGCGTGGGACAAAAATAGTCGGTGAATATAAATATGTCAGCAAAATAATTGTCTTCCCTGTGCAAATGTTATTCATGATGTTTGTTTAAGCAATGAGTTTTTCCTTAGACTTTACAAAAATGTGAGAAATGAACTAAATGCCAAAGGGCTAAGACTAGATTTAGATTTATTAAAAAGCAGTAGTATGAATTCATAAGTAAATATTTAAGATTTGTGCCTGAGTTTTAAATGCAGGGGAGCAGAAAAAAAAAATTAGCTTTGAAGTTTAATTAAACTGGTTTCATTCTATAATGTTTGAATAATGTTTAAAGGGGTATTCCAGGAATATGAACGTCTGATACAAAAACCCATAATGCTATAAATAAATGAATGTAACAAAACTCAATTTCATTAATCACAAAATGGAGCTTAAATAGTTTGATTTTATGATTCACAAAATGTTATGGCCTCTCTAAAGTTATCACCAAGATGGCTGCCACTGGAAACTACAAGTCCCAAGATCCTTTAGTTCTCAGTAACTCCTCCTACCTCTTATGCTCTGCTCCCAGTGATGATGTAACAGGTTTTATTGCTCTGTTACCATAGTAAAGATGTGTAACTGCCATCACCAAAACACTGGCCATACTAGATGTATTGCATCCAACAGACAACAGCCAAAATAGTGGTGATCACATGACCTGCTCAGGCAGGTGCAGGACATGTGATGTGGACATGTGACCAGCGGCCATCTTCTGTCCTGTGTATGCTCTGCAACGGACCGCACGGAGGAAATTAACGGGCTGATTAAAGAGCCAGTAGCATTTTAATTCTTCATTACAGTCTATGTCATCAGCATTTCTCTGCTAACGGGAGCAAAATTTTAAATAATAGCTAATAACATATAAGCTTATATTTTAAGGACCTATTTGTATATGAATTATGCTGATTCAGTCAGGCACCTAAATAGCAATTGCACATGGGCATCATCGGAGAGCACCATGAGTCACGTTCTCTCCATGAGTCCTAGGCCTATCATTCAGCCTGAGGCAGACAATTATAGATGAGCAGTATATTTACAACAAGAATCATCAGTCTTTATGGTGAGAGAGGGAGGTTTACTGTCAGCCAATAGCAGAGCATTAGTGCTTCCCTCAATCTAGGTTTGATCCTGCCTAGAATGATCGGATTAATATAAGCTGTAGAGAAAAACCTAGACAAGATAGAAGCAAACAAACTACATGTAAATTTACGTTAGTAACAACTGAAAATATAACTCTTCAGAAATGAGTTAAAAAATGTTTCACTTATTATCAGATGGCAGAGAATGCAGGCTGCTGACAGAGAAGTAGATGGTGCAGATGAAAGTAAGGATAACACTTGTATGGGAACAATGGGGACATGCTTCTTTATTTCTGCTAGTTTATTTGTCTCATTTTTGTGACTTTTGCAGTTTTTATGACTTTCAATGCAACTTTTGCTGTCGTTTTTCAAATACACCTTGTTCTGCACCTTGTGCAGTGTGCCTTATGTATCTTTATATTCCTTATGTAACCAATGCGACTTTGGTTACTTATAAGGGTGAGGTTACACGTGATGTTAACACACTAGTTTTCAGTTGAGAAGAGCAAATGTTCCTAATTACATTGCTGTCAACGAGGCGTATACAAAACACATTCACATAATATGTTAACATAATGGGGGTCATTTACTAAGGGCCCGATTCGCGTTTTCCCAACGTGTTACCCGAATATTTCCGATTTGCGCCGATTTCCCCTGAATTGACCCGGGATTTTGGTGCACGCCATCGGATTTTGGCGCATCGGCGCTGGCATGCACGTGACGGAAATCGGGGGGCATGGCTGAACAAAAACCCGACGGATTCGGAAAAACCACCGCATTTTAAAAAAAAAAGTGTCACGGAGCTTGCACTTACCTTCACTTAGCCTGGCTCGGTGTACTCTAGTGCGTTCCGGGGAACTTTAGCGCAGCAGCGCCACCTGGTGGACATCGGAGGAACTGCCTTAATGAATCCCGGCCGGACCTGAATCCACGGCAGAGAACTCGCCGCTGGATTGCGAATGGACCGGGTAAGTAAATCTGCCCCATTGTTAGCATATGCATTTTGTAAATGACATGTTGACAGCAATGTAATTAGGCAAATCTCCTCTTTTCAGCTGTTGTAATGTGTTTGACAACGTATGAGTTAACGCCACGTGTGCCCGCAGCCTCATATGTCGACATTTCCCTGGGGTGTGAGTGCTTAAAAATGCAGGACACAGCCTCAAATCCAAAGTTTGCAGTAGTGTTCATTCCTCTACATCAGTGATTTTCAACCTTTTTTGAGCCGCAGCACACTTTTTATACGTAGAAAATCCTGGGGCACACCACCAACCAAAATAGCACAAAATGACACTAAAACAGTCATATTATACATATAGTTAATAATATAGATTCTAAATTAATTTTACTCACTCAGTGTGAAACCTGGGCCTGTTTCGATAAACACAAAAGGGATATCCTGGCAGGAATGGTGGAAAGACACACACGAAGCTCTTCCTCAACAGTTCTCAGTTTCTCCCTGTTTTTAGTGATTATTATGTGGCTCATATACTGCAATATAAAGGGGTACAATGAGAAGTACTAAGGCCATGAGGCCAGAGTACAAGTGCCAGCTCATATACTCAGCATATGAGCTGGTACTTGTAGTACTCCAGCCTCATGACTATAGTATTTCTCATTGTTATATGCAGTATACTGCTGGAGTACTAAAAGTACCAGCTCATATGCTGAGTATTCTGCCAACAGTTCATATACCCAGGCAAAAGCTCATATAGTCAGCATTATTGGTGGGCATTACCTTGGTGGTGGGCAAATGTGAGAGTCTCTCCGCTCTCATGATGATGCGCCGGCCTCGGTGACGTCATTTTGTCGCGTAAGGTTCAAAGCTTGTGCATGTGTTATTCCACACGTGTCCTACATTGTAATAAGCCGTGATGGCGCATAGTTTGGGCACCATAGTTTGGGGAACTTTCCCCGCGGTACACCCGACCATGTGTCACGGCACACTAGTGTGCCACGGCACACTGGTTGAAAATCACTGCTCTACATTACCCCTTCACATGGCTTGTGTTTATGTGGATTTGAGACATTTGAAACAAAAAAACCCCCCAAAATTTGCACTTCCCAGGGCAGGAAAAACTAAACATGTATTATAAGAAAAAGTGTATGATCATACATAAGGTGCAAAAAAGACCTTCCAAATGTCTCAATTATAAACCAAAGATAAAAAAAACTAAGATTCATGTCTCCCAGTGAGTGGTTAATAAGTATTTACTGCACATGCTCCAGGCCTTTGCATCAGACCAAGAATTTGCCAGAAGGCCATTCAATGAAGTGAGGATGAAAAAACTCCTTGCTACAAATATCGCTCATACTCGGAAAAGGAGGTTAGTCTGTGAAATAAGACTCAGCACCTTCTGTGAATCAGCTAACCACTGTCGTTTGAAACTGCCCATAACCTTTAATATCACCTGTTACAAATATGTGTGAAAAATAATAACAAAGATATATGTAAATATACACATACATGACACATACAGTGAGTATGGAAAGTATTCAGACCTGTTTCACTTATTCACTCTTTGTTTCATTGGAGCCAATTGATCAAAAAGTTCTTTTTTTTTGCTCAGTACTGTACACTCCGCAAACTATCTAAACTATACTAAATGTATAGTAGATATTTTTGCTAACGGAAAAAACGAAATATCACATGGTCGTAAGTATTCAGATCCTTTGCTCAGTATTGATTAGAAGCACCTTTTGGGCTAGTACAACCATGTGCAACAAGTTTTTCACACCTGGATTATGGGATCCACTGCCATCCTCTCCAGTTCCCTCAGGGTTGGATGGTGAACTTTGGTGGACACCCATTTTCAAGTCTCTCTAGAGATGGGTTTAGGTCAGGGCTCAAGAATGATCTGGCTCAAGAATGGTCACAGAGTTGTCCTGAAGCCACTGCTTTGCTATTTTAGCTGTTTACTTAGGGTCATTGTCTTGTTCTCTGTATTTGGGTGTATTCGTCTTTCCTTCAATTGCAACCAGTCATCCTGTCCCTGCAGCTGAAAAACACACCCATAGATGCTGCCACCACCATGAGTCACTATTGGGATTGTATTTGGCAGGCGATGAGTAGTGCCTAGTTTTCTCCACACAAACCGCTTATAATGAAAACTAAGCAGTTCAATCTTCGTGTTATCAGACCAGAGAATCTTTCATATGATTTGCACTTAGGAGAAGCTTTGTACAGTCACACTCTGCCATAAAGCCCCGATGTGGAGGGCTGCAATGATAGTTTTGTGTAACTTTCTCCTCATTCCCTACTGCATCTCTGGAGCTCAGCCACAGTGATCTTGGGGTTATTCTTTACCTCTCTTACCAAGGCATTCTCCCATGATTGCTATATGTAGACACAATACAGATATTAACTACATGAATTATAATCATAATCATACTTACAAGTATACTCATACATGACAAATATTATAATGCATGCATTTTTATAATTGAAGTAAATTGTATGTTTTGTTTAAATATCCATATATGCTAAAAATACATTGATCCTTCCTGCATGATACAAATTCAGCCAACATGCTTCTTTACTGTTCAGTACAGGAGGTCTCCATAAACAGAGCAAGCAATGCAGAGTTGTTCATCCCGATTGTAAGTGCACAAAGGAAGAGAGCAAGTAAAAGTACAGCTGAGGGGTGTGGAGAGTGCATGTGGTGTGCCGCATTTTTTTGCCTCAAAGCCTTAGAGAAAGCTGTCTACTGCGATTCCTGTTTATTACACGTTGTGACTTCCTGCTACATTCCTTGCCTTGATTCTCTGCCGCCTGCCTTGACCATCTATTACGCCCCCAACTCCGATCCTGTGCCGCCTGTCCTGGCGTTCTGCCTGACCACGACTCTGATTCTGCTTGCTGATTCTGTACCTTGCCTTGGGCATCATCACAAGCAAAGTCGTGCCTGTGGAGCAACCTAGTATATCCCACCACAGCAAGTCCAACTCGCTTTGCGGCGGCTCTTGTGAATAACAGTTGCCTTTTAGACTCCACTCCCCAGTGTCCAGCTATCAAATCATAGCATTTCTAATTTTGGTTTTGAAGTAACATATTGGAACCTTTTTCTTTGCACATCACCATGGCTAGCTATTTTCAAGCCATGTGCTACAGGTGAAGATACATAGTTGGTGCCCATCATAGAGTTAAAATCAATCATAATTCTCAGTGAATTTTCTTAGTATTCCCAGAACAATTGAATAATGCCAACTTGTACTTAGTATGCTTTACACACGCAGTATAACTGCAAAAGCAAAGACATTTTGATTGACATGCTAATTAATTTACTTGTTAATCTCATAAGGCACTCTTTATCAGAAATATATTGGCATACAGGAATTTTGATGAAAAATTTGTAAGATGAACCTTCAATGTAAATTTTTCATAATTTACCTATTTGTTTCGGCATATATCTAACCCACTATTATTTGCTTTAATGTTATTGATTATCAATTAACAGCATGTGCATAGTACAAGGCAGCAAAACAATACTTGATATGGAGTTAGGGCTATTTCTATCACATAGATGCTATGAATAACAAGAGTGCCACATTGTGGCTTCTTTTCTGAGCTCCTATGCAGAACCAACACTTATACAGGCAGCTCAATGATAGTAGGTGGGTACCACAGAAGCATAGGAAGGGTAGGTGAGTTTATTTATCTACAAAGATGGTACAGTAAATAAATATCACAATTGGAGGAGATGGGATAGTGTTTTGGTTAAATATCTAATACAAAGCCTACAGAAAATACTAGAACCACTCATTCATAACAAAATTTTATTGTACATGTACAAAATATGACAATAAATACAGGTTAAAAGCTAGAGAATAATAAATGAAATTATGGGGATATGGGTAAAAAGAGGTTATTGGTGTAATACACACATAAGACAGTTGGATGAAGGCTTAGTTGCCCTTTTCCCATCCATATCCATATCCATATTCCTTATCTGAATTCTATCCTCTGCCTAGACACTGCATACCAGTTAATGTGGGCTGCACAAACAATAAGCATTACAGACAGTCCCTGGGTGACGTACAAGATAGATTTTTTTTCTTAAGTTGAATTTGTATGTAAATCAAAACTGTATATTTTTTAGTTTTACCACCAGACAAATTTTTTTTTTTTGCCCCAGTGACAATTGGAGTTTCAAAATTTTATACTGGTATGGGACCAAGAATTATCAATAAAACTTCATTACAGACCATTTACAATTGATCATTGCAGCCTGGTACTGTAGTAAAGGTCACAGTGGGCAGAGGGGTCCGTCTTTAACTAGGTGTCGTCTGTAAGCCAGGTGTCCTTAAGAAGGGAGACCGCCTGTATTTCCTTCCTTTCTAATATTCCAGTGAGTGAACTTGAAACAAAACCTCCCACAGGGCTCTACAATGTAGCATTTATAATATTGACAGTTGTTGGAAGAAGACCTTTTAAATGCCAAATCACGCTAGAGTCTGGGTCCAGCTTAGACCAATTCCTAACATAAAATATATAATATTTCCATAGCGTCCCCCATGACGGCACCTGGAGGTTGCACCTTGACCTTTGGTAGGGACAGGATGTTGCGAAGTTTATAAGGCCCCTCCTCTGCCGCTGTTCCCCAGTGTATTCCTGTCCCTACCAAGGGTCAGGGTTGCGAGACCTCGTCTCTCCCCTTGGGGGGGGGGGGGGGATGGAATTAGAAACCCCCCAGGACTGGTCGCGAGCGGGGGTCTTACCTCCCTTCCTGGCCTGGTGTCCTGCAGGACGCGGTCCTGGCCCCCCTCCTCCTGCAGCCCAGAGCTAAAGCCGAGGGGGGCACGGGTCTCCGGACCCTGGATGAGGTGCCTCCCGGCCTCCGGGAGCTACCTCCCACAGCTTTTTTCCCCCCGGAACGCCGGCGTGTACTGCGCGACGGCCGTGTATCGCCGGCCGGTTCGCGCATGCGCAGTGCGCTCGACTTCCGGGTTCGGGCCACGTGATCGCTAGAGAAGCCATCTGATTGGCTTAGGGGGCGGCGGGAAGCTTAAAAGTGCTGTCAGCCTCTATACCACCAACGAGTTCACTATTGAAGCTGTGGAAATAATCCTTTACTATGGCGGACGACCTTGGTTCTTCCCCCATTGTCCCGGGTACCGTGAGTACAACCAAAAACTTTTTCTTAAAGGGGTAAAAATGTTTGTTGTGCACTATTTTGTGGATTTTAATATAGTCTGTCTCCTTGTCCTAGGACGACCCTCCAAGACCTAAGGACAAGGAGAGGAAAGACAAGGACCCCAAAAAAGGAAAATGTGTTACTAAATCAAAAAGATGCCTTTCTTGTAACATAAGATAATCAGATTTATATCCAAAATCACTATGCTCTGAATGCCTAGCCAGAGCCTTACAACAAGAAAAGGAGTCAATGTTAAATGAGCTTAAAGCGGCCATGCGGGAGGAATTCCAATCCTCCCTTATGATGTTTACTAATTTAAACCGACCAGTACCGGGACTAGGTCCTGAGCCAAATCCTGAACCTGAACCAGACCAGGATCCGGATTTATATCCAGAGCCAACTCCTAAAAGACTTAGATCTTTAGATACTGATTCTGACTATGATAAACACTCTGCGGCTCCTACCTATTCTTGGAAGGACTCGCTTGAAGACGTCTCCTTGGTATCTGAGGACAAAGGAACCTCAAAATACCTTTTTTCTAATGATGAACTGGATAACCTCCTTAAAGCCGTACGCAATACGCTTAACGTGGAAGAGGTGGTAGAGCCTAAATCCATTCAAGATGAACTTTTTGGAGGGTTAATATCCAAAAGGAAAAGGGTTTTTCCCATAAATCAAACCCTAAAGGATATTATCCATGAAGAATGGAAGAATCCTGAGGGGCGGGCAAACATCACTAAAGAGTTCAGAAACAGGTTACTCTTTGACCCCAAAGAGACAGAAACCTGGGACAGCCCCCCCAAGGTAGACATTCAAGTGTCTAAGGTGGTGAAAAAAACGGACCTGCCTTTTGAGGACTCTTCCCAATTAAGAGACCCCATGGACAGGAAGGCTGATGGCCTACTCCGTAGAGTCTGGGAATCTTCCATGCTTAGCCTCAAGTCTAACATAGCCGCTACTTCGGTAGCGAGAACTCTGTTTTTTTGGTTGGGAGAATTAGAAGACCACCTAAAAACAGATGCGGACAGGAATCTCCTTCTACAGACGATACCGCTGCTGCGTTCAGCGACAGGATTTCTTGCTGATGCTTCAGCAGAAAACATCAGACTGTCAGCAAAAGAAGGGGCGCTATCTAATTCAGTCCGCAGAGCTATTTGGCTTAGACAGTGGGGAGGGGATGTAAAGTCCAAGACGAAGCTCTGCAACATCCCATTCACAGGAGACTTCATGTTTGGGGCTGAACTAGATACTCTTCTGGAAAAAGCCTCTGATAAAAAGAAAGGGTTCCCGGAAATTAAAAAACCTCAGAAAAACTTTTCCTTTCGGAATTCCAAGGATCCTAAAGACTCCAGAGGCAGAGGAAAACAGGGCCGCTGGCCCTTCAACAAAGGTGGAAGAGGTCGAGGATATCTATTCTCCAACCTTCCACATCAGTCAAAAAATCAGTGACTACCAGGTAGGGGGGCGTCTTCTTTTCTTCCTCCACAGATGGAAGACGATCACATCAAACAAGTGGATCCTGAGTATCATCAAGTCAGGTTACCAGATAGAATTCAGCTCCCCTCCACAACAAAAATTTCTTGTCTCCAACCTAACATCTCGGAGAATGACAACACAGTTATGGAAGAATCTTCAAGAACTGTTATCAATGAAGGTAATTGTTACAGTTCCCAAAGAAGAAGAAAAGAAGGGCTTTTACTCCCCCTTATTTCTTGTGAAAAAGCCAAATGGGACCCTTCGACTTATTATAAATCTCAGACGGCTAAACAAGAACATAAAATACAAATATTTCAAGATGGAATCGGTGAAGACAGCCACCCCACTAATTCCTCCAGGCGCACAAATGTGCACCATCGACCTAAAGGACGCCTACTATCATGTCCCCATACACAAAAATCATCAGAAATTCCTAAGATTCGCGGTAGAATCACCACAAGGGAAGGTCTGCCACTTTCAATTCAGAGCCTTGCCTTTCGGAATTTCATCAGCCCCAAGAATCTTCACAAAGGTCATGGCAGAAGTGACGGCATTCTTGAGAAAAGAAGGTATCTCCATTATTCCATATCTGGACGACCTCCTCATAGTGGCAGACTCGACCCTGATTCTTCTCAACCACAGAGATCGGACAATCCGAACCCTGGAAAATCTGGGCTGGATTATAAATCTCCAAAAGTCTCATCTAGACCCCCAGAGGGAGACAAGGTTCTTAGGGGTGATGTTAGATTCCAGGCGCCAAGCTTCTTTTCTCCCACAGGACAAGGGAGAATCCCTTACCTCTTTCATAGACAAATTCCAAAGGAAAAAATCATGCAGTGTCCGCTCAGCCATGAGACTGCTAGGTCACTTAACAGCTTGTCTAAACTGTGTATCATGGAGCCAGTTCCATGTAAGAACACTACAGGCGTGGACATTAAAAATCTGGGACAAGAACTTGGAACATCTAGACTTCAAGAAGGTCATTCCTCTGGAAGTCAAAAATTCTCTAAACTGGTGGAAACACCAGCAACATCTAGAAAAGGGAATACCATGGAACCCGACTCCAGTCCTGGTCATCCAAACGGACGCCAGTTCCACAGGATGGGGAGCCGTTCTACCAGACCGTTACCTTCAGGGGTCATGGTCCCCTTGGATGAGAAGACAATCTTCAAATCTAAGGGAATTATCGGCAGTATGGGAAACACTAAAAAGGCTACCCAAAACCCAGGTAAAAAATATCAGGATCCTGTCAGACAATGTGACTACAGTGGCCTATCTACGCCGTCAAGGGGGCACAAGATCTTCGGACCTGATGGAGGTCACCAAGAAGATTTTTTCCTGGGCAGAGAATCACCTAAATTCCTTAACAGCGGTGTTCCTAAAAGGGTCAGAGAATCAGTCGGCGGACTTCTTGAGCAGAGAAAAGATGGACCCACACGAGTGGTCCCTGAACAGGGAAGTCTTCCTCTCTCTAACCCAGAAGTGGGGCTCTCCGTCAATAGATCTGTTCGCTTCAAAAAAGAATACTCAAATAGAGGTATTTTTTTCCATCTCACCCAAGGACAACCCTCTAGGACTGGATGCCTTAAGCCAGTCATGGGGGACAAATCTAGCATATGCTTTCCCTCCATTTCCCCTAATCTCCAGAATCTTACAAAAAATTCAATCGAGTCAGACGACAGTGATTCTAGTAGCACCATTCTGGCCGAAAAAACCATGGTTTCCACTTCTCTTAAAATTAGCAATCTCAGGACCCATCTTCCTTCCCTGCAGAAGGGATCTGCTACACCAGGGCCCTCTTCTTTACCCGGACCTGAAGTTTCTGAACCTAGCGGCCTGGCTCCTGAAAGGGAACTGCTTCTAGCTAAGGGAATCTCTCACCAGGTCATACAGACTCTAATAGCAAGCAGAAAACCAATCACCAACAAAATATACTACAAAATCTGGAAGAAGTATATATCTTGGTGCAAGGACCTTCCCCCGGTTCCAGGCAAACCAAATATCGTCAGAATTCTTGATTTTTTAAAAAGGGTTAAGACCTAACACCCTTAAGGTCCAAATATCGTCCCTAAGCGCCTGTTTTGACTTCCCCTTAGCAGAGCACAAGTGGGTGAAGATGTTCATGAAAGCAGTCTTAAGACTGCGACCTACAATCAGATCCGATATACCTAGGTGGAACTTATCACTAGTCCTAAACTCCCTTATGAAGCCTCCGTTCGAACCACTCTCGGAATGCAGCCTGAAAAACCTATCTCTCAAAACTTCCTTCCTTGTGGCCATAACATCCGCCAGGAGAATTGGAGAACTTCAGGCCCTATCCTCCAAAGAACCCTTCCTGATCATCTCGGAAGACAAAATAGTTCTGAAATTAGATACGTCTTTTCTTCCAAAGGTAGTCTCAGACTTCCATAGAAGTCAGGAAATCGTTTTACCATCCTTCTGTAACAACCCAAGGAATGAGAAGGAAGCACTCTGGCATACTCTTGATGTCAGAAGAGCTGTCATAATTTATCTAGATAGAACCAAATCTTTCAGAAAGTGCAGAAACCTATTTATTCAGTTTGGAGGAAAAAATAAAGGAGAGAAATCATCAAGTTCCACCATTGCTAGGTGGATAAAACAGACTATCTCTAAATCCTACCAGCTGCAAGATGTGAGTCTTTCAGAAAGCATAACAGCCCATTCTACTAGAGCTATGGCTACTTCCTGGGCAGAGAAACGGGGAGCATCCATCTCCCAGATCTGCAAGGCAGCTACGTGGTCAAGTACATCGACATTCCCAAAACACTACCGCCTGGATCTACCCTCTAGCCATGACTTGAGCTTTGGACGGAAAGTTCTCCAGGCCGTGGTCCCTCCCTAGTCTATTTATCTGGTAAGTCTCCAGGTGCCGTCATGGGGGACGCTATGGAAAAAGTGAATTAGTCTCACCGGTAATTCTGTTTCCATGAGTCCACCATGACGGCTATATATACCCTGCCCTGTGTTATTAATGATGTCTGGCTAATATCTTCTAGCTCTCTACCGGAACCTCCGGTGGTTATTTGGATGACACTGGGGAACAGCGGCAGAGGAGGGGCCTTATAAACTTCGCAACATCCTGTCCCTACCAAAGGTCAAGGTGCAACCTCCAGGTGCCGTCATGGTGGGCTCATGGAAACAGAATTACCGGTGAGACTAATTCACTTTTTCCACATAATAGTATACAATGCTCTATAATTTTAAAGGACACCTGTCAGCAGGTCTCTGTCACTAGTCCTGTCACTTCTACCTGTTGGAGCAGCTCACAAGGATCCCATCCCAACCTTTATCTAGTTATTTCATACATTAATCATTGTAAAATCATCTATTCTTTATTATGTAAATGAGGCTGGTCACATGGTCAGAGGCAGTGATGTCACCCCTGTTACCCCTCCCCTCTCCTCCCCCTGCTCATATCTGTGTGTAATATATAGTAAAGCATTGCTAGTGTGTGTGCTGCATCTACTGACATGCTGCATCCCCTTAATACACAGAGACACAAACATCAGCTACACAAGTACCTGACCTAAGCACAATGAAATATAACCGGTTAACTGTACTTTACTGTAAAATATAAAATCCAGCAATTAAAGTGACCCTAGCAGCGCCACTTCTCACAGCAAACTCTTTAGTTATAGTTAATTACATAAAAGCACCAATAATACAGGCCAGAAACAAAAAAAATAAGGTAAATAATGCTATTGAATATCACTAAGGGAACAATTACAGAATTTATGAGAAACAAACAAGCTTAACTTTGGGTTTTCTGAGTAGTATTACTTATGAGTACATATTGCAATTTTCCCCTGAACTGGTTTTACAACATAATTGCAGAAAAGTTTTCATTTCTAATAAGCCACAAGAAAACAATGTAACTTAATAGAGAATAGCCTAACCCATAGTACAATAATCAATTTATAAACTAGAGTGAGAACAAGTGAACCCACAGGCACAATTTATTACCTTCTGTATAGATTTTTGAAGTTATGCTTTGTACAAATAGACAGTTTTCATTAAGGCTCACATCTGGGTAAAAAGTAAAATGAAGAGCCAAACAAAATCCAACACTTTTCAGCTATCTTTTCAATGTCATATTGGTAATATTGTTATTTTTATACTGGCATATGTTTTATGAATTTAGCACAATTCATGCATTATTAGTTTGGAAGAATAATTGCAAGCATGGCGTATGGTAATAAGCAGATTATTAGCATTTTTAGATTCAATGGGGACTACATGTTAAGATTTGTTGTTTGAAGGCTGGTCTAAGTTATTGGCTAGCTCAGTGCCAGTCATAACCAAATTATTAAGTGGTTCTGGCCTTTAATTCAAATCCAAACCAGATTTGAGGCCATGTCCTGTCTTCTTCCCTGCCCTGATCCACACAGGCTGGTAACAGTTTTTATGGCAAATGGAGAGGGTCTAGCTGATTACTAATGAGATTTAAATGATGTTCATATCCGGATGACACAATTTACAACATTTGATAACAATATATCTGCGGTACCTCGCAGAACACAGCAAAGCTTGCCTCTATACGGAATACTTATGTGCTCCAAGTTAATCTGAAGGAGCAGCGTCATCAGCTCAAGTTAACATGATGGACTAGTCTAACTCATGTGCAGCACAAACTTGGAGACGCTAAAGCATTGCAGGCTTGGGACACTGAGCCAGCTCTGACGTGAATATCAAACATCTGACCATGAATAAATATTAGACTGGGTAGAAATCATTAGATACTAGTATTTGATACCAATCATTGTGCATTTTTTTTATACGTGAACGTGAACAGAAAGTTGCATCATCTATGTCAAAGTGACTTTATTATGTCTTATGTTCATTCACAAAAAAGCATTTGCTCCACAACTGCACCAAAACAACAGCAAACAAACAAAAGAAAAAATGATACATCATTCCCAATCATTTAATAAAATGCAAAATGTTTCAGTTTTAGTAAAACCACAACGTCTATAGTGTAATACATGCCTGATCTAATTTTTTTTTTTTTTATCTTAAGTTACATTTTGAGAAAAAAAAAAAGAAAGCAAGACATTATCTCATTTTTGCTAGTTTTGAGGGAAGCTGTGATGCTAAGATTTCATAAAAAGGGCCATGAAACTATCTGCATGACTGTTACTGATATACAGCTTATACTTGCCGGCCTTGTCCATCCAGATTCAGTTTACAGCTGTTGCTGTCTTTACACCTACCACTACTACTCCAGTTACACATTATTCTCAATCTTTTGGTAGTATTTCACACATTTGTCAGTGTAGCTCTGAAGTTACCTGGTCACAAATAGTGTAGCACAGCTGGAAAGAGCCTTTGACAATTCCAATGATACCTGTACCATGCTCCTGGTTTCTTCCTAGCCTGAGATCCAGCCTAGGATATCAAGGATATTAGCCCTCCTTGTAAAATGCTCTCCAGCTTCTCTTGTAGTAAGTGGGCACTTCCTGGTTGTGACATCAGCTTAGGTCACTGAGGACAGTGCAACTTGCCCTCACTTCCTATAATGTTGAACTCTCCTCTCATGCACTATTACTAACACTCCAGCCAATCAGGACACAGAATCTCAGACTGAAACCTCTACTAAGCATTACTGCTGTACAATAGGTGTGACCCGAGCCTGATAAATTCAATGTAAGTTTTACATCCTCACAAACATACTAACATGCATAATAGCTACAGTAACCCATACACACATATTATTCTGAATGAACACACACACACACACACACACATATATATATATATATATATATATATATATATATATATATATATTTGACATCTATTACAGTTATTTGAAAAAAAAAACTGTATACATAAAAAGAGATTTGTATATAAAAGAAACTTTGGATTTGGAATTAATTTTGCTCACCTCTACACTTAATATAATTATTTGTGCTTTTTTCTTTTTTTCTTTGCAGCTGGCAGGTATATATAGAAAACTACATTTCTGTTTTAAAGAGATGGAGATTTGGATCAAAATCCAACGAAATGGGATTATGTCACATTGAACTTGAGCAGAACTGTTGCTTGTGATAAGGAATATTGAAAATAAATATTAGAGCAGAGCCACACTTTCAATTCTTCATGAAACTAAATCTTTGATCATTTCTTTGTAGATATTCATCTGCAAATTTTGAAGGTTCTATATAAGCTGGAGCCATAAGCTATATGAATAACATTTGATAGCCTATAGTGCAGGCGGTCCCCAACTTAAGGGCACATGACTTACAGACGACATCTAGATTCAGACGGACCTCTCTGCCCACAGTGACCTCTGGTGATGCTCACTGGATGTTTTTCTTTAGTCCCAGGTTGCAATTATCAGCTGTAAGGTGTCTTTTATGAAACTTTATTGATAATCCTTGTTCCTATAACAGCACAAAATTTTTAAAAATCCAACTGTTACAGGAACACAAATTTCTGGAGCTACAATTATAATATATACCATTTCCGACTTTCATACAAATTTAACTTAAATTTAACTTAAAAACAAACCTAAAGATCCTATCTTGTGCGTAACATAAATGCACTCACTTCTGGTTACAGACATTCCTTGTAGAATTCCAAAATGTTTTTAAAATATTTAACCAAAATCATTACCGATCACGGGTGTAAGCAGTGGGTGTTTTCTGCAATATGCAGCAAACACTTACCGGGTATGGAGAGGGCTCAACCCCTGAACCCTCTCCAATCACCCGCAGCCGTTGCGTGATGCACTACTACATCACGCATAGGATATTTTTTCCAGTGCGCCTCCTTTTCCCTTGCCTTTATTCTTTATTAAAGTTTCTCTAAAATAACTTTCTGTCCCTTACTCCACTGACAGCTGATAGACACTCGCCCGGTTGTCTTATCTCCTTAGAGCAATGAATCATCAAGTTTATACACTGAAAAGCAGCAGAAAATTCCAGAAAAGCTGATATACATGTATTTCACAAAATTTACTTTTATCATATGCTCTATCCATTTATGCAAAATAAAAATAGACATTATTTCAAAGTTTTAGTTATGCTATAAATTTACACTGCTGCAGCACAATGACGTTTAAGCTGCAGCAACATGAAAAAAAGAGTCATAGCAATGATTATATTATTTAGGAACACTGCATTTGGTTTGTCAAGTAATCTACAAAATTAATTATTGAACTTGAAAATTATGGAGACATCCAGCATGGATGAGTGTGCTCCACACATTACTGTCCTTCTTGTATGTGCTTGTTATTCTCTGACATCTGCTCCCCAGAGACATGTCAGGATAATTACACTGCATACATCACAAATGATCAGTAATAAACATAGTGTTATAATGGGAAACAGGTGAAACTTATTAGACAAAATGATCTGACAAAAATAGAATTAGTTTGATGCTTTGTTCAAATGAAAAGCTGAAAACTTTATATGATGCACAGCAACTTTCAAGCTCAGAATGCGTGAATTTTTGATAAATGTTACCTGTCACCCACATTTTTTTAAGGACTAGTGATTTAATGCACCAAGATTTCTTTCTGTCTGTGGGAACAAAAAAAATCTATAAACCTCACCTTGGACCTTAGGTGATTGTACAGCCATTCAGTGAAACTGGCATAGTACCTCCTGGCTTCTTTAAGCATGGGCCATAGGGGCAGTCAAAGCACAATGAAGCCAGGGTGTACAACTCCAGCTTCATTTAAACATTATAGAGGTGCCATGAGTGCTATAGATGAGCTAGATATACAGCACATTATCAGTCTCATCTCCAGGTAAGTAGTGTATAAGTATTAAATCATTTATAGCAGCCATGGACAGAGATCTTACAGGGCAATTTGGAACACTTAACCTCAGGTCCATAAGAATACGGCAGCATCCCTAACCATTTCTGGAAAAGAAACTTATAGAGGAAATTGGAGTTTTCTAATGGAATTAGTATCTCTACAGAAATGCAATACAAAATTGGCCAGATTTATAATAAACTGATGTTATTGATGTTATAATTGAGCAGAATTTAGGAATTAATATATGCCAAAAATAAAAGCATCCATATAATTTAGCCTTAGTTCTAAAATTATATTTATCATGTAACTGGAAATCTACTTTAAGCCAAAATAGGTGTTGTAAGGGCACTTGGAGTTTTTAAATGAGATATATTAGTCACAAGCTGACAACTATTGATTTCAGATAATTGTACCATTACACTGCTGTTATTAGCTTTATTTCCACACACAAAGCAGTTTAACTAAATTCCTTACTTTTAAAAGTAAAAAAATTAGGAAATTACCAACTGCTATTCATTTATAGCTATTCTGTTACATATGGATCCTCATCAAGTTATAATAAAATAATTTAGTAATTTTAGAAACCCACCTCTAGCCTCATAGGTTTATTCAACTATTTATTTCTCATTCAATCTCCAACCAGATCATTTTGTTTTCTTTTTTATGATCATCCACTTTATTATTCCATCTCTTTTTGAAATCCATGATCACTTCCAATACTCTGCCACTTATCAGGAACAGTTACTAATACTAATACCAAGAGGTAACCCTTAAATGATAGTACACACAATGTATTAAATATATTTGCAATCTTAATAATATTAAAGTTATATTAGAAGTCAGTTTTACTTAGTGACCCTAATCCATGAGCGTGTAAATATAAAATTTGTGTTGTAATCTGTTACTCTAACAGAGAGCCTATCTAAAGACACAAAAAAGAACATGAGCTGTCATGACATAGAGATTAGATGCTGAGTTTTCACTAAACAGTAGTACAACCACAGTAACCTGTGAATCAAATCCCTAGAAGAAGTAGCTGCCTTGACTTGAAACCATCTTTATACAGAAGATACAGTAAATTGAATCTCATACATAATCCTGATCACACTTACAGATATTTATAGATTATATGATGCTTGTTTTCCCATTCTTTTCATTATCCTCAGTATAAATGGTCTGTTTTTAACTTGAACTTGCAATTCATCCATATATAGGCCATATATAAAACACAGGCAGGGGGAAACACACAATGCTGAAGATCGAAACGTCATACTGGCCAGACATCAGGGGTGTAACTACAGCCATATCTGACACACTAAAGAATGGAGGATGTGCACCATTATACACATATTATGCTGCATACCTTACCAGTGCACATCTTCCAAAGTATACAGCATGTATATGCAACTCAGAAATGTCAGGAGGGAGGAAGAGGACAGGAGAACAATAGGACTAGGACTTTTTCATCTGCACTTCCTGCCATCGTCTTCCCCCATGTAGTTGCAGCTACAGATCTGTGTAAGTTTATGAATGCATGAATAGTGTATAAATATATCAATGCATAAACGTGTATAAATGTGAGAGCGTACAAATATTTATATTTTCTGAGGGGGTACTGCTATGGGGCCCTGGCTCTCCAAGTTACACCCATGTCAGACATAATAATATTTAGGCTGCCTCGTTTCACACCATTTATTACAATGTAAAATTTGCACTTTATAATAAATGATGTGGAAAATCCCAATATTGTAGTACGACAGTATCTGTTAGGATCAATCAGATAACCTAGGGTTAAAATTCCCTAGAGGTATGAAAAATAGTAAAAAAGTAAAATAAAAAAGTAAAAAAAAAAATGCAAATAAAAACACAAATTTAAATCACCCCCCTTCCCAAGAACTGTTATAAATATAAATAAAAAGTAAAAATCATAAACATGTTAGGTATTTCAATGTCCCAAAATGTAAAATCTATCAAAATATAATAGCAGTTCACCGTAATGGAAAATGACACTTTTTTGAAAAATATCAAAAATTCAATAAAAAGTGATTGTAAGGTCATACAGTCCAAAAATGGTAGAATTGAAAACGTCATCAAAAGTCGCAAAAAATGACACCACACACAGCTCCGTACCATAAGTTAAAAAAGTTATTGTCGTCAGAACATGGCAAAATTAAGAATTTTTTTGTACATGTGTACATGAGGTTTCTACACACAGGGCCAAGGAGGATATAGCAAATTAATATCTGTATAGAAATACAAATGCTATTTTCTCCAAGATAGAAGAACATGAAGTGAGGTAATTTTAGGTCCTGTAGAAAAATACAGTGTGCACTTATCCACACTCAGGTCTGCAGCTTAATGTGAAAGTTACTCAGTTACTCACATTTTCTTCTGATAATAAATAGTAATTCCTTTATTTATATAACACTCACAGATTACACTGCACAGAGCTTGCCAAATCAGTCTTCTAATACTTTAATTGTAAGGCTTTAAATATAAGTTTATACTATAAATTGAAACAACAAAGTATTGCATCAAGTAGGAGAAATATTTTGTTTTGCTGATAAATTGTAGAAATAGGTAAGTGGAACATAAAGATTCTAATATATATACAACTTTAACGCAATACATGTAAACTCTGAACTTTCAGAAAAATTTTTTTGCCCTCCTTAGAGTTTGCATAATATAATCAAAACACCTCATGACCATTATAATGTTTTGCTAGGGTAATATGCATTTATTACCATTTTATGTATAATTCCCAACTTATTTGCATATGAGCTATGTTATAGCCTAGTAAATGTTCACTTTATTGACTTTACAATCTGTTCCTCCACAGCAAAGTTTTAATAGTGAAAGAAGATATTACAACTGGAAAAACATGCAAAATAATTTTCCTAAATAACAAAAGCTATTTAACAATGAAGTAATGGAAATGAATAATTTCATATAACATTACTATTAGTGAACAATTTCAACTTGACATAACTAAAATAATCTCAAGGTAAACTTTTTATGTTCCCATTTGCAAACATTAAGTCTGGAGTGATCTGAAAAAAACATAGAAGGAACAGCACACGTCCATTATACTTTATCTACCATTGTAAAGCATAGCTGGTGTTTGCTTTATAAAATTGCATCAGAAAACCCTGAATATAGGAATGGAGACTAACAAGTGAATTTCCTGCCACCAAAGTAATGCCGATTACCTTGAAACAGGAAAAGCGCCAAGAGTACAGAAAAATAGTCAAAAGTAAAAGGCATTAAAAAAATGACTAAACTAAATGTAATTTATTAAGCAAACCATGAAAAACACTGCAGGGTCTCTCTCTGGCATTGTCTTCCTGTACCTTTAACTGTATATACATTGATAGGCTTTATGCAAATACTGATAAATATTCTTAGCTATAGCTGAATTCGGCTAAGAAGTCAAAAAGTAGTCCCTTTTTTACCTTTTGTCATTCAAATATCTTTTAATAAAATAAAATTATTAAACAATGATTAACAGCACTATACAGGGGAGAATTATTAAGATGGACTTATTAAACAATTCCCCTCTCCCCCACCAGCTTCTATGTTTACTTTCAGGGGACATAAATTTGTATATGGTCATGTGGTGTATCACAAAGAGTAATCAGAGCTGTGTGTTATAACTGCTTGTACACCTGTGTGACATCACATAACCACTTGAAGTTAACATGGGGGGGATTTATCATTGGGTTTTTGTCTATGTTTGGCATTATTTTGGCTCAGTTGTGGTACAATTTCTTATTTTAAGACTATGCATTGCGCCAAATGTACATAGGATAGTGCAAAGTCACTTTGACCCTGTTTGCTCCAAATTCATTATTTGCATAGACTAGTCTTTCTTCTGCCAATTATTGTTTGTTATGTCATAATTAAATGTTAGTACAATAAGATAATTAGAATAGCAGGAAAGATCTAGTATTAACCTCATAACCTGAAGATTTCAAGGAGCATGTGAGTCAACATCACATCAGGTCTGCCACATCGGACCCATTGACCCATTGGGCCCATTGGACCTTCGTGAGGCTTTGACCGGATGTGTTCCTTCACCACCAGAGTTGGGCATTCTTTTAACTTCATATGGACAATGTATGGACGGTTTGCCTTTAATATTGAACATATGCGGCTGTTACTACTCTTGGACAATCTGCTCAATGTTTTTGTTTCTGCTGTTGCTGACCCTGTGTAACTTGTTAACCTTTTTTTTTGTTCCCCTCTTCTGACTAAAACTAGAGCTCAGCTAGTTTTCTATAGCCCTTGTGGTATAATTTCTGAGGCTTGCTTAGGCGGTGAATAGTGAGTGAGATGACCACACCAGGGACAAAAAAAAAGGGGTCAAATGTCACTCCTGTATCTTCACCATGTTTTACTGTGGGGAGGTTTCTACACCCCTAACTCTCCGATGTCACATATTGTAGATCCACTAAGCAATATAGCTTTCTCACAATAGGGATATGGTTGGTTGCTTTTCTATTCAAATTGTGACTGCAGAGTCCCTCCATCTGCCGGAAGTGACCAGGATGATGGAAGTCCTAAATTATTCTGGCTAAAACTCACTGCTGAGATAAAACAAATTTTAACAAAACCACAACGTCTGAGCACAATCAAGCAAGCACTCTTCTGTGTGACTCTTCCAATATATAACTAAGGATAAATGTTTGCTTTCTGTTTTTAAGAATATCAGATTTTTCCAAGTGCAGTTTTTTCTACACTCGTGATGGTATATTTGCAGTACTATTTGTTACTGCATATAATTGGTGAAATGTATTATTTTAGATATTCTAGATATTTGAAATATTTACAGCATAAATAAAATCAGGTAATTGCATTCAAAAGCTCCCGCTAAGATTAACAAGGAATGCTCATTCATGACACATTCATTAATTTTTGGACTCTCAGAAACAACAGGATTCAAGCCTGATTAGTTTCTATGCAATTTGATAAAGAAGAAATGAGGATGAGTTTGTCAGAATCCTCTGGGTCTGGCTGTTGAGTTCAGAGCTTGTGGGGGAGCTGTTTGTCAGCTGCTTTTCTAATCAGTTCTCTACCACTGTAGTCTGATTGTTTTTACCTGTATTTTTGTTGCTGGTGTTTCTGCATTACCTGCTGGTGTTTGTTAGTCTCAACTGTGGTAATTTGTATTATCCTATCAGGAGTAGTCAGGCTCCATTTACGGATGGTTTTGTCATTCAGTATTTGCTATGTATTGTTGTATCTGCAGCTTATTCCTGGCTTTGTTCTGCAGAAACATCTATACTTACTAAGTAGCTTGTATTTTTGAATGTAGTGAGAGATTCTGTGCTGTTTGCCTTTTTCTCTTGTATTCACTCACCACTTTTCTGTCTGTTCCCCTTTGTCTGTTTTTATTTCCAAGTGAGTATATTTGGACCTACTCTGGTTGTTACCCACTATTCCTGTCTGCTCTATTGCCCTTCTTCCTGCATTCAGTCTTGATTGTGTGTTTGTGTGCATAATCTCCACTACCTAGTCCTTTTCCCAATTATGTGGAAAGGTCTTCGTGTTCAGAGAAAGAGAAGTTGTCGGGTCTGAAGCTAATCCGAGTAAGATGACCATAAACCACAGGCACAGACTAGTTTAGACTTATACTAAGGGACAAGAATGCTAGTTTGAGTGCACAAACTCCAGCTACAATACTAGAATATAAATGAATTTTCACAGTCCTTCTACTACTAACAACACACACAAAGGCATAGTTACAAAGATCTCCTTGGCTGCAACATCCCTTTTGGTAGACTCCCTTTAAATGTGTGAGATTATGAGGATGCTAATACAGTTTAAAATTACAGTTCCAGAACAAGAGAAACCACAACAAGCGACCTCATTTTAGAAACTATGGACCTCCTTGAATTTATCATGGAGTATAGTTTAGCATTTTGATCACACAGGTATTGGGATGACAGTCTTTCAGGGGACTCCTATGCAACATCTGTGTATTCATGCACTCTCTAGTGACTGCACGTGGATCGCATGCAGGTCTCCTGAACGTGGTTGCAAGGGAGTTAGACAGTCTACCCCTTATTTAGAGTGTAAAGTGGAAGCGTACCCCTCGCACACCTCTGTGGCCACCCAAGTCAGAGGGTTGCCAGTACTTGGTAATTTCTTTTAGCCACCGTAGCATTGACCTGTGAGCCTTCAGATGACTACATTATCTGGAAGTAATGTATCAGGATGGGGGATAAAGGGTGTATATTTGTAGTTTACACTCTGTGTGCCTGCCCTTGTCCGGGTGGGAGCTAATCAGTGGGGAACAATTACAATGTATAGCTCTTCAAAGAATTAATTCTGAAGGAGATCAGTGTTGAACAGAGGAGCAAATTAACTCAAGCAAACTCTTACATCTATGCAAATGCTATTAATGTACAAAGAGTCAATGCTTGACTCCTTATCCATTAAGTTAAAAAGTCACAATTACCCCTCCAACATAGTCAGGAATGGTAGACCCTTAGCAATCCTTCATGCACTTGTAGTCCCCATGCGGAAACTCAACTGCCAGCAACAATCTACCTCCATGCCAGGATGAGCAAACTGTGCAGAAGAGGCAAAAGAGGCACAAACTTTGAAGGGCGAAGTGATTGGAGGTTTTGTGATTACATGCACATTTTAAGCTTGTTTGTGAGTATAAGGAATGAAGAAACTTTTATCCCTTTACCTGTGTGATCTACATGATTTGCTTGTCCTTGTTGTGTAGGATCCACTGCAAGCCACAGGCATGGAGATGTATTGTTGCCAGCAGTGAAGTTTCCGCACGGGACTACAAGTTCCTAAGAGTTTTCCGTTCCTGACCTGAGAGTGACCCTTCAACTGAATGGACTGCTCTTTGGATAAGAAGTTGTCACTCATTACATAATGTATAGCTCTGTCTTCACTTAGGGTTTAATATGGTATTAAAGGATACCCCAATGCGTTAGTCCAGCCTGACACCTCGCCCTCTGGACCCATGTATTAAACAGTACATTTTTTTCTTATCTTTGGCAAAGTGCAAGCAGGTGGCTAAATTATATACCAATGGTCCGGTATGTACTGTCCTTTTAAATGATCGCTGATGTTACGCAGGGCTTTGACACAGTGATTTTTCATGAGCACAATATGTTATTTTAATCCATATCAATTAAACTAATAGGGACCCATTTACTAAGGGTTGCGCTGCTCTTTATATCTGTGCGCCTTTTTTCGGGGATTACACGGCTTGCACAGGTATTTAACAAAAGTCTTCTGTGGGATTTTGGTGCATGCAATCCTTTTTTGGTGCAGCTGCGCTGGCTTCCATGCAACACAATTTAGGGGGTGTGCCGTCAGATGATCCAACTGCTTGGTACTGAGCACAGGATTTAACTTTCAAATTGTGTTGCAAGCCCAAGCACTTCCATGCACCACTAAAGAAATTATGAACTCTGTCGGAAATGAGCGGCGATGCAACACATGCAGTATATCGGGCACACAATCTTCAACCTGGTAAGTAAATTTCCCCAGAATTATGTTTTTAAGTCTTACTATTTTGCTGTTTTAGTGGTTTGTATATATTGAGATACAGTTGTCCTGCTGATGTGGCTAACTTGTGTAGTTCAGAGAACTGGTGACCTCAATTTGATGGCTTTGTGTTATGTTATTGAACACTCTAGTCTAACCAAGCAGTAGTTTAGTGTGTTCACATGAGGAGTGACACTGTTTCTGGGCATTATGTGACGGGTAATTTAATTTTTTGTTGGTCTCATCTCTAGTCTCATGTCTAGTTTCGTCTCATCCGCTTTTGACTGCTGGATGGAGATTTTGTTGGTGTGACATAACGATTCCTCTTCTTTGAAAACACAACATCACAGTGAGCTACTGTTTTATTGCTTAAATTAAAGATTATTTGCACTGTATTAGCCAGTGGTATAAGATGAAAGTTTGGAGTCCTCAGTTGTCTTTCTTGGCTAACTAAAAAACTTGATGAGCTGCATTATTGCTTGCAAGATAGAACTCAAAAATATTTTGGAGTAAAACACAGATTAGGAATGAAAGATAGCAAATGACCAGAACCATAGTAATTGGAGAAGGAAGTACTCTGCAGTTTTAATATATATTACAAAGTTTCTTGTAGTTACTGTGCTACTCATTTATGCAGTTTTTTGAAAAGTTCATGACCTTTTAGTTTGGAAAGCAGCCATCTCCAAAGGTGATCTAACTATACAAATGTTTTTGGCAAAACTACACAATAACTATAGATTCTAGAACCAATAAACTTTTTGTCTGCTTTTACACATAAAGGAAATAAAATAATAATGAGTATGGCAGCAATGTGGCAATCTGAGAAATACAATGCACTTCACAGAAAATTTAAAGAACTATACAATGGATGAGTAAGATCTAAAAGTACATTGTCAAAAGTTTATGATAGGTCAAGTAGTTTTTAAAGAAAATAAATATGTAAACTTATAAAAACTAAAACTTCTATAATTGTACTGTATGTTTTTGTTCTTACCGCTGAATGAAAGTTGTCAAAAAAATCTTTTTAACCCCTTAAGGACGGAGGGTTTTCCGGCTCATTTCTCGCTCTCCAACTTCAAAAATCCATAACTTTTCAATTTTTCCGTGTACAGACCTGTGTGAGGGCTTATTTTGTGCGTAACAAATTTTACTTTCCCGTAATGTTATTTATTTTAACATGCCGTGTACTGCGAAGCTGAAAAAAAATTCCAAATGTGGAAAAATTGAAAAAAAACCGCACGTGCGTCACGTTCTTGTGGGCTCAGTTTTTACGACTTTCACTCTTCGCTCCAAATAATATGCCTACTTTATTCTTTGGTTCGGTGCGATCGCGGTGATACCAAATTTATATAGGTTTTATTGTGTTTTAATACATTTTCAAAAATTAAACGAATGTGTACAAAAAAGAAAAAAAATTTTTTGCCATCTTCTGACGCTAATAACTTTTTCATACTTTGGCGCACGGAGATGTGTGAGGGGTCTTTTTTTGCGAAATGAGGCGACGTTTTCATTGCTACCATTTTGAGGTCTGTGCGACATTTTGATCATTTTTTATTTCATTTTTTATGTTATGTAAAAAGGTGTAAAAGTCGCATTTCGGACATTTGGGCGCCATTTCCCGCCTCGGAGGTCACCGCCGCCTGTAACCGTTTTTATATTTTGATAGATCGGGCATTTTGGGACGCGGTGATACCTAATATGTTTGTGATTTTTACTGTTTATTATGTTTTATATCTGTTCTAGGGAAAGGGGGGTGATTTGAACTTTTAATATTTTATTAATTTTTTTTATTTTTTAAACTTTTTTTTTAATTTTTTTTTTCACTATCTTTTAGACCATCTAGGGTACATTAACCCTAGATGGTCAGATCGCTGCTACCATATACTGCAATACTTCTGTATTGCAATATATGGCATTTTTGCAGCACATTCATTACAATGAGCCACTGGCTCATTGTAACGAATCTGCAGCTGCCAGATAGCCTCGTGTCAAAAGAAGACACGAGGCTACCATGGCAACCGATCGCCGCCCCCCGATGACGTTCGGGGGCGTGGCGATCGGAAAAAAGATGGCGGCGCCCACGCGCCGCCGTCTTTTAAACGCCGCCGGCGACTTTGCAATATGCAATATGCAAAAACCCCCACCTCTGTATGAAGAGGACTCAGCCCGTGAGCCCTCTTCATACATCCCTTATACCTCTGCGCCGTAGAGCTACGGCGCAGAGCGTTAAGGGGTTAAGAGAATGTGGGAGGAAAAAAACATAACAACATAATTTAGGTCCTATCTAGACAAATATAAAACATA
Organism: Engystomops pustulosus; assembly: GCF_040894005.1. Taxonomy (NCBI): domain Eukaryota; kingdom Metazoa; phylum Chordata; class Amphibia; order Anura; family Leptodactylidae; genus Engystomops; species Engystomops pustulosus. The sequence continues at coordinate 112,878,713 of NC_092412.1, forward strand.
CCATTACTTGGACAATACCGATAGTTGTCCATAATTCATATTTGACAGATGTTTTCTAAAATTCTATACCATGTTATAGAAATATTTTAAAGATTGCTGAGATCTACATTAAATTTAAAACTGTTGTAGCTGTTCTTGCCATACATGCAAAAACTATTTGCTTCCAATGAGGATTTGGTATGCAGAAGCAGGTGCTAATTTCTGATATAATCTTTGTTCATTAATTTAACATTAATATTGTTCCTTTCCTTTTATTGTAAATGAATATATTTTAATTGTAATATTTTAAGTATTTTAGTATATTATTGATTTTGTATCTCTTATGTTATCTTTCTTGATCTGATTATGCAGCCTTTTGTTTGCTTAATTCTTAGATTCATATAAATTCACAGAGGGTTATTTATCAGTATGCAGACTCCTTGCGACAGTTATAAGACTGCCTGTGGTACTCTGGTACCCGACAGATTTGTTAAAGTGGCTTTGGCCTTTTAATAAATCTGTCTGAAGTGTTCTTCTGCACTACCTGCTGTTTTTGAGACTTTTTAAAAGGTTGCAGTGCATAAATCTGGTTTTGTACGGTCTTGCAGTAGACAGCAGATTTTTTTTTGGTGAGAACTGCCATGTACAACTTTTTGACTTTAAAATACCACAAAAAAAGAGATATGACTTTATGCAACCTTATTAATGCCAGAAATTCCCACCAAAATCATTGAAAAATAACCCCATTTTTTACTTAGGAATAGAGATGAGCGAGCACTAAAATGCTTGAGTGCTCGTTATTCAAGTCAAACTTTTTCCGATGCTAAAGTGCTTGTTTGAATAACAAACCCCATTGAAGTCAATGGGAGACTCGAGCATATTTCAAGGGGACCAAGGGGACCAATAAAATTTGTCATTTTATTGAGAAATAAGGAAGTCAGTCCTGTTTCTTCATTTTTTTTATTTAATGGAATATTCGTGGAACTTCAAAAAGGAGAATGACCCGTGTTAAACATCTGCAATGTGTTCTTCACACATATTGTTCTTCACATACTATTGTGAAGCACACCTTTCTGCACTAATGTCTTCTGATAAGTTAGCAGATGTACGGAAACATCTGAAATGTGTTCTTCACTGTGTTCTTCAGTGTGTTCTTCACTTAATGATCCTTAAATGATCCTGTGTTCACTGTGTTCACTGTGTTTCCTTAAGTCAGGGGTAGGGAACCTATGGCTCGGGAGCCAGATGTGGCTCTTTTGTTGGCTGCATCTGGCTCTCAGACATATCTTTAATAAATAGTGATGGCTGCTGTGTGTGTCTTAGACTGATCACTGGACACAGGCAGCGATGTTACTGCTGCCTACGTCCTTTGTACAACCCAGGCGCCATCGCCTGAGCCTGGGTCAAAGAGAAGAGCGTGGGAGCTATGAGGAGCTGGCTGTAGGGAGCGCTGGTAAGTGAATATTCTTATTTTTGTTTTGCTGTGACTACCTATCTACTGGGGGCATGTGCTGTGGCTACCTATCTACTTGGGGGCATGTGCTGTGGCTACCTATCTAGTGGGAGTATGTGCTGTGGCTACCCATCTACATGGGGTATGTGCTGGGGCTACCTATATACTGGGAAGCATGTGCAGTGACTACCTATCTCCTGGGAAGCATGTGCTGTGTCTACCTATATACTGGGGTGTATGTGCTGTGGCTACCTATTTACAGGGGTATGTGCTGTAGCTACCTATCTATTGGTGGTATGTGTTGGGACTACCTATCCACTGGGAGACATGTGGTGGGTGTCAGGATTTGGAGTAGTGAACCCCTGGACCACCACGGACAATGATGATGTAAGCAGACACTTGAGACCGGAATCTAAGTGGCACCCGGTCTCCACCAGAGCCCGCCGCAAAGCAAGATGGTCTTGCTGCAGCATGGTACCACCAAGTCGTTCCACAGGCGTGACTTGTCCATGGTGGCAGCCAAGGTTGAGGTACAGGATCACTAGGCAGTCTCGTGGTCAGTAACAGGCAGACGGTCAAGGCAGGCAGCAATGATGCAAGGTCAAGTACGAAGCAAGAGATCAGGGCTAGCACCGAAGGAGCAGAATCAGGAACAGGTCTGGGGTTACAATGGGAGGTCAACACTTGGGAAGGAAATACTGTGGAAAAATTCTTCATAGGCATGAAGCACTAAGATCCTGCAGGGAATTCTGGGAGCCGGCTCGCACACACTAGCCAGCCGGGATAGGAGCCAAAAAGTGGTATGGCTCTTATGGAATAACATTTTAAAATATGTGGCTTTCTTGGCTCTCTCAGCCAAAAAGGTTCCTGACCCCTGCCTTAAGTGAAAGCTTGTTCTCGAGCAGGCGAAATACTCATTCAAGCAACGAGACGTTTCGAGTGCGCTAATACTCGAACGAGCATCAAGCTCGGACGAGTATGCTTGCTCATCTTTACTTAGGAACATTATTTTAAGTCCAAAATATATCAGCATTAAAACACAGGTCTGTAGGGTATTGTCTTCCCTTATAAGTACACTAATAAAGTTGAGGGTGGCATCATCCTGCTAAATTTTGCAAAAAGACAGATATCTCATCTATACAAATAGAATAAGTACATAAAATGAGGCACTACATGGACCTCATGGACCTAACAAAACACCCCCAAAATTTTTAGAACACTATTGCAACAGTTTCTAATTTTTCTACCACTACCACTACCAAGTTCTATTACTATAATGACCAACAATGACCTCCTCCACTGCAGCTTTCTTATTTTCATCAATATAGAGGTAGATAAAACTATAATTGACTTGCCTTTATAATACTGTCCCAAAAACTGGAGTTCTCCAACATTTCTTTATAAAACCAATAAAGCACCTTGTATATATACCCTGTATGATGAAAGAAAAACAATGGTATATGGTATAGACGTATGGAGGAAGACATAAGCAAGAGACATAGAAGACGGCAGGTTGGTTTGTTCAAAATTTAGGTAGAGAATCATGGATTCATAGCAATATATATATTTCCTTTAGTTGTATGGTACACACGATTATGCAGCACTGCACAGAGCTGCCAGTCCCTGTCCCCAATGGGGCTCATAATCTAATTAACCTACCAGTATGTGTCAGAGTATGAGAGGATATATTTCAGTCTTTAAACTATCTGAGGTTCTCCAAAATCAATCATGATGTACCAGGTACACTTACTCATGGATCGAGACACTGTGACCAGGGTAAAATTGTTGGGAATGAAGTGGAATAAAATTTTAATTTAGCGTATGTGATCCTTTTTGTAACAAGGAGCAGACCAAAATCATCAGTCAAAATGTACTGAGTGCAATTAAGGTTTGTTCATATGTGCTTTCTGAAGGTGGATGTTGAATATATTGAACATCCAGCAATGAATATTATTTTTAATTATAGAGGCAGACAAATAAAATGATGCAGGCAATGGTTTTTAAACCGACTCCAGCAAAGGGCAATAGACACCTGCAATCAACACCCACATGAGCACTCTATCATGACATCTGAAGGGGCAACAATCAGTTGCGATGAATGTCAGGAGCCCCTAAACTGGGTCATTAATCCATCACTGGTACAGCCTGCTGGAGCAGTGAAACACTACACTCACCGGCCACTTTATTAGGTACACCATGCTAGTAACGGGTTGGACCCCCTTTTGCTTTCAGTACTGCCTCAATTCTTCGTGGCATAGATTCAACAAGTTGCTGGAAGCATTCCTCAGAGATTTTGGTCCATATTGACATGATGACATCACACAGTTGCCGCAGATTTGTCGCAGCAGAAATCGAGGCTCATCAGCCCAGGCAACGTTTTTCCAATCTTCTACTGTCCAATTTCGATGAGCTTGTGCAAATTGTAGCCTCAGTTTCCTGTTCTTAGCTGAAAGTAGTGGCACCCGGTGTAGTCTGCTGCTGCTGTAGCCCATCTGCCTCAAAGTTCAACGTACTGCGCGTTCAGAGATGCTCTTCTGCCTACCTTGGTTGTAACGGGTGGCGATTTGAGTCACTGTTGCCTTTCTTTCAGCTCGAACCAGTCTGCCCATTCTCCTCTGACCTGGCATCAACAAGGCATTTCCGCCCACAGAACTGCCGCTCACTGGATGTTTTTTCTTTTTCGGACAATTCGCTGTAAACCCTAGAGATGGTTGTGCGTGAAAATCCCAGTAGATCAGCAGTTTCTGAAATACTCAGACCAGCCCTTCTGGCACCAACAACCATGCCACGTTCAAAGGCACTCAAATCACCTTTCTTCCCCATACTGATGCTCGGTTTGAACTACAGGAGATTGTCTTGACCATGTCTACATGCCTAAATGCACTGAGTTGCTGCCATGTGATTGGCTGATTAGAAATTAAGTGTTAACGAGCAGTTGGACAGGTATACCTAATAAAGTGGCCAGTGAGTGTATATTATCAACATAGTGTAAAACAATTGTTTTATGATGCATGAGTGTATGAGGAATTAGTTATCTTAAGCTTCAAGTACTCTATGGGGCCTGATAATTATCAAGGAATTCAAGTAATGGAAAACAAAACGTTATATTAACCCCTTAAGGAAACAGGCTTGTTTTCTGTGTAACAGATGTACAGCTTGTACTTCCTAGTGATGGTATTTAATATTCCATCAATATTCCATACTCTGTTTTTACGGCTTAGATGACACCTCCCCTCTATTGTTTGGTTCGGTACAATCACGGAGATACAAAATTTCATACAGGTTTAAATAAATGTGTAAGTAAATGTACATCTTTGGTACAATTTTTTTTTTTAAATATTAACATGTTTATGATTTTTATGTGTTTTTATTTTTATATCAATTTTAGGGAAAAAGGGAATTTTTTTTAACCTTTTAATTTTTTTTACTTCTTTTCAAAACCCAAAGGGTACTTTAACCCTTGGCTGTCTATTAGATCCAACCATATACTGCTATATTTGTATGAATGTACTATGACTGGTAAGCAGTGGCATGCATGCCCCACAATAATGGCAGTGGTGGCGTTGCCAGTAGCATTTATATAGATAACATCTGCAATTGGTCCTGGCAGGTGTTACTGTTTTGGCTTCAGATCAGGTACCCAGATAGGAATGTGTTCATGTCTAGTAGTTTTATTTATTTTTTATTTATTATTATTAATTTATTTATTTAACATGTTTACATTTTATAGAGATAAAAGGGTGTAAATTGCTCACAAACCTTTATCCATAATATAGGTTAAACATACGAGTTAGCTCCTGCATTTGAAGACAAGGATATATCTAAACTGAAAAACTTTGATAAAACTTGTGAAGAAACAATTTAAACATTTCATATTATTGTCACTGCAGGATACCTGTAGCTGATAATTATTTTATTCATTTCAGTTGAAAGAGCACCACTATGCACATTAAAGATACTGAAGGGAACCTGTCATCAGATTTTCACTAATAAATAGAGATGAGCGAGTATACTCGTCCAAGCTTGATGCTTGTTCGAGTATTAGTGTACTCGAAATGGCTCATTGCTCGGACGAGTATCTCACCGGCTTGAGATCGGGCATTTACTTAACGAAACACAGTGAAGAACAGGGAAGAATACAATGAACACAGTGAACACAGGATCATTTAAGTGAAGAACACATTGAAAGAACACAGTGCAATGAACTCAGTGAACACAGGATCATTTAAGTGAAGAACACATTGAAAGAACACATTGCAAATGTTCCCGTACATCTGCTAACTTATCCGAAGACACGCGTGCCGAACGGTGTTCACAATAGTATGTGAAAAACAATAAGTGTGAAGAACACATTTCAGATGTTCAAAGCAATGAACACTTAGGCCCCTTCTACACTCGCGAGTGTGATGAACTTGTATGAACTGCCCGGATCGCAGGCCCGAACGCTGCAAACCAGAACGAAAATCAGCATGTCACTTCAGTTCTGGTTTGCAGAGTTCGAGCCGTGCAATCCGGGCAGTGTGCGTTGCGAGTGTGATGCGAGTTCATTGCATCACACTTGCGAGTTTTGAAGAGGCCTTAGGGATGACCCCCTAAGGCCTCTTCTTATCTCATCTTATCTTATCTCTGTTTGTTTTGGCTAGTTTTTGCCTGTTGTTTTCCATCAGTTTCTTTGGTAATTTATCAATCTCACTCTTCCTTGTGTTAAATTGGTTTTTTTTCAGAGCTCTTTTTGAGACATTCTAAATTTGGATCTATACATTAAAAAGCCCCTAGTCCAAGAAGAAAAAGTATCAGCTCACCTGTCTCTCATAGAATCACAACCCGGCACACTTAACTCAACCCAGACTTCACAGGGCACAAGTTGAATGCCTTACTAAGATCAGAAAGGCTTATTACCGAAATGCGTCAATCAGTATACTGCTTTATACACTGTCTGGATATGTGGTCATGGTTATTCCCTGGGCTTTCAGAATTTTACTGAAATATATATGCCAGAAAAAATATGAATGAAAAAGTATGCAGTAGCATTAATGAATATGGCTGCATATTTCTAGTGTTATGTTCTATATTATGATACTGAAAAAAAACTTACAAGATACACAATGTTCATTCAGCAGTTTGTGAATGTAGTTATTGCTATTTTTCTCAGTAGATTTTAGAAGTCATCATCAGTTTAGTTACTATCCTATTGTTCTTTCCTCTTATCTAATTATAATCCATTAAGTACTTCAAGGACATTAAGTGTGACATTATACGCTGTTGAACAACAGAACAATAATAACATTAAAATTTTTCAAGTAATACATAAGACAGGAAAGACATTAAAAACCTCATCTCAAACTCAGACACATGGGCTTGCCTTGAAATTTTAAAGTTTTATAATCCCACTTCCTAGCCCAGTAACATGTTAAATCTTATGTATTTTAATTTCCTGCTTACAACATTCCCAAGTACGATCTAGAATTTTTTTTTTTTATTCACAAGGAATATGTTTAGTTGTTAATTATTTGTCGTTCCAAAAAAAAAACCATGGCAAATATTATAATACCGATATCTATCTTTTAGAAATATAATAATACATTCAAAACTGTTCCGAGATGAGGAAAAGAAAAAACTTGAAAAGTAGTAATTTGGAGCAATAGACAACTGAGCAATAAATATCCGTCTTTTAGATATCACATATATCATATTACTGCATATTTGTCACATTAAATAATTTCTAATCTTTCGACAAATGTACAATATATGTATTTTTTAAATTTGGTTAGGTTTTTAATGCGATAGTAAATTTAAAAAAAATTGAGTACAGATTTGCTTTATGTATGCAGCTATACAAACATGAGCTATTATTTATGAGCTATAGCAGAAACATTTTAGCTTTTCTGAAGATCCCAAAAATTCATACAGATAGCAAGTGAATGCAGCATACTATATTCCATGGCCTTAACCCCTTAATGATCAGGCTTTTTTTCATTTTTTCACTTCCCACCTTCAAAAATCTAGCTATTTTTTGATTTTTCCATGTAAAGAGCTGTCCGGGGATTTGTTGTGTGCATAACAAATTGCAATTAATAGAGACAGTACCGTATTTTTCCGCCTATAAGGCGCACTGGAGTATAAGGCGCACCTCTAATAAATGCCTGCTAAGACATCTAGGTTCATATATAAGGTGCACTGGAGTATAAGGCGCAGGATCAAATGCAGTACCTAAAAATGACAGGCAGACCTGTGCACAGTTCAAGCCAGCTACACTTCCCGGGAAACTTGTCTTCAGCGTGTCAGAGAGCTCTGATCTCAGAGGTATGGGCTGCTGGGGGTTAAGTGGTCTCCCTCTGCCTCTTCTCCTTCCCTCCTCAGGCAGGGTGTTATTCCTGTGGGGTTACCTGTGGCTCCTTCTCTTTCCCCTGTTACAGGGCTGTCAGGTATGGGGGATTGTTTACTGATGATGATGATGATTGCCTCGTGGTCGGCACTATGGCAGCTCCGGTCTCTCCGTGCTAGGGGAGGGCAGGATGGGCACAATGTTAGTTGTGGTGCCAGGGCACTTCAGGAGCTAGGGACCCTGTATACGGTGTGGGAAGGTGCAGGAAATTTCTGGGGATGGAGCTATTAAACACTGGTAAATGTACAGTACATCTTGTCTGTAGTACATTTCTGTATAAGTTCATATATAAGGCGCACTGGCCTATAAGGCGCACCTTTGATTTCTGCGAAAATTAAATGATTTTTGGTGCGCCTTATAGGCCGAAAAATACGGTATTTAATATTCCATGCCATGTACTGGGAAGCAGCGGCTTTCAATGTGTGCCCCAAATGACATGTCTCCTTTATTCTTTCAGTCGGTAAAATCACGGGTATACCAAACTTATCTAAGTTTTTTAATGTTTTCATATTTTCACATGTTTTCAAAAATGGAAAACTTCCAGTAAAACAAAATCTTTATTTTGACATCTTCTGGAAACTCTTTCATACTTTCGTGTACGGAGCTGTGTGTGTTTTGTGCATTTTTGTGACATTTGATGACATTTTCAATGCCATCATTTTGAGGACTGTACAGATTTTTGATCACGTTTTAATAATTCTTTTATATTTAGCAAAATGGCAAAATTTGGCTATTTGGTGCACTCTCCAAATACAGCAGCCGACGTGTGACATAGCAATATATCATGTGTTGTTAAGGGCTTTAAAAGCTGTGTTTTGGAGCACAAAATGTACTGTTAACCCCTTAACGACCTGGCCCTTTTTTGTTTTTTCATTTCCATTTTTCCCTCCCCACCTTCAAAAATGATACTATTGAATATTCCATGCAGTGTACTGGGAAGCAGGAAAAAAATTCCAAATGCAGTGAAAATGGTGAAAAAATGCATTTGCAACTTTTTCTTGGGCTTGGATTTTACAGCTTTCACTGTGCACTCAAATGACATGTCTACTTTATTCTTTGGGTTGGTACGATCACACGGATAGCAAATTTGTATAGGTTTTATAATGTTTTCATAAGTTTACAAAATTTAAAACCTCCTAAACAAAAAATGTTTTTTGATTTTGGCATCTTCTGGCACTAATAACTTTTTCATACTTCAGTGTATGCAGCTGTGGGTGGTGTCATTTGTGTGACTTTTGATTATGTTTTAAATGCTTCTATTTTAAGGAGTGTGTGACCCTTTGATCACTTTTTACAGAATTTTTATATTTTTCAAAATGGCAAAAAAGTGCCATTTTCAACTTTGGGCGATAATTTCCATTACGGGGTTAAATGCAGTGAAAAACTGTTATTTTATTTTGATAGATCAGCAATTTTCATACACGGCAACTCCTAATGTGTTTATGATTTTTATTGTTTATTTATATTTGAATTGGTTCTAGGGAAAGGGGGCAATTTAAATTTTTAGGTTTTTTATTATTTATTTTTTTTTAACTTTTTTATTTTTACGATTTTTCAGACCCCCTAGGGTACTTTAACCCTAGGGTTGTCTGAATTATCCTATAATACAGTATGGCAGTATATGGGGATTTTCCTCCTCATTGAAATGGCTAAAACAAAACAGCCTCGGGTATTCGGAAGACCCGAGGCTTTTATGGCGACCAATTGCTGCTCCCCGATGACATCACAGGGAGTGACCAAGACAGCGGTGCTCATCGTTAAGGGTTTAAAATAAATGTCTTCAGTGTGCTTTATCTGTAGAATAACAGCTGTGCCACCAGAAAGCATTTTTTTTTTTTTAAACTACATCAGTACAAGTAAAATAAAATTCTTTTGCCACATTGATCTCAAATGTGAATGTCAGTGTAAAGATATCCTTAAAGGAAATCTACCAACAAAATCAAACATGGACAAACCAGGAACACTTACTCATACAGTAGGTACAGAAAGTATTCAGACTCCTTTACATTTTTCACTCTTTTTTCATTGCAGCCAATTAGTGAGATCAAAAAAGTTATTTCTTTGCTCATTAATGTACACTCTGTACACCATGCACTGTGCTCTTAGGAACCTTGAGTGGTGTAGAAATTCTTTTGTTACCTTGACCAGAACTGTGCCCTGGCACAAATCTGTCACTGAACTCCTTGGGCAGTTGCTTAAACCTTATAATTCTTATGTGCTCTGACATACAAACGGAACTGTGAGGTCTTACAATTGTTATTATTAATTAAGTCCAAGTAGTTTAAATAAACACAGCTGGACTCCAGTGAAGGAGTAGAACCATCTCAAGAAAGAAATAGACAGAATTTGATAAAAATATACCATGTGATATTTCAGTTTTTCTTGTTTAATAAATTATCAAAAATGTCTACATTTACTGTCAAGATGGGATACAGAGTGTACTAATTGGCTGTAATGAAACAAAGAGTAAAATAGTTAAAGGGGTACTTTCTACAGCCAGTGTAGATCAAGGCACTGTGATTGCGGTAATCTTTTTATGTGTTACTTATGGCCTTCCTTCTTAAATCAATGCTTAAACTTTTTGTGCTGCAGTGAGATTACATCAGGCAAAGTTGCAAGTGCCATTTAAAGAGTTAAAACCACGATTGGTGCCAGCACTGTTAGCAGGCATTAATGGTGGGAAGTTGAGTTGATTCAGCCCCGGCCCCGAAACTTTTCTTCCATTGAACTTTTAGGATCAGTTGAGCTCAACATTATCAATGATTAATATTAAATCTGATGACTTAATATACTGTTGATATGTTCCCCTTTCTATTTGTTTTTACTTACCCCAGACAATTGTACCATATAGGGACCCCTTTAACTGCAACATGCCCCTATAAAATCTATAATTCGTTTTCACATCAGTCTTTAACCCCTTAAGGACCAGGCCCTTTTTCGTTTTTGTGTTTTTATTTTTCACTCCCCACCTTCAAAAATCTATAACTTTTTTATTTTTCCATAAAAAGAGCTGTGTATGGGCTTATTTTCTGCGTAACAAATTGCACTTCATAGAGATGGTATTAAATATTCCATGCCGTGTACTGGGAAGCGGGAAAAAAATTCTAAATGCAGTGAAAATGATGAAAAAACACATTTGCGCCATTTCTTGTGGGCTTGGTTTTTACAGCTTTCCCGTTGCACCCCAAATGACTACTGCGGTCTACTTCATTCATTAGGTCAATATGATCATGGGGATACCACATTTGTATAGGTTTTATATTGTTTTCATACATTTACTAAAATTAAAACCTCCTGTACAGAAAAAAAATTCTTCATTTGGCCGTGTTCTTGTGCTAATAACTTTTGCATACTTTAGTATACGGAGATGTGGGTGGTGTAATTTTTTGCGACATCTGATGACGTTTGAAATGTTTCTATTTTTAGGACTGTAGGACCTTTTGATCACTTTTTAAAAAATTTTTTCTATTTTTCAAAATGGCAAAAAATTGCCATTTACGAATTCGGGTGCTATTTTCCATTTCGAGGTTAAACGCAGTGAAAAACCATTATTATATTTTGATAGATCGGGCATTTTTGGACGCGGTGATACCTAATGTGTTTATGGTTTTTACTGTTTATTTATATTTATATCAGTTCTAGGGAAAGGGGGGTGATTAGAATTTTTGTGTTTTTTTAATATAATTTTTTTTTCTTTTCTTTAATTAATTTTTTTACTATTTTTCAGACTCCCTAGGGTACTTTAACCCTAGGTTGTCTGATTGATCCTACTATATACTGCCATACTACAGTGTTGTACAGGCACCATACACGCGTTTGCTTCATTATGAAGCAAACGCCCAGTGAGTATGAAGAGGGCTCAGCCCGTGAGCCCTCTTCATACTCCCCCATACGCATCAAGACGTAAGGGTAAGTCTTATTGTGCTATGGGGTTAATAAGTGCCCCTACTTTGTTTGTTTGGAGGCTTCCAAGGATGTAACTGAAGGATTATGACTAGAGATGGGCAAATCGATTCTAATGATTCTAACTTCGGTTAGAATTTCAGGAAAAATTTGATTTGCCACAAAGCCGAAGTTTATGCGGGTTCGCGGGAACAAAGTTGTTTTTTTTCCCCTCATGTTTCTGCTAAATGGGCGCGAGAACAACGTGTTACATGGGGCAGAGAACTCTGGGAAGGAGAAAGGAACACCCCCGATAACATCTGCAGAAGTGTAAGTCAATCAGCGACCGGAAGGCTTATATGATGTCACACAGCCCTATAAAATCCAACCATTTCTATCTCAGCACTTCACACTTCATATTGTAGCGTCCAGCTGCTGCTATTGTACTGTGCGATTCTTGCTGCAATCCCTCGCTGTTCTCTAAGGGGGTTCTATATACCCCAAATAGCAGTTCTATTTAGTGACAAAATCGAATAGGAAGAAATCTGTTTGACATTCATGCATTTGCAGTAGTGAGCTGTCAGTTGTGGGGTATCTGTATAACGCACATTGCAATACCTTTTGGGGGCTTTAGTTTACAGCCAGATTTACGTGTGAAATCCACATAGTTTATACAGTGATAAACTGTACAAATCCTGATTCACAGGCCCAAATAAGCAGTGGCACAGGAGCTCAGCAAGGCAGCGGTGGTAGTAGTGCAGAGTGTTGGCGGTAAAATTGCCACCTCAGCAGTGCGGCAGTTTTTTGTAAAGACACCAGAGGAGCCGAGCATGGGTATATGTCATATCTGCGGGCAGAAAGTGAAGCGTGGCCAGGGAGCTAACCTTGGCACCACGGCCCTGCGCCAACACATGCAGCGTCACCATCCAATGGCCTGGGTGAAACGGGTGTCAGATGCGGTCCATCCTGCAGGTGCAGCAACAGCAGCAGCGCCTAGTGGCACACATGCTGTTTCAGTAAGTCAAGGCTCCAGCACCTCTGCCGAAGGGAGCTGTTTGTCTTTGACATCATCTCCTAGTCCAGATGCTCCTGCTCCTCGCTACTCATGGTGCCAGCAGTCGTTGAGCGAGGCGAATACAAAAAGACAACTCTATGCATCCAGCCATCCTAAGGTGCAGAAGCTGACCGTGCAGTTGTTGGTACTGCAGTCTCTCCCTTTCCAAGTCGTGGACTCTGAACCCTTCGGAGAACTAATGGCTTGTGCCGAACCGAGGTGGAGAGTTCCAAGCCGCAATTTTTTGCCAGCCCTTCGCCAATATGTACAACAGAAGTTGGGCCAGTCCTTGAGCTTATCAGTTTCTTCCAAGGTGCATGGCAGCGCAGACGTGTGGAGCTGTAATTATGGTCAGGGCCAGTATATGTCCTTTACGGCCCACTGGGTGAATGTGCTTCCCGCCCAGCCACACCAACAACTTCAACAAGAGACGACGCTTTCTCCTCCACGTTGTCAAACTGCTGCTCCTGCGCCAGTGTCCGCCTCCTCCTTCTCCACCACCACCTCAGCCTCCACAAGTGCTGCTCCATCATACCACATGTGCAGGGCACAGCGGTGTCACACAGTCCTACACCTGGTTTGCCTGGGCGAACGAAGTCACACAAGGGAGGAACTGCTCCACGTCATGCAAGAAGAAATCAATGTGTGGCTTTCTCCGCGACAACTAAAAATTGGAACCATGGTGACAGACAATGGGAGGAACATGGTGTCCGCGCTGCACCGAGGAGGGATGGTCTATGCGCCCTGCATGGTGCACGTGTTCAATCTGGTAGTCAATAAGTCAATAAGTCAACAAGCACACCCTCCTCCAGAACGGCCTCCCCAACATAGTCTGATCTGCGATGTTTACACCCGTTGGAATTCCAGCCTCCATATGTTAGACCGCCTGTATGAACAGAGAAAAGCCATTAATGATTTTTTGATGATGCAAGCGGACCGTAGTACTCCCATGTGTAACTTTGATGTCAGCCACTGGCAGCTCATGCGTGACACCTGCCGTTTGCTCAGGCCTTTTGAAGAGTCCACGTTATTTGTCAGTCGCCAGGACTGCGGGATGAATAACGTCATTCCACTGCTTCATGTCCTGGAACTCATGCTGCAAAATCTGTCTGGTCAGGGCAATGGAGAAGTGGAGACTACATCTCATGGCCACATGAGTCCGCTGGGAGCTGAACTGGAGGAGGAGGAGGAGGACATTGTAGCACAAGCAGAGTCTGGTGCAATTTGTGGTTTTTCTACTCAGGTGACAGGAGAGGAGGAGCAGGAGCATCCGGAGGAGGTAGAAGACAAGGCAGATGACCCAGAAGCACCATGGCAGTATACTGTGGATATGGAGACCGGGAGTCCCTCAGAGTCACTTGCGCAGATGGCCCGCAGCATGCTGCTTTGCCTAACTAGTGACAGCCGAATAGTCAACATCCGGCATAGGGATGACTTTTGGCTCTCCACCCTCTTGGACCCTCGCTACCGGTCCAAAATGGGTGACTTTTTTCCTGCTGCTGAGAGGAAAGAACAACTGGCATACTATAGAGAAATACTGAGCACACAGTTGGCCGCTGCCTATGTGTGCCATTGTCCATCCTCTGTCAGGTCTGATCGGGGTATTCCTGGCAGTCATTGCTCATGTACTACTACCACGGCTGCTGTGGGGAGCTGGGGAGGTAGGAGCAGTAGCAGTTCCATCAACAGTCGCTTAAGTCTGGATTCCTTAATGAGCAGTTTCCTTCACCCGTCTAGTGAGGAGGGTAGCCGCCACTGGCAGCAGCAGCAGGACATGAAGAAGACCCTGCACCAGCAGGTGGTGGCCTACTTGGACAGCACTTTACCATCTGAGGTAGAGGATCCCATGGACTAATGGGCAGCCAAACCTGACGCGTGGCTGCAATTTGCGGAGTTTGCAGTAGAGAAGCTGTCCTGCCCGGCCAGTAGTGTGGCATCAGAGCGGGTGTTCAGTGCGGTGGGGGCCATTGTTACCCCCAGGAGAACCCGCTTCTCCACCAGTAATGTGTAGAGACTGACCATTGTCAAGATGAATCAGGCTTGGATCGGCCAGGATTTCAACTCACCAATGCCTAATGCATCAGATTAGATCAGCCATGACGCCTCCTCCAAACTTTGAGAAATGAGTCGGGGTTCTAACTACCTGCTTCAGCTACTATTCTGATGCTGCCTCCCGCCTGATGCCACACATCTGTTTCTAGTTGCACCATCTGCCTCCTACCATCTTTACCAGGGACTGGAATTGTCTGCCACCTCCACATTATACCATGGTGCCACTCTGCAGGCTCCTGCTGCTTCTGATGCCACCTTCACACTATATCATTGTGCCACTCTGCGGGCTCCTGCTGCTGCTGCTTCTGATGCCGCCTTCACACTATATCATTGTGCCACTCTGAGGGCTGCTGTTGCTTCTGATCCCTCCTTCACACTATATCATTGTGCCACTCTGTGGGCTCCTTCTGCTGCTGCTTCTGATGCCACCTTCACACTATATCATTGTGCCACTATGCGGGCTCCTGCTGCTGCTTCTGATGCCACCTACACACTATATCATTGTGCCACCCTGCGGGCTCCTGCTGCTGCTTCTGATGCCACCTTCACACTATATCATTGTGCCATTCTGCGGGCTCCTGCTGCTTCTGATGCCGCCTTCACACTATATCATTGTGCCACTCTGCGGGCTCCTGCTGCTTCTGATGCCACCTTCACACTATATCATTGTGCCACTATGCGGGCTCCTGCTGCTGCTTCTGATGCCACCTACACACTATATCATTGCGCCACTCTGTGGGCTCCTGCTGCTTCTGATGCCACCTTCACACTATATCATTGTGCCACCCTGCGGGCTCCTGCTGCTGCTTCTGATGCCACCTTCACACTATATCATTGTGCCACTCTGCGGGCTCCTGCTGCTGCTTCTGATGCCGCCTTTACACTATATCATTGTGCCACTCTGCGGGCTCCTTCTGCTTCTTCTGATGCCACCTTCACACTATATCATTGTGCCACTCTGCGGGCTCCTGCTGCTACTGATGCCACCTTCACACTATATGATGTGCCACTCTGCAGGCTCCTGCTGCTGCTGCTTTTGATGCCACCAACACACTATATCATTGTGCCACTCTGCCGCTCTTGCTGCTTCTGATGCCACCTTCACACTATATCATTGTGCCACTCTGCTGGCTCCTGCTGCTGCTACTGATGCCACCAACGCACTATATCATTGGGCCACTCTGCAGGCTACTGCTGCTTCTGATGCCACCTTCACACTATATCATTGTGCCACTCTGCGGGCTCCTGCTGCTACCTATGCCATCTTCACACTATATCATTGTGCCACTCTGCGGGCTCCTGCTCCTGCTGCATTTGATGCCACCAACACACTATATCATTGTGCCACTCTGCCACTCTTGCTGCTTCTGATGCCACCTTCACACTATATCATTGTGCCACTTAGTGTAAAAAGAGTGCACTCTTTGATGTTATAGTGGGATCTAGGCTCTCAGCTCAGTCCTTTCGAGCTGGCACAGACGTTACCTTCTCAGGCTGCGTTCCCGCTTCGCTTATTTGGGGAAGTTGGCCTATGTAAGTGCACATGGAAGTGAAGAGTGAAACGATTCTAAGATTTGGGTTGAATCGAATTTTTTACAAATGCACCCATCTGTACTTATGACCCTGGTGCTTATCCTAATTGACCAAACCAGGAAAGGTTTATTCTGATTTCATGTCAGATAGTGAGAAAAACATGCTTGTGTGTCAATTTATACTTTGTATGTAAACTTTTTGTTTCAACTGTATATCATATTCTCTACTCGCTATCCTAAATGTTCAAAACCGAACATCTTTGGAAAAAATTATGCACATTTGCAGACTTTCTATTTCTACTTCAAATTTAATATAACTTCACCTTGCTAAACAGGTTTTAATTCCCTAATCTAATAATCTCTCTAACAATCCCAAAAGGCTCTTTGATACTCTTTACTTCTTACTAACGCCAAAGGTACAGCCACCTGTCACAGGCCTTGGGGCTGAAGATCTGGCCGCCTACTTTAAAGATAAAAGTGATTGCAATTGCCAAAAAATCATCTGTCGATCCACTTACTCAATTAATCCCTTTCCCTCTGGAACCTCACCCTGCTCAGTCTCTTCCTTTGAACCATTCACAGAGGAAGAAGTGCTGTGGCTCCTTTCCACTTTTCACCCCACTGTCTGCATCAGTGACCCCATCCCCTCACATCTCGTACTCACCCCAGCAGTCACTTCTCACCTCACTAAAATCTTCAACAATCTTTTTCTTCTGGTGTTGTTCCTTCTTCTTTCAAGCATGCTGTTGTTACCGCATTACTAAAGAAACCTTCCCAGTGCTAGTAACTACCGAACAGTCTCTTAATTATTTTCATCTCCATACACCTGGTACGCCTGGTCTATTCTCACCATTATTTCTCTGCTAACTACCGCCTACAAGTTGGTTTTAATATAATGCATTCCACTGACACTGCTCTTTCTAAAGTCTCCAATGATCTATTTACTGCTAAGTCCAAAGGTTATTAGTCTCTCCTAATTTTCTGACTCTCTCAGCAGCGTTTGCTACTCTGAACCACCAGCTCCTACTAAGGATGCTTTTCTCCATTGGCATGAAGTACACTGTGCTCTCTTGGTTTTTTCCTATTTCTCTGACCCCACTTTTAGTGTGTCTTTTCTGGATCTCTGGATCTCTGTGTTCTCTTCTTCCTCTTGTTGCTCTGATTCACTCTTGACTAGATTACTGTAACTCCCTACTGATCAGTCTTTCACTCACTAAACTCTCTCCAATCTATTCTTAATGCAGCAGCAGACTTTACACCTCTCCTCACTCATCTCATTCTATTGTCCAGCCCGTACTCTTTTATTGGCTAGTGATCTTATCTTAATTGGAACCCCTAACACACTTCTCCAGGACTTCTATCAAGGGGCAGAAAACACTCGGGTCAGAGTGTAAAACTATTTTTTTTCTCTTTGTAAATAGATATTTAGAAACTTGATGATTGTAGTAACCGTCCTTTTGCTTATATATATATATATATATATATATATATATATGTATATATATATATATATATATATATATAATCGGATTGCATAATACAAATCATTTAGTGCTATAATATTCCCTCAAAATCTACTTGCTTATGATGTGTCCCAGATTGTCTCCAAATACCATCAATATCTCATTTAATGATACAGTAAAAGTAATTGCATTGTGTGTGTCTAGCTGTGTAATGGCAGTAGTAACAACCCAGTGTTGGAGGCAGTGGCAGAAGCAGTGCAATAGGGAGGGGATCTAGAAGGAAGTTGAAGTATATGTCAGTCCATTTATATTTTCCACTCCTTTTGAAAGCGGTCGAGACTTTGCCTGAAAAAAATGTTGCTAAAAAATCTCAACTAAAAGAAAATTGCTGTAAAAGAAACCAAATCTCCTTGTGTGTACCCAGCCTAAGTTTTTTTGCATCCTATGTCATTATTATTTCAGAGCAGCGTCTGATAAACTAAGCTTCAAATGTGCTCCCCTGTTTTTTAAAGAGAAATTGGAGACCTGGGATTACAAAACAGACCTGAATAGAGGTAGAATATTCAGGAATTATACTTTATGTTAGTAATATTTTGAGTTCCATTATCAACCCCTACGTGATCCCATTTTTCAAATCTTCCTTGTGTCACTATAAGTGCTTTAAGCTTTGGAGCGCTATAAGTTATCCAGGGGATTTTGAGATAGTTTCTCGTGACACATTGTGCTTCAAATTAGTTTAAAAATTTGGATGTTGTCTTTTGTGTTTAGTTATGAGAAACCCGTATTTAGATGGGAGAAGCTTGTTGAAATGAACCAGCAAGTCCACAGGGATGAATTCTCAATAAAACTTTTTCTTTATTTCTTCCTCATAAAACCAGTAACAGACAAATTGGCAACATCAGAGAGTAGCAGATCCACACATGTTACGCGTTTCGAGTCCTTGCGAATCTTAATTAAGATTCAATCATATGATTAAGAGTCGCAAGGACTCAAAACACGTAATATGTGTGTACTACTCTCTGATGTTGCCAATTTGTCTGGTACTGTTCTATGAGGCTGAAATAAAGAAAAGTTTTATTGAGAATTCATCCCTGTGGACTTGCTGGTTCATTTCAACAAGCTTCTCCTATTGTGTGTATGCTGCTAGCACTTCAGCCATTTGGAACCGTGCAATGCCAGGTGAGCTGGATTGATTGAATAAGTTTCTTTTCATATTTAGATGGCCCTGCTCAAATTTTAATTGCGAGAGGCCTAAATAATAGCTAGACCATTACCCCATTATGGAAACTACATCCCACAATATATGATAAAGCACTTTTAAGAAGTTTGTCAACCCTTTAGGTGTTTTATAGGGGTTAAAACAAAATGGAGGTGCGGTCTACAAATTGAAATATTTTTTGACAATACATTTATTTTGGGTGGAAAATTTTACATTTGCAATGGATTAAATTAAAAAAGTCTCCACAAAGTTTGATACCCAATTTCTCCCGGATACACTGATATCCTATATGTGGTTGTATCCTGCTGTATGGGCACACGGCCGGGCATAGAATGAAAGGAGGCACCACCCAGAGCAGATTTGCTATGTCACATTGTACAGGCTTTCATTTTTTAAATTATTTAAAAAAAAAAAAAATAGTATATTATTTTTATTCTATGGGTCTCAATGATTATGAAAAGGCCTCAATTATATAGATTTTTTATTTTTTTTCCTATTTGCCGAAAATGTTAATTTTAGCATCATCGACTTTGATATGCATAACTTTTTTATTTTTCGGCTAACAAATCTGGCTTATTTTTTGCCAGAATGATTGCTCTTTTTAGTGGTCTTATTTTATAGTGCATAACATTTTTTTAATCACTTTTTAGAGCATTTTTTAAAGGGTATTAATTAAAAATGATCTTTTTTAGAGCTTTTTTGTGTTTTTTTTATTTACAGGGTTCCCTTTGCGGATCGAATTTGTAGAAATCTTGTTCATTATAGCATCACCATCTTTTCATATGCAAAACCTTTTTATTTTTCGACTGACAAATCTGTTTTAGGGCTTATTTTTTGTGAGAAGAGTTGTACTCTAACCTCCAGGTGCACGTAGGGGTTAAAACCTATAAACCAAACTGTATCTTTAATTTCGAGTTGAAAGTTGTAGAATTTATATTCTATTCTCTTTGTACTCTTTATTTTGACCTATGCAATGTCAAGGTAATTTTAGTATAGAGAAATGGTTGCTGAAAACAGTTCTTTTAAATTCATAGCTTCATGACAACACTTTCAAGCAGAAGTATGCATAGTATTACATGCAAATGAGCATGTGAAATGTTTTCGTTCTATGTCTCCACTGATAGTGATGCTTACATGCAAATTAGACCATGAAACCTTCCAAGTAATGTCAAATGCTTGTTCTAAAGATAAACACCAATTAATCCACCACAGCAAAAAGCATTAAGGAGAGAACCCCTGCAAAGGATATCAAGAGAACTATTTTACCAAGTAGAAAGGCATATTGCAATCAGGGAAATATTGTCATTCTACACTTGTACAATGTGCAAGTAACAACATTCTGCCTGCCAAGGGAACGAACTGCAATTTGCATACTCTTTAAGGAATATTGGCATACATTAATAAAATCACATTTCCTTATATTGGTGCTGATGTTTACTCAAAAGTTAGCATTCCATGCAATGTTTGTGTTTTAATTAAATTCAAGTTGTCCGGTGTCTGGCCAAATAAAAGATGTATAGTACTTGTCACCCTTCATTGGCTTTATGCTTTTTAAAACAACGTAGAGATTAGTATTTGACTGGAGTGTAAAAACTAGGAAATAGCTTTCTACAAGTTTTTAATTGCTTTCAATTCTAAATTATTCTTGGTAGATGTAAACTCAAATATGAATAATTTCTACATGTACACCATGGGAGGGCATTCGTTATTGATTTTGACAGTTTTTGTCGTTTTTTTTTCTTACTATGCCTATTGTGCCTTATTTTTGAAGTATAGGCACCACAATATTGATTATTTTACAATTTGGGTGCGGATGTAATGAGCTGATCTACAGAGTTCTATTTAATCTTCATTAATGGGAAGTTATTTCAGACCACTTTTGGTTGTGTGCCAATTTATTAATCCCTTTGCCAAAAGCTATCATACCAGTCTACATTACCGCTCAATTCATGCGCCAAAAACACACACTTTGCACCAAAATTGATGAATGAACCCACCCTATGGTGTTTTATTGAAGAATATGATCGATGGTCACATGCTAGAAGTGTAATGACAGGTCAAAAACATTACTCATCAATTTGAATGATATAGTCTCTCCTGGATCTACTTATAACTCACTTACCAAGCCAAGTAATGTCTCCCATTCACACACAACTTCATCTTCTAATAGTGTCCATTTAATCTTTGTTCTTTAATTCCCCCTAATTTCTTTACATACTTTTGGCTTTGGATAGCTTATTGAATCCCATCATAGCATATTAAGCAACTTACCAATATTTATATCAGTTAAAGTTCTACACTGGTTTAGAAATGCCTTTATCCTCATCAATAGGGTAGGTCAAATGCATATAATGGCAGAGGGGAAGTAATATGATTTTACTTCTCACTGAGCATTGTCTGTGAATGCTCTGTCTTCCTGGGCATTGAGACATTCAATAAATTTCTTTGAAGCTCCCTGTAATCTGGCAGTGACAGGCTATGTAGCAAGGAAAAGAGATCATTGAACCAATTGACAGGACGCTGTAGGGGAGTGAGAAAGGACATAAGGATAGAGTAATGGAATATATGATATAATGTCATTTCATGGCCGGGAGCAATCTGCTGATGAGCATAAAGGCATCACTTAACCGGGAGGTGTAGCTTCTTGTTTCATAAAAATGTTGCATTAACTGAATATATATTAGTTGATACTTACCGTATATACTCGTGTATAAGCCGAGTTTTTCAGCACTAAAAATGTGCTGAAAAACGTCCCCTCGGCCTATACACGAGTCACAAGTCACAATAGTCACTTAAAAAATAATAAACTTATATACTCACCCTCCGGTGGCCCCGATGTGCAGCGCTGCTCCCCCGATGTCCGTGCGGGTCCTCTTCTGACTTCCGCGCCTGTCTTCTGTTCTGTACATCGTGCTGGGTGCCGCCATGCTTTTCTCCCGGGGCGGCGCCTAGTATGACGTCAGTAGCAGCGCCTGGGAGAGAGCAATGGCGGCACCCAGCGTGATGTACGGAACACAGAAGACAGGCGGGGAAGCAAGAAGACAAGCCGCGCGGACATCGGGGGAGCAGAGCTGCACATCGGGGTCACCGGAGGGTGAGTATATAAGTTTATTTTTTTTAATGCTGGGCTGGGCTGTGCTGTATACTACTGGGGGCAGGCTGGGCAGTGCTGTATACTACTGGGGGCAGGCTGGGCTGTGCTGTATACTAATGGGGGCAGGCTGGGCAGTGCTGTATACTACTGGGGGCAGGCTGTATACTACTGGAGGCAGGCTGGGGTGGCTGTATACTACTCGGGGCAGGCTGGGGTGGCTGTATACTACTCGGGGCAGGCTGGTGGCTGTATACTACTGGGGGCAGGCTGTTTACTATAGGGGGCTGGCTGGCTATACACTGGGGGGGGGTCTGTGACCAATGCATTTCCCACCCTCGGCTTATACTAGAGTCAATAGGTTTTCCCACTTTTTGGTGGTAATACTTGGGTCGGCTTATACTCAAGTATATACGGTAATAGTAACTCCTTAGTGACATGGCCTGAAAAGGCTTTAGTGACCAGGCAATTTTAGTGAATTTTCGTAAGCGCCGGTTTAAGGGCCATAACTTTTTTTTGCATGCTACCTTAAAATTTTTTGCAGTGTTTTTTCCGGACACAAAGAGCTAGTTAAAAATGAAATAAAAGTTCATTTTTATTTGTAATTTATAGTACTTTTATTTAAAAATTTTCAAATTAACTCATTATGAACATTATTAATGAATTCCTTATTTTATTTTGGTCGTTTTGACTCTCATATTAGTGTTAATGTTGGTGCATGCTGGTATTTTCAAATGTGTAAATATACAGTTTTTTCTTCATCTCTACCCACAAGTGTTTGATTTGAGGTTGTATTTCCAGCACTGGGTCTTATACAATGGCATTGTGGGTAATGATATTCTTTGTTTTGTGTTGTTTGTTCCTCAGCAGTGGGGAAATAATATTAGTCACTCCATGGAGATAATATTTGGTCCCAGTACGGTGATATCAATGGTATCTGTTAATCTATATACTGGCAATAGTGTGTTGGTAGGATATAGAGATAAATGTAAATAAATACATCATCTGCCCAAGGCTTTGTTATGATCTATCTGTAGAAAGAATTTGGACAGAGAAGTAAAGGGATATATTTTAAACACAGTAATTAGATACCAGTAATGTATATATTATACCTATGTTATAAAGTACAGATCTAGTTTATAAAGTGGAATTTTTATGTTACATGCACAGTATATGTGTGCAAATGTCTGTACCTAGAAAGCTTCCAACCAGCTGAGTCGGCCAGTCACACCCACCCATCCCTTCCCAGCGCTTTATCACATACTGGGATATAGGATGGGTAGGTATGGCCGGCCACCTCAGCTGGCCAGAAGCTTTGCTAGGCACAGCTTCCCTGCCCCTGTAAACAAACAGAGGCATGGCCAGCAGACACGGTGGCTTGGGACCCTGGTGGGACCGCAGCGATAAGTTTATTGTTTATAACCACCCCCACCCCAGACACATATATAATTTTTATTTAATTTTCGGACAACCCTTTAATATATAGAGGCTGGCTGGCACTGCCCTGTTGGTCTCTGTTAGTATATAGAGGCTGGCGGTGCACTGTTGGTCTCTGTTAGTATATACAGGCTGGTGTTGCACTGTTGGTCTCTGTTAGTATATAGAGGCTAGCGGTGCACTGTTGGTCTCTGTTAGTAAATACAGGCTGGTGGTGGTCTCTGTTAGTATATAGAGGTCGAGTACAGAGAGAAAAGCGGCACTCACCAATATGTGCATAGTCCTTTATTAGCAAAGGTGCAGTACAGGGATATTCCGGGCCTGGTCTCTGTTGATCTCTGTTAGTATATAGGGGCTGGCGGTGAACTGTTGGTCTATATTAGTATAATCCAAAAAAGGCAATGATCCAGCACATAGAGTTTGGAAATCCTCCAAATTTTTATTGACTCCAAAGTAGGCAATACATCGTCACTTCAACTATAGCACTGCGTCCCGTAGGTAGACTACAGACTCTAGCCTACGCACTTCCATAGCATTAAACACTCTTAGTCATGGCTAAGTCTTTGTTAGTAT
The DNA here is from genome assembly GCF_040894005.1 of Engystomops pustulosus. NCBI lineage: Eukaryota > Metazoa > Chordata > Amphibia > Anura > Leptodactylidae > Engystomops > Engystomops pustulosus. Next base: position 112,902,833 of record NC_092412.1, read on the forward strand.
ATAGAGGCTGGCGATGAACTGTTGGTCTATGTTGGTATATAGAGGCTGGCAGTGAACTGTTGGTCTATGTCAGTATATAGAGGCTTGTGGTGCACTGTTGGTCTATATTAGTATATACAGGCTGGTGGTGCCCTTTTGTCCTATGTGTACACATAGACAGAGGTAGTGATGGACTGTGTAGCAGCTCATTACCAGTGATAAGATATTTGTACAAATGATTAACATATACAGCGGCTTTAAGTAATTTACAAACCTACAGTATGTCAGGGTGCGGCAAGAGTTGTATGGAGTGGGCTCACAGGCTATGCCCCCTCCATACATACCAGCATGATGCAGAAAAGGGCACCTTTAATACCCAAAAGTGTCAGTCTCAAGTATCAGTCTTAAATCTCAGCTTCAGTTCTCAAGTATCAATGTAAGGTATCAAATATGCCATTATTTGTGCAATAAATGGTGCAAGTCAGTAATTGCGCAATATTTTGCACAAACAATTTCACAATAATAAACATGTGACGTTTTAGAGACAAAAATAAGTGCAGTAAACCTGTCAAGCTGTTGTATTTGACTTGATAAATCGGTATGGTGCTAGATAGCAATTGGTAAAATGGTTTCAAGGCATTATTTATAGTAATGGACCAACATCCTGTGGCATAATATTCCTTAGTTTTACATAAATGCTTTCTTAGAAGGGAATACTTACAAGTTGCAGAGATGTACAGATGTATATGTGACTTAAAAACTCTCCCATACTATATTTCTTTATAGGTTTGTTTCTACAAACATTATTCATAATGGGGCACTTTTACTAAGGTGCTTGCACCAGTTTTCTGCTGGACTTTGCACATACTTTTAAGTACACACTGCTTACACAGGTATTTAAGAAGTGACTTTTGTGCATGCGACCGTTTTGTGGGGCAGCTGCAATAGTATTCATGCAACACAAATTTCTGCACTGAAGGGGGTGCTCCGGTGCTCAGTCGGACCATGCACCAGATTTATAATGCAAAGTTTACGTAAATGTGTTGCATGCCCTATGTTGAAGGTGCAGTCTGTCAAAGCAGTGCAGATAGCGCCAGATTCATGAAGAACAGGCGCCACAATTCATGAATCTGCCGCCCTCAGCACACTACACAGGCAGACTGCAGTGTTCTTAGTAAATGTACCCCATAGAGTGTAATCAGCGTTTTAACCAAATTGTACCAGTTGTAAATTAAATACTTTCCTTTAACATGAAAAAAAAACATCAACTTTTAATGTACATGATATCTGAATACCAAGTTTCCAAAATATAAAAACATAAAAGTAAATATGAGTAACAGACTTTGTGATTTGTTGAATCAATTCATTTTGAAATAAAAAAACAAAAGAAAAGAAAGGAAAAAACAAAAGACAAAAAGTTAAAACGGTGCTGATGCATTTTAAAGAAAATGCAGTGCTAATTGGAAGTATGACACATCATTAGTAACTCTTCTAATTCATTTCATCTTTCAAAAAGCAACCTTTCAGAATGGCACAAAGCTTCATTTGCAATCTACACATGAGTTTAGACTTCAGGCTAAGCACTTTCTCCTTTCTCAGAGACCATTCTTTGAAGGTCAAAATGAAAATTGTCCGAAATGTTCACCATATGATATTTAAATACTACCTTCTCAAGGTGCTTGTATATCAAGAATATAACCTAAAAAGTGAATTTGTTAAATGGTGATCTTTATCAAGTGTTTTATCTTCCTCACTGTACAACTAAAGTATAATGTAGTGTAATTTAACATGTTTTAATATCTTTAAATTAGGGACCCAAAACCTTTGTTAGCTTAAGAGCCACATTATTTAAAGGTACCACTTCTAAGGGCTAACTAAGACATTAATGGCACATCAAATGTATAGAATTTAATAGATTATTAGTGTCTAATAGATGGAAGTTCAATTTGTGGGACCCACATCCATTAATACACTGAAATTTAGATTTTTAGATTTAGAAGTACAGGAAAATCTGAATCCTTACTTCATATCAATCTGTGATGCAAGCAATCTCTGATAAGCCCACTATTGTAATGGCAGGACACAAACAAGCACAGTGAGAGCTCTGACACTGAGACCCCCAATCTGTCCCTACCTACTTATTGGGTCCCCCCTAAATGGAGGCCAATAACTGGGCAACGTTCACTCCCTGGGTAAGGTGTGAAAACATAACAATACACATAATAAACAAACACAATAAGGCAAGGTATACAATCCGAGTCAGCAACAGCGGGGAATAACAATAACCAAATCACAATCCAAATAGAGAAGTCGAGGCAAGAGATCAGAAAGCAGAAACTATATACTGCAAGAGAAGCTAGAAACACAGCAAGATAGCAGTTTGACCAGCAAGGAGTCAAAGCTAAACAGGACACTTATAGGGAAACTCAGCCCTGTCACAGGTGGAAGGAGCAAGCAATTACAGATCCACAGTGTTAACATCAGGTCAGACAGCCATAGAACCTAGTTCAGACTGCAGGATGATGAAAAACTCAGTGTCTGCTAATCCTACCAGAGGAGACAACAGGCGCAGACGTGACAACTATACTGCAAAACTAGCGTAACACTGTAGTTGATTACTGTGTCAGTGCTGCCAATAGAGTCGGCAGCTTTTTGCCGTCGGCAGCTTTTCTCATGTGCCGGCGTATGACAAATGTCCCCAAATGTGTGGTGCCCGTTCTTCATGAATCTGGCCCTACCTGCACTGCCCTGAAAGAGTGCACCAACTATTTGGTGCATTCTCTGACTGTAGATCGGAATGGGTCATGTGCTACACATATAAGTCACAGACAGTTCTTAAATACTTGTGCAAGCATATAAAACCAAAAAAGAGTCAAGAGTATTCAGGTCCAATTAACCTTTAACATTAACATTTGACGTAATAGTACTGCATCGCGGAAGGTGTGTTCCCGCAATTTGCAGTACTATAACGTCAACCTTCTGGCACCGGCTCCTGCGGGTGTCGGCTATATTATATATATATATATATATATCTCCAATCGCAGGTGATAACCCCTAACATGCCGCGGTCGCGCTGACCGCGGCGTGCAAGTGGCATTTGACAAGAATCAGACACACTCCCCCCCCTGTGGAGCTTATATGCGCATACATCTGTATTACACTGTGTAAGGTGTAGAAGAGCTTGAACAAGGGATCAGTGGATCGCTTGTTCAAGCTAGGCATTAAATATAAATAAAAACAGTTAAAAACATTAAATAAAAACATTTTTTAATAAAAAGAATTAATTAAATAAAGTTAAAGTCCCCTAAACACAAACACATTTAATAAATTTAAAAAAACACAAAATCGCAAAAAAACCTCCGCGTCCGAAACAATCCATACAATAACTCAGAAACATTATTGGGCCCACTTGGTGAACGCTGTAAAAACAAAACACGAAAAACTCTCCAAAAATGTACTTTTTTCATAAAATTTCTTCACAAAAATTTTCTAAAAAGTGATCAAAAAAAGGTATGTGCACCAAAATGGTACCACTTGAAAGGACAACTCAACACGTAAAAAATAAGCCCTAAACTAGCTCTGTCAACCAAAAAATATTAAAGTTATGTCTCCGAAAAGATGGCAATGCAAAAATAAATGAAATTTCCACTATATTAGTTTTTTCCAGTAAAATAGTAAAAATAAAAAAAATAAATGAAAAACTATATAAATGAGGTATCACCGTAATCGTAGTGATTTTTAGAATAAAGATAATATAGTATTTTTAATGTACGGTGTACGACCCACAAAAAAAAAATAAAAAGAAAGGAAAGCTAAATTTTCTTTTCACACATACATTCAAGAGTTAATAAAATCTCATCAACAAGCTAATGACCCACTAAAATGAAATATTTGTAAAGTGCATCTCATGTCGCAAAAAATAAGCCCTTATATGTCCAAATTTCCAAAAAAATAAAGATTGTATAGCCAATAAAAGGTGACAATTAGAGATGAGCGAACACACTCGTCCGCGCTTGATGCTTGTTCGAGCATTAGCGTACTCGTAACTGCTCATTGCTCAGACGAATACTTCGCCAGCTGGAGAAAATGGCATCTCCCGCCGTTTTGATTTTTGGCGGCCAGAAACAGAGCCAATCACAAACCAAGAGGCTCTGCACTCCACCCAGCATGACGTGGTACCCTTACACGTCGATAGCAGTGGTTGGCTGGCCTGATCAGGTGACCCTGGAATAGACTAGCCCCTGCCCGCGCTGCTCGGATCATTCTCTGTCTGGATGCCGTTAGGGGGAGAGTTGCTGCTGCTGCAGGGATAGCGTTAGGGTGTTATATTAGCTTATTGTTAGGCAGGAGTGAGTCTACAAGAACCCAACAGCCCTTGCTAGGGCTAGAATAGCGTTATATTTTATTTTTTTTTTGTTTGCTTGTGGCTGGGCTTGCTGGCACTAGTAATGCAGCTGGTACCATATTGTGAGGAATTTGCAGGGAGACTTGCGAACGTTATATTAAGCTCTTAGTGACACACATATCCATCTCAAACACCTAAGTGGGACAATTTATTAGGGGTTGGTTTGATTGAATTAGGCACAGTCTGCCTTTTTTTTTTTTAACAAAACTTAATGTGACTTAAAATCTAGTTGTGTGCTGTCAGTGTAGGTTAGAAACTAGGCATACAAGAACCCAACCGGCTTTCTTAGGCCTACAATAGCATTATATTTTATTGATTTGCTTGTGGCTGGCATTGCTGGCACTAGTAGTGTAGCTAGTAACATATTGTGAGGAATTTGCAGGGAGACTTGCGAACGTTATATTTAGCTCTTAGCGACACACATATCCATCTCAAACACCTAAATTTATTAGGGGTTTGATTGAATTAGGCACAGTCTGCTTTTTTATTCTTTTTTTTTTTTCAAAACTAAAAGTTGTCAGGCACAGCACAAAATCCTGTTGTGTGCTGTCAGTGTAGGTTAGAAACTAGCCATAGCAATAGGATTGCATAGTTTTCTTAAAAAAACAAAAACACACAAAAAAACACAGTTTACACTTTAATTTTGAAAATGTTGAACCCGAGGGCTAGGGGTAGAGGACGAGGGCATGGGCGTCCCACTACTGCAGGGGTAAGAGGCCGAGGTCCTGGGCGGGGTGAGACACCACCTGCTGATGAGGGAGCAGGGGGACGCCGCAGAACTACATTCCCTAGGTTCATGTCTCAAGTTACTGGGACCCGTGGTAGAGCACTGTTTAGGCCAGAACAGTGCAAACAGGTGATGTTGTGGATTGCGGACAATGCTTCAAGCCGTTTGTCCACCAGTCAGTCTTCTACGCAGTCCACCCAAGTCACTGAAATCAGCACTCCTCCACCTCAGCCTCCTTCCCCCCAGTCTGCCCCCTCCTAGGAAAATTTGGCATTTGAACCGGCATACTCTGAGGAACTGTTTTCTGGACCCTTCCCAGAGTCACAAACCACTTGTCCGGTTGCTGCTGAGCTCTTTTCCGATGCCCAGGTTTTCCACCGGTCGCAGTCTGTGGGTGATGATGACATTGTTGACATAGTGGGAGAAGTGTGTAAAGAGGTGTCGGACGATGAGGAGACACGGTTGTCAGACAGTGGTGAAGTTGTTGTCAGGGCAGGATGTCCGAGGGGGGAGCAGACTGAGGGATCGGAGGACGATGAGGTGACAGACCCAAGCTGGGTTGATAGGCCGTGTGAACACAGTGCTTCTGAGACGGAGGCGAGTCCTCAACGAGATAAGGTTGGAAGAGGTAGTGGTGGGGCCAGACGGAGAGGCAGGGCCAGAGCTAGTGCATCAGCGCCAAATGTTTCACGTAGTGAAGTTCCCGTGGCAAGGGCTAGATTTTCAGAAGTCTGGAGGTTCTTTAAAGAAACACCGGATGACCGACGGACTGTGCTGTGCAACCTGTGCCACACCAGGATCAGCAGGGGTTCCACCACTACCAGCTTAACCACCACCAGTATGCGCAGGCATATGAATGCTAAACACCCCACTCAATGGAACCAAGGCCGTTAACCTCCGGCCGGGCACACCACTGCTCCTTCCCCTGTGTCACCTGCTACCTCTGCTAGTCAGCCCCCTGCCCAGGACCCCGGCCCAAACACCTCCCGTGCGAAAACCACACCTTCGCCTCCACAATCCTCCACAGCATCCATTAATGTCTCCATGCACAGCAATCAGCTCTCCATACCCCAAACGCTGGAGCGCAAGAGGAAGTACAGTGCAACCCACCCACACACCCAAGCCCTCAACATCCACATCTCCAAACTGCTTAGCCTGGAGATGCTGCCCTATAGGCTGGTAGAGACCGAGGCCTTTCGCAACCTCATGGCGGCGGCTGCCACTCGGTATTTGGTCCCCAACCGCCACTACTTTTCCCGATGTGCCGTCCCCACCCTGCAGCAGCACGTGTCAGAGAACATCATCCGTGCCCTGACCAACGCTGTTTCTGACAAGGTCCACCAGACCACGGACACGTGGGCGAGTGCTGCCGGGCAGGGCCACTATATATCGCTGATTGCACATTGGGTTAACTTGGTGGAGGCTGGGACCAAGTCTGACCCTGGGGCTGGTCATATACTGCCGACGCCGAGGATTGTGGGGCCTACCTCGGTCCAGGTATCTCAGGCCTACTATGCCTCCTCCTCCTCCCACCCCTCCTCCACCTCCCCCTCCGAATTACCATCCGTGGGCATGGCGCCATCAGTCGGTAGCTCTAGGCATAGCAGCAGTGCCGTCACTAAGCGACAGCAGGCGGTGCTCAAACTGCTGAGCCTAGGCGATAAAAGGCACACCGCCCAAGAGCTATTACAGGGCATCACGGCGCAGACTGATCTGTGGCTGGCACCACTGAACCTGAAGCCAGGCATGGTTGTGTGTGACAACGGCCATAACCTGGTGGCGGCTCTGCAACTCGGCAGACTGACACATGTGCCATGCCTGGCTCATGTGTTAAATCTCATAGTTCAGCGGTTCCTCAAGACATACCCCAATCTGTCTGATTTGCTCACGAAGGTGCGCCGCATCTGTGTGTATTTCAGGAAGTCCAGCACAGATGCTGCCACTCTCAGGGCAGCGCAGCGCCGCCTCCAACTGCCCGCTCACCGACTGTTGTGCGACGTGTCCACGACGTGGAATTCAACATTAACCATGTTATCCAGAGTTTACCAGCAGCGGAGAGCGATTGTAGACTGCCAGATGTCAACTTCCACCAGAACTGGTAGTCAGGTCAGTCAGCTTCCTCACGTCTACAATGAGGAGTGGACGTGGATGTCTGATATCTGTCAGGTGCTGAGTAACTTTGAGGAATCAACACAGATGGTCAGCGGCGATGCCGCCATCATCAGCCTCACCATCCCGCTGCTTGGCCTGTTGAAAAAATCTCTGGTCAGCATGAAGTCAGAAGCTTTGCGCTCGTTACAAGAGACGGGGGAAGAAGATTCCCTTGTTGATAGCCAAAGCACCCTCAGGTCTGTTTCTCAGCTCATATCGGAGGAGGTGAAGGAGGATGAGGAGGAAGAGGAGGAGAATGTTGGCGAGACAGAAGAGGGGAGCATTGCTCAGTCCTTCACTGTTCAGCGTGTACGGGCAGAAGAAGAGGAGTTGGAGGAGGAGGAAATGGAGAGTCAGGCCAGTGAGGGGAGTGAATTCTTGTGTGTTGGAACTCTAGCGCATATGGCATATTTCATGCTAGGCTGCCTAGCCCGTGACCCTCGCGTTCAAAGAATTTATTCCAGCACCAATTACTGGGTATTCACTCTCCTGGACCCACGGCACAAGCAAAATCTTTCCACTCTCATCCCTGGAGAGGAAAGGAGTGTGATAATGCATGAATACCAGCAGGCCCTGGTGCACAAGCTGAAACAGTATTTCCCTTCTTACAGCGCTAGCGGCAGAGGGCGTACTTCTGCGGGACAAGTAGCGAGGGAGAGTAGGCGAGCAGGCAGCTTGTCCAACACTGGCAGGGGTACGCTTTACAAGGCCTTTGCCAGTTTTATGTCACCCCAGCAAGACACTGTCACCTGTCCCCAGTCTCGGCAGAGTAGGGCTGATCTTTACAGTAAGATGGTGAGGGAGTACGTAGCTGACCATACCATTGTCCTAAATGATCACACAGCTCCCTACAACTACTGAGTTTCAAAGCTGGACATGTGGCACGAACTGGCGCTGTACGCCTTGGAGGTTCTTGCCTGCCCTGCCGCTAGCGTGTTGTCTGAGCGGGTTGCAGCTGGTGGCATCATCACCGATAAGCGTACACGCCTGTCTACTGACAGCGCTGACAGGCTGACGCTTATCAAGATGTATAAAGCCTGGATTTTCAGGATTTCCATTCTCCACCAGGTGAAAGAAGCTCAACCTGAATAAAGTATGCACTCCTCCTCCTCATTTTCCTCCTTTTTCTCCTCTTTGTACACTAAAGCAGAGGAAACTGGCTATTTTTTGCCGGGCCAACTGGCTCTGGCTATAGTACTCTATGTATTTAATTTTTCTGGAGGGCCACCTACCCGGTCCTCTCTTTTAAACAATTTTTGGGAGTGCCACATACAGGCACTCAATCTTTTTCATTTTTCTGGAGGACCACCTACCTGCTCCTCTGGTTTGAAAACTTTTTTGGACTGCCACATACAGGCACTATCCAAATGTAATTGTCTCCATAGCAGCCTCCACATGTCGTCTTTATAGCTGCCTCCACACGTTGTCTCCATTGCTACCTCCACACATCATCTCCATAGCTGCCTCCATACATCGTCCCCTCAGCATACGAGCTGTGTCAGGCAGAATTTTGGGTTGTTTTTATGGCTTCCACATCAAACTTGTTAACTTTGTCGCCACCCTGCTGTGTTATCCACAAAATATACTGGCAAACTTTTATCATTTACCGATATTATTTCAGCGCTTCTTGCGCATCTGTTTACATTCCCCTCACCCGCCATAACCCAAACTCATAAGAACACTACTACACTTGATCTTATAGAAAAGGTTCTTAGAAGCGCTGTTTGGGGAGGAGCCGAGAGACAGGCGCTTGGACAGGCGAAAGCTCGCCTGGCAACGGACCACCAGCTCCATCCCAAGATCCAACTAACATAGTTTTAACTGCAGCACCTTTAATCTACTACTACTTTACTGCCTCCATACATCGTCCCCTTATCAAACGAGCTGTGTCAGGCAGAATTTACGGGTGTTTCACCAGATAATGGAACTCGACACATCTGTCGCCGCCATGCTGGAGACCTGAAGTTTCAATCATAGAAGCAATATGGATGCCCCATACTGTCCCTCTTAATCATGGAAGTCGTCTCCATGGCTGCCTCCACATGTCGTCCCCTTATCAAACGAACTGTGTGAGGCTCATTTTTCGGGTGCTTCACCAGATACGTTATGGAACTTGGTCACTATGTCGCCACCATGCTGTGTTATCGACTAAGTATACCGTCAACCTTTTGTTGACATAGGAAATCATTTCAGCGCTTCTTGCTCACCTCCTTTGGTTCCTCTCTGCCACCCATTGGTTTGAAGCCTGAGTCCATTTAGGGTATGTCGCCATGACACTCTCTAGCCTGCCGCTGCTGCTGCTGCCTCTGTATGCCGTGTTCTATAGTGTCAGGGTCAATTATTGGATGTTTTAGATGCTTTCTAGCCTCATTCGGTCACTCTATCATCGCCATGCTGTTGCCCATAATTTTGGCATAATGGTGCGATTAAGCAGCATCAGAGGCATCCATGCATGCTGCCCCTGCTGTTTCCTGTCCATTTCCGTGGTGTTTCCATCATTTTCTGAGGTATTCCAGGTATTTGGCCAAGCTTCCCTGTGCAGACCCTTGGTCCCCTTGAAAAATGCTCGAGTCTCCCATTGACTTCAATGGGGTTCGTTATTAGAGACGAGCACTCGAGCATCGGGAAAAGTTTGTCTCGAATAACGATCATCCGAGCATTTTAGTGCTCGCTCATCTCTAGTGACAATGCATAATCTGCTCTGAATGGCGCAGCTTCCCTTCGATGCCATGGCGTGTGGCAATACAGCAGGTTACCACCACATATGGGGCATAGTTATACGCGGGAGGGATTGGGTATCAAATTTTGTGGAGCGTTTTGGTATTTTATACACTGAGAATTTGCACATTTTTTTAAAAACCCATTAATTTAGCCAAAAAAATTTTACTTTCAAAATTGTATCCGATTTTGTTTTAACTCCTGTAAAACAATTATAGGGTTAACAAACTTCATAAAAGTTACTTTACGTACGTTGAGGGGTATAGTTTCTATAATGGGGTAATTTATGGGGTTTTACTTTTATTTAGGCCTCTCAAAGTGACTTGAAACCTGAGCAGGTCCCTCAATAGCAGGATTTTGCATTTTTATGAAAATGTGAAAAATCGCACCTAACATTCAAAGGCCCATAACATAAGAGTATGCATAAAAAACCATGTCCAAATAAAGTAGACATTCGGTGAATGTTAGTTAGTTATTAAGGTTTTTTGCGGTTATGAAAAAGTAGAACATCTTGGAAGTTCGAAAATCGAGAATTTTTTAAAATTTTCACCGAATATCTAATTTTCTCATAAATAAATGCAAAACATACCACCAAAATTTTTCAACTAACATGAAGTACAAAGTGTCATGAGAAAGCAATTTTAAAATCACTTGGATATGTTTGAAGCAATGGGCCATGTCACGAAGGGGAAAAGTGGCTTTGGCGTTAAGGGGTTAAATCAATACTTTTTTGAGAAAAAAGACATAAAAATAAATATGAATAACACACATATTAAAAACCATCAGTGACGGTACTACAAAATAGACTATATTGCCATCTAGCCCGATTGAAACCCAGGAAATATATTGCAGAAAAAAGTGCAAGTGCAAAATATATATAAATACTAATGGTTAAACATTACTCTTTCAACATAAAAATCATTATGGCACCATGGCCATGTCGAAATCATGCTCAGTATACATCAACCTATAGAGATTAGTTACCCATTCAAGAAAGACTCCTGGGTCCTGGGCTATGGTCAATATCAACAGTGGTCAACATAATCAGTGATAGCGATGACACAATAGTAACTTTTAACACACAGATGGATTCAATATATGTACACAGTATATCACTAACACTGATTATATATTCTTATGCTCATATTTTCAGTGTTTGATAAAGGCTGTTGTATCAGCTGAAAACACTTACGCTTGAAATTTTGTCCATATGCCCCAATAAAATCCTTATTTGCATATTGGAGAGCTTGGATTACATTGTGTATATATCATTGGAGTTGGATCCCTAATCCACAAGCACCCTATTTATCTGATGTGCACCGATACCTACTGAAATTTACTAAAATAAATGGTTATAAAGAGTTAAGAAAATGCTGATACTCAGGCTATTATAAGACTTAACTTTTAATGGCAAATAGTACTTGGTACTTGGCAGTATATTTTAATTAGTAGACTATGCAGTAATACAATACTACTTTCCATTGTTGGTATCAAAATAGTCCATTATTAGTTGTATATGTAATTTCTTGATTTGTGTTGTAAATCACTTATTATAGAAACATGTAGATCAGTTTCATTTAATTGTTTCATTTAATTGATGAAAGATTAAAATTTTTAGAAAGTGCAGTAATTAAGGGAAATAGAGGCTAATTTATACGTCGGAAAAATCATATAATAAAGTCTATGTGGGTTATCATTGGTTTTCCTGGGCTTTTTTGGCGTAAATATGTCTCAAAGCAGTTGCATTGAGTTTTCTTTGAGACTTTTCACTGCTAAAAAGTCTCACAGGACTATATAGATCTCTTCATTAATCTGCAGCAAACATAGAACAACTGGTAGTGTAAAACTGTGCAAAGCCAGGTTCATGACTTGATTGTTTTGCAAAAAGTCTCAAGAAAGTCTCATCATCACTCCAGTCCCCTGCTGTTTTATGTGCTGAGACTTTTTATGCACTTAATTTTTTTTTTTTTTTTTGGGGGGGGGGGGGGCAGAAAATAGACCATAAGAACATTTATTACAGGGCCAAAACCCCTTTAATGAATATGATGGGCAGCCAAGCTTCAAAAATAGACAAAACTGTCCCAAGGAACTGGTCTAATGAGAAATAACTCCCATATGCGCATTCTGATTTTGAATGATTTTAAGTGGCACCCGATATTTACCAGAGCCTGCCGCAAGGCGGGTTGGACAGCCAGAATCAAAGTCATGGTCAGGCAGGCAGTCAGGACAGGAGGCACGGGATCGAAGTCGGGGACGTAGGAGAAGGTAGAGACAGGCGGTGGAGAATCAAGGTCAGTAATGGAAACAAAGGTGACCACTGGTAATCGCAGGAGTCACAATAGATAGCTTTCTCTAAGGCTATGAGGCACAAAGATCCGGCAGGGGTTACAGGAAGGAGGTGGCTGTTTATCAGGTTAGCAGCTGGCCAGCGCTCACAGAGCTAGCATGTGGGCACCATAGAAGGTGGGGATCCCTGGAGATCCCCATGGTCCAAGATGTTGTCTTTGAGTTCCTAAGATCCCTCTTCCGGGCCACACCCCATCCAATTGATATGAAAGAACTGCTTCCCTCTAACCGACTTCATATCCAGTATCTCCTGTACTTTAAAGACATTGATGGAATCAGCCTCAGGAACAGGAGGAGGTACTTGCCAGGAGAGGTGATTCAGAATGACTGGCAGTAAAAGAAAGACGTTTAAGAAGTTTGGGATGCGCATGGTGAAAGGAAGATGAAGTTTTGTAGGCCACAGGTCTAATGCACTTCAGTACCTCGAATGGACCCAGAAAATGAGAACAAAGTTTGTAGCTGGGGATCTTTAGCCACACTTTATCAGTCAGAGAGAAGACTAAAGGAGACTTGCGTTTCTTATCAGCCTGGGTTTTGGTGCGGACAGACGCCAGAAATAGAGAACGACGTGTTTGCTCCCACATGGACTTAAAGTCTTATACTAATTCTTCCATGGTAGAGCTTACCAGGTCTCCCCAGCTACTTTTAGGGGCTTGGCAGTAACTGTTTTTATATTTTTATAGATCAGGCATTTCGGCACGCAGCGATGCGTAACATGTTTGTGATTTTTACTGTTTATTTAGTTTTATATCAGTTCTAGGGAAAGGGAGTGATTTATACATTTAATATTTTATTATTTTTTATTTGTTTACCTTTTTTTAACTACTTTTAGAGCCTCTAGGGTACTTTAACCTTAGATGGTTTAATTTTTTCTACCATATACTGAAATACATTTTTACGTGGGATTCATTACAATGAGCCACTGGCACATTCTCTGACTCCTCGGAAACCATGCAGTCTTGGGTCTGATGAAGACCCTAGGCTGTCATGGCAACTGATCCCTACCCCCCATGACATCACAGGGAGCAGCAATCTCAACCAAGATGGAAACCCCCATACACCCATACCCCATATCTTTTAAATGCCTCAGCATCACTCGCAATCGGTGCTAACATCTGTGATCGATGCTAGCAATATGCAGCAAACCCCATGTCTGTATTAAGAGGGTGTATTACATCCTTAATAGCATGCTGACAGATATATGCCGTCAGTGAGTGTTAAGAGTTTAAATAAAGAGATACAATTTATCTCAATATTTACTAATAAAATCTATGTTTTGAGTTATACACCCACAACTTTTTTCCTCTTCTTTTTATGCCTTTCCTTGTACAAGGGAATCAATGACCACAACTCTCTGGATATGATCCTTCAACCAGTTTTCAATCCAGTTGCAAATGATTTTTTCAAACCACTAGACCTTAATTTACCCATCAGGTGTCTAGGAGGGACAGTGTCAAATGCCTTTGCAAAGTCCAAGAACACAATATCCACAGCAGTTACTTGTGTCCAGACATCTGCTAACCTCTTCATAGAAGCAGATTAGGTTAGTCTGAGAACTTCTATCCTTTGTAAACCCATGCTGGCTGTCACTTATTATGCAATGTGATGTCACATACTCCTGTATGAAGTCTTTTAATATAACTTCCAATATTTTCCCCACAATTGCAGTTAAGCTTATAGGCCTGTAATTACACAGCAAAGTTTTAGAGCTTTTTCTAAAATCTGGCACCGCATTTGCCTTCTGCACTTGGCACCATACTGGTCATTAGGGTATCTCTGAGGATTTTAGACAGCGGTACAGCAATAACAGGTCTGAGTTTTTTAAGAACTCTGGAATGTAACCCATCTGGTCCAGGAGCCTTGTACACATTTATTTTATTGAGCTTAGATTGGATCATGTATACATTTAGCAAGTCTAGAATATTACAGGATGCATCAACCGCACTGGCACTCCCCACTCCAGATGTTCTTCTATTATAGGAATGCGGCAAAAAAAACATTAAGTATTTCCGCCTTCTCTTGGTGTCCAGTCACCGAAACCCAAGCTGAGTGAGAGGCATTTGAGTAAATAACTAGATACAGAGAATGTTGAAGCTGGGAAGTGGTTTACCTAAAGTCCTGGGGCTCAGAGCCCCAGCTCCCATTGTAGCTATGCCTTTACTTACCAGCATTCCAACAGTCCCTGCACTCTTGAGGTAAAACAGGATATGCTAAAGGTTTGATCTGCAGAAGTTTGTATTTTGGTGATGCACAATATTAGGCAAGAACCTGGTGAAGTAAAAGACCTCCATGTTTAGTCAGTGTCGAAGTTTTTTTCAACTTGTTTAGCAGTTACATAACAATATATTAATTATTACAATAATTTTATAATTTGAACATTTACTAATCCTTTTAACATTTTCCATTCTACTTATTGGTAGCTTCACTTATGTATAGTAGAACGTACTCACCAGTGATGTCATTTTTGGGGGATGAAATGCACTTTTTAATAGCACAATTTTTGGATACATTTACCCTATTGGTGAACTTTAATTAACTCTTTTGCAGCATATTTTAAAAAGAATGCACATCTGAAACATTTACAGGGTTATTTTACAAAAAATTACTTCCCTTTGTATAATGCGTTTTTTTTGGGGAAATAAATTTGCATTGCAACCTTCCAAGTGTCATAACTTTTGATATTTGTGGATTATCATCCACTGGAAGTAAACCTTGAAGACTCGATTGAATGATGGCAATCAGAGTTCTAGAAAACCACAAAACAATACAAAAAGCATGTTTGTACAAAATTGTACAAACATTACATTTATTTCATCAATCATACATATTATAAAATACAATAAAGTACTGTAGTTCAAAATAATGCAATAAATCCATATTTTTGTGAATTCTTTAAATTTAAGGAAATCTTCAATTATAATTAGTATGTAAATGAATAATAATAGTGGTCATGATAATCTTTGTAATAAATAATAAAATGCATACGGTAACTTGCTATCTCTATTTAAATACTAATTGTACCTAGTTAAATAGTGTGCAAACCTAAAAAAAAACCTCAGAAATGCCAACAATCAGAAGAACATTTTTTTTTTGGCTGAAACTATTCAGAGAGAAATTTTGGATTTCCCATAGCAACACAAACTTATCAGTAAAAGCAGATTGCAAGAATCTCTTTACACTAAACAGAAACCTTGAAGTTTTAAATGAAAATGTCAAAGTTTAATTATTTTTCCATTACATTTTCTAATGTCTCCTCTTCTTGTGCTCCAAAGAGGAATCTTCATACTAATTCCCGCAATATCATAATAATTCTTTATTAATAATCAATCAAACCATGATAGTTTCTTAATTTTAGTAATTACATTGTTATATTTTTTGTGATTAGTATTTTTTGCCATATCATAAATCCCTTATAATAAAAAAATGCAGAAAATATTGTTTCTCATTTCTTGTCCAACTGGGTGCAATTTTACAGTGCAATGAAGGTCCAATACTGAGTAAAGCAGAATATTATTGGGGAACTTAAAAAATGTTATCCTAACCTGATAAAGGGAGAAAGCTATACATACTTTGCAACATCTGCTTTAATACTTCAAATGAACCTATGATAATTTGGGGGTTAAGGTTGACTTGGATCATTGGGTCTATTCCTTTATCTGTCTGTGCAGCTGCACAATAACAGTAAGGCTACATTCACATGAAGAATTTGAATTGCATTTTGCAATTCAGAGGCTGAGGAAAAGGGATTGGCTCGATCACAGATGCATTTCTACTGGAACTCTTTCGACTTTCAACCGGCACCGCGTGTTTTACTTGGTTTCAGTAGAAACCCATATGGCATTGGCCAAGCCCCTTCCACAGCCTCTGAATTGCATTTCTAAACACAAATCAGATGCTTTGTGTATATGCAGCCTCAAGTTGCAGTTTAATAGTGCTTTTCAACTTTTTATTAGAAGCCCTGATAAATTACCCCATATTGTTAGAATAAGTTAGTTCCTCTACTAATCTCTCAGTTTGCTTAGTGAGTGGGTTTAACCTCCTGTGGGTGAAGTTAACACAGAGTAAATTCTAGATAGTTTGCCTCTCGTTATATGGTTGGAATTGCTGTTACAGTGAAAATGCTTTAGAGCATTTAACTGTGATAGCATGTTGTTGCAGGAAGTCTATTACTTGACCATTTGACTGTAGAAACTGTGCCCTTTTCTCCAGGGATTTGCCAGTATTCATACCTTGCAAAGTCTATAACTGTCGAGTCTATGCAGAAGGATTTTTAGGTGATCTTCTATAGTCTATATTGTCTGTTAGACAAGATGGCTGGTGCCAGGGGATAGGGGGTGATAGCTCCTTCAAATGGAGTGCTTGGTGGGTAACAAAATTGTCTGAATGCCTGAATGAAAGTGTATGTTATCAAAGTTCCCTAGCAGAAGTTTTTTGTTAATACAAGCTAGTTAAAGGTTATTATAATTCATAGAAAACAACTCTACCCATCTACTTGACTGTACTGCCTCGCTCTGCCAGGGTCCACTCCCACTGTATCTGACCATTTTTGGTCTATCCATGCTGTACTATTGGGCTTTTGGATCACTATCTGTGATAAGCTGTGATAACACACATCCATCACAGTGCCCAGTCCGGCTCTGTTCCCCTCACCTTTCCATTTGTTAAACTTGCCTTGAAAATTGAAATCTTCTGTAAATAGATACAAAAGAAGCCGAGCTTCAAGGTAGCACAACTTTGATAGATTAGTCAGACTGTACAGTAAGGGTTATATTTATCATAAGGCAATCTTGGAATGGTGTCTAGAGTGGCAATGTATCAGTTTTTATCAAATCTGTAGGCACCATTTCAAATGATCAGTTATTCTAGAACTTAGCTTCAGTGGAATGGGAACTGAATGCTATGACATCACCTTGACAAAGCAAAAAGTAAAACATATTAGTCTATTGTGCCCATCTCAAAGTCAGAAACAGTAGTATCATCAAGTAAAACATTGCAAACAAGTAGTGTGCAGTGATGCTTATCAATAGGATGAGTTGAGTCTGTTTTAGCAACTAGAGCCATCTTCTTAGACACATATAAAATGCAACTGACAGATTTCTTCTCTGAACTATAAGCAGGTACTATAAGCAGTTACAGTCATTGCATAAGACTGAAAAATGAAAAAGAATCATTTGATGAATAAAGATTTTTAAAATTTTGTATGCAGCCTCTTTATGGGAATAAGGACTAAAATAACAAAAAATAATGGGGCAGATTTATAAAGGTTAGACAGTGCAGAGTTAGACTAGACAGTCTTATTCTGAACAGATTCATATAAGTGTCTGGTGCTGGATGATAAATCTGGTTCAGTACAAGACTGTCTAGTCGTACTCTGCACCTCCTATTAGTTGGCTTACTTTATGCCAGAAAGTTAGGACACAATTCTGTCGGGTCAGCAGTATTTCTGACGCATGGATCTTTTTTGCACGAGGTCATGCAAGCTAGTCGTAGAAGAGCCAGAAAACTGACTACAACCATTTATAAACAGTTTTTTGGTGAAAACTACGACAGAATTCTGTCATGGACAGATTAATAAATCTCGACCTAATGTGTACAGCATGAAAAGAGCACAATCCAGTAGAGCTTTGCAGAGTAGGCCATCAATATCTGATCAAGGGGGGCAGGGCCGGATTAAAGGAGGGGCTCCCGGGGCTCGAGCCCTGGGGCCCCCACCACTTTCACCTTTGAAGGGGCTCCCACCAGTTTCCCACAGTCAGCGACTCAGCTCAGCTGAGTCGCTGACTGTCTCTGTGTGCGATACGCAGCATCACACATAGGAGTCTAGGATGTCAGCTGTGTCAGTGAGACACAGCTGCCATTGCTATGGGAGATCGCTGATGCACTGTTTCGGCGGAAGCAGGTCGTGATGGGACACCGGCGGCGAGTGATGATGGCGCTAATTGGCGTCTGATCACTACATGCTGCAGGCGAAACACTGCATCGGTGATCTCCACCAGCGATGGCAGCTGAGTCTTCAGTGGCGGGCAGCTGCCCGAAAAGTGAGGAAGAGCCTGAGAGCCTGCAGCGTCGGTGGATCAATGGAAGGGAAGTTGAGGTAAGTTTAAAGTTTATTATTTTGTGGCTTTTTTTCTACAGGGGACTGGTGGCTATATACTACAGGGGGCTGGTAACTGTATACAACAGGGGCTGGTGGCTGTATATTACAGGGGGCTGGCAGCTATATTCTATATGGGGCTGGCAGCTATATTCTACAGGGGCTGGCAGGCTATATACTACAGGGGGCTGGCAGCTATATTCTACTGGGCTGGCAAGCTAGATACTACAGGGGGCTTGTGACTGTATACTACAGGGGGCTGGTGGCTGTATACTACAGGGGGGTGGTAGCTATATTCTACAGGGGCTGGCAGGCTATATACTACAGGGGCTGGCAGGTTATATTCTACAGGGGGATGGTGGCTATATACTACAGGGAGCTGGCAGGCTATATTTCTACATGGAATTTGTCACCTTGTGTCCAATGACAGACTGAAAGGTAATTTATTAAACTTTGCAAAATCCTTGGGGCTAAAATACAAGCTTTTATTCGAATTAATTTCTTAATATTAATGAATTTTCATAAATTAAAGTTTCAAAGTACTCATTAAGCTTTTTTCAGAAACTTCTCTATTCATATTCACTGATCTTTGGTATAATACATGCAATAAAATATGTCATTTCTGCTTTACATAGCCTGTTACTATGCATGGTTGCTATATATATATATATATATATATATATATATATATATATTGACACACACACACATATATATATATATGCTGAGCAGCTGATGGGGCTGGTACCTTCCTCCTCAGTACATTCAGGGCCAGGACCCCTCCTCCTCTCCCTCACTACATGTGCCGAGCTGTCGACCAGCTCACTTCCTATGTACAGGCTCCTGCACTGCCCTCCCTCCCTGATGCATCCATATGATAAACTAACCTTATGATATAGATGCATAGCAGGGGTGGTAGTGCAGGCAGCCTGTTCTCCATGCAGATGTCAGCCCTAGCACTCGGCTCCTCACAGGCCCAGCCCTGCACATTACACAAGAGGCCACGCCCCCACAGCACAGCACAGGCCTGGAAGCATGGAGGAAGAGGTGAGTGCTGTAAGGTGTGCTTCTGCCTGCTGTGTGTCTGTGTGTGTGTGGGGGGGGGGAGATGGGGGCTGGTGCATGCTGTGTGTGGGAGGAAGATGGGCGCTGGTACATTCTATGTGTGTGGGGGAGATGGAGGCTGATGCTTACTGTGTGGGGGGGATGGGGGACTGGTGCATGCTGTGTGTGTGGGGATGGGGGGCTGGTGCATACTGTGTGTGTGTGGGGAGGGGGGCTGGTGCATGCTGTGTGTGTGGGGGAGATGGGGGATAGTGCATGCTGTGTGTGTGTGGGGGGAGGGGGGCTGGTGCATGCTGTATGTTTGTGGGGAGGGGGGCTGGTGCATGCTATATGTGGGAGATGGGGGCTGGTGAATGCTGTGTGTGTGGGGAGAGGGGGCTGGTGCATGCTGTGTGCGGGGAGGGGGCTTGTGCATGCTGTGTGTGGGGAGGGGGAGATGGTGCATGCTTTGTGTGTGTGGGGAGGGGGGGCTGGTGCATGCTGTGTGTGGTGGAGCAGTATGCAAAAAAACAAGATGTGAACCCAGTCTTAGGATGATGCCATACGTTGCGTTTTGGTTGTGTTTTCATTGCGTTTGAAATCCATTACAACAGCTGAGGAGAGGAAATTTGCCTAATTACATTACAGTTTACATTTGTAAACTCAAATGTTAACAGTAATGTAATTAGGCAAATTGCCTCCGTTTTGTAATAGAATCAAAACACATCGGGGCAACCTGCGGCCAATTGCATGTGTGTTTCTATGCAAACGCATGCAATTGGCAATTGATTGTGAACGCATGAATTTGCATACAAACACGTATTCGAATGCCTGCTGGCCACCACAGTGCATCTTAATTCAGTTACAAAATGGAATCAAAACGCTAAATTGGGGCATTACCCTTATTTACGCTTATGGTTAGTTGACTCCGCCTACTTGTGACGGCCACGCCTAAAGTACATTGGCCCCACCTATCTCATGGGGTCACTTTTAATCTTTTTCCAGGGCCACTTTAAATTCCCAGTCCGCCCCTGTATATGTTCATAAACATTATCAGCCCCTGGGAGTCCAAATCAGAAGCAGCTATGTGAGTGAGTTGCTAATATACAAAACCACAAACAAGATCGGATGCAGTACATGAAATAAAGCATTATATTACTTACTGTGCATCACCAGATCTGTTCCTTGAACACTTCACTAGGGGATATACCCCTTAGATTCATCACATTAATCACGGATGATGCACATGTAGGTGATGTCACTATTTGACCAGTCATGTGACTCTAAGTCATGTGATTTACTAGTTACCACCATTTTTATTAAGGGAAGCCATGCCCATATTATACAAATGGCAACAAATCAGAGGTATGTACAGATATAAAGCCTCGCATATCTCAAACTAAATCCAAAAGAACGAATACAGGCACATAAATTTTTATTTAGGCACATACCTAAATAAAAATGGAAAAGAAAAAAAATAATTTGTTCCAAAAGGTATATGTAACAAACATCCATATACTGAGGAACCAAAGAGGTCACATCCCGAGAGGTTATCACATGTTTAATATGCATCATAATAAGATGTTCACTTTAAAGTCAACATTAAGTCCATTTGGCTGTAATGTTTTCAATTGATCAATCCATTCGATTTCCCGCTTCATAAGTATTTTCTCGTCTGTCACCTCCATGTCGTAGCGGGGGAACGTGATTAATGATGCAGAATTTCAGTTCGTTGATACTATGGCCATACTCAACAAAGTGTAATTTGATTTTGTAAGTATTAATAGAGGAATGATGATTATTCATTCTGTAGTAGTCTCCCCTATTTTAAGTTTTGGGCACGGGCACATCAATACATAGATCACATAAACAGTCCTACATGTCACATAATGTCTAAGATCAAAGGTCCTCCCGGTAATGGGGTGTGTGAATTTGCTCCCTTTAATCATGTGACTACAGTTATCAAAATTCATACATGGGTAACTACCAGTTTTAATAGAAGAAGCTAGACTATTTTCTATGTTGCTTTTGACCAATTTGTCACAAATATAAGCAGTTCTTCCCTACGCGTGCATGGATCTCTACACTCATCAGGGGAAATGAAAATAATGTTTTGTGGATAAATGCTCAATGCTGACTCGAGCAGAATAAACTAGAAAATAAATGTAGTAGATAGGGTAGTGGCTCAACTACTACTCCATCAGTAAAACTGGTCACTAGGTTACAAGTCAGTGTGGGCTGAGTGCAGAGATCCATGCACGAAACATGCAGGGAAGGGAATAGCTTTGTCATTATATCCTTCAGCTTTAGGGTGCAATAGTCAGGATTAGGGATAGAGATGGGACCGCCCTTGTAAGGGCTAGGAACAAAAGAATAGGACGATTCCTCACCTGGACTCTCTGTGACCTGGAATCCCTGTTTGAAAACCGGTGAGATCAAACCTGTTTTTTAGAATAAGAATAGAATAGAATGCTTTATTGTCCCCATAGGGGAAATTGATTTTGTCCCAACGACAGCATTAACACCTCCATTCATGATAACAATTATACATATACGAACAATAAAGATACTAGCATACATATACTACGACCAAATAAATACATCCACGGATAAGTAAAAATTTTTTTAATTTTTAAATTTATGTTGTGCTTACCCATCATCATTACTATTGAATACATATCGATCCCTATATGTGACTGAAGGCATATAAAAGTTAATGCATCTACCTCTGTATGATATGTTCCTCACTAGGTTTTTTTGTGATAACTTGATTGATATTTTTATACTGTTGTGAATTTGGTTTTATTGATCAATCAAAGTTAAGTTTTATATTTCTAGGCATTTGCTATTAGATACTGTGACTTTGGATGCCATGGTCAGTGGCTTGTCATGCCCTATATGGTGGGGTTATTTTTCCTGGCATTTGTGCTGCTAATTCTTTTCCTAGTAAACACCATGGTAATAAATCTAATAAAAATTGATTAACACAAAGAGGATTTTTTCTTTGTTCGGGAAACAGGTGTAACATGTGTAAGTATACCAAAAAAAGATCACTAGTTATGTCTGATGATCAGAAAGTGTAAAGGTTAAATTCCTTTATGAGTTGTGAGACTGATCATGCAGTCTATTTAACCCCTTAACGCTCTGCGCCGTAGCTCTACGGCGCAGAGGTATAAGAAGTGTATGAAGAGGGCTTACAGGCTGAGTCCTCTTCATACAAAGGTGGGGGTTTTTGCATATTGCAGAAAACCCCCACCGCTAATAACCGCGGTCGGTGCTTGCACTGATCGCGGCTATTAACCCCTCCGTTGCCGCCGGCAAAGTCGCCGGCAGCATTTAAAAGACGTGGCATGCAGGCGCCGCCATATTTGTTACGATCACCGCGCCCCCGAACGTCATCGGGGGGCGACGATCGGTTGCCATGGTAGCCTCAGGTCTTCGTTTGACCCGAGGATACATGGCTTCTGCATATCCATTACAATGAGCCTGTGGCTCATTGTAATGTATAGTGTGCAAAAATGCCATATATTGCAATACTGTAGTATTGCAGTATATGGTAGGAGCGATCTGAAATCTAGGGTTAATGTACCCTAGATGGTCTAAAAAATAGTGAAAAAAAAAAAGAAAAAAAAAGTTTAAAAAGTAAAAAAAATTAATAAAATATTAAAAGTTCAAATCATCCCCCTTTCCCCAGAACGGATATAAAACATAATAAACAGTAAAAATCACAAACATATTAGGTATCGCCGCTTCCCAAAATGCCCGATCTATCAAAATATAAAAACGGTTACGGGCGGCGGTGACCTCCGAGGCGGGAAATGGCGCCCAAATGTCCGAAATGCAACTTTTACACCTTTTTACATGACATAAAAAATGAAATAAAAAATGATCAAAATGTCGCACAGACCTCAAAATGGTAGCAATGAAAACGTCACCTCATTTCGCAAAAAATGAATCCTCACACATCTCCGTGCGCCAAAGTATGAAAAAGTTATTAGCGTCAGAAGATGGCAAATTTTTTTTTTCTTTTTTGTACATATTCGTTTAATTTTTGAAAATTATTAAAACACAATAAAACCTATATAAATTTGGTATCACCGCGATCGAACCAAACCAAAGAATAAAGTACGCATGTTATTTGGAGCGAAGAGGGAAAGTTGTAAAAACTGAGCCCACAAGAACGTGACGTGCGTTTTTTTTTTCAATTTTTCCACATTTGGAATTTTTTTTCAGCTTCGCAGTACACGGCATGTTAAAATAAATAACATTACGGGAAAGTAAAATTTTTTACGCACAAAATAAGCCCTCACACAGGTCTGTACACGTAAAAATTAAAAAGTTATGGATTTTTGAAGTTGGAGAGCGAGAAATGAGCCGAAAAACCCTGCGTCTTTAAGGGGTTAATAGAGAAATTAAGAAATCTATTTAAAGAAAAATTAAGGATCGCATTAGCGAACAACTTTCTTATGTAACAAAAAAGTTAAGCAGAGTATTGGGTGCTACTAAGCTGTTTATTGAAAAACATAGAAGATTGACATACATTTTCTTTTTGCGAGTTGGAAAGAGTTACTAGACCTATTATGGGAGGAGATTGAATCGATAGGCTTCGCAAGCGTGAAGCTTTTTGGATCCTAACTTTGAATATTAGGGCTCCCAAAGGTTTGAATTTCTGTGATAACCTCATTGCTATGTATAATATATATATATATATATATATATATATATATATATATATATATATATATATATATATAAATATCATGTATGTAGTTTCATGTAGCATTGATGTATATTCTATTCTCTATTCTATTCTCTCTTTCCTTATCCTAATAATTACCATATTTGACAAGGAAATGATGTTTGTACAAATGATTCAGTGATTGGCTGTTATGTTTTTGAAATGTTTGTGCTTTAGTGCATTTTGTTACCCATCATTAAATGGGTGTTTCCTTAAAAATGTTGCGGCTGTCTGCTCAGCCATGAACTTTTGTATGGATTAATAAAGATCTATGTTTTATGAAGAATAGTGCTGGATGACATCTTGTTAAAAAGTCTTCATTGAGAAACCAGTTGACATTCCTTTGCACCAGCCCTGATTGAAACACCTAGCCTTACCTTGGAGGAATTTGGGAAATGGTGGTATTTGTCTTTTGTGAGTATTCTGACCTGGTCCTCTTTGGCAAAGTTTCTTTGACTCCAGCTCTTTCTCTACCGCCCATCTGCTCAAACTTTTAATACGTTTAATATATTGTTCCTGTCCATAACTAGGAAGAATGTTGTATATTCTGGACATTGTACCTTTTGTGCTTTGAATTTTGTATTTTCTTTCCTATTTACACATTTTCAACCTTGCTAGTTCAGAAGGTATTGCTCCTAGCAACCACATGTATTTTTCCCTTCTCTGACTTTAGTATATTATATGCAGACATTCAATTACTATACAACAAACAGTCGTGCACTGAATTCTTTGGTTAATACAGTACTAAGACTAATACAGATTTCAGTTTATACAGTATTTTTATTTAACACATTATCTAAGGCCTAGGTTATTATAGAAACATTAAATGTAGTACAAAACAATGCAAAAGAAAACACTGCATGTAAATATTTTTTATTCATTGTTTTTCTAAAACAGAGCAAAGGAAGTAATGGTGTTGTTATATACTTGAGGTAGTGTGTATACAAGGTTGTTCATTTGTTACATGCCTAATGTAATAAAATTCCCTTCTTTTTCATTTTGAACTTGACATGCATCCAAGGCCAAAGACGTGATTTGGGCAAAGGTTGCCATGCTATGTATTTTATGGCAGAATTACTGATGCCATATAACAGTTCTTTTTAAGTGAATCTGACAGTTTCATTCGGAGAATATACAGATATTAATGTTGTTTGATATTTACTTTGACAGCTGTTCGGTGCTATATATAATCAGTGATATCACAGTTCAAGCTCACATTTCCTTTTACTTACAGTGTTTCTTTCTTCAGCAACACATGTGTACAGTATGTGCAAAAAAAAATTGGATTTCCACAATGAGTGGGGCCTGCCAGATGGGATATTTATTGTTAACAACCAAAGCTGATTAACCCCTTTCTGAGCAGTGATTTTTTTTTTAACAAATGTTCATACCTTTTTTAAGGACCATACCTTTTTTTAGCTATACAGTAAATATTTTTGTGATGTTTTTGTGATATATAGGAATAGTTAAAAAAAAAAGTAAAGACCCTTTTTTAATTTTTAGCTTACACGACTTGCACAGATATTTAGCAAGTGTCTGCGCCAGGATTTTGGTGCACCTGATTATTTTTTGGAGCAGCTGCACTGGCTGCCATGCGACTCAATTTAGGGGGCGTGCCATCAGACAATCTGACTGATTCGGAATGACCGCAGGATTTAACTTTCAAATTGTGTCACAAGCCCAAGCACTTACATGCACAAAAAAAAAAAAAGTGGTGAACTCTGTTAGACCTGAGCGGAGAAGCGACACATGCAGGATATCTGGTGCACGATCATAGTGAATCGCAGCAGAGTGCATTGGAGTCGGACAATGCACTTTCGGTGAACTCCGAGAACTTTATGTTCAAGCAAATGTGCCCCAGAAGCTTTTATAGATTGATAGCAAGCAGAAATCTAGAAAACCCTCAGGAATTGCTACATAAAGTATATTGTGTTGTATAACTTTTCATTATACAAACAATAATATAAATTTGCTGAAATAGGAATACCACTTTAACTCCACTTTCTGATAATGGCCAAAAGGACATCTAGAATTATAAAGGGTACTATAAAAAACATAATGGTGTAAGACAATTAGCAGCAGGTAGAAACATCAAAGAATCGATTAAGTCTGTGGTCAAGGCCTAATAAGGCCAATATAGAATGGACAGTACAGATGGTCATCAACCTTATTTGTGAGGAGACAGACCACTGTCAACACATGTCAAACCAGCTGGCAAATGACAGCATAAGGGAACAATGGAACAGTGCGCCCACAAATATTGCCCACAATTAAACAAAAAAAAATTGGACCCTTCAGGTAAGACCGAAAAATAATTGAAATAATATCCATATGAATGTGAACTATACAAAAACCAAAAATATATTGTGTGATGAAAGCTGAGAAATACTGAGACCAAATGTTAAATTACCTTATAAATAAGCGCCTTAATGACCAGGCCCTTTTTCATGTTTGCACTTCCATTTTTCACTCAAAAACATCAAAAAACGATAACTTTATTTCCCCACGTGCTGTTTGTGGGCTTGTTTTCTGCATAACATATTACGCTTCTTCGTGACGGTATTTAATATTCCATGCCAAATGAGAAAAATATGGAGTTTCTTGTGGGCTTAGTTTTTACTGCTGTGTGCCAAATATATTATATCTGTGTACCACATTAATCTATGACAGTGTAGAAACAACACAGTCGTGTCCAATGACACAGGTAATACATTCCCCCCAATGTGTTAATATAATAGAAGTCACAACATTATCTTATAGCCCAGTAATGGTGAACATTTAAGAGATCGAGTGCCCAAACTGAAAGCTAAAACCCACTTATTAAAAAGTGTAAATGATACTGCCCCCTTTCTTGCTCCTTCTTAGGATTAGTCCCCCTCTTTCTATGATTATTTTTATGCACTCTTTGCCCCCTCTTTTTTTTTAAATTCAAATCTTTATTGTCCTCCATAGTTACTAACACCTAATTAAGAAATACTAAAATTTAGACAGTGGGGCTTATTTACTAAGGGCCGTGCTGCTCACTTTCATCAGACTGTTTGCCGTTTTCGGGATTTGCGCAGCTTTGACAGATATTTAACTCTGTTGGACCTGAGTGGGGAAGCAACACACGCAGGATATCGGGCGCACGATTTTAGTGACGGATGGGTTAGTGAATGTTTCCTAGTATATTCAGCAAAGATATACATACTTATTTCCTACTCTCGTGACCGAACCACAAGAGCAACTCAGCGGACCCAAAGAAACATTCCTGATCCAATTACTTCATCCCCACCACATACAGATGACAGAAAGGAGTAGAAGACAAAAAAGGCATCCATGTCCTATATACCATTGCCCTCTCAAGTAGCACAAGTACTTTATTTTCAACATAAATTGTTTATTCTTTCCAGGAAATTTATCAAATCATCCAAGTTCAAGCAGAGGGAGGAATGTCCCCAACATTAATTGATATCAGTTACCTCCCTCCCAGGTCAGACTATACCTACACACCTTCTAAATATAGGTGTAGCTGGCATTGGACCCCATCCTACAATATAATGAATAGAATATATGACTTCTATTCTATTTTTTCAGAGCTCTAATTTATCATTGCATTATATTCTTATTAATGGCTGCACCTCTACTTCATGGCGCGCGTCCTATAGTAAGAAGCGTCTTATAGTCATAAAAATATGGTACATTAAAAATGTTTAATAAAAATAAATATTTCTATTGCGCCATTATATTCCACAGCACTTTGCAAATCACGGAGTACATTTACAAATTAATTAAGACATGACAGAGCAATAACATGATGAAACAATAGAAATGATGGCCTGCTCACAAGAGCTTACAGTCTATAAAAATGAAGCTGCCTGCCTAATAGCTGATGTCTGGTAGAAAACTGTCAGACATGTTGGTTTTTTTACATGTTCACAAAAGACAAAACCCACCACCGAAGGTGGTAGTTACCTAATTCTTTCTCCTTTTAAAAAATATACCAACAAACCAAACATGACTATACTGTGAAAAAAGGCACAAGATGGACTTTATCATTACAGTACATTGCTGTAGAGCACATCCTTTATCAGTCAGGGGGACTCACTGTCAGAATACTGAACTTCAAGGGGCTACACTGACAAACAAAAGACTAGGTGTGCCAAATACCATGGTACAGCACAAATGCCACATGCCAGAATACCAGAAAACATTTGTACAATAAGTAATACAGATCCCAGGGCAGACTACAAATAAAATGCACAACCATATTATAATACTGGAGATCACCCCTAATTATAATACTGGAGACTACCCCTACAGCACACCTACAGTGGTGGGCAAAAGTATTGGCACCCATGAAATTCTGTCAGATAATAGTCAGGGTTTTTTTTCCAAAAAAAGATTGCAATTAGAAATTCTTTGGTAATATTATCTTCATTTAATTTATCTTCAATGGAAAACCACAAAAAGAATTGTCAAAAAGCCAAACTGGATATAATTCCACACCAAACATAAAAAAGGGGGTGGGCAAAAGTATTGCCACTATTTAAAAAGTCATGTGATGCTTCTCTAATTTGTTTAATTAACAGCACCTGTAACTTACCTGTGGCACCTAACAGGTGGTGACAATAACTAAATCACACTTGCAGCCAGTTGAAATGGATGAAAGTTGACTCATTCTCTGCCCTGTGTCCTTGTGTGTACCACATTCAGCATGGAGGAAAGAAAGAAGACCAAAGAACTGTCTGAGGACTTGAGAATCAAAATTGTCAGGAAGCATGAGCAATCTGAAGGCTACAAGAAGGGTGTGGCTCAATTAATCCAAACACAGAATACTAAGCCACAGTTCACACACAAGTAGCACACAAATTAACGCCATCTATTCTACCAAGTGCTGATAAAGGGACGTTTTGGCACCAACGTTACACAAGTGCTAATGATTTCTATTAAACAAATGTGGTGTTAAAATAATCCTTATACATATTGATAAACTCAGTGAGAGACATGGGGGCTCATTTACTTACCCGGTCCTGTTGCAATCCAGCGGCGCATTCTCCGACGAGGATTCGGGTCTTCCGGCAATTCACTAAGGTCGTGCGCCCAATGTCCACTAGGTGTCACTGCTGCGCCGAGGTCCGCCGTAGTTCACCATCCTATTCCTGGTGCATGTAAGTGTGTGTCAAGTGACACATTTTTTTTTAAAATACCGCAGTTTTTCTGAATCAGTCAGGTTTTCCATCGGCCACACCCCTTGATTTCCGTCGCATGCAAGCCAGCGCCGATGCAACACAATCCGATCGTGTGAGACAAAAACCTGGGGCAATTCGGTGCAAACCGGTAATTTTTGGGAAACCCGACGAAAATGAGCTATTTGAGCCCTTATTGAATGATCGGTGGGGATTTGCTGCAATATGCAATAACCCCCACGCTTGTATGAAGAGGAGTCAGCCGGTGAGCCCTCTTCATACATTCCCTGTACCTCTGCACCGTAGAGCTACGGCATAGAGCGTTAAGGGGTTAAAAAAAATGTAATGATCCCTGTTTTCCAAAGGGTTTTAGGTATGCCTACAGTGCACTCTCCATTCACCTATTTATACTACAACGACTAGATCAGCAGCGCAAAAAAAATAATTATTCATATTTGATTATTCCTGACTTACAAACTGTATTATATCTCACAAGCTTTATAGATGTTGGAAAAGGTCAGCATGGTTGTCAAAAAGTTCCATATGAATACCATTTATCAGATGTAAAATGAAAGGTCACAACAATTCCCATACTTACTTTTCGGCTACAGACGTATAGCATTAGACTTAATTTCAACCTGTGTACTCTGCTCATTGCCATATTTATTTAAAAAATAAATAAATTCTAGGATAAAAGTACAAAAACACCATATCACCATATTTTTATTCCAGCTCCTTTATTTCGCTTCTCTAAGCATGTATCCATCAGATTGTTCTTTTGTGATATATTGTACTTCATATAAGTGGTCAATTTGGGTTGAAAGTTTTTGTACATATTTATAAAAAATTTGGAAATTTGGTGAATATTTTGAAAACTTAGCTGATTTTCTGCTTTGATTTCTAAATGCTGTGCTCATGATACTTTTAGACTAACCTCCCAAAGTAATTGCTAATTATAATTTACCATATATCTGCTTTATGTTGGCATCAATTTTTAATGCTATATTATTTTATAAAGATTGTCATGGTATGGATCGCGGGTACACCCGTGCCCTTCCCTGTGGCGAGGTGTCCACCCAGGCCATACTCATCTCTGCAGGCTCTGCTCCGGTCCTGTCGAGGCCGTGCTCCTGCTGCCTGACTAGGCCGTGCATGTCCCCGCTCACTAGGGCGCGCGCTGGCTCTTCTGGTTTTAAAGGGCCAGCGTCCTTCTGATCGGCGCTGGCATTTCCGGTTCTGCTAAATAATCCGGCGGCTCCCAGCATCCCCTGCCGGATCTTCAAGTCATTATCCCTGAAGTGAAAGCCCTCCTGTGTTTCCTAGTGTTCCTTCGTGTTCAAGCGTTCCCAGGATTCCTCTGTGTGCCTCTACTCCAGTGTTCCTCCGAGTTCCTGTATTTCTGTAGCAGTCCTGTATTCCTGTGGCGGCCCTGTATTCCTGTGGTCATCCCGAGGTCCTGACTTCCCGAGGTCCTGACTTCCCAAGGTCCTGCCTTCCCAAGGTCCTGCCTTCCCAAGGTCCTGCCTTCCCGAGGTCTTGCCTTCCTGATGGTCGTTCCTGTGGTCCTTCCATGTGGTTCCCACTCCGGTAATCTGTCCCAGAGTTCCTGGAGACTCTTAGACGGTTTGTCCCTACGAACTGTGACAAAGATATTAGGAAGCTTGCAAATCAAAAATTTCAGATTCAACTATTTTAAAAACCTCTTCATATTTATAGGGGTTTTAAAATTCCTGTTTATTACAAACTGCTCAAAAATCACCCCTTTTTTAAAATTAGGCGAAACTATTCAAACAGCCTTTAGTAATCTTGTTTACCATTTAAGCATATCACGTAATTAAACCAAAATAAAATTTCCATGTTTTGGAAACTATGGAGCTCATTCAATAAGGGCTCAAATAGCTCATTTTCGTCGGGTTTCCCAAAAATTACCGGTTTGCACTGAATTGCCCCAGGTTTTTGGCGCACACGATCGAATTGTGTTGCATCGGCGCTGGCTTGCTTGCGACGGAAATCAAGGGGTGTGGCCGATGGAAAACCTGACTGATTCAGAAAAACTGCGGTATTTAAAAAAAAAAAATGTGTCACTTGACACACACTTACATGCACCAGGAATAGGATGGTGAACTACGGCGGACCTCGGCACAGCAGCGACACCTAGTGGACATTGGGCGCACGACCTTAGTGAATTGCCAGAAGACCCAAATCCTCGTCCTCACGACAGAACCGGGTAAGTAAATGAGCCCCTATGTCTCTCACTGAGTTTATCAAGATGTATAAGGATTATTTTAACACCACATTTGTTTAATAGAAATCATTAGCACTTGTGTAACATCGGTGGCAAAACGTCCCTTTATCAGCACTTGGTAGAATAAATGGCGTTAATTTGTGTGCTACTTGTGTGTGAACTGTGGCTTAGTATTCTGTGTTTGGATTAATTGAGCCACACCCTTCTACTTGCATTTAAGCCCTGCCCAGCAAGGGTTACTAGCCCCAGTATTCTGCTGGTGGTTTGTCTGAGAACTGCCTTATATAACTGCCTACTCCCATCAGACCTTGCTGGTTATTCAGTCTGATCTCTGTATCTAGTGTTATTGCTTGTTGCTTGCTATTCTGTGTTTTGACTTCTGCTTTGCCTATCGACCATTCTTTTAGCCATACGATTCTATACCTTTTCATCTTGGTTTTGACACGGTTTGTTTGACTTCCATTGTCTATCTGTATCTGTTGTTTGTCCCTCAGTGTCATTTATCTCCAAGTGTGACCCCACTTTCCTGGAAAAAAGAACATAGCACACATCCGTAATCTTTTTGCTTTTCTTTTATTTTAAGTGATTATGTACAAGTGCTTTATATACATCTCCACAATATTATTTTATGTATTTGAATTTAAGGAAAGAGATCACAGTAGAATTTGTTGCTGCGACCTTTGTCAAGCTAGATCTGAAGCACGTTGAGGTCCTGTTATTGCATGGGTAGAGGAGAGAGCTCTCAAACTACAGATACTCACCCCGCTCTTCATCATACCGATCCCGAGACTGGTCTTCTTTAACAAAAAGACTTATAATTAGCAGCACGGAGTGCATGGACAAGATGTCTGGTGCTCGGGGCTGCTAATTATGCATGGTCTTGCCACCTCCCTCTCCCATGCTGGGAGGCGACATCACTCCGAGGGATGGGAGAGCAAGGTGGCGAGGGAGTGCATAATTAGCGGCTCGGAGCGATGGACATCTTTACCCCGCACTCCGAGCTGCTAATTATAAGTCTTTTTTTCTAGGCAATCCTGGCAAGTCAACATTAAAGAAGACCAGTGCTGGGATTGGAATGAAGAGGAGGAGGGTGAGTTTCAGTTGTTATATGTATATGTATATATACAGTATATATATATATATATATATATATATATATATATTGTGGTTGTTTTCCTATAATGTATCCTCTGTAAGACACCACTAGTACTTTGCAGATGTTAAAATCCTTAAAGCACATCTACCACCAGGATCAAGAATTGTAACCCAAGCACACTGACATACTGGTATGTGTCCCTCTAACAGTATCCTCTCTTCTTTAAGCATCTTATGTCCTTGTTTCTTAGGGAAAAAAAAGGATTTAAAAAATATGCAAATGAGCCGCCTGAGGGGCTACAGTCTCCATTTACACCTATGAAGCCATAAGCACTCAGGCTACTTTGTATAATTTTAAAAAGTAAAACAAAACATAAGAAGCTAAAAGAAAAGAGCGTAACTTGCCAGGGGGGACACAC
Source organism: Engystomops pustulosus (assembly GCF_040894005.1). NCBI lineage: Eukaryota > Metazoa > Chordata > Amphibia > Anura > Leptodactylidae > Engystomops > Engystomops pustulosus. Next base: position 112,935,962 of record NC_092412.1, read on the forward strand.
AGCAGTATGTCAGTGTGCTTGGTTTATAATCCCGAACACTTTACAATACTTTCTCACTTAATTTTACATTCATGTTAAAGTGCCCAAGTTCTTTGTGGGCAATACCATGGCTCCTCCATGCTCTGGCATCACGACCCCTGCAGCACTTCTATCATGTCTGTTTTCTTTTCCAACAGCCCCTCCTCTTAGTAGCAGACAGCATTGAAGGGTCATATTGTGCATGTACTAGTGTTCCCTGAGCAGTGCAGTCATCAACTGGAGGCATTGTTGAAGGAGACAGAAAATGCTGAAGGGGAGAGGGGTATGATGCCAGAGCCGCAAGGGTTTAACCGGTTAAGCACCGGGCCCTTTCCTGTTTTTCATGTCCATTTTTCACTCCCCACCTTCAAAAATCTATAACTTTTTTATTTTTACACATAAAGAGCTGTGTGACAGCTTGTTTTCTGCGTAACAAATTGCACTTCATAGTGATGGTGTTAAATATTCCATGCCATGTACTCGGAAGCAGGAAAAAAATCCAAATGCAGTGAAAATGGTGAAAAAACGCATTTGCGCCATTTTCTTGTGGGCTTGGATATTACATCTTTCACTGAGCACCCCAAATGACATGTCTACTTTATTCTTTGGATTGGTACGATTAAGGGGATACCAAATTTGTATAGGTTTTATAATGTTTTCATACATTTACAAAAATTAAAACCACCTGTACAAATTTTTTTTTGATTTTGCCAACTTCTGGCGCTAATAACTTTTTTATACTTTGGTGTACGGAGCTGTGGGTGGTGTCATTTTTTGTGAAATTTGATAATATTTTCAATGATATCATTTTTAGGACTGTTCGACCTTTTGATCACTTTTTATAGATTTTTTTATATTTTTCAAAATGTCAAAAAGTGCCATTTTCCACTTTGGGCACTATTTTCCGTTACGTGGTTAAACGCATTAAAAAAAGTTATCATATTTTGATAGATCGGGCATTTTTGGACGCGTCGATACCTAATGTGTTTATGATTTTTACTGTTTATTTATATTTATGTCAGTTCTAGGGAAAGGGGAGTGATTTTTTTTTTTTATTATAGTTTTTTTTTTTACTTTTTTTTATTTTTCTTTTTACTATTTTTCAGACTCCATAGGGTACTTTAACCCTAGGTTGTCTGCTCGATCCTATCATATACTGCCATACTACAGTATGGCAGTATATGGGGAGTTTCCTCCTCATTCATTACAAAGTGCTATCAGCACATTGTAATGAAGGGGTTAAAACGAAATAGCCTCGAGACCCGAGGCTACCGTGGAGACAGAACGCCGCTCCCCAATGACGTCACGGGGAGCGTCGATCCCAGGTAAGATGGCGGCGCCCATGCGCCGCTATCTTTTTGAGGCTGCCGGCAGCTTTGCCGGCAGCCATCACTGTGATAAAACCCGCGAACGGTGCTAGCACTGATCGTGGGTGTTACCAGTAAGTCTTTGCTGCAATATACAGTAAGGACTTACCGGTTATGGAGAGGGCTCAGCCCGTGAGCCCTCTCCATGCACTGCGACCTGACCGCCGCCGTGAATACACGGCGGACGGTCGCGAACCGGTGCATAACTTCCCCAAATCCCTTCTTCCACATTTATAGTAAAATTAAATAATAATGTTATGGCTGCATTAAGGATTTTAACCACCAGTGCTTTGTAGAGATTACATTAAAGGGATTTTTCCATTTCAGCATATTAATGTTATTGTTTTTATGATAAAAAGTAAACCAATTATACTTTATGCATGGTTTTCTAGATCTCTGCTAGGTGTCATGGTCACACAGGTGCATGGCTCGTAAGTATCACAGAGAGTAATCAGAGCAGTGTGACATATAACGAGCCATGCACCTGTGTGACCATGGTCAGGTTTCTATCAACTGGAAGTAAACATAGAATCTTTCTATAGAATGACAGCAAGCAGAGATCTAGAAAACCATGAGAAATTGATACAGAAAGTATATTGGGAAATTCTGTAACTTTTTATAATGAAAACAACTTTAATTTGCTGTAATGGGAACACCACTTTAAGTGTTAGATTTCCTTTATGCAGGCCTGGTCATATATTCAAAAGGGGACAGCATGTTACTCAACTTAGTGTACTTGAATTATTAGTGGCAAATAAAAATGGTGAAACGTACAGGTACAATAACAGTATAATGAAGTATAAGGTGCAATAGATCACAATGCATAATAAATGGCATAATTCAGCTGTAAAGGTATCATATAAATGTAATGACAATGATAGACAGTTCCAAGATATGTGAAGGGGACAAACAGACATATAGAGACATATGGTATCTCTATACATACTGTATATATTTTACATACAGTAAAATATCTGGTGCTGTACTTTGTTCACTATTAAAATTCATCATTTTGCACCAATTAAGGAGCAGAAAGTATTTCTGTGATGGTCATATATTCAATGCATGGCTCACAAAAATTGACTCCAGTTGGGGTCAGGAGTACAACCAAATACCACCAAGAAAAGCTCACTGGATTACAGTACAACACATTTTACATGCAGTACATAATAAATGCCATAGTGCAGCACTGAAGACCTTCCTAGAAGTTCCAAATCCTGCAATGCAGTATTAAATAGCTCTCATGAACTAATTAACAAATATCAAATTCCAGTACAAAATACCTTAATAGAATCACATTAAAAATTACTCACAACTATTATAGTATAGCACAATACCTTTCTAAAAGGACCAAATATCACAGTAACACCAAACACCACAGAACTGATCAAAATATTTTCAGAACTGCAAAGTATTAAATTGCAGAACAAAACCCTGCCTGACTGTGCCAAAGACCAGCACCAGTACGGGTACCACTAGTTTTTTCCCCCTTCCATTCTTATACCACAGTCAGCAGGAAATGGAAAAGCTGAAATGGTGAAGCTGAAGTAAAGCAAGCAATGTCAGTGCCAAGGTCACTTCCTTGAAACATTGAAATTCTGAAATAGCAATTTTCACAGTGACCACTAAAGTTTTGCAGCAGTCTGATGCATAATAAATTCTAGGAAAATTCCCCACACACCAGACATCAGCAAGGATAAAAAGTAATCAGAAGTATATTTATTCAATTCACACGTTTTGAATTATAAATCAAGTCTTTTTGCTTCTTATTTTTTTTCATATCAAGCACATATCAAAAGAATATGTAACCTTTACCAGTGCTAATTTTCACAAAGAATCCAAACCCAACCTACTCTCCTTCTCCCCTACATCAGAGGTAGAGGAAGGAGAAGGGGCCCAAGGAAAAAAAATCTTATTTTCCTTCCCTGTAACTGTTTTAGTGCATAGAGAGATGGCACACTTGCAAAGAAAAAGTTTTAAAAATATTATTGGTGACACAAGAGCACTTTTGGCATTGCCTGCTTTTAATTTATTCACACCCCGCACTGTAATTGTACCTCCTGCTTCTGGCCAGGGGCTAGCTGAGAGCACACATGCCGCTCTCTCCAAGCCAAATAACTTTGAAGTCACCAGCCAGCTCCTAGCCAGGAGCAGGCGGTACAATAGTGTATAAATTAAAAGCCTATGATGCCAATGGGCCTCCAGCTAATTTACATATTTTTAAAATGCTATTTTTTCTAAGTGTGCTGATTCTTTATGCACTAAAAATAGTTCCACTTAGTGCATAAAAAAACGGGCACATTAGTTCAGCACATTTACCATCAGTATAACTGTCCTTAAAAGACAGGAATACAATGAATGGTAACAGTTCAAATATCCAGCTAAATGCATAGGATAAAACAATACACAATTGGCAATACGTAAAGGGCACAACACTTTTCTTCCTTTTCTTTTTGTGAAATTTACAGCCCATCAAACATGTTTTTTTTGTACTTTTTGTGTATTTAATTGTATGTAACTTATTTTGTTATTAAAACCTGCAGTATATCTGGGTTGGTGGCAATTCTTTCATTAGTGATAGTAAGGGTAAGTTCAAATGTCTCTTTTTGATGGCTTCCCATTGAAATTCAAGTCAGAATCTGTGTTATGGACAAGCCCCCTTTATAGACAGCATGTCACCATTGATTTCACAATAGCGAGCTAAAAAAAATTACAATGATGGCAAGTGAACAGTGAAGGACTAGAAACATAGTTCCGACTATAACTGCTGCAACGGAACAGCATCTTTTGAATGATGTAAAGACTTGGGGTTTGTAGAGGAGTTGATAGATCTTTTTTTTACCTAAGCATTACAGTCAGTGTTACTTTATATAGTGTACTAGCCCCTGGTGTTGCCTGGGACAGTAAATAACTGCTCTTAGCTGTAACAAAATAGAATAGGTTAACACAATTATATATAGGTGTATACAGTGTGATCAATTGTGGTATGAGGAGTATATATGATATATGTGTGGTGCACAGTGTGCAGTCAGTTGTGGTATAAAGGGGTATATATGATATATTTAGGGGGTACAGTGTGGTCAGTTATGGTGTGAGTGGTGTACATATAATATATGTTGCTAAAAGACTTCATACAGGAGTACGTGGCATCACATCGTATAATAAGTGACAGCCAGCATGAGATTACTAAGGGTAGATGTTGTCAGACTAACCTGATCTGCTTCTTTGAAGAGGTGAACAGATGCCTGGATGGAGGAGCTGCTGTGGATATTGTGTTCTTGGACTTTGCAAAGGCATTTGACACTGTCCCTCATAGACGCCTGATGGGTAAAATTAGGGCTATTGGTTTGGAAGGAAACATTTGCAATTGGATTGAAAACTGGCTGAAGGATCGTATCCAGAGAGTTGTGGTCAATGATTCCTTCTCAGAATCGTCACCAGTTATAAGTGGTGTACCCCAGGGTTCTGTGTTGGGCCCACTAGTTAATTAATTTTTTAACCCCTTCTGGCACCCTGACATAACTCTACGTCATAGGATGTGGGTAGTTCTTCTGAGCCCGCAAAAAAAACCCCAAAAACTTGGTGCACTCTGTTGGAGCAGCATACGGAGCGCCAGATTCATGAAGAATGTTCCCCACAATTCCTGAATCTGGCACAACCTATATACTGCAGATTCCTTTAGTGTACATACACATTATAGAACAATATATAGATGATTGCAGCAATTGATGTGGCAAGAGTATCAGAGACGATATAATGGCAGATTGATAAACTCCAATCACATTCTACATAGATGATTGCAACTCTGGAAGTGACTGTAGTAACATTAGAGTAATCTATAACAGTAAGATTATAAAATGGCTGATATGAGACTACTGCATTGCTCTTATTACCTCACATATTACTTCACATCTTACCTAACACATAAGCTGTCTTATACTCATTGGGGGTAATTTATCATTGGGTTTTGTGTTTATGTTTGGCATTATTTTTGTGCAGTTATGGCACACTGTTTTCCACTTACCATTGCACCAAATGAACATAGGACAGTGCAACGTCACCAAATTCATTATTTGCATAGACTAGTTTTCACAATATGAGTGAATTCATGCAAATTTCCATTTAGGTACAAGTTTACGCCAGTCCCTTCCTGGTCTATGTTTTGTTGGGGTTTTATGTGACTTTTTATGTGACTGTAGCAAACAACCCACACAGCAAAAAACGCTCCCAGCTGATTTTTCAAGGGCCAAAGCCACTTTAATTAATCTGACTGCAGCGGTACTCTAAAGTCAGAATTAGAACTTTCATAAAGAGCCGCTCTAATGATAAATTCCCCCCATAATATTGTTGCCGTTAGCCAGTCTAATGCTAAAATACTCCCTATTATTGTCTACAGTAATCAATTAAAGCTCAGAGCTTATAATAATGACCCGTGGCAAAATAGAAACTAAGCTGTGTTTGGTTGCTAATTGCCAAAGCAGCCATCAAACAATGGCTCCTATAGAGGGGGATTAGTAAATGTATTTTGGAAAGTGTGGGGTGAAAATTTTGACTCAATGCCTAGTCTATGATGTTCCCTGAGGCACAAAGAGTGGCTGTGCAGAATTTGGTAGTTGGAGACATGACGGTGCAACGGTGACGGTGTGATTCACACACGTAGTGGTACATCCTTTCCCTTGAGTGGAGTTTTAGCTGATTGGCTAGATTTGTAGAATAAATCTAATTACTTATTTTAGTTTAGCATTTTATAAATAAATAAAAGTTCACACCTTCACAATGTGGCAACTATTAAATTAGCAGCCAATTCATCCAAAAGCTCCTTTTTATGTGCTGGGTCACTCCACATCCCCCCCATAATGTTTACAATAACTCATGTAAACTCCCAACATAAGTATTATTTACACAAAAATATATACATCACAAAAATCATATAATAAATTTTCTTAAATTCATACATAAAATCAAGAAAGCACCAGTATGGAACACTATAAAGCTCATCATATATATATATATTATACATAGTAGATAGAACAGTAGATACCTAATGTAGATACAAATGCAATACCAAATGCTATTCCACAGTTACCATCTGCTAAATCTCATGTCAAATAATGGTGCAAATTTAATAAAAACAGTGCAAACTATGTGTAGTGGGCAGATTGCCCCAGATTCGGAATTTCTGCCGCACGTTCTTTATGAATCTGGTGTCTCAGGCACTGCCCCAAAAGAGTGCATATTTTTTGGTGCAACTTTAACATAGGGTGTGCGACACATTATGGACTTTTCATGAAAAATTTGGCGCGTTATTCTCACTTTTGCCTTCCATCACTACATGTATTGTAACGATATGGCCTGGGATACAAAGAGTTATTCAACTAGCACACGGACTCTGGTTTCTTACCCATGTTTGTTACACACATGCAAAATAGAGAAATCTGTGAACAAAGAATACATTTACATTACAAGGTATCATAGCATGGTGATGACTGAGAATCATGACTTAGTAATATTTAATATTTATGTAATATTCGTCCACCATGTTTGCATCTATGTCCTCTGTGTTCTCTGGTCTTTTTCCAAACTTCAAAAGCACAAAGATGTATTGGCTTCTTCTGCAGCTGTCCCTAGTGTTCATCTGTGACAAGAAAAGTAAATTGAGATCCCCAATGTACTCGGTGGGGGCTGGGATATGAATGTTGAAAATCTTGCATAGCTACTTGGAAAATACAGATCCCAATGTAAGTTAGCAACAAGAAAGGAAATTGTACGAGCCTTAAATACTACTTTTCCCCAGCTATTAGTTTTGGGAAAGAATCCGACCCAGGAGAACAATTAAATGGGTAAATATGCTCAAAATGTAAAACATGCTATTAATTTTACACTTGATGTTCAGTTTGTGCACCAAATAAACTGTATGTATGCCTTTAAAGAAAGTAAATAAAACAAAATGGAGTCAATGTATCGTTTATAGCCTAGTCATTAACCTAAGTGTTTAAACAGCATGAGGTTTTCTCATAAGCAAATAAATTTGTATTTTAAAAATTCTATTTGTTTTATAAAAAATAAAACACTGACGGTATTCAATGAAGAATCTACAAATGTTGCATTCAAATGACACTCGCTTTTCTTTCCAAACAAAGAAGCATAAAAATGACATCTGTTCATCACCCTGACAAATGTATAATGGCTGCCACAGGTCAATAAAAGATCCCATTAAACAAAATAATCTAAGGACTTAATGTGTCTCACTTAAAAGTTTGTAAAGTTATATGAGCAGGATTCAATTGCCTTTTGTCTCCCCAAAGAATAAACATATTGAGCAGCAGAAAGATTGACTATATTTGTTTCAAAGCAAGGCTATACCAATTTAAAGCTAATGTGAAAAGTGAGCCTGTGTGACCCAAGCATCATCTGCTATAAATCGAGATCCTGTTTTATTGTCTCTGAAGACATACCTCTCTGTGATTATAATGATGTATTGCAGATGTACAAACTTCCAGATTCACTCCAAAAAATTAAATAAAGCCATACTTTTAACTGCTTCAAGTATCCGCTGGAAAATAATGGCTCTGAAATATGATTCTCAAGCAATATTGCCTCAAGCATTTGCTGCTACTGATTTCTACCTTTGTTCTGTAAACAAAACATAATGTTCATATTGTAGATCACTCATGAAATGTGATTTTCAAGTCTTATTCATTGTAAAAAAAGAATTAAAATGTTACATTGCACTTTATATCAAATAGTAAGTAGCCTTCATCCTTATTATTTATACTGTATGTATGTTGCTGTCTTTAAATGAACCACAAACCACAAGCTATTTATAATATTAGTTGAACACACAGTACAGTTATAAGTAAAATATAAAATTTAAGTAATACAAGAAGAAATTTAAAGAAGCAAATATACATTGCATAGTATTCCATAGAAATGTAATAAAAGAGGTCATTTACATTTTAACCGTACCTTTTAACCCCTTAACGACTTGGCCTTTTTTAGTTTTTTCACTTCCATTTTTCACTCACCAACTTCAAAAATCTATAACTTTTTTATTTTTCCACATAAAGAGCTGTGTTATGGCTTATTTTCTGCGTAACAAATTGCACTTCATAGTGACGGTATTTAATATGGCGTGTACTGGGAAGCGGGAAAAAAATTCCAAATGCAGTGAAAATGGTGAAAAACCACATTTGTGACGTTTTCTTGTGGGCTTGGATTTTACAGCTTTCACTCTGCGTCCCAAATGACATGTCTACTTTATTCTTTGGGTCGGTACAATCACGTGGATACCAAATTTGTATAGGTTTTATAATGTTTTCATACATTTAAAAAAATTAAAACCTCCTGTACAAAATATTTTTTTTTTATTTTGCCATCTTCTGGGGCCAATAACTTTTTCATACTTTGGTGTACGGAGCTGTGGATAGTGTCATTTTTTGTGAATTTTGATGCTGTTTTCATTAATATAATTTTTGGGACTGTGCGACCTTTTGATCACTTTTTATAAATGTTTTGATATTTTTCAAAATGGCAAAAAAATGCCATTTTCGACTTTGGACGCTATTTTCCGTTACGGGGTTAAACATAGTGAAAAAACATTATCATATTTTGATAGATCAGGCATTTTTGGACGTGGCGATACCTAATGTGTTTATGATTTTTACTGTTTATTTATTTTTATATCAGTTCTAGGGAAATTTTTAGGTTTTTTTATTATAATTTTTTTTTTTTAAACTTTTTTTTATTTTTACTTTTACTATTTTTCAGACTCCCTAGGGTACTCTAACCCTAGGTAGTCTGATCGATCCTATCATATACTGCCATACTACAGTATGGCAGTATATGTGGATTTTACTCCCCATGCATTACAAGGTGCAATTAGCACATTGTAATACATGGGTTAAAACGAAGTAGCCTCGGGTGTTCGGAATACCCGAGGTTACCATGGCGAAGGATCGCCGCTCCCCGTGACGTCATCGGGGAGCAGCGATCCACAACAAGATGGCGGCGCCCATGCTGCCGGCGGCGATCGCGGAGAAAACACCCGCGATCAGTGCTAGCACCGATCGCGGGTGTTACTGGTAAGCCTTTGCTGCAATATGCAGCAAAGACTTACCGGCTATGGAGAGGGATCGGCCCGCGAGCCCTCTCCATGCACCGGGACCCGGCGCGCGCCGTACTAGTACGGCGCGCGTCGGGAAGGGGTTAAGTACATGCCCACCACCATTTTTTATTTGATTGCTGCCCTTATGGGCCACATCGATCAGTTGTGATGACATTTGGGAACTTCTGAATGGCTGAATGGAATAGAAAAGTTGTAAATTTAAAATATACTGAAATGTAGTTTACAGAAGTGTATATACACCCAAAAAACAAATATCTAAAACAAACCCATGCTCTTTGATCTACCAGTGATGTTAATCTCTACTTTAAGTTGAACCTCTCACTCAGCTGCACCGATTTTCTGGAATGGCCTTCCCCCTTACTATCAGATTAATACTAAACCTCCAAAGTTTCAAAGATGCTCTTAAAACCAATCTCTTTAGGCAGGTCTATCACACTCAATTAAGAAATGGGGTTTTGATAAGTATATTATACGCTAAACAGCCAAATGAAAAAAAAACTGCCAAATATCTAGAACAAGCCCATGCTCTTTGATCTACCAGTGATGTTAGATTAATCTTAAGTCTAACCTCTCACTCACATCTCCAGGACTTCTCCTGAGCTGCACCAATTAACTGGAATGGCCAGATGGTCAGATTAATACTGAACCTCTAAAGTTTCAAACATGCTCTTAAAACCCATCTCTTTAGGCAGGTCTATCACAATGAATTAAGAATAGCACAATTGTACAGCACATGTACTCAAAGAAATAGGCCCAAAATTTAGTACAGAAAAATGCCCCAATTACACTAGAAATGGTATAGCACCAGCAATGATATATAAACATGATCTTTAGTACTTATGTATTAAAAAGTACCTTTTATATTTATATACACATACACCATATCAAAACGAAAGCTTAAAAGAACACACCAAATAGTGAACTTGGGGTGTCTGGGTGTCTGTTAGGGTTCAGCACAAGGTACTGCCCTTGTAAGGGTGGGAGTCATTACATGGGGAGCCAGGGACAGTAAGTTTTTATAGACATTGAAGACTCTTCAGGACTACCCGCATAATATTAGTGACCACAAACAAGATGTAAGAATCATATAGGGTAAGGCAAAAACTTCTCTTTTATTTCTCTGTATTTGCTGGCTGGTGGTCGCTATTCTAATCAGACCTGATTGGTGTTAATAATTTACTATTTGGTGTGGGGTTTTTTTGAACATTGGGCTTTATATGGTTTATGTTTATCTTATCTATATAGGTACGTTTTAATGCATATTTAATAAAGGTCATGTTTTAACTTTTATATATCATTGCTGGTGCTAGGTCTATCACACCAGCTAACTGCATGAAACTTTAACTCTCTTTACTAACCCGTCCTGTGTCCTCCTCCCATCTGTTATCCAACAAACATTAGACACTAAGTTACAGGTTTCTCTGTAGTCACATTGACCTTGAACTTAGTATATAAGATTGGGGCCTTTGGCTGGTTCGAGCAGTGGCACCTTTATTCAAAATATTATTTTATTTAGTTTTATTTCCCTTATAAAGAATGGTTGGGCCATTATTCAAGCTATTTAACCCTTGTGTCAAGCCCGTTGTTAACTCAGTTGTTAACTCTTGCGAGCAGGGCCCTCACTCCTTTTGTACCATACATATGTGTGCTCTGTCATGTTTTATTTTATTTATAAGTTGTTGAGTAAAACATATTACTCCATATGATAACCATCCCTTGCCTCCATGATCTGCACTGTGCTTCCAGTTCTTTACTGTTGTATCCCCCTCTCCCCATTCTGCACACATGAGTATATAGATTGTGGCCCACAGAGGAACCCTTATCTAGGGTAGATGTCAAGTAGCACAGACAGTTTGTGCGGGCAGTAGGCTGCACTGCTGCCTATATAACAAATGTTTTGTACAAGCAACCATGCAATAAGCCATATGAATAAGAAAATACACATGTCATTTGGATATGTTAATATCCAAATATTTATATAGTTCTTTACAGGTGTCGTACTGTAATTTGGGGTGCTCTGGTAGGAAAACTCAGTATTGGACAGGAGATACCAAATCCAAAGGAGATAAGAAGAAAATATTGGCATCTTCACCTTGAAATACTCACAAACATGAATGCAAAAGAGGAGGGAGGTGATTCAGGAGCCCTTGTGCCTGGACGATGTCTGCTTTATGCAGTAAACTTTTTCCGGCGTAGAGGTTTTGAAGTGGGCTCCTTAGACCATCTAGAGTGCTTGCTTTTGGACATATGGAATTTCCATCATATGAAACCTATATAATGCAGCATGCTGTCACCTAGGAGACAGTGGGAGAGGGCAGAATCCAGTAATGATTTGGATAATAACATAGGCAGTCCCCTTTGACGTTACTGTCCGAAACATCACAGAATTCCGCCTTCTCCCATTGTCACCTAGGTAACGGCATGCTGAGTCTACGCACTCCACCACCACCCAGACATGTGTTTTTTCACTGTTCTTCAAGTAATTGATTATTTGTTAATATATTTAGGCAAGCATGTAGTGTTTTCTTAGAGCCACAGGAAATACATTGACTTTAATTAGACACATGGTTATCATTAATGATTATTATTAATATTATTATTAACTCTTTACACAATAATCTTTACTGTAAGAATCTTTACACTGCAAGATAATAATAAGACATGAGAAATAACAAGTTTAACTATGTCACAAGAATGGCATCTTCTAACAATAAGAAACTGACAATGTAAAATGCATTAATTAATAATTAGTACAACAGTAATATGTTCAATGTGCGTAGCAGGTTACTCATTCAAATCCATCTGTTCTTGCGATGTGTCCGTCTGTTATGTCAGATTATACTCAGCATAGGGATTGAAATAAAATTAACCTTCTGTCTGTCAGATGTGACAGTTACAAGATCACTTTTCCAAGCTTTGAAAAGGAAATTACCAGTCATTCAGTTATATTAACAGTGTATTCTACTTAAGTTTTCATCTATAAAATGTTATCATGATAATACTGGCCTTTAGAAACAGAATCAGAAGTATGTTGCATAATGTGTTTTTTTTTCTTACATTTTGGCATGACAATCACAATAGTTTAGATTTTATTACATCTGTATTTCTGTCTAAATGACAAAATATTTGTTCTTAAAGTTCAGTCTCCGTAGTTTTCAGAGAAATTACTTTCCCCTAACAGTAAAAAAAAAATCTTTAAATAAAATAAAAGAGGCAAACCATATACATTTAATTAATTAAAATATTTTTATACAATTGTTTGACGTCCCATACATGTTTGATGTAATTTCCTTGTATCGGGTTATGCCGTTATCTGATAATCGCCCACTGACCGCTTTCTGTGTAGTGTGAATGCCCACTCAAATCCAGAAGGTCTGTCTTCTTCGATCAAACATGGTAGAGTGCTACAGTCATCTAACACCGTGAGAATGAGACATATTGATAGAGATTGATTATGCCTTCTGTTGGAAAAGGCACAGAAGTCTCCCCCTCCATGCCAATTTTCTAGTTTCTACAAGCTGTATGCATTTTATGGAGTGTTCAGGAAGGGAATGGGCATGGAACAGGGCTGACAGTGGCCCACCAGATTAACTATAGTCTCTTCCGGGAGACTGCTGCAAACTATAGCAGAAAACTCAGATAGATGAGACCTGGTGCAACATGTGAGGAATCTACTGAGGAAATTACAGGCTGGCATTTAAAATGCAAGTCATACTGAATTCCCCCATTCTGTGAGTTATGGTACCTCTACCGAGAAGGGGACAGAGTAAAACTGCTTTGTGGTGGGCATTAGCACTTTTATCTATTTGCTGGCTATGCAACATACTTTGCTTGTGTAAGGTCTTGTACATGCATGGAATAAAATCCATCTGTTAAAAAATTTTGAACATGGAGTTTAGACACTTTCATGAATATTTATTCAAATCCAGTGCCAGTACATTTGTCTTATCCCTACTTTTCCCTCCTTAATTAAATTAGAAAGTTACATGCCTCCTGTCAGTCCTACAGCTTCTTCTTACAGATAAAATAGATTACTTTGTTCAGTACAGTTCCCACATTGCCTGTTACAGCCACATCAAGTACTGTTAGCATGTGGAGGATGGGGTCTTGACCTAAGATTACTTACCAAAGATGTTCTGTGGGTGTCCAGAGATTAGGGGCCCAGTCAGAACTGTGATTTCTGCAGCTATGCCACTAGCTGTTCACATTATCATAAGCATTACATTTTTACAACACTACTTTACATAACTTTACCCAACATATGAATTAGATTATACTTTAGGTTATGTTACAGTGAAAGGTTTTTACATAACTTTACATAACATATGAATACCTATACATAACTTTACCCAACATATGAATTAGATTATACTTTAAGTTATGTTACAGTAAAAGGTTTTTACATTATCAGGAAAGCAAAACTCTGATATGTTTTCTTGTCATGTAGACCAACTTTGCCTATTATGCAGTAGTTATGTTTGCTATCCACCCTAGTTTATCCCTAGACTTAATTAAAGAATGGTTTCACAGATGAAATGGACAGCTGCTCATTTGATGCTCTCTGTGTAGTTGGCAGAATAGCCTTGTGTTCTGCTTTGTAAAACAATAGTGAGATAGAAGGTCTGTTCCCTATCAGTCCCTTCTTCCAAGTCTGAGATGCTACAGATCTTTCTCTGAATTTCTTTGTACCTCAAGCTTTACACTTCATGCAACTAATTCACTGCTGTTTTCTACTACTTATTACATGCTGAATACAACTCTGTATGATGAAAACTATCAAGTAAGTCATTATATAGATCCTATATATACACTATGCAATGTTAAGTGGATTTTGGATTTACTTGTCAGAATTTCATTTTATTTACTGTGAAATTACTTACAAAGTGTGATTTTGGACACACCCATCATAGAGGAGTAACAAAATAAAACCAAAAATGCTATTAACCTCTTTTGGCCATCACAAGGGAACATTTGCATTTTTTAAACTTTATGTCCATTTTTTTCCAGATTTTGGCCCATTTTACAACAGTACCATTCTTTTCAGCCGATATTTTTTCATATTTTTTCATACTTTTTAATATTTAATGTCAGATTGTACCAACCTCTTACATTCAAGTGCTTACTACTTCCCCAGCTCCTACCAATATCAGATTTGGCAATTGTCATCAAACTCAAAATTGTTGTCAGAACGTCTGAACTAACGTCAGGGATTTTCAATAAACTAATAATTGCAATGTTAATTAGTGGAGTCAAAGTCAGCCCCAACACATCCTATACAAATCTATTGGTGAGTAACAAAGCATGCAAAGAATGTTATTCTGTATGAGTCAATGGGGGATATGTATCTTATTTCTTTTTTCTCTGGTCTATAATTGAGACATTTGGTAGGTGTTTTTCGCACTTTATTGTCATGTCTTTTTTTCTTATCATACATGTTAGTCTTTCCTGTCCTGGCTGGTGCAACTTTTGACTTAATTTAGACTTTTTGTTGCAAATGTCTGAAATCCACATGGACACAAGCTATGTGTGTGTGTGTGGGTGTGTGTGGGTGTGTGTGGGGGAGTTATATACAGTAGTGGACACTACTGTAAATTTTGGTTTTGATGCCATGGCATGTATCTTTGAGGGTGCAGTCAAAAGCATCGCAGAAACACATGTGTTTACATTTTACCATGCATTTGGTTGGTGTGAAAGTGTTTCTTTTCATTTTCCAGCAATGAAATAAGAACTCTAACCAGCCAAACACAAATGTTTAAAAGTGCATCTCAAACACCTGGTGTAGCCACACTTTTAGAATAAAACAAACGTCAATAAAATGTAAATGCAAAAATTTATAAATTAAAAAAAAACAGCCCAAACTTGCCCATCAAAAGTATGTGCAAAGTTGTAAACATTTAAAGCAAGTGAAATAATTATAATGTACATGTTAAAACATGGTCCATGAATAAAAGCCTTTATTTAAAATCCTTTAAATAATGCATATATTCCTCTTAAATGAAGCAATTGGATCACCCTACTATAGTTTAATACATGTGAAATAAAAAAAATCCCTTTTTTCTCAAATTTGGAACCAGTAAATGTTGCAACTCTCCAAATGTTTTATTATACCAGAGTAGGCTCTCTTTTGATACAGCATCAATATGCAAAGTATGTAATGTAATCAAAACAGAAAGGAAGACCCAGAAACTTTTCTTAACCCTGTATCCTTTTCCTTAAAGGGCAGATACAGGAAGAGTTTAGCCTCAATTCACTAAAATAGGAGATACCTTGAAGAGGGATATTATTTCTTACCGTATGCATGCTTAAATCCTTCTATTTCAGCATAATTAATTAAGTTGGCAACACATTTAGTAAGCAGTAGCATTATATGTTATTCTTTTAATTCTTGTCTTAATCAATGTAATTCTAGGCCAGATTACAAACAGTAGTTAGGGGCTAAATTTTTGTCATTGCTGTTACCCAATTAAACAACTGACTCACATATCTAATTATAAAAAGAAAGCATAGAAAATAACTGTATTGTTTGCAAGTGAAGCCATTAAAACTATATGGAAGAAACAATTTACTTCACAGAATACACAAAGGGGCATGTAAGTTTAAATAATTACTAAATGTCTTCAAGTTCTATTTCACAATTCAGTTCTACACAGCTACTAAATACGGATGCTTATCCATCTTAGACTGGTATGAATCATAGGACTAATGGTATGGCAAGCATCTAGATAACAATATCAATGAAGCAGAATACAGTTCTTATTGTGAACAAAGATCAATTTGCTAAATTGCTACAATTACTGGATTTAGAAAGCTGCTTATTACATATATTTTCTCAAAAATGTTGCATCATAATTAGCAGTGTGTTTGTGAAGACATCTTTTTGGTACTTTTTATCATGTAAAAACCAAGCTTGCTAACCTCCTTTAACCCATTAGTCTTCATAGTGTGACCATAGTTAGAGCAAGAATTATTCATTGCAATTGCCCCCAAAGAGCATACTGTATAAGCTTATTTCAGTCAAAAAGAAAGATCTTTTATAGAGATGAGCAGACATACTCGTCCGAGCTTGATGCTCGTTCGAGCATTAGCGTACTCGAAACTGCTCGTTGCTCGGACGAATACTTCGCCCGCTCGAGAAAATGGCATCTCCCGCCGTTTTGCTTTTTGGCGGCCAGAAACAGAGCCAATCACAAGCCAGGAGACTCTGCACTCCACCCAGCATGACGTGGTACCCTTACACATCGATAGCAGTGGTTGGCTGGCCAGATCAGGTGACCCTGGAATAGACTAGCCCCTGCCCGCGCTGCTCAGATCATTCTGTGTCTGGATGCCGCTAGGGAGAGAGCTGCTGTTGGTCAGGGAAAGCGTTAGGGTGTTCTATTAGAATAGTGTTAGGCAGGAGTGATTCTACAAGAACCCAACAGCCCTTCTTAGGGCTACAATAACGTTATACATTTTTTTTTTTTATTTGCTTGTGGCTGGGCTTGCTGGCACTAGTAGTGCAGCTAGTACCATATTGTGAGGAATTTGCAGGGGGACTTGCTACCGTTGTGTTTAGCTCTTAGTGACACGCATATCCACCTCAAACACCGAAGTGAGACAATTTATTAGGGGTTTGATTAGAATTAGGCAGAGTCTGCTGATTTATTTATTTTTTTTACCTTTATTTCATTTTATAGCTCAAACTCATCTTGCAAAGCAGTGTGCTTTCAGTGTAGGCTACAAAATAGCCATAGGAGAACCCCAACGACTTACTTAGGCCTACAATAGCGTTATATTTTCCTTTTTTTTGTTTGCTTGTGGCTGGGCTTGCTGGCATTAGTAGTGCAGCTAGTACCATATTGTGAGGAATTTGCTGGGAGACCTGCGACCGTTGTGTTTAGCTCTTAGTGACACGCATATCCACCTCAAACACCGAAGTGGGACAATTTATTAGGGGTTTGATTAGAACTAGGCAGAGTCTGCTGATTTATTTATTTTTTTTACCTTTATTTCATTTTATAGCTCAAACTCATCTTGCAAAGCAGTGTGCTTTCAGTGTAGGCTACAAAATAGCCATAGGAGAACCCCAACGGCTTACTTAGGCCTACAATAGCGTTATATTTTCCTTTTTTTTTGTTTGCTTGTGGCTGGGCTTGCTGGCATTAGTAGTGCAGCTAGTACCATATTGTGAGGAATTTGCTGGGAGACCTGCAAACGTTGTGTTTAGCTCTTAGTGACACGCATATCCACCTCAAACACCGAAGTGGGACAATTTATTAGGGGTTTGATTAGAATTAGGCAGAGTCTGTTGATTTATTTTTTTTTTTTACCTTTATTTCATTTTATAGCTCAAACTCATCTTGCAAAGCAGTGTGCTTTCAGTGTAGGCTACAAAATAGCCATAGGAGAACCCCAACGACTTACTTAGGCCTACAATAGCGTTATATTTTCCTTTTTTTTGTTTGCTTGTGGCTGGGCTTGCTGGCATTAGTAGTGCAGCTAGTACCATATTGTGAGGAATTTGCTGGGAGACCTGCGACCGTTGTGTTTAGCTCTTAGTGACACGCATATCCACCTCAAACACCGAAGTGGGACAATTTATTAGGGGTTTGATTAGAATTAGGCAGAGTCTGCTGATTTATTATTTTTTTTTTACCTTTATTTCATTTTATAGCTCAAACTCATCTTGCAAAGCAGTGTGCTTTCAGTGTAGGCTACAAAATAGCCATAGGAGAACCCCAACGGCTTACTTAGGCCTACAATAGCATTATATTTTCCTTTTTTTTTGTTTGCTTGTGGCTGGGCTTGCTGGCATTAGTAGTGCAGCTAGTACCATATTGTGAGGAATTTGCTGGGAGACCTGCGACCGTTGTGTTTAGCTCTTAGTGACACGCATATCCACCTCAAACACTGAAGTGGGACAATTTATTAGGGGTTTGATTAGAATTAGGCAGAGTCTGCTGATTTTTTTTTTTTTTTTTTACCTTTATTTCATTTTATAGCTAAAACTCATCTTGCAAAGCAGTGTGCTTTCAGTGTAGGCTACAAAATAGCCATAGGAGAACCGCAACGGCTTACTTAGGCCTACAATAGCGTTATATTTTCCTTTTTTTTGTTTGCTTGTGGCTGGGCTTGCTGGCATTAGTAGTGCAGCTAGTACCATATTGTGAGGAATTTGCTGGGAGACCTGCGACCGTTGTGTTTAGCTCTTAGTGACACGCATATCCACCTCAAACACCGAAGTGGGACAATTTATTAGGGGTTTGATTAGAATTAGGCAGAGTCTGCTGATTTATTTATTTTTTTTACCTTTATTTCATTTTATAGCTCAAAGTCATCAGGTACAGCACAAAATCCAGTTGTGTGCTGTCAGTGTAGGTTAGAAACTAGCCATAGCAATAGGATAGCATCGTTTTGTTAAAAAAAATAAAAAAATAAAAAAAAATAAACACAAAAAAAAAAAAAAATTAAAAGTTTACACTTTAATTTGGAAAATGTTTAACCCGAGGGCTAGAGGTAGAGGACGAGGGTGTGAACGTGGGCGTCCAACTACTGCAGGGGTCAGAGGCCGTGGTCCTGGGCGGGGTGAGACACCGCTTGCTGATGAGGGAGCAGGGGAACGCTGCAGAGCTACACTACCTAGGTTCATCATGTCTGAAGTTACTGGGACTCGTGGTAGAGCCCTGTTGAGGCCAGAACAGTGCGAAGAGGTGATGTCGTGGATTGCGGACAATGCTTCTAGCCATTTGTCCACCAGTCAGTCTTCCACGCAGTCCACCCATGTCACCGAAATCAGCACTCCTCCAGCTCCTCCACCTCAGCCTCCTTCCCCCCAGTCTGCCCCCTCCCAGCAAAATTTGGCATTTGAACCGGCATACTCTGAGGAACTGTTTTCTGGACCCTTCCCACAGTCACAAACCACTTGTCCGGTTGCTGATGAGCAATTTTCCGATGCCCAGGTTTTCCACCAGTCACAGTCTGTGGGTGATGATGACATTGTTGACTTAGTGGAAGAAGTGTGTAAAGAGGTGTTGGACGATGAGGAGATACGGTTGTCAGACAGTGGTGAAGTTGTTGTCAGGGCAGGAAGTCCGAGGGGGGAGCAGACTGAGGGATCGGAGGATGACCCAAGCTGGGTTGATAGGCCGGGTGAACACAGAGACGGAGGCGAGTCCTATAGCAGAACAGGTTGGAAGAGGCAGTGGTGGGGCCAGACGGAGAGGCAGGGCCAGAGCTGGTGCATCAGCGCCAAATGTTGCCCGTAGTCAAGCTCCCGTGGCGAGGGCTAGATTTTCAGAAGTCTGGGGGTTCTTTAAAGAAACACCGGATGACCGACGGACTGTGGTGTGCAACCTTTGCCAAACCAGGATCAGCAGGGGTTCCACCACTACTAGCTTAACTACCACCAGTATGCGCAGGCATATGAATGCTAAACACCCCACTCAATGGCACCAAGCCCGTTCACCTCCGGCCGGGCACACCACTGCTCCTTCCCCTGTGTCATCTGCTAGTCAGCCCCCTGCCCAGGACCACGGCCCAAACACCTCCCATGCGAAAACCCCATCTTCGCCTCCACAATTCTCCACAGCATCCACCAGCGTTCAGCTCTCCATACCCCAGACGCTGGAGCGCAAAAGGAAGTATAGCGCAACCCACCCACACGCCCAAGCCCTCAACGTCCACATCTCCAAGTTGCTTAGCCTGGAGATGCTGCCCTATAGGTTGGTAGAGACCGAGGCCTTTCGAAACCTCATGGCGGCGGCCGCCCCTCGGTATTCGGTCCCCAGCCGCCACTACTTTTCCCGATGTGCCGTCCCAGCCCTGCACAAGCACGTGTCAGAGAACATCATCCATGCCCTGACCATCGCCGTTTCTGAGAAGGTCCACCTGACCACGGACACATGGACGAGTGCTGCCGGGCATGGCCACTATATATCGCTGACAGCACATTGGGTTAACTTGGTGGAGGCTGGGACCGAGTCTGACCCTGGGGCTGCTCAAATACTGCCGACGCCGAGGATTGCGGGGCCTACCTCGGTCCAGGTCTCAAAGGCCTACTATGCCTCCTCCTCCTTATCATTTACCGATATTATTTCAGTGCTTCTTGCGCATCTGTTTACATTCCCCTCACCTGCCATATCCTAAACTTATAAGAACGCTACTACACTTGATCTTATACAAAAGGTTCTTAGAAGTGCTGTTTGGGGAGTAGCCTAGAGACAGGGGCTTGGATTGGCGAAAGCTCGCCTGGCAGCGGAGCGCCAGCTCCATCTCAAGATCCAACTAACATAGTTTTAACTGCAGCACCTTTAATCTACTACTAGTTCACTGCCTCCATACATCGTCCCCTTATCAAACAAGCTGTGTCAGGCAAAATTTTCAGGTGTTTCACCAGATACATAGTGGAACTCGGCCCATCTGTCGCCGCCATGCTGGAGACCTGAAGTTGCAATCATAGCAGCGCAATATGGATGCCCCATACTGTCGCTCTTAATCATGGAACCATTTCCGTAAAAACAATTAAAAATAGAACCACTATGCTATTCCATTATTCCTAGGTGAAATATTTAAACGACCCGGCCTGATTTGAAAATTATAATTTTTTCAAAGTAAACGCTTCTGGCCCCCAGGCCCATTTTGGGTGGGGAGGAGCCGAGAGACAGGAGCTTGGACAGGCGAAAGCCCGCCTGGCAGTGGACCGCCAGCTCCATCCCAAGATTAGGCAGCCTCAGAGGCATCCATGCATGCTGCCCCTGCTGTTTCCTGTCCATTTTGCCTCCACGATCCTCCACAGCGTCCACCAATGTCTCATTTCAACTCTCTATACCCCAGACTCTGGAGCACAAGAGGATATGCAGCACATCATCCCCTTATCAAACGAGCTGTGTCAGGCAGAATTTTCAGGTGTTTCACCAGATACATAGTGGAACTCGGCCCATCTGTCGCCGCCATGCTGGAGACCTGAAGTTGCAATCATAGCAGCGCAATATGAATGCCCCATACTGTCGCTCTTAATCATGGAAGTCCTCTCCATGGCTGCCTCCACATGTCGTCCCCTTATCAAAAGAGCAGTGTCAGGCTCATTTTTCGGGTGTTTCACCAGATACGTTATGGAACTTGGTCACTATGTCGCCACCATGCTGTGTTATCGACTAAATATACCGTCAACCTTTTGTTCACATAGGAAATCATTTCACCTCCTTTGGTGAAACCTGAGTCCATTTAGGGTATGTCGCCATGACACTCTCTAGCCTGCCACTGCTGCCGCTGCCTCTGCATGCCGTCCCTATAGTGTCAGGGTCAATTATTGGATGTTTTAGATGCTATCTAGCCTCATTCGGTCACTCTGTCATGGCCATGCTGTTGCCCATAATTTCGGCATAATGGTGCGATTAAGCAGCCTCAGAGGCATCCATGCATGCTGCCCCTGCTGTTTCCTGTCCATTTCCGTGGTGTTTCCATCCTTTTCTGAGGTTCCCAGGTGTTTGGCCAAGCTTCCCTGTGCAGAGCCTTGAAAAATGCTCGAGTCTCCCATTGACTTCAATGGGGCTCGTTATTCGAGACGAGCACTCGAGCATCGGGAAAAGTTCGTCTCGAATAACGAGTACCCGAGCATTTTAGTGCTCGCTCATTATTCTAATCTTTTACAGATCTTCAGAGTCTCAAATAATAAATGAGTCAGGTTTCTTGCTTTTCTAATAAATTTTACCAATTTTCTATTATTTCAATCACTTTGTTCCTATCACATTCCCCACTTTTTTGATTATTTTGTCCAATTTCCATCTACCAACAACTGTATCATAAAACATACTTATAATTGCCTGCTGATTTCACATCAACAATATTGATAACGTGAAGGGATCCTTCATGCATTGTTTTCTTTTTTTGTATGAAGATCTCATCTGTTGACAAATTAGCAATTTTCCTTGCAATAAATCCCCTTTCCCACATCTTCCACACTCCCCACAATTGCTGTGTCCTATATATACAGTACAGACCAAAAGTTTGGACACACATTCTCGTTCAACTTACTCACTTTCTCTACCAATCTGGTTTCAACCACTCCTGCAGCCCACAGGCCTATATACCCACAGAATCTCAAACATCTGGAAACCTGCAAACTCTCAGAGGCTCTCCTACTTCTCTCTTCCATATCCCTATACAAGAAACAGCTGCCACCTTCTAAAGCACCACAGTTTCTTCAGCTTTGGACTCTTTAGCCCCCCTCCCTCTCACTACAACTAGACAACCCAACCAGCAACCTTGGCAGAACAACCTCACAAAATATCTTAGACAAAGTGCCAGGAGTGCTGAACGGCATTGGAAGAAATCCCTTTTGAAGGAAGACCTTCTGTCATACAAGCAGGCCGTCTTCACCTACAAATTTGTACTTGCTTCTGCCAAACAGGATTACTTCATTAATCTTATATCTTCTTTATCTCACAACTCCAGAAAACTATTTTCCACATTTAATTCCCTTCTAAGTCCTCCTGCACCCTCCCCAACCTCACTCATTTCAGCTGAGGAATTTGCCTCAAACTTTAAAAACAAAATAGACAGCATCAGGGAAAGTTTCAACCTTCATCCCCTGTAACCCACCCACTATATCCAATCCCCATCTCTATTAACCAAGAGTATCCAACCCTGTCCCTGTTAACTAGCCGTCTTTGAATCTTCCCTTACGGATGAGAAAGTTTCCTCCATGCTGTCTACTCACATATACCTGCTTGTGCACTTGACCAAATTCCATCACATCGTATCCCCAACCTCACCACTGTGCTCATTCCAGCCCTAACTCATGTCCATGTGCCTCAAAACTCCTGGAACAAAATGTCCACCTAGAACTATCTTCCTTCCTCTTGTCCAACCTTCTCCTTGACAAACTACAATCTGGTTTTCGACCCAATCACTCCACTGAGACTGCCCTGACTAAAGTTTCTGATGACCTACTGTAAGCTAAGGCAAAACATGAATTCTTTGTTCTCCTCCTCCTTGATCTGTCCTCTGCCTTTGACCGTGCCCTCTCCTGGATCTCCTCATACCTTTCCAACCGGACGTTTAGTGTTTATCACTCTCACATACCTCTTCACCTTGCCCTCTCTATGTTGGCATACCTCAGGGATCTTTCCTGGGACCCCTGCTCTTCACACTCCACACCTCTGGCCTGGGACACCTAATATAGTCCCATAGCTTCCAATACCATTCCTATGCAGATGACACACAGATATATATTTCTGGGACAGATATCTCCTCTCTTCTAGCCAGAATTTCTCTTTCCATTGTCTAAAACTTAATATGAACAAAACAGAAGTTATAATCTTTCTTCCACCTAACAAATCCCTCCCACCAGACCTAGCCATCACAATTCATGGCTTTACACTCTCTCAGTTTCTGCCTTGGAGCCGTCTTTGACTCCATCTATTGACGCATCTATCTCAAGAACATATGTCGCATTTGACCATTTGCCTGGCTAATACATCTGCCTCCTCCATTCTCCTCTGCCTCTCCTCTCTGCCAGTCTCTCCACTGGTTACAATTTAAAATATTAACCATGACCTACAAAGCCATCCACAACCTGTACCCTCCATATATCTCTGAACTCATCAGGCAATACCACCCCACTCAATATCTCCAGCTTCACTCTATTACCATTCGATCTTCTCACAACAGCATCCAGGACTTCTCCCGTATGTGAAGGAAACCATGACATATCGGTCCCCTGAAGGATATGCAAGGTCACTTAGTTATCCTTTTTAAACACTCTCAGAACACACAGGTTCTCAGAGGCACAGGAAGTGATTTAAAATTGTCCATACAACTTCCAGATTCCGGATATGTCACAACAATATATCATAATCCTGAATGGCTATAAAACCCCTTTCACTAGCCGCAGTGAAACAGAATTTTATCAACCCAAGGAGCAGCCACCAGATCTCCTTTAATATAAGCCCAGTCCATAACGGGATTATATAGGGCGAGGGACCAACCAGTAGCATGAATATAAGCGAGACTCGGGTGTTTGGATTCATGAATCGAGATAAAAGATTAACACAGGTTAAGTTTTATATTTAATTGTCTTAAGGGCTCACTAGACAAAACGATATATATAATATATCTATATATATAGATATATTGCTCCCTGGACAACCCGGATGCCTTGAACATGCGCATCTGAGCACTATATGGCTTGCGTGGCAAGCCCATTACATACTGGCGCACTATGTTTGTTATACATTGTCATGCGATTGGATGTTTGTTTTGGCCTATACAGCCTGTGTACGAAGTGGTGAGACACCTGTTTTTAATTCAAATCTATTTGAACCCATTTATTTAACTTTTTTTGCTCACTAATACTATTTACACTCAGCACTTTACTGACAGAGCACATTTGGTGTCATCTGTTTGCTGCTGTATATAACATTAATGTACTAGCACTTTATAAACTCTTATATTTATGAATTGAATGCTGTAATTTGACTTGTATCACACAAAACAATGTCATTATGACGAAATATGTTAATTGGGGGTGGGAACAATTGTTTCATGTGATCACTTATGTTTGGTATATATATATATATATATGTATGTATATATATATATATATATATATATATATATATATATATAAATATGATGTTCACTCTTGTTACTTGGCTTGAAAAAGGCTCAAAGTGACCCGAAACATTGCTGTACTTTGTTCTTTGTTTTTGTACCTTAAAAACATGGAATAAAAGAAACCACTTGCTACACCTTATACTGGATGTCCCAGAGTGCTGCCTACATTTTTCTACTCTATCATCGAAGGACCTGAGGCCTGGCCCTAGTGTGCCTGCACCCACCGTTACCCTTTTTTTTTGGTGTGCTGTTTTGAGGTTCCTTAACCTCTTCCCAACTTGCACCATAATAGTAAGGCGCAAGCCGGGTCCCGGTGCATGGAGACGGCTCGCGGGCCGAGCCCTCTCCGAAGCTGGTAAGTCTTTGCAGCATATTGCAGCAAAGGCTTACCGGTAACACCCACGATCGGTGCTAGCACAGATTTGTGGGTGTTTTCTGGAAAATCGCCACCGGCAATGGTGCTGGCCGCTTCAAAAAGATGGCGCCGCCTTCTTGTTGCGAATCGTCGCTCCCTGTGACGTCATCGGGGAGTGGTGATCCATCGCCATGGTACTTCGTTTTTGATCATTCATTACAATGTGCTACAAACTCATTGTAATAAATGGGGAGGAAAATCCCCATAGTAGTATGGCAGTATATGAAAGGATTATATGGACACCCTAGGGTTAAAGTACCCTAGGGAGTCGGAAAAATAGTAAAAGTAAAAATAAAAGTTTAAAAAAAAAATTATAATAAAAAAACTTAAAAATTCTAATCACCCCCCTTTCCCTAGAACTGATATAAATATAAATAAACAGTAAAAATCATAAACACATTAGGTATCGCTGAGTCAGAAAAATGCCGGATCTATCAAAATATAATAACGTTTTTTCACTGCATTTTACCCCGTAGCATAAATTGCGCCCAAATTCGAAAATGTCACTTTTTTGGCATCTTGAAAAATATAAAAAAATCAATAAGAAGTGATCAAAAATCGCACAGTCATAAAAGTTACAGCAATTAAAACGCCATCAAAAGTTGCAAAAAATGACACCGCCCACAGCTCCGTAGACTGAAATATGAAAAAGTTATTGGCGCCAGAAGATGGCATAATTAAAAAAAAAAAAAATTGTACAGGAGGTTTTAATTTTTGTAAATGTATGAAAACATTATAAACCTATACAAATTTGTTATCCCCATAATCGCACCGACCCAAAGAATAAAGTATGCATGTCATTTGGGGCGCACAGTGAAAGCTGTAAAATACAAGCCCACAAGAAAACGTTGCAAATGCGGTTTTTCACCATTTTCACTGCATTTGGAATTTTTTCCCGCTTCCCAGTACACGACATGGAATATTAAATACCGTCACTATGAAGTACAATTTGTTACGCAAAAAATTAGCCATCATACAGTTCTTTATGTGGAAAAATAAAAAGGTTAAAAATGGAAGTGAAAAACCTAAAAAGGGCCATATATATATATGTAAAAGATAAAAAATTATTGGAAAAAATTAACCAGTTGCCAGCTAATTATGACAAAGAGGATAAATATAAGTGGAATATAGGTCTAGTATTCCTTATGTCTATAGGATTTTCCTCTGAATCTACGTCATTCAGGAAAAAGGAATATACATAGATGCATAAATGCATACAATGATCAATGTAAACAGTACCTTTCTGTTTCCATATTAGACGTTGAATCAGGTGAAATAAAGTCTTCATGCGCTCCCTCAGTGTGGCGTTCTCGTGGGTCCCATTGTTAGACTTGCGGTGTACAGCGTGTGGCTGTGCTGACCTCCGGTCCTTCCGACTTGGGAACTTCACAGCAACACTTTCCGTCCACTTTGGTCCACAGAGCACCAGTGTGGAGAGAAACACGAAAAATAGTGCAACACAATTTCTTTTGAAAAAAGAACTTTCTTTAATCTTATACTCACAAAATTTTCTATTAAAAACAGGCCTTATAAAAACTCATGCACGTTCGCGTTTCTGCCTGGGCAAATCACCCCCCTTTTACTAGAACTGATATAAATAAACAGTAAAAACAGTAAAAAACACATTAGGTATCAATCAAAATATAACAACATTTTTTCACTGTGTTTAACCCTGGAACGGAAAATAGCACCCAAGTTCGAAAAAGGCACTTTTTTTGCCGTTTTTAAAAATATTTAAAAATTCAATAAAAAGTGACCAAAAGGTTGTACATTCCTAAAAAACTTCATCTAAAGACACACAAAAAGACATCATCCAAGGCTCTGTACACTAAAGTATGAAAAAGTCATTAGTGCCAGAAGCTGGCAAAATAAAAAATACATTTTTTATAGGAGGGTTTAATATTTGTAAATGTTTGAAAACAATTTAAAACCTATACAAATTTGCTATCCCCATGATCGTACTTACGCACTTAATAAATTAGACATGTCATTCAGGTGCACAGTGAAAGCTGTAAAATCCAAGCCCACAAGAAAACAGTGCAAATGCGCTTTTTCAAAAAATTTTTTCCTGCTTCCCAGTACATGTCATGAAATATTCAATACCATCACTACAAATTGCAAATTTTTACGCAGAAAAGAAGGCCATAACAGAGCTCTTTATGTGTAAAAATAAAAAAGTGAAGGTGGAGAGTGAAAAATAGAAATGAAAAAACAAAAAAGGGCCAGGTCGGCAAGGGGTTGCGGCTCAGCCCCATTTTTTGTATTCTGACTCGCATCACTTTATATGGTTATAATATTTGAACACCTTTACCTTGGAAAACCTATTAAAGCGATTCTGAAATTGATTTTTCCTCATATGTTGTACTTTAATTAAGTGCTAAATGTTGGCTAATAAGTTTTGCAGTTATTTACAAATGATTATTTACAAAATGATTTTCTTGAAACTCGAAATCATTGGGTTTTTTGGCAGATAGATTTAGGGTTGGTATCTCCTATTGTTGAAAATTTAGGAACTTTTTTGAGGGCAGGAGTAGAAAAGTATCAATACTGTACTGGATTTTTTGCTTTTTTTTTTTTTTTTGGTGTTCATGTATAGCCTAATTATCATGTTATCTTTATTCTATGGGTCAATACTATTATGGGGATACCATACTTGAATATTTTTTCAAAAGCTTTGCTAAACTTGCCAAATAAAACCCTAATGTTGGGAAAAATCTATCATTTTTGCATCGCCTTCTTCCGAGTGGCATAACGTTTTTATTTTTTTGGCTATGGATCTGGTTGATGGCTTGTTTTTAGTGGGACATGTTGTACTTTGCAACAGTATCATTCTGCAGTAAATATATTTTTTAATAACTTTTTATTGCATTTTTTGTGGGATTAAATGGGTAAAATCATAATTTTTGGCATGTTTTTGGTATAAATATTTTTTATTTTTTAACAGTATATAAATATCATCGAGTAAAAAAATCTAATTGCATCATAGATTACATAAGAGCATATAAACATTATATTGGTTATTTTGCGCTTCATGCATCTTCGATTAATCTGAGTTAACTAGGTCTTTCAATGTGGGTAAACACTGTTGTAGTGAGACTAGTCCAAACAGTGGAAAAAATTAAACTATTAACAAACAATAAACATAATATATACAGCCATTGAAATTAATATTGTTACAGGACCTAAAAGGATCTTTTCATTCCGTGCTATTGTTATTAGGTGCTATTATGACTATTAGGGGGCTGAATATATACCTTCAGTTGCCAGAGGGGAAAAAGCTATGGGACATGTTTTTAACAGTTTTTTAAATGGTGTTTATTGTGCGGGTACAATAATTATTTACTTTTATTCTACGGGTTGTTACGGATGCGGTGATATTATATTTGTAGGGTTTGTGTTTTGAGTTAGCCTTTGTTGCGCAATATATGTCTCTTTATATGTTAAGGGGCTTATGGGCATTTTTATTGATTTATTTTTAATTGAATAACATTTTTTTAAATACTTTTTTATTACTTCCACCATGGGACATGAACAAGCAATTATCTGATTGCTTGTTCATGATAATACTCTGAAATAGTGATGTATTGCACAATATTAGCTGTGCCTTTAAGATGATGCCATAGATGCCATGTTACAGGCCCTGGGGTACTGATCAGACCTCAGGGTTGCCAGCGGAATGATTGGCACTCCCCAAAGATGGGGCGGGGGGCGATTGTAGGGGACAGACTCCCAGAAGGCAGTTTAAATGCCGTGCTCGCTCTGACTGCGCCATCTAATGGGTTAAACACCCGTGATCGGAGCCCACTCCGACTGCAGGTGTTACACTGCTGTGTCAGCTGATAGTTACAGCCAGCACCCTGTGTATTCCAATACAGTATATCAGACACTGAGCACTAAGGGGTTACATTTTTCACAATTTGCTATGACATCCACATGATCCACTGTAAGTTTACATCTGTCATCGCAATAGACGGGAGAGTGGGGGAATGATTAAATCCATGATGGTGGCACCCATATACCACTGGAATTTGGTGCCATATCATGTATGGAGAGGACACCTCCTTAATATTGCCATGACGAATAGATGTATCACACATTGTTAAGGGATTTAAAAACTGCACTTTGCTGTGTATTCATGTTAATCAAAAGCTTCTGTAATTCTCAGTCAGTTGTGCTACATGGTGAAAGGTAAACCAAGGCACATGAAAAAGCATCTCCTGCAATTCTCTATTGCCTAAGAGCAAGGGGTTGGGGATTGGTGGAATAGGAGAGCATAGTAGCAAAGGCTTCCTCATGAGGAGAGAGGGGAGACCTTCTTTGACCAAATACTGTGAGACAGAGTAACAGTGCAATGCATAACAATATGTGCAAGCAGCTTGACACAAACAGTAACTTATTTTTAATACATTTCAAATGATGAATAAAATTCCATTTCTCTCATCTCACTTTGAGACATGCTAATATAAGTATCTCCAATTGATAAGTCCAAAAAACTTATTTTAACATGTGATTGATACCATATTCAAAATTAATTGTATACCACGAAAAGAGCTCTGCTTTACTTAAAGCGGTATTCCCATATGGGATTTCACATTTAATAAAATTAATTTGCCATATGTAAAAATTTCTTCAATTTTTTCTTCAAAAAATGTTCCTGTGTGAAGATAATTTTTCATAAATGTAGCCATGTTATCCCTTAGAAACGAGATAGCTTCCTCGGATACGACCACCTCGCATTTTGACAGCGGTGGCCAGACATGCACTATTGAGTCCTGCCTGACCACCTGGCTTCAGCAATCATTACCACAGGGCGGATGTGGGACCTGCAGTAACTCCCGGACATTTCATATACAAAAATTTTTTGTTTCTTTGTGCAATCTCTCCAGCAGAGGTGGTAGTATCCAAGAAGACAGTCTTGTTTCTAAGTGACCGTATGACTACATTTATGAGAAATTATCTTCACACATGTACATTTTTTTTTAAACATTTAATTGAAGAAATGTATATATTTGGCAGATTAATGAAATTGAATGAGAATGCCCAGACAAGAATACCCCTTTAATGACAATAATATTTATTTAGAACAACAAAAGAAATACAAAGAAAGAAACATATGTTTTCCAAAGACAATTTAAAAAACACAGAAGGGGTTATAAGAGGGGTTATATGGGGCTGGCATCTCAGAATAAGTGTGTAGATGTATCTTTAGAGTTGCACCTTTCCCAATGTTTGATGAAAGCTAAATCACTGGACTGTATATTAACCATTATGTGCACCACAACATACTATTACAGGCTGAGATCTCTCCATACACCTGCCTCTAACTGTATTTAACCTGTTAATTGCCATGGTCCAACCCAACCACGGCACCTAACAGTGTTGCTGGTGGGCTTTGCCATCTTGGATGGCCGATTGGCGCCCTCCACATGATGTCCCTGGAGTGAGCTGATTGGTTGGCATGACAGCCTACAGTTTCATGGAGACTTGTAGGCTGTCACGTATACTGTTGCTATAACAGATCAGCAGTAAAATTAATATATACTATGTGTAGTAGTATTGCAGTATATTGTATGAGCGATCAGACCCTACATAGTTAAAGTAGTCTAGGGGTACTCTGAAATAATAGTTAAAAATGTAAAATAATAAACATAAAAAATCATAAATGTGTAAGGTATTGCACGCCCAAAATGCCTGTGCATTTTTGTTAATTTCACTACAATTGGATTTTTTTACAGCTTTCCAGTACATTGCATGGAATATTAAATGACACCACTAAAAAGTTCAATCTATCCAGCAGACAACAAGCCTGTGTACAGACCTGACCCCAAAGCATGTTTCAAAATAAAACGCAAAACGCAAAAAGTGTGTTGGGGTTAGGTGTGTACACAAGTTTCCTTTTATGTCATATTGTAATGTAATTTCTACCTTCTTACTATATGTAATCCATCTCTTGGGTATCCTCATGATATTTGTACCTACTAACTACTTGTTGTGCAATATTTTTAAAATTTGTACTTAATGAGGATATTCGATACCACATTCGTTTTTTGTGGGAAAACCTCTGGATTTTCTTTTAATCGCTGTATCTGGTTTTCACTGTGGATCTCTTTGCTTTCATTTTTATGTGTTTTTAAATGTATTAGATCAATAAAGTATATTTGGCATGCATTTGTATTGTTTTGTTTTATGTAGTAATTACACATTCAGCCAGGCACATTTAGTGCACTGATAGTTTTCTTTATATGCCTGTTATTTTATTATATTAAAGCATGAGAAATAGTATTAACTAAATGTGCAGGTTCCATTTCCTTATCACAGATGAAAAACTAAGGGCACAGTATAATTTTCATTTTGCTATTGTTTCAACCATATAAAAATGTGTTTTATAAAATAAAATGAGAAAACCTTGTCTATATGGCTAATTTGTTTTGTGGAATTTCATTTCTATCCACTCATATGTGATTCTAACTGATTACATCCTCACAACCTGAAACACCATTACTTTCTTCAGATGACATCAGCCAATTCAGTGAATTAATGTCATATACAGTTATAACTTATGAGAAAAACACACTGCCCAGGTTACACCTTCAAATTTCATTTTATAATTTAAGCTTGAGAGTAATGAATACTGAGCTGAAAACTAATATTCTTGAGTCAAATCTGTTCTTGCCTTCTACCTTCATATTTAAAATATATTTTGAAACAAAAATGTTACATGCATCTGAAAGTCCATTGAACCTCAGTCTCATAGAGTAAAAGATTTTTAAGCTATGCTAACTATCAATTTTGACAAGACTAACAATTTCAAATGTATTTTTGATAGATAGAAAGGAAAGATTGATGCATTGGTGCAATAAATGGAGAACAATTAGGTGAGGATTGGCACAGAGGCGTCTTCACTGGTAAAATGAGGGGCCACTTTAGTCATAAGTAAATAACAACAATTTAAAACCCACCAATTACCTGTGCTGACCTATTAACAAGAATAACATCAACCAAAGGCTAAACAAGGTATTAGAACACTGACTAAACTGCACTGTATAACATCCATACACGAGGGACACTATATTCTGGATATTATAAACAGGTCTATGAAACCGCCATGTAGTTTAAAATGCATACAGCATGCCTCCATGTAGTATAAAATGCATACAGCGTGCCACCATGTAGTATAAAATGAAAACAGCATGCCACCATGTAGTATAAAATGCATCCAGCATGCCGCGATGTAGTATAAAATGCATACAGTGTGCCACCATGTAGTATAAAACTATATAAATATACATACAGCATATATATACACACATACAGTATATATACAAAATCTACACACACTGACTGTACATATAGCAAATACACATTTATAAACAGTATATACTGCAAAATATACACACACATACATATACCATTTATATATACACTCACAGGTATATATAGTGTATATACACACACATCCATACAAACACACATATATGCATTCTTATATATACATACAAACACACGTATATGCATACTTATATATACATACAAACACATATATATATACATATATACACACACACACACACACATATATATATATATACATACACACACACACACACATCTATACATACATACTTACATATACATAGAATTTGCCTTACTTTTTTCTTCTTTTATCGCCCAGGCAGGTTTGGCCTTGTCCTTTTTCAGAGGGGGGGGGCGGGGTCCGAAGCCGGGGTGGGGAAGGGTGGACCATAGCCAGGGGTTATCAAAGTTGGAGGGTGGTAGCCAGAGCGGGGAGCGGAGGGGAGTATGCGGGGAGTGGGGGAACATGGAGCGGACTTTGGGCTGGTGCATGTGCCACCGGCGTTCATTTGAAGTGGCGGCCGGCAAGCAGGTACCTGTGCCCGCCGGTGGGTGGATGTGCCAGCCGGTGGGTGGGTAAATGTTTAGGGAAGGGGGAAGAGCAGGTACCTGTGCCGGCCGGCGAGAGGATGGAGTTGCGGGCAGTGGGAGGGTCGATGTGCCAGTCGGCGGAAGGGTACATGTGCCAGCCAGTGGTCATCAGGATGTTCCCGGTGGGCAGGCAGGTACATGTGCCAGGCGGCAGGCGGGTGAATGTGCCAGGCTAGCATATGCCAGTGGGCGGGAGAATGTCCCGGCCGGCGGGAGCCCAACGCCCCCCTTGTTTCCAGCAGGAGGCGCACCGCCTGAGGCAAGAATCTCAACTCGCCTCTTGGCAGGTGTACCCCTGTGTATGACGGAAGTACCAGTGACATCACTTAGGGTACGGGTTGAGCATTGTGACAAAAAACATGTTTTCGAAAGCAGCGGCTTTCGAACTAAGGGTGAGGCTTCTGCCCCACTGCAAATACTTGCATTCATAGCTATTCTGTCCCTGACAACTGAATGCCTTTAACTTTAATGTTAGTACCATGAATCCTTAGGAAATTACTTTAATCTAAGTGTGCACCTCTATTTTGTCCTCACCGAAACATACAGTATATTTGCAAACTTAAATCGGGTTAAAAACCATCTGAGTATTTGTTTATTTAAATTAACTAATAAAATCATTATATAATAAGATTAGAATTAAAAAGCAAAATTCAATTTCACTATTTAATCCAATCAGTATCAAGGTGTCTAAATCAAAAATCGGGAACACACCTGTGTGGACAAAAAAAAATCTTTAAAACACTTAATGAAAGCACTTTTTAATAAAAATAATTAATTAAATAAAGTTAAAGTCCTCTAAACACAAACACAAACAAACACAAACATTCCTTATACTAGATCCTTTATTAGATTCCTTATCGGCCCGCGAGCCCTCTCCATGCACCGGGACCCGTCGGGAAGGGGTTAAACAAATTAAAATTTCTAAAAATTCATGGAAATATGGAAACAATATAAAAAGAAAGAGATAGATGCTATTGTATCATTACAAACAAACCAAGATATTATTATACTACCCGTTGACAAGGGCGGAAGTATAGTAGTGTTAAACCACAATAATTAAAATAAGGAATCATAGTGTTTATTAGCCCCTTAACGCCAAAGCCACTTTTCACCTTCCTGACAAGGCCCATTTTTTCAAATCTGACATGTGTCATTATAAGTATAACTTTGGAACGCTTTAACATATCCAAGTGATTTAGAATTTTTTTTCTCGTGACACTTTGTACTTCATGTTAGTTGAAAAATTTTGGTGGTATGTTTTGCATTTATTTATGAGAAATTCAGATATTTGGTGAAAATTTGGAAAAATTCTCAATTTTCGAATTTTAAAATGTTCTACTTTATCCACACATAGTCATAACTGCAAAAAACTTAATAACTAAAATTCAC
This sequence comes from Engystomops pustulosus, assembly GCF_040894005.1. NCBI lineage: Eukaryota > Metazoa > Chordata > Amphibia > Anura > Leptodactylidae > Engystomops > Engystomops pustulosus. The sequence continues at coordinate 112,970,814 of NC_092412.1, forward strand.
CGAATGTCTACTTAATGTGGACATGTTTTTTTATGTATTCTCTCATTTTTGTAAGATATTATGGAGCTTTGAACTTTAGGTGCGATTTTTCACATTTTAATAAAAACCACAAAATCAAACTATTGAGGGATCTGCTCAGGTTTCAAGTCTCTTTAAAGGCCTAAATAAAAGTAAAACCCATAAATTACCCCATTGTAGAAACTACACCCCTCAGCATATGTAAAACAACTTTTATGAATTTTGTTAACCCTTTAATTATTTTACAGGGGTTAAAACAAAATCAGATGCAATTTTAAACTTAAAATTGTTTTGGCTAAATGAATGTGTTTTTCATAAAATGTACACATTCTCAGTGAATAAAATATCAAAACGCTCCACAAATTTTGATACCCAATCTCTCCCGACTATAACAATACCCCATATATGGTGGTACCCTGCAGTATGGGCAAACGCCAGGGCATCGAAGGAAGGTGGCGCCATTCAGAGCAGATTGTCCCTTTATAAAGGCTATTTTGGTTTCCTTTTTCTTTGTATCTTTTGGGGGGGTCATACACTTTACACTACAAAATACTATATTATCTTTATTCTATAGATCACCACGATTATGGTGATACCTCATTTATATATTTTTTTTCTATATTTTTACAATTTTACTGGAAAAAACAAATATAAAGAAAATCTCATTTATTTTTGTATCCCCATCTTTTCGGAGATATAACGTTAATATTTTTTTTTTGGTTTACAGAGCTGGTTTAGGTCTTATTTTTTACGTGTTGTGTTGACCTTTTCATTGGTACCATTTTAGCGCACATAACTTTTTGGAACATTTTTGTGAAGGGATTTTATGAAAAACTTACATTTTTGGCGAGTTTTTCGGACTTTGTTTTTACGGCGTTCACCGAGTGGGTCCAATAATGTTTTTGAGTTATTGTACAGATTGTTTCGAATGCGGCAATACCAAAAATGTGTTTTTTTTTGGCTATTTTCTGTTTTCTTTTACTTCATTAGTTGTGTATAGGGAATGTTTGCGTCTAGGGGCCTTTAACTTTATTTAATTAATTCTTTTAATTAAATTTTTTTTTTTATTAAGTCTTCTTAACGTTTTTTATTTACTTTTACCGTTTGGCTTGAACACGGAATCCTTTGCCTGTTCAAGCCAAACTGCACATGCTCAGTGTGTTACAGCCGGGGCCTGCTAGAAGGCAGCACCACCTCCGGAAGAGGATATTAAAAGTTAAGTTTTAGGCTCTTCTTTGTCTCAGGACAGAATTGTAAATAAGGTTAGTTATGACCTTGGCAGTCCTAATAGGGCTATTTTTGGTGTAGGAATTTTGTTTTTGGTAGTAGGGCTCACTACTCCTTTCCATTACTGTCCAAACAGTAGCATTTTTTGTTCCAGTCAACATTAGAGTATAGTTTCAAGGAAAAAGGAATGGGTTGTCCAGCATCCAGGCAATGAAAATTGCTTATTTGTTGATATAAAATTCCACTTTTATTTGGTATTCTTTAAAAACATAAAGACGTCATGTTTTAGGACATCTTTATGTTTTTAAAGAATACCAAATAAAAGTGGAATTTTATATCAACAAATAAGCCATTTTCATTGCCTGGATGCTGGACAACCCGTTCCTTTTTCCTTGAAGCTATCGCTGGTCCCCGCACAGCACGTCCGATCAATGGCCCTACAGCACAGCGGACATCTTAAAGGGGTGAGCTGAAGAATTACATTTTTCTTTTTCTTATTAGAGTATAGTACTGAATTGATTTTTATTAATGTTGCAGTCAGTAAGCACTCATGTGATTTCCTCCCTCAGGATGCCATACATATACTGGTCATTATTAATGTTTGTGCCATAAATTTATTATGATGCCATATTTGACGCAATTTAGAGTTTCAATTTTTTGTGTACAAGGCATTCACTGTGGAATATAGAGGTGAATTGTTTTTTTTATTTTTACATGCAGTACAAATGTGGCAGGTAGTCTATCTCTTGAGATGTCACTCCAGAAGCTCTTAATAAAAACATGCACTTAATAATAACATGCATTTTGGGCACTTTAGTCTCAAGTATAAGTTGAGTTTTTCAGCACAAAATACAATACCTGAGTCTATAAAAAAAACAAAGTCAATACTCACCTTTCTGATACCCCCTGCAGGTCTTCTTCTCTTATCCAACGGCAGGTCCGTGTGCGCTGGCAGTGCACAGGCTATGATGTCAGCAGGCTATATTTTGGGGCTGGCAGGCTATATACTGGGGCATGGGATGACAAGCTATATTCTGGGTGCTGGCTGGCTATATACTGGGGGCTGGCTATTTACTGGGGAATAGGCTAGCTATATACTGGGACATAGGCTAGCAATATATTGTGGCAGGGGCTGACTATATACTGGGGTTTGGCTGGCTATATACTGAGACAGGGGCTGGCTATATACTGGGACATGAACTAGCTATATACTGAGGCATGGGCTGGTTATATACTGGGGCAGGTGCTGGATACATACTGGGGTTTTTCTGGCTATATACTGAGACAGGGGCTAGCTATATACTGGGGAATAGGCTAGCTATATACTAGGACATAGGCTAGCTATATATTGCGGCAGGGGCTGACTATATACTGGGGTTTGGCTGGCTATATACTGAGACAGAGGCTGGCTATATACTGGGATGTGGACTAGCTATATACTGTGGTATGGGCTGGTTATGTAAGATGGCAGGTGCTGGCTATATACTGGGGTCTGGCTGGCTATATGTTGGGTGGAGGCTGTGGGAAATGTATTGGTCACAGCCTCCACCCAGCATATATAGTGTACACTATATCTAAACTCTAAACCTGTTCATGTATATATCCATATAACAGGAGTCCCACTACCTGATTATTTACATGTACACTGCACAAAAAAGAAAGGGAAGACTAAGGTATGGCACCTTACATCTCAATAAATGAAATATTCCAGTAGAAAATCTTTATTCATTACATAGTGGAATGCGTTGAGAACAATAAAACATAACACCGATCAACAGAAATCAAAATGAATATGCCATGGAGATTTGTATTTAGAATGAGACTCAAAATCAAAGTGGAAAATCAAATTTCAGGCTAATCCTACTTCAGTGAAAATTCTTCTAGAAAATGAAGCTTAATAGTGTTTGTGTGACCTCCACATTCCTGTATGACCTCCCTACAATGCATGCTCCTGATGACGCAATGAATTTTCTAAATTCTAAATTCTAAGTTAAAAATTGATTTGATGATCATGACTAAGGCTGTCTAGACAGAAACGCGTAGATCTTTTCACGTGTAACTTGGGATATCATGTTGTGTATGCCCTATTCAGCTTTTTACTTTGTTTAAATGAAGAAAAATCAATTTTTAACTCCACCGGAACCTGTGCTGGACTAAATAAGAGCTTAAGTTTCCTTCCTCAATAAGAGCTTAAGTTTCATTTTCCCACAGCTGTTTATAAAATTACAGCTGATCTCTGATTGGTTTCCATTGGAACAGTTTGGAACTGGAACAGTTTTACCTCAGACATTTCTGATAAATCACCCCCTATGTCTGTATCCCTATCCATTTTACCTCACCCATAGTTTGTCTTCTACACATTGCCTATAGTGACCAATCACAGCTCAGAGCTCATATAAATGACCTGTGGCAGAACAGCAACCTGCCAAGGCTCAGCTTTCAACTGCCACAGGAGCAGCAGCAGTAGACAGTGGCTTCTGTATATGGTGGTTTTTTAAGTGGATTTTGGAAAGCGTGGGGTGAAAAATTTGGCTCAAAACTTAGTCTAAGACATTCCCTGAGTCCCAGGCAACAACTGTCCAAAATTTGGTGATTTTAAATGTGACAATACAGATTCCTTTAGTGGACATACATACATACAAATACACACATACATTCAGCTTTATATATTAGATATATATTGTATGGGGTAAAACACATTATACCTGGAATATCATATTTTTTACAGATTGGATAGACCCACAAGAGGCACAGTTTCCAAGACATAACTTAATAAGGGAGTTGTGTAGTTAGGGTGCATCCAAGCAAGGTATTGCTTTCATTTCTGGAATCTGGGGAGGGAGACAAATGTCTCAACAATAACCTTGTAGACTCCTATTACTTTACTTGTTCATTGTGGGCTGAGTTTAGAAGTTTGCCCAACTTCTCCTTTTGACTGCTGAGTAATGGTTCTTCCTAATTCTACAGCTTTTAGGGAGGTACAAGGATCTGAGATTCCACTTTCCCGGTTTCCTTCCTCCCACAACCGTGCTCTTATATTGTAGAATCACATGACCCGTCCAGCCAATCATGGGTATGTCTACACTGGACATTCCTATAGTTACTAAGGGGTTGTAAGTTGCTTGATTGGTTTCAGGTTTGCTCATTGCACTTTGGGTATGATCATAACTAGTAGTACCACATTTGACCAATGTCTCATTAAAGTACTATTTTTCTGTACCTCTAAGCATGAAACCATAAGATTTCTGTTGCATCATCATATTGTACAATAAAGTTTTGAATTAAATTGATTAAGTATCAAATAGAAATCCATATTACCTAAGTCCTTTCAACTTTATTCTACTTCCAAATGTTTTCAGCAATGTGAAATTTGTCAAAAAATAGTTTTAGAAGAAATAACGTCAGCAGTTATAATAATAAACACTGAGATTGGCAACAATAATAGCCACTGGCATTCAATGAACAACAGAATATTGTAAGTATTTTCATCTGAACAAGAATAAAAGAAAATAATAAAAGTAGTTATTTTCCCTTAGGGTGTGTGTGAATTTTATGAAATTCTAAAGGAACTTGGCTTAAAATTTAGATTAAATCTATACTCTAAAAGTTTGATACCTTCATATTGACATCTTTCATAGTTGTATGAGAGTAAAATCCATTGTTTGAGAGTGCCAAAACAAGCACAAATAGCTTGTCAATACTGCCTTAAAATTACTAATTTAATCTAATAAATTAGGAAACACTCTTGAGATATAATATTGGGGAGGTCATCATTAAGGAGGCTTCTTGTGCCATTATTTTTTACTATCTTACAAGCTCCTGTATGTCAGATTTATCATAAAGGCTTAGACAGATTGATAAATGTGGCATATAAAGTGTTAATTTATCTCTGTAGTTACAAATGTCTAACAATTGTCCCCAATTTTGCAAACATTAAAGGGGTATTCTCATCTGGGCATTCACATTTAGTTTAATTAATCTGCCATATATATATACATTTCTTCAATTAGATGTTATTTAAAAAAAATTACCTGTGTGAAGATAATTTATCATAAATGTAGTGATATGGTCCCTTAGAAACAAGACTGTGTCCTTGGATACGGCCACCTCTGCTGGAGGGATTGCACAAAGAAACAAATGGTTTTTGTATATGAAATGCCCGGGAGTTACTGCATATCTTACAGACATCCTGTGGTTATAATTGCGGAAGCCAGGTGGTCAGGCAGGGCTGAATAGTCCATGTCTGGTCATTGCTGTCAAAATGTGAGATGGTCATATCCGAGGAAGCCATCTCGTTTCTAAGGGACAACTTGGCTACATTTATGAGAAATTATCTTCACACAGGAACATTTTTTTAATAACATCCAATTGAAGAAATGTTTACATATGGCAAGTGAATTAAATTAAATGTTAATGCCCAGATGGGAATACCCCTTTAACCCCTCATATACAACACTTACTAAGTTATCAAAGGCACTTTGAAAAATAAAAACAACCTTTAAGAGCTGTTTGTATGTCAGATTTATCAAAGTCTTACTACTCAAATTGGTTGCTTAGTAAAATAAGTCTGTTTTTAAAATGTTCTTTTGTTTTATTACAAAGCTAGAAAGTTTATAAACTGAACAGTATTATTTCCAATTTAAGGAAAGTTTCTAAATCTATCATTTTAATTATAAATTTACCTTTAAAAGGGTTTTAGAAGTCATATCAAAAGACCATCCCCACACCACAAATAACCCCATTTTAAAAGTTTTAGAGTAATTAAAACAAAATGGTTATTTTTTTAATTGTATACCCCCCACAATGAGACCTCTAGAATGGGGGGCATTCTAGAGAGTTAATTCTGGGGTTCGTCTCCTTAATGCTGAACCTGGGATCACTTTTTATTCAGTTTATTTGTTCAGTATGATGTACAAAGTCATAACCCCATTGCGTCCATGTGAATGAGTCCTTAGGCTACATTCACACGATGTGTATCCACTGTACCGTAGTACAGCAGGTACACGTCAGCACACAACTCTCATAGTGATACATGGCGCACAGCGCCGTATTCCGGGAACAGATAGGACATGTCCTGTCTTTCACCCGGCTATGGAACGGGGGACGTATATACAGCGTATATATCTCGTCCGTATATATATGTCCCCCATGCGGCAGTGTTAATGTGCAGTAACCTGGGAGCAATGGGCTTGCTGGGTGTTGTAGTGTCATGTTTCAGTATGCAGCCCTAGAGTTCCCAAGTACCACACGGACCCCTTCAGTTCTTCCGGAACACCTTTGTGCAGTGTGCAGGGTAAATAAATTCTATCACAAAGTTCAGGTGAAGGATGTATTTTTTTTTACTGAATGTAGTGCTAGAAAACTATCACATTCATTTGTAATATAACAGTTGCTTAGCGGAGTATAGCTGATAGATTCACTAGTAATCTCCTTCACTCTCTCTCTCTCTCTCTTGGGATGGGTAGACAAGAATTAAGGAAACAGTCTCTTGTGCAGATTCGGAGAAAGGAGGCTCCTAGCTCAAATACTTTACTGCAATCCAGCGGACTTCCACTGCTTGGCTTGCGGTCCAACTCGATTAACGGTCCAACGGTCCAACTCGATTAACGGATCCGTCTTCTTAAGCGTATTGCGCTGGGGAACCCATTAAAGGCAACAATACTAGGCAGAGAAGCCCTTGACACACTGTTATCTTCTCTGACGAATAACTGCAGGAATGTCTTGAAGAAAAATACCAACTTGTCCTCCTAGTTGCGGAGCTGGGCTCAAAAGTGTGTGTAGTGTGCTATGATTCAAAATATCAAATCTGAGTCTTCGACTCTAGCCACCAGGGCAGCTGCGTAAGTTAGGTTAAGGATGGAGAGAGCAGAAGCAGGCCTCTGGCCTGGCTGGGGCCCAGCACACACTCCTTGTATAGGCCCAGGGCAAACTAACAAAAAACACCCCTCCTACAGGGGTGTTGACCTTGCACAGGGTCTCCTCAGTCAAAAAGCAGGGAGCCCTGTGTAAACACACTATGTAAGGATTTCACACAGGGACTTCCGGAGGGTTCTAGAATATTCTGAGTGAATCCAAGTGTGAGAGAGGAGGAGAGAAGATCCCTACAGTGACCCATCAGCTCTTACATAACTGTAGCAATCACATTTCAATCACAATGTCAAGTCAGTATAGGAAGTATAAAACAATATCAGTCTGAAAATAGGTGTTTTTGTGCAAACCTGTAAAACAACACAGTGCAATACATTACCTATACAGTGCAAATATGACATCTGCCATCAAAGGTACAGGAAAACCCTAAAACATACCAAAGTGGCCCCTCTGGGTCACTGCAAATGTACCCATAGACTTACTGTTCCTGTGCAGAGAAATGCTATGGCCGTATCATCCAATGAGTTAACTGTTGGCAACCAGCTCTGTGCCCAGTACTGGCATAGTACTAGCACTTCACCCAAGGATAGCAATTTTTGGGTGAATACTACATTAGCCAGAAGCATAATAACTATTGCTCCAACAAGGATGCAATAGCACCCCACAACACAGTAGAAAAGACAGACAGAACAGGTCAACACTATATCAGATTCCTGTACACCAAACCTGTGAACAGCTGGCAGATCATCCAAAAGAATAAAAGTAAATTTTTTATAATGTACTCTTAAAATACCATAAAACTCAAGGCACACTGCCAGACTGAAATACTCTACAAAGCAATCTTCAAGTTTCCAATGATGCCATTTATTGGTCAATATGGCAATGCCTATATTTTCTGCTGTATAGATACTGTGGTTGTAATTGTACAATTGTAGCTGTTAGTGACAGTTGTCAGATATATAATACAGTGTGCGAGCCCTCTCCATACAACCCTTCCCACACAGTCAAGGTAATTTTGCTTTGATTAGTTGTGAAAGGTTTAAGAAGCTTAACACACCCCTGTGGACCTAACAAATTATAATAATAGCAAACAAATTTTAAAAATTATTTAAAAAAATCAAACTTTCCCTCGTAAACCTAAATTTTTCCTGAAATAAACATAATAGGGAAGATTTATCACATCTTCTACGCCAGTTTTTGATTCCTACAGCAACTGCGACCACTGGCCAGTCAAGTGGGTGAGCACGGGGTGGGAACATAATTTTATAAGCCTTTTGTCCACAGATTTTTATGCAAAACTACACCAGGTTAGACCTGGCATAGTTTTGCCCAGTGGTCGCACCGTCCACTAGATAGATTGAGAGGGAAAAGCCTCTTAATGTATCCGGCAAGTCACAGGGGACATGGCCCCTATCATATAATAAACCTATTCAAATCTCCCTGATAGTTTTGACTAGAGATGGGCGAATTTGTTAAAATTCGTTTCGTCCCGATTCGCAAAATTTTTAGAAAAAATTCGATTCGACCCGAATCAAATCAAAACGCATCACGTTAAAAAACAGGCAATTCCTGGCTGCAGAGAGCCTGTAGGTAGAGATGCCGGTCCCCGCTCCTCGGTCTCCGCTCCCCGCTCTCCGGCCTCCGCTCTCAGCACCCCGCTCTCCGCTCCCAGCACTCCGCTCCTGGTCTCCGCTCCCAGCTACTTGGTCTCCGCTCCCTGCTCCCAGCACCCCGCTCTCCGGTCTCCGCTGTCCGCTCCCCGGTCACCAGCAGTAAGTAAGTATGTGTGTGTATGTATATATATATATATATATATATATATATATATATATATATATGTGTGTGTGTGTGTGTGTGTATATATATATGTGTGTGTATATATATCTATATATCTATCTATCTATATATATATATATATATATATATATATATATATATATATATATATATATGTGTGTGTGTGTGTATACACTCACCGGACACTTTATTAGGTACACCTGTCCAACTGCTCGCAAATCACATGGCGGCAATTCAGTGCATTTAGGCATGTAGACATGGTCAAGACAATCTCCTACAGTTCAAACCGAGCATCAGTATGGGGAAGAAAGGGGATTTGAGTGCCTTTGAACGTGGCATGGTTGTTGGTGCCAGAAGGGCTGGTCTGAGTATTTCAGAAACTGCTGATCTACTGGGATTTTCACGCACAACCATCTCTAGGGTTTACAGAGAATGGTCCAAAAAAAAGAAAAAAACATCCAGTGAGCGGAAGTTCTGTGGGCCTTGTTGATGCCAGAGGTCAGAGGAGAATGGGCAGACTGGTTTGAGCTGATAGAAAGGCAACAGTGACTCAAATCGCCACCCGTTACAACCAAGGTAGGCAGAAGAGCATCTCTGAACGCACAGTACGTCGAACTTTGAGGCAGATGGCTACAGCAGCAGAAGAACACACCGGGTGCCACTCCTCTCAGCTAAGAACAGGAAACTGAGGCTACAATTTGCACAAGCTCATCAAAATTGGACAGTAGAAGATTGGAAAAACGTTGCCTGGTCTGATGAGTCTCCATTTCTGCTGCGACATTCGGATGGTAGGGTCAGAATTTGGCGTCAACAACATAAAAGCATGGATCCATCCTGCCTTGTATCAACGGTTCAGGCTGGTGGTGGTATTGTTGCTGACCATGTCCATCCCTTTATGACCACAATGTACCCAACATCTGATGGCTACTTTCAGCAGGATAATGCGCCATGTCATAAAGCTGGAATCATCTCAGACTGGTTTCTTGAACATGACAATGAGTTCACTGTACTCAAATGGCCTCCACAGTCACCAGATCTCAATCCAATAGAGCATCTTTGGGATGTGGTGGAACGGAAGATTCGCATCATGGATGTGCAGCCGACAAATCTGCGGCAACTGTGTGATGCCATCATGTGAATATGGACCAAAATCTCTGTGTGTGCGTATATATATATAAATATCACTGAAAAAATGTCGCGGTATATCGTTTTTGAAGAAAATAGCTCCTGGTATGGGATTAGTTCACTGATGGTGGAGGTATTTTGGAGAAATTATTAAAATATAACTTTTATTATTTTTTAATATCTAAAATAACAGGACTAGACGTACAGACATACAAACATACATTTTACTCAACGTACTGCGAAGTTAGCGGGTATGTTTGCACAATTTTGTGCTTTAATATCATTAAACCCTAGTTGATGTTTTTATATTGTTCTCCAAACATCAACTTCCCACTGAGAAACATATATTGTGGCAGTGTATGTGGGTTATCTTGCCTACACTTGACACTGCCACATTGTGTTTGGTTGTGAGCTGTCTTGGTGTCAGGTTGAAGCTGAGTCAGAGCACTAAGCCTTGGTTTTAATTCAGACTTCAGCTTATATATTGTAAGACTGCCGTGTATGGAGTGCATCCCACATTCAGTTATTTTCTCATCTAGCTGTCTTAATCTGGTGAACCTAATCCAAAGTGTTATGTCTAAGGTTTGGTTCAATCGCTGCAGCTTATATAATGTAAAGTTGCCGGATATCTGGAGACAGCTACTGGTTACGATCATATGTTCCAGACCGTATTGTTGCTATCTGATTGCGGGCATTTTGGGATCTAACGCTGTGAAAATTTGCATTCTTTACACCGCTATTGCCGATGTCTCTGGTGCGAGCATCCAACAGCTGTAGCTAGGCTGATTGCTGATTCTGGCTAAGGTATTGCTTCGCTAAATTTTTCTCTTTTAGTTACACCTGACTTGATATCGCTCACTCTTAGCTAAACTGCACACATTCACCCTAGGACCCGACGCGTTTCTTTTTGCCTTAATTCATCAGGGGTCACTATTGCTGGCTATTGTAACTAGGGTATATGCCTTGTCGGTCTGTGCTGTGCGCACGTCGGCATGTTTCTGGCCGCACCGCGCGCTGTTACAGCCCTGTTTATATTCAAGATCCCTGGCACGTCACCGCTGACGAGCCTCCCTGCTCAGCCAATCGGCTGGCTTAATGTGTTCAGGAGGTGTGGTTTCCTCCTGACACTGCATTGACCAATCAATGCTGTCGTGGAGGTGCCGTGATGATCTGGTGCATCCCACTGTTTTTTCCCTGCAGCGCCTATCAAGTGACGTTGGAGGATAAGGTAATCTTCCTAGGAGAAGGTTATCTTCCCCGTTTATGATCTTTACGATCACAGCCTTATAGTGTTAGTTCATACAGAGTTCCTTCATCTGTGTTTTAAACATATTGCTGCGATCAAGAGATCACATTTACATCTTATATAAGGACCAAAATTACATCCTGCTACAGGGAATTGCCACCCGATGCATGTAAATCCTGGAGGGGATCTTGATTATTTTATTGATTGTATTATAAGGAATAGCACTGCTTCCAGTGCTTTTATTGCAGTATCCTACCAGTCTTTTGTAAATATCTATATGGCAGATGGCCATTGTGGCCTCTGAGGTTAGTATATCATCAGCACAGTATACCTCTGGGTCAATGGGATTGTGACTCTCAAATTTAGATGGAGTAAAGAATTGATGTATAGTGAATCCAAGCTCAAGGTCTATGCATGCGATTTCCTGTGGTATGTGCCACTATTACTGTGACACTTGTATTTTTATATTTGTTATTCAATGAAGCTTGCATATGAGATAAAATCATTAATTCCATGTGGTTTAATGGAATTTAACCTAAATGTCCATTGAGCTTCTTTTCTGAGGATCATTTGATCCCAGTCTCCCCCTCTCGCTGGCGGTCTTATCTCCTCGATTCCTCTGAAAGTGATGGATTCTTGACTCCCTTGATGGTACTTCCACATATGTCTGGCTAACGGGGTGTCCTTGTTATCTCTTATGCCAAGCATATGTTCTTGGATCCTCTTTCTAAAATGTCTGAACGTTTTTTCGACATAGTCTGCGGGACATGTGCAGGTGGCAACGTATACCACCCCCATAGTAGAACAGTTAATAAAATCTCTTATCTCAAAGTGTTCTGATGTAGCTGCACTCGTTATCGTTTTGCATGGTGTTATCCACTTACATACAGAACAATGTCCGCATCGGAAGGTGCCTTTTGGTCTTCTTTGAAGCCAGGTTTCCTTAGGTTTCCGTGGTGGTAGATAACTGTGGACCAGAAGGTCCTTGAGGTTTCTACCTCTCCTGTAGCTGATTGCCGTAACAGCTGTAACAGCGCGCGGTGCGGCCAGAAACATGCCGACGTGCGCACAGCACAGACAAGGCATATACCCTAGTTACAATAGCCAGAAATAGTGACCCCTGATGAATTAAGGCAAAAAGAAACGCGTCGGGTCCTAGGGTGAATGTGTGCAGTTTAGCTAAGAGTGAGCGATATCAAGTCAGGTGTAACTAAAAGAGAAAAATTTAGCGAAGCAATACCTTAGCCAGAATCAGCAATCAGCCTAGCTACAGCTGTTGGATGCTCGCACCAGGGACATCGGCAATAGCGGTGTAAAGAATGCAAATTTTCACAGCGTAAGATCCCAAAATGCCCGCAATCAGATAGCAACAATACGGTCTGGAACATATGATCGTAACTAGAGATGAGCGAACATACTCGTCCGAGCTTGATGCTCGATCGAGCATTAGCGTACTCGTAACTGCTCGTTGCTCGGACGAGTATTTCGCCCGCTCGAGAAAATGGCAGCTCCCGCCGTTTTGCTTTTTGGCGGCCAGAAACAGAGCCAATCACAAGCCAGGAGACTCTGCACTCCACCCAGCATGACGTGGTACCCTTACACGTCGATAGCAGTGGTTGGCTGGCCAGATCAGGTGACCCTGGGATAGACTAGCCGCTGCCCGCGCTGCTCGGATCATTCTCTGTCTGGATGCCGCTAGGAAGAGAGCTGCTGCTGGTCAGGGAAAGCGTTAGGGTGTTCTATTAGCTTACTGTTAGGCAGGAGTGATTCTACAACAACCCAACAGCCCTTCTTAGGGCTACAATAACGTTATACTTTTTTTTTTTATTTGCTTGTGGCTGGGCTTGCTGGCACTAGTAGTGCAGCTAGTACCATATTGTGAGGAATTAGCAGGGGGACTTGCTACCGTTGTGTTTAGCTCTTAGTGACACACATATCCACCTCAAACACCAAAGTGGGAAAATTTATTAGGGGTTTGATTTCAATTAGGCACAGTCTGCCAGTTTCTTTTTATTTTACGTTTATTTTTTTAATAACTCAGTGTCATCTCATCTTGCATAGTAGTGTGCTTTAATACTTGGCTAGAAAATAGCCATAGGAGAATCCAAACGGCTTACTTACGCCTACAGTAGCGTTATATATATTTGATTTCTGGTTGATCTGCTGGTGGCTGTAGTTGCTGCAGTGCATCTACTAGCAAATTGTGAGCAATTTGGAGTGAGACTTGCGACCACTGTGTTTTGCGCTTAGTGACGCACATATCCATCGCAAAGACCGAAGTGGGAAAATTTATTAGGGCCCGGGGTTGGATTTCAATTAGGCACTGTCTGCCATTTCCTTTTTTATTTTACGTTTATTTTTTTCATAACTCAGCGTCATCTCATCTGGCATAGTATCATTATAGTAGAGAAAGCAAGAAGCGGCACTCACCGGACTCGTGCAGAAGATTTATTCAAAGACACAGAGTTCAGACGTTGGACATAGTGCAGACCGCGGCAAGCGACGGGCCATTTCGCGCCTGTGTGGCGCTTTCTCAAGCCTACCAAGGTAGGCTTGGAAAAGCGCCACACAGGCGCGAAACGGCCCGTCGCTTGCCGCGGTCTGCACCATGTCCAACGTCTGAACTCTGTGTCTTTGAATAAATCTTCTGCACGAGTCCGGTGAGTGCCGCTTCTTGCTTTCTCTAATATAATGATATTATCCGTGTATCCTACTGACCAGCTGAGCACCACCTGAGTGCAACCTTGATCCCTGACTGGAGAAGGACGCTAAGGAGAGAATTGTCCTCAAGGGGTAGTGCAGGGTATTCACTTCATTGTATATATCATCTGGCATAGTAGTGTGCTTTAATACTTGGCTAGAAAATAGCCATAGGAGAATCCAAACGGCTTACTTACGCCTACAGTAGCGTTATATATATTTGATTTCTGGTTGATCTGCTGGTGGCTGTAGTTGCTGCAGTGCATCTACTAGCAAATTGTGAGCAATTTGGAGTGAGACTTGCGACCACTGTGTTTTGCGCTTAGTGACGCACATATCCATCGCAAAGAGCGAAGTGGGAAAATTTATTAGGGCCCGGGGTTGGATTTCAATTAGGCACAGTCTGCCATTTCCTTTTTTATTTTACGTTTATTTTTTTCATAACTCAGCGTCATCTCATCTGGCATAGTAGTGTGCTTTAATACTTGGCTAGAAAATAGCCATAGGAGAATCCAAACGGCTTACTTACGCCTACAGTAGCGTTATATATATTTGATTTCTGGTTGATCTGCTGGTGGCTGTAGTTGCTGCAGTGCATCTACTAGCAAAATGTGAGCAATTTGGAGTGAGACTTGCGACCACTGTGTTTTGCGCTTAGTGACGCACATATCCATCGCAAAGACCGAAGTGGGAAAATTTATTAGGGCCCGGGGTTGGATTTCAATTAGGCACAGTCTGCCATTTCCTTTTTTATTTTACGTTTATTTTTTTCATAACTCAGCGTCATCTCATCTGGCATAGTAGTGTGCTTTAATACTTGGCTAGAAAATAGCCATAGGAGAATCCAAACGGCTTACTTACGCCTACAGTAGCGTTATATATATTTGATTTCTGGTTGATCTGCTGGCGGCTGTAGTTGCTGCAGTGCATCTACTAGCAAATTGTGAGCAATTTGGAGTGAGACTTGCGACCACTGTGTTTTGACTTAGTGACGCACATATCCATCGCAAAGACCGAAGTGGGAAAATTTATTAGGGCCCGGGGTTGGATTTCAATTAGGCACAGTCTGCCATTTCCTTTTTTATTTTACGTTTATTTTTTTCATAACTCAGCGTCATCTCATCTGGCATAGTAGTGTGCTTTAATACTTGGCTAGAAAATAGCCATAGGAGAATCCAAACGGCTTACTTACGCCTACAGTAGCGTTATATATATTTGATTTCTGGTTGATCTGCTGGTGGCTGTAGTTGCTGCAGTGCATCTACTAGCAAATTGTGAGCAATTTGGAGTGAGACTTGCGACCATTGTGTTTTGCGCTTAGTGACGCACATATCCATCGCAAAGACCGAAGTGGGAAAATTTATTAGGGCCCGGGGTTGGATTTCAATTAGGCACAGTCTGCCATTTCCTTTTTTATTTTACGTTTATTTTTTTCATAACTCAGCGTCATCTCATCTGGCATAGTAGTGTGCTTTAATACTTGGCTAGAAAATAGCCATAGGAGAATCCAAACGGCTTACTTACGCCTACAGTAGCGTTATATATATTTGATTTCTGGTTGATCTGCTGGTGGCTGTAGTTGCTGCAGTGCATCTACTAGCAAATTGTGAGCAATTTGGAGTGAGACTTGCGACCACTGTGTTTTGCGCTTAGTGACGCACATATCCATCGCAAAGACCGAAGTGGGAAAATTTATTAGGGCCCGGGGTTGGATTTCAATTAGGCACAGTCTGCCATTTCCTTTTTTATTTTACGTTTATTTTTTTCATAACTCAGCGTCATCTCATCTGGCATAGTAGTGTGCTTTAATACTTGGCTAGAAAATAGCCATAGGAGAATCCAAACGGCTTACTTACGCCTACAGTAGCGTTATATATATTTGATTTCTGGTTGATCTGCTGGTGGCTGTAGTTGCTGCAGTGCATCTACTAGCAAATTGTGAGCAATTTGGAGTGAGACTTGCGACCACTGTGTTTTGCGCTTAGTGACGCACATATCCATCGCAAAGACCGAAGTGGGAAAATTTATTAGGGCCCGGGGTTGGATTTCAATTAGGCACAGTCTGCCATTTCCTTTTTTATTTTACGTTTATTTTTTTCATAACTCAGCGTCATCTCATCTGGCATAGTAGTGTGCTTTAATACTTGGCTAGAAAATAGCCATAGGAGAATCCAAACGGCTTACTTACGCCTACAGTAGCGTTATATATATTTGATTTCTGGTTGATCTGCTGGTGGCTGTAGTTGCTGCAGTGCATCTACTAGCAAATTGTGAGCAATTTGGAGTGAGACTTGCGACCACTGTGTTTTGCGCTTAGTGACGCACATATCCATCGCAAAGACCGAAGTGGGAAAATTTATTAGGGCCCGGGGTTGGATTTCAATTAGGCACAGTCTGCCATTTCCTTTTTTATTTTACGTTTATTTTTTAAATAACTCAGTGTCATCTCATCTGGCATAGCAGTGTGCTTTCATACTTGGCTAGAAAATAGCCATAGCAATAGGATAGCATCGTTTGGTTTTAAAAACTAAAAAACACACAAAAAAAAAAAACACAAAAAAAAGTTAAAAAAAAAATTAAAGTTATAACTCTCATTTTCAAAATGTTTAACCCAAGGGCTAGGGGTAGAGGACGAGGGCGGGGACGTGGGCGTCCAACTACTGCAGGGGTCAGAGGCCGTGGTCCTGGGCGGGGTGAGACACCACCTGCTTATGAGGGAGCAGGGGAACGCCGCAGAGCTACACTCCCTAGGTTCATGTCTGAAGTTACTGGGACTCGTGGTAGAGCACTGTTGAGGCCAGAACAGTGCGAACAGGTGATGTCGTGGATTGCCGACAATGCTTCGAGCAATTTGTCCACCAGTCAGTCTTCCATGCAGTCCACCCATGTCACCGAAATCGGCACTCCTCCAGCTCCTGCACCTCAGCCTCCTCCCCCCCAGTCTGCCCCCTCCCAGCAAAATTTGCCATTTGAACCGGCATACTCTGAGGAACTGTTTTCTGGACCCTTCCCACAGTCACAAACCACTTGTCCGGTTGCTGATGAGCAATTTTCCGATGCCCAGGTTTTCCACCAGTCGCAGTCTGTGGGTGATGATGACCTTGTTGACGTACTGGAAGAAGTGGGTAAAGAGGTGTCCGACGATGAGGAGACACGGTTGTCAGACAGTGGGGAAGTTGTTGTCAGGGCAGGAAGTCCGAGGGGGGAGCAGACTGAGGGATCGGAGGATGATGAGGTGACAGACCCAAGCTGGGTTGAGAGGCCGGGTGAACACAGTGCTTCTGAGACGGAGGAGAGTCCTCGACCAGAACAGGTTGGAAGAGGCAGTGGTGGGGCCAGACGGAGAGGCAGGGCCAGAGCTGGTGCATCGGCGCCAAATGTGTCAACTAGTGAAGCTCCCGTGGCGAGGGCTCCTGCGGCGAGGGCTAGATTTTCAGAAGTCTGGAGGTTCTTTAAGGAAACACCGGATGACCGACGGACTGTGGTGTGCCACATTTGCCAAACCAGGATCAGCAGGGGTTCCACCACTAATAGCTTAACTACCACCAGTATGCGCAGGCATATGAATGCTAAACACCCCACTCAGTGGCAACAAGCGCGTTCACCTCCGGCCGTGCACACCACTGCTCCTTCCCCTGTGTCAGCTGATAGTCAGCCCCCTGCCCAGGACCCTGCCACAAAAACCCCATCGTCTCCTCCACGATCCTCCACAGCATCCACCAGCGTTCAGCTCTCCATACCCCAGACGCTGGAGCGGAAACGCAAATATAGTGCAACCCACCCGCACGCCCCAAGCCCTTAATGTGCACATCTCAAGATTGCTAAGCCTGGAGATGCTGCCCTATAGGCTAGTAGAGACCGAGGCCTTTCGCAGCCTCATGGCGGCGGCCGCCCCTCGGTATTCGGTCCCCAGCCGCCACTACTTTTCCCGATGTGCCGTCCCAGCCCTGCACCAGCACGTGTCAGACAACATAATCCGTGCCCTGACCAACGCCGTTTCTGACAAGGTCCACCTGACCACGGACACGTGGACGAGTGCTGCCGGGCAGGGCCACTATATATCGCTGACGGCACATTGGGTTAACTTGGTGGAGGCTGGGACCGAGTCTGACCCTGCGGCTGGTCATATACTGCCGACGCCGAGGATTGCGGGGCCTACCTCGGTCCAGGTGTTTCAGGCCTACTATGCCTCCTCCTCCTCCCACCCCTCCTCCACCTCCTCCTCCGAACGACCATCCGTGGACATGGCGCCATTAGTCAGTAGCTCTAGGCACAGCAGCAGTGCCGTCGCTAAGTGACAGCAGGCGGTGCTCAAACTGCTGAGCCTAGGCGATAAAAGGCACACCGCCCAAGAACTATTACAGGGCATCACGGCGCAGACTGATCTGTGGCTGGCACCGCTGAACCTGAAGCCAGGCATGGTTGTGTGTGACAACGGCCGTAACCTGGTGGCGGCTCTGCAACTCGGCAGACTGACACATGTGCCATGCCTGGCCCATGTGTTAAATCTGATAGTTCAGCGTTTCCTCAAGACATACCCTAATCTGTCTGATTTGCTCACGAAGGTGCGCCGCATCTGTGCGCATTTCAGGAAGTCCAGCACAGATGCTGCCACTCTCAGGGCAGCGCAGCGCCGCCTCCAACTGCCCGCTCACCGACTGTTGTGCGACGTGCCCACGAGGTGGAATTCAACACTGACCATGTTATCCAGAGTTTACCAGCAGCGCAGAGCGATTGTAGACTGCCAGATGTCAACTTCCACCAGAACTGGTAGTCAGGTCAGTCAGCTTCCTCAAGTCTACAATGAGGAGTGGACGTGGATGTCTGATATCTGTCAGGTGCTGAGTAACTTTGAGGAGTCAACACAGATGGTCAGTGGCGATGCCGCCATCATCAGCCTCACCATCCCGCTGCTTGGCCTGTTGAAAAACTCTCTGGTCAGCATGAAGTCGGAAGCTTTGCGCTCCTCACAAGAGACGGGGGAAGAAGATTCCCTTGTTGATAGCCAAGCACCCTTAGGTCTGTTTCTCAGCGCATATCGGAGGAGGTGGAGGTGGAGGAGGATGAGGAGGAAGAGGAGGAGAAGGTTGGCGAGACACAAGAGGGGACCATTGTTGAGTCCTTCACTGTTGAGCGTGTATGGGCAGAAGAAGAGGAGTTGGAGGAGTTGGAGGAGGAGGAAATGGACAGTCAGGCCAGTGAGGGGAGTGAATTCTTACGCGTTGGTACTCTGGCGCATATGGCAGATTTCATGCTAGGCTGCCTATCCCGTGACCCTCGCGTTCAAAGAATTTATTCCAGCACCGATTACTGGGTGTTCACTCTCCTGGACCCACGGTACAAGCAAAATCTTTCCACTCTCATCCCTGGAGAGGAAAGGAGTGTGAGAATGCATGAATACCAGCAGGCCCTGGTGCACAAGCTGAAACAGTATTTCCCTTCTGACAGCGCTAGCGGCAGAGTGCGTAGTTCTGCGGGACAAGTAGTGAGGGAGAGTAGGCGAGCAGGCAGCTTGTCCAGCACTGGCAAGGGTACGCTTTACAAGGCTTTTGCCAGCTTTATGTCACCCCAGCAAGACACTGTCACCTGTCCCCAGTCTCGGCAGAGTAGGGCTGATCTTTACAGAAAGATGGTGAGGGAGTACGTAGCTGACCATACCATCGTCCTAAATGATCACACAGCTCCCTACAACTACTGGGTTTCAAAGCTGGACATGTGGCACGAACTGGCGCTGTACGCCTTGGAGGTTCTTGCCTGCCCTGCCGCTAGCGTGTTGTCCGAGCGGGTTTTCAGTGCAGCTGGTGGCATCATCACCGATAAGCGTACACGCCTGTCGACTGACAGCGCTGACAGGCTGACGCTTATCAAGATGAATAAAGCCTGGATTTCTCCTAATTTCCAATCTCCACCAGGTGAAGGAAGCTCAACCTGAATAATTTATCCACTCCTCCTCCTCCTCATTTTCCTCCTTCTCCTCCTCTTTGTACAGTAAAGCAGAGGAAACTGGCTATTTTTTGACAGGGCCCACTGGCTCTAGCTATAGTACTTTATGCATTTAATTTTATGGAGGGCCACCGACCCGGTCCTCTGTTTTAAACAATTTTTGGGAGTGCCACATACAGGCACTCAATCTATTCAATTTTTCTGGAGGGCCACCTACCTGCTCCTCTGGTTTGAAAACTTTTTTGGACTGCCACATACAGGCACTCAATCTATTAAATTTTTCTGGAGGGCCACCTACCTGCTCCTCTGGTTTGAAAACTTTTTTGGACTGCCACATACAGGCACTCAATCTATTCAATTTTTCTGGAGGGCCACCTACCTGCTCCTCTGGTTTGAAAACTTTTTTGGACTGCCACATACAGGCACTATCCAAATTGAATTGTCT
Source organism: Engystomops pustulosus (assembly GCF_040894005.1). Taxonomy (NCBI): domain Eukaryota; kingdom Metazoa; phylum Chordata; class Amphibia; order Anura; family Leptodactylidae; genus Engystomops; species Engystomops pustulosus. Next base: position 112,991,183 of record NC_092412.1, read on the forward strand.
CCATAGCAGCCTCCACACGTTGTCTCCATTGCTACCTCCAAAAGTCGTCCATATAGCTGCCTCCATATATCGTCCCTTTATCAAACGAGGTGTGTCAGGCCGAAATTTGGGTTGTTTTCATGGATTCCACATCAAAGTTGTTAACTTTGTCGCCACCCTGCTGTGTTATCCACAAAATACACTGGCAAACTTTTACCATTTACGGATATTATTTCAGCGCTTCTTGCGCATCTGTTTACATTCCCCTCACCCGCCATATCCTAAACTTATAAGAACGCTACTACACTTGATCTTATACAAAAGGTTCTTAGAAGTGCTGTTTGGGGAGTAGCCTAGAGACAGGGGCTTGGATTGGCGAAAGCTCGCCTGGCAGCGGAGCGCCAGCTCCATGCCAAGAACCAACTAACATAGTTTTAACTGCAGCACCTTTAATCTACTACTAGTTCACTCCCTCCATACATGGCCGCCTTATCAAACGTGCTGTGTCAGGCAGAATTTTGGGTTGTTTTCATGGCTTCCACAACAAACTTGTTAACTTTGTCGCCACCCTGCTGTGTAATCCTCAAAATATACTGGCAAACTTTTACCATTTACGGATATTATTTCAGCGCTTCTTGCGGATCTGTTTACATTCCCCTCACCCGCCATATTCCAAACTTATAAGAACGCTACTACACTTAACTTGGTGCAGGCTGGGACCGAGTCTGACCCTGGGGCTGGTCATATATTGCCGACGCCGAGGATTGCGGGGCCTACCTCGGTCCAGGTGTTTCAGGCCTACTATGCCTCCTCCTCCTCCCACCCCTCCTCCACCTCCTCCTCCTCCGAATTACCATCCGTTGGCATGGCGCCATCAGTCGGTAGCTCTAGGCACAGCAGCAGTGCCGTCGCTAAGCGACAGCAGGCGGTGCTCAAACTGCTGAGCCTAGGTGATAAAAGGCACACCGCCCAAGAGCTATTACAGGGCATTCCACATCAAACTTGTTAACTTTGTCGCCACCGTGCTGTGTAAGCCACAAAATATACTGGAAAACTTTTTTCATTTACGGATATTATTTCAGCGCTTCTTGCGCAGATGTTTACATTCCCCTCACCCGCCATATCCCAAACTTATAAGAACGCTACTACACTTCATCTTATACAAAAGGTTCTTAGAAGTGCTGTTTGGGGAGTAGCCTAGAGACAGGGGCTTGGATTGGCGAAAGCTCGCCTGGCAGCGGAGCGCCAGCTCCATGCCAAGATCCAACTAACATAGTTTTAACTGCAGCACCTTTAATCTACTACTAGTTCACTGCCTCCATACATGGTCCCCTTATCAAACGAGCTGTGTCAGGCAGAATTTTGGATTGTTTTCATGGCTTCCATGTTAACTTTGTCGCCACCCTGCTGTGTAATCCACAAAATATACTGGCAAACTTTTATCATGTACCGATATTATTTGAGCGCTTCTTGCTCACCTCCTTTGGTTCCTCTCTGCCACCCATTGGTTTGAAGCCTGAGTCCATTTAGGGTATGTTGCCATGACACTCTCTAGCCTGCCGCTGCTGCCGCTGCCGCTGCCTCTGCATGCCGTCCCCTATAGTGTCAGGGTCAATTATTGGATGTTTTAGATGCTATCTAGCCTCATTCGGTCACTCTGTCATGGCCATGCTGTTGCCCATAATTTTGGCATAATGGTGCGATTAAGCAGCCTCAGAGGCATCCATTCATGCTGCCCCTGCTGTTTCCTGTCCATTTCCGTGGTGTTTCCATCCTTTTCTGAGGTTCCCAGGTGTTTGGCCAAGCTTCCCTGTGCAGAGCCTTGGTCCCCTTGAAAAATGCTCGAGTCTCCCATTGACTTCAATGGGGCTCGTTACTCGAAACGAGCACTCGAGCATCGGGAAAAGTTCGTCTCGAATAACGAGTACCCGAGCATTTTAGTGCTCGCTCATCTCTAATCGTAACCAGTAGCTGTCTCCAGATATCCGGCAACTTTACATTATATAAGCTGCAGCGATTGAACCAAACCTTAGACATAACATTTTGGATTAGGTTCACCAGATTAAGACAGCTAGATGAGAAAATAACTGAATGTGGGATGCACTCCATACACGGCAGTCTTACAATATATAAGCCGACGTGTCTGAATTAAAACCAAGGCTTAGTGCTCTGACTCAGCTTCAACCTGACACCAAGACAGCTCACAACCAAACACAATGTGGCAGTGTCAAGTGTAGGCAAGATAACCCACATACACTGCCACAATCTATGTTTCTCAGTGGGAAGTTGATGTTTGGAGAACAATATAAAAACATCAACTAGGGTTTAATGATATTAAAGCACAAAATTGTGCAAACATACCCGCTAACTTCCCAGTACGTTGAGTAAAATGTATGTTTGTATGCCTGTACGTCTAGTCCTGTTATTTTAGATATTAAGAAATAATAAAAGTTATATTTTAATAATTTCTCCAAAATACCTCCACCATCAGTGAACTAATGTATATATATATATATATATATATATATATATATATATATATATATATATGTGTGTGTATATTGTGAGAAAGTGAGAGGTGTCATTTGGGAAACCCGCTATCTGTCCTACAGGCAGATGAAATGCAGGTGGTAAAAGCCCTGGGTTTGTCTGCAGTAACCCAAGGGTTAATGCAGACATGATAAGCAGGAATAGTCTGTTTTGTCTGTGTTGGCCTAGCTAACACAGACACATTTGTAATGTCCGTACTGGGCCTGCTTATTTTGGAGTAGGGGTAGGCTGGTAGTGGGACTCCTACTCCACCAGGGCTTCGGTCCTGGGCTTTTGTATAGCCCACAGGTGCGGGTCACAGGCCTCGTTAGGGCCTGATTTAATCTGCAGGCCAGAAGCAGTAGGAGAGGCCCTACCTGGAGAGCTGAAAGCGAGATTGCATTCTGACATCAAAGGTAACTTACAGCACTGAAGCTGCAAGCCACAGCCATGGAGGAGTTCCTCAAGCAGCTTGTCCAGTCCAACGTGCAGCAGCAATAGACAAACAGATTGCTGCTCCAGCAGGTAACAGCCCTAACCGCTGCTCAGCAAAGGACTGTCCCAGCAATGACGGTGAAGGACGCCAGGAAAGAGATCCGCAAAGCTATGACCAAGATGACCGCTGAGGATGATGTGGAGGCCTACCTGACAGGCTTTGAGAGGGTGGCCACCCGAGAGAGGTTGCCACAGCAACACTGGGCAGAGGTGTTGGCCCCCTTCCTCGTCGCTGATCCCAAGCAGGCATACTACGACCTGAGCGAGGAGGATGCCCGGGACTACTCCAAGGTAAAGGCAGAGATCTTGGCCCGACTAGGAGTGGATCAGCATCTATGCGCTCAAAGAGTGAATAGCTGGAGATACCAGGAGGCGCTACCATCGAGGGGGCAGATGCACCAACTTGTTCACTTGGTCCGCAAGTGGCTTCAGCCGGAGACATCAACCCCAGCCCAGATGGTCGAGAAGGTTGTTTTGGACCGTTTCCTGAGGGCCTTGCCGGGTGAGATCCAACAATGGGTGGGACACAGGGACCCGTCTGATGCTGAGCCGCTGGTGGGGTTGGTGGAGAGGTTTTGTGCCACCCAGGCCCTAACAAAGAAAGCCCCTTATACCCAGGCGGGCCCTAAGGCACGGAAGGTCGTGTTACCCACAAATTCCCAGGGCAGGACAACGCCCAATGTCCGGGAAGTACCCCAGGGGAGGAGGAGGGGGGAGGCTCCCACCTGTTGGACCTGCCATGAGCAAGGTCATATTGCAGCCCATTGCCCCAATTCCTCAGAGCTCATGGACTGCAGTTCCACCAGAAGGGTTTCTCTCTATGCTGCCCCTGTCTACACAGCTACTAGCCCCGACTCTGCTGATGAGCGCCACCTGTGCCGGGTGACTGTGGCAGGGCATCCAGCGTTGGCCCTGCTGGACTCAGGCTGTTGGGTAACCTTGATTAATGGGACCCTCATAGACCCCCAGACAGTTACAGGGCGCACAATTGGTGTCCTGTGCATCCATGGGGACGTAAAGGACTACCCCACCACAGTTATTAACTTCCAGACCTCTTGTGGAGAGACACTACATGAGGCCGCGGTTGTCAAGAACTTGCCCCATGACCTTATCTTGGGACGGGACTTTCCCATGTTCTGGACTCTATGGCGGGGAAACCAAGAGTTGGGGGGTTGTTCTCCTGTGTTGTCTGGTCAGATCTCTGAAGCCGAGCCTGATGACCCAGACTCTGGAGTTCCTGCCGTGGGTGACCACCACAGAAGATGGAAGTGTAATATTTCCCCTAGATGTTATGGCAGGCGAAACTGAGGAGGTAGTGACAGGACCGCAGTTGTCTGATTTGGAGGTATCCCGTGACAACTTTGGTACTGCCCAACTCCAGGACCCCACTCTGGTCCGCGCCAGAGAAAATGTGGTAGAGATTAATGGTGTACCTCAGCACCCAGGTGCGGATAAGTTGTTCCCTCGTGTGGTGGTAAATCAGGAGTTATTGTACCGCATTGATAAGGTTTACGGTGAAACCCGGGAGCAGTTAATGGTACCTCAGCCATATCGTCAGATGGTGTTACACCTTGCACATAAGCATGTGATGGGAGGGCACCTAGGTACCACAAAAATTCTGGAAAGCATCTTGCAGCGTTTTTATTGGCCAGGAGTGTATGATAGTGTAAAAAGGTATTGTGAAACTTGCCCTGAATGTCAATTGCATGCTCCCATGGTACACTTCCGAAGTCCGTTGGTACCTCTGCCCATTATTGAGGTACCCTTTGAAAGGGTCGCCATGGATTTGGTCGGTCCTTTGGTTAAATCTGCTCGGGGGCATCAGCATATCCTGGTAGTCATGGACTATGCTATCCGATATCCTGAGGCCATCCCACTACGGCACACCTCTGCGAAACTAATTGCTGAAGAGTTGTTTGCCATGTTCTGCCGGGTGGGACTTCCCAAGGAGATCCTCACAGATCAGGGGACTCCTTTCATGTCAAAAGTCACCAAGGAGCTCTTTAATATTAAACAGTTACGCACCTCTGTGTACCATCCTCAGACGGATGGATTGGTAGAACGGTTTAAGGATGGGAGGGACTGGGATGTACTGTTGCCATATTTAATATTCGCCATCCGAGAGGTCCCACAAGCCTCTACTGGGTTCTCACCGTTTGAGTTAGTGTATGGCAGACATCCCAGGGGTCTCCTGGACATAGCCAAGGAGACATGGGAACAAGAGCCCACCCCCCACAAAAGTGTAATAGACCATATCGCAGATATGCAGGACAGGGTGGCGGCCGTCATGCCCATTGTCAAAGAGCATATGGAGGAGGCACAAAGGACTCAAAGCCGGGTTTATAACAGGTCAGCAAAAGTAAGGAGCTTTAGTCCCAGTGATCGTTTGTTGGTGCTAGTCCCCACTCTAGAAAGTAAGTTTCTCGCTAAATGGCAAGGACCGTATGAGGTTATAGAGAAAATAGGAGAGGTGAACTACAGGATACGTCAGCCCGGACGGAGGAAACCCGAGCAGACTTATCATGTAAATCTGTTAAAGGCCTGGAAAGACAGAGAGAGTCTGCATACAGAGATGGTTCTGGCTAGTCCATCTCCTGCGCTACCCTCACAGGCTGCAGTGAAGCCTGTAGCAGATGCAGAGGTGCGAATAGCCGATACCCTTACCAAAGGAAAACAGCGAGAGGCTCCAGAGTTTGTAGTAAAGAATACAGATGTATTCTCAGAGTTGCCTGGTTACACATCTGTAATTAAACATGACATTGTCACTGATATATATATGCATCATGCCACAGTATTTTAGTCCACCTTGGCAACGAGCATGTACTGCAACCCCCTTGGCCACAAGCATGTGCCTCACTCCCTATGGCAACGAGCATGTACCTAACTTCCTATGGCAACGAGCATGTACCTCACTCCCCTCGACAACGAGCATGTACCTCACTTCCGTTGGCAACGAGCATGCACCTCACTCCCCTCGACAACGAGCATGTACCTCACTTCCGTTGGCAACGAGCATGCACCTCACTCCCCTTGGCAACGAGCATGCACCTCACTCCCCTTGGCAACGAGCATGCCCCCCCCCCCATGGCTGCGTGCCCTTTTTTGTGTGTTTGTGTTATTTGTGTTTTCCAGGACTGTGCATGCTGTGGACTACTTCGGATTCAAAGGATTACGTCGATGACCGACACTTCTAACAAATAAAATGGTCAACGAGGGTGTGTCAGCATTTTTTGTTCAATTAAATTTATATTTGTGAAAAACGGTGTGATTTCTTTTTTTGCAAAACTCTTCATAGTTTGCCATATTAGTGGTGCAGTTTAGATGACGTGTGTGTATATATATGTGTGTGTGTACATATATGTGTGTGTATATATATATATATATATATATATATATATATATATATATATATATATATATACACACTCACCGGCCACTTTATTAGGTACACCATGCTAGTAACGGGTTGGACCCCCTTTTGCCTTCAGAACTGCCTCAATTCTTCATGGCATAGATTCAACAAGGTGCTGGAAGCATTCCTCAGAGATTTTGGTTCATATTGACATGATGGCATCACACAGTTGTCGCAGATTTGTCGGCTGCACATCCATGATGCGAATCTCCCATTCCACCACATCCCAAAGATGCTCTATTGGATTGAGATCTGGTGACTGTGGAGGCCATTTGAGTACAGTGAACTCATTGTCATGTTCAAGAAACCAGTCTGAGATGACTCCAGCTTTATGACATGGCGCATTATCCTGCTGAAAGTAGCCTTCAGATGTTGGGTACATTGTGGTCATAAAGGGATGGACATGGTCAGCAACAATACTCAGGTAGGCTGTGGCGTTGAAACGATGCTCAATTGGTACCAAGGGGCCCAAAGAGTGCCAAGAAAATATTCCCCACACCATGACACCACCACCACCAGCCTGAACCGTTGATACAAGGCAGGATGGATCCATGCTTTCATGTTGTTGACGCCAAATTCTGACCCTACCATCTGAATGTCGCAGCAGAAATCGAGACTCATTAGACCAGGCAACGTTTTTCCAATCTTCTACTGTCCAATTTCGATGAGCTTGTGCAAATTGTAGCCTCAGTTTCCAGTGGCACCCGGTGTGGTCTTCTGCTGCTGTAGCCCATCTGCCTCAAAGTTCGACGTACTGTGCATTCAGAGATGCTCTTCTGCCTACCTTGGTTGCAACGGGTGGCGATTTGAGTCACTGTTGCCTTTCTATCAGCTCGAACCAGTCTGCCCATTCTCCTCTGACCTCTGGCATCAACAAGGCATTTCCGCCCACAGAACTGCCGCTCACTGGATGTTTTTTTCTTTTTCGGACCATTCTCTGTAAACCCTAGAGATGGTTGTGCATGAAAATCCCAGTTGATCAGCAGTTTCTGAAATACTCAGACCAGCCCTTCTGGCACCAACAACCATGCCACATTCAAAGGCACTCAAATCACTTTTCTTCCCCATCCTATGCTCGGTTTGAACTGCAGGAGATTGTCTACATGCCTAGTTGCTGCCATGTGATTGGCTGATTAGAAATTAAGTGTTAACGAGCAGTTGGACAGGTGTACCTAATAGAGTGGCCGGTGAGTGTATACACACACACACAAACACACATATAAATAAATAAATATATATATATATATATATATATATATATATATATATATATATATATATATATATATACTGGGGAGCTGGGAGCGGAGTGCTGGGAGTGGAGACCGGGAGCGGAGACCGGGGAGCTGGGAAAAAAACAACTTCGTTCCCGCGAATCAGCATAAACTTCGGCTTCGTGACGAATCAAATTTTTCCTGAAATTCTAACCGAAGTTAGAATCATTTGAATCAATTCGCCCATCTCTAGTTCTGACCCAAAACAAAAATGAGATGTGTCACTTGGACTTCTTAATAAAAACTGTACAGAGCCACAAAAAATGATGAGAAGGGCTGAGAGCTGCTCCATGATCCTTGTTCTCTCTTTTTTAACTCCCCAAATCATGTAGCAGCTCATAGCCCTGCTCATCGACAAATGGGATGATCCTTTATATTGCAAGACACCAGTATGCATTCTCCATTTTGTTCAATTAAATTGTATAGACTAGCAGTACCATTGTTTTAAAAATAAAGACACAGTGCTTGTTAAAATGATAGTTGTATAAATGAAACTACCTTGCTGTGAATCTTTTTTATACAGATATGTGCGCACTGACTAAAATAATCTTGACCATATATCACATGGCAAATGCTTCCTTCCAGCACTGCATTGCTGAATGTTTTGGATTTTAACAAAAAAGCTTCAGCAGATATCTACACATGATGGTAGATGAGATGTTTAACCCCTTAAGGACTTGGCCTTTTTTAGTTTTTTTACTTCCATTTTTCACTAACAACCTTCAAAAATCTATAACTATGGCTTATTTTCTGTGTAACAAATTACACTTTGTAGTGACGGTATTTCATTATCCATGCTATGTATTGGGAAGCAGGAAAAAATTCCAAATGCAGTGAAAATGGTGAAAAACACATTTGCAATGTTTTCTTGTGGGCTTGGATTTTACAGATTTCACTGTGCGCACCAAATTACATGTCTACTTTGTTCTTTGGGTCACTACGATTACGTGGATACCAAATTTGTATAGATTTTATAATGGTTTCATACATTTAAAAAAATTAAAACTTCCTGTACAAAATTATTTTGGGGATTTTGGCGCCAATATTTTTTTTATACTTTGGTGTATGGAGCTGTGGGTGGTGTCATTTTTTGCGACTTTTGATGGCGTTTTCATTGCTATATTGCTATTTTTAGGACTGTAAGACCTTTTGATCACTTTTTATTAATTTTTTTATATTTTTCAAAATGGCAAAAAAATGCCATTTTCGACTGTGGACGCTATTTTCCGTTACAGGGTTAAACGCAGTGAAAAATTGTTATTATATTTTGATAGATCAGGCATTTTCGGACGCGGTGATACCTAATGTGTTTATGATTTTTACTGTTTATTAATATTCATGTCAGTTCTAGAGAAAGGGGGTGATTAGAATTTTTAGGGTTTTTTATTATAATTTTTTTTAACTTTTTTTTATTTTTACTTTTACTATTTTTCAGACTCCCTAGGGTACTTTAACCCTAGGTTGTCTGATCGATCCTACCATATACTGCCATACTACAGTATGGCAGTATATGGGGATTTTACTCCCCATACATTACAATGTGCTAATAGCACATTCTAATAAAGGGGTTAAAACGAGATAGCTTCAGGCCTTCGTGAGACCCGAAGCTGTCATGGCAATGGATTGCCGCTCCCCGTGACGTCATCGGGGAGCGACGATCAATGGCAAGATGGCGGCGCTCATGCGGCAGCATTGCGAGCCCTCTCCATGCAACGGGACCCGGCGCACACTGTACTAGTACGGCGCGCATCGGGAAGGGGATAAGATGTGTCATCACTATATTTCGTTCCAAAATCCACAAAGACAAAGTGGAGTTCTAGAAGATTGCATGGATGTCACGCATAATAGGGTTAAGTGATTGTACCCATGTGGGTTAGATGCCACCAGCATCTAATGAGGTCATCTGCCACAACAGGAAGATGTTTCGCTTAATTAATGCACAGAGATGAATGATTATTACTGATGTGGTGGCGAACTATCCCAGGTCAACTCATGAATCCTTATCTTTGAGAATTGATCCCTGCATGAAAAACTCCAAAGTGTCTTTTTTGGGTATTCCTTTTTGCTTGGTAAATGGATAAAATGTTGACATTACACACATGCTTACACGCATATTAAGAACATACAAATGTTTTTTTTTTTTTTTTTAAAAGTAACTTTAAACTTGTGTCATAGATAAATTAACCAAGACAGGGATGGTGTAAGGATTGTTTAGTGTGGGATCAGTAGTTTTGTCTTTTAAGCAATATACATAGTTGTGGCTGATGTGTCCATATATATACAGAGGCAATTAATTGTATACAATAAGGTGTATATAATGCTTGCTTTATATTTGCACACCACCCACAAACAGGTATGGGAATTTGTAATTTGTTCCAGACGAATACAATCCTACGGCAAGCCAACATGGTATAGTGTGTTGCTTTTACAAAAATGTAAATGATATATGAGTACATTTTTCTACATTTTGTACCCTACATTTAGGTGATAATGCATATAAATTGACACCATGGCTAATGACTCCCTACCTGAATCTGACCACTGATGAAGAGCAGAGGCTTGATTATGTCCATAGAAAAAACCTGAAGTGCCATGGAGCACATCTTTGGCCTGCTGAAAACCCAGTTCAGATGCCTCTGGACTTTTCTGGAGTAGCAATGCTGTACAGCCCACTGACTGCAAAATTATTATTGCTTGTGCAATGCTTCATGATATTGCCGTAAGCTATACATCAACCTGGCAAAGGATTTCATGGATCATATCCCCTATACGGGCAAGGTGCCAGCAGAACCACAAAACTGACCACGCCAGATCATTCGCCGACAACTCAACAAATAATTTTATTAAATTATTTTGCCCAGCCATCCCTTATACTTTGGTGGCATTACTAAATTTTGCTTTGTTGTACCTTCATGCATTTTATGCATGTCACAGGAATGACATTAAATTCCAATTTGATTTCCGTAAATGTTTTTGTTTTTATTGGCTTACAGTATGTAAATTTGAAATAGACACAACATTTAGACATCTTATTCCAAAAAAATAGGGATACATGGAATTTAATTACATAGCCAGAAAAATAATCAATAAACAGTAATCATGTAATTACAAAAGCAAAATGATGTAGCTAAAAATTCCAGCCTACTGCAATATACTCACACTGGCCCTTGCCTTGTCTGGACACAACTCTGTGCAACTTATTAGAAGTGTCTTCATTCCCTGTTCTTAGATCCACTGCACTCTCCATAACTATAGCAATCCTCATAATGAAGGGCATCTTTACAATGCAGCACTGTAGGACTAGATCATAGACACTAGAAACTTGGGGTGGGGAGACTGAAGCCTTATTCCCACTGTCACCCTGAGGCTGATTTGCTGATTGAAAGGTGGGGGAAAGAATAGTACCCTGTTTCCCTGAAAATAAGACAGTGGGGGTCATTTACTAAGGGCCCGAATCGCGTTTTCCCGATGTGTTACCCGAATATTTCCGATTTGCGCCGAGTTTCCTTGAATTGCCCCGGGATTGTGGCGCACGGGTTTGGATTGTGTCGCGCGCGCACCAGCTTCCGTGCGCCACAAATAGGGGGCGTGGTTTTCGAGCAACCCGAATTATTCGGACAAGCCCCTGAATTTAAAAACCGAATTGTGTCGCATAAGGACCGCTTACCTTCACCTGGTCCAGCTCGGTGCATTCCGGCGCGATGAGTTTACTTTCAGCGCAGCAGCGCCACCTGGTGGACGGCGGAAGAACTACCTTATTAAATCCCGGCCGGACCCGAATCCAGAGCGGAGAAGCCGCCGCTGGAACGCGAATGGACCGGGTAAGTAAATGTGCCCCAGTGTCTTATATTAATTTTTGCTAGGTCTTATTTTCAGGGGATGTCTTATTTTTTGATGTACAAGAATTAAAATTTATTGATGAACAAAAAAAAAGAAATATATAAATATACTATATTCATGTAATCACAAACTTTGAATTCTGTCAAGAATTTCTTACTCTAGAAGTCACTCTATTTCTATGTGCAACAGTCTGTGGTACTTTTGCCAATCTCACTATTTTAATACAGTTTTATCATTTTATGAAACCTCATCACAACTCTCTAAAACCTGATTTTCATACTGAAATTCTTGTAACTCTATTTCTCTCAGAACAATTGTTTCAAATCTCTCATGCAATATCAAATTCATTAAAAAAGAGGACTTTCATTTATCCCATGTCACAACCTCTTGCAATGTCTAAATGATCTACTACTGAGGAGATGTAGCTAGGTCTTATTTTCAGGGAAGACCTCATATTTTTATTAAGAGTGAATAAAATTGCACAAGGTCCTATTTTTGGAGGGGTGTCTTACTTTCAGGGAAACAGGGAAACAGCATTGGTAATTGCATCACAAATATTCTTTCCCACAGACTCTATTATCTGAATCAGTAATTTCTGAGACGCCAATACTTGCCCCATGAAAGCTTCACTGCACACCATGTATTGCTGGAAAATACTTGCATTTATTTCTTTCAGCAGGGAGATGTGGATTCAATTCTTCCCTGCTTTACCTATTTTCTTCTATTCCAGCTGGAGGGATTTTGGGGTGAGTCAGGTTTCCTCTTTTGTCGAGGCCCATCATCATCATCATCGTTATCATCTGAGCCTGTTGAATTATATACTCCAGAAACATGGGATGGGGGACCACAGGAGCTGAGGGCAGCTTGCTACATGGTGGAGGTGCAGATCCGATGGTGAAAAGCACAACCTGGGTGTTAGTGTGTGCCTGCCTATACACTTGGGGAAAATGGGTACGGTTATATGTAGAGATGAGCGAGCACTAAAATGCTCGGGTACTCGTTATTCGAGACGAACTTTTCCCGATGCTCGAGTGCTCGTTTCGAGTAACGAGCCCCATTGAAGTCAATGGGAGACTCGAGCATTTTTCAAGGGGACCAAGGCTCTGCACAGGGAAGCTTGGCCAAACACCTGGGAACCTCAGAAAAGGATGGAAATACCACGGAAATGGACAGGAAACAGCAGGGGCAGCATGCATGGATGCCTCTGAGGCTGCTTAATCGCACCATTATGCCAAAATTATGGGCAACAGCATGGCCATGACAGAGTGACCGAATGAGGCTAGATAGCATCTAAAATATCCAATAATTGACCCTGACACTATAGGGGACGGCATGCAGAGGCAGCGGCAGCAGGCTAGAGAGTGTCATGGCGACATACCCTAAATGGACTCAGGCTTCAAACCAATGGGTGGCAGAGAGGAACCAAAGGAGGTGAGCAAGAAGCGCTCAAATAATATCGGTACATGATAAAAGTTTGCCAGTATATTTTGTGGATTACACAGCAGGGTGGCGACAAAGTTAACATGGAAGCCATGAAAACAATCCAAAATTCTGCCTGACACAGCTCGTTTGATAAGGGGACCATGTATGGAGGCAGTGAACTAGTAGTAGATTAAAGGTGCTGCAGTTAAAACTATGTTAGTTGGACCTTGGCATGGAGCTGGCGCTCCGCTGCCAGGCAAGCTTTCGCCAATCCAAGCCCCTGCCTCTAGGCTACTCCCCAAACAGCACTTCTAAGAACCTTTTGTATAAGATCAAGTGTAGTAGCGTTCTTATAAGTTTGGGATATGGCGGGTGAGGGGAATGTAAACAGATGCGCAAGAAGCGCATGGTGCGCATGGAGCTGGCGCTCCGCTGCCAGGCGAGCTTTCGCCAATCCAAGCCCCTGTCTCTAGGCTACTCCCCAAACAGCACTTCTAAGAACCTTTTGTATAAGATCAAGTGTAGTAGCGTTCTTATAAGTTTGGGATATGGCGGGTGAGGGGAATGTAAACAGATGCGCAAGAAGCGCTGAAATAATATCGGTAAATGATAAAAGTTTGCCAGTATATTTTGTGGATTACACAGCAGGGTGGCGACAAAGTTAACAAGTTTGATGTGGAATGCCCTGTAATAGCTCTTGGGCGGTGTGCCTTTTATCGCCTAGGCTCAGCAGTTTGAGCACCGCCTGCTGTCGCTTAGCGACGGCACTGCTGCTGTGCCTAGAGCTACCGACTGATGGCGCCATGCCCACGGATGGTAATTCGGAGGAGGAGGAGGTGGAGGAGGGGTGGAAGGAGGAAGAGGTATAGTAGGCCTTTTTTAGACCTGGACCGAGGTAGGCCCCGCAATCCTCTGCGTCGGCAGTATATGACCAGTCCCAGGGTCAGACTCGGTCCCAGCCTGCACCAAGTTAAGTGTAGTAGCGTTCTTATAAGTTTGGGATATGGCGGGTGAAGGGAATGTAAACAGATGCGCAAGAAGCGCATGATGCGCATGGAGCTGGCGCTCCGCTGCCAGGCGAGCTTTCGCCAATCCAAGCCCCTGTCTCTAGGCTACTCCCGAAACAGCACTTCTAAGAACCTTTTGTATAAGATCAAGTGTAGTAGCGTTCTTATAAGTTTGGGATATGGCGGGTGAGGGGAATGTAAACAGATGCGCAAGAAGCGCATGATGCGCATGGAGCTGGCGCTCCGCTGCCAGGCGAGCTTTCGCCAATCCAAGCCCCTGTCTCTAGGCTACTCCCCAAACAGCACTTCTAAGAACCTTTTGTATAAGATCAAGTGTAGTAGCGTTCTTATAAGTTTGGGATATGGCGGGTGAGGGGAATGTAAACAGATGCGCAAGAAGCGCATGATGCGCATGGAGCTGGCGCTCCGCTGCCAGGCGAGCTTTCGCCAATCCAAGCCCCTGTCTCTAGGCTACTCCCCAAACAGAACTTCTAAGAACCTTTTGTATAAGATCAAGTGTAGTAGCGTTCTTATAAGTTTAGGATATGGCGGGTGAGGGGAATGTAAACAGATGCGCAAGAAGCGCTGAAATAATATCCGTAAATGGTAAAAGTTTGCCAGTGTATTTTGTGGATAACACAGCAGGGTGGCGACAAGGTTAACAACTTTGATGTGGAATCCATGAAAACAACCCAAATTTCGGCCTGACACACCTCGTTTGATAAAGGGACGATGTATGGAGGCAGCTATATAAACGACTTTTGGAGGTAGCAATGGAGACAACGTGTGGAGGCTGCTATGGAGACAATTCAATTTGGATAGTGCCTGTATGTGGCAGTCCAAAAAAGTTTTCAAACCAGAGGAGCAGGTAGGTGGCCCTCCAGAAAAATGGAATAGATTGAGTGCCTGTATGTGGCAGTCCAAAAAAGTTTTCAAACCAGAGGAGCAGGTAGGTGGCCCTCCAGAAAAATGGAATAGATTGAGTGCCTGTATGTGGCAGTCCAAAAAAGTTTTCAAACCAGAGGAGCAGGTAGGTGGCCCTCCAGAAAAATGGAATAGATTGAGTGCCTGTATGTGGCAGTCCAAAAAAGTTTTCAAACCAGAGGAGCAGGTAGGTGGCCCTCCAGAAAAATGGAATAGATTGAGTGCCTGTATGTGGCAGTCCAAAAAAGTTTTCAAACCAGAGGAGCAGGTAGGTAGCCCTCCAGAAAAATGGAATAGATTGAGTGCCTGTATGTGGCAGTCCAAAAAAGTTTTCAAACCAGAGGAGCAGGTAGGTGGCCCTCCAGAAAAATGGAATAGATTGAGTGCCTGTATGTGGCAGTCCAAAAAAGTTTTCCAACCAGAGGAGCAGGTAGGTGGCCCTCCATAAAAATTGAATAGATTGAGTGCCTGTATGTGGCACTCCCAAAAATTTTTGAAAACAGAGGACCGGGTCGGTGGCCCTCCAGAAAAATTACATGCATAAAGTACTATAGCTAGAGCCAGTGGGCCCTGTCAAAAAATAGCCAGTTTCCTCTGCTTTACTGTACAAAGAGGAGGAGAAGGAGGAAAATGAGGAGGAGGAGGAGTGGATAAATTATTCAGGTTGAGCTTCCTTCACCTGGTGGAGATTGGAAATTATGAGAAATCCAGGCTTTATTCATCTTGATAAGCGTCAGCCTGTCAGCGCTGTCAGTCGGCAGGCGTGTACGCTTATCGGTGATGATGCCACCAGCTGCACTGAAAACCCGCTCGGACAAGACGCTAGCGGCAGGGCAGGCAAGAACCTCCAAGGCGTACAGCGCCAGTTCGTGCCACATGTCCAGCTTTGAAACCCAGTAGTTGTAGGGAGCTGTGTGATCATTTAGGACGATGGTATGGTCAGCTACGTACTCCCTCACCATCTTTCTGTAAAGATCAGCCCTACTCTGCCGAGACTGGGGACAGGTGACAGTGTCTTGCTGGGGTGACATAAAGCTGGCAAAAGCCTTGTAAAGCGTACCCTTGCCAGTGCTGGACAAGCTGCCTGCTCGCCTACTCTCCCTCGCTACTTGTCCCGCAGAACTACGCACTCTGCCGCTAGCGCTGTCAGAAGGGAAATACTGTTTCAGCTTGTGCACCAGGGCCTGCTGGTATTCATGCATTCTCACACTCCTTTCCTCTCCAGGGATGAGAGTGGAAAGATTTTGCTTGTACCGTGGGTCCAGGAGAGTGAACACCCAGTAATCGGTGCTGGAATAAATTCTTTGAATGCGAGGGTCACGGGATAGGCAGCCTAGCCATATGCGCCAGAGTCCCAACTCTCAAGAATTCACTCCCCTCACTGGCCTGACTGTCCATCTCCTCCTCCTCCAACTCCTCCAACTCCTCTTCTTCTGCCCATACACGCTGAACAGTGAAGGTCTGAGCAATGGTCCCCTCTTGTGTCTCGCCAACATTCTCCTCCTCTTCCTCCTCATCCTCCTCCACCTCCTCCGATATGCGCTGAGAAACAGACCTAAGGGTGCTTTGGCTATCAACAAGGGAATCTTCTTCCCCCGTCTCTTGTGAGGAGCGCAAAGCTTCCGACTTCATGCTGACCAGAGAGTTTTTCAACAGGCCAAGCAGCGGGATGGTGAGGCTGATGATGGCGGCATCGCCACTGACCATCTGTGTTGACTCCTCAAAGTTACTCAGCACCTGACAGATATCAGACATCCACGTCCACTCCTCATTGTAGACTTGAGGAAGCTGACTGACCTGACTACCAGTTCTGGTGGAAGTTGACATCTGGCAGTCTACAATCGCTCGGCGCTGCTGGTAAACTCTGGATAACATGGTCAGTGTTGAATTCCACCTCGTAGGCACGTCGCACAACAGTCGGTGAGCGGGCAGTTGGAGGCGGCGCTGCGCTGCCCTGAGAGTGGCAGCATCTGTGCTGGACTTCCTGAAATGCGCACAGATGCGGCGCACCTTCGTGAGCAAATCAGACAGATTGGGGTATGTCTTGAGGAAACGCTGAACTATCAGATTTAACACATGGGCCAGGCATGGCACATGTGTCAGCCTGCCGAGTTGCAGAGCCGCCACCAGGTTACGGCCGTTGTCACACACAACCATGCCTGGCTTCAGGTTCAGCGGTGCCAGCCACAGATCAGTCTGCGCCGTGATGCCCTGTAATAGTTCTTGGGCGGTGTGCCTTTTATCGCCTAGGCTCAGGGCGCCATGCCCACGGATGGTCGTTCGGAGGAGGAGGTGGAGGAGGGGTGGGAGGAGGAGGAGGCATAGTAGGCCTGAAACACCTGGACCGAGGTAGGCCCCGCAATCCTTGGCGTCGGCAGTATATGACCAGCCACAGGGTCAGACTCGGTCCCAGCCTCCACCAAGTTAACCCAATGTGCCGTCAGCGATATATAGTGGCCCTGCCCGGCAGCACTCGTCCACGTGTCCGTGGTCAGGTGGACCTTGTCAGAAACGGCGTTGGTCAGGGCACGGATTATGTTGTCTGACACGTGCTGGTGCAGGGCTGGGACGGCACATCGGGAAAAGTAGTGGCGGCTGGGGACCGAATACCGAGGGGCGGCCGCCGCCATGAGGCTGCGAAAGGCCTCGGTTTCTACTAGCCTATAGGGCAGCATCTCCAGGCTTAGCAATCTTGAGATGTGCACATTAAGGGCTTGGGCGTGCGGGTGGGTTGCACTATATTTGCGTTTCCGCTCCAGCGTCTGGGGTATGGAGAGCTGAACGCTGGTGGATGCTGTGGAGGATCGTGGAGGCGACGATGGGGTTTTTGTGGCAGGGTCCTGGGCAGGGGGCTGACTATCAGCTGACACAGGGGAAGGAGCAGTGGTGTGCACGGCCGGAGGTGAACGCGCTTGTTGCCACTGAGTGGGGTGTTTAGCATTCATATGCCTGCGCATACTGGTGGTAGTTAAGCTATTAGTGGTGGAACCCCTGCTGATCCTGGTTTGGCAAATTTGGCACACCACAGTCCGTCGGTCATCCGGTGTTTCCTTAAAGAACCTCCAGACTTCTGAAAATCTAGCACTCGCCGCAGGAGCCCTCGCCACGGGAGCTTCACTAGTTGACACATTTGGCGCTGATGCACCAGCTCTGGCCCTGCCTCTCCGTCTGGCCCCACCACTGCCTCTTCCAACCTGTTCTGCTATAGGACTCTCCTCCGTCTCAGAAGCACTGTGTTCACCCGGCCTCTCAATCCAGCTTGGGTCTGTCACCTCATCATCCTCCGATCCCTCAGTCTGCTCCCCCCTCGGACTTCCTGCCCTGACAACAACTTCCCCACTGTCTGACAACCGTGTCTCATCATCGTCGGACACCTCTTTACACACTTCTTCCACTACGTCAAGAAGGTCATCATCACCCACAGACTGCGACTGGTGGAAAACCTGGGCATCGGAAAATTGCTCAGCAGCAGCAGGACAAGTGGTTTGTGACTGTGGGAAGGGTCCAGAAAACAGTTCCTCAGAGTATGCCGGTTCAAATGGCAAATTTTGCTGGGAGGGGGCAGACTGGGGGGGAGGAGGCTGAGGTGCAGGAGCTGGAGGAGTGCCGATTTCGGTGACATGGGTGGACTGCGTGGAAGACTGACTGGTGGACAAATTGCTCGAAGCATTGTCGGCAATCCACGACATCACCTGTTCGCACTGTTCTGGCCTCAACAGTGCTCTACCACGAGTCCCAGTAACTTCAGACATGAACCTAGGGAGTGTAGCTCTGCGGCGTTCCCCTGCTCCTTCATCATCAGCAGGTGGTGTCTCACCCCGCCCAGGACCACGGCCTCTGACCCCTGCAGTAGTTGGACGCCCACGTCCCCGCCCTCGTCCTCTACCCCTAGCCCTCGGGTTAAACATTTTGAAAATGAGAGTTATAACTTTAATTTTTTTTTTAACGTTTTTTTGTGTTTTTTTTTTTTTTGTGTGTTTTTTAGTTTTTAAAACCAAACGATGCTATCCTATTGCTATGGCTATTTTCTAGCCAAGTATGAAAGCACACTGCTATGCCAGATGAGATGACGCTGAGTTATGAAAAAAATAAACGTAAAATAAAAAAGGAAATGGCAGACTGTGCCTAATTGAAATACAACCCCGGGCCCTAATAAATTTTCCCACTTCGGTCTTTGCGATGGATATGTGCGTCACTAAGCGCAAAACACAGTGGTCGCAAGTCTCACTCCAAATTGCTCACAATTTGCTAGTAGATGCACTGCAACAACTACAGCCACCAGCAGATCAACCAGAAATCAAATATATGTAACGCTATTGTAGACGTAAGTAAGCCTTTTGGATTCTCCTATGGCTATTTTCTAGCCAAGTATGAAAGCACACTGCTATGCCAGATGAGATGACGCTGAGTTATGAAAAAAATAAACGTAAAATAAAAAAGGAAATGGCAGACTGTGCCTAATTGAAATACAACCCCGGGCCCTAATAAATTTTCCCACTTCGGTCTTTGCGATGGATATGTGCGTCACTAAGCGCAAAACACAGTGGTCGCAAGTCTCACTCCAAATTGCTCACAATTTGCTAGTAGATGCACTGCAACAACTACAGCCACCAGCAGATCAACCAGAAATCAAATATATGTAACGCTATTGTAGACGTAAGTAAGCCTTTTGGATTCTCCTATGGCTATTTTCTAGCCAAGTATGAAAGCACACTGCTATGCCAGATGAGATGACGCTGAGTTATGAAAAGAATAAACGTAAAATAAAAAAGGAAATGGCAGACTGTGCCTAATTGAAATACAACCCCGGGCCCTAATAAATTTTCCCACTTAGGTCTTTGCGATGGATATGTGCGTCACTAAGCGAAAAACACAGTGGTCGCAAGTCTCACTCCAAATTGCTCACAATTTGCTAGTAGATGCACTGCAACAACTACAGCCACCAGCAGATCAACCAGAAATCAAATATATGTAACGCTATTGTAGACGTAAGTAAGCCTTTTGGATTCTCCTATGGCTATTTTCTAGCCAAGTATGAAAGCACACTGCTATGCCAGATGAGATGACGCTGAGTTATGAAAAAAATAAACGTAAAATAAAAAAGGAAATGGCAGACTGTGCCTAATTGAAATACAACCCCGGGCCCTAATAAATTTTCCCACTTCGGTCTTTGCGATGGATATGTGCGTCACTAAGCGCAAAACACAGTGGTCGCAAGTCTCACTCCAAATTGCTCACAATTTGCTAGTAGATGCACTGCAACAACTACAGCCACCAGCAGATCAACCAGAAATCAAATATATGTAACGCTATTGTAGACGTAAGTAAGCCTTTTGGATTCTCCTATGGCTATTTTCTAGCCAAGTATGAAAGCACACTACTATGCCAGATGAGATGACGCTGAGTTATGAAAAAAATAAACGTAAAATAAAAAAGCAAATGGCAGACTGTGCCTAATTGAAATACAACCCCGGGCCCTAATAAATTTTCCCACTTCGGTCTTTGCGATGGATATGTGCGTCACTAAGCGCAAAACACAGTGGTCGCAAGTCTCACTCCAAATTGCTCACAATTTGCTAGTAGATGCACTGCAACAACTACAGCCACCAGCAGATCAACCAGAAATCAAATATATGTAACGCTATTGTAGACGTAAGTAAGCCTTTTGGATTCTCCTATGGCTATTTTCTAGCCAAGTATGAAAGCACACTACTATGCCAGATGAGATGACGCTGAGTTATGAAAAAATAAATGTAAAATAAAAAGAAACTGCCAGACTGTGCCTAATTGAAATCAAACCCCTAATAAATTTTCCCACTTTGGTGTTTGAGGTGGATATGTGTGTCACTAAGAGCTAAACACAACGGTAGCAAGTCCCCCTGCTAATTCCTCACAATATGGTACTAGCTGCACTACTAGTGCCAGCAAGCCCAGCCACAAGCAAATAAAAAAAAAAGTATAACTTTATTGTAGCCCTAAGAAGGGCTGTTGGGTTCTTGTAGAATCACTCCTGCCTAACAGTAAGCTAATAGAACACCCTAACGCTTTCCCTGACCAGCAGCAGCTCTCTCCCTAGCGGCATCCAGACAGAGAATGATCCGAGCAGCGCGGGCAGCGGCTAGTCTATCCCAGGGTCACCTGATCTGGCCAGCCAACCACTGCTATCGACGTGTAAGGGTACCACGTCATGCTGGGTGGAGTGCAGAGTCTCCTGGCTTGTGATTGGCTCTGTTTCTGGCCACCAAAAAGCAAAACGGCGGGAGCTGCCATTTTCTCGAGCAGGCGAAATACTCGTCCGAGCAACGAGCAGTTTCGAGTACGCTAATGCTCGAACGAGCATCAAGCTCGGACGAGTATGTTCGCTCATCTCTAGTTATATGCCATAAATTAACCATTGGCATCAGGATCAGAAGTATATGGCACCTTATCGTTCCTAGACATTTTGCCTACTTTGCCACATCTGGCTCAAATCTGGAACATTATGTTTTTGGTAGAAGGAATTGTAAAAATGAAACTCAAAAACACAAAAGTGCCTGGTCCTTAAGGGGTTAAAGAGGCCATAAGCAACGATTAAAAGAAAATATGAAAAATTACATTTGAATGAGTTTCTCTTACAGCCTGCTGCAACAATAGCCTGCTTGTTGTGAATGATTTGGTCCCTACTATGTGCAGTACTAGAGCCTTATACTGTAGATTAGAATTGATAAATGCTTTGTATAGTACAATATTTTGTATAATCTAAATCAAGTACAATAATTTGAATACAATTTTATAATTCATCTATTAAAAAAAGCTGGGTACTTGGTGAATACATAATATACATTGAAATGCTAGATTAAATGAAAATTGAGACAGTATAAATGTGAACTAATTTTCTAAATGAGGTAACCCATATAATTTCATACAAAATCTTTGTTATAGTAATGCAACCATTATAATTTTAAGTCCCTTTTTTGCCGCAGCATAAAATGTAAATGCATGCTAAATCCCATTTATGAAAAGGTAAAAATCCCATTTAGCCCTGTATTACCAGACCATCATAAACCTGCTTCATGTACACCCAGTACATTTTCATTCACCTTCATCTAATACATCTTTTTAAAGGCAATATTGAACTTGTAATTTAAGCTTTCTATACCGGACAGCAAATTTTCAAAAGTGTATTAATTCTTTTTTATAGAAGATATTACTTGAAAGATGAGGCAGTTACTTTGTCACTGAACATACAGGAAACCTCCTGGGTTTAGTAATTACATTTACTATAAATGACTTATTGTCATAAATCTTTTAGCCCAAATTGACAGAAATGCTTCTTTTCTAGTAGCATTTTACTTATCTATTTTTATTCGGTTAAAAGCCAGCATAATCTTTACAGTAATTCCAACTGTATTTTAATGTCAATGTACTAATGTGCGAATAAAAGCTTTTCAAATTAAAATATTAAGCTTTGTGTTTAATATATTTCCTAATATTTTGTGATATATACATTTTCTTGCTCTTTTCATCAATTATTTTCACATGAACACGAGGCCATGTATTTTTTACCCATTTTCATGCAGTGATTTCTTATAGACACTATTTTCCCTATGTCAGATTTAAAGATCATCTACAATCCCCGGCCAGCAATCTGCTAATGTCACAATTGGTGGGAATGGCCAAGTGCCTTAAACACAGAGGGGCCATACACATATTAGCAGGAGATGGAGCCCAGAGGCGGATAGCCCTAATTGCCTCCGGCGCATTTGAATATCTTTATAAAGTCTTTTTTAGAACAATGATATTGTTCCAGGACATTATAACAGCGAGATCATCCCCTGACAGACGGGACATGCAAGTACGGTTGGGACATCTACCATCCGTAAATCTAGGTAGAATCTGAAGTTTAAGGTGATTCGTGGAAACAAAGTTTTTTTTTTCCTCCTTTATTACCAAAATGGGCACTAGCACAGCACATTACATGGGGCAGAGAACTATTTTGGCGATCTGTATACACAAAAAAGCAGTTATATTTTGTTGCTGAAATGAATGGGAAGAAATCTGTGTAAAATCCACATACTTTCTGTAGTGATTTCTGCTTCAATCCCAGGGTGTCCGTTTTGGGGGATCTGTAGACCCCAAATAGCAGTTCTATTTTGTTGCTGAAGTGAATAGGAAGAAATCTGTGTAAAATCCACATACCTTCTGTAGTTCTTTCTGCTCATATCTCAGGGTGTCCATTTTAGGGGATCTGTATATCCCAAATAGGAGTTATTTTTTGTTGCTGAAGTGAATAGGAAGAAATCTTTGTAAAAGAGAAGAGGCGCAGGAGCACTGGAGGAGATAGAAGACAAGGCAGATGACCCAGAAGCACCTTGGCAGTATACAGTGGAGATGGAGGCTGGGAGTTCCTCAGAGTCACTAGCCGAGATGGCCTGCAGCATGCTGCTTTGCCTAACTAGTGGCAGCTGAATAGTCAATTTCCAGCATAGGGATGAGTTTTGGCTCTCCATCCTCATGGACCCTCGCTAACCGGTCAAAATTGGGTGACTTTTCAGCATTATATGGTCTTTTCCAAGACGAGTGGGCTAAAAAATCCCCCCTTTATGTAAGGGCTTGGGAGGGGGAACTGAGGAGGACATTCTCACAAGACGATTGGTCTAAGGCTTACGAACTTTGCCATAAGGTATCTATTTCAGGGAAGGCACAGGAAACTTAAAAATCTTATCCAGGTGGCACTGGACTCCTGCGAAACTACATTCAATATACCCTTCATGTCCAACTGAGTGTTGGAGTTGCCGACAGGCTGTAGGCAATATGTTACACATCTGGTGGGAATGCATGGTACTACAGCCCTTCTGGATACGAGATGTAGATTTAACAAATAAACTGACTGGTCACACATTGAAAAATGACCCTGCACATCTTTTACTGTCTATACTCCCGATCTCCCTGCCCAAGGTTAAAAGATCTCTGACTGGTTTCCTACTGATCGCAGCACACTTTTTGATCCCTAGGTTGTGGAAGTCCACTCGGGTACCATCCATGAACGATTGGTTTACAGAAATCCTTTATTTACAGAGAATGGAGGAACTATCTGCGGAACTGCACCGATCAGGAGAAAGCCATAGTCAGACGTGGGGCCCTTGGATGGACTTCATGCGCTCCTATGACTACACCACACTAGTAGACTAAACTACCCTTCCCCAACCTTCCCTCCCCCGCCTTTCCTCACCCTCCACCCACCCCCACCACCATGTTGGAGTCTGACTCCATTCGGTTTCATTGATCTTGGAACATGAACATGATTTTTATATCAATGCGATGTTTTCAGCAAATACGTATCTATTGTATAACTGTTATATGCAGTGAATGTTGTGCAAACATATGCCTATTGTGGTTGAAACTCATGTATATTCCTCTTTTATCGTTTAATAAAGGAATTAAAAAAAAAAAATCGGTGACTTTTTTCCAGCTGACGAGAAGGAGGAACAACTGGTGTACTATAGAAAAATACTCAAAAGACAGTTGGCCTCTGCCTTTGTGCGCCATTGTCCATCCTCTGTCAGGTCTGACCAGGGGATTCCTGGAAGTCATCGCTTACGTACTAATGCCATGGCTGCTGTGGGGAGATGGGGGGGGGGGGGTAGGAGCAGTAGCAGCTCCATCAGCAGCAGCTTAAGTCTGGAGCCCTTAATAAGCAACTTCCTTCACCCGCCTAGTGAGGAGTGTAGCGTTGGACAGCACTTTACCACCCCTGGTAGAGGATCCCCTGGACTACTGGGCAGCCAAACTTGATGCATGGCCGCAACTTGTGGAGTTTTCAGTAGACAAGCTGTCCTGCCTGGCCTGTAGTGTGGCATCAGTGCAGTGGGGGCCATCGTTACCCCAAGGATAACCCATTTGTCCACCCGTAATGTGGAGAGACTGATATTTGTCAAGATGAATCTGGCTTGGATCGGCCAGGATTTCAACACACCTATGCCTCAGATTAGATCAACTTTGAGAGTCTGGATTCTAACTACCTGCCTCAGCCACTATTCTGATGCTGCCACCCACTTGATGCCACACATATCCTGACAGTTACTCCATCTGCCTCCCACTATCTTAACCAAGGACTGGAATTGTCCGCAACCTCCACAATCTGCCACTGTGCTATCACCTCCACACATCATAATGCCACTCTGTGGGCCCCTGCTGCTGCTTAGGCCACCTCCACACTCTATCATTGTGCCACTTTGGCTTTCCATGTTGCTGCCACCTCCACATTGTCATTGTGCCACTCTGTGGCCTACCATGTTGCTGCCACCTAAAGAATTTTTCATCTTACCACTCTCTGACTTCATGCTGCTGCTGGTGCCATCTTTGCAGTTCTTTTTGGCAAAGACATGTTATTTTCAGGAAAATTGTAATGAAGGATACATGTGGCATCTCTAATCTTCAAATTTAAATTGAAAGTTTCAAACTTCTTTTTTGTTTCAAACTTCATCATTGTGCCACACTGTGACCTACCATGTTGCTGCCACCTCCACATTCTGCCTGTGATTTCCATAATGCTGTTTTCACCCTCCACCGTTCTATGATGATGCCACTATGTTTAGTTTTCCCCTTCATTTCATCTGCTTTCACTCTCAGCCACTCTGTGGCTTACCATGTTTCCACCATCTCCATAATTTGTCATTGTTCCACTCTGCGGCCTACTCGTGCTGAGACTGCTGTCTCCCTGGAACACCCTGTGATTTCCATAATGCTGTTTTCACACTCCACCGATCTATGATGTTGCCACTATGTTTAGTTTTTCCCTTCATTTGAATCTCCATAGGCTGACTCTGCAATGCACTGCCATACTTCACACAGTTGCCGCAGATTTGTCGGCTGCACATCCATGATGCGAATCTCCCGTTCCACCACATCCCAAAGATGCTCTATTGGATTGAGATCTGGTGACTGTGGAGGCCATTTGAGTACAGTGAACTCATTGTCATGTTCAAGAAACCAGTCTGAGATGATTCCAGCTTTATGACATGGCCCATTATCCTGCTGAAATTAGCCATCAGATGTTGGGTACATTGTAGTCATAAAGGGATGGACATGGTCAGCAACAATACTCAGGTAGGCTGTGGCGCTGCAACGATGCTCAATTGGTACCAAGGGGCCCAAAGAGTGCCAAGAAAATATTCCCCACACTATGACACCACCACCACCAGCCTGAACCGTTGATACAAGGCAGGATGGATCAAAGCTTTCATGTTGTTGATGTCAAATTCTGACCCTACAATCCGAATGTTGCAGCAGAAATCAAGACTCATCAGACCAGGCAGCGTTTTTCCAATCTTCTACTGTCCAATTTCAATGAGCTTGTGCAAATTGTAGCCTCAGTTTCCTGTTCTTAGCTAAAAGGAGTGGCACCCGGTGTGGTCTTCTGTTGCTGTAGCCCATCTGCCTCAAAGTTTGACGTACTGTGCATTCAGAGATGCTCTTCTGCCTACCTTGGTTGTAACGGGTGGTGATTTGAGTCACTGTTGCCTTTCTATCAGCTCGAACCAGTCTGCCCATTCTCCTCTAACCTCTGGCATCAACAAGGCATTTCCGCCCCCAGAACTACCGCTCACTGGATGTTTTTTCTTTTTTGGACCATTCTCTGTAAACCCTAGAGATGGTTGTGCGTGAAAATCCCAGTAGATCAGCAGTTTCTGAAATACTCAGACCACCCCTTCTGGCACCAACAACCATGCCACGTTCAAAGGCACTCAAATCACCTTTCTTCCCCATACTGATGCTCGGTTTGAACTGCAGGAGATTGTCTTGACCATGTCTACATGCCTAAATGCACTGAGTTTCCACCATGTGATTGGCTGATAAGAAATTAAGTGTTAACGAGCAGTTGGACAGGTGTACCTAATAAAGTGGCCGGTGAGTGTATAGTATACATAGAAAATATACTTTCCTGAAAAAAAACTGCAAAATGTAGAGAAGTAATAAAAGGTACTGGGGTTTTTATTTGTATGGATATGCTATAGTTAAAAAATTATAAAAAATTATACAAAAAATAAACACTGAATGCAAGCAGTTAATTTACTCTCTGTTGCTATATTATCAATTTTATTGACGTGGAGCTGATTTAAAAGTGATAATAATCACAATGCCAGGTGATTATTTCATGGTTTTCTGGCTTAGAAGCCCTGATTATTGTTCTTCATATACTGTATTTTTGTATCCAGAATTAGCCAACATTTATATAGTTTTAGTTTTTTTGCTTCATTTCATTTGGTCTGATTCTTTTCAACTCTGTGTGAGCCATGTTTCATATTCCATGGAGATTATGAGCAGAATCCACTAAAAGATTTACCATTACCTTACACAATGCTGTCCTTTTGATTCTGACACATTCTTTACAAAACAAAAATGTTCTGTGCTGTAACCTCAGATGTTTTCAGGTCACCAGACTTAAATAATGTGAGTTTTTTTTATTGTTGCCAACAAAATGAATTTTAGCTCAACATCTTGTCAATATATCAGAAATATTTCATTGTTGTTACCAGAATTATAAAAAAAGTTTTACTGAGGCTTAGATTGACCTTTTTGAGGACATCTTGGTGGTATATTTTGCTTTAATATTAATGAGCAAATCAGGCGTTCTGAGTTCAAAGTATGTCATTGCAGCTTAAAGAGAACCTACCACCACGAATCTACCTATAAAGGTAGATCGGGTGGTAGGTGGATGTAAGGGACATGAGGATAGCTCTTTTTAGAGCTAATCCTCACGTCCCCGCTAACTTTATGTAGACTTTATTCCCCTAATATGTAAATTTCGTTATGCGGCTACTGGGGCGTGGAGTAGCCGGCACGAGGCTACACAGCGCGGCTACTCCACGCCCCAGTAGCCACATTACTCCTCCTACCCTCGTAGCTGCGCGCCCTCGTCCGTCATGATGGCGTTCTGCGCATGCGCAGAACGCCGGCCGACGGCTGAGCAGTCCCAGCTCCGAGGCTGGAGCTACTGCGCATGCGCAGTAGCCGGCTTGTCTGACGAGGGCGCGCAGCTACGAGGAGCTGCGCGCCGCAAGCAACCGGGTAGGAGGAGTAATGTGGCTACTGGGGCGTGGAGTAGCCGTGCTGTGTAGCCTCGTGCCGGCTACTCCACGCCCCAGTAGCCGCATAACGAAATCTACATATTAGGGGAATAAAGTGTACCTAAAGTTAGCGGGGACGTGAGGATTAGCTCTAAAAAGAGCTATCCTCACGTCCCTTACATCCACCTACCACCCGATCTACCTTTATAGGTAGATTCGTGGTGGTAGGTTCCCTTTAAACCAATGCATTGATTATGAGTACAGTTAATGCCCATTCTTAGCCATTTTTAATTTTACTTGTCCTTTCTTAATCTGCAGTTGCAACAACAACTGCAAGATACTCCTCTGAGGAATTCAACTCAATCAGAAAATGCGCGTGAAATGGACTCAGGACTGAGCTCTATCTTTTCTATGGCAATTGATGCGTGAAAAACGCATTGCACTTGCATTGCAGTTGCAAGTGTCTCAGAGTGCAATGCGTTTTTGACGCTTCTCCATAGACTTGTATGGTGCGTTTTTTCACGTGCGTGACTTGCAAAAGTAGAACATGCTGAGATTTAAACGTGTGTTAAAAAAATGCGCGTGTGTGCGTGGAAAAAAATGCAAGTCTGAAAAGACCCATTGATTACAAAGGGTCAGAGTGCAATGCAAGTTCTGCGCATCAAAAGCATGCGCAGAAAACGTGCGTGAAAAACGCAAGTGTGAAAGGGGCCTAAGAGTATACAAATTGCAGAAATCAGCAGGCTCCTCATACCAAGGGTGGAGACTAGAGAAGAGTGGATACAACTCTCAGTGTTCTCCTGACCAATCACAGCTATGACTAGAAGATAACGGCATAAATTTGCTGGGTTGGCTGCATTTGGCTGGCAGTCTAGGAACATGCCCGGATCACACGAACAATGCACCTGATCCCCAGACCTGAACTGAAATGAAGTTCTATCAGCAATGTCTCTTAGTTCTCCTTTCTTGAAAAATATCACTTTTCCCAGGAGTTCAAGTTGTTGCAGTGAAGACACAATCACAAGTACACAACACCCTCCTCCTTCCTGTTAGTCTGAAGAGACTAAGTTATTACAGAAGGGACTCTCCTTCAGTCCAACAGAAACATTTAATAACTTCTCTTCGGATGTAGATCTACAAAGACTTTATCATAATAATTGCCTGAAGACTCATTTAAACTCGGGGCTAGAAAAGCTGGCCACAAGAGCACTTTAATTGCACTGTCTGAACTAGGTCTGAGGAACAGGGGTTCCTATAAGCCACTGGCGATGAGTTATGGGTTATGATGCATCCTCTTCCCCGGCTAAATGTTGAGAGGAAATCAAATATCCAATATACAGGCAGTCCCTGGGTTACGTACAAGATAGATTCCATAGGTTTGTTCTTAAGTTGAATTTGTATGTAAGTTGAAACTGTATATTTTATAATTGTAGCTCCAGACAAAATTTCTTTTTTTTTTTTTCCCATTGACAATTGTAGATTACTAAATTTTTTTTGCTGTAATGGGACCAAGGATTATCAATAAAACTTAATTACAGACACCTTACAGCTGATTATTGCAGCCTGGGACTAAAGTAAAGCAACCAGAGAGCTTCATCAACTGTCACAGTGGGCAGAGGGGGCCGTCTTTAACTAGGGGTTGTCTGTGAGTCGGGTGTCCTTAAATAGGGGACCGCCTGTATTTCCTCTACCCCCCTATGTATGTGATCTGTTCCATGAATAGATAAGTAAAAATTGATGTAGATGCTGCAACACCAAGTTGCATGTGTGGGTATTCCATGTCTGAAGATGGCTGCTTAAATTATGCCAAACTATACTTCATTGCTAGATTTGAAAATTTATGATGGGGAATGTGTTGGGCATATATTCTCCTTAAAGGAAACCTACCACTTAAAAGTGGTAGTTCTTACACACAGATACACGGCACCAGCTCAGGGTGAGCTGGTGCCGGAGCATATTTTCATTAGTAGAATAAACCCAGTATCACAGATTTATAAGTTATACTAACATTTATCTTGGCGCACCATGCACGTGCCTGTGCGTGCGCCAGATTCTGAAGTGCTGGAGAGCCGGTGACGTCACCGAACTCTTGACAAACTCGCGCCTGTGCAACTTAGCGCGGCCTGTTTCCCCGTGCGAAGTTGTGCAGGTGAAAGTGAGCTGGAGAGCTTGGTGATGTCACCGGCTCTCCAGCACTTCAGAATCCGTCACGCACATGGTGTGCCGTGCCCTAGTGCGGTGCGCCGAGATAAATGATAATATAACTTTTAAATCTGCGATACTGGGTTTATTCTACTAATGAAAATATGTTCCGGCACCAACTCACCCTGGCCATGTATCTGTGTGTAAGAACTTCCACTTTTAAGTGGTAGGTTTGCTTTAAGTTACCCCCTGAGAGAAGATATTACATAATTAGGAAATATGTCCCCAACATCCCACTTTGGAGGTGGATTTGGTAGTTTTTCAACAAGAGCATGCCAACCTTGATTCAGGGTAAGTTTCAAGGAGATATAACTATGTTTTGCAGAGCTTTCCAGGATTTCATTGCTTCTCTTCTGGGAATACTTTTGCCAATCTAATAAATAAGTCTAAGAGGCCTGTTTTTGTTTATTTTATCCTTTTTTTGTTGTTTTGCTTTTATGTATGTGTGTTTTTTTTAATCATTTAATGCGACCTCTGAGCATTACCATCAAGCATGTTACCCTGTGCCAGCAGTAGCTATAAGCCGTGAGTGTCCATGGGAACTATGAAGCCATAATTAAGGATGGTGGCAACTAGGAAGTCTATTTAAATGTGTGATTGTATCAGTGAGCAGAGTGGCTCTGTGCAGTAGCATTCCATAGTCATGTAAGTGGTAAGGGGGTACAAAGTGTGGTTGTGCACCCTCTGTGCTCTGTGTGTGTGGTGTGTAGTGCGTAGTGTGTAGTGTCAGGGATTCTGATAAATGTTGGGTGGTAGGTTAGTCGAATTGAGCACAAAGATTCCATCATGGGGGAGGGCGGAGCCTGACCCCGCCGCAAGACGGACACCTGAAATAGAGCTCCCGAATGCAGGCTTAAATCCACGGCTAAATAGGGGCTCCACATCCCAGAAATGGGTAAATCCGGTAAAGAAAGAGGGCTGGACTCTTGTGCCATGGCAAAAAATAGGAAAAATCACGGAGACCTGGAGAAATATCTCAGTAAAAAGCTAATCTCCCGCTGCCACGGCCTCACAGGATGGCGCCGGAACTCCTGCCGGAATCAGATGCGCCAGAGGACTCAGAGGCAGAGAGCCAGGATGCAGACCTGAGAAAGGACAGATTTATACCCCTCTCCAAGATGATACTTCAAAAGGTACTGGCCCCAGTATTACAAGAATTAGCGGCTATCAGAGAAGACTTAAGGTCTGTGGGCAGGAGGGTAGAAACTTTATCAAATAGCATGTCAGTACAAGCAGATGGGCTGAACAAAGCCATGCTGCAAATAGAAGACCAGGAAAACAGAAGTAGGCGCAAGAATGTGCGAATAAAGGGTCTACCTGAGACATATGCATTTGACACGCTGCAAAAAACTACCAAACAGATATTTGCCTGCTTGCTCACCGAAGAACGGGCTAACAGCATTGTCATAGAGAGGATACACAGATCCCTGCGGCCTCTACCAAAAGCAGATGAACCACCGAGAGACATAATATGCGGATTATTAAGTTATCAAGACACAGCTGCAATACTTAAAGCCGCCAAAGAAATTAAAGAGCTGGAATATGAAGAGAACAAAATCTCTCTATACCAAGATATTGCTCCTTCCACACTCTATAAAAGGCGCCTTCTTTGCCCACTAACAGACCATCTAAGAAACCACAGCATCATGTTCAGGTGGCTTTTCCCATTTGGACTGAGCTTCTCCACACAAGGGAAGAGATGTGTAATAAAGACTCCCGCAGATCTACAAAGCATGGGATATTTTAGACATTAGTCCATTACCGATCACCTCCTGGATGCCAGTCCAAGAACAACATCTAGACCTGCCAGCACTACCTATGATTGAAAAATGGGCAACCGTAACTAAAACAAAATCCCAAGATCAGGAACCGGCCATCTACAAGCAACGGCAGCTGGAAGGCCTATATTTTGTGTGATATATCAACAATTACATAAGTATAGCCCTTAACGCTTAAAAATTGCAACCCACCGGATAACCTAGATCTAATTCACCTAAACCCAATACCTCCCCCCCTCCTCCCCTCCACTGCTCTCATCTTCCCCACCTTTCCCACCTTCCATAAACATAATTAGGCAATTAAGCTCTACTAGACACATATGTGATAGAGAACTCTTCAGTCAGAAGATACAATTCTAAATGTCCCAGAGAGATATTTAGAATAAATTTCCACAAACTCCCCGTACGCAACTACCAACCCACTTATAAAGCCCACCCCTAAAACTCAAGTAAGCAATTAGGCTCTACTAGACCCCCATGCGACTGAGAATCCTCTGTCAGGGATACGACTTCCTATGTCTTAACGAGCAATATAGAATAAATTTCCCTGACCAAACCCCCCCCAACACACACACAAAGATCACAGAGGCTCTGACAATGAGTCTAAGCATCTCTGATCTTACCATTGGAAAAGAGCTAGTGAATGGCTGTATAAGAATGAAACCTAAATCACTTCATGCTAGCACAGTATTTCAATTATACTTGAGGTTAATTGTATTCTTACAGTTTGTTTGTTTGTTAACATATTTGCTTAGTATGTTCTATTATCCAGTCACTAATCGCCCACTGCCTGCGGAAGTAGTGTCTCCACACCAATGACGTCCATAAAGGTAACATCGATGAATGCCCGAGGGCTAACTACGCCTAGGAAAAAATTGGAAATTATGATCCTCCTCTGAAACATGCACTCAGATATATGCTTCCTGCAGGAAACGCATTTTAAGGTAGGAGCAGAACCCAAATTCCCGAAACACAAGTACAATTACTGCTATCACAGCACATACCACAAAGCCAAAAGAGGAGTAAGTATCGTGATTTCTAAACGAGTTCCTTTCACAAACCCCCTGACATGGTCTGACCCAGAGGGGAGATTTCTAGTAGTTAAAGGGAAAATTGGTCCCTTTAACTAATTAAAACAAATTGGATGGCTAAAGGAGACACTACTTAAAATCCATGAAATAGCAGACGGTTTGCAGATCATAGGAGGAGACCTCAATATAGCTGTAAACCCCTCGTGAGAACACAACAGAAGGGCTTTCTAAGACAATAATTTGGGAAACGCATAAAGGTGTGATAAGCAGAGAACTCAAAACTATAAGAGCCAGAAATAAAAAAATGAGAAACGAGACATTGAATAATCTTTTAGCAAAAATTTCAGCCCTAGAAGCAGCAACAAAACACTCACAAAACCAACAACATAGTGAAAAACTCAATAATTTGAGAAATGAGTTACTTAACCACTTAAACATTAAATCAGCCAAACAATACCAATATGCTAAATTCAAATATTATGCACACGGCAATAAAGGAAACAAACTTATGACACACCTTATGAAGAAAGATAGGGACACCACATTTATAACTACACTGACCATTAAAGAAAAAGGGAAACTTATGAAATCCACAGATATAATTGACGCATTTAGGTCTTACTATACAGATTTATATAATATTAATGCATCCTCCCCAATGGACAAAGCGCAAAAACTAGAATCGAAAACTTTCCTACAAAAAATAAAACTACCCTCCCTAGATAAAAGTGCACAACTCTCACTCACTCAACCAGTAACACATGAAGAAATCTCAGGTATTATTGATTCACTCCCACTGAATAAAAGCCCAGGCCCAGATGGACTCCCATCTGGGTACTATAAGAAATTTAAGAAAGTACTCATACCATATATAGTAGAGTGGTGCAACTCTCTCCTTACAGGGAGCTCCCTTCCACTCCAAGCATTAGCGGTCATTGTCACAATACTAACCAAACCGGGTAAGAATTTAGAACAATGTGGAAGTTACTGCCCAATATCCTTATTAAATGTGGATATTAAAATCTGGGCCAAACTTTTAGCCAAGCGATTGAATCCGCATCTCCTATCTCTTACCAATCCAGAACAAACAGGGTTTGTGCAGGGAACAGAGGGTAACCATAATTCCACACGGGTGATACACGCTATACACTATGCACAATAAAAGAAGATCCCCCTCATCCTCCTCGGTACGGACGCAGAAAAAGCGTTCAACCGAGTGGACTGGTCATTTATGAGGGAAACCCTAAATAAATTTGAAATACCAACACAATTTATAAATCGCCCACCCTCTTTATCCTAGTCATGGAAACACTATTACAAACTTTTAGATCAACATAGGACACAAAGGGTCTAAAAGTTGGAAACACCACCCACCTTAGCGCAGCATTTGTGGATGATTTACTTTTGATGCTGACAGACCCAAGTACAGCCTTCCCGCAGATAATAAAAATACTGCACGAATTCAGACAAGTATCTAATTTCAAAATCAGAGGCCCCCTCAAAAACAATATCATCTCTTAAAAAGAATTACCCCTTTAAATGGCAAACTTCTAAACTGAAATATTTGGGAATATACATAACTACGCATTGCACTTCCTTATTTAATGAAAATTATATCCCTCTGTTAAAGCAAATAACAAACATGTTAAACTCATTAGCTCTACCATATATCTCATGGTTGGGATGGAAAAATCTACTTCAGACATTCATAATGCCCAAACTTCTATACCTTTTACAAACACTACCCATAGAAGTCCCTAAATCATATTTCAATAAGTTACAATCCCTGTATACAATTTTCCTGTGGAAAGGCAA
The DNA here is from genome assembly GCF_040894005.1 of Engystomops pustulosus. NCBI lineage: Eukaryota > Metazoa > Chordata > Amphibia > Anura > Leptodactylidae > Engystomops > Engystomops pustulosus. The sequence goes on from NC_092412.1 coordinate 113,025,940, forward strand.
GAAAGCCCGAGAGTCCCTTATGATAGAGAGAGAATGGAGGCTTTAATCTCCCAGATGCTTTAATTAACCATAGAGCAATACATCTAAAAAGGTGGATTCAGCTCCACAACCAGAAACTAATGAACCCAAGCTTGGAAATAGAACTAAGCATCTTGAACATCGCACAAAAAGCACAATTATGGAGCATTAAAGCAGCGGGAGTTTGTAAAAATTTACTCACAAAAAGGGACAATAACAACAATACAAGCGCTTTGCTCAGAGTTCCATCTACTAGGCACACCACCTGCACTATTGCCAAGCAACCTGATACCTATTTTAATAAACCCAAATAAGGAGACCCACTCAGCTACCTTATGGGCACAATGGGCAAAGACTCCACTGAGGATGTTTCATAATTAAACAATCCAACAATTGATAGACATAGATCAATACCAGTTGCCAGTACTCAACTTCCTACAAAAGGAAGAAATCAAAGTTAACCATACACAACTGAAAATAAAATACCCTCTCAGGCAAGACCCCACTTGGCTAGAAAAATGGCTCCTAAAAGACACACTACCAAAAGGGACAATATCTCTATTGTACTCGTATATTTTATGAGTACAATAGGCCTACACATGTCATTCACTTCAACACAGATCAAACAAATACATCGTCGCTCACATGGCTTTTCTAGGTGTGTCAAAACACAAGAAAACTCATACAAACTAATGACACGATGGTATAATACACCCTCAGTACTAGTCCAAAAGAAATTAATTAAAAGTGACAACTGTTGGAGATGCGTTAATGCAGAAGGAACCTTTGGACACATCTATTGGTGTTGTCCAAAGCTCTTTAAATACTGGTCAGAGGTACAAACCCACATAAGGCAAATCACTAAGAAACAGGTAACACTAACTCCAGAGACAGTTTTGCTGTGGATACCAAATAGTACATGGGCCCCGGCCAGGAATAATTTGACCACCGATATGGTCCAAGCAGCCAAGCTTCTTATACCGTCTAAATGGTTGCAAACAGAGGCACCCAAACTTTCAGAGTGGATAAGCAGAGTAGACGATTTGTACCGCTTGGAAGAAACAGCAAGTTGGGAGACGAGAACCCATTATAAATTTATGAAAATATGGGATCATTCATGGCGTACATTCAGAAACCCTCCACCATAGAGGCAATTGATGGGAGACCCTACTCTCTCTTGTGAGTGATCCAATGATACTATAGAAATAGGGCAGACAATCCAAATATAAATGAGTTAACAGATTTAAGTAAGATAAGGAAAAGGGCATCATATAAAGGCAGCTACCAAATGAGGCAAATTAGTTGACTAGAAAATTATAACACTATCTGTTTATACATACATTTGTATATAAATAATACAAATATGTATTTGATGTATTAAACCAGTGATGGCGAACCTTTTAGAGACTGGGTGCCCAAACTACAACCAAAACACACTTACTTATTGCAAAGTGCCAACACGGCGATTTAAGTAGTAATTTATTGCTACCTGCTCTTCCACAACTTTCAATCATATTGGCTTCTTAAGGACAACAAAACAGTTGAAAGAAGAAGGCCAATTTTTGACTAATGTTATAGCATCTCCCCCTGTACAGGAAGAAATGTGGGGCATAGAGGAGCTCTAAAGATAATCCTCCCTTTCCCACGTGTTCTACCTCTTCCTGCAGTTCCAAGCAATCAAGAATGTGTTGCTTTAAAATAGAACTGAGAGCAGCATCTCTTGAGTCGACTGGGACTGCAGGATGATTCATTGAGTTCTATGTTGATGGCTTGGGTGCCCAAAAAGAGGGCTCCGAGTGCCACCTCTGGCACCCGTGCCATAGGTTCGCCATCACTGTATTAAACATTGTTAAAAAACATCTGGCGACTGAGTTACAAGGGCGTGAATCCCAATGTAAACTGACATTTCTTGTATAGCTATTTGATATATTGTTAAGTGGATTTGCAATTGTATATCAGATATCCAACAGTTACAGTATGTAAAATGGTCTTATATGTGTATACATATGTAAAATCAAATAAAAAGTTTTATACAAAAAAAAGATGCCATCATGCGTAAGTAGGTTTTATGTCCTAAATTATGAAGCTCTGTAGAGCAAGTGCTCCCCATGAGTCACTGCAGAGTGGGAGGTTCATTACAAAACATTGCATTAAGTGCTTGAATCCTTGCAAGGAGTGCCCTGTTCTACAAGGCCAATTTCATTTCTTTTCTATCTTTTATTTGGCAAGTAACTGCAAAGATGGCGATTACATAAAAGAAGGTGGATTGACGAGACTCTAGATCAGTGGTGGCGAACCTATGGCACGGGTGCCAGAGGTGGCACTCAGAGCCCTCTATATGGGCACTCTTGCCAACACCCCAGGGTAGAGTTTGCCAAACAGGACTCAAGGCCTCTTGCAGTCCCAGGCAGCCCAGGACCCTAGAAGGAAGCTACAATGATAATTCAAACTTCTTCTCCTTCTTTCTTCTGTATTGGTGTCCTGAGGGGCCTATACAATTTAAACTTGTAAAAGAGCAGGGAGTAATAAGCTACTGCTTAAATTGTCGCATTGGCACTTTGCGAAAAATAGTCAGGTTTTGGTTGTAGTTTGGGCACTCGGTGTCTAAAAGGTTTGCCATCACTGCTCTAGATGGTCAATGCTTCTCTAACAGCTGGGAGAGTATAACTCACGAATGCCCCCGCTGCTCCCACCCAGTCTGTATCTAATCCTGGTAAGTATGGTGTATGCAACCAAATGGGACACCAAAGCCCTACCTGTTCTGGGGGACTAAAGAGCACCCTAACACCTTAACCCTTTCTTTCCCTTGTGTTTTGGATATTACACCTTGGTTTGACTACAGCACAGAGGAAATCCAAGTATCTAAGACAATACCCACAATGAGGATTGATACAGAACAATTAGCACTCCAGTGCATATGCCTTCTACTTGATGCTACTGACCCTTGTCTGGTCCTTGAAAAGTGTGATTTGTCCAAAGAATCCTGAGTTGCTCCCTGATCTGGGGCGAATAGTATTCGAGGATGTTGCAGATATTTCCCCAAGTGCAGTGGAAATGTCTAACCATGTCCATGCCACATGTCTTCCGCTAGATTATACTGTTTCTTGCACTAATATGGAAATGGATGATGACAATATGATATGTTCAAAAGAGCCTGAGATGGTACCTGACCTCGGGCAATTAGGATCCAAGGTTTCTCCAGATGTTCTCCCAAGTACAGTTAAACTGTCCAATAATGTCAAATCCATATGTGGTCCTTTTGATTGTTCTGTAACTTGAACTAACCAAGCAATGTGTGATGATTGTAATGTGATATGTCCTGAGAATGACGAGGTGGTATTTAACCAGGGTGGGCCAGAACTCATAGCTGACCCATTGACACCTTTTGTGGATAGCTTGCAGCTCAGAGAGTGTTACAAGGGAGCTCAGTGGGGCTGTCTCTGTAACTTGTTGGTTAGCCACATGGGACTAGGAATGTAAGGCAGCCGATTACCTTTATCGACTTTTTACCATGTTTACATTGCAGGCATTAATTCACTTAACCCTTACTTCCATGGCAGCTTGACAGATGCACTTGCACTTTATATGTGTCTTTTCATTGTTTAGGGGTGGTTTTGGGTGGATACCACCCATTCAGGAGGTGTCTTGTTTTTGCACCGACCATAGTGCATAACATGGTAGACAATTGTATGTACTTTGGTACAGTTTTAATTGATTTTATATGCATGTTTGTGTTCAGTGTTGAATATTAATAAAATTTGTTATGTTTTTTAAATCAAATCATGTCAGTGACACGCTACTTTTTTCTCTGATTCCTTATATTGCGTGTATTGTCTCACCAGTGGGACACCATGGAAATGATCTTGCGAAATGATCTGTAACCAATAAGCATTGTGCCTTTGTATATTAAATTGCCCTTCTATTATTCTTTGTAGCTGTATGTCCTTATACCTTTGGAGAGGTGCATTAATGGGTTGTTTGTCTGTGTGTGTGATGTGTAGAGTCAGGGGTTATGGTGCGTGTTGTTTTTCCTGTAAAAATTGTATGCTGGGTGCTAGGGGAGAAAAATTTAGTGTAAAGATTGCATAGTAAGGTGGGGTTGTATGTACTACATTGTGACGTTTTCTGGCCTAAGCGTGATTTCACTCGAGTGGAAGGTTCTTTACACCATATCATCCAATAGAAATGTTTATTGACATGATTCATGAATTACCAGAAATAGCCATAGATAAAAACAAAAGAAAGATTTACCAAGTAAGATATTATCTAACGAGAATTGAAAAAGATGTGGCAGTATGTACACTGTTGGATATCAATGAAATCATAATAAAGCCAGATAATAAAAGTAGATCCATAGTGATCTTGGACAAAACCACCTATAAGAAATAAATTGTTTGTCAACTATTCAACATAGATACTTATGAAAGGCAAACAAGTCACTCCATGGTGGAATTCCAAAAATGAATGAACAGATCTTATAACTAAATATGTGTTGAGCAATACTATTGATGATAAACTGAGGAAGAAGTCACCAGTGATTTCAATATTTTATGTACTGATTTAAGTCCATGAAACGTCAATTAATTCACTAGGATTGACCCATTGTCTCAGTAGGCTCAGTATTACCACCTTTAACCCCTTAGCACTCTGCGCCGTAGCTGTACTGCGCTGAGTCCCGCGATACCGACGATACCGATTCAGCGCTGCATAGCAGCCGAACCGGCATCGGTAGCCGCGGGATTTCAAAGGTAATCTACCGTTGACATCCCCGGCTAACACCCGCAGTCAGAGTGGGTGCGGCATTTAACATGCCTTCCGGGGTCTTCACCCCACGATCGCCCCCCCGCGCCGTTTTCGGGGGGGCTGATCGCTGTTTTGGCACCTCTGGGGTCCGATCGGGACCCCAGAGAAGCCTGAAGGTGGTGCCTTTAAGATGGTGTCTGTGACGTCATCTTAAAGGCAAAGTGTCAGCCTATGCTTCTGCATAGGCTGGCACTGCTAATACCCTCCAATACATGAGTATTGCAGAGTATTATAATGAACAAGCAATCAGATGATTGCTTGTTCATATCCCATGGTGGATCAAGTAAAAAATGTAAAAAAAAATGTTTTTCAATAAAAAATAACTTTATAAATCACTAAAAATGCCCATAAGCCCCAAAACATATAAAGAGACATATAACGCTCAAAAAAGTCTAAATCATAATGCAAACTCCACATATATAGTATCACCGCGTCCGTAACAATCCATAGAATAAAACTAAATAACTATTGAACCCATATGATGAACGCCGTAAAAAAAATTTAAAAACCCGCCCAAAATTATGATTTTTACCTATTATATCCCACAAAAAATGCAATAAAAAGTGATCAACAAAACATATGTACTCCAGAGAGTCCAAAGAACAACATGTCCCGCAAAAAACAAGCCATAATCCAGCTCTGTAGCCAAAAACGTAACAATGTTATGCCACTTGGAAGAAGGTGATGCAAAAATGATAGATTTTTCCCCACATTAGGGTTTTATTTGGCAAATTTAGTAAAACATAAGAAAAAATATTCATGTCTGGTATCCCCGTAATCGTATCAACCCATAGAATAAAGATAACAGGATTATTAGGATATACGGTGAACAAGAAAAAAAAAAAGTAAAAAATCCAGTACAGAATTGATGCTTTTCTACTCATGACCTCAAAAAAAGTTCCTAAATTTTCAACAATAGGTGATACCAACCCCAAAATGGTAACACTGGAAAAAGCATCTCATCGCACAAAAAAAATGCCGTCACATGGCCCAAATAACGGAAAAGCGAAAATTTTATAGCCTTCAAAAGGGGGCAACGAGAAATCTAAAATCCTGGCAGCTGCAGGGTGCTCCTTCCCTTCTGATCCTCACTGTGCCCCCATAACACAAGTAATGTCCACATGTGGGGGGTCGCTGCACTCAGGAGAAATTGTAGAACAAATTTTATGGTGGGTTTTCTCTTTTTATCTTTTGGAAATGTGTAAATTTTAGGGCTAAATGAACGTATAACCGACAAAATATGACCATTCTAAATTCCACCGCCATTTTGATTCAATTACTATGAAGATCTCAAGGGGTTAACAATCTTTGTAAATGCTGTTTCTGATAGTTTGTGGGGTGCAGATTTGAAAATGGGTTGGTTATATAGGGGGTTTTTGATGCTAAATATGTAAAATTTAATTTCAAACAGTACTTATCCCCAAAATAGTCAATTCCGAAAATACGGAAAATCGCTATTCGATTTGTAGGCCGTGTGACGTCAAAATAAATTATCCAAACATTTCAAAAATTATGAAAATGTAAAGTAGACAAATGGGAAATGTTATTCGGCAAGGTGGTAAATCGATCTGCCTGAAAACGCGGTGATTTTGAATTTCGAAAATGGGAAATTTTTCTAAAAATTCATCATTTTTTTCCTTTTTTTGTAAATAAACGCAAAACTTATCAGCCAAAATTTACCACTAAAATGAAGTACAACATGTGGGGAAAAAACAATCTCAGGATCGCTTTGATAAGTAAAAGTGTTCAAAAGTTATAACCATATAAAGAGACGCAGGTCAGAATCCAAAAAATGGGACTGAGCCTTAAGCTGTAAAATGGCTGCGTCCTTAAGGGGTTAACAATTACACAAGAGAAGCTTTTGACTCCCATCACAGAATACAGTAGATGCCACTTCAGCAAAGATTTCTTGAGAACCATAATTAACATTAAAGAGATACCATAAAATAGTTGTCTAGTAGTAAGATTATATGCCTCAATTGAACATGGGATAGGAGTTAAAAGAAATGTAATGGTTGTTAAAAAAAACAATGAGGATGATTTACCTTTAGGCTGAGACTTTTTTGGATTCTTTTTAGACTTGTTTAATTTATCCTAGAGGTTGATATATTTGGCATTTGAGAGTTTTGACTGCCATTTTATTGCATCCATCTGCTTGTGTCTGCATTTTTTCAGGGAAAAAACAATATCCAACACTGAAAAAAAAAGGTCATGGCGAACTTTGCTGGGCAGAAAGTTTTTGCACAAATATTCAAAGGAGCCAAAAAGACACAATAATAAGAGAAAAAACTAAGATACATCACCCCCAGTAAGAACACAACAAATCAAACCATATGCAGATGAATTTATGACCCTTTTTGAAGACCATTATGTTTATCAATACCCACAGTTCAAAGAAACAGTGAGGGTGTGAAAAAGATTTAATGACGTTGGGGCACATTTATTTACCCGGTCCAGTCTCGATCCTGCAGCGCGTTGTCCGACGAGGATTCGGGTCTGCCGGCCTTCACTAACATTGTGCACCCGATATCCAGCAGATGTCTCTGCTGCGCCGAGGTCCGCTGGAGTTCACCTTCTTCTTCCTGGTGCATGTAAGTGCGTGATCTTGCAACACAAATCACTTTTTAAATTTTGCGGTTTTTCCGAATCCATCAGGTTGTCCGATGGCCATGCTTCCCCGTTTTCTGTCGCGTGAAAGCCGGCCAAAGAGTGATATTTTTTTCAATAATTATAGAGACATATAGAGTCATTACAAACAGATTGCACTTTTTCAAGTGTTTATTTATGTTAATACTGATGATTATGGCTTGTAGCCATGAAAAACCAAAAGGTCACTTTTCAGAAATTATGATAATTACCCCAAAACAACTGCAATCGTTTCCTTAGTATGATTCAATAGGCCACACAGCTAGTCATTGACACACTCCTTAAGCAGGTTAAAGGGGTATTCTCGTCTGGGCACTCACATTCTGTTTCATTAATCTGCCATATGTAAACATTTCTTCAATTAGATGTTATTAAAAAAAATGTTCCTGTGTGAAGATAATTTCTCATAAATATAGTCATGTTGTCCCTTAAAAACCAGACTGACTCCTCGGATACGGCCATCTCTGCTGGAGAGATTGCACAAAGAAACAAAAGGTTATTGTATATAAAATATCCGGGAGTTACTGCATGACCCACAACCGTCCTGAGGTAATGATTGCTGAATCCTGGTGGTCCGGCAGGACTCTATAGCGCAAGTCTGGCCACCGCTGCCGGAGTGTGATGTGGTCGTATCCGAGGAAGCTATCTGGTTTCTAAGGGACAACATGACTACATTTATGAGAAATTATCTTCACACAGGGACATTTTTTTTATTAATATCCAATTGAAGAAATGTTCACATATGGCAAAGGAATTAAATTAAATGTAAATGCCCAGATGGGAACACCCCTTTAAGCCACATCAAAGTATTTAATTAAAAGTTGAGTGGAAGAAAAAAGTGTGGTAGAAAACAGCTACACAAGCAATAACTGCAGCCTTGATAGGATTGTTAAGAAAAGACCATTACATTTTTTTTGGGGGGAGATTCACAAGGAGTGGGCTGCTTGAGGTCTAGTGTGAAGTTTTCACAATCAGTTTAAGTAGCCACATTGTTTACTGATGTAGGTCCAATGTGCTCTATCAAGATCAAATTCAGCATAGCCTTCCACCAGGAATTTTTATAGCACTTTATGCTACCCTATGCGGACAAACTTGCTGAAGATGTAACTTCCAGCAAAACTTGTCACCTGTCTAAACTGCCAAAAGTAAAAGTATCTGGTTTAATAACCACAATATCACTGTGTTTTTTTGGCCATCAAATTTTTCTGACCTTAACCCCATAGAAAATATGTGGGTTATTGTCAAAAGAAAGATGAGAGACGCCAGTCCCAATAATGTAGACGAGTTGAAAGTGCTGTTCATGGATGTGCAACCTCGACATCCATGAACCTCTGAGGTGCTATCAACTGATTATTGCCAAGCTAGGACACCATCCTTCAATTAGAGTATCAGGTGATAAAAGTTATGGAACCTCCAACATATGATGGAGATATAAAATCCCAAAAATGATTATATACACCGGACAAATGCTAAGGGAGCCGAAAGTTGTCCTGATTTACTTAAATTTAAGAATAAAAATAATGCAACCTCGAGTTCCCGGGATAGGTCAAGTTCACAATATTGTCTCTTAATCCGCATAAGGAAACTTGAGTGCTGACCCGTTAATGTGTGTTGCTATGGTAGTGTCAATAAACGGAATATTCTGGGAAATGACAACAATATAATGTATTACATCTAGATCTGCCAACTTTTTAAAGATTCAAAGGTAGTGAAATAATAACATTTAAGTGGTTGCGTTGGATGCTTGATTTGTTATATTTGTTTATATCCCCACAGGCTATTTTCAACATGGCATAATGTACTCCCTGGAAAGCTGTAATTTAAAATGTCAGAATGGGAGTGTTGTGTGAATGTTTGAAAGTTTTTTAGAAATATTAATGAAACAGTATAGAATGACTAATATAAACCCACAAATACAGTTTTGAATACGCAATACTCTTTCATATAAAGATATACAAGTTTTAATGTATACAGTACCTTTGGCCAAAGTACACTGGAGGTCATTTATCTTAGGATATTCTTTTTTTCTCTTACACGTGTGACTTGTGTGGGGGCATTTGCATATTTATACTTAAATTTGCAACTTTTTCACCTGCCAATTAAAGTTGCAAAGGGCCAGAATTTTTCAGTGTTGCATTCGAAATAACTTTAAAATACAGATGTGGACATTTGAAAAATTCACATACCCGTGGTTGGTGCTGGCAACAACGATGGGTGTTTAAAAGTCTGTGACTGGTGTGCAATACTGTCTTGGATGGGACTTTTACAAATGTGATGTCATGACAGTCTCTGATCTGAACAGATCTGTAACTATCTGTCAGTGACAGACCTATATGGATGAGAAGTAAAATGATTACAGACTGCAATGTAGTAGTATAGAAGGAGAGATCAGACCCTCTTAGGTCAAATGAAATCATAAACGTTTGTGAAATGTTGTTCTAGGACTATATCTTAAATGTATTTTTATTTTATTACAATTGGTGTGGTAATAAAATGCACGTTGTACTACACATTCACTAATTGTTTGGCAAAATTGCTAGAACTACTATATGCAGGATCCTTGCATTTCAAAGTTAAATAACATTTATAAGAATTCAGACTAACAACTAAAATTAGAGCCATAATGAAGATATACACAATGGGGGATATGATTCTTTATTTCTGATTGTATTTTTCTTTCTTTGGGGCACATTTACTAAGAGTAGTGCAAACTGAACTATGTGCAGTTTGTCTGGGTAGTGTGCGGGGTGCACCAGATTCAGGATTTCAGGCGCCCATTCTTCATGAATCTGGAACTCCCTGCAATGCCTGATAGAGTGCACCAACTTTTTTGGTGCACCTTTAACATATGGCGTGCAACACAATTCTGTCAGACTTTGCATGATTAATCTGGCGCATGGTCGAATAGAGCACCGGAACGCCCCCTAATTTGTGGCGTAAGATGACTAGTGCAGCTGTGCCACGAAAGGGTAGCATAGGTCACAATTGTGATGCCGGCAATTCTAAAATACCTGTGCAAGCAGTTTTCACCTAAAATAACGTGCAAAGTCTGCCGGAAAATTGGCGCACAGCCCTTAGTAAATGTGCCCCTTTGTGTTTTTGCGACTTTTCTCTGAGACTTTTGCTATCATTTCTCAAGTACATCTTTGTCTGCACTTTTTGTGCTTACTTTTGCTAATTTTTAGGCACAAATCTACACCTGTTCCAGGGCAGGGGCAGAGGAAGGGTTGACATGCTTTAAGGCTGCATTCACATGTGGTGTTTACACTGCATTTTGAAACACAATACAACATCTGAGGAAGGAAGATTTTGCCTATTTACATTGCAGTTAACATTAACATCTACAAATGCAACTGTTAACACAGTGCATTAAAACGGTGTTAACAAAAACACATATGTTAACTCAATGTTAACACATGTGTTAATACTGTGTTCACATTGCATTTACTCTTGTAAATTATATTATATCTTCATTTGAATCATATTTATACTTTAAAGAACATTGTGTAAATGTTCATTTTAGCTCTAACTTTAATTATAATTGTCAGTCTGGTTTGTTATACATTTTATTTACCTATGTGATACAATGGTCCATCATATAGTTAATGCCATATATGTTTCATCCATATGATCTTATCTGCGTTTTAGCTCTGTTTGCAGTTTTAACAATTAAATACTGTTGTACCAAACAATTAGTACATGGGTAGTACAATATGCATTTTATTACCACACCAAGAATTTATTTTTCATTTTGTTAGCAAATTGAAGCAAGTGAAGCTTAAATGCTCTACAAACCCATTAATTAATTCTGTGAGGGTTTTAGTTTTCAAAATTGGGTCACTTTTTATGGGGTTCCTTTCTGTGGAATCTCAGGTGGTCTCTAAATGTGGCAAACTATAACAACAGAAATCTGTACCAGCAAAATGTGCCCTCCAATTGACACTCACTCCCGCTGTGCGCCTCTACAAAACATTTTTAAGAAACTATGGGGTGCATTTTAATTTTGAAATACTTGGAAAAAATGGAGGCCAAAGTAACACTGTTTTAGAAAAAAAATTTTACTCACTTGCATGGGTCAATGTTACTTCTTACTTTGAAATACCTGTGGCGTTGGAATGCTTACTAAACCACTTGAATGTTTTTTGAGTTGTGTAGTTTCCAAAACAGGGGTTTTAACAGTTCTGGTTTTCAGAACCTGTCCATGAACAGTCATCTTGCTAAGACCTTATGATAGTATTCATGAATATATGATCAAGGCGATTGTACATAGATGGATAAAGATCACATGGCCCTCTATCTGCAGCTATTTATTGATCAGGAATGTCTGGCTGATGAGGTAAAAGAAAGGAGGCTTCACTCTCGAGAAAGTGGCTCAGAAATTTTGATAGATGTAAATTGTAAAATGATCCTGCCTCTCGCACTTACACACACATTACAAAATCATGAGATAAGATAAGAATATTTATTTAAGGAGGAGATTACTTCACATAAGTTAAGCAAAGGGCAAGTAATATATATATATATATATATATATACATATTATATATATTGCTATTGAGACTGTCATTAGACAAAGGGATACATTCTTAGAACTATAGAACTTATATACTCGAGTATAAGCCTAGTTTTTCGGCACAAAATTTGTGCTCAAAAACCCTAACTCGGCTTATACTCGAGTCAACTAAAAAAATAAAGACAAAACTCACCTTTCTGACGTCACCAGTAGGTCCTCTTCTGTCTGAGACAGTCTGAGACAGAAGAGGACCTATGGGGGACATCGGAAAGATGAGTACAGTGTTATTTTTTTTCCTACTACAGGGGTTGGGCAGGCTGTATGCTACAGGGGCTGGCAGACTATATACTGGGAGGCTGTAACCAATGCATTTCCCACCCTCGGCTTATACTCGAGTCAATAGGTTTTCTCAGTTTTTTGTGTTGAAATTAGGGGTCTCGGCTTATACTCGGGTCGGCTTATACTCGAGTATATACGGTATTTCTAATGCGTAACAAGCCTAATGTATCTGTAGTATGTCATTGGTACTATAGACTGGCCTGGCTGTTCCACAGACCTGAATCCAATTGGAGACATCGGGGGTCATTTACTAAGGGCCCAAATATCCGGAAAAAACACTCCATTTTTTTTTTTAAAAAGTGTTGCTTGATACACTCTTATACTACTAAGGCCCACATCCTTGTGTTGTTACATTTCCAGCTAAGTGCAAATAATTAAGAATAGATCCAACTCAGGAAGGTCTAGCAGTTTATTTTAAACCAACTCAATAGGAAGTCATCATGTGTTATTTTCATTTCCACTTGCAAACGTATGCTGGTACGCTATTTTAGGAAAAACATTGTTAACACAAACTTGGAATTTGTTTTGGTGAAATTCAAACTTTTCTTAAGTTTGACGAATTCTTCTTTAAAATGATCATCTCTATTAGGCATAAATCTGAAAATATTTTCTCATTTCTATAAAACAACATTGTGGATAGTAAGACCTTTGAAATTCAGCAGCTTGAGATGCTCATCCCATACTCCCATCCCATGCACAAAAATATTATTTTACTAATGTGTGTATTGCTTGTATTAGCTGTTGTAAACAGTTTTGGCTATTACTTGTAAGACAACAACATCCACTATGAAATAGCATAATCATACACATTTAAACTCCTCCCGATTTTACTTTTCCATTTTTTACTTCCCTTATGTAAAAATCCAAAACCATTTTATTTTTCCATGTATTAGCTTTATAATGGATTTTTTTCTGCAGAACCAATTTTACTTCCTAGTGACAGTATTTTATATTTCATTCCATATACTGGGAAGCAGAAAAAGAAATGCAGAGAACTTGATGAAAAAACGCTCATATGCCATTTTCTAGTGGACTCCGTTTTTATGGCTTTCACGCTGCGCTCCAAATGACATCCACTTTTTTCTTTGGGTCGGTGCGATTACATGGATACAAAATTTATATAGGATCTTAGGAAAATAGTTTCAATTGAGCATGTTAGAAAAGGAGCCACAGGTATATCTAAGTATCTGGTCCTCAACATTGGCATCTCTGTATACAAATAAATCTGTGATCTTCTGGGTTGCTTGCATTGAAATAGTCTATTTTCTACTTTGACTATTACTGACCAGAAAACAAGAGAAGAATACTTGCCGTTGTATCCTATTTATCTCTCTAGTGGCTTGTAAAGTCTTAGTGTATTTAGCAGAAAATCATGAATTTTGCAGGCAATATATCACTTCATAACACTGGAAATAATTTCTTCTTGTTGTGAAAAGTTGATATGAACAGATCTTCACACTTTTTTGGCTGCATATGCCAGAACTGTTCTGAAAATAGGTATCTAGGGAATATGAAGCTTGGCAAGATTTTCATAAAATGATTTGCATGGATCGTTTTATGAAGATTTCCTACTTTCAATTTACACCGAATAGCATCTTTCATATATGTCACGCTTCTGCATGAAATGCATTTGCTGTAGCTTGGGAAGCTTTTGTGCTGGCTGGATGTGTTTTAAGTGCACAAATTTATGAAACATGGCCAAATAAATCAAAGATCCGGAGGGGTGAATGCACAGGGGAGCTGTTGAGAATAAATATATGTATTTATAAAACTTGATAACTCAGCATCTTGCAAACACAGTCTACTTATTAATTCAGTGTTCCTCGGTGAAGTTTGCTTCTTTGTAACATAATGATAACACTATTGTTGTAATACACCTGACATGTCAAGAAATAATAAAAAATAAAAAGATATATACTGTACTATACTTCAGAGTAACGAAATACATTAATGAATTTCTACAAATTGATCCAAATTATAGCTCATAACAATAGCACATAAATAGGATAAAGTCTTGTTCTACATTTTAGTACCATGTATTTGTTCTCTTTAAGTGAGGTTTGGTTTTAAAATGAATTACATAGCATCAATGGAGGTAATTATGTGAAATATTCAACACATACCTCTTACTTCAAATACTGTTTAGATTGTGATCGCAATAAACTATTATGCCATTGATTTCCTGTATGGTCCAAATTCAGGGTTAAAAAGATCAGAGGAAAAAATACACACTGAGATCAGTAGTGCTCTCAAAATATTTCTATGGTTTGCACCATGTCTAGTTGTGATTGCAGTGTTTGCTGGACAGGTTTGTGACACAGACACTGTCACTGCACTGTAGTACTGTTTACGGTTTTAGATCAAATTTGTATCTTGTATCATAGCAGCATGTCAGTACAGACATATTACTTCATACTTCCCCAAAAAGGGCAATGATTTACTATTACTGACTGACCCTATCTCCAGTAGCATCCTCTCCCTAGCTTTGCCCTGACCAGATGAGAATATAGATTGGTCCTGAGACTAGCTCTGCACTTTAGGAATAAACAGATCCAGTGAACACAGAAACTGCAATAAAGAAATACATGGATGCACTTTGTAAGTTTGCTGCAAATGGTACTGTAAGGTATCAATGTATGATGCAAATAGTACTTAAACTGGTCCTTTAACAAATCGCTGCTGCTTTGTCATTTAGGTCCGGGTTGTGAGTGCAAAAGCTGTCGTGTTCTCTCACAGCTGTTGCCAAGAATTTATTATATTATTTATATTGCCATTGCTCTACATTGGTCTATAGCTTTTCTATCTGTGATTTTAATCTGATATTTCTTTCAAAATAGTTGCTTTGCTAAAGCAGAAAATTACAAAAAGATCAGATGGAGATCTTAACTTTTTCTTACAGTGAATGATTTCCTTAGAGGCTCGGCAAAGAAGGGAGGACGGAAGAGCAAGGGAGATTACTGTAGTGTACATACAAAGTACATTGTAAGTGCATGAATAAATTGCTGACTTTTGAAGCCTCACAGTTACATAAACATACAGAGGTCCTTTCTAGAGACACACAGTAAACGTACGGGGTTTATATTAAATTCTACTTGATTCATCAGAAAGCAATTGCTAGGATTAAAAAGGAGGATAACTTTATAGTCAGTGCTAAAAATATTTTCAGATGGAGTTCAAATAATTCTTTTAAAATTTAGAAATTGTCAAAACTATACAGATTTAGCATATGGCTAAATAAATAATTAATCATTTATACCAAAAGATAATCATTTTTAGTCACTTTTTCACATACAGTTGTGAAGCCTGAGTTAATTTTGACAGGTCATACAGTGGTTACAGAAAGTATTCAGACTCCAGTGGCGTAACAGCTGCTACAGGGCCCGTGCTGCACAGGGGCCCGGGATGGACAGCGATACCAAAATGTATTAGTGCCCTTCTCTCCCTGCTAACAGCAGAGCAGTAACGGGACCCTGCCTGCTGTGCTGAATGCAGAGCTGCCCACCTGTGCTGGCCAAGACTCTCCCACGCGTCACAAACTCATGGCCCGCCCGCCGGTGCATCCTCTTCCCTCTCTCCCTCCCTTCCTCTTCATCCTCCCTCTCTGCGGCTCGAACATCTTCGCTCCTGCCCACCGGCACGTTTGTCCCACCTGCTGGCTGGCACTTCCTCCTGCCCGCTGGCACTGCCTTCTGACCACGGTCACGTTCCTCCCACCGGCTGGCACTTCCTCCCACCCGCCAGCTGGCACATCCAACTCCACTCTCCCAGCCCAAAGTACAGCGCCCACAGGAGTACACAGCCTACTGATCATGAAGAAGGCAAGACCAGCCCACCAGGACCAAAAAAGCAAGTAAAGTTAGCTGTTTTCATATATATTTATTTATAGGAAAAAGAAAACTCAAGCCAGGCTTGAAAAAGGCTTCGGATGAGGCTGAAACGTAGCAGCTTGGGAACTATTTTGGAGTGTCGCCTATTTTTCTAATTTTCTATATTTATTTATATATGTGTGTATATTTTGTGTATTAATATGCATATATGTGTATATGGTCTGTATGGATATGCATGTATGTGTTTATGGTGTGTATGGATGGCCATAAGTTTTGAGAATGACACAAATATTATATTTTCCCATGATCTGTTGCCCTCTAGTTTTAATGTGTGTTTGTCAGATGTTTTTATCACATACAGAAATACAAGTGCAATCATATTATAAGTAACATGAGCTTTTATTGACAGAATGAGTTAATGCAGCAAGTCTATATTTGTAGTGTTGACCCTTCTTCTTCAGGACCTCTGCAATTCTCCCTGGCAGCTCTCAATCAACTTCTGGACCAAATCTTGACTGATAGCAGTCCATTCTTGCACAATCAATGCTTGCATTTTGTCACAATTTCTTGGTTTTTGTTTGTCCACCCGTCTATTGATGATTGACTACAGTGCTCAAAGGTATTAAGATCTGCGGAGTTTCCAGGCCATGAACCCAAAATCTCTATGTTTTGTTCCCTGAACCATTTAGTTATCACCTTTGCTTAATTGCAAGGTGCTCCATTATGCTGGAAAAGGCATTGTTGATCACCAAACTGCTCTTGGACGGTTGGGAGAAGTTGCTCTTGGAGGACATTCTGGTACCATTCTTAATTCATGGATGTGTTTTTAGCCAAGACTGTGAGAGAGTCGATTCTCTTGGCTGATAAGCAACCCCACACATGAATGGTTGCAGGATGCTTTACAGTTGGCATGAGACAAGACTGATGGTATCGCTCACCTTGTCTTCTCCGAACAAACTGTTTTCCAGATGTTCCAAACAATCGTAAGGGGATTCATCAGAGAAAATGACTTTACCCCAGTCCTCAGCAGTCCACTCCCTGTACCTTTTGCAGAATATCTCTGAACCGCTGGTACCCCAACCTGAAGCTGAAACACTTTTAAGAGACGGCCCTGGCACTTTCTGGTCCTTCTTGGGCGCCCTGGAGGCTTTTTGGCAACAATGGAACCTCTGTCCTTGAATTCCTTGATAATGTGAAAGATTGTTGACTGAGGTGCAATCTAGATAGCTGTGATTCTCTTCCCTGTTAGGCCAGTTTTGTGCAGTGCAACGATGACTGCACATGTTTCTTTAGGGATAACCATGGTTAACAGAAGAGAAACAATGATGCCAAGCACCAGTCTCCTTTTAAAATGTCCAGTGGTGTGATTATTACTTAATCATGAGAGATTGATCTCCAGCCCTGTCCTCATCAACACCCACACCTGTGGTAATGGAGCAATCACTGAAACAATGTTAGCTGCTCCTTTTAAGGCAGGCCTGCAATAAAGTTGAAATGTGTTTTTTTCACATTCATTTTCTAGGCAAATATTGACTTTGCAATTAATTGCTGTTAAGCTGTTCACTCTTTATTAAATTTTGGATTATATGCAAATTGCCATGATAAAACCTGATGCAGTAGACTTTGTAAAAATGAACATTTGTATCATTCTCAAAACTTTTGGCCATGAATGTATATATGTGTATGGATATGTATATATGTGTATATGGTGTGTGTGTAGATGTGTATATAGTGTGTATGGATATATGTATATGATGTGTATGGATATGTGTATATGGTTTGTATGGATATGTGTATATGGTGTGTATGGATATGTGTATATGTGTATATGGTGTGCCTGGATATGTGTATATTTGTATATTGTGTGTATGGATATGTGTATATTTGCTGTATGTATATGCAGTGTGTATATGCTGTATATACTGTTTGTATATGTGTATATGCTCTATGCATGCACAGTATGTGTGTAGATGCTGCATATAGTGCATGTATGTGTATATATTCTGTATGTATATGCAGTATTGGCTACGTAGAAGCCCTGAAATAATCTCAAATTCTAGCTTATAGCTAGCTCTTGCAATTATTTACCCTACTCCCTCCTTCACGCCAGTGGGGTGCGACCAACAAGAATTTGCCGGTTGTGTTTATTTCTACACCAGGCCCTGCCCAGGACCTCACCTCTTTATGTAATTGGCTGAGCCGCAGTAGCAGCGGGGCTGTCATAAGCTGGCGAATGGAAACTGCCATATGATAAATGACCCTCTATGTGTGTATATAGTGTGTTAAATACTACATGTATGTGTATAAACGGTGATTGTATACTGAATATATTAGTATATATACACTATATGTATGAATACAGTAGCTGTGCAAATTTGATGTGTATATACAGTATGTGTGTATAAATGTATGGATGTGTAAATACTGTATGTGTATATATTCTGTAAGATTTTTTATATACTGTATGTATTGGTGTATAAATGAATACATGAGTGCATAAATGCATATACCCTAAGTGTATACGAGTATATAAAAATTCATGTATGAGTTTTAAAGTATGAGTGCATAAATGTGTGTGATAGTATAAATTTGTCTTTACAAATTTGTATAATTTCCTTTTTTTATGGTGATGGGGGGTCCCATTCAGAAATCTGCTATGAGGCCAAATCTCACCTAGTTATACCCCTGTCAGACTCCCTTAAATGTTTCACTCTTTATTTCATTACAGCCAATTGGTAAGATCAAAGTATTTTTTTACTCATTAATGTAAGCTCTGTACCCCATCTTGACAGAAAAATACTTTGCTGTGACACTCATATTTAACTAACATGCTGTCCATTTCCTTCTGATCCTCATTGAGATTGTTCTACTCCTTCATTGGATTCCACCAGTCAGAGCACATGAGCATCATGAGACCTAAGGAACTGCCCAAGAAGCTCAGATATGGAATTGTGACAAAGCACTGATCTGACCATGGTTACAAAAGAATTTCTGAAGCACTCAAGGTTCCTAATAAACCAGTGGCCTCCATATTCCTTAAATGGAATGTCCAGCCAAATTAAGCAATCAAGTGAGAAGAGCCTTGGTGAGATAAATGAATAAAAACCCTACGATCACTGTGACTGAGCTCTAGAGATGCAGTAGGGAGATTGGATAAAATTTCATCAAGTCAACTATCACTGCATACCTCCACCAATTGGGGCTTTATGGCAGAATGCGCAACTGAAAGCCTCTTGCAAGACCTATAAAAACCTGCATACAGTTTGCAAAAAACATGTGAAGGACTCCAAGTCTAAGAAATAAGATTCTCTGGTATGATGTTATGAAGATTGAACTTTTTGGTGTTGAGTACAGAGATATTCTGGATGAAAACCCAGTCTGGACCTCAGACTGGGATGAAGGTTCACCTTCCAACAAGAAAATAACCCTCAGCACACAGATAAAAAAACAAAGCAGTGGCTTCAGAACAACTCTGACCATTCCGGACTGGCCCAGCCAGCACCCTGAGCTAAACCCAATTGAGGATCACTGGTGAGTCTTGAAAATTGCTGTCCATCAACATTGACCTGATGGAACTGGAGATGATTTGGAGAACTCTCCCTGGGGCTCCCACCGGCGTCTACAGGATCAGTCCTGTGCAGCGCTGCATAAACTGTTTGCGCTATATAAATAAAGGAATTATTATTATTTACTAATTGATTATGATTTGCAATAAAGAATGGCAGAGGATCCTCAAATCCAGGTGTGAAAAACGTGTTGCATCATTCCAATGAAGACTCGTAGCTGTACTAGCTCAAAAGGTGCTTCTACTCAATACTGAGCAAAGGGTCTGAATACTTATGACTATATTTCAGTTTTTATTCTTTAATAAATTAGCAAAAATACCTACAGGTCTGTTTTTTTCTGTCAAGATGGGATGCAGAGTGTAAAGAAAGCAAAAAAAGAACTTCTATGATCTCACCAGATGACCGCAAAGAAACAAACAATTTAGTGAAAAATTTAAAGGAGTCTGAATACTTTCTGTACTAACTGTAATACCACTGATCCTCTACCGTTACCTCTACATAGATGGAAAAATACCGATATTGAATAAAAGCAAATAAATCAAATACATTAAAAAAAATGAATTCATAAAACTCATTAAAAAAATAATAATTCTGTACTCTGCAGACAATAAGTGATTATGGTATAATTATATTTGATAACTTATATTTTTCTTTTTAATTTCTTCTCACACAATACTTCAGTCTGTATAACATTCCCTGTAGATTGAGATTTTTTGAAGTGCACTGAGAATTCTTCTCCCTCAGACGGAGAACTTCATAACAGCACTTCCTGCTGCAACATATTTCTTCACAATTAGCCCCAAGAATTTCTTTGACTTTTGAAGCACATCTTTTGAACAGCACCTCGTTAATAAAATAATGTACAGCATCCGTGTTATAGAGTGTCCCCCGGTTATACAGAGTACATTCATTTATATGAAGCCTCCTTCCTACAATACAGAAACCCATATACATTTATATATGGGGGACCTCTGCTATCTAGCATCCCTCTACTGCTATTCAGTGTCTCCTATCATACAGCATCCCCTCCTCACCCTTTCAATACTATATGCTCTCTATACATTGTCCCCTTTGCTACAGGTCGACTCTCCTGCCTCCCCTTTACAGTGCTCCTCCCTCTATAGATCCCCTCTAAACAATCCCCCTTTATACAATGCTTTCCCAGAGACAGTGCTTCCCCTCCCCACCATTAACAGTGCTCCCCTAAGAACCGGTGCTTCCCCTTCCCTCTAGAGCAGTGATGGCGAACCTATGACACGCGTGTCAGCACTGACACGCGTAGTCATTTTTGCTGACACGCGGCCGCCCAGCGCCCGCTGTCCGCCCCCCTCTCTGTGTAATGTGCTGCCCCAGTGTAATGTGCTACCCCTATGTTAATGTCCCGCCCCCGTCCTTGTGTTTCTGTCCCTGTGCAATGTGCTTCCCCTGTGTTAATGTCCCTGTGTAATGTGCTGCCCCTGTGGTAATGTCCCGCCCCCGTCCCTGTGTTTCTGCCCCCAGCTTACCTGTCCGGCGCCGCGTTGGTCCGCCCACCTTCTGCAACTCCTCCGGCTCCTCCAGGCTGCAATGCGCGCTGCTCGTCACGTGACTGAGGCGACCTGACGTCAGGTCACGTCAGTCACGTGATCAGAGGCGCGCGGTGCAACCTGGAGGAGCCGAGCCGCCTGCAGTAAAGCTACAGGGAAGAAGACATCACTGGGTAAGTATGTAAGTTTATTATTACTGTATATACTGGCGTATAAGACTACTTTTTAACCCCTTAAAATAATGGCTACAGTGGGGGGTCGTCTTATACGCCGGATATACGGGGGCCGCACTGTGTGAGGTGTTTTTTTCCCCGTCAGCGCGCAGAGAGCCGCTTCCTGGGACCGCCGCGCATGCGCGGCAGTCCGCCTCTCACAGTCATTAGAAGAGGCTTAGTACGCGCTGACGGGGCGGCGCGCTGTATGCTAATGCAGCCGCCCTGTCACAACGGTCGGCGTCACAGAGCTGGGGGTCACAGGCGGCACTTACAGAAGCATGTCGAATCTTCATTAATATCGCAGCTTACAGTTATGATCACCAGGCACTTGCTCTCTTGTTTGTTTTGCAAAGTTTTAAGCAGACTTTTTTTCATTTGGGAGAGGGGTAGTCTTATACAGTGAGTATATACCAAATTCTATATTTTTAGGGCAGAAGTTGGGTATCGTCTTATACGCCCAGTCGTCTTATACGCCGGCATATACGGTATATTATACTTAAAGGGAGAGCGCTAGGGGTATTTTAGTAGTAAAGGGAGGGTGCTAGGGGTAATTTAGTAGTAAAGGGAGGGCACTAGGGGTATTTTAGTAGTAAAGGGAGGCCGCTAGGGGTATTTTAGTAGTAAAGGGAGGCCGCTAGGGGTATTTTAATAGCAAAGGGAGGCCGCTAGGGGTATTTTAGTAGTAAAGGGAGGCCACTAGGGGTATTTTAGTAGTAAAGGGAGGGCGCTAGGGGTATCTTAGTAGTAAAGGGAGGGCGCTAGGGGTATCTTAGTAGTAAAGGGAGGCCGCTAGGGGTATTTTAGTAGTAAAGAGAGGCCGCTAGGGTTATTTTAGTAGTAAAGGGAGGCCGCTAGGGGTATTTTAGTAGTAAAGGGAGGCCGCTAGGGGTATTTTAGTAGTAAAGGGAGGCTGCTAGGGGTATTTTAGTAGTAAAGGGAGGCCGCTAGGGGTATTTTAGTAGTAAAGACTGGACATGTTATTAATAAGGGGAGGCCGCTGCTGGACATGTTATTAATAAGGGGAGGCCGCTGCTGGACATGTTATTACAAAATTAGGTTTTTCCTAAAGGTGACACACCACCCGAGTTATGCTCGTTTTTTTGGCGAATTTTGACACACCTAGCTCAAAAGGTTGCCCATCACTGCTCTAGAGACTGTGCTTTGCCTCTCCCAGAAATAGTGCTCCCCCCAGAGGTATTGCTTCCTCTCACCCCAGAGTCATTATATTCTTCTCTTTGACACAATAATATATTTTTGATGATTTCAGGAGATGAAATCAGTAAAGTAAGACTCATGTTAGTAGCTACAGCCTGTTACTTTATTCACAAATATTCCCATTAAACATGATTTGAAAGTATTAATATTCTTTCCTCTCTTGTTATCCTTCGCTTTAAGTGCTAATTGATAAGCTTCTCTTTTCATAGATTTTCTACATGCATAAATGTGAAGTGTTTTGCTAATAAAGACCACTGGGAACCTGCTTGAATGATCTATGCCAAGAAAGCATCAGACTATCTTTGGTGTTCTACATAACTAAATGCATATATTGAAAATCACAGTAAGAATTACATGAAATTGTGATATGTTAACCTAAATTCTACACATGTGAAATGGGAAGTAGGAAAAAACCCATTAATATATATATATATATTATTGTTGATTGTATATTGTATTGTTTATTGTAAATTGTCGCTAGCAAAATGAACTTTTCATATAAATAGCTAACAAAATGAAATACATAATGACTTATGTAACACAGAATATACTGCAATTACTTCTTCAAGGTGAATTTTTATTCTAATGCTTTCTCATATATAATCATATAGGAGTATTCACAGAAGATTTTTTGTGCTGCTATTATAGTACTGCTTTTGTAACCTAAAAGAAACTCTACCATCTAATTAGGACGTGAAAGGTTAGAGCCAAGCAGATAAACAGCATGCACAGTGTGATGTATGAGGCACTGATGTTCATGCTGAACATTAGCATGTTTGCGTGATGCTCCTCAGTGAGAGGAGCTTGCTTTCATTAGGTATTGTTCCAACATTGTTCTAGAGTGTGCAAGCTCATTGAAATCCATTGATATGATCATTTTAATGGAAATTGTCACCAGATTTACATCAATAAGCCTAATGAAAGGCTACCATAGCACTATTCAAACTAATGTCCACACTGTTTTTAGCTAAAAAATGTTTCTAGTTTCTATCCCCAGAAAATGAACTTTGTGAGCTTTCCTGGCACCATGCCAGAAGGAGCAGCAAGTCACAAGTACCATGTGTCATTCATCCAAGTCATTGTGTGACTCTTTTCTCTGTCCATCTCCCACTTCCCCCTTCCCTTTGTCTTATGTCATCCCCTGGTCTGCTAAAGGGAGAGGGAATGAGGGAAATCCGGAGACAGGGGAATTTTACATGTGACTCCTCCCCAAGTTTATTTCTGGGGATATGAGCTATGCTATTTTTATCTAAAAGCAGTGTTAGCAGGGGGTATCCATTTTTTCTTTCTGGAGCTCCATCCATTGCCTACTAATCTACAGCCATCTAAGCCCAAGGACCTTCTCATCTGCTCATCTATTAATAATTACCCATCCAGCCTAGTATACATTGCTTTGGGCACAAGGGTGTGGCTTGTCTTTGTTTATTGGTTTGGTTGAGGATGTGACAATCGGTTGGGTGGGGTTGTGGTGTTTGGTGTTTATTCATTTTGGTGTATTTTAAGTTATTGTTTTTGCTAGGAGTGAATGTGGCTGGGCCAGCAGGTAAGTTATTGTATATATTTTGTATATATTGTATATTATGTTTGGTTTGTGTTATGTGTTGTTATGTTTTTTGATTTTATATAAAATAAAAGATCTACAGGATTTAGTGAGTAGGCAAAAATGGAGATCAAACAAATTGTGAGCATTTACGGGTGATATCCTATTATTGATTTCTTATCCTAAACCTTAGGATTGCTTTCAGCTATTATGGAATCAATTACAAATTTGGGGACTTCTTGGGTTTCCAGGTAAATTGTTTCTCCTATATCCCTTCCTCATCCAAACCCTTCCCTTCCTTGGTTGAACTTGCTAGACATGTGTCTTTTTACCACCATGCAAACTATGACAATATGATACTATGATTATTTTGAAAACATCACATCTGGATTTTCAGTCTCATCGTTGGAAAAAAAAAGGATTTATCAGCAGTCTTTTTGCAGACTGTGATGAACTCCCAATCTCAAGTCCAACCACCGGGTGTGCCTACTCTATTGAGGATGTAACCCTTAAGCTCCGCCCACTTACAAAAACCAACTCACTGCCACCACCCATGAATTACTTATACTAAGAAGGCAGTAGTCACCTCAACCACACAGACAATACACACTGATGATTCAAACAGGACATGAAATCACTACATAGGCTATGTTTAAAAACCTGGTAACATAATCCCTTTGAAAACTTAGATTCTTTAAGGCTACAAGCAAAGTCTTAAAGTTAAAATTTAAAATACTTGTCAGATTAACCCCTTAACGACTTGGCCTTTTTTTAGTTTTTTCACTTCCATTTTTCACTCACCACCTTCAAAAATCTATAACTTTTTTATTTTTCCACATAAAGAGCTGTGTGATGGCTTATTTTCTGTGTAATAAATTGCATTTCATAGTGACGGTATTTAATATTCCATGCCGTATACTGGTAAGCAGGAAAAAAATTCCAAATGCAGTGAAAATGGTGAAAAAACACATTTGCAACATTTTCTTGTGTTTGAGTTTCCTACTCAGAGGTACTATCCCTGCCTTCAGTGTCCCCCCACCTGCTGGATATCCCAAATACTGCAACTTTGTCATGCTTTCCTGATACTTTTCCGACTTGATTGTCAGACAGGCTTTTTGGGTGCACTGGGACATCTGTGACTGGGACATCTGTTACAATACATATAATTTGTACAGTCGCTGCATTTTTCATAAAAGATGCATTTTCTGTGTTCACACTGTTGATTGGTAAAATTCTGCAGTTTTTTAATTATTTTTTACATTTTTAAAATGTATTTATTTTTTGCTAAAATGCCACGTTATTTTTAATTTTTTTTTTTTACTGCCAAATCTTGCCAAATAATAAAAAAATAATGTAGCATTTACCAATTAACAGTGTGAACACAGCACAGTGTTTTTCAAGTACAGGTGGTCCCCTACTTAAGAACACCCAACTTACAGATGGCTCCTAGTTACAAACGGACCTCTGGATGTTGGTATTTTGCTGTACTTCAGCATTAGGCTACAATGATTAGCTGTAACAAAGGTGTCTACAATGAAGCTTTATTGTTAATCCTGGTTCTTATGACAACCCATTATTTTTAAAACCCAATTGTCACCAAAAAAATTTGTCTGGGGCTAAAATTAAAAACTATACAGTTTCTGAGTTACATGCAAATTCAACTTAAGAACAAATCTACAGAACCTATCTTGTACGTAACCCGAGGACACCTTTCTTTGAGAAGAATGCATCTTTTTTTAAATTAATGCAGTGACTCACAGTTCTGTACGGATTATATGTATTGTAATTTATACTTTCTAGTATAATTTTATGTACTATTTATCATGTGATATTATTTTTATGTGACATTTTTTTATGGGTTATATGTTGGATATCCAAGATATCAGTGTCTGATAAAGTATTAAATATTTTATTAAGAAATATATATTGTATATTCTATTTTCTAGGGATTCTGAATATCCTCTTATCAAGAGCTTACTTTTGATATTCTCGGATTTCTGCTATTGTTGGAAAATATAAGTTCTGCACATAAAGATATCACCTATGGCAAATTCTTAATTGTTTGGGGAAGGTGGCAACTAGACGCAGCCAGAGGTTTTGTTTGCATGGTAGTCTGAACACAACCTTTGTTGTCATTGGCTTGAAATCTAAGAAATGTATATCGATAGCAGGAATTTCAAAGGTAAAGTGCAAATTGATGTGATCCACATAATGCCCATAAAAATGGACATTGTTTAAAAATGGTTTATGGATAGAAAAGATGGAGTTTTCCTCCCACCATTCAATGAAAAACATTGCCAGTGACGGTGAGAATTTTGAGCCCATGATGGCACCACATTAGAGATGGGCGAATTGATTCTAACGAATCAGAATTCGGTTAGAATTTCAGGAAAGATTTGGTTTGTCAGGAATCCAAAGCTTACAGTGATTCATGGGAACAAAGTTTTTCTTTTCCTCCTTTATTACCAAAATGGGTGTGAGTACAACGCGTTGCGTGGGGCAGAGAACTCTGGCAAGGAGAAAGGAACACCCTCGATCACATGTGTAGACCTGTAAGCCTATCAGTGTCCAGCAGGCTTATGTGATGTCACATAGCCCTATAAAAACAGGCAGCCATTTTTAAATCTCGGCACTTCACACTGCATGTGCTGCCTGCAGTGTCCAGCTGCTTCTACTGTACTGTGCTGTAGTGATTTTTGGGGGATCTGTATACCCCAAACAGCAGTTCTTTTTTGTTTCTGAAGTGAATAGGAAGAGATCAGTGTGAAATCCACATACTTTCTGTAGTGTTTTCTGCTCCAATCCCAGGGTGTCCATTTGGGGGATCTGTATTCACCAAATAGCAGTTCTTTTTTGTTTCTGAAGTGAATAGGAAGAATTCAGTGTGAAATCCATATACTTTATGTAGTGATTTCTGCTCCAATCCCAGGGAGTCCATTTGGGGTATCTGTATTCACCAAATAGCAGTTCTTTTTTGTTTCAGAAGTGAATAGGAAGAATTCAGTGTGAAATCCATATACTTTCTGTAGTGATTTCTGCTCCAATCCCAGGGAGTCCATTTGGGGGATCTGTATTCACCAAATAGCAGTTCTTTTTTGTTTCAGAAGTGAATAGGAAGAATTCAGTGTGAAATCCATATACTTTCTGTAGTGATTTCTGCTCCAATCCCAGGGAGTCCATTTTTGGGGATTTGTATGCCCCAAATAGCAGTACTTTTTTGCTTCTGAAGTGAATAGGAAGAAATCAGTGTGAAATCCAGATACTTTTTGTAGTGATTTCTGCTTCAATCCCAGGGTATTCGTATGCACCAAATAGCAGTTCTCTTTTGTTTCTTAAGGGAATAGGAAGAATTCTGTGTAAAATCCACATATTTTCTGTAGTCATTTCTGCTCCTTTTCATGGGTGTCAGTTCTTGTGCATCTGTATACCACAAATTTCATTTTGTTTTGTTAGATAAAGTAGATTTTTGTTAGACCATGTCAAATCAACATAGTAGATTAACCAATATGTCAGACAGAGAGGTGGCAGGTGGTGCAGGCACAGGGCGCAGCACAGTAAGGGGTGGCTCTGTGAGACCAGAACTGATATTGGCATCTAGCGGCAGTGTGTTGATAAACAACCCAAAGGTTTTCGATTGGTTGACTAAGTCATCGACTTCCTCCCAGATGACATCTGACAACCCCAGCCAAGAGTCTGTGGGTTCGTCAGATACAACCCTTAGTTGGCATGGCTCAGGAGCTGGTCAGTGGCATTAACCTGTCCTCAACCAGCCTCTGTCCTGTTCATTTCCCTCAGTCAGAGATCTACTAGGTGGTCTGGGCTAAGCGCCACTATATAGTGAGGATGAATTCTTTAAGGAGAGTCAACAGCTAGTTGGCAGTGAAGAGGTGGGATTCATCATCATCGTCAGGAGAAGAGGGTGTCATCTTGCGTGTCAGGCAGCAAGTTGCTACTGTGGCCGTGAGTCAGCAGGGTGGCAGCAGTGTGAGGACGGGAGCCAAAAGGCCACGGGGTCCAAACTCTGCTTCGAGAGTAAGCAGTGGTGCACAGGCTCAGCGAGGCAGGGGCATTAGTAGTCACTCAGTGCAGAGTGTTGGAAATAAAATCACCACCTCGGTCTTTTGTTAAGACACCAGAGGAGCCGAGCATGTATATATGTAGAATCTGCTGGCAGAAACTAAAGCATGGCCAGAGAGCTAACGTTGGCACAACTGCCCTGCATCAACACATGCAGCAGCACCATTCAATGGCCTGGGAGACACGTGGAACAGATACGGAGGTCCATCCTGCCGCCACAGCAACAGCAGCAGCACCTAGTGGCACACATGCCATTTCAGACAGTCAACGCTCCAGCACCTCTGCCGTAGGGAGCTGTTTGTCTTTGACATTATCTCCCTGCCAAGATGCTCCTGCTCCTCGCTGCGCATGGCGCCAGCAGTCGTTGAGCGAGGCAATTACAAAGAGACAACTGTATGTGTCCAGCCGTCCTAAGGTGCAGAAGCTGGTCGCAAGTTTTGTCCAAGTTGTTGGAACTGCAGTCCCTCCCTTTCCAAGTCGTGGACTCTGCAATCTTCAGAGAACTAATGGCTTGTGCTGAACCGAGGTGAAGAGTTTCAAGCCAAAATTTTTTTTCCAAAAAGGTTGTGCCAGCCCTTCACAAATATGCTGAACAGAAGGTTCACGGCAGGGTGGATGAATAGAGCTGTAACTACAGTTAGGGCCAGAACATGTCCTTTATGGCCCACTGGGTGAATGTGCTTCCCGCCCAGCCACACCAACAACTTCCACAAGAGACATTGCTTTCTCCTCCACGTTGTTAAACAGCTGCTCCTGAGCTAGTGTCCACCTCCTCCTCCTTCTCCACCACCGCCTCAGCCTCCACAAGTACTGCTTCCTCATACCACATGTGCAGGGCACAGCGGTGTCACGCAGCTGGTTTGCCTGGTTTGCCTGGGTGAACGAAGTCACACAGGGGGGGGGGAACTGCTCCGCATCATGCAACAAGAAATCAATCTGTGTAGATATGAGCAAACATCTGTGTATTTCGCCCGCTCGAGAAAAAGTCATCTTGCGACGTTTAGAATTTTGGCGGCAATTCTGCAGTACACCCAGCATCACGTGATACACTTACATGTCGATAGCAGTGGTTGGCTGGCCTGATCAGGTGACCCTGGAATATACTAGCCCCTGCCCACGCTGCTCGGATCATTCTCTGTCTGGATGCCGTTAGGGATAGAGCTGCTGCTGGTCAGGGATAGGGTTAGGGTGTTCTAGTAGATTATTAGATTATTAGAGTGAGACAGGAGTGATTCTCCAAGAACAGCCCTTGTTAGGGCTACATAAGCGTTTTTCAAAAGTTAAAGTGACACACTCAGTCACAGCACAAAATCCTTTTATGTGCTGTCAGTGTAGGTTAGAAACTAGCCATCTCAATCATCTTCTGCACTTTTTGTTCTATTAAAAAAAACACACAAAAAAACAAATGTTGTACCCAAGGGCTCAGAGTAGAGGACGAGGATGAGGGCGTGGGCATCCAATTACTGCAGGGGTCAGAGGCCCTGGTCCTGGGCGGGGTGAGACACCACCTGCTGATGAGGGAGCAGGGGAACGCAGCAGAGCTACACTCCCTAGCTTCATTTCTCAAGTTACTGGGACTCATGGTAGAGCACTGTTGAGGCCAGAACAGTGCGAACAGGTGATGTCGTGCATTGCGGACAATGCTGCAACTAATTTGTCCACCAGTCAGTCTTCCACACAGTCCACCCATGTTACCCAAGTGAGCACTCCTCCAGCTCCTCCACCTCAACCTCCTTCCCTCCAGTCTGCCCCCTCCCAGGAAAATTTGGCATTTGAGCCGGCATACTCTGAGGAACTGTTTTCTGAGCCCTTCCCAGAGTCACAAACCACTTGTCAGGTTGCTGCTGAGCTCTTTCCCGATGCCCAGGTTTTCCACCGATCGCCGTCTGTGGGTCATGATGACATTGTTGACATGGTGGAAGAAGTGTGTAAAGAGGTGTCAGACGATGAGGAGACACGGTTGTCAGACAGTGGTGAAGTTGTTGTAAGGGCAGGAAGTCCGAGCGGGGAGCAGACTGAGGGATCGGAGGATGATGAGGTGACAGACCCAAGCTGGGTTGTTAGGCCGGGTGAAGACAGTGCTTGTAAGAAGGAGGCGAGTCCTATACGAGAACAGGTTGGAAGAGGCAGTGGTGGGGCCAGACAGGGAGGCAGGGCCAGAGCTGGTGCATCAGCCCCCGTGGCAAGGGCTAGATTTTCAGAAGTCTGGAGGTTCTTTAAAGAAACACCGGATCACCAACGGACTGTGTTGTGCAACCTGTGCCACAACAGGATCAGAAGGGGTTCCACAACTACTACTTTAACCACCACAGGCGCAGGCATATGAATGCTAAACACCCCACTCAATGGAACAAAGGCCGTTCACTTCCGGCCAGGCCCACCACTGCTCCTTCCCCTGTGTCATTTGCTGCCTCTGCTAGAAAGTCCCCTGCCCAGGACCCCGGCACAAACATCTCCCGCTCGAAAACCACACCTTCACCTCCACGATCCTCCACAGCGTCCACCAATGTCTCCATTCGCAGCGTTCAGCTGTCTTTACCCCAGACGCTGGAGCGCAAGAGGAAATATATTTCCACCCACCCACACGCCCAAGCCTTCAACGTCCACATCTCCAAATTACTCATTGGCCTCCTGGGGACCCCCATTGTACCTATCATCATGCTTACGGGTAAGGACTAAAATTGATTCTGTGCACAGTGTGAGCCGGAAGGTACCTCCGGTCCCCACCAAACATAAGACCCAACTAAGGAGTTATTCCTTTATTTATGTTCCCGTCTGCATCATTTACTATATATTAGACTTCCTTGTCTCTATACTACCATTTACCTCTAGGTTTTGGGGTGTCTGCAGGGCGCTTATGGTTTTCGTGGTAGCCCCATTTTCCATCAGGGGCTATGTGTTTCCCCTTATTTCTTTCCCTATTATGTGATTATTTTCCTGCATATTGTACATTATATTTATAATAAAAGATATTATTAATTTTATTCTTGATGGGTTTTTTTCGACTCTCTTTTGGGTTGTTGATTATATTTGGTTGAGAGTTGCAGTGACATAATATCTAATGAGGCTCCCTCCTCTTTTTTGGTTGTTTTTTTTCCAAATTACTGAGCCTGGAGATGCTGTCCTATAGGCTGGTAGAGACCGATGCCTTTCGCAACCTCATGGTGGCGGCTGCCCCACGGTATTCGGACCCCAGCCGCCACTACTTTTCCCGATGTGCCGTCCCAGCCCTGCACAAGCACGTGTCAGACAACATCATCCATGCCCTGACCAACGCCGTTTCTGACCAGGTCCACCTAACCACAGACACATGAACGAGTGCTGCCGGGCAGGGCCACTGTGTATTGCTAACAGCACAATGGGTTCACTTGGTGGAGGCTGGGACCGAGTCTGACCCTGGGCCCGCTTATATACTGCCGACGCTGAGGATTGCGGGGCCTACCTCGGTCACGGTCTCTCAGGCCTACTATGCCTCCTCATCCCACCCCTCCTCCAAATTACCATCCATGGGCATGGTGCCATCAGTCGGTAGATCTAGGCGCAGCAGCAGTGCCGTCGCTAAGCGACAGCAGGCGGTGCTCAAACTGCTGAGCCTAGGCGATAAAAGGCACACCGCCCAAGAGCTATTACAGGGCTATTACGGTCACAGACCGATCTGTGGCTGGCACTGGTGAACCTGAAGCCAGGCATGGTTGTGTGTGACAACGGCCGTAACCTGGTGGCGGCTCTGCAACTCGGCAGACTGACACATGTGCCATGCATGACCCATGTGTTAAATCTCATAGTTCAAAGGTTCCTCAAGACATACCTCAATCTGCCTGATTTGCTCACGAAGGTGCGCCGCATCTGTGCGCATTTCAGAAAGTCGACCACAGATGCTGCCACTCTCAGGGCAGCGCAGCGCCGCCTCCAACTGCCTGCTCACCGACTATTGTGCGACGTGCCCACGAGGTGGAATTCCACATTAAGCATGTTATCCAGAGTTTACCAGCAGCGCAGAGCGATTGTAGACTGCCAGATGTCAACTTCCACCAGAACTGGTAGTCTGGTCAGTCAGCTTCCTCAAGTCTACAACGAGGAGTGGACGTGGATGTCTGATATCTGTCAGGTGCTGAGTAACTTTGAGGAGTCAACACAGATGGTCAGTGGCGATGCCGCCATCATCAGCCTCACTATCCCGCTGCTTGGTCTGTTGAAAAACTCTGGTCAGCATGAAGTCGGAAGCTTTGTGCTCATCACAAGAGATGGGGGAAGAAGATTCCCTTGCTGATAGCCAGAGCACCCTCTGGTCTGTTTCTCAGCGCGTATCGGAGGAGATGAAGGAGGATGAGGTGGAAGAGGAGGAGAATGTTGGCAAGACAGAAGAGGGTACCATTGCTCAGTCCTTAACTGTTCAACGTGTATGTGCAGGAGAAGAGGAGTTGGAGGAGGAGGAGGAAATGGCTTTAGAAGGCCTTTGCCAGTTTTATGCTCCCCCAGCAAGACACTGTCACCTGTCCCCAGTCTCGGCACAGTAGGGGTGATCTTTACAGAAAGATGGTGAGGGAGTACGTAGCTGACCATACCATCGTCCTAAATGATCACACAGCTCCCTAAAACTACTGGGTTTCAAAGCTGGACATCTGGCCCCAACTGGCGCTGTATGCCTTGGTGGTTCTTGCCTGCCCTGCCGCTAGCGTGTTGTCAGAGCAGGTTTTCAATGCAGCTGGTGGCATCATCACTGATAAGCGTACACGCATGTCAACTGACAGCGCTGACAAGTAGTAGTGATCTATGATCACACATTCACAGACCTGCTCTACTCCCGGTGCGTCGACCTCCAGGAACGCCTTTCTTCTCGCCCAGGTGCAATGGAAATTGTTAAAGGAGAGGTTCACACTCTTCAAAATTTTGTACTTTATTTGTGCATGGAAAACAGCAGTTTATCACGTTGAATCCTTTAGGGTGTATGCAATCCTTTGTAAGGATCCAGAACCCCTCCCGATTCAGAAGTTTCCTTCTGAGGTCACCACCCCTACGATTTTGTTTAACCCTCTCTAAGCCACAGAAAGAAAAGCCTGATAAATCTCTGTCATGATGGTATATGAAGTGCCTGGCTGCATTAGACGGATTAGTGTGCTCAATATTAGTAACACCATTAAGGTGTTCTCTTGTTCGCTCTTTTAATGCCCTACTAGTGCAGCCTATGTAATCTTTGTTGCAAAGAGTGCATGTAATGCAATATACAAGATTTTTAGTGTTGTAATTAATGAAATCACGTATAGCTACTTCGATATTTTTATCTAAAGTTGTTTTGCAATTTCGTGCATATTTGCAACTTTTACAAATATTGGCACCACATTTCAAGAAACCTTTTGTACTGAGCCAAGACCTTGTACAAGTATTTCTGTTTATGTCGCTAGGAGACAATATGCTACCTATGGTGGGAGCTTTTCTGGTAGAAAAAGAACAGCCTTCATGTAGAAGTTGCCGCAACGCATCATCTTGGTATAGCATAGGTAAAAATATACTGATAATTAGAGATGAGCGAACATGCTCGTCCGAGCTTGATGCTCGTTCGAGCATTAAGGTACTCGAGACGGCTCGTTGCTCGGACGAGTATTTCCCCTGCTCGAGATCGAGCATTTAATTAAAAAAACACAGTGAAGAACAATGAAGAATAGAATAAAAACAGTGACCACAGTGAACACAGGATCATTTAAGTGAAAAACACAGTAAAGAACACAGTGAAGAATAGATTACAGATGTTCGGCACATCTGCTTACTTGTCGGAAGATACGCGCGGAACCG
This sequence comes from Engystomops pustulosus, assembly GCF_040894005.1. NCBI lineage: Eukaryota > Metazoa > Chordata > Amphibia > Anura > Leptodactylidae > Engystomops > Engystomops pustulosus. The sequence goes on from NC_092412.1 coordinate 113,060,015, forward strand.
TGCGAACAAAATAGTATGTGAAGAACAATATATATGTGTGAAGAACACATTGCACAACAGCACAGAGACACCGGGGAGCAGCACAGAGACACCGGGGAGCAGCACGAAGACATGGGGCAGCGGCAGCACGGAGACATCAGGCAGCGGCACGGAGCAGCACGGAGACATCGGGGCACGGAGACATCGGGGCACGGAGACAGCGGGGCACAGAGACAGCGGGGCACAGAGACAGCGGGGCACGGAGACAGCGGGGCACAGAGACAGCGGGGCACGGAGACATCGGGGCACGGAGACAGCGGGGCACGGAGAGAGCGGGGCACGGAGAGAGCGGGGCACGGAGACAGCTGGGCACGGAGAGAGCGGGGCACGGAGAGAGCGGGGCACGGAGAGAGCGGGGCACGGAGAGAGCGGGGCACGGAGAGAGATGGGCACGGAAACAGCTGGGCACGGAGACAGCGGGGCACGGAAACAGCTGGGCACGGAGAGAGCGGGGCACAGAGACAGCGGGGCACGGAGAGAGCGGGGCACGGAGAGAGCGGGGCACGGAGAGAGCGGGGCACGGAGAGAGCTGGGCACGGAAACAGCTGGGCACGGAGACAGCGGGGCACGGAAACAGCTGGGCACGGAGACAGCGGGGCACAGAGACAGCGGGGCACGGAGAGAGCGGGGCACGGAGAGAGCGGGGCACGGAGAGAGCGGGGCACGGAAACAGCTGGGCACGGAAACAGCTGGGCACGGAGACAGCGGGGCACAGAGACAGCGGGGCACGGAGACAGTGGGGCACGGAGACAGCGGGGCACGGAGACAGCGGGGCATGGAGACAGCGGGGCACGGAGACAGCGTATCTCCCGACAAGTAAGCAGATGTGCCGAACATCTGCAATCTATTCTTCACTGTGTTTTTCACTTAAATGATCCTGTGTTCACTGTTTTTATTCTATTCTTCACTGTTCTTCACATCTGCTAACTTGTCGGGAGATAATATACGCGCGGAACAGTGAAGAATAGATTGCAGATGTTTGCATACATCTGCTAACTTATCAGAAGACATTCTTTTTAAATTAATTAACACATTTTATTCCCGAACCATGGTCCCTTTGAAAAATGCTCGAGTCTCCCATTGACTTCAATGGGGCTCGTTACTCGAAACGAGCACTCGAACATCTGGAAATGTTCGGCTCGAGTAACGAGCACCCGAGCATTTTAGTGCTCGCTCATCTCTACTGATAATGTTTTTTATGGTTTTGTGTTCTACACTATAAGTGGCGACAAAGGTAGGTTTAGTATTTTGTGTAGGGGTAAAGGAAGATCTGTGGGAATCAGAGAGTAGATTTTCTCTAGATCGATTATGGCTAATATTTTTAGCTCTACCTATGACAGCGCTGACAGGCTGACGCTTATCAAGATGAATCAAGCCTGGATTTCTCATGATTTCCATTCTCCACTAGGTGAAAGCAGCTCAACCTGAATAATTCTCATGTATGCACTCCTCCTCCTCATTCTCCTCCTTCTCCTTCACTTTGTACACTAAAGCAGAGGCAACTGGCTATTTTTTGCCATGGCCAACTGGCTCTAGCTACAGTACTATATCTATTTAATTTTCCTGGAGGGCCACACATATCGTCTTTATAGCTGCCTCCACACGTTGCCTCCATTGCTGCCTCCACACATTGTCTCCATTGCTACCTCCACACGTCGTCTCCATTGCTACCTCCACACGTTGTCTCCATAGCTGCCTCCACACGTCGTCCACATAGCTGCCTATATACATCGTCCCCTTAGCAAACGAGCTCTGTCATGCTCATTTTTCGGGTGTTTCACCAGATACCATATGGAACTTGGTCACTATGTCGCCACCTTGCTGTGTTATCGAATAAATATACCGTCAACCTTTTGTTGACATAGGAAATCATTTCAGCGCTTCTTGCTCACCTCCTTTGGTTCCTCTCTGCCGCCATAACCAGGCCAAATACTGATACGTACAGTGCTACACGTTATCCTCACCAAAAGGAATTTTTAAAATTGGTTTGAAGCTCGAGTCCATTTGGGGTATGTCGCCATGCCACTCTCTAGCCTGCCTCTGCTGCCGCTGCCTCCGCATGCCGTCCCCTATATTGTCAGGGTCAATTATTGGGTGTTTTAGATGCTATCTCTCCTCACTCGGTCACTCTGTCATAGCCATGATGTTGCCCATAATTTTGGCATAATGGTGCGATTAGGCAGCCTCAGAGGCATCCATACATGCTGGCCCTGCTGTTTTCTGTCCATTTCCGTGGTGTTTCCATCATTTTCTGAGGTTTCCAGGTTTTTGGCGAAGCTTCCCTGTGCAGAGCCTTTGTCCCCTTGAAAAATGCTCGAGTCTCCCATTGACTTCAATGGGGTTCGTTATTCGAAACGAGCACTCGAGCATCGTAAAAAGTTCGACTCGAGTAACGAGCACTCGAGCATTTTGGTGCTCGCTCATCTCTAAATCTGTGGCTTTCTCCGTGACAACTGAAAATCAGAACCATGGTGACAGACAATGGGAGGAACATGGTGTACGTGCTGCACCGAGGGATAGTTGTCAACAGGTTCCACAAGTCTTCCATCCATCTCCAAGACATTCTAAAAATGGCCAGGAAACTGTGCATGTACTTCAGCCATTCTTACAAAGCCAAGCACACCCTCCTCGAGTTGCAGTGTCAGAACGGCCTCCCCCAACATAGTCTGATATGCGATGTTTCCACCTATTGGAATTCCAGCCTCCATCTATTAGACCTTCTGTATGAACAGAGAAAAGCCACTAATGATTTTTTGATGATGCAAGCGGACCAGAGAGCTCCCCTGTGTAACTTTGTTGTCAGCCACTGGCAGCTGATGCATGCAACCTGCCGTTTGCTCAGGTCCTTTGAAGAGGCCACTTTATTTGTCAGTCCCCAGGACTGCGGGATGAATAATGTCATTCTACTGCTTCATGTCCTGAAACTCATGCTGCAAAATCTGTCTGGTCAAGGCACTGGGGAAGTGGAGACTACATCTCATGGCGACATGAGTCCGGTAGGGGCTGAACTGGAGGAAGAGGAGGACATTGGTGCACAAGCAGAGTCTGGTGAAATCAGTGGTTTTTCCACTGAGGCGACAAAAAGAGGAGGATCATGAGCATCCGGAAGAGGTAGAAGACTAGGCAGATGACCCAGAAGCACTGTGGCAGTATACAGTGGAGATGGAGGCCGTGAGTCCCTCAGAGTCACTTGCGCAGATGGCCCGCAGCATGCTGCTTTGCCTAACTAGTGACAGCTGAATAGTCAACATCCGGCATAGGGATGAGTTTTGGCTCTGTACCCTCTGGGACCCTCGCTACCAGTCAAAAATGGATGACTTTTTTCCAGCTGCCGAGAGGGAGGAACAACTGGCATACTATAGAGAAATACTGTGCAGACAGTTGGCCCCTGCCTATGTGCACCATTGTGCATCCTCTTTCAGGTCTGACCGAGGGATTCCTGGCTGTGATCGCTCATGTACTACTGCCACGGCTGCTGTGTGGAGATGGGGAGGTAGGAGGTAGAGGATACCCTGGACTACCGGGCAGCCAAACTTGATGCGCGGTCACTACTTGTGGAGTTTGCAGTAGAGAATCTGTCCAGCTGCCCATTAGTGTGGCATCAGTGCATCAGGGGCCATCATTACCCCAAGGAGAACCTGCTTGTCCATGTGGAGAGACTGACCTTTGTCAAGATGAAATCGGCCGGGATTTCAACTCACTACTGCCTTATGCATCAGATTAGATCAGCCATGACGCCTCCCCCAAACGTTGAGAAATGAGTTTGGATTCTAAATACCTGCCTCAGCCACTATTCTGATGCTGCCACCCACCTGATGCCACACATCTGCTGCCAGCTCTCCATCTGCCTCCTACCACCTTTACCAGGGACAGGAATTGTCCGCCACCTACACAATCTGTCATTGTGCCACTCTGTGGCTTGCCGCCACCTCCACACTCTGTGGCCTAATAGGTTGCTGCGATCTCCACACTTTGTTAGTGTGCCACTTTGTGGGCTCCTGCTGCTGCTGCCAACTACACAATCTATCATTGTGCCACTCTGTGGCTTACCAGGTTGCCACCACCTCCACACTCTATCATTGTGCCACTCTGTGGGTTCCTGCTGCTGCTGACGCCACCTCCACATTTTGTCATTGTGCCACTCTGTGGGCTCCTGCTGACAACACTTCCATACTATATCATTTAGCCACTCTGTGGAATACCAGTTTTCTGCCACCTCTACACTTTGTCATTGTGCCACTCTGTGAGCTCCTGCTGCTGCCACAATCACCATGCTGTATCATTGTTCCACTCTGTGGCTTTCCAAGTTGCTGCCACCTGTGGTCTCCTGCTGCTTCTGCTGCCGCCACCCCCATGCTCCATCATTGTGCCACTCTGTGGCTTAACAGGTTGCCGCCCCCTCCACACTATCATTGTGCCATTCTGTGGCTTACCAGATTGCTGCCACCTCCATACTCTATCATTGTGCCATTCTGTGGGATCCTGCTGCTATTGATACCACCTCCACACTCTATCATTGTGCCACATTGTGGCCTACCAGATTGCTGCTACCGCCACACTTTGTCATTGTGGCACTCTGTGGGGTCCTGCTGCTGCCGCCACCTCCACACACTTTCATTATGCCACTCTGTGGCTTTCCATGTTGCTGCCACCTGTGGGTTCCTGCTGCTGCCGCCACCACCACACTCTGTCATTCTGCCACTCTGTGGCCTACCATGTTGCCACCAACTCCACAATCTGTAATTGTGCCACTCTCTGATCTCATGATCCTGCTGCTGCCACCTTTGCCGTTCTTTTTTGGAAAAGACTTAATATTTTCAGAAAAATTGTAATGTATGATGCATGTGGCATCTCTAATCTTCATTTCAAATTTCGTCATTGTGCCACAAGGTGGCCTCCCCTGCTGTGGGCTCTGTGGGCTTCTGCCACCACCTCCATACTCCAATATCATTGTGCTACTCTGTGGCTTTCCATGTTGGTGCCACCATGTTGGTGCCACCTGTGGGCTCCTGCTGCTGCTTCTACTGATGCCACCTCCACACTCTATCATTGTGCCAGTCTGTGGCCTACCATGCTTCCAGCTCCAGAATTTGTCATTGTGCCACTTTCTGACCTCATCCTGCTGCTGCCACCTCCACACTCTGTCATTGTGCCACTCTGTGGCCTAGCAGGTTGCTGCCATCTCCTCACTGTCATTGTGGCACTCTGTGGCCTCCTGTTGCTGATGCCACCTCCACGCTCTGTCATTGTGCCACTCTGTGGCCTACCATGTTTCCGCCACCTCCATGATTTGTCATTGTGCCACTCTGCGGTCTACTCATGCTGTTGCCAACTGACCGCTATCTCTCTGGAACACCTTGTGATTTCCATAATGCGGTTTTCACCCTCCGTAGCACTATGACATTGCCACTTTGTTTAGTTTTCCCCTTCATTTCATCTGTCAGAAGGAATGAAAAGCCTCTGGATTGATAGCCAAAAGCAGGAGTGGATACAGAACACAGAGGACATGCAAATATCCCATTTAATGGTCATCTCTCTTTTGGATCCACTCCTGTTTGTTTTTGGCTTTAGCAATACTGATGATGGATTACTGACCGATTGAAAGCAGACATTTACGGATGCAATTTAGGGCAAAATGATCAGTGACGTCAAAGCAAAATTACTGCTAACACCCTCTTCACTCTTTTGGGGGGTTTCTTCTGGTATCCACGTTTAACAGAACAGGTTCTGTCTTAATCTATGGAATCATCTGATGTCAGTGTAAAAAAGAGTGCACTCTTTGACGTTATAGTGGGATCTTGGCCCTCAGCTCAGTCCTTTCGAGCTGGCACAGATGTTACCTTGTCAGGGTGCGTTCCCACCCTGTTATTGTTCAATAGAAAATTGATGGTGAGTACAATGAAAGACTGGAAATTAGAATCATACACCCTGTATCTATGAAGGTAGTAATTTACAGCATCAAATTTACCACATCACAGGTTAAAAAGGAAAACGACTCAAACAAAATCTCAAAATTATCTTAATACTTCAGAACCATCCTTCAGGAAACCTGGAGTTCTAAATACCATGGGTTGTAAATGAGACTTAAGATGAGTCTCTCATTTGGTGACCGATTCCCTGAGATGATCTGTCAGAGAGGGAGTGGAAATATGTCCTTTGTGAGTTTTGGGTAACCCATTAAAAATAGGTATGCATTGGTTCCCAACCATCAAATATCTAGCAGTTTTTTCACTTGATACTATCATGTCTTCAATGATCTGACTTGGGACACTCCTTATTTGGCTAGTTGGATCATGTATGAGTCTAGGACAGTGGTGGCGAACCCATGGCACGAGTGCCAGAGGTGGCACTCAGAGCCCTTTCTGTGGGCACCCAGGCCTTTACCCCAGCACAGAGTTTGCCAGCTAGGACTCTGGAGCAAGGGCTCTGGGTCCCCTGATTCTCTCTCTTCAGGGGACCCTGGAGGGAAGCTAGAATCCACATTTCTTCATCATCTTTCTATTGTATTGGTGAATTCAGGAGACCAATATGATTAAAACCTGTGATACAACAAGAAGCAAAAAGTTACTGCTTAAATTGTCATGTTGGCACTTTGTGGCATACAAGTGGGTTTTGGTTGTAGCTTGGGCACTCTGTCTCCAAAAGGTTCGCCACCACTGGTCTAGGATATGTATTCCAATCATCAAGAATAGTATATGCCAACTTAAGATAAAGGTGTGTATCAAGGACAACCACAGATCCTTTTTTGTCTGATTGAGAAACAACAACATATTTGTTGTCAATAAGTTCTTTTTTTGCTGATAGATTACCATTGTTGTCGAATGCATGAAGAACTTTTACCAATACCAGAAATGTATCTAAAGCTAGAACCCTAGACCTAGAGGATAAAAAGAATAATTAGACATGGTATGTGTAACATCAGAAGCCTTCATCGTCATATGCAAATAATTAATTAATTACCTCAGGGGTAACGGGGCTATGTTGTTTGCAGTCCGGTGTCTATCTTATATAAACTACTTGTTGTGACGTCATCCCATGGGTGTGTACGGAGTAACCAATCACTCTTGATGCACACACTTTTCCATGTAGGGGCTGTGGACTAACATATCTTTTAAATAACGAAAGGTTGCATTTGCCTGTGGTGTCACTATCTATTGAGATCCTCATCCAAGGTAAGTAGTGGCCAATATTTTGCCAATACATCTGATTTGTTGTTTTTAGACCACAACAGGTATAGTCTACATGGCACAATGCCAATGTAACAAACTATATGTGGGAAAAACAGTGCAGGAGTTCATACGGCATACGTCATCTCACCTAAGTACAATACGCAAAAATAAAGACACCTCCTTGGCAAAACATATGAAATTTGTACATAACAATGATAAAGAACAGCTACACTTTTGGGGTATTGACCAAAAAAATAAACTGGTGCTAGAAAAGGTGACATAGATAGACAATTGCTACAGTTGGAGGCGCGGTGGATACAGTATATATCGCCTCGGAAAACTTGAGCCCGAAGGGGTTAATGGAAGGATTCACCTTTACGGCTTTTCTGCAGATTTTTTAACCAGGGAATTTAAACTAAATTATCTTACCTTCAAGGGAATATTTAAATTAACCTACTTTTTCTACTATCTTAGATTGATAAATATGCGATCCATATCATGAATTACAGCAAAGGTCTAATAAACAACTAAAATGTAAATTGTTTACATCCCATTAAAATATGTACAAACCCATTGAATATAAGATATAGAAAATAAGTTCTGACCGGAGCTCCCGATTCCCTTACTTCCGTGTGTCTTTCTCTTCCAATATGTCACTCACAAAATAGAGTAGTTCACACTCCTCCAGCACAAATTCCTTAATCCTCCGATAAGAATATACTGCTATTCAGACAAACACTCCTGCGTTTTTCTTGTGACCTCCTCCGTATGCAACATATGTTATGCGGTAGATCGCTGGAAGAAATTCACCCGCAGATAGCATAGTACAGTTTAACACTCAGGATTTATTTAGGTTAAAAACATACTCACAAAAGAGCAATAAAAATGTGCATGTAAAACTCCAATATGGGACGCCAGCTGCACGTTCTCGTCTGACCCTGGGTTTCGCCCGGTTTGGCTTCTTCTGGGGCGTTGCTAGTGTCCAGTTCCAATTACTCTTTAAACCCAACATATACTCTAATAGTTCTCTTACATTGAGAAACATTTATAAATATCTATTTACAACTTGTTCGTTCCTATACATATTTAATCTCACTGTAGTTTTTTGTACATTAATCTTTATAAAACCAATTCCTCAACCACACGTTGTTTATCCACTCTATTCATTTCATTCATAGACCACAATGCACCATTTTCCATACTAGCCAATCCTAATCTACGGTGGGGAATTCACACCATCCAATCCCCAGCCCCGCAGGCGACACACCTATCACCTTACTTGTCTACAGCACCTACAACTCTCTGTAAACTACAATAATAATGAGCAATAAGTGAAGTTTTTTGTGATAAAAAGGGTGGTCAGCCTATTGGCATTTCTGTATATCTGAAAACACTTACCCTGTAATAGGAGGTCCTCCCCTCTTTGTGTGTGTAAATTGGGAGAAGGCACAGAGTTAAGGCCTTTAGATGAAACCTGTAATCTTGCTTCAATGAAATAATAGGAGATAAAATGATGACATTATGCCAATATTTATTAGTAGCATTACAATTCATCTGTTTCCTTTCTGGCCCCACCACAAATGAAGCTCTTATTTAGAGGTTTTCTCTAAACAAGAACTTTGTGTGTGGTGGGACCATAATACCAAAAACTTTTTTTTCAGAAAGTTCTAATGCTGCAAGGTCACAGAATCAATAAATCAACAACAACCATTTTTTCTGAGGATTTCCAAGACAAATGGAATATTTCTATGATTTCAATCCAAATGTTTGTACCATTTATAATTTACAATGAGTTTTTGAGACTTATGGAAAAAAAACTCTACAACATTGGTTAAACCCAGGTCCCCAAATAATCTCTCTTATACAATCTAAGGTAAAATTTGTTGTGGCAGTGTCTTAATTATTGAACAAGGATAGACTGACAAAGTGATTCTTTAAAGTTTGGACAAATTAAAAGGCAAATTGAGAAGTCAGCTAAAAACTCAAATTCATGAAGTGGTATTTAAAAGAGGTGTTATTGGGACAAGGTCCTGTAAGTTTGGATGTGAGTATTCTACTCCATTGTTTTATTTTGTGTTGCTTTTGATGTTTTTTTACACTCAGACTGTGATGCACATGGGGCAAGGGGGTTGAGGGATATGTTTACTGTTTGTCAACATTTTTCTATAAGTATAGCAATGTATCATAAACTACAGTAATATAATGCTGTTTAACTGAATACATCAGCAGTGTTATGGGTGAGTTTTTAAACAAATTACACATATGTAATGTGCATGTATTTAATTAAATAGTTAATGAACTTCTTATAACATTCATATAAATAAATTGATCATGTATACTCTTTTTTAATACACACCGTATAGTATAAGGTTTCAGAGTCATTATTTATATACAAGATGGGGTCCGGAGGTTTGTTCTTAAGTTGAATTTGTATGTAAGTCGGAACTCTATATTTTATAATTGTAGCTCCAGACAAAATAAAATTTGGCCCCACTGACAATTGGAGTTTAAACATTTTTTGCTGTAATGGGACCAAGGATTATCAATAAAGCTTCATTACAGACATCTTACAGCTGATTATTGCAATCTGGGACTATAGTAAAGCATTCAGAAAGCTTCACCAGAGGTCAGAGGGGTCTGTCTGTAACTATGGGCTGTCTGTAAGTCGGGTGTCCTTAAGTAGGGGACCTCCTGTACACATATATTTTATGTACTAAATTGTAATTCAGTAATTTGAAACATTTTGTTCTTATTGATATTGGTGTATAATATACTTTGCACTTTTTGTTTTGTTACATAAGTTTCTGTTGGGTTTATAGATATACTGTGCTTGAAAAAGGGTGTATTTTTAACTGTATTCCATAAAATGTTTTAATATTCAGTTCATATTCAACATTTTTGGACTTGGAGTGCTCCTTTTTCGATAGATAGATCAGGGTTATTTGTTAGATTTCTTTAAAGGGGTTGTCCGAGTTTTAAAAAAAATATATATGTGGCCGGGAGCAGGCTGCCTAAAACAATAAAGCTGTACTTACCTTCCGGTGCCCTCCCGTATCCAGCGCTGCTGTCGCTCCGGTCCCGGCGCCATGTAAACAAACATGGCCGCCGGAGCAGCGCTGCATTCAGCTTCCGGCCGGACACGACAACCTTCCGGCCCCCATACACAATGCTGTGTATAGGGACGGATAGGCGTACCCGGCCACGGCCAGCTGGAAGCTGAATCCAGCGCTGCTCCAGCGGCCATGTTTGTTTACATGGCGCCCAGACCGGAGCGACAGCAGTGCTGGATACCGGAGGGCACTGGAAGGTAAGTACAGCTTTATTATTTTAGGCAGCCCGCTCCCGGCCACATATATATATATATATTTTTTTTTTTTTAAACTCGGACAACCCCTTTAATATAAATATCAAAAAATGGTGGTACACCAAAATATAGGGAAAAAGGTATTACTTTAAAGAACATCTACCACCAGGATGAAGGTTTGTAAACCAAGCACCCTGACATACTGCTGTCTGCCCCCTATGACAGGATCTGCTCTTCTTTTAGCTTTTAAAGCCCTTGTGTTTATGAAAAAAGGTTTTAAAAATTATTCAGATGGAGCTGAGGGGCTCAATGCTCCTTTGACATCTGTTGAATCAGGATAATTAGCATAATTTTTAAATATTTTTTCATAAACACAAGAGCTTAAGAAGATAAAGGAAGAACAGATCCTTACAGATGGGTCACACTGTAAATCGTATAAAAGAGAAAAAAAAAGCGTTGTAGCTCACCCGATGTTAGCTTTGTGTTTTGCGACGTTGCGGATTCTACCCGGACCAGGTGCGTTTAACTTGGAACAATCATGGCAATGAATCCAGCGTCCAAACTTGAAGGTATTTAAAAACTTACATCTTTATTTACAGTACAAATTCCAATAAGAAGTGCATAAGAAACCGCTTGTGTCTCGTCTATAGCTGGCTGTAAAAAAGATGATGTTAATAGCCTGGCTTGGCCAACACGTTTCTAGTATCATCCAACACTCTTACTCAGCCATGAGTTTAGTTTACAAACCGTAATCCTGGTGGTAGATGTCCTTTAATCCCAGAATGCTATGTTTCAGCTCCGCAATCAGGAGCCTTTCCCAAGCTTTAGAAAGACTCCTGATTGAGGACCTGATATGTAGCACTCTGGGAATAAAATAATTTCTTTTTAACTGTATTTTGGTGTGTTACCATTTTTTGATATTTAGATAGATAGATATATAATATTGTATTTTGTTACATAATCTATCACACATGCTACTTTTAAATGAGCTGCCAAAATGACATGAACTGTGACATTAGTTTAAAATTGTATGCATTGTAAAGTGTTATCTGCTGACATGAGGGATTTCAATAGAAATTGAGCTTCCATTTGAGTTTGAAAATGAAATCACTGCTGGATTTCCTTTAATCTATTTTCTTGAATGTTTGCCTTCTTTATAATTCAGTGCCAGCTATAGAGAATGCAAAAGATGCTGAGTAAAATGTCTGAAAGAATTTGCTGGCTTGTTAAAGAGAGCTGACTACTTTAACTGGAAATGACTAGCATCACATTTAATGGTTCTTTTATACACAAAGACAACATCTCCACAAGCATACATTGTAAAAGCACAACATTATTGTTCTATATCTTTACTATTTGTCTGTATTTAAATGGAAAGAGCCATGTTTTACTTTTCCATGCACACAGTTGAATCACTGACATCTCAATCAGCCTTTATTATTCTAGAAACACAGTAGGATGTTTTTTATGTAGACTGTATTCACTACAGATGAATTGATTTCCATTTAGAGCAGAGTTGGAATTGGAAGCACACACACATATAAACACAGGGAAAAGCAAGAAGGACATGTAGACATATTGTAGAGAATATTATTTTATATAGATGAAATCTAATCTACACAAATTTAGAATGGAAAATAGTAATAATACATGCCATATATACTTGAGTTTTTCTGTACAATTATTGGCTTATACTTTAGTATATAAAAAAATAAACATAGTACTTACCACCGGCACTCCCCACAGCTCCACTTCTCTCTTGAGGTTCCTTGTAGTAGCGAGAATAGATACTAGGCCATGCATTCTACCCCGCACACTATGACACGGTGACACCTAATAACATCATAGTGTGTACACGGGCAGAGCACATGGACCTTTTACTACGCCTGCTGCAACACAGGCATCATTTTACCATACAATTACTACTATATATTTTTCTAAAAGTAAAGGTTTCTATTCTATTATTCAATCCACTTGGAATAAGGGTGTTCAAATTGTAGATCCTATCATTGAACCTGCATGTTTTTCTGCAAAATAAGGGATAAGGGATGACATTTAACTCTATTCTTTATATTCCTTAGACGTTCATTTATTCTGCATGAGATTGGTTGTTTTGTTCTACCAACATACAAGGACATACATGGACAGTTTATCCCACAGATAACACCCCTTGTATGGCAGCCTAAATGATCTTTAATTTTCAAAATTGCATCACTGCCATTTGTGGTTGTTGTATGAACTGAGTTCTTCAATCTCATCACTCTACATCCTTGGCACTTTTTGCACAGAAAAAAATAACAGTTTGGAATGAATATAACATTTGTGTTCTTCATTTCACACTTTTTATAATTTTTAATATTTCTATTGGTACGTACCACCCAGTTTCCAATATTCCTTGCCTTCCTAAAAATAAACAATAAATATTTTGGAACTTTATTCTCCTCAAGGATATCCCAATGGCTCTTTATAATTTTTTTAAAGATACCACCGTCTGCTGTGTGATTTATTATAAAAGGTACCTTGATCTCCATTGTTTCAGTCTTTATTTCTCTTTGGATTATTTTTAAAAGTTCATCTCTGGGTATCTCTGCCACTTTTTTATCTTCACACTGTGGTATTTAAAAAAAAAAAAATTATAAAGAGCCATTGGGATAGCCTAAAGAAAGATAAAGATATAGTAAAATACATTCCACTTCAGCAAAATTATTGTTGGTATGATGAAAAATAATACAATTTTCCAGTATACTTTCTGTATCAATTCCTCACCATTTTCTAGATCTCAGCTAACTGTCATTTTATAGAAAGCTTTCATGTTTACTTTCAGTGGACAGAAATGTGGTTACACAGGTACATGGCTCTTAGTATCATAGAGAGTAATCAGAGCCGTGTGATATAACGAGCTGTGCACCTGTGTGACCATGGACAGATTTCTATCCACTGGAAATAAACAGCAAAGCAGGACAGGAAGCAGAGATCTAAAAACTGTGAGGAATTGATATAGAAAGTATGGAAATTTGAATCAAGTCAGCAGCCTTAGAAATTGCAGTAGAACACCAGCTCAAATTAGATTGACCAGGTCAATGCCAGTGGACATCTGTGCTTTGGTCTGATAAGTCCAAATTTGAGATCTTTAGTTCCAACCACCGTGTCTTTGTGTGAAACAGAAAATGTGAACAAATGGACTCTATATGCCTGGTTCCAACCATAAAGCATGGAGGAGGAGGTGTGATGGTTTAGGGGTGCTTTGCTGGTGACACTGTTGGGGATTTATTCAAAATTTAAGGTATACTGAACCAGCATGGTTACCAAAGCATCTTGCAGTGGTATTCTATTCCATCTGGTTTGCTTTAGTTGGACCATTATTTATTTTTCAATAGGACTGTGATAAACAAGGGAGATTCACATGATGGATATTATCCTGTTTAACAAGTCATCCATATCCCTTACCTTACCCCAGCCTCATTGTAATTAATCTAATGGAGCTAGCTAGAGTCTTGCCTAACACTGCAGGGGGCCGGGTTTCAAAGCATTTCCCCAGCCACAGCAACTCTCAGAGGCTTCCCTCTATTTCTTAAACAGGAGACAATGAGTCATAAAACAACTCTCACACTAATATTTGGGTTAGAACAGTTCTGGAGTTATGGTCAATCTCTGCCCAAGGGCAAAAAGATTTTTGGAACCTCTATCACCAGGGTATCATATCAATATATCTAATTAGGTTCTTGCATCCTTGGGTCCAGAGATATAAATATCTTGGGATGGGACTATAACAAATGGGTCAGGTTTGGTAACAATGCAATCCAGGGATTCCCCAAGATCTAATGATACCAGAACCCTGACCCTACTATTTCCCCATGAGAAGCAATGACTTCTCCAAGGTTCTGGACTTAATGCCAGGTAGGAGGATTCTATGAGCCCTCCTAGGGGTGTGCAAGGGTGTGTCTGCACCTAATATCATCAGAGCACCCCTGATGCTTTTGCCTTTCACTTGAGGGAAACCTTAACATCTCATGCGCCGGAGAAAGATCTTAAAGTGTGGACTATCCATCCCCATTAGGCCCACACACAAGGTAACTTACTGAACTTACTGAACTGCTGATACTACTGAACTACTGATAGTCCTACCTTTGTATTTTGCACTATGATTAACAGTGTGTATATATGTATGTATGTATATATATATATATATATATATATATATATATATATATATATATGTGTGTGTGTGTGTGTGTGTGTACTGTTTGTCTAGTGAGCCCTTAAGCCAATTAACGATAAAAATATAAATAATATAAAAATCCTGTTACAGACTGGGCTTGTATTAAAGGAGAACTGGTAGCAGCGTATTTGTTTGATAAGATTATGTTTTACTTAGGCTACTGAAAGGGGTCTTATAGACATTGAGGGTTGTGATTTATTGTTGTGCCATATCCAGAAGTTGAGTGGACAACTTTAAATCACTTCCTGCACCTCTCAGAACCTGCATTCTGGGAGTGTCTAAAAAAGACAATTAAGTGACCTTGTGTACCCTTGAGGGGTCAGAAACGGCATGGTTTACTTAACAAGGACAATAACCCCAAAGACACCTCAAGGCTGTGTAAGGGCTGTTTGACCAAGAACGAGAGTTATGGGGTGCTACCCCAGATTACCTGGCCTCCACAATCACTAGACCTGAAATCAATCAAGATGGTTTGGGGTGAGCTTGACTGCAGAGTGAAGGCACAAGGGCCAACAAGTGCTAAATATCTCTGAGAACTCCTTCAAGACTGTTGGAAGACCATTTCAGGTGACTAGGTCTTGAAGCTCATCAAGAGAATGCCAAGAGTGTACAAAGTAGTAATTGAAGAAAAAGGTGGCTACTTTGCAGAACCAAGAATATAAAACAGATTTTCAGTCGTTTTACACTTTTTTGTTAAGTATATAATTTCACATGTGTTTATTCATAGTTTTGATGCATTCAGTGTGAATCTAAAATTTTTATAGGCATGAAAATATAGAAAACTCTTTGAATTGGAAGCTGTGTCCAAATTTTAGTCTTTACTAACTTGCCTGGCCTATTTTCATGTTCGTATTAGTGGAGTCTACATTTTTGTATTTTTGTACAGCTTTTGCATTAATTAATAGGAGGTTCTTTAATTGTTCCCTCAACATAATTAATTGTGTTAGATCTATTGCAAGAAGGGATTGTTTGCAAACCGTTTCTAATTTTTCTATTTGATTGTAAAGTTAGGAGAGTTTGAGGTTTCTTCTTTTATTAGGATATGAACCAATAATAATGAATGCACCCCTGATAATACATTTATGTGATTCCCACATTGTTGAAAATGCCATATTAGAGGAAAGATGTTTGTAAAAAGAAACCCTATTAGTTCTCTCCTAATTCCTTCTACCACCTTTGTATCTTGTTTAGGTCTCGCAATAGGTGGAAGGTATGGAAGGCATGTAGAGTATGATTAACCTTGCATTTTGTGTCTTGCAGTATACTGGAGGAGGTGTCCAGAACTAGATTTAATGGAACATTGATACATATGTAGAGTAAGCATTAATCATATAAGACCAGACTATAAGGAACAGTATTAGTGGTAAAATTGTTCTCTGTTGGGGATTTAGTACTCTCTTTGTCATCTCTAGCCAGAATACAATCTAGATGCTTAGTGCACAACTAAACTGGGAGCAACTAATGCCTGTAGATGTACTTAATGAGGGCCATTTACCATATACCAGCACTTGTGCCCTTCCAATGGCTCTGTATACATTCACTAGATGCATTTGGAGGCTAGAATGAATGCGCTGCTGTCCTTTTGGCATGGAATTGACGTGAAGGGGTAAATAATATATTTACCCGGACGGGGGGTGGTGTGGGGGAATTAAGAATGGCATTCAAAATGCCAATCTTAATAAACTATCCCAATACTACTTAACCCCATGCTAATGCTGTCTTATAATGTTATTATTATTGAGCTACTGCAGGGTATAATCTTGACTCCAAATATATTATTACCATAACAGAGGATAGACCCACAGGTATTGGCTCAAAATGTATTATGTTCTCTTTTCTTCTTTATTCAAATTGATAACAATTTTTGGGATTTTGTACATGTTATATAATTTCTAGTGAGAATCATGTTACATTGCCCCCTGTTATTGTTGGTAAGATTTTTATTTCTAAAGTACAGTTTGAGTAGAATGAACTTTTGATTTGAATATTTCCAACAGTATAAAACATGAACATGAATAATAGAAATGTGTGAATAAATAATTGGTGGTTATGTCAAACATTTGGCAGAGAACATGCTGAGATTAAAATAAACTATAGTAAAGTTTAATGACTAAATGCACTGAAAGGGAGAATTCATGATTTTGAAAAGTGATTTATTTGAAGATAAGAAGAACCACTGCACTATAAAAAAATTACCAAAAAAGAATAGCAATATGGTTGTTTTTTTTCAAGTATGATATTTGTGCATATAGCATGTGTTATATATTATCAATTTCGTATAGTAAAATAAAAACAACTATTTTGCTATTTTAATTATAGAAGTACTGTAAAAAAAAGTTTAATTTAAATCTTATATCCAAAGGGAAATGTGTCACCACAAATAACCTATTTTTTCACCAAGTTTTTATGTCAAACATATTTGTCAGGAATTTCTGATGATTTTTAAAACTTGTTTGCATATCACCATCTATATTTATTTAAATCTACTAAATTCTAAAATGTATCATACAGTAGACTGACACTTGCTTATTTTGTGCAGAAGGCATCATTATAGAAGACAACATAATTGCCTCCACTACAGTAGGTGACATCACACCTTATTCACACCATCAGTTTGAATAGACCATGTCCAGAAAACTCTCCATAGATCTCCAGACTAATGCTTCCTATAGCCGTAAGGTTATGTAAAGCATGTTACTGAATGCTGTTAACCATTGATAGCCAGTGTCATGCACTGGGGTGCAGGAAGTGTCTCTGAGGCTAAAGTCTGTGGACTCCCTGGACCACCGCAGGGGATAACGATGCTAGCCACAACCCGGGAGCGGAGTCTAAGTGGAATCCTGGTCTTCACCAGAGCCCGGTCACCAGGAGAGACACCAGGTCGCTCGACGGATGTGACTAGGCCCACGGTGGCAGCCAAGGTAGGGACACGGGTAGGCAGGACCACGGGAAGGCAGGACCATGGGAAGGCAGGACCATGGAAAGGCAGGACCATGGAAAGGCAGGACCATGGAAAGGCAGGACATCGGAAGGAAGGCTGGCAGGAACTCGCAAGGACGGCTGGCAGGACCTCACAAGGACGGCTGGCAGGACCTCGGAAGGACGGCTGGCAGGACCTCGGAAGTACGGATACAGGACCACCACAGGATAACAGGACCGCCACAGGATAACAGGACTGCCACAGGATAACGGGACCATCACAGGATAACGGGACCGCCACAGGAATCACAGAGGCATCTGGAAATGCTCAGGAAACTCTGAGGTGTCTGGAAACACTCAGAAGGCTTTCTCTTCAGCAGAATGACCTGAAGATCCGGCAGGGGTTGCTGGGAGTCGCCAGGCTATTTAGCAGAGCCGGGAATGCAAATAAGGAGGACGCTGGCCCTTTAAATTCTTGGAGAGTCGGGCGCACACGCCCTAGTAAGTGGGGACACGTGCGGCCTCGTCCGACTGCAGGAGCGCCGCCAGACAGGACTGGAGCCAGGAGCCAGGGACCGGAGCCAGGACCCGGGAGATGTGAGTATCAACAGCAGCAGCACACAGCAGAGCACGGGTGTACCCCTGATCCGCAACATGGATCGCGGGGTCACCCGTTACAGCCAGTAACACTTACAGGACAACACTTCTAAAAGCTTTGACTTTTCCTTTTTTGTTTGATTTCAGAGCCATGTGAGGGTATTTTAAAAAAAATCGTAAACATGTCAAATATGTCATTGTCCATAAATGCCATATCTATCATATTAAAAAAAAATAATCCAATAGTGGGAACAGTTCAAATTTCCCCTATATCGCTTTTTTCACCAATTTGGCAGCCATAAAATTTGAATTCAAAATGTAAATAAAAATGAAACAAAAGATCATATGGATAGTAAAAATTTGAAATGCAAAAGCCAAAACGATTATATGTTTTTATACGATTATATGATTTCCCCTGAATTGCCCCAGCATCAGTGCTGGCATGCATGCAACGGAAATCGGGGGGCGAACGAAAACCCGACGGATTCGGAAAAACCGCCATTTAAAACAAAAAATCTGTTGCGGAGCTTGCACTTACCTTCACTCAGCCCGAGCCAGTGAACTCCAGCGCGTTCCAATGCTTTTCAGCACAGCAGCGCCACCTGGTGGACGGCGGAGGAACTACCTTAATAAATCCCGGCCGGACCCGAATCCAGCGCAGATCCACCCGAATCCACGCCGCTGGATCGCCAATGGGCCGGGTAAGTAAATCTGCCCCAATGAGTTCTTCCAGTCAATGACAGGATTCTAATACAGCTTATTAGGTGTAAACTTGTAATACATGTTACAACTGACAACCATGGAACCTAACATGTTAAATGCTGCAATCAGTTCCAGAATTAATAATGGCAATAAATTGCAGGTTTTTGCTGTATTATCTTCTTTTTAATGCTCTGCTGTCTCTAACATCATCTCTTGTCTCTTCTAAGACTGAACTTTCCACCATCTACCAACCAACCCAACCCTGACCTCTCTATCTAGGTCTGTGGGATCACTAAAACACCAAGGCAGCAGGCCTCTTCTTTGAATCTCTTATTCAATCACTTGCTCGCTCTTGCTGCATGCATCTCAGAAACATCTCTAAAACACATCCATCACTTACAACTGAAACTTCTAAAATGCAAATTGTTGCTCTGATTCACTCTTGACTAGTTTACTGTAAGTCTCTACTAATCGGTCTTCCACACAGTAAACTCTTTCCTTTGACATTTGAAAATGTCATCAAAAGTTGCAAAAAATTACACTATGTACATCTCCGTACACAAAAGTATAAAATGTGGCAAAATCTCACAAGCAATTTTTGTACAGGAGTTTTCAATTTTTGTAAATTTATAAACACATTATTAAACCTATACACATTTGTTATCCCCGTGATCGAATTGACCCAAAGAATAAAGTAGACATGTCAATTGACGCACAGTGAAAGCGGTAAAATACCAGCCCACAAGAAAATGGTGCAAATGGTGCTTTGTTTCACCATTTTCACTGCATTTGGAATTTTTTTACTACTTCCCAGTGCATGGCATGGAATATAAAATACTGTAACTATGAAGTGCAATTTGTTACGCCCTAACAGTGCTCTTTACATGTAAAAATAAAAAAGTTCTAAATTTTTGACGGTTGGTTGCCCAGGTCGTTAAGGGGTTAAAAGGTGCTAATGCACATCTGCTCTGAATGGCGCAGCTTCCCTTCAATGCCATGGTGTGTGCTCATACAGTAGTACCCCACATATGGGGTATTGTTATACTTGGGAGAGATTGGGTATCAAAATCTATGTTATGACTCTTTGTTGAAAAAGTAGAACATTTACATACCAGCTAAATTTTTCAACTAACATAAAGTACAAAGTGTCATGAGAAAACAACTTCAAAATCACTTGGATATGTTCAAGCATTCCGAAGTTATAACCACTTAACTTTCATGTCAGATTTGAAAAATTGGGCCATGTCAGGAAGGTGAAAAGTGGCTTCAGCGGTAAGGGGTTAAAACACATCTCTTTAGGCAAGCCTATAACACTTGCTAACTGCATGAAACTTGTTAGTGCCTGCAAGCAGGGCCCACATTCCTTTTGTTCCACATGAACATTTGTGCTATTTCATGTTTTATTTAATTTATATTAGTCCCCTATGATATGCAGAGCCGGATTATAGGCGGGGCTCCCGGGGCGCGCGCTCCGGGGCCCCCACCATCCCGTTCCCGGGGTGGGCCCCCACCATATCGCAATTGAACTTGTAAAAATCATGCGGGCATTAGATTTGCGGCGCCAGCGGCAGACCGCTAGCGCTCCGGGACACTGACACTGAGCTCTCTGGAACTGGGAGCGATGCGCTGCGGCTGTGCTGCAGCGCATCACTCCCAGCCATGCACGGACATTTCAGCTGTTTGCAGAGCGGTGCGCTTCCACCCCCATCCGGTTGCCTACCAGTCCCTGGTATGAGACGATAAGCTGTCTGTCTCCACCTGGAGCGATGTCCTGCAACAATGCAGCACATCGCTCCCAGCCAGAGATTGTCAGCTCCTGAGACGGTCAGCTCCCTTCTTCAGTGTCACAGGGTCACGTGCATTTTATTCTCACGTGACCTGCTGTGAGCCCGGGAAATGCCGGCTTCTGTATACTGCCGGCTTATCTACTGTGAGAGGAGGCTTCCCTGCCTGTCATGGGTCAGTGCTTCCCTTCACAACTTGGCTGAAAGGTAATTTTTGAGAGAAGCTATGTTCTGGGCTGCCAGAAAGAAAAGGGGGGGAGGGGGGGGGGAGGAGACTGTATATAGATGTACTGCAGGGGGAGAGGAGACTGCATATAGATGTATTGCAGGGGGTGAGGAGACTGTATATAGCTGTATTGCAGGGGGAGAGGAGACTGCATATAGATGTATTGCAGGGCGAGAGGAGACTGCATATAGATGTATTGCAGGGGGAGAGGAGACTGTATATAGCTGTATTGCAGGGGGAGAGGAGACTGTATATAGATGTATTGCAGGGGGAGAGGAGACTGTATATAGATGTACTGCAGGGGGAGAGGAGACTGTATATAGATGTATTGCAGGGGGAGAGGAGACTGTATATAGATGTATTGCAGGGGGAGAGGAGACTGCATATAGATGTATTGCAGGGGGAGAGGAGACTGCATATAGATGTATTGCAGGGGGAGAGGAGACTGTATATAGCTGTATTGCAGGGGGAGAGGAGACTGTATATAGATGTATTGCAGGGGGAGAGGAGACTGTATATAGCTGTATTGCAGGGGGAGAGGAGACTGTATATAGCTGTATTGCAGGGGGAGAGGAGACTGTATATAGCTGTATTGCAGGGGGAGAGGAGACTGTATATAGATGTATTGCAGGGGGAGAGGAGACTGTATATAGATGTATTGCAGGGGGAGAGGAGACTGTATATAGATGTATTGCAGGGGGAGAGGAGACTGCATATAAATGTATTGCAGGGGGAGAGGAGACTGCATATAGATGTATTGCAGGGGGAGAGGAGACTGTATATAGCTGTATTGCAGGGGGAGAGGAGACTGTATATAGCTGTATTGCAGGGGGAGAGGAGACTGTATATAGCTGTATTGCAGGGGGAGAGGAGACTGTATATAGCTGTATTGAAGGGGGAGAGGAGACTGTATATAGCTGTATTGCAGGGGGTGAGGAGACTGTATATAGCTGTATTGCAGGGGGAGAGGAGACTGTATATAGATGTATTGCAGGGGGAGAGGAGACTGTATATAGATGTATTGCAGGGGGAGAGGAGACTGTATATAGCTGTATTGCAGGGGGAGAGGAGACTGTATATAGCTGTATTGCAGGGGGAGAGGAGACTGTATATAGCTGTATTGCAGGGGGAGAGGAGACTGTATATAGATGTATTGCAGGGGGAGAGGAGACTGCATATAGATGTATTGCAGGGGGAGAGGAGACTGCATATAGATGTATTGCAGGGGGTGAGGAGACTGCATATAGATGTATTGCAGGGGGTGAGGAGACTGTATATAGATGTATTGCAGGGGGAGAGGAGACTGCATATAGATGTATTGCAGGGGGTGAGGAGACTGTATAAAGATGTATTGCAGGGGGAGAGGAGACTGCATATAGCTGTATTGCAGGGGGAGAGGAGACTGCATATAGATGTATTGCAGGGCGAGAGGAGACTGCATATAGATGTATTGCAGGGCGAGAGGAGACTGCATATAGATGTATTGCAGGGCGAGAGGAGACTGCATATAGATGTATTGCAGGGCGAGAGGAGACTGCATACAGATGTATTGCAGGGCGAGAGGAGACTGCATACAGATGTATTGCAGGGCGAGAGGAGACTGCATACAGATGTATTGCAGGGCGAGAGGAGACTGCATACAGATGTATTGCAGGGCGAGAGGAGACTGCATACAGATGTATTGCAGGGCGAGAGGAGACTGCATACAGATGTATTGCAGGGCGAGAGGAGACTGCATACAGATGTATTGCAGGGCGAGAGGAGACTGCATACAGATGTATTGCAGGGCGAGAGGAGACTGCATACAGATGTATTGCAGGGCGAGAGGAGACTGCATACAGATGTATTGCAGGGCGAGAGGAGACTGCATACAGATGTATTGCAGGGCGAGAGGAGACTGCATACAGATGTATTGCAGGGCGAGAGGAGACTGTATATAGATGTATTGCAGGGCGAGAGGAGACTGTATATAGATGTATTGCAGGGCGAGAGGAGACTGTATATAGATGTATTGCAGGGCGAGAGGAGACTGTATATAGATGTATTGCAGGGCGAGAGGAGACTGTATATAGATGTATTGCAGGGCGAGAGGAGACTGTATACTGTATAGCTGTATTGCAGGGCGAGAGGAGACTGTATATAGCTGTATTGCAGGGCGAGAGGAGACTGTATATAGCTGTATTGCAGGGCGAGAGGAGACTGTATATAGCTGTATTGCAGGGCGAGAGGAGACTGTATATAGATGTAATGCAGGGCGAGAGGAGACTGTATGTAGCGGTGTTACTGGGGGGCGAGGCGGCTGTATGTGGATGTATTACTGGGGGGTGAGGCAGCTGTGTTACTGAGGGGTGAGACGGCTGTATGTGGATGTATAACTGGGGGGTGAGGCGGCTGTATGTGGATGTATTACTGGGGGGTGAGGCAGCTGTGTTACTGAGGGGTGAGACGGCTGTATGTGGATGTATTACTGGGGGGTGAGGCTGCTGTATGTGGATGTATTACTGGGGGGTGAGGCGGCTGTATGTGGATGTATTACTGGGGGGTGAGGCGGCTGTATGTGGATGTATTACTGGGGGGTGAGGCGGCTGTATGTGGATGTATTACTGGGGGGTGAGGCGGCTGTATGTGGATGTATAACTGGGGGGTGAGGCGGCTGTATGTGGATGTATTACTGGGGGGTGAGGCAGCTGTGTTACTGAGGGGTGAGACGGCTGTATGTGGATGTATTACTGGGGGGTGAGGCAGCTGTGTTACTGAGGGGTGAGACGGCTGTATGTGGATGTATTACTGGGGGGTGAGGCAGCTGTGTTACTGAGGGGTGAGACGGCTGTATGTGGATGTATTACTGGGAAGTGAGGCTGCTGTATGTGGATGTACTACTGGGGGGTGAGGTGGCTGTATGTGGATGTATTACTGGGGGGTGAGGCGGCTGTATGTGGATGTATTACTGGGGGGTGAGGCGGCTGTATGTGGATGTATTACTGGGGGGTGAGGCGGCTGTATGTGGATGTATAACTGGGGGGTGAGGCGGCTGTATGTGGATGTATTACTGGGGGGTGAGGCAGCTGTGTTACTGAGGGGTGAGACGGCTGTATGTGGATGTATTACTGGGGGGTGAGGCAGCTGTGTTACTGAGGGGTGAGACGGCTGTATGTGGATGTATTACTGGGGGGTGAGGCGGCTGTATGTGGATGTATTACTGGGGGGTGAGGCGGCTGTATGTGGATGTATAACTGGGGGGTGAGGCGGCTGTATGTGGATGTATTACTGGGGGGTGAGGCGGCTGTATGTGGATGTATTACTGGGGGGTGAGGCGGCTGTATGTGGATGTATAACTGGGGGGTGAGGCGGCTGTATGTGGATGTATTACTGGGGGGTGAGGCAGCTGTGTTACTGAGGGGTGAGACGGCTGTATGTGGATGTATTACTGGGGGGTGAGGCAGCTGTGTTACTGAGGGGTGAGACGGCTGTATGTGGATGTATTACTGGGGGGTGAGACGGCTGTATGTGGATGTATTACTGGGGGGTGAGGCGGCTGTATGTGGATGTATTACTGGGGGGTGAGGCGGCTGTATGTGGATGTATAACTGGGGGTTGATGCGGCTGTATGTGGATGTATTACTGGGGGGTGAGGCGGCTGTATGTGGATGTATTACTGGGGGGTGAGGCAGCTGTATGTGGATGTATTACTGGGGGGTGAGGCAGCTGTGTTACTGAGGGGTGAGACGGCTGTATGTGGATGTATTACTGGGGGGTGAGGCAGCTGTGCTACTGAGGGGTGAGACGGCTGTATGTGGATGTATTACTGGGGGGTGAGACGACTGTATGTGGATGAGTTACTGGGGGGTGAGGCGGCTGTTTGTGGATGTGTTACTGGGGGGTGAGGCGGCTGTATGTGGATGTATTACTGGGGGGTGAGGCGGCTGTATGTGGATGTATTACTGGGGGGTGAGGCGGCAGTATGTGGATGTATTACTGGGGGGTGAGGCGGCTGTATGTGGATGTATTACTGGGGGGTGAGGCGGCTGTATGTGGATGTATAACTGGGGGGTGAGGCGGCTGTATGTGGATGTATTACTGGGGGGTGAGGCAGCTGTGTTACTGAGGGGTGAGATGGCTGTATGTGGATGTATTACTGGGGGGTGAGGCGGCTGTATGTGGATGTATTACTGGGGGGTGAGACGACTGTATGTGGATGAGTTACTGGGGGGTGAGGCGGCTGTATGTGGATGTGTTACTGGGGGGTGAGGCGGCTGTATGTGGATGTATTACTGGGGGGTGAGGCGGCTGTATGTGGATGTATTACTGGGGGGTGAGGTGGCAGTATGTGGATGTATTACTGGGGGGTGAGGCGGCTGTATGTGGATGTATTACTGGGGGGGTGAGGCGGCTGTATGTGGATGTATAACTGGGGGGTGAGGCGGCTGTATGTGGATGTATTACTGGGGGGTGAGGCAGCTGTGTTACTGAGGGGTGAGACGGCTGTATGTGGATGTATTACTGGGGGGTGAGGCGGCTGTATGTGGATGTATTACTGGGGGGTGAGGCAGCTGTGTTACTGAGGGGTGAGACGGCTGTATGTGGATGTATTACTGGGGGGTGAGGCGGCTGTATGTGGATGTATTGCTGCAAGCATAGTGGATAGTGAGCAGGATAATTTGTATCTTTGTTGTATTCGGTTGGGGCCTCCACCATATTTTGCGCCCAGGGGCCCCCACCAACCTTAATCCGGCCCTGATGATATGTAAAGCGCAATGGAATATGTTAGCGCTATATAAATAAAGATTATTATTAGTAATACATCAGACACATTGGCTCACGGGCACAGTCCTCAATACAGTACCAAACGTCATCAAAAGTCACAAAAAATTACAACACACAACACACAGTCTAATACTAACCCTAATCTAACCTAATTCTAATACTATAATTATACCACAGCCAACAGGGATACCATGAAGAGCAGGGTACATTCTAGTACCTGACCATTTATAGATAATCAATTACTGGAGGATATACAAGCGTTCATATTTCAGTAATGCCAGGATACTGCTGCTGTATTTTATCATTCCATTTTCTCTTGCGAACCCTGTCCAAGGGGGAATGCTGGAAGCTTCCTCTCAGAGAATATCTCCATCTTCAGAACAGGTTTTATCACCGAGACCTGGGCCATCTGACTCTCACCAACATAGAGGAAAAATAACAAAATACCAAGAGGACAACCCAGTACAATAGGAATAGTCAATAATACAGGCAAATGGTCAAATATACCAGAATGATTGGATAACATTGATAGTTTTCTAAGTACAAGACTATAGCAAACAAAGAGTACTGATCCACAAGACCTTATATGAGAACCAACAGCTCATATACAGCTCATATACAGCTACAGAAAACACATGAGAGATCCATACCTATTGCATCCAGTGACATCAGGTGACGTCTCCTCGGATTGTACTTGTTCCTCATCTACTCCATTAGTTCCACCATCACCTTGTCTCTTTCTCCAAGTACACAGCATACCTGCAGAGTTTACCAAACAGACGTCTTATTTTCTGCACTTTCCCATTGTCCCTTCTTCTGCTACCACCAATACTGTGCCCCAAATACTGTAACAGAGCCCCCCGAAATATTAGTACCACACAAATAGTGCCCCATGATGTAACATACTGTAATGGTAAGGATAATTTATTTCTTCTTTCTCTCCTTTAACCCCCTTAACCCCCATCCACCCCAGTATTAATATAGCTCCTACTATGACCCAGGCATAATAATGGCCCCAGCCTTCCCCAGACATAAAATGAATGTCCCCAGCCTGCCCCAGACATAAATTTAAGGGCCTCAGCTTACCCCAGACATAGAAAAAATGGCCCAAGCCTACCCCAGACATAGAATAAATGGCCCCAGCCTATCCCAGACATAGAATAAATGGCCCCAGCCTACCCCAGACATTTTTTTTTATTGAAAGAGCCTTTATTCACAGATACACAGTAAAACTTACAGACAGTGTGTGCCATGACGCAGCATGGGCTTTGTACAAAGCACACAATAAATTAAGATAGCACTATCCTAACACTGTGGCAGAATAAGTGCTACTCTAGCATACTAGCTCAGGCAAACAAAAAACACACATTTTTCAAATAAAACAGCTAACCTGCAACAGGGGATACAGATGGGAGGGGGGGAGGGAAAAGGGGAAGGGGGTAAGTTGTCACAGGCCCGAAGCTTTATTGAAAAATAACAGACACATGAGGGAGGTAGGGGGGGAAGGAGAGGATGGTAAGTCATCTTCTTCCTGGATGCCTCCTTCTGTGAGGAAAGAGGCAAAGTCCCATAACTCCCTAAATAAAGTCCATGGTCAGATAAAACAAGATAAAAAGTCCACAAGAGAAAAATGAAGAAGTGGCTTGTCAGTCCTCTTCTTCTAAGTCCACCCTGCTGTCAAGGGAGGCGTAGTTTCTGAGCTGGCTCAAGACTAGCCGGTGACAGTCCTGGATGGACAAAGTTTCTCTGTGAAGGGTGAGGCGCCTCCTGGCATACCACAAGACATCTTTGAAGCAGTTCATAAGACGCCAGGCATCCTGGATGGCCCCCACCGTGTGGGTGCCTTGGAACAGGCCATAAAGTGCAGCGTGGCATGTCATGGTGTTCCTGGGCACAGAAAGAAGCAGTTCGTGATCCAGAGCTTTCAACAGGCCCCGAGCAAAGGGGCATTCCCAGAACAAGTGCAATGATATCTCCTCCACAAAGGGACACCGGGGCAGTACTGGGTTTTGCTCAGGTTGCGAGCTGCCATAAATGACCGGGTGGGGAGGCCCCCCTGGATGGCCATCCATGACAGATCCTTGTGCCAGTTGTTAAGCCTTTGACATGACATGTTGGACCACACGGTGTCCATGGTGCTGGTGGTCAGCCCCGGAACACATTCCACAAGATCCTTGGCTCTGATGACTTTGTGGATAGTTTTAGGCTTCCACAAATCTGGCTTGAGTCCCTCCAGATGTTGATCCCTCACAAATTTCACCGCCCTGGCATAGTACCAGGGAGGATCCCAGTTGTAAGGGAAAGAGCTGTTCCACTTGTCCCAACCAAGCCCCCGCCACAGGGGAAGAAGGAAAAAGCGGGACATGGACTTTCCGTCAGAGTCCCTTGGTGTTCGCAGAGTTCTTCGGACCATGTCACACACAAAAGAAATCCAAAGCAAAGTGGGGATGTCAGGGATGCCCTTACCCCCCTTGCGAGGCTCCTTGTACATGACAGACCTTTTGACTCTGTCCATCTTTGAACCCCAAACAAACTTAAACACGGTCCTGGTAATGGCCTTGCTGACTTCGTCCGTGGGAGGCCATGCCTGTGCCGTGTAGTGTAGCACAGGAAGCACCTCGTTACGCAGGACCAATGCTTTCCCCGTGAGGGTAAGCTGTCTGAGGGCCCACAGTCCAATCCGTTGGTTTACCTTGGCCAAGCGTTCTTGCCAAGACTTCGTGGCTGCTCCGTCTTTCCCAAACCAAACCCCCAAAACCTTGATAAAGTCTTGCTGGATGGTGAAGGGAAGAGGTGCAGAAGAAGCAGGGTGTCAGTCCCCGAAGAGCATGACCTCCGACTTCTTGCAGTTGACCTTTGCCCCCGAAGCTTGTCCGAACATCTCACACGTCTGGGCGAGTTCCGTCACCGAACGCTGGTCTGCGCAGAAGACGGTCACGTCGTCCATGTAGAGCGAGCACTTGACCTCGGCGTGTCCTGGTCCCGGTGCGGTGATCCCTCTGATCTCTCCTCTCTGCCGGATAGATTCTGCGAACAGCTCTATAACACAAACAAAGAGAAGAGGTGAAAGAGGGCAGCCTTGTCTAACCCCTGAAAGGATAGGAAAGGGGTTAGTCTTCCAGCCGTTCACCAACACCGTGCTGCAAATGTCAGAATACATCAGGTTAACATAGGTACAAAACATTTTCCCCAGACCAAGCTTGCGCAGTACTTTACCCATGAATTCATGCAAGACTCGGTCGAAGGCCTTCTCCTGATCAAGGCTGACCAGGGCTGCGCGGTTGCGGCGGCTTCTTATGTAATGCACCGTGTCTCTCATAAGGGCTAGACTGTCTGCAATCCTGCAGCCTGGGATGCCGCAGGTCTGGTCCAGGTGGATGATCTTCCCTATGACGCCCTTCAGTCTGTTTGCTAGGACCTTTGCCAGGATCTTGTAGTCCACGTTGAGGAGCAAGATGGGACGCCAATTCTTCAGGTCACATCTCTCTCCCTTCCGCTTGTACAGGATCGTGATCATTCCTTGCCTCAGTGACGGCGGCATACTGCCCTCCACCACCATCTCCTCAAAGAGCTCCAGCACGTCCGGGCAGATGAGGTCCCCCAGCGCTACATAGAGCTCTGCTTGGAGACCATCACTGCCCGGAGTCCTGCCGGGTCTAAAGGATTTAGCGGCAGAGAGCAGCTCGTCCACCGTCAAAGGGGCATCCATTGCCGTGGCACCTGCAGGATCTGTCTGCCGTGTCTGTGGTTTTCGGGCGTAGAGGCTGCTGTAGAAGTCGGCGACGTCTCCCATCACTGCCTTTTTTCCCCGCTGCATGTTTCCGGCTTCGTCACGCAGCTCAGTCAGGGGCGTGTGGCCGGCGTGGACTTTCCTGAAAAAGAAAGAGTTACACTTCTCACCCTTCTCCAGGTTGTCCATTTTGGCACGAAATATGATTCGCTTGGATTCCTCCTCAAAGTGACTTTTCAGACGCTTCTTGGTGTCCTCCAGCTCCTCTCTGACGTCCCAGCCGCAGTGATGGAGGTCTTGCAGTGATCTCAGCTGACGCTGGAGCTCTCTGAAGTCCCTTTTCACTTTGGCCGCCTGCCGCCGGCCTTTGTCCTGAAAGAAACTATGCAATTCCACTTTAACATACTCCCACCATTCACTGACAGTAGCAAACAAACATTTGTCATTCCTCAAAACCATGTAGGCCTCTCTAAGCTCCTCCTGCACTCCTTCCTGTTCCGGGAAGGCACAGTTCAGTTTCCAGGACCCTGGGCCAGTTGGAAAACCATGGCCCAGGGCGCCCCGAACCTGGACGGCCCTGTGGTCAGAGAAGAAGCAGGGGACCATAGAGTACCCGCACGACTTGATCGTTCTAGAGGTGAACACGAAGTCTATCCGGGAACGCAGTGAGCCATTGGGGCGGCTCCACGTGTAATTCACGGAGCCGCACCCCATGGAACCCACCGCGTCCTTTAAGGATGCTTCAGTTACCATCTCTATGAGCAGTTTGGACTTGACGTCAAGCTTGCTCGAGGTGCCAGAGCTGTGCCCATCGTCCTCTATGGGGCAGTTGAAGTCTCCGGCCATCACTACAGCCTGGGTGGTGGCGAGCTGCGGTCTGAGGTTCTGGAAAAGTTCCAGACGCTCACCCTTGTCAGGGGATGCATACACGCTGATTAGCCTCACGGGCTCACCCGCCCAGGAGCCATCTACGACCAGAAGTCGGCCGCAGACTAGCTCCTGGACGGAATCAAACGTGAAAGCGCTTCCCCTAAGAAGGATGGCGGTGCCTGCAGACTTACAGTCGCCCCCCCCCCGGACCAGTAGGACAGGCCGTGACTCCACTGCCTGGCCAGATGTTGGTAGGACCTAGAGGAGGGGAGAGCACATTCCTGCAACATAAAAACATCACCTGGTTGGGAGGCAAGAAAGGTTAGTACAGTCGAACAACGAAACTTATCTCTAATGCTTCTAACATTAATGGAGAAAATAGTTAGATTCGCCATCATGGAAAAAGAAAAAGAGGGTGGTTAGGTTGGGACGATACAGCCCTAGTTACCTATCCCGTCAGGTGGTTCTGCCTGCTGGAGGATCGGGGATCCTTCTGCCATTTCCAGCATCTCGTCTATCAACGGATTGAGGGGTGCTGGCAGGTCATGGTAGCCGGGGCTCTCAGGATAGTAGTCCTCCAGTATGTTATCGAGGTCTGCTTCCAGAGTCCGGTCTATGATGGAGGTGGAGGGCTGTTCGTTCTCCACCAGTACTATTTTCCTGGTGGTCTCTGCTACTGGGCTCTCCACCTGTTTCCTCTTCCTTTTCTTCTTTGTCTTTGTCTCGGTCTCAGTGTCTGGATCTGTGGAGACAGAAGAAGAGACAAGGGCTTGGGGGGGAGGGGGAAGTTCTCCACCGTGTATGCTAGGTGATCAGCAACGGGGGGAGTGGTTTGGGTTGGTGCCGCTGATTCCTGGGGGGTTGCCTTATGGGCTGGTGGCTGAACTGCTGAGACCCCGACTAGGGGGGTGATGGTGGTCTCAGTGGGGGGAAGGGAGGGTTTGGAGTTGGCCTGGGAGGGAGGGAGGGAAGGTGTCACCTTCTTTGTCTTACTTGTCTGCAGTTTTGACACCTTGGCGGGCTTGGCCACATTCCTGGACGTCTGAGTCACCTTCTTTGACACCTTCTTTTGTTCTGCCGGTTGGTCACCTGACACCTTTGCCCTGGGTTTCTTTGTTGTCTCAGCAGGGGAGCGAGCTTCAAAGCCCTTTCCTGTAGCCGAGGCAGCCACCTCCGCCCAGGTTTTCTTCCTTTGTGGACAGGTTTTGTAGACGTGTCCAGTCAGGCAGCAAAGGTTGCAAGTAGATTTTCTGGGACAATCTTTGGTTTCATGGCCTGTAACCCTGCAATTCTTGCAGGCTTCCACCTTGCAGGCCTTCATCTGATGACCCATCTTGCCACACTTCCTGCAGGTTTGCGGCATATCCGGATAATAGATGAGGCCGTGGGAGTTGCCCAACATGAATGCTTGGGGCAGGTGTTTGAAACCGTCTTCTGATGCAGAATCCTTCTGCAGCAGGACTGTTGTAGCAGTTCAGGACCTTTTCGGGGCCCCTCACCACCGTGCAGTACCTTTGGAGGAATGTCTCGATGTCCTTGCCGGGGGTCCGCAAGTTCCACATTGACACGATGATCCTCCTCTCCTCCCTCTGTAGCAGGCAGCTGCATAAGAATTTGGAGAAGGGGGGAGTCCGGCGTCGCAGCTTTCACTGCTTCCCAGTACCTCTTACAGACCGACATGGATATGAAGGTTACATAAAAGATCCCGGCAACCATGGCTTGGATCTCAAAGATCTCGTGGCTCAGGATCCCCTGGTCCAGCAGCATCTTCTTGCAGAAGACGTCCTTGGACATGTCCGGCACCTTTCCGTCCACCTCCTTCAGCTTCAGGGCCACCGTATCCCTCATGTAGGGAGGGAGCTTTGGGGGCTCCTGGGTCTTCCTGGGCGGCTTCTGAACCCGAGAAGTGGTGGGGACTTCGGGGTTGGGGACAGCTGCAGTTCCTGGGGTCTGTACCTCGGGTCCTGGGTCTTTAGCCTCCAGTCTTGGGGTTTCAGCCTCAGGTCTTGGGGCTTCCTCCTCCAGTCTTGGGGCTTCTTTGGGGGTCTTCTGCTTCTTCTTCCTTGCCTCCTTGCTTGCTGGAGCCATGGCTTCAGCTTGCTTGGGGGTTAAAGAAGAAAAGGTGCAGAAATCCTCGGGCAGGGTCCTCAGCAGAGCTTTCCCCAGGGGGAGAAAGCAATGATGATTTTCCTGCTTGGTCCGGAGGTTCCTAGCCGATCGCTAGGAGCAAGGTTCCACCGGCAGAAATTCCTACAGAAGAAACAAAGAAGAAGTCTTGAAGAAGAAAAGTAATCCCAGAGATAATCCAAGGTTTTTCCAAGAAGCAGCAAGAAAAAAGCAGCAACTCTTCCAAATCTTTTCAAAAATCCAGGGTTCCTTCTTCAGATCTTCTGACATAGGATTAATGGCCCCAGCCTACCCCAGACATAGAATTAATGGCCCCAGCCTACCCCGGACATAGAATTTATGCCCCCTGCCTACTCCAGACATAGAATTAATGGCCCCAGCCTACCCCAGACATAGAATTAATGGCCTCAGCCTACCCCAGACATAGAATAAATGGCCCTAACCTACCCCAGACAAAGAATTAATGGCCCCAGCCTGCCCCAGACACAGAATTAATGGCCCCAGCCTGCCCCAGACATATAATTAATGTCCCCTGCCTGCCCCAGACATAGAATAATGCCCACAGCCCACCCCA
The DNA here is from genome assembly GCF_040894005.1 of Engystomops pustulosus. Taxonomy (NCBI): domain Eukaryota; kingdom Metazoa; phylum Chordata; class Amphibia; order Anura; family Leptodactylidae; genus Engystomops; species Engystomops pustulosus. Next base: position 113,093,039 of record NC_092412.1, read on the forward strand.
GACTTATAATTAATGTCCCCTGCCTGCCCCAGACATAGAATAATGTCCCCAGCCTGCCCCAGACATATAATTAATGCCCCCCGCCTGCCCCAGACACAGAATAATGCCCCCAGACATATAATTAATGCCCCCTGCCCGCCCCAGACATATAATTAATGCCCCCTGCCTACCACAGACATAGAATAATGCCCCCAGCCCGCCCAAGACATATAATGAATTTATTTCTTCTTTCTCTCCTTTAACCCTCTTAACCCCCATCCACCCAAGTATTAATAGAGCTCCTGCACTGTGTCTGTGTACTAATTTTTTTTTTTACTGTGAAAATTTTTTATTTACACGCAAAATCACAAAAGCAATTCCATTAATACATATACATTGCATATAAATACATCTAACAGCATTTATAAATATATGAAATATATGAAATCTGATGAAAAAATATTTTGTTAATACATGTATTATATATATGTTACATGCAAGTACACCACCCACACAAGATCACAAACATAAAATATTTCAACTAGTGCATATGCATTGTCTATAAATGCTCAACCAACTGCAACCCCCCCCCCTCCCCCAGTCCCCCCCTCCCCATTATCAAACCTTTTAAATACCAAAGCGAAGTCTTCACCCTCTCCCCGTTACCGACAGAGGGAAAAAAAAAACACAGCAGCTCCCTAGGGTCCCTGATTCCATTTGCCCCATATTCTATCCCTTTTTTTTTTCCCATCCGGTCCTTGCTTTTTAAACCATACTCTTTCGTATTTCTTTATTTTTTCCACCAAATTGATCCAACCTTCTATGGGAATATCCTCTGCATTCCCCCAATTTCTTGCAATAAGAACCTTTCCTAGATGCGTGACTCTCTGCACCAGTAGCTGCTCCCCTTGATCTACTCCACATCTGTCCATATCTCCCTGAATCGCAACCCTAATTGTTGGGGTAATTGTTATACTTAATAAATTCGAAATGTAGGAAAAGACCTTAGTCCAAAACTCTCCCATTTTTGGGCAAAACCAGATGACATGGGCAAAGTCCGCTTCTTGTCCACCACATCTCAGACAACTATCTTCCGTCCTCACCTTCATTCTATATAACAGTGCCGGTGAAAAATAAGTCATATATAAAATGCTATGTTGGATTAGTCTGTGATTCCAGCCCAACGAACAGTGTCTTATATTTCTATAAATGTTATTCCATACGATAGGGGCATTATCCTCTTTTGCTACTAATTTCTCCCATTTATCTTGTGATTTGTGCCTATTGTTAAATGTTGTGCTCTTTATCATATACTTATAAATCTTAGAAGTCATTTTCCTTATGCTTTTACCCTTCTTTATAATCTCTAAGCAGTCGTGTGTAACTACCCTCAGACCATACCCTTTCCTTTTCCTAAAATCCCTTAAAGCGTGTACTATTTGACCATATCTCAGAAAGTCTCCTCTATCAAGATTATATTCTCCTGCGAGTTGGTCAAAATATTTAAACCTACCTTCTTCAAAAAATTGTGCTATATACCTAACCCCCTTTTGTTCCCAGAACTTTAGGTCTGGTACTTCCGCTAGTTCCGGTATCAAATAGTTGCCCCTTAGAGGTGTCATGTCCAAAAAGCCATGGATTCCCAGTAATTTTTTGAAGCCTGCCCATCCATTAAATAGCACCTTGGAGATTTCCCACTGTTTAAACTCCCCCGTATTAAGGACGCCACTCTCCAGTACCTCAAAAATCGAGACCCTTAAACCTTTTGTGGCTAGGATTAACCTTTGATATACTGGATTATCCCTCCAGCCCACTATTCTAGTAATCTGTGAGGATATATAATAGCCATAAAAGAACGGTATCCCAAGTCCCACATCTTCCAAGGGGCGATACAAATACCCCAGTTTCATGCGGACTTTTTTACGCCCCCATATGAGGTCATTCAACATTGCTTCTATGACTTTAAAATATGATTCCTCTATCCATACTGGGCTGGCAGAGATTACGAGTAGAATTTGGGGTAGCAGAATCATTTTCATTAACCCGATTCTATCTGCTCTAGAGAGGGGCAATCTATCCCAGCAATGAATTCTATTCCTAATAGCTCCCAAAAGGGGGATTAGATTTAATTCCACAAACCTATCTAACTTACTAGAGACCTGGATGCCAAGGTACCTAAAATTACCATCACATATCGAAATCTTCTTATCCTACATTTTCTCCCTTACTCCCACATCCAGGGGCATCAAAAGAGATTTTTCCCAATTGATCTGTAAACCAGACCATTTCCCATATTCATCAATCTTCCTTACTACCCTGGGGACCGTATTCGGAGTATCCTGAAGGTATAAGATCAAGTCATCGGCGTAAAGACAAAGTTTATCGAAATGCCCCCCGCTCCCCCCACCCATGACCTGTCCATCCTGCCTCAACAGGATTGGCAATGGTTCGATATATATATGGCATAGAGTAGCGGGGACAGGGGGCACCCCTGTCGTGTCCCTCTAGACAGCGGGAATGAATCCGACTGAATTCCATTTACCACTACTTTTGCCCTAGGAGCCGCATATAGGCTCTGGATCCGTCCAATAAAATTGGGGCCAAACCCAAAGCGTTCCAATACGGACCAAAGGAAGCTCCACTCCACCCTGTCAAACGCCTTCATGGCATCCAATGACAGGATGGAGCGGAGCCCCCCCCCCATCTCTATGGCCGAATACAGTCTGTGGATGCATTCATTCATTCTACGTCCTGGCATAAATCCGTTCTGGTCTGTATGTATAATAGTGGTAATAACCTCCTGGAGTCTATTCGCTAGCAGTCTGGCTACAATCTTTACATCTGTGTTCAATAATGAGATGGGTCGATAAGACCCCACCTCCAATAAATCTTTGTCTTTTTTTTAAATTACTATAATATTTGCTTCTGACATTGACCCCGAAACTCGCCCTTTTGCATCTGGGTCCTCCAAGATGTCCAAGAACATCGGCATTAATTCTGTCCCATATTTCCTGTATAAAGCAAAAGGTAAGCCACCTGTCCCCAATGTGTCTGTGTACTAATTAATAGTACCTGCATCATAAGATGAAGGTACAATAGATTTAATGAAAATTTGTAGGAATGGAGAGCGGACCGGCCGGGAACCAGTTCTGGACCGGCCCCAGACCGGCCCAGAACCAAAGGGCCCAACCGAGAAAATTCCTGGTGGGTTCAATGGCCAGTCCGCCCCTGGATATTACACCTTCTTCACCTTACCTGCCATGATCATAGTTTCCTGAAATTTTTACAATACTTTTTACAATAATTTTTTTCTGTAATCATGCTACACATTTGACTTTGACAAAAATTGAATTGTATTAACTCTATTCTGTGTACAAATTTTTGGTGGACCTCCTATAGTAACCTTACAGCCATAGCCAAGTATAACAACATGACGCTTAACCAGTTAAATTGACACTTAAAGCCCAGCGTCACTTGATTTTTGACTTGACTTCAATAGCTTTATTGTTCAATATCATGGAACATGTTTGTGTAACACTATATTTTATGCATCAGTTTTTCATAGTTTTCTACATCTCTGCTTGCTGTCATTCAATTTTTTTTTCTTCCAGTGGATATGTATATGACCATGTACATGTCACAGAACACACAGCACCTGTGTGACATGCACAGAAACATGACCACATTTTTATCATTGAAGCTTCCATTTGAATAGCAGCAAGAAGAGATGGAGAAAACCATGGGGGAGATGAAAAATAAGTACAGTATATAAGAAAGTGTTGTGGGTTTTTCATGTATAATCACATGTATTTGCTACAGCTTTACTTTTTCAATGCAATAAAAACAAATACCCTTGAATAGCACTAACATTCTGTTTTCTTGAACCATTTTCCCTTAAATTATACATTTATTTTATTATCCCCTTAAAGACACAGCTTAAGCACACATTAAGCACACCCTTGGAACACAGCATTATATTTCAAATCTGCTATGTGTTACTAAATGCGTTATAATTTTAAAAAGCTGTGACATGTACTGCTTCGCTTAAGTGGTATATGGTGGTTGAAATGTTTTAAGATTTGTTTCCATTTCTGAAAATCTTTCTAATTTCTAAATGCTATGCTCAACAAACACTTAGTCTGACCAGCTAAATTGGTTACTAATAGAGATGAGCGAGCACTGAAATGCTCGAGTGCTCGTTACTCGAGTCAAACTTTTCCCGATGCTCGAGTTCTCGTATCGAATAACGAACCCCATTGAAGTCAATGAGAGACTCAAGCATTTTTCAAGGGGACCAAGGCTCTGCAATAAAATGTGTAATTTTATTGAGAAATAAGGTAGTCAGTCCTGTTTGTTAGTTTTTTTTATTCAATGGAATATTCATGGAACTTCAAAAAGGAGAATGGCCCGTGTTAAACATCTGCAATGTGTTCTTCACACATATTGTTCTTCACATACTATTGTGAAGAACACCTTTCAGCACTAATGTCTTCTGATAAGTTAGCAGATATACGGAAATATCTGCAATGTGTTCTTCAGTGAAGAACACATTGCAGATGTTTCCGTACATCTGCTAACTTATCCGAAGACACGAGTGCCGAACAGTGTTCTTCACAATAGTATGTGAAGAACAATATGTGTGAAGAACACATTGCAGATGTTTCCATTGTGTTCATTGTTTTCACTGTGTTCTTCACTGTTCTTCACTGTTCTTCACTGTTTTTCCTTAATCAAAAGCTTGAGCAGGTGAAATACTCGTCCGAGCAACAAGCCGTTTCGAGTACATTAATACTCGAATGAGCATCAAGCTCGGAACGAGTATACTCGCTCATCTCTGGTTACTAATTAACATTTACCCTATGTCTGCTTTAAATTGTCATAATTTTTAAATGTTATATTTTTTTTATTAGAAAGTTAGGAGGCTTACAAATTGAACAGTTCTATTTATTAGACATTCCTCACCAATCACTCTGCTTTTAAAACTGCACCTCTCAAACTATTCAATGCAGCCTTTGATAAGTTCGTTAGCCTTTTAAGCATGAATAAAAAAACTAAATGGAAGCTCTATATTGAATTTTCACTTTCCATTTTGACACTGGAATGTTTAGGTAGCATTAACATTTACATGTTCACATGCGATAAAAGGAGAAAACATATCTCAGATTTTGTTGCTAATTTTGGTATGGTGATACCTCAAAGGTAGGTGTAAAACACTTTATCGGCCCATAGGACATAGACATAGCACATAGGTGCTATAACAAATTTGAAAAGTTCCTGAGGTATCAAAACAGTCAACCCCTGCCACCCTCCCACATACACACAAATGGCCCAATTTATTTTTTATTTGCAAACCTTTTTTTACTGTTTCTTTCACATTTTTTATTGTCCCACTCTGGAACTTGAACGTGGTTATCTTGTTCAGATTAATATGCTGCCATACTGATGTATGGCAGTGTATTAGAACAGTCAGCGCATGCACATGCATAGGCTGACACTGGCACTGCCATGTCTTGCCCGTGGAAGGATCTAGCAGCCAGTTGCAGCTGGCAGCCATGGGGTGCTCAACCATTCATTGGGGTTGCCATGGAGACAACACCCCCTCAACCTAGTGCAATTGGGGGGAGAGGTGACAGAGCGCTGTAGATGCTGTGGTCATATTTGACCACACTGTATATAGGGTTAAACAGCCAGGATTGCAACTATTGTGTGGCTGTTAGAGCAAAAGCCACACCTACATCTATACCATTCTGTGTTTCTTCACCTTATAACAGTTATACGCCTCATTGGTATAACAATATAATAACACATACTTTAATAGTGTGTATTATTAAGATTTTCTGTATCCTTTCCAATACCACAAAAATCATAACTTTTCCTCTGTTGTAATTTTTTCCTAGTTGAAATCATACATATTAATTTTTCTTTCCTATTATAGTTTCTTATGTAAAGACATTTTTCTACTATACCCACAAAGAAACATGTATAATATTTGCTATCTCTTCCTAACACATAATTTTTGGTGTACATAAATTGAGTTTTATTCCCTGTGCCCTGCACACATTGCCAATAAGTTGACTTTTATGTTTGAGCCAAACTGTTAAGCTCTGCCAAAACAATATAAAATTAATTTTAAAACTGACCTTATATGTTCATTTTGATTTATTGTGCTTAAGTTTATATGCTTCAGCACCACACTGTGGCTATTTTTTTCTTATCTTAATCTGCTTATAGGAATTGATTAATAACCTTAACAAAAAATGTAAAATGCTTCACATGTGCCTCCAATCTGTTACACTAAAAAGGTATGGGATACAGGGCCAAATCAACATATGGGGAGTAGCAGTGTAAACCTTTATAATCTGAATTGAAGGGAAGTAGGAATAACTCAAAAGACTACAGTTTAATGTGAATAATTTATCAAAAGATGGCAAACAGTAGTAAAATCTCAAGAAGAGCAAAACATAATGTCAATAGTTATATAGGTATACTTTCATATAATTCCAGAAAAAATCCTGACCTTGAACCCTTTCTGCCCAACATGAACCTTAGTCTGCACAAGACTTTGTTTCAGCTCTGCCTACCATGACCTCAGCCTGTGTGTGGCTGATCTATGATTATTGTAGTAAGCACAAGCTATTTTTTTCTATTTTAGGCTATTCTCCAGTTCCAACCCAGGTATATGAAAGCTTAAAGAATAACCGTTTTTTCAAAAAACTTTTGATATGTTGTAGGGCATGTAATTTTAAGCCCTTTTGCAATTGGATTAGTTATCCGAATCTTGCTTCTTCCTATTGTATTCTTCAGGCTTCAACCTGTTGTCAGTGACTCCTCAGATGGCTGCTGCTAGGCTCTCTCTGTCCTCACTGGACTGAATATGGAGGAAGAATGTACATGTACAAAAATGGGACCTTTTCTCATATATTCTGAAAAAGTCCTGTGAGAAACACATACCTTATGGGAAAAAGCATAAAAGGAACAAGAAAAACCCTATGTGGCTAACTAGTCTTGTAAGGAAAGCAATAAGCGATAAAGATAAAGCGTTTAAGGTGCTAAAACATGAAGGTAGCGATGAGGCATTACAGGATTATAGAGAGAAAAATAAATCCTGTAAAAAGCAGATAAAGGCCGCAAAAATAGAGACTGAGAGAAATATTGCCAGGGAGAGCAAAAATAATCCCAAATTATTTTTCAAGTATATAAATGATAAGAAACTAAAAACAGAGAGCATGGGTCCCCTTAGAAATAACATGGGGGTCATGGTGGAAGGGGATGAGGAAAGGGCCAATCTACTGAATGTCGCCTTCTCAGCTGTCTTTACCCAGGAAAATCCCCTGGTGGAAGACACAATGAGGAATAACGTAAATTCTTTTTATAATGTCAACAGTTTAACCCAGGAAGAGGTACGGTGCCGCCTCGCAACCACTAAGATAGATAAATCACCGGGGCCAGATGGCATACACCCCCGGGTTCTGCATGAATTATGTACGGTGATAGACAGACCGTTATTTTTAATATTTGAAGATTCACTGATGACTGGTTATGTTCCACAGGAATGCCGCATAGCAAATGTGGTACCAATATACAAAAAAGGATCAAATAGCGATCCTGGAAACTACAGACCCGTGAGTCTAACTGCTGTGGTGGGGAAAATATTTGAGGGGTTTATTAGAGATGCTATCCTGGAGTATCTCACTGTGCACAACCTTATAACCCAGCGTCAGCATGGGTTTATGAGAGATCGGTCCTGTCAGACTAATCTGATTGGTTTCTAGGAGGTAAGTTCAAGACTGGATCTGGGGGACGCTGTGGATGTTGTATATCTGGACTTCTCAAAGGCATTTGACACCGTGCCACATAAAAGGTTGGTATATAAAATGAGACTGCTGGGAATAGGAGAAAATCTGTGTATCTGGGTAAGTAATTGGCTTAGTGATAGAAAACAGAGGGTGGTCATTAATGGCACATTCCCAGATTGGGTTGATGTTACCAGTGGAGTGCCACAGGGGTCAGTATTGGGGCCACTTCTTTTTAATATTTTTATTAATGACCTTGTAGTGGGTTTACACAGTCAAGTTTCAATATTTGCAGATGATACTAAGCTGTGTAAAGTAATAAATACTGAGGTCGATAGTTTAGCATTACAGAGGGATTTGTGGAAGCTTGAAGGATGGGCAGAGAAATGGTTGATGAGGTTTAATGTAGATAAATGTAAAGTTATGCACTTGGGCCATGGAAACAAAAAGTATAATTATGTTCTAAACGGTCAATTACTTAGTAAAACTGAAGCTGAAAAGGACTTGGGCATATTGGTGGATGGTAAACTTAATTTTAGTGACCAGAGCCAGGCGGCTGCTGCTAAAGCAAATAAAATAATGGGATGTATCAAGAGAGGAATAGATTCTCATGATAAAGACATAGTTCTGCCCTTATACAAATCCCTGGTCAGACCACACATGGAATATTGTGCACAGTTTTGGGCACCAGTGTATAAAAAGGATATAATAGAGCTGGAACGGGTGCAGAGGAGAGCAACCAGGATTATTAGGGGAATGGGGGGACTAGAATACAATGAAAGATTACAAAATTTGGGATTATTCAGTTTAGAAAAAAGACGGCTGAGGGGAGACCTCATTACAATGTACAAATACCTGAACGGACAGTACAAGGATCTCTCCAAAGATCTTTTTATACCTAGGCCTGTGACCAGGACAAGGGGGCATCCTCTACGCCTAGAGGAGAGGCGATTTTACCATCAACATAGGCAAAGGTTCTTTACTGTACGAGCAGTGAGACTATGGAACTCTCTGCCGCAGGAGGTTGTTATGGCCGACTCTATGTACATGTTCAAGAGAGGCCTGGATGACTTTCTGGAGAGAAAAAATATCACGGGTTATGGGAATAAAACATTTATTTAATTCTTGAAGGTTGGACTTGATGGACTTGCGTCTCCTTCCAGCCTTATATACTATGATACTATGTGAGACTCAACCCCTCTCCTCTCCCTGCTGATTCTCTTCATGCTGCTAGGACCCTTAACTGATGTAATAATCAAACAACTACACTCTTATCTCTCCCTCAGCTTTACCTAGACTAGTATATAAATGAATAATCCACAAAGACAGAAGCTGAAGCTCTTGATCACAGTCTACCCTCCCCCATTCACCTCAGGATTGCCGCATGAAATGGTAGAAGAGAGAGAGAGACTTTCCAAGTCTTTAAGCTGTCCTCTCATATGATGTGCTGAAGTTTTAAATAGATAGGTAGATACATAGATATGAGCTAGATATGAGCTAGATAGAAAGATATGAGCTAGATATGAGATAGATAGATCTATAATATAACTAAACTTCCATGATAAATAGATCATAGTAACCTGGATACAGTTATATAAGGTTAAGTCTTCAAAACAAGTCAAAGTATTTGCTTACAAAGACACATTCCACATTACCCAGAAGAATAACAGAGGACAGGGGGAACAGGTGTGTATACCTCTCTGATAAACAAGGGAGGTTAACATTCCAGATATTGTCCTGTTCATCAAGTCATCCATATCCTGTACCTCAACCCCGCCTCATTGTAATTAGCATACTGGAGCTAGCTAGAGTATTACCTAACACTACAGGGGGCTGAGCACCAAAGCATTTCCCCATCTGCACTGGTCTATGTCCATTTCTTAAACAGGAGACAATGAGTCATAAAACTCATACCAATATATTGGTAATGAAGTTATAATCCATCTCAGCCCAAAGGCAAATACATTTTTTTCGAACCTGTATCACCAGGGTATCATATGAATACATTAATTAGATTTTAGCATCCTTGGGTCCAGATATATAAATATATTGGGATGGGACTAGAGATGAGTGAGCACTAAAATGCTCGGGTACTCGTTATTCGAGACGAACTTTTCCCGATGCTCGAGTGCTCGTCTCGAATAACGAGCCCCATTGAAGTCAATGGGAGACTCGAGCATTTTTCAAGGGGACCAAGGCTCTGCACAGGGAAGCTTGGCCAAACACCTGGGAACCTCAGAAAAGGATGGAAACACCACGGAAATGGACAGGAAACAGCAGGGGCAGCATGCATGGATGCCTCTGAGGCTGCTTAATCGCACCATTATGCCAAAATTATGGGCAACAGCATGGCCATGACAGAGTGACAGAATGAAGCTAGATAGCATGTAAAACATCCAATAATTGACCCTGACACTATAGGGGACGGCATGCAGAGGCAGCGGCAGCAGCGGCAGGCTAGAGAGTGGCATGGCGACATACCCTAAATGGACTCAGGCTTAAAACCAATGGGTGGCAGAGAGGAACCAAAGGAGGTGAGCAAGAAGCGCTCAAATAATATCGGTACATGATAAAAGTTTGCCAGTATATTTTGTGGATTACACAGCAGGGTGGCGACAAAGTTAACATGGAAGCCATAAAAACAACCCAAAATTCTGCCTGACACAGCTCGTTTGATAAGGGGACCATGTATGGAGGCAGTGAACTAGTAGTAGATTAAAGGTGCTGCAGTTAAAACTATGTTAGTTAGAACTTGGCATGGAGCTGGCGCTCCGCTGCCAGGCGAGCTTTCGCCAATCCAAGCCCCTGTCTCTAGGCTACTCCCCAAACAGCACTTCTAAGAACCTTTTGTATAAGATCAAGTGTAGTAGCGTTCTTATAAGTTTGGGATATGGCGGGTGAGGGGAATGTAAACAGATGCGCAAGAGGCGCATGATGCGCATGGAGCTGGCGCTCCGCTGCCAGGCGAGCTTTCGCCAATCCAAGCCCCTGTCTCTAGGCTACTCCCCAAACAGCACTTCTAAGAACCTTTTGTATAAGATCAAGTGTAGTAGCGTTCTTATAAGTTTAGGATATGGCGGGTGAGGGGAATGTAAACAGATGCGCAAGAAGCGCTGAAATAATATTGGTAAATGATAAAAGTTTGCCAGTATATTTTATGGATAACACAGTAGGGTGGCGACAAAGTTAACAACTTTGATGTGGAATCCATGAAAACAACCCAAATTTCTGCCTGACACAGCTCGTTTGATAAGGGGACGATGTATGGAGGCAGCTATATGGAAGACTTTTGGAGGTAGCAATGGAGACAACGTGTGGAGGCTGCTATGGAGACAATTTAATTTGGATAGTGCCTGTATGTGGCAGTCCAAAAAAGTTTTCAAACCAGAGGAGCAGGTAGGTGGCCCTCCAGAAAAATGAAATAGATTGAGTGCCTGTATGTGGCAGTCCAAAAAAGTTTTCAAACCAGAGGAGCAGGTATGTGGCCCTCCAGAAAAATGAAATAGATTGAGTGCCTGTATGTGGCAGTCCAAAAAAGTTTTCAAACCAGAGGAGCAGGTAGGTGGCCCTCCAGAAAAATGGAATACATTGAGTGCCTGTATGTTGTAGCCCAAAAAAGTTTTCAAACCAAAGGAGCAGGTAGGTGGCCCTCCAGAAAAATTGAATAGATTGGGTGCCTGTATGTGGCAGTCCAAAAAACTTTTCAAACCAGAGGAGCAGGTAGGTGGCCCTCCAGTAAAATGGAATAGATTGAGTGCCTGTATGTGGCAGTCCAAAAAAGTTTTCAAACCAGAGGAGCAGGTAGGTGGCCCTCCAGAAAAATGGAATAGATTGAGTGCCTGTATGTGGCAGTCCAAAAAAGTTTTCAAACCAGAGGAGCAGGTAGGTGGCCCTCCAGAAAAATGGAATAGATTGAGTGCCTGTATGTGGCACTCCCAAAAATTGTTTAAAACAGAGGACCTGGTCGGTGGCCCTCCAGAAAAATTAAATGCATAAAGTACTATAGCTAGAGCCAGTGGGCCCTGTCAAAAAATAGCCAGTTTCCTCTGCTTTACTGTACAAAGAGGAGGAGAAGGAGGAAAATGAGGAGGAGGAGGAGTGGATAAATTATTCAGGTTGAGCTTCCTTCACCTGGTGGAGATTGGAAATTAGGAGAAATCCAGGCTTTATTTATCTTGATAAGCGTCAGCCTGTCAGCGCTGTCAGTCGACAGGCGTGTACGCTTATCGGTGATGATGCCACCAGCTGCACTGAAAACCCGCTCGGACAAGACGCTAGCGGCAGGGCAGGCAAGAACCTCCAAGGTGTACAGCGCCAGTTCGTGCCACATGTCCAGCTTTGAAACCCAGTAGTTGTAGGGAGCTGTGTGATCATTTAGGACGATGGTATGGTCAGCTACGTACTCCCTCACCATCTTTCTGTAAAGATCAGCCCTACTCTGCCGAGACTGGGGACAGGTGACAGTGTCTTGCTGGGGTGACATAAAGCTGGCAAAAGCCTTGTAAAGCGTACCCTTGCCAGTGCTGGACAAGCTGCCTGCTCGCCTACTCTCCCTCGCTACTTGTCCCGCAGAACTACGCACTCTGCCGCTAGCGCTGTCAGAAGGGAAATACTGTTTCAGCTTGTGCACCAGGGCCTGCTGGTATTCATGCATTCTCACACTCCTTTCCTCTCCAGGGATGAGAGTGGAAAGATTTTGCTTGTACCGTGGGTCCAGGAGAGTGAACACCCAGTAATCGGTGCTGGAATAAATTCTTTGAACGCGAGGGTCACGGGATAGGCAGCCTAGCATGAAATCTGCCATATGCGCCAGAGTACCAACGCGTAAGATTTCACTCCCCTCACTGGCCTGACTGTCCATTTCCTCCTCCTCCAACTCCTCCAACTCCTCTTCTTCTGCCCATACACGCTCAACAGTGAAGGACTCAACAATGGTCCCCTCTTGTGTCTCGCCAACATTCTCCTCCTCTTCCTCCTCATCCTCCTCCACCTCCACCTCCTCCGATATGCGCTGAGAAACAGACCTAAGGGTGCTTTGGCTATCAACAAGGGAATCTTCTTCCCCCGTCTCTTGTGACGAGCGCAAAGCTTCCGACTTCATGCTGATCAGAGATTTTTTCAACAGGCCAAGCAGCGGGATGGTGAGGCTGATGATGGCGGCATCGCCACTGACCATCTGTGTTGACTCCTCAAAGTTACTCAGCACCTGACAGATATCAGACATCCACGTCCACTCCTCATTGTAGACTTGAGGAAGCTGACTGACCTGACTACCAGTTCTGGTGGAAGTTGACATCTGGCAGTCTACAATCGCTCGGCGCTGCTGGTAAACTCTGGATAACATGGTCAGTGTTGAATTCCACCTCGTAGGCACGTCGCACAACAGTCGGTGAGCGGGCAGTTGGAGGCGGCGCTGCGCTGCCCTGAGAGAGGCAGCATCTGTGCTGGACTTCCTGAAATGCGCACAGATGCGGCGCACCTTCGTGAGCAAATCAGACAGATTGGGGTATGTCTTGAGGAAACGCTGAACTATCAGATTTAACACATGGGCTAGGCATGGCACATGTGTCAGTCTGCCGAGTTGCAGAGCCGCCACCAGGTTACGGCCGTTGTCACACACAACCATGCCTGGCTTCAGGTTCAGCGGTGCCAGCCACAGATCAGTCTGCGCCGTGATGCCCTGTAATAGTTCTTGGGCGGTGTGCCTTTTATCGCCTAGGCTCAGCAGTTTGAGCACCGCCTGCTGTCGCTTAGCGACGGCACTGCTGCTGTGCCTAGAGCTACCGACTGATGGCGCCATGCCCACGGATGGTAGTTCGGAGGAGGAGGTGGAGGAGGGGTGGGAGGAGGAGGAGGCATAGTAGGCCTGAAACACCTGGACCGAGGTAGGCCCCGCAATCCTTGGTGTCGGCAGTATATGACCAGCCGCAGGGTCAGACTCGGTCCCAGCCTCCACCAAGTTAACCCAATGTGCCGTCAGCGATATATAGTGGCCCTGCCCGGCAGCACTCGTCCACGTGTCCGTGGTCAGGTGGACCTTGTCAGAAACGGCGTTGGTCAGGGCACGGATGATGTTGTCTGACACGTGCTGGTGCAGGGCTGGGACGGCACATCGGGAAAACTAGTGGCGGCTGGGGACCGAATACCGAGGGGCGGCCCCCGCCATGAGGTTGCGAAAGGCCTCGGTCTCTACTAGCCTATAGGGCAGCATCTCCAGGCTGAGCAATCTGGAGATGTGGACATTAAGGGCTTGGGCGTGCGGGTGGGTTGCACTATATTTGCGTTTCCGCTCCAGCGTCTGGGGTATGGAGAGCTGAACGCTGGTGGATGCTGTGGAGGATCGTGGAGGCGACGATGGGGTTTTTGTGGCAGGGTCCTGGGCAGGGGGCTGACTATCAGCTGACACAGGGGAAGGAGCAGTGGTGTGCACGGCCGGAGGTGAACGGGCTTGTTGCCACTGAGTGGGGTGTTTAGCATTCATATGCCTGCGCATACTGGTGGTAGTTAAGCTATTAGTGGTGGAACCCCTGCTGATCCTGGTTTGGCAAATGTTGCACACCACAGTCCGTTAGTCATCCGGTGTTTCCTTAAAGAACCTCCTCGCCACGGGAGCTTCACTAGTTGACACATTTGGCGCTGATGCACCAGGTCTGGCCCTGCCTCTCCGTCTGGCCCCACCACTGCCTCTTCCAACCTGTTTTGGTCGAGGACTCTCCTCCGTCTCAGAAGCACTGTGTTCACCGGCCTATCAACCCAGCTTGGGTCTGTCACCTCATCATCCTCCGATCCCTCAGTCTGCTCCCCCCTCGGACTTCCTGCCCTGACAACAACTTCCCCACTGTCTGACAACCGTGTCTCCTCATCGTCGGACACCTCTTTACACACTTCTTCCACTACGTCAAGAAGGTCATCATCACCCACAGACTGCGACTGGTGGAAAACCTGGGCATCGGAAAATTGCTCAGCAGCAATCGGACAAGTGGTTTGTGACTGTGGGAAGGGTCCAGAAAACAGTTCCTCAGAGTATGCCGGTTCAAATGCCAAATTTTCCTGGGAGGGGGCAGACTGGGGGGGAGGAGGCTGAGGTGCAGGAGCTGGAGGAGTGCCGATTTCGGTGACATGGGTGGACTGCGTGGAAGACTGACTGGTGGACAAATTGCTCGAAGCATTGTCGGCAATCCACAACATCACATGTTCGCACTGTTCTGGCCTCAACAGTGCTCTACCACGAGTCCCAGTAACTTCAGACATGAACCTAGGGAGTGTAGCTCTGCGGCGTTCCCCTGCTCCCTCATAAGCAGGTGGTGTCTCACCCCGCCCAGGACCACGGCCTCTGACCCCTGCAGTAGTTGGACGCCCACGTCCCCGCCCTCGTCCTCTACCCCTAACCCTCGGGTTAAACATTTTGAAAATGAGAGTTATAACTTGAATTTTTTTTTTAACTTTTTTTGGGTTTTTTTGGTTTTTTTTGTGTTTTTTAGTTTTTAAAACCAAACGATGCTATCCTATTGCTATGGCTATTTTCTAGCCAAGTATGAAAGCACACTGCTATGCCAGATGAGATGACGCTGAGTTATGAAAAAAATAAACGTAAAATAAAAAAGTAAATGGCAGACTGTGCCTAATTGAAATACAACCCGGGGCCCTAATAAATTTTCCCACTTCGGTCTTTGCGATGGATATGTGCGTCACTAAGCGCAAAACACAGCGGTCGCAAGTCTCACTCCAAATTGCTCACAATTTGCTAGTAGATGCACTGCAGCAAGTACAGCCACCAGCAGATCAACCAGAAATCAAATATATATAACGCTACTGTAGGCGTAAGTAAGCCGTTTGGATTCTCCTATGGCTATTTTCTAGCCAAGTATTAAAGCACACTACTATGCCAGATGAGATGACGCTGAGTTATGAAAAAAATAAACGTAAAATAAAAAAGGAAATGGCAGACTGTGCCTAATTGAAATACAACCCCGGGCCCTAATAAATTTTCCCACTTCGGTCTTTGCGATGGATATGTGCGTCACTAAGCGCAAAACACAGCGGTCGCAAGTCTCACTCCAAATTGCTCACAATTTGCTAGTAGATGCACTGCAGCAAGTACAGCCACCAGCAGATCAACCAGAAATCAAATATATATAACGCTACTGTAGGCGTAAGTAAGCCGTTTGGATTCTCCTATGGCTATTTTCTAGCCAAGTATGAAAGCACACTACTATGCCAGATGAGATGACGCTGAGTTATGAAAAAAATAAACGTAAAATCAAAAAGGAAATGGCAGACTGTGCCTAATTGAAATACAACCCCGGGCCCTAATAAATTTTCCCACTTCGGTCTTTGCGATGGATATGTGCGTCACTAAGCGCTAAACACAGCGGTCGCGAGTCTCACTCCAAATTGCTCACAATTTGCTAGTAGATGCACTGCAGCAAGTACAGCCACCAGCAGATCAACCAGAAATCAAATATATATAACGCTACTGTAGGCGTAAGTAAGCCGTTTGGATTCTCCTATGGCTATTTTCTAGCCAAGTATGAAAGCACACTACTATGCCAGATGAGATGACGCTGAGTTATGAAAAAAATAAACGTAAAATAAAAAAGTAAATGGCAGACTGTGCCTAATTGAAATACAACCCCGGGCCCTAATAAATTTTCCCACTTCGGTCTTTGCGATGGATATGTGCGTCACTAAGCGCAAAACACAGCGGTCGCAAGTCTCACTCCAAATTGCTCACAATTTGCTAGTAGATGCACTGCAGCAAGTACAGCCACCAGCAGATCAACCAGAAATCAAATATATATAACGCTACTGTAGGCGTAAGTAAGCCGTTTGGATTCTCCTATGGCTATTTTCTAGCCAAGTATGAAAGCACACTACTATGCAAGATGAGATGACACTGAGTTATTAAAAAAATAAACGTAAAATAAAAAGAAACTGGCAGACTGTGCCTAATTGAAATCAAACCCCTAATAAATTTTCCCACTTTGGTGTTTGAGGTGGATATGTGTGTCACTAAGAGCTAAACACAACGGTAGCAAGTCCCCCTGCAAATTCCTCACAATATGGTACTAGCTGCACTACTAGTGCCAGCAAGCCCAGCCACAAGCAAATAAAAAAAAAAAGTATAACGTTATTGTAGCCCTAAGAAGGGCTGTTGGGTTCTTGTTGAATCACTCCTGCCTAACACTATTCTAATAGAACACCCTAACGCTTTCCCTGACCAGCAGCAGCTCTCTCCCTAGCGGCATCCAGACAGAGAATGATCCGAGCAGCGCGGGCAGCGGCTAGTCTATCCCAGGGTCACCTGATCTGGCCAGCCAACCACTGCTATCTACGTGTAAGGGTACCACGTCATGCTGGGTGGAGTGCAGAGTCTCCTGGCTTGTGATTGGCTCTGTTTCTGGCCGCCAAAAAGCAAAACGGCGGGAGCTGCCATTTTCTCGAGCGGGCGAAGTATTCGTCCGAGCAACAAGCAGTTACGAGTACGCTAATGCTCGATCGAGCATCAAGCTCGGACGAGTATGTTCGCTCATCTCTAGATGGGACCATAGCAAAAGGGTCAGGTTTGGTATTAATGCGATTCAGGGATTACCCCGGATCCAATGATACCAGAAACCCAACCCTACGACTTTCCCATGTGAAGCTATGACTTCTCCAAGGTTCTGGACTTAATACCAGGTAGGAGGATCCTATGAGCCCTCCTGGGGTGTTCAGAGGTGTGTCTGCACCTAATATAATCAGAGCACCCCCAATGCCATTTGTCTAGTGTGCCCTTAAGGCAATTAAATATAAAATTTAACCTGTGTTGCTCTTTTATCTCAATCGATAAACCTCAATGTCTGTGTCTCGGTTATATACATGCTACCGAGTTGGTTCCCCACCCTATATAAACCGGGCTTATATTAAATGAGAACTGGTGGCAGCTTATTTGGTTTGATAAGGTTCTGTTTCATTGAGGCTAGTTATAGAGGTCATTCATGGCTTTGATTTATTGTTGTGCCATATCAGGAAGTTGTGTGGACAACTTTTTTTGGCGCATCTAAAAACCTATGCATTCTGGGAGTGTCTAAAAAGGATAATTAAGTCACCTTGCGTACCTCTAACGGTTCTGAAGTGTCAAGGTTTCCTTCACTAACTCTATACAGGCTTATTGTGATCTATTATTATTGTGATTTACTATGTATATTTAGTTATTTGACCATTGTTGTCTTTTTAAATGGATTTCTTTTAATTTATGTAATAAAGTGTCGTTTTATCCTTTCTACATTTTGTTTTTTGTTTTCTTTTTTTGTGTTGTTCCTGCGAGATTACCATATGTAGAATGATGCATGAATGAGTTATAGTGTTTGTCTACTGCTGACTGATTGTAAGACTCTAAGATGACTAAGGCACCAGAAGAGAAACCAGTGAGAGTGTGTTGAATGGTGTCCTTAGAGAGCTCTAGATAGCCGCTACTAAATTTTTAGATAGCATCAACTTGAAACTGAACTACTGATATGTTTAAGCCCACGAGTTGTAAAGAAAAATCACGCACTAACATAAATGAATAGCTAACTCCAACGTAACATAGTGTCTTATCTTTCAGAAGCTAGGATATCATAGGGGTCTGGTGATTAGAGTTAGACCTCATATGGGGACATGTGACTCCTTGAGCATAAGTCTATGCCAGTGATGCCTAACCTTTTAGAGCCTGAGTGCCGAAACTTTAACCAAAATCCACTTATTTATAGCAAAGTGCCAGCACATCAATTTAAGCAGTAATTTATTTCTCCTTGTTCTTTGACAACTTTCCATTGTTCAGCCTCCTAAAGACTCCAACGCAGTTGAATGGAGGAGGGCAAATTCGCCTATCATTGTAGGAAGGTTCTGCAGGAAGATTCTTTGAGTTCTGTCTGGTGAACTTCATTGCTAGGACGATGGCCCGGGTGCCCACAGAGAGGGCTCCGAGTGCCGCCTCTGTCACCCGTGCCATAGGTTCGCCACCACTGGTCTATGCCAAACAGGGGGTTACCCTCTAAATGTTATTCTGTAGACACTACTTTATACTCCATTTCTGAAGTCACCTCTGATGAACTGTTGCGGT
This sequence comes from Engystomops pustulosus, assembly GCF_040894005.1. Lineage (NCBI taxonomy): Eukaryota > Metazoa > Chordata > Amphibia > Anura > Leptodactylidae > Engystomops > Engystomops pustulosus. The sequence continues at coordinate 113,111,894 of NC_092412.1, forward strand.
AAAAAGCAGCAGGGAAACACGTCAGGTGTTTACTGTATTATTAAAATCTTACTATATAGGTCAGTCATTGATCCAATAATACGACAGACATATAGTGACTATCTGGAGTTTTTATTCCTGTTGCTAGAACCTTACAAGGTGTTATGGTTCTATAAATTGTACTTTAGTGGACTTGGGGATACTACCCTGGGTTAGAAATATTGGTAACTAGTGTTACTGTACATTCATTGGTATAATACCTTCTGGCTCTGTGGAGTCTTCTCTTCTAAGATGGAGCTTATGATCCTCTAAAGTGTACTGACTAGTTGCCACCACCAGGGGTCTTCCCCAACTCTTAGCCTGTATTAGGGGAAAACTATCTATTGGGCTTCCACATATTTAAGCCTATATTTTAATAAGCATTCTAATAAAGTTATACATGTTTTAATGATCCCCGATACAGTTAGTTGGTGTTTTTGGTTTCGATTTTGATTAGGGGACATAAACCAATATATTCAGGGATTTCTAGTCCCGGTCTTTTTTGATTTTCTTTTTTTGTGTTGTTCTTTGATTTTTGAAGCAATCTATTTAATCTAGTTGGGTACATTGTGTCCGTGCTCCCTATTACGTGTATCAGTGTTCACTCTGCTCAAGTTGCAAAAGTTATAATACTGAAACTTTCTTGTCATTGAATAAACCTTCACATTTTCACTTATGGCTATTATTCATCCTTATAGCGAGAAGCTCTGCACAACCTATGGCCTAATTGGTCAGCAGCACGTGCTTCTGATAAAGTCACGGGAGGCAGATCCCGCTCCTCCTTTTTGCTCATTGTAGTTTGTTTCAAAGCTGGAAACCATGGTTGCAATGGGCCAAAAAAGGTTCCAAATGAGGACCGAGAGGCAAAATACTTTGATTTCCAGGGACACCTGGAGCAGAATTATGTTTTTTTAGTGCTGTTCTTCAGCATTACTAGGTAATCTGACAGTTACACAGAATGTCTTTGCATTCTGTACTCTATCCATGGAGTTTAACGGGAACTACAATGCCTAGGTGACTGCTTTTTGAAAAGCACTGAGAAATTTCATCTATCCTAGATGCCTTATTAGTCCGGGTTGAGCAAGAAAGATTTAGAGAGGTTACTAGATCTCATTTTGATTTAACCTTGCTTTATGCGCAGGGCAGCAGGGCAGGTTATCAAGATGTGAAAAGTTCATGTGTGCCCTACCAAAGGCTTAGGGTTGTTTGCACATGTATACATAAAAAATATGATAGTCTATGGCTCAATTCCAACTTGCATATCTTCAAGTCACATGCATAAAATATATGTATAAAGTATGAAAAAAAAGTAGCATGGTTTTTCATTAGAAACAAATGTGTAAATATAGTGTAAATAATCTAGCATAAAGCACTTGCACAAAAATTAAATACCATGATGAGCTATTCAACAACTATATAGTATTGTAGAAAACAGCCTTAAATGAAAAACCTCCACAGCAGAATAAAAAGTAAAATTTTGCTTAAGGAAAAAAAGTATTTGATTTTAATATTGGAATATACTCCGTTCATCTGTCATGATTCTGGTCATTAACTTTTAGGGAAAAAAGATAATGATTATCAGTGAAACCACAAGTCTGGAAATAAAGTTGGACCAGTAAAATATGCAACTTGAATATATCATCACTGCTTTAAAAGAAGGGTTTAAATATTTTTTGCAGGATTACAAGAAAGATGTATTGACATTTTTGAAATCAAAGATATGAAATTGTAGTTTTTATGTTATCAGTTCTGTAGAGCAAATTTTTCAACATACAATATGACCTTTTTACATGTGGAATCTACACAGATTCTTCTCAAAATATAGGACATACAGGTCAAAATATGTATTGGAAAACCTGTTTTTTTGCTTACTTTTTTTCATTTTTGAGATTCATTTTTTAATAAAAAGTTCCGCATACATGTCTAACCTATGCCTTATATAATTACCTTATATGTATAGCACTTTATTGATGTGTATTGTATATATTATGATATGTTATTGTGCATTTCATTTGTACTGTATGTCACGTGTTTTCACAGCAAGCGGGTTTTCTCACTTGCGTGTCTCGTTTTGTATTCACTTTATTATAAAATTATAATATTATATATGAATTTAAGTTTTCAGTATTATTGGATTAACAATCAATTTATGAGCAAAAATAGTCACATATATGTTTGTTTACATAATATAATTGCATTCATTGCTATTTATATCTTTGTTGCCTTGCACCAGCACTTTAAATGATTAAATGACTGGGTAGCCATGGCTACCGGCGGTGTATTCCTCCCAATCGGTCTTTACTCTCGCGAGGGAGACAGCGAGATCTCGTGCTACATGACGCTACTCACCCGGGATTCGGATCGCGACTACGGAGCCCATTGCTCCACTGGCGTGCAGATTCCAGGAGATGTTATTTATCAATTAGTCCCATTCGGCAGAGTGATAGGTTTAGGTTTAATTAAAAAAGCCTGGTTTTTCTTATCTGGCACTCCCCTGAAAGAAACCTATTTGGCGAAACAGGTGTCAGGGACCTTTACCTGTGGTTTGTACCTATAACTCTTGGTGTTCCCTTTTTATCTAGCACTTTCATTTTATTCCTGTTTTGCCTGCATACCTGCACTGATACAGGTTATGTGCTTTTACTTTCCGTGCATAATTTTTTTTTTCTGATGTCTTAGTTTACCTTATAGGACCATACTTGATTAAGCACTTTAATACTTATTAGGGATTACATTAATACTGATGACTGTTTACATCCGGGTATTGTGCATTGTACGTTTTACTGTCAATCGCTCCTATGTTGTCTGTTTTGTTATTTTTGTGTCTGTAAGGGGTATTTTATGTGTATAAAATAAAGATAATTTAAATTCATTGTTGTACTATTATTCTTTGTACAATGTTGGTAGGCTCAGCCATCTCCTAAAATTAGTTTGATGTACTACGTTTAGAGATGAGCGAGCACTAAAATGCTCGGGTACTCGTTATTCGAGATGAACTTTTCCCGATGCTCGAGTGCTCGTCTCGAATAACGAGCCCCATTGAAGTCAATGGGAGACTCGAGCATTTTTCAAGGGGACCAAGGCTCTGCACAGGGAAGCTTGGCCAAACACCTGGGAACCTCAGAAAAGGATGGAAACACCACAGAAATGGACAGGAAACAGCAGGGGCAGCATGCATGGATGCCTCTGAGGCTGCTTAATCGCACCATTATGCCAAAATTATGGGCAACAGCATGGCCATGACAGAGTGACAGAATGAAGCTAGATAGCATCTAACGACATGCAGAGGCAGCGGCAGCAGCGGCAGGCTAGAGAGTGGCATGGCGACATACCCTAAATCAGTGATGGGCAACCTTTTGAGCTTGGTGTGTCAAAATTCGCCAAAAAACCGAGCATAACTCGGGTGGTGTGTCACCTTGACAAAAAAACATAATTTTGTGATATTTATAGTTTAAATAACAAATATGTATACTATTTAACTTCTAGGGTACTTTAATCCTAGGTTGTCTGATTGATCCAACCATGTACTGCCATACAACAGTATGCCAGTATATGGGGATTTTCCCAATGATCTATTACTATGTGCAAATCGCACATTGTAATAGATCGGTTACAATCAGACAGGTGTGGAAATGCTTAGTAACCTGTGAACTTTCTGTCATGAAAGTTCACAGGTTATAGCGAGGGCGCAGGCCCCGCTGTCTGGATCTCCTTCATGCCCTCTTGGCATGGAGAAGGTGTGAGGAGCAAAGTAATCGCAATGTTTGGCGATTTGCAAGGCGTTGCGATTATTTCAGGAGCTGCAGAGGAGCCTCCTGGGTGTATGGCCGGGTCACCTCTTCTGCTGTGCCCCATGCTGATACCTGTGCTGACTGGAGACACTAGGCACAGCTCACATATGGGGAGGGGCCGGCCCGCGGGAGGAGGAGGAGGGGGAGTGCTGGAAGCTCAGTGCAAACTCTCAGCCTCCCGGCTACAGCACCTGTTCATGTAGGATGAAACTTAACTCTCAGGCAGCCGTGTGTCAGTGAAAATGGCTACGCGTGTCAGCACTGACACGCGTGTCATAGGTTAGCCATCACTGCCCTAAATGGACTCAGGCTTCAAACCAATGGGTGGCAGAGAGGAACCAAAGGAGGTGAGCAAGAAGCGCTCAAATAATATCGGTACATGATAAAAGTTTGCCAGTATATTTTGTGGATTACACAGCAGGGTGGCGACAAAGTTAACATGGAAGCCATGAAAACAACCCAAAATTCTGCCTGACACAGCTCGTTTGATAAGGGGACCATGTACGGAGGCAGTGAACTAGTAGTAGATTAAAGGTGCTGCAGTTAAAACTATGTTAGTTGGATCTTGGCATGGAGCTGGCGCTCCGCTGCCAGGCGAGCTTTCGCCAATCCAAGCCCCTGTCTCTAGGCTACTCCCCAAACAGCACTTCTAAGAACCTTTTGTATAAGATCAAGTGTAGTAGCGTTCTTATAAGTTTAGGATATGGCGGGTGAGGGGAATGTAAACAGATGCGCAAGAAGCGCTGAAATAATATTGGTAAATGATAAAAGTTTGCCAGTATATTTTGTGGATTACACAGCAGGGTGGCGACAAAGTTAACAAGTTTGTTGTGGAATCCATGAAAACAACCCAAAATTCTGCCTGACACAGCTCGTTTGATAAGGGGACCATGTATGCCTACAGTTCATGCCAGTCGCTGCACTGGCTGCCAGTCTCCTTTCGAATACAGTTTAAAATAAAAACACTCATCCATAAAGCTCTGTATAATGCTGCACCCCCCTACCTCTCCTCTATTATCTCAGTCTATCGCCCAACCCGTGCTCTTAGATCCGCCAGTGATCTTAGATCAACCTCTACCCTAGTGCGGACCTCCCACTCGCGTCTCCAAGACTTCTCTAGAGCTGCACCAATTCTATGGAATGCTCTGCCCCGGACTATCAGACTAATACCTAAACTCCAAAGTTTCAAACGTGCTCTTAAAACCCATTTCTTTAGGCAAGCCTATAACACTCATTAACTGCATGAAGTTTTAACTCTTCTACTAACCCGTCCTGTGTCGTCCTCCCATCTGTTATCCAGCAACCAACAGGCACCAGACTTCTCTGCAGTCCCATTCACCCTGGACCTGGTATATAAGATGACGGCTGAGTGGTTCAAGCGACAGCAATTCCATTCATTATATTTTGTTCTATTCCCTAAGAAGAATGGCTTGACCATTAAATATTCTTTTACCTCGTGTTACCCCATCATCTTCATAAACCGTAAGCTCTGGCGAGCAGGGACCTCACTCCTGTTGTTCCATACAAATGTTGTGCTCTGTTACATTACATTTGTATTCGTTTGCTATGATTTGTAAAGCGCTACGGAATATGATGGCGCTATATAAATAAAGATTATTATTATTATTATTATGGAGGCAGTGAACTAGTAGTAGATTAAAGGTGCTGCAGTTAAAACTATGTTAGTTGGATCTTGGGATGGAGCTGGCGCTCCGCTTCCAGGCGAGCTTTCGCCAATCCAAGCCCCTGTCTCTAGGCTACTCCCCAAACAGCACTTCTAAGAACCTTTTGTATAAGATCAAGTGTAGTAGCGTTCTTATAAGTTTGGGATATGGCGGGTGAGGGGAATGTAAACAGATGCGCAAGAAGCGCTGAAATAATATCGGTAAATGATAAAAGTTTGCCAGTATATTTTGTGGATTACACAGCAGGGTGGCGACAAAGTTAACAAGTTTGATGTGGAATGGCCTGTAATAGCTCTTGGGCGGTATGCCTTTTATCGCCTAGGCTCAGCAGTTTGAGCACCGCCTGCTGTCGCTTAGCGACGGCACTGCTGCTGTGCCTAGAGCTACCGACTGATGGCGCCATGGCCACGGATGGTAATTCGGAGGAGGAGGAGGTGGAGGAGGGGTGGGAGGAGGTATAGTAGGCCTTTGAGACCTGGACCGAGATAGGCCCCGCAATCCTCTGCGTCGGCAGTATATGACCAGCCCCAGGGTCAGACTCGGTCCCAGCCTGCACCAAGTTAAGTGTAGTAGCGTTCTTATAAGTTTGGGATATGGCGGGTGAGGGGAATGTAAACAGATGCGCAAGAAGCGCTGAAATAATATCCCTAAATGGTAAAAGTTTGCCAGTATATTTTGTGGATAACACAGCAGGGTGGCGACAAAGTTAACAACTTTGATGTGGAATCCATGAAAACAACCCAAATTTCTGCCTGACACACCTCGTTTGATAAGGGGACGATGTATGTATTCAGCTATATGGACGACTTTTGGAGGTAGCAATGGAGACAACGTGTGGAGGCTGCTATGGAGACAATTTCATTTGGATAGTGCCTGTATGTGGCAGTCCAAAAAAGTTTTCAAACCAGAGGAGCAGGTAGGTGGCCCTCCAGAAAAATGAAATAGATTGAGTGCCTGTATGTGGCAGTCCAAAAAAGTTTTCAAACCAGAGGAGCAGGTAGGTGGCCCTCCAGAAAAATTGAATAGATTGAGTGCCTGTATGTGGCACTCCCAAAAATTGTTTAAAACAGAGGACCGGGTAGGTGGCCCTCCAGAAAAATTAAATGCATAGAGTACTATAGCTAGAGCCAGTGGGCCCTGTCAAAAAATAGCCAGTTTCCTCTGCTTTAGTGTACAAAGAGGAGGAGAAGGAGGAAAATGAGGAGGAGGAGGAGTGCATAAATTATTCAGGTTGAGCTTCCTTCACCTGGTGGAGATTGGAAATTATGAGAAATCCAGGCTTTATTCATCTTAATAAGCGTCAGCCTGTCAGCGCTGTCAGTCGACAGGCGTGTACGCTTATCGGTGATGATGCCACCAGCTGCACTGAAAACCCGCACGGACAAGACGCTAGCGGCAGGGCAGGCAAGAACCTCCAAGGCGTACAGCGCCAGTTTGTGCCACATGTCCAGCTTTGAAACCCAGTAGTTGTAGGGAGCTGTGTGATCATTTAGGACGATGGTATGGTCAGCTACGTACTCCCTCACCATCTTTCTGTAAAGATCAGCCCTACTCTGCCGAGACTGGGGACAGGTGACAGTGTCTTGCTGGGGTGACATAAAGCTGGCAAAAGCCTTGTAAAGCGTACCCTTGCCAGTGCTGGACAAGCTGCCTGCTCGCCTACTCTCCCTCGCTACTTGTCCCGCAGAACTACGCACTCTGCCGCTAGCGCTGTCAGAAGGGAAATACTGTTTCAGCTTGTGCACCAGGGCCTGCTGGTATTCATGCATTCTCACACTCCTTTCCTCTCCAGGGATGAGAGTGGAAAGATTTTGCTTGTACCGTGGGTCCAGGAGAGTGAATACCCAGTAATCGGTGCTGGAATAAATTCTTTGAACGCGAGGGTCACGGGATAGGCAGCCTAGCATGAAATCTGCCATATGCGCCAGAGTACCAACGCGTAAGAATTCACTCCCCTCACTGGCCTGACTGTCCATTTCCTCCTCCTCCAACTCCTCCAACTCCTCTTCTTCTGCCCATACACGCTGAACAGTGAAGGACTGAACAATGGTCCCCTCTTGTGTCTCGCCAACATTCTCCTCCTCTTCCTCCTCATCCTCCTCCACCTCCACCTCCTCAGATATGCGCTGAGAAACAGACCTAAGGGTGCTTTGGCTATCAACAAGGGAATCTTCTTCCCCCGTCTCTTGTGACGAGCGCAAAGCTTCCGACTTCATGCTGATCAGAGAGTTTTTCAACAGGCCAAGCAGCGGGATGGTGAAGCTGATGATGGCGGCATCGCCACTGACCATCTGTGTTGACTCCTCGAAGTTACTCAGCACCTGACAGATATCAGACATCCACGTCCACTCCTCATTGTAGACTTGAGGAAGCTGACTGACCTGACTACCAGTTCTGGTGGAAGTTGACATCTGGCAGTCTACAATCGCTCTGCGCTGCTGGTAAACTCTGGATAACATGGTTAATGTTGAATTCCACCTCATGGGCACGTCGCACAACAGTCGGTGAGCGGGCAGTTGGAGGCGGCGCTGCGCTGCCCTGAGAGAGGCAGCATCTGTGCTGGACTTCCTGAAATGCGCACAGATGCGGCGCACCTTCGTGAGCAAATCAGACAGATTGGGGTATGTCTTGAGGAAACGCTGAACTATCAGATTTAACACATGGGTCAGGCATGGCACATGTGTCAGTCTGCCGAGTTGCAGAGCCGCCACCAGGTTACGGCCGTTGTCACACACAACCATGCCTGGCTTCAGGTTCAGCGGTGCCAGCCACAGATCAGTCTGCGCCGTGATGCCCTGTAATAGTTCTTGGGCGGTGTGCCTTTTATCGCCTAGGCTCAGCAGTTTGAGCACCGCCTGCTGTCGCTTAGCGACGGCACTGCTGCTGTGCCTAGAGCTAGCGACTGATGGCGCCATGCCCACAGAAGGTAGTTCGGAGGAGGAGGTGGAGGAGGGGTGGGAGGAGGAGGAGGCATAGTAGGCCTGAAAGACCTGGACCGAGGTAGGCCCCGCAATCCTCGGCGTCGGCAGTATATGACCAGCCACAGGGTCAGACTCGGTCCCAGCCTCCACCAAGTTAACCCAATGTGCCGTCAGCGATATATAGTGGCCCTGCCCGGCAGCACTCGTCCACGTGTCCGAGGTCAGGTGGACCTTGTCAGAAACGGCGTTGGTCAGGGCACGGATTATGTTGTCTGACACGTGCTGGTGCAGGTCTGGAACGGCACATCGGGAAAAGTAGTGGCGGCTGGGGACCGAATACCGAGGGGCGGCCGCCGCCATGAGGTTGCGAAAGGCCTCGGTCTCTACTAGCCTATAGGGCAGCATCTCCAGGCTAAGCAATCTAGAGATGTGGACATTAAGGGCTTGGGCGTGCGGGTGGGTTGCACTATATTTCCGTTTCCGCTCCAGCGTCTGGGGTATAGAGAGCTGAACGCTGGTGGATGCTGTGGAGGATCGTGGAGGCGACGATGGGGTTTTTGTGCCAGGGTCCTGGGCAGGGGGCTGACTATCAGCTGACACAGGGGAAGGAGCAGTGGTGTGCACGGCCGGAGGTGAACGGGCTTGGTGCCACTGAGTGGGGTGTTTAGCATTCATATGCCTGCGCATACTGGTGGTAGTTAAGCTAGTAGTGGTGGAACCCCTGCTGATCCTGGTTTGGCAAAGGTTGCACACCACAGTCCGTCGGTCATCCGGTGTTTCCTTAAAGAACCTCCAGACTTCTGAAAATCTAGCCCTCGCCGCGGGAGCCCTCGCCATGGGAGCTTCACTACGTGACACATTTGGCGCTGATGCACCTGCTCTGGCCCTGCCTCTCCGTCTGGCCCCACCACTGCCTCTTCCAACCTGTTCTGGTCGAGGACTCTCCTCCGTCTCAGAAGCACTGTGTTCACCCGGCCTCTCAACCCAGCTTGGGTCTGTCACCTCATCATCCTCCGATCCCTCAGTCTGCTCCCCCCTCGGACTTCCTGCCCTGACAACAACTTCACCACTGTCTGACAACCGTGTCTCCTCATCGTTGGACACCTCTTTACACACTTCTTCCACTACGTCAAGACGGTCATCATCACCCACAGACTGCGACTGGTGGAAAACCTGGGCATCGGAAAATTGCTCAGCAGCAACCGGACAAGTGGTTTGTGACTGTGGGAAGGGTCCAGAAAAAAGTTCCTCAGAGTATGCCAGTTCAAATGCCAAATTTTCATGGGAGGGGGCAGACTGGGGGGAAGGAGGCTGAGGTGCAGGAGCTGGAGGAGTGCCGATTTCGGTGACATGGGTGGACTGCATGGAAGACTGACTGGTGGACAAATTGCTCGAAGCATTGTCGGCAATCCACGACATCACCTGTTCGCACTGTTCTGGCCTCAACAGTGCTCTACCACGAGTCCCAGTAACTTCAGACATGAACCTAGGGAGTGTAGATCTGCGGCGTTCCCCTGCTCCCTCATCTGCAGGTGGTGTCTCACTCCGCCCAGGACCACGGCCTCTGACCCCTGCAGTAGTTGGACGCCCACATCCCCGCCCTTGTCCTCTACCCCTAGCCCTCGGGTTAAACATTTTGAAAATGAAAGTTATAACTTTAATTTTTTTTTAACTTTTTTTGTGTTTTTTTGTGTTTTTTAGTTTTTTTTGTGTTTTTTAGTTTTTAAAACCAAACGATGCTATCCTATTGCTATGGCTATTTTCTAGCCAAGTATGAAAGCACACTGCTATGCCAGATGAGATGACGCTGAGTTATGAAAAAAAAAACGTAAAATAAAAAGGAAATGGCAGACTGTGCCTAATTGAAATCCAACCCCTAATAAATTTTCCCACTTCGGTCTTTGCGATGGATAAGTGCGTCACTAAGCGCTAAACACAAAGGTCGCAAGTCTCACTACAAATTCCTCACAATTTGCTAGTAGATGCACTGCAGCAAGGACAGCCACCAGCAGATCAACCAGAAATAAAATATATATAACGCTATTGTAGGCGTAAGTAAGCCGTTTGGATTCTCCTTTGGCTATTTTCTAGCCAAGTATGAAAGCACACTGATGAGATGACGCTGAGTTATGAAAAAATAAACGTAAAATAAAAAGAAACTGCCAGACTGTGCCTAATTGAAATCCAACCCCTAATAAATTTTCCCACTTCGGTCTTTGCGATGGATATGTGCGTCACTAAGCGCTAAACACAAAGGTCGCAAGTCTCACTACAAATTCCTCACAATTTGCTAGGAGATGCACTGCAGCAAGGACAGCCACCAGCAGATCAACCAGAAATAAAATATATATAACACTATTGTAGGCGTAAGTAAGCCGTTTGGATTCTCCTTTGGCTATTTTCTAGCCAAGTATGAAAGCACACTGATGAGATGACGCTGAGTTATGAAAAAATAAACGTAAAATAAAAAGAAACTGGCAGACTGTGCCTAATTGAAATCCAACCCCTAATAAATTTTCCCACTTTGGTCTTTGCGATGGATATGTGCGTCACTAAGCGCTAAACACAAAGGTTGCAAGTCTCACTACAAATTCCTCACAATTTGCTAGTAGATGCACTGCAGCAAGGACAGCCACCAGCAGATCAACCAGAAATAAAATATATATATCGCTATTGTAGGCGTAAGTAAGCCGTTTGGATTCTCCTTTGGCTATTTTCTAGCCAAGTATGAAAGCACACTGATGAGATGACTCTGAGTTATGAAAAAATAAACGTAAAATAAAAAGAAACTGCCAGACTGTGCCTAATTGAAATCCAACCCCTAATAAATTTTCCCACTTCGGTCTTTGCGATGGATATGTGCGTCACTAAGCGCTAAACACAAAGGTCGCAAGTCTCACTACAAATTCCTCACAATTTGGTAGTAGATGCACTGCAGCAAGGACAGCCACCAGCAGATCAACCAGAAATAAAATATATATAACGCTATTGTAGGCGTAAGTAAGCCGTTTGGATTCTCCTTTGGCTATTTTCTAGCCAAGTATGAAAGCACACTGATGAGATGACGCTGAGTTATGAAAAAATAAACGTAAAATAAAAAGAAACTGCCAGACTGTGCCTAATTGAAATCCAACCCCTAATAAATTTTCCCACTTCGGTCTTTGCGATGGATATGTGCGTCACTAAGCGCTAAACACAAAGGTCGCAAGTCTCACTACAAATTCCTCACAATTTGCTAGGAGATGCACTGCAGCAAGGACAGCCACCAGCAGATCAACCAGAAATCAAATATATATAACGCTATTGTAGGCGTAAGTAAGCTGTTTGGATTCTCCTTTGGCTATTTTCTAGCCAAGTATGAAAGCACACTGATGAGATGACGCTGAGTTATGAAAAAATAAACGTAAAATAAAAAGAAACTGGCAGACTGTGCCTAATTGAAATCCAACCCCTAATAAATTTTCCCACTTTGGTCTTTGCGATGGATATGTGCGTCACTAAGCGCTAAACACAAAGGTTGCAAGTCTCACTACAAATTCCTCACAATCTGCTAGTAGATGCACTGCAGCAAGGACAGCCACCAGCAGATCAACCAGAAATAAAATATATATAACGTTATTGTAGGCGTAAGTAAGCCGTTTGGATTCTCCTTTGGCTATTTTCTAGCCAAGTATGAAAGCACACTGATGAGATGACTCTGAGTTATGAAAAAATAAACGTAAAATAAAAAGAAACTGCCAGACTGTGCCTAATTGAAATCCAACCCCTAATATATTTTCCCACTTCGGTCTTTGCGATGGATATGTGCGTCACTAAGCGCTAAACACAAAGGTCGCAAGTCTCACTACAAATTCCTCACAATTTGGTAGTAGATGCACTGCAGCAAGGACAGCCACCAGCAGATCAACCAGAAATAAAATATATATAACGCTATTGTAGGCGTAAGTAAGCCGTTTGGATTCTCCTTTGGCTATTTTCTAGCCAAGTATGAAAGCACACTGATGAGATGACGCTGAGTTATGAAAAAATAAACGTAAAATAAAAAGAAACTGCCAGACTGTGCCTAATTGAAATCCAACCCCTAATAAATTTTCCCACTTCGGTCTTTGCGATGGATATGTGCGTCACTAAGCGCTAAACACAAAGGTCGCAAGTCTCACTACAAATTCCTCACAATTTGCTAGTAGATGCACTGCAGCAAGGACAGCCACCAGCAGATCAACCAGAAATAAAATATATATAACGCTATTGTAGGCGTAAGTAAGCTGTTTGGATTCTCCTTTGGCTATTTTCTAGCCAAGTATGAAAGCACACTGATGAGATGACGCTGAGTTATGAAAAAATAAACGTAAAATAAAAAGAAACTGGCAGACTGTGCCTAATTGAAATCCAACCCCTAATAAATTTTCCCACTTCGGTCTTTGCGATGGATATGTGCGTCACTAAGCGCTAAACACAAAGGTCGCAAGTCTCACTACAAATTCCTCACAATTTGGTAGTAGATGCACTGCAGCAAGGACAGCCACCAGCAGATCAACCAGAAATAAAATATATATAACGCTATTGTAGGCGTAAGTAAGCCGTTTGGATTCTCCTATGGCTATTTTCTAGCCAAGTATGAAAGCACACTGCTATGCCAGATGAGATGACGCTGAGTTATGAAAAAATAAACTTAAAATAAAAAGTAAATGACAGACTGTACCTAATTGAAATCAAACCCCTAATAAATTTTCCCACTTTGGTGTTTGAGGTGGATATGTGTGTCACTAACTGTTGGGTTCTTGTAGAATCACTCCTGCCTAAAAGTAAGCTAATAGAACACCCTAACGCTTTCCCTGACCAGCAGCAGCTCTCTCCCTAGCGGCATCCAGACACAGAATGATCCGAGCAGCGCGGCCAGCGGCTAGTCTATCCCAGGGTCACCTGATCTGGCCAGCCAACCACTGCTATCGACGTGTAAGGGTACCACGTCATGCTGGGTGGAGTGCAGAGTCTCCTGGCTTGTGATTGGCTCTGTTTCTGGCCGCCAAAAAGCAAAACGGCGGGAGCTGCCATTTTCTCGAGCGGGCGAAGTATTCGTCCGAGCAACGAGCAGTTTCGAGTACGCTAATGCTCGAACGAGCATCAAGCTCGGACGAGTATGTTCGCTCATCTCTAACTACGTTCCTTTAGGTGTAAACTGCTTGCACAGGTAATTAAGAAGTGTCCGCTCCACTATTGAGTCACACTTGACCCTTTTTGTCAGCCTCCATGCAAAACAAATTAGGGGACGTTCTGGCGCTCAGCCGGATTTAACATGCAAAGTCTGTCACACTCCCTACGTTAAAGGTGCAGCACAAAAAAGTTGATGAACTCTGTGGGGCCAGTGAACGGAAGCAACAGATTTTTCACAAACCATTTATGCAATTGTTGTTATATGTCCATGCTCTAGTCAGAAGAAGGGAACTCTTCCGAAACGTTTTGGACAATAAGCATTATATTTTAGTTAGTTTTATCGTCAATAAATTGCCTGGTAAACTGGTGTGAGCAGAATCAGTTAATCTTCCACTGGTGTAGACACTCCCACATTTAAGGCCTTCCAGCGCCCATTAAGGTTAGCCCCCCCTTTTTTATATTTTTTGAATACTCATCCATTACCGGTCTATCTCTGATGAAACCGGCTACCTCCGGAGCTTTGGAGCTACAGGAACGTTTTGGACATTGAGGACCTTTTCTTTGGATTATACATTGCATACCACCAAGTGGTAAACAGGTGAGCAGTATTGCTTACGTTCTACATCACGACTGTGATGTTATTACACGAGGCGCCGTCCTCTTGTTGTTCTCTTTTGTCTTTATGTGTCTAGAATTATACACGTAGAGCACTTTTAGTGCAGTTTCCCACATTCTTAGTAAATCTGCTCCAATGTATCACATTTAGGGTCAAGTCACAATCCAGATCTGAATCCAATTGAGAATCTGTAGAAAGAGATGAAAACTGATGTTCACAAACATTCTCCATCCAACCTCCTCGAACTTGAGCTGTTTTGCAAGGAAGAGTGGGCAAGAAATTCAGTTTCTCGATGTGCAAAACTTATAGAGACCTGATACCCCAAGCGACTTGCATCTGTAATCACAGTAAAGATGGCGCTGCAAAGTATTACATTAAGGGGGCCACATAATATTGCATGCCCCACTTTTCAATGTATTATTTCTTCAAAAGTTTAATATATCCAATAAAATTTTGTTCCACTTCACAATTGTGTCCCACTTGCTGTTGATATCCCACTAAAAAGAAAAAAGCACATCTACGGGGTTCTGCCTGTACTACTACCTTTGTGGGGGGGGGGGGGGTTCTGATTGCATATACTCTCTATGGGGGCTGCCTGCATATACTATACATAGATGTGGGGGGCTTTGCCTATGTACATTATTTTATTTATACTATCTATGGGGGAGGGGATCCTGCCTGTATACATTATTTATGGAGGTTAATTTATGGAGGTCTTGCGTGCATATACTCTCAATGGGAAGGTCCTGTCTGTAGATCCTATGTATGAGTGGGGTTTTTCCTGTATATACTCTCTATGTGGGTCCTGCTTTTTATGTTATAGCAATGATCTGGTATATGTAATAAATTGTGGGCGTTGTACATACTTTAATTGATTCAGGGCACTATTTATAGGATGTTTTATTTGTGTTGTCACTTGCCGTATAAATTATTTAGGCCTGTTATCCAGGTGACATTACATAAGTTCACTCATTAAAAGTAGCTGACTTGCTTTCAGTCCTTATTGTTTATATGGTGGCTTGACAAGTGCCATAAAGCAATATTCACTTTAACTGTTGTCATGCTTTTGTTGATCCCAGTACACAGGGTCTTTACATAGAAACTGGAAACCAGTTCACAGTATACTATATTTTTTGCATATGTGCCTCAGGAAAAGAAAAGAAAAAATTTGTTGCTATTAAAAACTAATGAGGATTTAACTTGTATTGTCCTGGAACAGATGTGATTCTAAAAGAATGTTAAACTCAAAATGATTGCTGTAGGCGAAAAGGTCACTCTTTTCCTCCGGCAGTTAGCTCACTATAGCAGTTGGATCACTAAATTGAGGTCAACATTCTGTATGGCGTTAAAGATTTAGATCCTAGGAATAGATATTGTTTCCTTGTTAGCTTCAGGTTATTGTTTAAAATGTATCCAATAAGTTTATTAAATATGATTTCTGTTCATAGACAACACTAAATATATATAGTAAGTTCCTTTTGCTTTAGAAATGCTACAATATATATATATATATATATATATATATATATATATCTTGGTTCTGTTAAGTTCTGATTTGTATTGTGGAATCCACAAGGCGCCGGCTTTAGCTAGTGTGAAAGTGGATGGCAGGAGCACCCCAGTCCATCACTTCGTCACTTGGCATGCACCCCTTCACAAACCTCTGCACCCACTTGGCATGTAAATGGCACAATCGTGAAAATAATCGTAATTCGGTGGTGCAGTAGTTATAAGCCTATTCATAAAACCTATGCTGTGCAGTTAGAGTTCATTAGCAACAAATATTACTGTATCCATGTAGTGCGACAAATACTGGATCATTCTGTCAAAGGTATAGATTGCAAAGCACTCCTGAAATGAGAATATCCCAACCTTGCATATTTTTTTTATTTATTTATAATAACATGATTCCATCTTTTTTTTTATCTTTTACCTTGTTTTCTATGTTGTAATTTTGTTGTACAGACTCACATTTTTTATTGTTGTTATTACAACTTTACTAAATTGTATTACGAAGGCTTCTTATTCGTTGACTTATAGCAAATAATTTCTCTCTCAATGATATACCACTGTAAGCACCTTGTAGATATATAATTACTAACCTTTTTCGTTTATATGTAGAATAAGTAAGTATGTATATTTGCACTGTAACTGCATTACATATGTAACCTAGTGACATATACCCGAGCATGCAAGTATGAATAAGGACTGACAGACTTCCGACTTGTTCTTTTTCCTGGGCACAAAATTATGGCGCTTCTTGTGAATTTGTTACTTTTCTGGCGCCTCTGATTTTCAGAAACCTTTTCTAGCGCAGTTTTTGCACCAAATTAGAGAAGCTAAAAGCTTGTCTAGAGAGTTTGATTTCACCATCATGAATGGGGAGACATTTCTAATCCTTTTCGTTGTGCGCCAAATCATTAATCCCTTGCGCCACAAGCTTACATCCCACTGAAAATTATAGCACATTTTCTGCGCCACCCTGCAACTTAATTTATTAATGCCCCCCATTATATTTGCACTGGGAAAGTTTATTCTTTCAAATGAAGGGAAAAAGGATATCTAATAAGAGCATTACTGGTAGTAATGAAGAACACCAAGAAGATCTGTCCAATTTTTGTAATGCATCCCCAAAAAATTGAGTACTGTTTTGCGGGCTATACCTATACTTTCTGAGCCATATTTCCCACTAAGTACCTTGCCTTGCACGGTCAGTTTGGGGAGAAGCTGCCAAGCAATATCTTACAGGACAGCTTGGTTAATTGAATAAAAAAAAAACTGGTTGCCCCACCTACTCTTGGGAAGTGGGGTTATTTTAAGTGGAGCACACCACTGGTTAACATCACTGAGAGTTTGTTAACGCACTTAGTTAACACAGAAAATGGGTGGATCCCTGTATGCACTCACTCTGTAGACTGTGTTATAATGTCTGGTAAACAGTTTAAGCCAGTCATGTTAACTAGAGCTGCACCTATATCATTGGCAGCAGAGTATTCTAGTGTACAGTATTGTGTACATAGTACATGCACCTTGTTCTTCAAGGCGGACTCAGTGCAATAGAAGCATGGTTATTTTGACATAAGGAGTTCTCTTGTTTACTTCAGTCCAATTGTGGGACTAGAAGACTTTAAACTGCCTTTCCACCAAACAGTGGGAAGTAAACAAGAACCATCTGTGCAGATGGCAGCAGGCACATGGACAATGCACTGGTGAACAGATTCACACAAATTTAGCTATTTTCCTGGGGTAGATGGTTTTGTTGATTAGAATATTCAATGCAATGATAATTATGGTTATTTTTGTCCCTAACTCCAAAAGAGTCAGCACTACTTTTTGTTTGGTTTAGTGGGTAAAGTTTAGTGGGTTAGTGGCTTAGGGTTAGGGAGCTAGGGTTGGGTTTGGTTTAGTGAGGTAGGTTCAGGGGGTTAGTGGGTTAGAATTGGAGGGTAATGGGTAGAGGGTTAGTGAGTATAAATTAGCTGATAAGGTTTAGAGGCCAGTTTTAGAGTGTTAGAGTTAGCAGGGATAGAGGATTGGGGTTAGACAGTTAGGGTTAGAGGCTAGTTAGGGTTAGAGGCTAAGGTACAGTCATTGTGATATTAAAATGGCTTATCATGAGATGAAAGATGGGTACTGTGATGTTATAAATGAGCATTGTGATGTCATAAAAATACATTATGATATAATGAGGCTTTGTGAGATCACCATAAAGGGGCATTATGAGGCCATAGGGATGGGGGGGGGGCATTGTGTTGTCATTATGTGCAAAGGATATATCATGAAGGGTTTTTTTAAATTTCACAATAGAGTGCTGTAAGATCACAATAGTAAATTGTGATGTATTAGTGGGACATTGTGGCATAAAAATGGGTCTTTGCGGTGCCACGATGCGGAATTGAAATTTTATAAAATTTTATGAATTTTATAAAGGAGCAATTTAATGTAATAATGGGCCATTGTTATCACAAACAGGGCATTGTAATGTCACGAAAGGCTATTTTAATGTCACAATGGGACATTGTAAGGGGACTTGTTATGTCATAGAAGAATATTATGATTTCACAGAGTGGCTTGTGATGTCAAAGAGAGGCATTGTGATATCACAAAGATCCATTGGGATACATTGTGATATCATAGAAGGGGCATTATAATGCCAATAAGGGCCATAGTGCTGTCATAAAGGGGCAATATGACATCAAAAAGGGGTATTTTGATGTCATAAGGGGACATTTTGATGACTTTCAGATGACATTCAGGGTCATTGTAAAGTCATTAAGAAGTTTTTTTATTCTACAATGCGGCTTTGAGAGGTCACACTGGGTCATTTTGATGTAATAGTGATGCATTGTGATATCAAAGATGGGCAATGTGATCTCAATGGGCTACTGAGATGACATTAAGAGTACTGTGATATCAAATTGGGCCATTTTGATTTCACAAGTCAAATCAATGTGGCCATTGTATTATTAGGGGATCATTTGATGTTACAGTGAGTCATTATTATGTAAAGATGGCACATTGTTATGTCAAAGAGGGGCAATTTGATGTCACCATGGGCAATTCACAATTGGACATTTTGAGGTGACAAAGGGGAACAGTGATTAGATTATTAGTTAGTTAATAGTTATTAGAGGTACTAGGGTGTGACAATGGGGTAGTGTGATATACCATTAAAATGTCATAAATGTCATTTTCTGTGATTTCACCATTGTGATTTGTAGGTCACACAGGAGAATTGCAATGTCAAATGTGACGTGTTGCATTTTGATGTCATAGTGGGGCATTTGGATGTCATTAAGGTGAATGGGCCATACTGGTGACATATAATAATATTGTAATGTCATAAAGAAGAATTTTAATGTCAATGAGGCATTGTAAGGGAACAATGGAGCTTTGTGATGTCATTTAAGGGCATTGTGATGTCATTATGTCACAAAGGGCATTGTGCCATAGAGGAATTGGGATGTTATAAAGGGGCACTGTTATTGATTGGAAAGTTTGATTTTACAAAGAGCCATTTATATATAGGAATTGTGATGTCACAGTGGGGCATTGTGATATAAAGGCATTATAATGTTATGAAGGCACATTATGATGTTAAAATGGGACACGGTGGTAGCATTGTGATGCCATAAAAGGGATATTTTAATGTCACAATGGGTCCTTGTGATGTCATAGAGGGTTGAAGAGATGTGAAGGTGTTTTATTGTGATGCCACATTGAGACAAATTGATGTCACTAAGGCCATTTGTTATGATGCACGTAGCTGCTAAGGCCATTTGTTATGTTTTAGAGGAACATTGATTTGTCAATTACAATGAGACATTTAAATGTCACTATGGGAAATTGTGAGATCCCAATGGGTCTTTGTGATGCTCACCGATTGCCCACCAGCAGTAACCAGCACACAATGTTTGTTATAGAAGTTTGTTGTTAGTTCCATGCTATCCTTGTGAATCTGATCTCAGTCTCCTGGTAACCTGCCTTTTGGATTGTGTTCAGACTATTCTACAGTTTTTTTTATTTGCACTTGCTTACCATCTTTATTATCACCTGGCTCTGGTGACTTTGCCTATTTGTTTGTACTGTCTTGTCTTCATCTCTGTGTTTTGCACTTTGGCATCAGAAAGAATTTTTGACCAGTAGTCCTTTACCACTAAGGTTTCTGAGGCAACCAGGTAGGGAACTCTGGGTAGTGGACTAAACATTATGGCCCACTGTCTTTGTCTACCTTTATTGTCTTTGTAGTACAAAAACATTGTGTTTTCTTCTTTTTAAGAAAGAAAATCTAACATCAAAATCGAGCACAATAAACCAGCAGCCCTTACTCATAGATACAGGGACTGTGATCTTCTTATATTTGTTTGGGGCGTGTTATCAGGGCCCCTTAGTGCTGCAGATTCATAGGTTGTTACATCCTGAAGGAGCACTATCCTCTTCAACTGTGTGCTCACTTTTCACAGCTGCTGAGATTACTGGAAGTGCAGGGGGTGTGAGTTGAGACTGAGATGTACTGATGTATTGTAACAACAGTGTCAGAACTCGCAAATTGCTCTTAATGTGTTCAGGTTCAGGCTTCTGTGCTTGTAATCACTCCCAGAGCTGCTTGTGATTGACAGCCCCTTCTCAGGATCTTTCCTTGGGAAAGCTGAGTGTGTGTTTGCATTTTAAAAGTTGGAGGAAGGAGGTTTACAAATATATAAAAAATATAAGAAGATTTGGTCAGTCACTGTGTGTGGATCTATGAGTAAGTGTCCCTGGTTGATTAATCTTAAATTTGATGGTAGATTTTTACCAGTTGCTTTTATGCATTATGAACCAAACATACCTTGAGAATGCTGTAGCTACACTGATGCAGAAACATATCTTGTTTAATGCCCAAGAATACGTCATCACTGCATTGTCCCTGACAGACAGAAGTAATCAATTGCTGCACCGTTCCCCAGCTGCTGTGAAGGAGTGTCACACACAGGGGTGTGGGAGAGTCTCCCACAATTTTTCTAAATTTTTTATCAAAATAAGCACTTTTTGACACACACTTCTTTAATTCATCGTACTACTTATCGTATCTGATAGTGTTGGAGTTTGAAGAAAATTTAATATGGTGGTCCACATTTTGGCCATGCTCAGTCTGTCTCATGTGGTGGTGCTGGTTCTTGTTGTGTTGGTGACTTTCTCCTCCCATGCTACTACTAAGCTCTTAATGTTGGATGGGAACTCTGCCAGTTGTGCCTTCACCAACTTACGCTTGTACTCCCTCATTGTTATCTCACACTCTAGTGGTGTAGTTAAGAACATACGCTATCCTTGTAGCGGGGATCCATCAGTATCACCACTCAGTAATCGGAACTGGTGGTTAACTTGGGTGTTGTTGCATAGGCACTGGAACATATAGAGGCTCATGTGGGCCAAGCTGCCCAAAGGCATCTGCATCTCCCCAGTCACGCTCCACTGATGTCCATGAGCTGCTCCAGTTGTCACCCTGTTTGAGAAAAACTCCTCATCCTCTTCCTACCCCAAAAATGTCCCCTAACTGGACAGTGTACCATCTGAACACTAGTCCAACAACCCAGCCTGCAAGCCATGTGTGGGCTGGACTGATACCTTTTCCTCCTCTTATTCTTCATTTTGACACCATGGCATGCTCCGTCATGTCCAAAAGAGCTTTATCAAGCAGATGAAAGAGGGATGGGATGGTAGCAATGATTATGGTGATGTCTATGTTGGTTGCATATTGGAATCAGTGCAGCTCTAAACAAATGTTCCTCATGGTACTGCGGTCACTACTTTGACTAACCTGGGAGTTCTGGTGCTGCAATGTAACAATTGCCTTCTGCTGCTCAAACACTTTTTCCAGGATATAGCAAGTGAAATTCCATATAGTTGGTACATCACATATGAGCCGGTGGGTGGTCAGGCCAAAGGGTGAGCAACAGTAGGGTGTGAACATCAAAATGGCACATGTTTTAAGCACTAGCTACTCTGTGTAGTTGGCTCAGAACCATTGTACCACCAGGTTCAGCACATATGCAAGGCAAGGGATGTGTGTGAGATGGCCCAAACTTCCCCATGGAATGGGGAATTGAAAGCTGGACAGGCTTAGTGATGGTGGTGCTGTGTCACATTTCCCCTTTGATGGAGACAGGGGCCTGGTCCTTCGGGTGGAGGTGGTACAGGCTGAGCCAACTGAAGCAATGGAGGGAGCCTTAGGCATCTGCAGGCTTTTTGGTGTCTTATCCACTGCAGCTTACTTTGCAAGAGCCTGGCCATACATGAGCTGCCTTTTATGGAATGGTGGGACAATGTGCAAATAAATCATGTGGAGTGGCCTTTGTTTGCTGGTACACTGAGCAGCAGCAGGCAAAAATGGTGCTATGTGTTAACCGCAGTGCCTTGGCACCCTTTCGCTTTTAATGCAGGCTCCCTGGTGCTTTTTGACAACCAAGTTTTCATCTAAAGTATCACTGCCTTTCAGCCAAGTTGAGTTAAGCACCTCATCATTTTCCTTTTCATCTTTTACCATCAAGCCCTTACTGCTGTCCTCCTTCTCCACCACAGTAGTTTGCAGTTTGGTTTCACCATCATCGTAGATTTCTTCTGATGGTCCATCATCCACATTCTTCCTCTTACAACTTTATGCCAGGTTGAGGGACTACAGAAATGTAGCATGAGAGACTTCTCCATGACTTTTGTCTGAGATGGCTTTGCGATTTGAAAAGAGGGGTTGAGTAGGAGAGCTTTGCACTTTTAACAGAGGTTGAGAATGCTAAAGATAATTTAATGGAAGTTGAGGTACTGTCTGCCATATAATTGACCAATGAACCAACTTGTTGCCTATTGGGTCCTGCTAATATATAATCCACACCCTGGCGCCTGCTTTCACCAGAAGCTCTTGGAGCAGGCAGAGAAAGAACACAATCCTAATAGATTGGCAAACTATACAGCAACAGTGCCTTTTAGATTTTGAAGACACTGCAAACTATAATGTGACAACAACTTTCAGATTTCAGTTGGATTGCAATTTTAGGGTAATTGTATGAGAAATCCCTGGGGTAATGGGTAATGGTGTATGTACTGAAGAGTCTCGTGTCCTGCCTGGACAATCATAGCCATGCCCACATGCCTGTGGTTCCTAAGGGGCTGCAAGGTGGTGTTTTGGCTGCCCAGCAGTCAATAAAAAAAAAAATAGCAAGATCAAACCAGAGTGGTACAGATAGTCTAGTATCCACCCTTATTGACCAATACTCATCATCATAATATAGAAAAAAAAGTATAAGCAAGATGGGCTAGCTGCATTAAAATGTAACTTTTAATAAAATATCATACAACAATGACCACAAAATAGTATACTATAAAATAAACACACTTTCCAAAAGACTACAAGTGGATCAGCACAGGGATATCAAATGGTCTGCACACAGATCACAGATTAAAAACTTTTTTCCAGATAGTATTCACAAATACTTTTTTTCATACATCTATTAACCTGTGCATATCAAGGAATAAGGTCTGCAACAATCTCAGCAGTCCAGCTGTCGAAGCTTGGGGGTCCAGTGGTAAGAGACGCGTCAGGCAATCTTGTGTGAATTCACCACAGAATAGCTGAGGCAATGAGCCCAGACTCCTGTCATTACATGATACAGGAGTGCAAAAAAGAGGGAGAGCCAAGCGGGTGCGCTTGTAACCAAAATGAAATGAGATCTCCAGATATGTCGGAATTCACACTATTTATTGATTAAACATAAAAATCCTCTTCCGTTGTTGTTTTTGTTTTCTTTCTTCCTGTCATTACAAGTACAGACCACAGCTACCCCTACAGCCAAACTGACCCTGTAATGAGTGGCAAAACAATATTTTACCACCTTGTCAGTACACTGCAATAATATTAAATGGTGGCACTTGAAAGAACAATTTGTGCCACAAATAAATGCCCTCATATGGCTCTGCAAATGTAAAAACTAAAATAGATTTGCTTTTGAAATGAAAATTTGAGCAGAGTAACTCAATAGTTTATATTATTGTTTATATTATTGTTTATTGAAATCAATTATATAAAGTGTATCGTACGAGTATAAGATGGAATGTGATATCTTACTGCTTGCTTACTGGGCAACAAGCCATGAAGACAGTCTGTTTCTGTTGTGTATTAAATGACATATTTCTGTAAAAATGATACAAACAATACACATCTTTGAATAAAAAAAAGAAAAAAGCTTCCATAAAAGCTCCGTAATCATATGAACCAAATAAATGAGCATCTTTTTGAACAGATTTCCTATGCTCTAAGTTACAATAAAATATTACTGGCTAAAGAGCTTGAGCATAATGTGAATTAAGCCTTCAAACAAAAATATTTTATATATAATAACAACTTTTTGTAATGTTTATGGTAATTACAAGATGTTGGTAATAATTATTTTCCAGTTTTACATATTGTGAGAGCGTGTGCCAGGCAGCCTGGTACCCGTATAGCTAGGATCTGAAATTGTATTAGGCAGTGCCTAGCCGGGCAGGGTTTATTTTGTTGCTTTATATGTGCCAAAACCAAGACAGAATTTGTGTTGTTTTCTGAAGTGTGAATAAAACACTTTATTTGAACTTTAACCCTGCATGTGTCCCTGCTTCCTGCACTACTACTACCAGGCATCTACCTGAGAAAATCCCCACAATATCCATGACAACGGCTTATCTATCCAACATACATATTTCTCCTTATTTGTCTACAATTTCTCTAAAAATCCCCAAATTCCTGCAACTAAACCCTTCATTATATGCAGGTTCTGATCTGTTTGTCAAATTTAGAACAAAAAAAGTTTTACCAATATTAATAATAGTGGTTGATGCTAGATAATAAATCTGATGCAGAAAAGACTAACTTTACAGAGGTTTATTTATCAATGGTTTTCCTGGGCTTTTAAGGAGTAAAAAGTCTCAGAAAAGTAGCATCATTGTTTTTTGGAACCTTCATTGCTAAAAAGTCTCACAGGGCTATTTCCACTACAGGCAGTCCCCGGGTTACGTACAAAATAGGGTCTGTAGGTTTCTTCTTAAGTTGAATTTGCATGTAAGTCGGAACTGTATATTTTATCATTGTAATCCCAGCCAGAACTTTTTTGGTCTCTGTGACACTTGGATTTTAAAAATGTTGGGTTGTCATAAGAACCAGGAGTAACAATAAATCTTCATTACAGACGCCTGTGATATCTGTTACAGCTGATTATTGTAGCCTAAGGGTAAAGTACAGGAAATTACCAACATCCAGAGGTCCGTTTGTAACTAGGGGTCGTCTGTAAGTCGAGTGTTCTTAAGTAGGGGACCGCCTGTACTTCATTAATCTGGCATAAGCATGGAACTACTCTAGTGTAATGAAGTGCAAAGCCAGATTCATGTCTTGGGACTTTTGCAAAGTTCCCTACAGTTACAGTTCCCTGCTGATGTATGTGCTTGGACATTGTGTGCATTTTGAGACTTTTTCGGGACTTACTGAAAGGCAAATACCAGACAGAAAGTAGAGCATAAGAACATTCATTAAAGAGACAAAGCCACTTTAATGAATCTGATGGACACCGGAGCTCCAAAAATAGATATTTCACTGTTCCAAAGAGCTGATCTAATGATAAAGGTGGCTGGAGATAGGCACTTTAATAATGTCAGATCAAGCAAGGGAAGGCATTCAGGACTTCGGCCCCTTCTACACTTGCAAGTGTGATGCGATGAACGCATGCTGCTGGGATCGTGCGGCCTGAACGCTGCACACCGGGAGTGAACTGACATGCTGAGTTCAGTCCCGGTGTGCGGCGTTCGGGCCTTGCGATCGCAAGTGTGGAACCGGCCTTATTCTTTCTTCATCACAATCATATGAGCTTTTCCCGATGACATTTTCCATCAGATTTCAATCAATTTTTCAGGAGGCCACAGCCTATAGATTTGCCGGGTGTCGGGGGGGGGGG
Source organism: Engystomops pustulosus (assembly GCF_040894005.1). Classification (NCBI taxonomy): domain Eukaryota; kingdom Metazoa; phylum Chordata; class Amphibia; order Anura; family Leptodactylidae; genus Engystomops; species Engystomops pustulosus. The sequence continues at coordinate 113,137,529 of NC_092412.1, forward strand.
GGGGGCACTACATCATACACTGGTATAAAAGTGCCACTGTGATTTCTTTTGGAATTGATCAATAATTATAATAATTCCTTTATTTAAATAGTGCTTGTTAAATCAGTCCCTGTCCCCAATGGGGCTCACAATCTAATCAACCTATTAGTTTGTTTTGGAGTGTGGGAGGAAACCAGAGGACAACAATGCAAACACAGAGAGAACATACAAACTCTTTCCAGATTTTGACCTGGATGGGGTTTGAACCCAGGACCCCAGCGCTGCAAGCCTGTAGTGCTACTGCAAAGCTGTAGTACCACTGAGCCACCGTGCTGGATCAATGAAAACTGCATTGCACTTGAATGAATCGAAGAGATTAATGCAATTTGTATGCGTTTCCATAGACTTACATAGGGCATTTTTCAAGTCTGCGACTTGCTTAAGTACTGCTTGCTGCAAGTTTCATGTGTGTTACAAATGTATGCATGAAAAAAGTGCATGCCTGACAAAACCCATTGAAAGCAATGTGGACAATCATAATTTGACAGCTTCCTTGGGACAGTTCTATGACTGCCTTTACAGCACTGCTGCCAAATCTGCTGTCAGATTTCTTATATTAGCTTTATTAATATTTTAGCCCTTTTATAAATTTACCTGAAACTTTGACAATTTAGGAGCAACTCTGTGTTTTGCAGTTCTCTCAAAAATGTCTAAATAAACTGGCAATTGGTATAACAACATGGCCTAGAGCAGTGATGGCTAACCTATGGCACTGGTGCCAAAGGTGGCACTCAGAGCCCTTTCTGTGGGCACTCAGGCCATCACCAGAGATGACTCCAGGTATCTTCCTGCAGTCCCAGGCAGCCCAGGACTTGCTGTGCACAGAGGTATTTTAAAGTGACAGTGCTACCTGGGACTATTTTCTGCTTTATTGGTGTCCTCAGAGTGCTGGTATCAATGAAAACTGACAGAGAAGGGAGTATAAATCCCACATTAAATTTCTGTGTTGGCACTTTGCGATAAATAAGCGGGTCTTTGTTGTAACCTCTAAAAGGTTTGCCATCACTGGTCTAGATAGTGCTTCCAGTGCCAAACTTCTCATGGACACAGGTAGGGATTGCTAGTGAATTTTTTGATGCTACATTAAGGGGTTAATGACTATTAAAGTAGTGAAGACTAGTGATCTTCAAGAATTCTATCATCATTTTTATATTATTAAAGTATTGAGTTTACAAAATACTGAACTTAAATGACAAAAAGAGTCATAGCTTGGGATAAAATTATTGAGAGAGTGAGAAATAATTTTCTGTGCAGCCAAAACAAGTCTGAATTAAAAGAACTTATTTGACAATCGGAAATGAATGGTTGAAAAAGGATTGAATTGAGGACTGAGAGAAAGATAATTAAAGATATTGAATTTGGAGGAAGTACATTACTCAGAAGCAGTATGTAATTGAGAAAATATGCAATTGCGTTCTCAGATGAAGATTAGGGATCATATAACTAGAGTGAGTAAAGATTATCAGTGCTGTAAACTTAAAATAAATGATGGATTTATGGCAAATATCAACTAAAAATAAAAATTGAATACAGAAATGAACAGAAAAAGGTTTTGTTTATGAACACTTTGAGCTTTATATAAAAGACATATTAACCCCTTCAGATGCAGTCCTTTTCAGTCTCTGTGTATCAGTTTCTCACTTTTCTATATACAGAGCACAGGGCATAACTCCAGGGGTAGCAGCCATAGTAGCTGCTATGGGGTTGAGTGTCAGGGGACCCCGGCTATTACATGTGAATATGCTATTTATGATGTGTATATGTTCTAAATGTGTATGCCTATGTAATGTGTATATGCTGTATGCCTGTGTATATGATGCATGGGTGCATATGGTGGTGTATGCGTGTATATATTGTGTGTATATAATGTATGTATATTTTTAAGGGGTAATTGGTGCCCCATAGAGTACTGCCTCTCCTATGTATGCAACTGATAGGGCTATATAAGGGCTAAAGGACAGATTGTACTTCCAGGTTCTATTCCAAGTTTTATTTTATAGCTTTAAATGTGCAGTCCAATAACAAATCTTTTTTTTTCTTCTTTGGGTGAGTATGATTGAGGAGATTCTCCATTTAAATGGTTTTATTTTGCGCAAAAAAATGTGCAAAAGAAACTCTTACATCATAATATTCAGACACCTTTACATTTTTTTAAATTGTCAATTATATATATCATTGATAGTATTTGAGAAGTAGTGATCTGGACATTTGAATGCTTTTCACTGTTACAGTGCCCTGCACATTGTCATAGTAATTGTTATCTTTTGAAAGATCATGCATTGTGGCAAGCAGGGATAACTAATAATATGTTTGACTATATTTGTTTACTGATTTATATAGGCCTTCTCAGGAAAGGGGACCGAGTCGTCTTCAAATGCGGCATATGTCATAACCGGTAACTAGTGCGGTCAGTGCTAGCACAGCTTGTGGCAGTTAACAGTGCTGCATATGGACAATCCATCTTGGATTGTCGTTTGGCTCCCACCATGATGTCATTGGATGGCGGCAAGAGGTTGCCATGACAGCTGTGATACTTTTTTATGCTCCCTTAGCTGTCCTTTTGGCATACTGTATTACAATTTGTTGGAGTGAGACTGGAGCAGTATATTCACAAAATACTGCAATACAATTGTATTGGAGTCTATTGTATAAGTAGTTTAGGTACCCTAGGGGGTCTGAGATAATATAAAAAAATTTACAATTTTAAAATATATAACAAAAAATGTAAAAACCTAAACATTTAAATCACCCTTTTCCAGGAACACACATAAAAATAAACTAGTAAAAGCTTAAACATGTTTGGTTTCTATAGCTTTCTATAGCAGGACAGTAAGCAGAGATCTAGAAAACCATGAAGATTTGAAACAAAAAGTATATTAAAAAATTGTTAAACTTTCATTACAAAAAGAAAATCTATTATTTTAGCACTCCGTGCCGTACTAGTACCGTGCTGAGTCGAAGCCGGATCGGCTCTGCACCGGAGCCGAACCAGCATGGGGGGTACCAGGATGTCAGCAGTAATCTACTGCTGACATCCCAAAGTAACACCAGGGCTGGAGTGGGCTCCAATCGCGGGTGTTTAACCCATTAAATGCCGCAGTCAGTGCACCTTGCATACATCAGTATTGCAGAGCGTTATCATGAACAAGCAATCAGATGATTACTTGTTCATGCCCCATGGTAGAACTAATAAAAAATTAAAAAAAGGTTATTCAATAAAAAATAAATTAATAAATCAATAAAAATTCCCATAAGCCCCAAAACATATAGAGACATATAATGCACAAAAAAGTCTAAACCATAACAAAAAACCCACATATATAGTATCACCACATCTGTAAAAACCCATATAATTAAAATAAATAATTATTGAACCCCATAAAATTATTGAACGCCATAAAAAAAAACGCCAAAAATTATGATTTTTATCTATTTAATCCCACAAAAATGCAATAAAAAGTTATCAAAAAACATATGTACTTTAGAATGATACTGTTACAAATTAAAACATGTCCCACAAAAAACAAGCCACAAAACAACTCAATAGCCAAAGAAGGAAAAATGTTATGCCACTTGGAAGACGGCAATGCAAAAATGCAATGAAAAAAAGATTTTTCCCCACATTAGGGTTTTATTTGGGAAACTTAGTAAAATATAAGAAAATAATATTCAAGTATGGTATCCCCATAATTGTATTGACCCATAGAATAAAGATATTATGATTATTAGGCTTTACGGTGAACACCAAAAAAAAAAAAGAATTGATGCTTTTCTACTCTTAGGCCCCTTCTACACTTGCGTTGCAGATCACGTCAGAGTTTGATCAGGGTGCGATCAGGGTGCAATCAGGGTTTGGTCAGTGAAAAACACACATTTTACATCAGATTTCAATCAGTTTTCAGTCAGAGTTTGTTCAGTGTCTGTTTTTCACGCGAGTTTTCAATGCAATTTCAATGCGTTTTTCAGGGCTGAGGTCTATCTTTTCTATGGCAATTGATGCGTGAAAAACGCATTGCACTTGCATGTATCTCAGAGTGCAATGCGTTTTTGATGCACCTCCAAAGACTTATATGGTGCGTTTTTCACGCGCATGAATTGCAAAAGTAGAGCATGTCGAGATTTAAACGTGCGTAAAAAAAATGCGCTTGTGTGCGTGAAAAAAAATGCTAGTGTGAAAAAGCCCATTGATTACAATGGGTCAGAGTGCAATGCAAGGTCTGCGCGTCAAAAGCACGTGCAGAAAACACGAGTGTGGAAGGGGCCTTAACATCAAAAAAAAGTTCATAAATTTTCAACAATAGGGGATACCAACCTCAAAATGGTAACACTGGAAAAAGCATCTCATCCCACAAAAAAAATGCCATCACATGACCCCAATAACGAAAAAATCCTACAAAAGGAGCAAATGAGAAAACTAAAATCCTGGCAGCTGCAGGGTGCTCCTTCCCTCCTGCACCTCACTGTGCGTCCATAAAATAAGCAATGACCACATGTCGGGGGTCTATGTACTCGGGAGAAATTGCATAAGAAATTTTAGGATGGGTTTTCTCTTTTTATCTTTTGAAAATGTGTACATTTTAGGACTTAATGAACGTATTACTGACAAAATTTAATGCTAAATGCTAAAGTTTAAAATTTCATTCTAAACAGTATTTATCTCGAAAATAGTAAATTCTGAAAATACGGAAAATCGAAAATGTAAAGTAGACAAAATATCATTCAGCAACTCATTTAGGTGGTTAATCTATCTGCCTGAAAACAAGATAATTTTGAATATTAAAATGCCAAATTTTGCAAAAAATTACATAATTTCTTCTTTTTTTTGTAAATAAACGCAAAACTTATTAGTCAACATTTACCATTTAAATTAAGTACAACATGTGGGGAAAAAATTGTCGCAAAATCACTTTGATACGTAACCGTGTTCAAAAGTTATAACCATATAAAGCAACTCATGTCAGAATGCAAAAAATGGCATTAGCCTTAAGGTATAAAATGGCTGTGTCCTTAAGGGGTTAAAGTTACAGTCTGGAGTGCGATTTTGAAGTGCAGTTATCACTTCTGATTGTAAACTTAAAGTATATCCGTCATTTCAGACTATTTTTAATACTGTGTGTGTTGGGGAAGGGGCTGGGTTTGTTGAGAACCTTTTTCTAATTTAAATTGTTAAGAAATTTTGCTTAGTTTGTAAAGAAAATCTCCAGAGCAACCTAGGAAGCCATGTTCCAGCCTGTACAATGTGTGTTTATGAAGGCTGATTATGAGTTTATGTACATGTCCATTTGTTTTTATACATCTTTGGACAGTGAGGAGTAGTAGTGAGGGTAATCCCTTCACTTTCAGGTTTGTGTTTGAAAATGCTCATAGCATACTACAGCCACGGACAGTGCAGAAAGAGCTGTGTAAACAAACACAGAGCAGATAGAGAATCAGAGTTTGTAAAATGAAAAGAGCGTAGAAAGCCCATCAGAAAACTGGCCCACGGCCCTTAGTAAATGTGCTCCAACATATTTCTAAGAGCTTCAAGTCCTTCAATACCTTCATTTTCTTTTCACCTTTCTGTAGATTCTAACTGCTCCTAAATTGTTAACCTTGTACATTAAAACACCACTTAAAAAGCTTTTGCAGAATACCATATCAATAATGAATTAGCAGATCAAAAACTAACCAAAAAGTATGACATTTTAAAGAGACTACTGTTTTGTGGGTTTAAATTTGCATAGGAACCCATTTTTAGGAATGGGTTTTACTTGGGCCTGGGTCATTATGGTAGTAAATCTCTGTTCATTGGCCTTTTCTATGATGATTTAAAAAATTCTTTTGTCATCATTTCAGTACTTTATATAAGTTTAATTCACATCATATGGCTCCCTGTGTGTGGTCAGTCCCGTGGGCCGTCTCTGTGCCTATGTCTCCTCATGCACTCTTCCTCCCCTCCACACCATCCCCCTACCCTGCTTGTGCTGCTCACTTCTCCCAGCTCCTGATTCCCATCCACGGTTCATGCGCGCTTGTCCCCAACTCCTAAAGCATGCGCGGCTTCAGGAAATTCAAAGGGCCCGCACACCATTAATTGGCGTTGCCCATTTCCCAGAAATCTATTTAAACGTGCCTTTCCCTGCACACCCTGCAGGATCTTTATGCCTTGTACCGTAGAGAAAGCTTTGTCTGATGCCCTGTGCAGTTATTGTGATTTTCCATTGTGACCCCGGGTACGTTCCTGACTATGCTCCTTTTTTGTCTACCTTGACCTATTCCTGCCTGTCCCCAACTACAAGATTGCCTGACAATCCTGTACCTCGAACTTGGCTACCGCCGTGGACAACTTCGGAATGACCTAGTAGTACCACACCACAACAAGACCATCCTGCTTTGCTGCAGGCTCTGGTGAAGACCAAGTACCACTTAGACTCCAGTCCCAGGTGTTGGCTTGTGTCACCATCCGCGGTGGTTCAGAGGATCCACTACTTCCAATCCTGAAATTTACATTGCATGCCATAGTCTGTTTGCAAAGATAATACTTTAAGCGCAGATGCTACCCCTTTTTATGTGGAATATGGGATATCTGACTGTGATGTCTATGAGCATTATTTCCTGTTTTATTACAGAAAAAACTGAAACCCTCTTCTTAATGATCACTTCAATATTCCAAGTAACTTCATTTAGAATGTCAAAGCAAGAATATTTCGTAGTTATAAAGTGATTATTTGTAATGTGCTCATCTTACGAAAATTAAAAACATAAATTAAATAAGTCTGCAAGTTATAGCGCTAATGGTATACTGAATCTTATTAGAGCATTCTTTTATGATTTATTTCTAAAATTGACTAGAGTAGAAACTACTCCCACAGTTCTAGCATCAAATGGATAATTGCTAAGTGCTAAATGATCTATGTGGTTGTGTTTAATTAATCTTCAGGTGCTTTTACTCTGAATTGCTTTTCTTTCATCATTTAGGATAATATAGCTTATTATCTATCTTTCCAACTTTCTCTTTAAAATTACAGCACAGTCAGGTGTTTCTGTATATTTTCCCAGAGGTGAGCAAAACAGTACAATAGATGAGAAGCACTTTTAATCTTATTTATGTATATATATATATATATATATATATATATATATATATATATATATATATATATTAGTTTTATTTATTTATTATTGCTAAATTGTATGATAATGTATATGATGAATGTAAGTTAATAGTTAGTGAAAATGCTGAAGTCCATGGGGGGGTAATTTGCCAAATGCCTGTGCCTCGTATGCCAGCGTTTGTGTGTGTATATATATATATAATATATATATCAAGTGAGTTTAGGTTCTTGATATATCTAGTGTATGACCCTGCAGCCAGAAAATTCTACTACAGGCCTTGCCTGTCATAGAATTTTGTGATAATCTGCAACAGGAATAGCCAACTCAACGGCCATGCTGAGAACAAGCCACTCCATGCTCTGTTGTAAGGGGGATATAGTCACAATTCCTGGCTTAGAACCTCCCATTTGTAAATATAATTGTAAATAACAACTCATAGCATAAAACCTATAAAATGCATGCCATATATTGCTTGAACCCATACACTTGTGTATTATTTCACTATTATATACCTGTATCTATACTATTGATATGTGTTTATTATTATCAATTGTCTATATGATTGTTTGCTGAGTACCTGTGTATCATATACCTATGGTTGGCCACTACCTGTGCTATGGGGACCATCAGTATCAAGCCTGGCTAGGTAAACATCATGGCCAGATCATGGGCAGTCAAGTAAACTAAGCAGGTGAGTAATACCCACTAATTAAATATATGGCCTGCTATGCAAACATTTTAGAAGTTGATTAGGTTGCGTAGTGTCAATGACACAAAACAGCAGCAACCAGCCAGCCACAAGTCCATCAATGAGATTATTGTGTGGAAGAAGTCCTAGCCACTTCCTCTTGTAAAATCTAGAATCTAGAAATGCAAGTAAGTCAGAGCAATAATAACGGGGGAGTTAACCATACTGTACTGGAGTAAGGTTCGAGGAGTTTTTATGGCAAATTTTTTGATTGCCCAACCTTAGAGGGTGTTGATTTTGGAGGGTAGACATCTGGTCCTAGCCATTATGAGCTTTTTGGTGCTTATGCAGTACTGCTGGAATATATTTAATGTAGATTTGACCAAAAACAGATGTCTTTATTCATTATTCACTATAAGGTGATTATGCACCATTACTACAATTACATTTTTAACATTTTTAAAGCTTAGTAAATACTTAGTCAGCATCAACACCAAGCAATACCCTCTGTCAGAGTCTATTTAGAGGGATTACATATAAATGGCAAGAACTAGTGCTATCATTTTGTATATAAAGAAAACCATTCAACAAAATAATGTCTATATTTTCACACCAGGTTATTCAAGAGACTTTCCTTTTACAATGTACTTACTTTTTTTTAACCCCTTAGTGACACAGCCTGAAAAGGCTCTGGTGACCAGGGCAATTTAGAGAAATTTTTGTATGCGGCAGTTTTATGTTTGTTTTTTTGCTTGATATCTTCCATTTATTTGCAGGGATTTTTATGGGACACAGAGCTAGTTAAAATGCAATAAAAGTTTTTTGGGTTCAGAGTGGAAGAAAGTTTTTTTTTTGTAGTGTATGTGTGTTTTTACTTAATATGTCCCCCATGAGGTCATAAAAGACCCTGGGGAAAATTTTCACTTTTTTTACCTAATTTTACTTTATTCTTTATGTTTTATAAGTTCTCCTGCATCTATAAGAGCCTCAGTTACAGAAGAAAACTACCACCTGTCACTGGTGGTGCTGATCAGATTTGTACTGGTTCTAATTAGACCCTGCAGCTCTGTTTAACTCTTTAGGCCTGGCGGTGAAGACACCACCAAGTCTATATGGTCGGGGGCAGCACCAGTTCTGCTTCAGCGCGATCCTGTGAGGAGTGGAGAAAGGAGAAGCGATAATAGCGTAGGAGTAGTAGAAGACTACAGCAACATCTAAAGACGTTGCTGCAGACTCCGGACCTGTGCCTGCTGACGCCTAAAGTCAACGGGCAGTCCAAAACAGGTAAAGGACATTTTCCACTAGGATAAAGGATTGTAATCCTAGCACACTGACATAATGATGTGTACCCCCTCTGGCAGGATCTGCTCTTCTTTAAGCTTGTTATGTCCTTGTTTTTAAGGGGGGAAAAAGCTTTAAAATTATGCAAATTAGCCCCCCTGTACTATTTGCATAATTTTAAAAGCCTTTTATTTTAAGAACCAGGGCATATAAAGCTAAAAGAGGAGCAGATCCTGCCAAAGGGAGCACACAGAAGATGCCTTTTGAATTTGGTTGAAGCTTTATCTTGTGACCTGACTGAGCTTGTAAAATATCCACACATTTGTCATTGGCTGCCTATCTACAACAGATTGCTTTTGAACAAATGTATTTTACACTGTATATATTTGTTAATTTGAAAGTACATTGAAGTTTTAAGTACAACTGGGGCTATGTAATCTCTAGAGATGAGCGAACATACTCGTCCAAGCTGCTCGTTCGAGCATTAACATACTCGCAACTGCTCGGTGCTCGGACGAGTATTTCACCCGCTCGCGAAAATGTCATCTTGCAGCGTTTGGATTTTTGGCGGCCAGAAGTGGTTGGCTGGCCTGATCAGGTGACCCTGGAATATACTAGCCCCTGCCCGCGCTGCTCGGATCATTCTCTGTCTGGATGCCGTTAGGGAGAGAGCTGCTGCTGGTCAGGGATAGCGTTAGGGTGTTCTATTAGAATAGTACACCCCGACGCACTTTTCGCACTGATGCGCCTTACAAAGCATCAGTGCAAAATGCGCGTCGGGGTGTACTTTTTGGCCTTCCCTCTGACCGCCTCCGTGCCTATTTTTACAATGCCTTCAGGTAAGTGTGACCTGCACTGCTGATATTTACCATTAACGGATGGTACCTCCGGTTAATTAAATTGTTCAATTGCATTTAGGTCTATCTTCCCTATACTAGTCCTACTTTCTCCCGATGCCCAGGTTTTCCACCGGTCCCAGTCTGTGGATCATGATGACCTTCTTGACGTAGTGGAAGAGGTGTGTAAAGAGGTGTCGGACAATGAGGAGACACGGTTGTCAGACAGTGGTGAAGTTGTTATCAGGGCAGGAAGTCCGAAGGGGGGAGCAGACTGAGGGATCGAAGGATGATGAGGTGACAGACCCAAGCTGGGTTGATAGGCCGGGTGAACACAGTGCTTGTGAGATGGAGACAATTCCTATACCAGATCAGGTTGGAAGAGGCAGTGGTGGGGCCAGACAGAGAGGCATGCCAGAGCTGGTGCATCAGCACCAAATGTTTCATGTAGTGAAGCTTCCGTGGCGAGGGCTAGATTTTCAGAAGTCTGGAGGTTCTTTAAAGAAACACCGGATGACCGACGGACTGTGGTGTGCAACCTGTGCCCCACCAGGATCAGAAGGGGTTCCATCACTACTAGCTTAACCATCACCAGTATGCACAGGCATATGAATGCTAAACACCCCACTCAATGGAACCGTTCACCTACAGCCGGGTCCGCCACTACTCCTTCCCATGTGTCATTTGCTGCCTCTGCTAGTCAGCCCCTTGCCCAGGACCCTGGCACAAACACCTCCCGGGCGAAAAACACACCTTCACCTCCACGATCCTCCACAGCGTCCCCCAATGTCTCCATGCACAGCGTCCAGCTCTCTATACCCCAGATGCTGGAGCGCAAGAGGAAATACAGTGCAACTAACCCACATGCCCAAGCCCTCAACATCCACATCTCCATATTACTCAGCCTGGAGATGCTGCCCCATTGGCTGGTAGAGACCGAGGCCTTTCGCAAACTCATGCCGGCGGCCGCCCCTCGGTATTCGGTCCCCAGCAGCCACTACTTTTCCCAAGTGCCGTCCCAGCCCTGCACCAGCAGACAACATCACCCGTGCCCTGACCAACGCCGTTTCTGACAAGGTCCACCTGACCACGGACACGTGGACGAGTGCTGCCGGGCAGGGTCACTATGTGTCGTTGATGGCACATTGGGTTAACTTGGTGGAGGCTGGGACTGAGTCTGACCCTGGGGCTGCTCATATACTGCCGACGCCGAGGATTGCGGGGCCTACCTCGGTCCAGGTCTCTCAGGCCTACTATGCCTCCTCCTCCTCCCACCCCTCCTCCACCTCCTCCTCAGAATTACCATCCGTGGGCATGGTGCCATCAGTCGGTAGCTCTAGGCACAGCAGCAGTGCCGTCGCTAAGCGACAGCAGGTGGTGCTCGGACTGCTGAGCCTAGGCGATAAAAGGCACACCACCCAAGAGCTATTACAGGGCATTATGGCGCAGACTGATCTGTGGCTGGCACCGCTGAACTTGAAGCCAGGCATAGTTCTGTGTGACAACGGCCGTAACCGGGTGACATGTCTTGCCCATGTGTTAAATCTCATAGTTCAGCAGTTCCTCAAGACTTACTCCAATCTGTCTGATTTGCTCACGAAGGTGCGTCACATCTGTGCGCATTTCAGGACGTCCAGCACAGATGCTGCCACTCTCAGGGCAGCGCAGCGCCGCCTCCAACTGCCCACTCACCGACTGTTGTGCGACTTGCCCACGAGATGGAATTCAACATTAACCATGTTATCCAGAGTTTACCAGCAGTGCAGAGCGATTGTAGACTGCCAGATGTCAACTTCCACCAGAACTGGTAGTCAGGTCAGTCAGCTTCCTTAAGTCTACAAGGAGGAGTGGACGTGAATGTCTGATATCTGTCAGGTGCTGAGTAACTTTGAGGAGTCAACACAGATGGTCAGTGGCGATGCTGCCATCATCAGCCTCAACATCCCGTTGCTTGGCCTGTTGAAAAACTCTCTGGTCAGCATGAAGTCGGAAGCTTTGCGCTCGTCACTAGAGACGGGGGGAGAAGATTCCCTTGTTGATAGCCAAAGAACCCTCAGGTCTGTTTCTCAGCGCATATTGAAGGAGGTGGAGAAGGAAGAGGAGGAGAATGTTGGCGAGACAGAAGAGGGGAGCATTGCTCAGTCCTTCACTGTTCAGCGTATATGGGCAGAAGAAGAGGAGTTGGAGGAGGAGGAAATGGAGAGTCAGGCCAGTGAGGGGAGTGAATTATTGCGCGTTGGAACTCTGGCGCATATGGCAGATTTCATGCTAGGCTGCCTATCCCGTGACCCTCGTGTTCAAAGAAATTATTCCAACAGCGATTACTGGGTATTCACTCTCCTGGACCCAAGGTACAAGCAAAATCTTTCCACTCTCTTCCCTGTAGAGGAAAGGAGTGTGAGAATGCATGAATACCAGCAGGCCCTGGTTCACAAGCTGAAATAGTATTTCCCTTCTGACAGCGCTAGTGGCAGAGGGCGTACTTCTGCGGGACAAGTAACGAGGGAGAGTAGGCGAGCAGGCAGCTTGTCCAGCACTGGCAGGGGTACGCTTTACAAGGCCTTTGCCAGTTTTATGTCACCCAAGCAAGACACTGTCCCCTGTCCCCAGTCTCGGCAGAGTAGAGGTGATCTTTACAGAAAGATGGTGCGGGAGTATGTAGCTGACCATACCATCATCCTAAATGATCACACAGCTCCCTACAACTACTGGTTTTCAAAGCTGGACATGTGGCCCGAACTGGCGCTGTACACCTTGGAGGTTCTTGCCTGCCCTGCCGCTAGCGTGTTGTCCGAGAGGGTTTTCAGTGCAGATTTTGGCATCATCACCGATAAGCGTACACGCCTGTCGACTGACAGCGGTGACAGGCTGACGCTTATCAAGATGAATAAAGCCTGGATTTCTCAGGATTTCCATTCTCCACCAGGTTAAAGCAGCTCAACTTGAATAATGTATGCACTCCTCCTCCTCATTCTCCTCCTTCTCCTCCTCTTTGTACATTAAAGCAGAGGAAACTAGATATTTTGTTGCCAGGGCCAACTGGCTCTAGCTATAGTACTCTATGTATTTAATTTTTCTGGAGGGCCACCTACCTGCTCCTCTGGTTTGAAAACTTTTTTGGACTTCCACATACAGGCACTATCCAAATTCAATTGTCTCCATAGCAGCCTCCGCACATCGTCTTTATAGCTGCCTCGACACGTTGTCTCCATTACTACCTCCACACGTCATCTCCATAGCTGCCTCCAAAAGTCGTCCACATAGCTGCCTCCATACATCGTCCCCTTAGCAAACGAGCTGTGTCAGGCAGAATTTTGGGTTGTTTTCACGGCTTCCACATCAAACTTGTTAACTTTGTCGCCACCCTGCTGTGTTATTCACAAAATATACCGTCAATCTTTTATCATTTACTGATATTATTTCAGCACTACTTGCGCATCTGTTTACGTTCCCCTCCCCCGCCATAACCAGGACAATTACTTATAAGAACAGTACTACACTTGATCTTATACAAAAGGTTCTTAGAAGTGCTGTTTGTAGCCCCCGCCTGCTTTGAAAATTATAATTTTTTCAAAGTAAATGCTTCTGGCCCCCAGGCCCATTTTGGGTGGGGAGGAGCCGAGAGACAGGGGCTTGGACAGCTAAAAGCTCGCCTGGCAGCGGACCGCCAGCTCTATACCAAGATCCAACTAACATAGTTTTAACTGCTGCACCTTTAATCTACTACCACCTTATTGCCTCCATACATCGTCCCTTTAGCAAACCCAATTTTGGGTTGTTTTCACGGCTTCCACATCAAACTTGTTAACTTTGCCGCCACCCTGCTGTGTTATTCACAAAATATACCGCCAATCTTTTATCATTTACAGATATTATTTCAGCGCTACTTGCATATCTGTTTACGTTCCCCTCCCCCGCCATAACCAGGCCAATTACTTATAAGAACAGTACTACACTTGATCTTATACAAAAGGTTCTTAGAAGTGCTGTTTGTAGCCCCCGCCTGCTTTGAAAATTATAATTTTTTCAAAGTAAACGATTCTGGCCCCCAGGCCCATTTTGGGTGGGGAGGAGCCGAGAGACAGGGGCGAAAGCTTGCCTGGCAGCAGACTGCCAGCTCCATCCCAAGATCCAACTAACATAGTTTTAACTGCAGCACCTACATCTTCTACTACCTTACTGCCTCCATACATCATCCCCTTATCAAACGAGCTGTGTCAGGCAGAATTTTCGGTTGTTTCACCACCATGCTGGAGTCCTGAAGTTTTAATCATAGCAGTGCAATATGGATGCCCCATACTCTTGCTCTTAATCATGGAAGTCATCTCCATGGCTGCCTCCACATGTCGTCCCCTTAGCAAACGAGCTGTGTCAGGCTCATTTTTCCGGTGTTTCACCAGATACGTTATGGAACTTGGTCACTATGTCGCCACCATGCTGTGTTATCGACTAAATATATAGTCAACCTTTTGTTCACATAGAAAATCATTTCAGCACTTTTTGCTCACCTCCTTTGGTTCTTCTCTGTCACCTTAACCAGGCCAAATACTGATACATACAGTGCTACACGTTATCCTCACCAAAAGGAATCTTTTAAATTGGTTTGAAGCCTGAGTCCATTTAGGGTATGTCGCCATGCCACTCTCTAGCCTGCCGCTGCCTCTGCATGCCATCCCCTATAGTGTCAGGGTCAATTATTGGATGTTTTAGATGCTATCTAGCCTCATTCGGTCACTCTGTCATCGCCATGCTGTTGCCCATAATTTTGGCATAATGGTGCGATTAAGCAGCCTCAGAGGCATCCATGCATGCTGCCCCTGCTGTTTCCTGTCCATTTCTGTGGTTTTTCCATCATTTTCTGAGGTTTCCAGGTGTTTGGCCAAGCTTCCCTGTGTAGAGCCTTGAAAAATGCTCGAGTCTCCCATTGACTTCAATGGGGTTCGTTATTCGAAACAAGCATTCGAGCATCGGAAAGAGTTCGACTCCAGTAACGAGCACTCGAGCATTTTAGTGCTCGCTCATCTCTAGTAATCTCTATTTATTCAATATGTACTTTTTTGATTTGTTTGTCAACTAGAATGTCTTTGTATTTAACTACCTGCAAAATCAGCTCTGCAGCTCACAGAACCACAAGCCTCTGATCTGAAAGATTCTTATCTTTCACATGACACCAAAAACGTGCTTCTAGGTCCTATAGAACTGACGATAGGAGCTGAGTTGAGAATCCCTTTGCAGTCTCTAGACGTGACTCATCTTATGCAAATACAACTCTTCTCAGACCATTTGCATATGACTATGGAGGAGATTTTTTAATAGGTTAATGAGTGAGATTTCACATATAAGAGGGAATTCTACAATGCACATTTCAGACCCTACCTGTGGGTGCTAAAAGGTTAATGGGGTAAAATCGGGTGACATGGGCCACTTAACTGGCTTAATTTGCAACTACTTTCCATGGTGTGTTTTAAAATACATTTTTGGTTAATTAAAATATAAGCACCAAGCAGAAAACATGCGATAACCTATAAAACATGACATTTCACTTTCTGAAAACAAAGATTAATTGAGAATTTCTGAACCATTATATAAATAGCATAAAAATGAAGATTTGAGAAAATGAGAAAAATATATGTATGTTACGGAAGTGCAAAAGTAGATTAATGGTCGTGACTTAAAATTATTTCTGAGGAAATCAAAGTAAAATACGTGTTAAGCTACAGCCTGCGGTCTATCTATTAGGAATCTGTTTACATACTGTAACAGCATCCAATCTTTCATGAGTCAGTGCTTGAGGTCTCGCTTTCATCAGGTCAATTAGTCTCTGCACTGTCATATTTTGTCAACTGACAAGAGAGAGAAGTCTGCATTTATATCTGTCTGCCCGATTATACCAGTTTACGCCGACCTGAAATTAACCTTCTTCACTCAAAAAAGAGACAGAACGTATCTCAGTTTATGACTTTTTATCAAATCAGTGCAGTTGTACGGTACATGTCAATTTTCTAATAGATTCTACATGCATATTAATTGCTTTCCAATTTTCTTGTCAGTCAACAAATACTTTTCAGGCTAATACAATTTGTTTTTATTCCTCAGAAGGTTTTTTTGTTGCAGTTATGTCTTCTGTTTGTAACAGATTAATCATTTCTCCTTTTCCTTTTATAAGTCTTCCCCGTAAACAAGATAAAAGCTTTATGAAGAATTGCAGACAAAAGAAATGCATGGAAATGTAGAAATGTGACAATCATTTATTCCGTGCCTTATTATTTATATTTAAGTTTTTTTGGTTTTGTGAAACATTGTACATTTAGGAATAAAATGCCGGCAGAAATGTATTATGCATTTGTAGAGCAGAAATAATCATGCAGCAATTAATAACAAATTCATTTATTCACAAGTTTTACATTTTGTACGGGAAAATACAATTGAACAACAGTTTCACAAACTTTGCATAAGTTAGTACTACAGGTGACTACAAGCAAATTTGTAAATTTGCCATATATATTATCAATGAAAAGTTCCCCCTGTACTCCTTAATTTTGGCTCTTACTATCTGTCTTCTTTTGCTCCTTACCAATTATTACACCCATTTCTGTAAAATCCAACACAAAAGCTGATAGTGAGGTGTCAAATTATCTAAAATCTCTATGAAGGAGGAAGGAAGCAGTGACCCAAAGCAGCAAAGACCCTGCCCGCTGCTTACAGTGTACTATGGATTAACAGTGACTGCAAAGATCAGAGCTGCTTGAACATGGGTGTCAAATGGCCCATGGCCGTGTGTCTCCCTGCACCTATGCTGAGCTAGGGGGGGCACGGTACTCAGATATTCAACTTTCACAAATCCCTCAAAGCAACAGCAGTCTTCCTATCTTCTCCAGTGTGCAGAGACTGTACTTGTTGTCATCACATCACATCTACCATCTTTAGAGCTCGCACATACAGGCACCACATACAGGCTAAGATAAGAAGACTGTTGCTTCAAGGGAGTTCGGGGGGGGGGGTTCATCGCATCACACTCGCAAGTGTGGAACGGGCCATATACTGCCCAGAAGCAATATTCCTCCTCAATAACACACATCAGACTGCTGATAGCTTCAAGGTTTGTTTAAATGTTGAATACGCTTTAAATTCCTTAGTCTAGGGCAACATGTATAGTACTTTATTTCTCAATAAGATGACAATTTACTTGCGCATAGATCTTTTAAAATGTAACCATAAACTTAATTGAATGAAGGGAACTGACGATTTCTGTAATAACTAAATGGTTAACTCACTTTTAGACATGTTAACCAGCACTGTATCTGTTAAACCCAAACAAGGATGTTTATTCAATAAGGTCTGTTTGTTACAACCCAAACAGTTTTATGGGCATATTCCTAATGTGCATTGGTTAATCACCTTAAGTTATCCAACCACTGGTCTACAAGTAGCTGTCAATAGATAAGCACAGGGATCCTTTATAAGAACAAAGTAGAACAAAAGATCTTCTATATTAAAGGGATCTGTTGGATGAATTGGGCACCATGTCCCCCTCCTTCTCACATCGCATCATTATGGCATAGTAGAGCCCTGCAAGGTGGTGTGAGGCAATATTCTGTATGCACATCCCTTTCCTAGCGCATGTGCTTGACTGGGTGGTACAAGGCAATTACACAGACATGCCAGAGCTGTTGAATAAATTGTGTGGCATGTGTTTACATTTTCGGCATTTACGCCCTGCCGCCACTCACCTATCTACATTGCAGAGGAACTTTGGTTTTCCTACCCACCGCCTGATATGTGATGTCAACAGCAGCAGGGAATAGTATGATTCAAGTTTCAGAATGCCTGTGTAAGTCTGGGAAGTAGTGACCAACAGCACTTCACCACCAATGACTGAGCTGCCATACCATCAATATGGTCATTGCCGAAAACACCATTGTCAGTGCTGCTATCCCCATGCACTCTGCACACTCAACGGGCAAAACTGCTCATAGTGCTGTTTGCACTACTTTTGATAAATGTGGCCCATTTTCTTTAGATAAGTAGTCGGAATTTGCTTAGTATTTAACCCCTTCCCGATACGAGCTGTACTAGATTTATCAAGCTGTCTAAAAGTCAGAATATTCCTAGTTGCCCTTGGCCACCAATTACAGCTCACCTTCCATTTTACCAGTGCTCATGAATATTTTAAAGGGGAGCTGTGATTGGTTGCCATGGGCTACTAGGAATATTCTGACACTTAAGCCTCTTCCACACTGGCGTTTTTCACGCGCGAGTTCTGCGCGTGCATTTGACGCGCAGAACTTGCATTGCACTCTGTCCCATTGTATTCAATGGGTCTTTCTTCATTAGCGTTGTTTTGCACGCGCGTGCTTGCGTTCGTTTTCACGCGCGTCAAAATCGCAGCATGCTCTACTTTTGCGAGTCACGCGCGTTTTTCACGCCCCATTCAAGTCTATGGAGATGCATCAAGAACGCATTGCACTCGCAATCATTGCAAGTGCAATGCGAGTGCAATGCGTTTTAAACGTAAGGGTTGCTAGGTGACCAGAATAACAGTATTTCCCCTGCTCGCGAACGATCATTTAATTAAAAAAACACAGTGAAGAACAGTGAAGAATAGAATAAAACCAGTGAACACAGTGAAAACAGTGACCACAGGATCATTTAAGAGAAAAACACAGTGCAGAACACAGTGCAGAATAGATTACAGATGTTCGGCACATCTGCTTACTTGTCGGGAGATACGCGCGGAACGGTGCGGCCAAAATAGCATGTGAAGAACAATATATATGTGTGAAGAACACATTGCAGATGTATTTAAACATCTGCAATTTGTTCTTCACACACATATATATTGTTCTTCACATGCTATTTTCGCCGCACCGTTCCGCGCGTATCTCCCGACAAGTAAGCAGATGTGCCGAACATCTGTAATTAGAGATGAGCGAACATGCTCGTCCGAGCTTGATGCTCGGTCGAGCATTAGGGTACTCGAAACTGCTCGTTACTCGGACGAATACTTCGCCCGCTCGAGAAAATGGCAGCTCCCGCCGTTTTGCTTTTTGGCGGCCAGAAACAGAGCCAATCACAAGCCAGGAGACTCTGCACTCCACCCAGCATGACGTGGTACCCTTACACGTCGATAGCAGTGGTTGGCTGGCCAGATCAGGTGACCCTGGGATAGACTAGCCGCTGGCCGCGCTGCTCGGATCATTCTGTCTCTGGATGCCGCTAGGGAGAGAGCTGCTGCTGGTCAGGGAAAGCGTTAGGGTGTTCTATTAGCTTACTGTTAGGCAGGAGTGATTCTCAAAGAACCCAACAGCCCTTCTTAGGGCTACAATAACGTTCTACTTTTTTAATTTTAATTTGCATCTTTTACCATTTTGTGAGGAATTAGCAGGGGGACTTGCTACCGTTGTGTTTAGCTCTTAGTGGCACACATATCCATAGCAAAGACCGAAGTGGGAAAATTCAGTAGGGGTTGGATTTCTATTAGGCAATAACTCAGTGTCATCTCATCTGGCATAGTACTGTGCTTCCTTTGATACTTGGCTAGAAAATAGCCATAGGAGAATACAAACAGCTTCTTGAAGCCTACAGTAGCGTTCTATATATTTGATTTCTGGTTGATCTGCTGGTGGCTGTAGTTTCTGCAGTGCATGTACTTGCCAATTCTGAGCAATTTGTAGTGAGACTTGCGACCGCTGTGTTCTGCGCTTAGTGGCGCACATATCCATAGCAAAGGCCGAAGTGGCAAAATTCAGTAGGGGTTGGATTTCTATTAGGCAATAACTCAGTGTCATCTCATCTGGCATAGTACTGTGCTTCCTTTGATACTTGGCTAGAAAATAGCCATAGGAGAATACAAACAGCTTCTTGAAGCCTACAGTAGCGTTCTATATATTTGATTTCTGGTTGATCTGCTGGTGGCTGTAGTTTCTGCAGTGCATGTACTTGCCAATTCTGAGCAATTTGTAGTGAGACTTGCGACCGCTGTGTTCTGCGCTTAGTGGCGCACATATCCATAGCAAAGGCCGAAGTGGCAAAATTCAGTAGGGGTTGGATTTCTATTAGCCAATAACTCAGTGTCATCTCATCTGGCATAGTACTGTGCTTCCTTTGATACTTGGCTAGAAAATAGCCATAGGAGAATACAAACAGCTTCTTGAAGCCTACAGTAGCGTTCTATATATTTGATTTCTGGTTGATCTGCTGGTGGCTGTAGTTTCTGCAGTGCATGTACTTGCCAATTCTGAGCAATTTGTAGTGAGACTTGCGACCGCTGTGTTCTGCGCTTAGTGGCGCACATATCCATAGCAAAGGCCGAAGTGGCAAAATTCAGTAGGGGTTGGATTTCTATTAGCCAATAACTCAGTGTCATCTCATCTGGCATAGTACTGTGCTTCCTTTGATACTTGGCTAGAAAATAGCCATAGGAGAATACAAACAGCTTCTTGAAGCCTACAGTAGCGTTCTATATATTTGATTTCTGGTTGATCTGCTGGTGGCTGTAGTTTCTGCAGTGCATGTACTTGCCAATTCTGAGCAATTTGTAGTGAGACTTGCGACCGCTGTGTTCTGCGCTTAGTGGCGCACATATCCATAGCAAAGGCCGAAGTGGCAAAATTCAGTAGGGGTTGGATTTCTATTAGGCAATAACTCAGTGTCATCTCATCTGGCATAGTACTGTGCTTCCTTTGATACTTGGCTAGAAAATAGCCATAGGAGAATACAAACAGCTTCTTGAAGCCTACAGTAGCGTTCTATATATTTGATTTCTGGTTGATCTGCTGGTGGCTGTAGTTTCTGCAGTGCATGTACTTGCCAATTCTGAGCAATTTGTAGTGAGACTTGCGACCGCTGTGTTCTGCGCTTAGTGGCGCACATATCCATAGCAAAGGCCGAAGTGGCAAAATTCAGTAGGGGTTGGATTTCTATTAGGCAATAACTCAGTGTCATCTCATCTGGCATAGTACTGTGCTTCCTTTGATACTTGGCTAGAAAATAGCCATAGGAGAATACAAACAGCTTCTTGAAGCCTACAGTAGCGTTCTATATATTTGATTTCTGGTTGATCTGCTGGTGGCTGTAGTTTCTGCAGTGCATGTACTTGCCAATTCTGAGCAATTTGTAGTGAGACTTGCGACCGCTGTGTTCTGCGCTTAGTGGCGCACATATCCATAGCAAAGGCCGAAGTGGCAAAATTCAGTAGGGGTTGGATTTCTATTAGCCAATAACTCAGTGTCATCTCATCTGGCATAGTAGTGTGCTTTGATACTTGGCTAGAAAATAGCCAAAGCAATAGGATAGCATTGTTTGGTTTTAAAAACTCAAAAAAAAACAAAAAACACAAAAAAAAAAAAAAAACACAAAAAAAAAAAAAAAAAAAAGTAAAAAAAAAAAAATAAAGTTATAACTCTCATTTTAAAAATGTTTAACCCGAGGGCTAGGGGTAGAGGACGAGGGCGGGGACGTGGGCGTCCAACTACTGCAGGGGTCAGAGGCCGTGGTCCTGGGCGGGGTGAGACACCACCTGCTGATGAGGGAGCAGGGGAACGCCGCAGAGCTACACTCCCTAGGTTCATGTCTGAAGTTACTGGGACTCGTGGTAGAGCACTGTTGAGGCCAGAACAGTGCGAACAGGTGATGTCGTGGATTGCTGACAATGCTTCGAGCAATTTGTCCACCACCAGTCAGTCTTCCACGCAGTCCACCCATGTCACCGAAATCGCCACTCCTCCAGCTCCTGCACCTCAGCCTCCTCCCCCCCAGTCTGCCCCCTAACAGGAAAATTTGGCATTTGAACCGGCATACTCTGAGGAACTGTTTTCTGGACCCTTCCCACAGTCACAAACCACTTGTCCGGTTGCTGCTGAGCAATTTTCCGATGCCCAGGTTTTCCACCAGTCACAGTCTGTGGGTGATGATGACCTTCTTGACGTAGTGGAAGAAGTGTGTAAAGAGGTGTCCGACGATGAGGAGACACGGTTGTCAGACAGTGGGGAAGTTGTTGTCAGGGCAGGAAGTCCGAGGGGGGAGCAGACTGAGGGATCGGAGGATGATGAGGTGACAGACCCAAGCTGGGTTGAGAGGCCGGGTGAACACAGTGCTTCTGAGACGGAGGAGAGTCCTCGACCTGAACAGGTTGGAAGAGGCAGTGGTGGGGCCAGACGGAGAGGCAGGGCCAGAGCTGGTGCATCAGCGCCACTGTCAACTAGTGAAGCTCCCGTGGTGAGGGCTCTTGCGGCGAGGGCTAGATCTTCAGAAGTGTGGAGGTTCTTTAAGGAAACACCGGATGACCGACGGACTGTGGTGTGCAACATTTGCCAAACCAGGCTCAGCAGGGGTTCCACCACTACTAGCTTAACTACCACCAGTATGCGCAGGCATATGAATGCTAAGCACCCCACTCAGTGGCAACAAGCCCGTTCACCTCCGGCCGTGCACACCACTGCTCCTTCCCCTGTGTCAGCTGCTAGTCAGCCCCCTGCCCAGGACCCTGGCACAAAAACCCCATCGTCGCCTCCACGATCCTCCACAGCATCCACCAGCGTTCAGCTCTCCATACCCCAGACGCTGGAGCGGAAACGCAAATATAGTGCAACCCACCCGCACGCCCAAGCCCTTAATGTGCACATCTCCAGATTGCTTAGCCTGGAGATGCTGCCCTATAGGCTAGTAGAGACCGAGGCCTTTCGCAACCTCATGGCGGCGGCCGCCCCTCGGTATTCGGTCCCCAGCCGCCACTACTTTTCCCGATGTGCCGTCCCAGCCCTGCACCAGCACGTGTCAGACAACATCATCCGTGCCCTGACCAACGCCGTTTCTGACAAGGTCCACCTGACCACGGACACGTGGACGAGTGCTGCCGGGCAGGGCCACTATATATCGCTGACGGCACATTGGGTTAACTTGGTGGAGGCTGGGACCGAGTCTGACCCTGGGGCTGCTCATATACTGCCGACGCCGAGGATTGCGGGGCCTACCTCGGTCCAGGTGTTTCAGGCCTACTATGCCTCCTCCTCCTCCCACCCCTCCTCCACCTCCTCCTCCGAACTACCATCCGTGGGCACGGCGCCATCAGTCGGTAGCTCTAGGCACAGCAGCAGTGCCGTCGCTAAGCGACAGCAGGCGGTGCTCAAACTGCTGAGCCTAGGCGACAAAAGGCACACCGCCCAAGAGCTATTACAGGGCATCACGGCGCAGACTGATCTGTGGCTGGCACCGCTGAACCTCAAGCCGGGAATGGTTGTGTGTGACAACGGCCGTAACCTGGTGGCGGCTCTGCAACTCGGCAGACTGACACATGTGCCATGCCTGGCCCATGTGTTAAATCTGATAGTGCAGCGTTTCCTCAAGACATACCCCAATCTGTCTGATTTGCTCACGAAGGTGCGCCGCATCTGTGCGCATTTCAGGAAGTCCAGCCCAGATGCTGCCACTCTCAGGGCAGCGCAGCGCCGCCTCCAACTGCCCGCTCACCGACTGTTGTGCGACGTGCCCACGAGGTGGAATTCAACACTGACCATGTTATCCAGAGTTTACCAGCAGCGCAGAGCGATTGTAGACTGCCAGATGTCAACTTCCACCAGAACTGGTAGTCAGGTCAGTCAGCTTCCTCAAGTCTACAATGAGGAGTGGACGTGGATGTCTGATATCTGTCAGGTGCTGAGTAACTTTGAGGAGTCAACACAGATGGTCAGTGGCGATGCCGCCATCATCAGCCTCACCATCCCGCTGCTTGGCCTGTTGAAAAACTCTCTGGTCAGCATGAAGTCGGAAGCTTTGCGCTCGTCACAAGAGACGGGGGAAGAATATTCCCTTGTTGATAGCCAAAGCACCCTGAGGTCTGTTTCTCAGCGCATATCGGAGGAGGTGGAGGTGGAGGAGGATGAGGAGGAAGAGGAGGAGAATGTTGGCGAGACACAAGAGGGGACCATTGTTGAGTCCTTCACTGTTCAGCGTGTATGGGCAGAAGAAGAGGAGTTGGAGGAGTTGGAGGAGGAGGAAATGGACAGTCAGGCCAGTGAGGTAAGTGAATTCTTACGCGTTGGTACTCTGGCGCATATGGCAGATTTCATGCTAGGCTGCCTATCCCGTGACCCTCGCGTTCAAAGAATTTATTCCAGCACCGATTACTGGGTGTTCACTCTCCTGGACCCACGGTACAAGCAAAATCTTCCCACTCTCATCCCTGGAGAGGAAAGGAGTGTGAGAATGCATGAATACCAGCAGGCCCTGGTGCACAAGCTGAAACAGTATTTCCCTTCTGACAGCGCTAGCGGCAGAGTGCGTAGTTCTGCGGGACAAGTAGCGAGGGAGAGTAGGCGAGCAGGCAGCTTGTCCAGCACTGGCAAGGGTACGCTTTACAAGGCTTTTGCCAGCTTTATGTCACCCCAGCAAGACACTGTCACCTGTCCCCAGTCTCGGCAGAGTAGGGCTGATCTTTACAGAAAGATGGTGAGGGAGTACGTAGCTGACCATACCATCGTCCTAAATGATCACACAGCTCCCTACAACTACTGGGTTTCAAAGCTGGACATGTGGCACGAACTGGCGCTGTACGCCTTGGAGGTTCTTGCCTGCCCTGCCGCTAGCGTCTTGTCCGAGCGGGTTTTCAGTGCAGCTGGTGGCATCATCACCGATAAGCGTACACGCCTGTCGACTGACAGCGCTGACAGGCTGACGCTTATTAAAATGAATAAAGGCTGGATTTCTCAGAATTTCCAATCTCCACCAGGTGAAGGAAGCTCAACCTGAATAATTGATCCACTCCTCCTCCTCCTCCTCATTTTCCTCCTTCTCCTCCTCTTTGTACAGTAAAGCAGAGGAAAATGGCTATTTTTTGACAGGGCCCACTGGCTCTTGCTATAGTACTTCATGCATTTAATTTTTCTGGAGGGCCACCTACCCGGTCCTCTGTTTGAAACAATTTTTGTGAGTGCCACATACAGGCACTCAATCTATTCCATTTTTCTGGAGGGCCACCTACCCGGTCCTCTGTTTTAAAAAATTTTTGGGACTGCCACATACAGGCACTCAATCTATTCCATTTTACTGCAGGGCCACCTACCTGCTCCTCTGGTTTGAACAATTTTTGGGACTGCCACATACAGGCACTCAATCTATTCCATTTTACTGGAGGGCCACCTACCTGCTCCTCTGGTTTGAAACATTTTTGGGACTGCCACATACAGGCACTCAATCTATTCCATTTTACTGCAGGGCCACCTACCTGCTCCTCTGGTTTGAACAATTTTTGGGACTGCCACATACAGGCACTCAATCTATTCCATTTTACTGGAGGGCCACCTACCTGCTCCTCTGGTTTGAAACATTTTTGGGACTGCCACATACAGGCACTCAATCTATTCCATTTTACTGCAGGGCCACCTACCTGCTCCTCTGGTTTGAACAATTTTTGGGACTGCCACATACAGGCACTCAATCTATTCCATTTTACTGGAGGGCCACCTACCTGCTCCTCTGGTTTGAAACATTTTTGGGACTGCCACATACAGGCACTCAATCTATCCCATTTTACTGGAGGGCCACCTACCTGCTCCTCTGGTTTGAAAAATGTTTGGGACTGCCACATACAGGCACTATCCAAATTAAATTGTCTCCATAGCAGCCTCCACACGTTGTCTCCATTGCTACCTCCAAAAGTCGTCCATATAGCTGCCTCCATACATCGTCCCTTTATCAAACGAGGTGTGTCAGGCAGAAATTTGGGTTGTTTTCATGGATTCCACATCAAAGTTGTTAACTTTGTCGCCACCCTGCTGTGTTATCCACAAAATATACTGGCAAACTTTTACCATTTAGGGATATTATTTCAGCGCTTCTTGCGCATCTGTTTACATTCCCCTCACCCGGCATATCCTAAACTTATAAGAACGCTACTACACTTGATCTTATACAAAAGGTTCTTAGAAGTGCTGTTTGGGGAGTAGCCTAGAGACAGGGGCTTGGATTGGCGAAAGTTCGCCTGGCAGCGGAACGCCAGCTCCATGCGCATCATGCGCTTCTTGCGCATCTGTTTACATTCCCCTCACCCGCCATATCCCAAACTTATGAGAACGCTACTACACTTAACTTGGTGCAGGCTGGGACCGAGTCTGACCCTGGGGCTGGTCATATACTGCCGACGCAGAGAATTGCGGGGCCTACCTCGGTCCAGGTCTCAAAGGCCTACTATACCTCCTCCCACCCCTCCTCCACCTCCTCCTCCTCCGAATTACCATCCGTGGGCATGGCGCCATCAGTCGGTAGCTCTAGGCACAGCAGCAGTGCCGTCGCTAAGCGACAGCAGGCGGTGCTGAAACTGCTGAGCCTAGGCGATAAAAGGCACACCGCCCAAGAGCTATTACAGGGCATTCCACATCAAAGTTGTTAACTTTGTCGCCACACTGCTGTGTAATCCCCAAAATATACTTGCAAACTTTTACCATTTAGGGATATTATTTCAGCGCTTCTTGCGCATCTGTTTACATTCCCCTCACCCGCCATATCCTAAACTTATAAGAACGCTACTACACTTGATCTTATACAAAAGGTTCTTAGAAGTGCTGTTTGGGGAGTAGCCTATAGACAGGGGCTTGGATTGGCGAAAGCTCGCCTGGCAGCGGAGCGCCAGCTCCATGCCAAGATCCAACTAACATAGTTTTAACTGCAGCACCTTTAATCTACTACTAGTTCACTGCCTCCATACATCGTCCCCTTATCAAACGAGCTGTGTCAGGCAGAATTTTGGGTTGTTTTCATGGCTTCCATGTTAACTTTGTCGCCACCCTGCTGTGTAATCCACAAAATATACTGGCAAACTTTTATCATGTACCGATATTATTTGAGCGCTTCTTGCTCACCTCCTTTGGTTCCTCTCTGCCACCCATTGGTTTGAAGCCTGAGTCCATTTAGGGTATGTCGCCATGACACTCTCTAGCCTGCTGCCGCTGCCTCTGCATGCCGTCCCCTATAGTGTCAGGGTCAATTATTGGATGTTTTAGATGCTATCTAGCTTCATTCTGTCACTCTGTCATGGCCATGCTGTTGCCCATAATTTTGGCATAATGGTGCGATTATGCAGCCTCAGAGGCATCCATGCATGCTGCCCCTGCTGTTTCCTGTCCATTTCCGTGGTGTTTCCATCCTTTTCTGAGGTTCCCAGGTGTTTGGCCAAGCTTCCCTGTGCAGAGCCTTGGTCCCCTTGAAAAATGCTCGAGTCTCCCATTGACTTCAATGGGGTTCGTTATTCGAGACGAGCACTCGAGCATCGGGAAAAGTTCGTCTCGAATAACGAGTACCCGAGCATTTTAGTGTTCGCTCATCTCTATCTGTAATCTATTCTGCACTGTGTTCTGCACTGTGTTTTTCTCTTAAATGATCCTGTGGTCACTGTTTTCACTGTGTTCACTGGTTTTATTCTATTCTTCACTGTTCTTCACATCTGCTAACTTGTCGGGAGATAATATACACGGGGAACAGTGAAGAATAGATCACAGATATTTGCAACTTATCAGAAGACATTATTTTTCAATTAAATAACACATTTTAATCCCAAACCATGGTCCCTTTGAAAAATGCTTGAGTCTCCCATTGACTCGCGCGTGAAAAATGCGCCGAAAACGCAAAAAAAACGCTAACAACACGCGCGTGAAAAACGCAAAAACGCTAATTACTCCAAGGAAAAATGGAACAAAAATGCAGCCAAAAACGTCAGTTTTTCACGCATTGCACCCTGACGTGAAACGCAACGCTAGTGTGGAAGGGGCCTTAGACAGCTTTATAAATCTGCCCAAATGAGTATGTGCAGCATGCTCAGTGTATTATAGGAATAATAGATTGAACAAGCAATCAGAGCATTGCTTGTTCAAGCCAACCTGTAAAAGTAAAAAAAAAGTTTATAACACTTAGTAAAACACTTTTTAATAAAAAGAATCAATTAAAAAATACTGAAAGTCCCATATACGCCAGCATTCCCTATACATACCAAATAAAGTACAAAAAACACAGAATCAGGAAAAAAACCCACATATTTGTTATTGCTGTGTCCATAACAATCAGTAGAATATATCAGTAGCATTCTTGGACCTGCTTGGTGAATGCTGTAAAAACAAAAACAGACTCTCTTGGTGAATGTTGTAAAAATAAAACCCGAAAAACTTGCCAAAAATTGACATTTTTCATAAAATTCCTTTTACCAAAAAGTGACAAAAAAAACCTAAGTGTGCTAAAATGGTACCAATGAAAAGGACAACTGAACATGTTAAAAATAAGCCCTAAACCAGCTCTGTCAACAAAAGAATATAAAAGTTATGTCTCCGAAAAAATGGCGATACGAAAATAAATGACGTTTCTCAATATTAGGTTTTCTTCAGGAGAGTTGTAAAAATCTATTTAAAAATGATATAAATGAGGTATCACCATAATCATTGTGATCTAAAGAATAAAGATAATATTTTTTTTATGGTACGGTGAACAGCCGCAAAAAATGCATAAAATATGAGAACCAAAATTGTTGATTTTCTTTTCCTTGATACATTCAAAAGTTAATGGAATAAGCTAATGACCTACTAAAATTCAGTATATGTAAAGTGCATCTCATGTTGCAGAAAATAAGCCCTTATTTGTCCAAAGTGCCAAAAAAATAAAGATTGTATAGCTATTAAGAAATGACAATTCAAATCTGGTCCCTTCAATGGCCTGGCGTGTGCCCAAACAGCAGTTTACCACCACATTAGGGGTATTGTAATACTCAGGAGAGATTGGGTTCATTCATTTAGCCAAAAAAATTGAAATTTCAGAATTTCACACTACTATACTGTGCAGAATTACAGGGGTGCAGCAGGAGACCAGCACTGGGGGATCCCCTCCAGGAGAAACTACTGCTGATGAGGTCACTGGGTGCAGGGTGTCACACACCTGGGTGCTGCTGTGAGTCTTATCTTCATTCTGGGATTACATGTAAGAGCCCGAATCTAACATTACGCCGAAACTGCGCTAAAATTGCGCCTAAACTGAGTTAAAGTAAAGTGATTAATAAGATACAGGAAATTAACTTATCACAGATGGTTGTAGCTTGTGAAAATTCTGGCAAAACAGTGCACCAAAACTTAGGCGCAACTACTACGCTTAGGCGCACAAAAGTGATAAATGTGGCCCTATATGTTGAAAAATATTGATAAATAAATGCAAAACATACCACCAAAATGTTTCAACTATCATGAAGTACAAAGTGTCTTGAGAAAACAAGTTCAACATTCCTTTGATATGTTGAAGCGTTCCAAAGTTATAGCCATTTATAGTGACACATGTCAAATTTGAAAAAATTGGCTGTGTCAGGAAGGTGAAAAGTGGATTTGGCGGTAAGGGGATAAATGATACATGTGTTATTTGGTCTGTAGTGAATTTGCAACTTTTTAAAACAAAAGTCGCAAAAAGTCTCCAAAAGTCGCAAACAGTTTCCCAGCTACTTTCTACTCCTGGTCAGGGGCAATTGTAGATTTGCGCAAAGATTTGCAACTTTTTTTAAAAATCACAACTTTTGCATCTGGATTAAGTTGATAACTCGGGGAACACTACAGGAAACTAACACCAAAATACTTGGAAAAATAAGTCAGGTACTTTATTCAGATGCAAAGCAAACAATTTTTACACAAAACAATAAGGACAAGGACAAAGCATAAAAGAGGCAATGTAGTGTGTGGACCAAACAGAGGAATTAAAAATGTGTAGGTCCCCGAGTAATGCCAACATAGGGTTGCAGATTAATACCGCTCACAAAGAGCAGAGTGAGTAAAACAGAAGCAAATACCATACCAATGACTGGGACCACACATATAAGACCCCGACACGTGTTTCGCTGTCGTGCTTCTTCAAGGTAGTCCTGACCACCTACCTGACTTATTTTTGGTGTTATTTACTTGGCGGATGGTGACTCGGCCCACGCTGAACTGCTGCATTCTTTTTTGTAATTACTACAGGAAACTAGACAATGGTGAGCTGTAAAAGGAGACAGTTTGAGGCAGAAAAAAAAGTCGCAAATGAGCACAAGACCCATGAAAAGTCTCAGAAATTAAAGAAAAAGGCAAGCCAAAAGTTTGATACATGTGCCCCAATGTATTCATTTATTTTTGGAGGTGCTCAAAAACTTTAATAAGATTCAAATTTAGAGGGAGCTTAATAAATCTGCATGCAGTAAGTAATAGCAGGTAAGCAAAAATACAATGTAAAGGTAAGTAGAGGGAAGCAGTGACAACTCTAACTAAAGACCTAAGGGTAATCATACACTTTCATTCATAGTGGTTAGACCACAATTTTTATTTTTTATTTTACTACGTTACTTTGATTCCAAAGAACGTAATTTAAATATACAATTATACAAATTAATATATACCAGTAATCATTTAAATATGAAATTTATTGTTTCATAAGCATATTCATATGGTGTGATCTTAGGCATTTTCAGTAGAAACTAAAAGTGACAAAAGCTTTTCTTTGGTTTTCTCAAAGGTTAGAATATTAATGTGCAGTTACTAAGTACTCTGTTACATGATTACTCTCTATTATACTAGGAAAATATCAAGAACAATAGCAAATAAATGCTTGATTCCAAAGCAAAATGCCATGACTCTAACTGTAATAAAGTCTATTAAAGTCTATTATTTATCAAGAATAGTTTTAACCAGATTGATTGCAGATGCTTCCTAGTGATATATGATTTTCTGATTTCTCATAATGTTCCTCCTAGAAATAACTTTAATGATTATACATTTCTAAAAATGTAAAAAAAAAAATGTAAAAGGTATTATTTTCTCTTTATTTCTTGATTTTTTTTTTCCACAATTATCAATATATTTCCATCAGTTTTTGTTTTTCTCTGTTTTAACTACATTACAAAAGCCATATTTCTCTTCCATTTACAAAGCCATATGAGGGTCTTTATGAATGGATAAATAAATTGTACTTCTTAGTGTCACCATTTAAAAAGTCAGAGAAGATGGAAGTTAGTTATTTGAAGACTAAACATAGTTACTATATACTGTCTCCTCAAGTATAACCCGAGTTTTACGGCAAATATTTTTGTGCTGAAAAAGCTCCACTCAGCTTATACCCAAATATACACTCACCGGCCACTTTATTAGGTACACCTGTCCAACTGCTCGTTAACACTTAATTTCTAATCAGCCAATCACATAGCGGAAACTCAGTGCATTTAGGCATGTAGACATGGTCAATACAATCTCCTGCAGTTCAAACCGAGCATCAGTATAGGGAAGAAAGGTGATTTGAGTGCCTTTGAACGTAGCATGGTTGTTGGTGCCAGAAGGGCTGGTCTGAGTATTTCAGAAACTGCTGAGCTACTGGGATTTTCACGCACAACCATCTCTAGGGTTTACAGAGAATGGTCCGAAAAAGAAAAAACATCCAGTGAGCGGCAGTTCTGTGGGCGGAAATGCCTTGTTGATGCCAGAGGAGAATGGGCAGTCTGGTTCGAGCTGATAGAAAGGCAACAGTGACTCAAATCGCCACCCGTTACAACCAAGGTAGGCAGAAGAGCACAGTATGTCAAACTTTGAGGCAGATGGGCTACAGCAGCAGAAGACCACACCGGGTGCCACTCCTTTCAGCTAAGAACAGGAAACTGAGGCTACAATTTGCACAAGCTCATCAAAATTGGACAGTAGAAGATTGGAAAAACGTTGCCTGGTCTGATGAGTGTCGATTTCTGCTGCGACATTCGGATGGTAGGGTCAGAATTTGGGGTCAACAACATGAAAGCATGGATCCATCCTGCCTTGTATCAACGGTTCAGGCTGGTGGTGGTGGTGTCATGGTGTGGAGAATATTTTCTTGGCACTCTTTGGGCCCCTTGGTACCAATTGAGCATTGTTGCAACGCCACAGCCTAGCTGAGTATTGTTGCTGACCATGTCCATCCCTTTATGACCACAATGTACCCAACATCTGATGGCTACTTTTAGCAGGATAATGCGCCATGTCATAAAGCTGGAATCATCTCAGACTGGTTTCTTGAACATGACAATGAGTTCACTGTACTCAAATGGCCTCCACAGTCACCAGATCTCAATCCAATAGAGCATCTTTGGGATGTGGTGGAACGGGAGATTCGCAGCCGACAAATCTGCAGCAACTGTGTGATGCCATCATGTCAATATGGACCAAAATCTCTGAGGAATGCTTCCAGCACCTTGTTTAATCTATGCATGAAGAATTGAGGCAGTTCTGAAGGCAAAAGGGCGTCCAACCCGTTACTAGCATAGTGTACCCAATAAAGTGGCCGGTGAGTGTATATAAAAACTGTGGCGCTCCCCCATGGCATCCTGTTTTCCCCCTGGTTCATATCCTACCCTCATCTCTGGTTTCCCAACAGTGTGGGCAGAGGCACGTAATCAGGCGACGTAGTGTGTGTGCTGGAAGAGAGCTTAGATGGGAAACTGGAGCCAAGCTGAGAAGGCAAGCGGGGGGGAAAGAGGATGCTGGGGGTGAGCGCCAGATGTGAGTAGTAAGTTCATTATTTTATCAGGGGCAGTGCTAGACACTTTATTTAAAGGGGGCACTGCTGGACATTTCTTTAAAAAGTGCACAGCTGGAAATTTGTTTTAAAAAGAGGCACTGCTGGACAATTTTTGTAAAGCGGGGCTTTGCTAGACATTTTATTGATGAGGAGAGGCTGTTACTGGACATTTTATTAAAGAGTAGTTGCTGCATTTTTCAACCTAGGCTTAAAATTGAGTCGATAAGTTTTCCCAGTTATTCGTGGCAAGAATAGGTACCTTAGCTTGTACTTGCTTTGGTTTATACTCAAGTATATATGGTATGTTGTTTTACTGCAGGATTTATTTTCTACAATTTTTACTGTGTGGTCCAAATACCACATACTGTATATAGTTGAGTATAAGCCAAGTTTTTCAGCACAAAAAATGTGCTGAAAAACCCTTACACGGTTTATACCCGAGTCTATGAAACTCAAGTTTCTCACCTGTTACTTACCTTTCCAACGCCCCCACAAGTCCTCTTCTGAAGCTCCAGCTCCAGTTTCATCTTTGGGTCCCTGCTGTTTTGCACACACCATGAGGTTAGCTGCTTACCAACATCATAGTGTGCGTGCAGCCATCGGCACACACTATGATGTCAGCAAGCGGCTGACATAATGGTATATGCAACAGCACTGTGCGGGGACCTGGAGACGGAAAAGTGACTAGGCTTGGCATAGGAAGCTGCTGGCTATAAACTAAGAGGGCAGGCACTGGCTATATACTAAGGAAGACGGCACTGCCAGGAAGCTGCTAGCTATACACAATGGTGCAAGCAATGGCTATATACTAGGTGGCAGGGGAGGCTAGCTTTATACTAGGGGGCAGGAGGTGTCTTGCAATATATTAGGGGGCAGGAAGCTGGCTATATACTAGAGGGAAGGGGGCCGGCATAACAACTGAAAACTTTTACAGCTATATCTTAAACTCTAGTTAAGTAGTTAACCAAGTGTAAAGAATTTACATAGTCACTAGAAATCGAGTAAAAAACTTTGCAGTGCATTTTCTCTGGTAACCCCTCATGAAAAAAAAAATTTTAATACTAATCTGGCACTTCCCTGTACTGGCCAGACAGAGCTCACGAACACACTTGCAACACACTTACGTCTGACTTTGCATGATAAATCTGTCCAACGGTCGGAATGAGATCTGGAACGCCCCCTTTTTTGTGTTGCATGATGCAAGTGCCGCTGCACCACAAAGTGTCGTGGGCACCAGAAATGTGTCTCAGGGCATGGCCCTTAGTAAATGTGGGCCAATATTCTCATCTCACAAGTCAGTGATCAGACAAGTCAGATACAGATAAAACTGAAATATGAGAAATAGCAGTTAAAAGATATGAACATGAAGTGCATGAATCTAAGAAACATGAGACAAGTGTGGCAAGACAATTTTAAGAAAAGGACCACAAAATATGTGAGTTACAATGGATGGTTCTTGAGCAGATAAATAGAGGTGATTTGGGATAGGTTAAAAATAAAGGTTTTTTGGATCATTTCACTGTAGTCTATGATCCCTTTTGTTCTGAACAATGTCATTTTATTGTGTTTTTTGTCATTTACGCTGTGTAGCAATGTATTAGTAGAGCTGGTTTACTGAATTGCTTTTATTTATATCAATATTGGCATAAGAATGGAATTATTTGTATCCATGTGCTTTTGGTAACACAACAACCTAATGGATGGTTTTTACTCACCTTGTGTTCTTTTGCGCATGCCTGAGGGAGGTGCCACACCTCTGAAACATTGTAGCTTGTGCACCTGTTTGCCAACATACATGTGACATTGTGAGAACTTTTCCTTCAGTCATATAACTTTGGAATATGGATATTATATAAGACGGTGGATACACCGGCAGTAAATAATGTAATTCAAGCGTTGTTTGTATAGAAACATAAAAGAAGAATGTGCAGTGTGGATTTGTGTATATAATGTAGTTAAGTGGTGAAGATTCAGGAGTTTTGTAATGCACATATTTTCTCAGGTACGAGTCATGTTTTAAAGTAAACTCTATGAAACAC
The DNA here is from genome assembly GCF_040894005.1 of Engystomops pustulosus. Lineage (NCBI taxonomy): Eukaryota > Metazoa > Chordata > Amphibia > Anura > Leptodactylidae > Engystomops > Engystomops pustulosus. The sequence goes on from NC_092412.1 coordinate 113,172,031, forward strand.
CTATACAGTTAATTCTATACCCCTTTAAAAATGTACGAGGTCTTTAGTTTGTAAACCTGTCTGTAAATGTGACATGGCACCCGAAATCTAATCCAGCAAAATGTGGCCTCCAAGAGCCATGTAGGGTTCTTTCCCGTCAATCCCTCCTCACACACCAGTTTTCATCCACATGTTAAGTATTGCCATATTCACTGTTGTTTTTTACCTATAGGAGGATGCTTCCCTTGTGTTTTCAGTGATGCATGATGATTTCAGACTCCATATGTAAACCAAAACTTCATTTATTCCATAAATCATGTTCAAATTCAAACATGTTTGTAACTTTTAGTACCTTCATCCATGGTGAGTACCCCAGACACATGACATGGTGCAGAAACTGTGAGCTGTAGAGAGAGTCTCTGGGGAAGTAATTCAGTAAGATACATTGTAAGATACAGTAAGTACACTAAGATACATTGTGAGTTGTGGAGGTCACTAGCCAGGGTATAGATCACTAAAACATTGTGCAACATTGCCTCTGCTCACAGGTATATCCCATCCTCAGGTTCGGATACCGGCAAGAGATTGATCTGTGCCATTCCGCTCTTGCAGACTCTGACCTGATGAAAACACCGTTAAGGTGTTGAAACACGTTGTCAAATAATAACTATTAATAAAAACTCTAACATCCAACTCTGGAAGTAGTGCATCAATCAATTCTACACCTTACTTTTTTCTCTACTTGCAGATATAGAGTAGATTTAAACCATAAATATATCAATGTGTAATATATACAGTGATTGCTGTCACCGCTTCACCCTCATTTGAGCATCTAGCACTGTACTGTCATAGGATTCCTCCAGAAGACTGCAAATGACAAAACTATGGTTAATTGTAGGTAGAAATGATTGTCGTGCATGTTATTTATAGGCAACTCATACCGCTCAATGTTTCCCTGACAACAGTGAATAATTTGAGAAGAAGAATTTAGTTTTGCTTATTGTTTTTTAGACATCGTAAAACAAAGCACTGTATCACTGAAGAGCTCTGGTAACGCATCCAGAGCCCTTCAGTCTCATAAGCATATTTTTAAAGGTTAATTTTGGAAACATAGAGTTCATAGATAACAAATATAAGAAGATTCCCAGTCACAGTGCCTGGATCCATAAGTAGGGGTCTCTGGTTTATCATGCTTGATGCTTAAAGGTAGATGTTTTATAATCTTTAAAAATACACGAAATACATAAAATGACATTAAAAAATAGAAATTAAAAGAGTGTAAAATATTTGTATATGATCATTAAATGAATTAATTCTGTAATTTTAATGCCTTGGTTTGAATGTAGTATTTTTTCTGTAATTGTTATTTGCTATTTTCTATTGATATTTTGGTGTTTTATCTTTATTTCATGTAATTTTTAATATGCAATATGATTTTATCATTTAATTGGAATATCCTGTTAAATAGTGAAAAAACATGCAATCTCTCTATACAATTTTCTACATTGTATCGCTGTTTAGTTTGGTTATTTTTACATAAAGATACATAGTTTTGCTTTTGTACAAAGGATGATCCTTTTCCCAGCACTGTGGTTAAAACAATTTTCTCTTTAATAAAAAATTATAGAATAGATATAGGAGCTGTGCTAAGTATAGGCTAGTTTATTTTACTAGTTTTCCTATGTGTTTGCCATCCTTTGGTTAAAAAGTGGCATTTACCAAAACATGTTGGTAAGACTAAAATAGAGATACCATGATAATGCAAATGAAAATAATCTTCAATAGATCTTAATCATAAAATAGAATTAGAACTTTCTTATTGAAAATAATCTCAAAGCAGGTTATTTGTTAGCAGGCCAGCTCCTTGGGAAAGTTATATGTATGTTTTTGGAGCTCCACTGACCCTCAGAGAATTAAAGTGACTTTCGCCCTTTAATAAATGTTCTAATGCTCTAATTTTTTTTTTCAAAAAGTCACTAAATGCATAAAAATCTGGCATTGCATTAACAGTAGGTCATTGTCATGGGGTTAACAATCTTTCTAAAAGCTTTTCCTGATAGTTTGAGGGGTGCAGATTTGAAAATGGGTTGATAATATAGGGGTTTTTTTTATGTTAAATAAAAAGAAGCCAAATATTGGGTACCAAAAGTAGTTCACCCTAATGTTTAGACTCTGGAAAAAACAAGCATAATGGGAAACGGGTGACAAAAATAGTGCTAAAATCTAACTTTTAATAGAATCACATTAAAACCGCACTTACAGTATTATGTGCTTAAGAGAAACTAGGATGGGAAAGTACCACTCCTAATTATAACTTATCCTCAAAGGACTAGATGGCAGCATACAGTTATGAATCAACGAAGGTATGTATAGATCTTACCGTGATTCTGATGCATGTGTGCTTACCAGGCGGGGGGGCACCAGATGAAATACTATCCCTCTGTACCCGAAAGAACTCCCGCCCTTACAAGGGCAGTCCACAGCTGACCCTCTTAGTCTCTTGCATGCCCCCTGTTGGTCGCCAAAGTTCCCTGACGCGTTTCGTCCATGTAAGACTCCTCAGAGGGAAATAGAATAAACGATGATAGATGCTTGGGCCCACTTCATATTCTGCTAGTTCAAATCGGGCCAAGCGTTCAATGGCATGCGGCTTAGCAAACGGGCTTGCTGTAAGCTAGAGCCCCGTTGGCGCAATCAACTGCTTCATCCCCGCCCCTGATGGTGGGTCTCCGGGGTGCACAGTTACTGGCTAGTTGCGCCAGATTGGAGGATAGTTCCGCCTTTTAAACTATTAAGCCACTCCCTCAACCCTTGCAATGGGATGCGTCTAGAGGAAAATCCGCTTACTATTGGACGTCACCGGTCAACGCTACGTCAGCAGACGCGGACCGCAATGGCGACCGCAGCGCTGTAAATCGGCGGACTCAAAGGAGAACAGCGCAGGTCGCGGAACACCTACTGCGCATGCGCCAAAAGAGTCGCGGGAGTCAGTGTGAAGTGTCGCTAAGCGACACATTACGCCCACCCATTATGGGCGTGTAATCCACTTATGAGAATGGCAGTGCCGGCACAACAGGTAAATGATAACAGTTAAAGAATGGTCGCATTATGCTGTGAAAGGGTCAAATTACCACTATCTCTCCCCACAGTGGCAAACCTGCGAGAAAAGACAAGTGGTCATAATAATGCTAAAGTACAAATCCCCCGAGACATGGGGTCATCAAGTATACATCCTACCTCCGAGTGTACATAGACATCAGTGTCAAAGTGTACGATTGTACTGGGTTGAAAGTGCATCTGAGGGCATGCAGAGACAGATGTATTCAAGATGGATTAATGGGACTGATCAACAGGGTTTTTTCTAAGGAATATAGACATAGGCTAAGTAATACGAAATAGGTGTAAAATCATAAAAATGGAGCAAAGGACAGTTGGTCATTAAGACCCTTGGGAGAGATGGTATCCAGGGTATAGATCCATCTTGTTTCCCTTTGGAGGATGAGTCTATTCCAGTCTCCTCCTCTTGCTGGAAAAGGGACCATATCGATGCCCATAAATTTTAATACCGTTGCATCTCCTCTATGTTCTGACCAAACATGATTGGGCAGTGATTTCTCTCTGCGATGTGTAATGTCTCCAAGATGTTCACCTATTCTTCTCCTCAGTTCTCTGTACGTTTTACCTATGTATTCCAACCCGCATTTGCAGGTAACCTTATATATAACGCCAGTGCTCTTGCAGTTTATGAAGTGTCTTAAGTCATAAACTCTCCCCGTGACATTGCTGGTAAACAGCTTTCCGGTTTGGATATACGGACACGCAATGCAACCCCCGCATTTGTAACTCCCTAGGACTCGCCTGTCAAGCCATGTGCCCTTCGGCTTTGGGGCCACGAAATGGCTATTGACTAGGCGGTCCCTGATGGATTTTGTTTTCCGGAAAGTGATCAATGGTCTCGGACCTACAATGTCCTTAATATCCTGGTCCAGTAGCAGAATGGACCAATGTTTTTCAAGAACGTGTCTTGCCTCCTCCGAGCCGTTGTCAAAGGAGGCTATCATCCTGAGAGCACAGTCCGTCTCTCTTTTTGTTTGGCGAGCGCTACTGAGAAGATCAGTCCGGCTCTTTTTTAGACTACTCTGGTACGCTTCTCTTAAAACCTTATCCGGATACCCCCTTTCCAGAAATCTGTTCCTAAGGTCTTTGGCCTGAGATCGAAATTCGGTTTGGGAACTACAATTTCTCCGAATCCGGTAATATTGGCCTTTGGGGATTCCTCTCCGAAGGGGGTAAGGATGATGACTGTCCCACCTAAGCAGTGAATTTGTCGCCGTGGGTTTCCGATATACGGTTGAGTGTAGCGTACCATTCTCAGATTTAGTAATCAAAATATCCAGGAAGGGGAGGGTCGTACTGTGAATTTCAGAGGTAAACCGTAACCCAATATGATTGGAATTCAATGTTTTTACAAATTCACTAAAATCTGATTGGTCACCCTTCCAGAGAATGAAGATGTCATCTATATAGCGGAAAAACATTTCCACCTGTTCGATTCCCTGTGGAGGGTTGTCGCCAAAGACACAAGTGGCCTCCCACCAGCCCAGGAGCAAGTTTGCGTACGAAGGGGCGCATGGACTCCTCATCGCAGTGCCCCTGAGCTGGTGGTATATCTGGCCATTAAAAAGGAACACATTTCGGGTTAGTGTGAATTGCAGTAGCTCTTGGATCACTTCATTATGCGCCTGGTATTGTAAACCCCTTGACGAGAGGAAGCCTCCTTTGACAACGGCTCGGAGGAGGCAAGACACGTTCTTGAAAAACATTGGTCCATTCTGCTACTGGACCAGGATATTAAGGACATTGTAGGTCCGAGACCATTGATCACTTTCCGGAAAACAAAATCCATCAGGGACCGCCTAGTCAATAGCCATTTCGTGGCCCCAAAGCCGAAGGGCACATGGCTTGACAGGCGAGTCCTAGGGAGTTACAAATGCGGGGGTTGCATTGCGTGTCCGTATATCCAAACCGGAAAGCTGTTTACCAGCAATGTCACGGGGAGAGTTTATGACTTAAGACACTTCATAAACTGCAAGAGCACTGGCGTTATATATAAGGTTACCTGCAAATGCGGGTTGGAATACATAGGTAAAACGTACAGAGAACTGAGGAGAAGAATAGGTGAACATCTTGGAGACATTACACATCGCAGAGAGAAATCACTGCCCAATCATGTTTGGTCAGAACATAGAGGAGATGCAACGGTATTAAAATTTATGGGCATCGATATGGTCCCTTTTCCAGCAAGAGGAGGAGACTGGAATAGACTCATCCTCCAAAGGGAAACAAGATGGATCTATACCCTGGATACCATCTCTCCCAAGGGTCTTAATGACCAACTGTCCTTTGCTCCATTTTTATGATTTTACACCTATTTCGTATTACTTAGCCTATGTCTATATTCCTTAGAAAAAACCCTGTTGATCAGTCCCATTAATCCATCTTGAATACATCTGTCTCTGCATGCCCTCAGATGCACTTTCAACCCAGTACAATCGTACACTTTGACACTGATGTCTATGTACACTCGGAGGTAGGATGTATACTTGATGACCCCATGTCTCGGGGGATTTGTACTTTAGCATTATTATGACCACTTGTCTTTTCTCGCAGGTTTGCCACTGTGGGGAGAGATAGTGGTAATTTGACCCTTTCACAGCATAATGCGACCATTCTTTAACTGTTATCATTTACCTGTTGTGCCGGCACTGCCATTCTCATAAGTGGATTACACGCCCATAATGGGTGGGCGTAATGTGTCGCTTAGCGACACTTCACACTGACTCCCGCGACTCTTTTGGCGCATGCGCAGTAGGTGTTCCGCGACCTGCGCTGTTCTCCTTTGAGTCCGCCGATTTACAGCGCTGCGGTCGCCATTGCGGTCCGCGTCTGCTGACGTAGCGTTGACCGGTGACGTCCAATAGTAAGCGGATTTTCCTCTAGACGCATCCCATTGCAAGGGTTGAGGGAGTGGCTTAATAGTTTAAAAGGCGGAACTATCCTCCAATCTGGCGCAACTAGCCAGTAACTGTGCACCCCGGAGACCCACCATCAGGGGCGGGGATGAAGCAGTTGATTGCGCCAACGGGGCTCTAGCTTACAGCAAGCCCGTTTGCTAAGCCGCATGCCATTGAACGCTTGGCCCGATTTGAACTAGCAGAATATGAAGTGGGCCCAAGCATCTATCATCGTTTATTCTATTTCCCTCTGAGGAGTCTTACATGGACGAAACGCGTCAGGGAACTTTGGCGACCAACAGGGGGCATGCAAGAGACTAAGAGGGTCAGCTGTGGACTGCCCTTGTAAGGGCGGGAGTTCTTTCGGGTACAGAGGGATAGTATTTCATCTGGTGCCCCCCCGCCTGGTAAGCACACATGCATCAGAATCACGGTAAGATCTATACATACCTTCGTTGATTCATAACTGTATGCTGCCATCTAGTCCTTTGAGGATAAGTTATAATTAGGAGTGGTACTTTCCCATCCTAGTTTCTCTTAAGCACATAATACTGTAAGTGCGGTTTTAATGTGATTCTATTAAAAGTTAGATTTTAGCACTATTTTTGTCACCCGTTTCCCATTATGCTTGTTTTTTATGTTAAATAAGTAAAATTTCATTCAAAACAATATTTATCCCCAAAATATTGAATTCTGAAAATACGGAAAATCGATGTTAGATTTGTATTATTTAGGTGGTTTGAATTTCTAAAATGGCAAATTAAAAAGAAAAACATATTTTTTCTATTTTTTTTGTAAATAAACGCAAAACTTATCAGCCAACATTTACCACTAAAATGAAGTACAAGATGTGGGGAAAAAACAATCTCAGAAGATTCTCTTTCATAACAGTGTTCAAAAGTTATAACCATATAAAACAACACGAGTCAGGATCCAAAAAATGGGGCTGAGCCTTAAGCTATAAACTGGCTGCGTCCTAAAGGAGTTAAGGTAGTTTATTTCTCAAATATTTATTTTTACTCACTTTATGTAGTGTGCTGTAATTCATAGTTGTAGTAAACATATAGTTTCCCTCCCATACAGAAAGAGTTCTGACTAGAGATGAGCGAGTATAATCGTCCGAGCTTGATGCCCGTTCGAGTATTAGCATACTCGGAACGGCTCGTTGCTCTGATGAGTATTTCCCCTGCTTGAGATCGAGCATTTAATTAAGAAAAGACAGTGAAGAACAGTGTAGAACTCAGTGAAAACAGTGAACACAGTGAACACAGGATCATTTAAGGGAAGAACAAAGTGAAGAACACATTGCAGATGTTCCGTACATCTGCTAACTTATCGGAAGACACGCGTGCCGAACGGTGTTCTTCAATAGTATGTGAAGAACAATATGTGTGAAGAACACATTGCAGATGTTTCCATACTTGGCCTAGTGCCTTCCTGTTTCCAGTGTTTGTTTTGCAGTGAAAACATCTGCAAACATCTGCAATGTGTTCTTCTTTAGTTTTTTTTCAATGTGTTCTTTCAGTGAAAAATGCTCGAGTCTCCCATTGACTTCACTGGGGTTCGTTATTCGATTCAAAAGCTTAATAAATTTATCATAATAAATTTGGCTCTTACAATGTGACTTCATTTTGATCTAAAGGTTTTTGGGTCCAGTGGTTTGATTTTCAAAATGTTGTGCTTTCATGGGAACAAGGATTATCAGATAAACTACACATACCTTACAGCAGATCATTGCAGCCCCTGACTAAAGTAAAGTATCCAGAGAGCTTCACAGGAGATCACAGTGAGTAGGAGGTCCATCTAGGGGTCGTCTGTAAGTCAGGTATCATTAAGTAATTATTGTTATTCATGGTTATTACAACAAAACAATTGGTGTACTATGGAAACATTTGTCCCATACTAGTTGAGAAAGCTTTCCCCAGCTATAACAGACTATGGGATTTTTGTGTGTAGCTAGCTTGCTCTATTTTTATAAATTTAAAAAATCTTTATTTGAAAAAAATATTTTACTATGTTTTCTATTTACACTGATAACTACTACATGAAATAAATAAAAGTTAAACAATGAAATCTAATATTGCTTATATTATATAATTGCATGACCTCAATCTCCTCCCTTGTGATCATACGCTTTTGAAAAATGGTTGTTACACAGAACAGAAAGTACTGTGCATTTAAACATATTCACCTATAACTATACAAAAGACAGGATTTTTTTTACTCTTTGGCCTTTGTCGGATTAGCCATTTGTTGCATACATTTGCTTTTCCCAAAAAAGCTCTTATGAAATTTAATTGCAAAGTTTTCATAGAAATCAATAATTTCTTTCTTAAAGGACACAACATTTACAATACTGTATGTCTCTCCTAGAATGCTAAATGTTGAAACAGACTGACCTAGACAATCACTTTGTTTTTGGAGCTGTAATGTCATTCCAATGATTTTCAGCAGGGAATGTATTAATCCATTCTTTAGGACTGCATGCTGGTAGTCTCAAATGCATTACTAATCACTTTTGTCACAGGCACTACTTATCAGTCTGGTTTCCGTTAGTGAGCGACTGGAGCAGCAAGGCATTCTTAAAAAAAAAAAAAAGTTATTGTATATTGTTAACTATGTCACCACCAGAAATTGATTTCTCTCTCTTTGGGGCAATTAGATAGTGACCTTTGAATAGTAATGCTATGCTCATCCAATTGTTACTATTTTTATTTCTTGCAAAGGCTTTTTGTAGCAGTAAATGTAATAAGCTTACATATCAGTGTCACTGATGTATAACTATATAAGAAAGATGAAGAGATCCCAGCTTCCTTAAAAATTTCCATATTCTTTATTGAAAATCCATTAAAAATCCATAAAATGATGTGGAGTTAAAACAGATAGGGTGAAGGCTAACATTTGAAAAGATTGCAAGGTCACATTTCCTCTTTCTTAACACTAGCCTTCACTCTCTTTGCTGTATCCCCACATCATTTTATGGATTTTTAATGAATATTTAATAAAGAATATGGACGTTTTTATGGATGGTGGAATTCTCTCATTTTGCTTATGTTGTCTGATAATCAGTCAGTTTTTATGAGCAGCCCATGACAGACTATGTTAACATGTTTGATATTGAGGTACACGCAGGGCCACATCTGCCATAAGGTGACATGAGAACCTCTCCTCAGGTGGCAGATGACGAGCCCTGATGTGGGAGGCAGCCTGGGTGAATGTAATGTGGGTGATTTGGGCGCCCATCTAAACCTGAATCACCCACCATGAAATTAATGATGTCTGTTTCTTTAAGAGCACAGGCACGATAAATATACAGAGTGTCACAGGCCTGTTTGGCTGCGCCTCTTTGTTGCGCTGGAGGACCCAGGCGGTGTGTCATGATGGGGAAGCGTAGAGTACTGGAGGTAAGTAACTTATTTTTTATTTTTATTTTGGGGACAATCTTCAAGTTTACTATGGGAATCTGTTTATTACTGGGGGGCTGTGTAACTGGGGGTTCTGTATTACTGGGGATGCTGTATAAACTGGGGGGACGGTGTATTACTGGGGGAGGCTGAGTATTACTGGAGGGCTGTGTGTAATGGGGGGGCTGTGTATACTGGGGGAGGCTGTGTATACTTGGGAGGGGCTTTGTATACTAAGGGGGCTGTGTATACTGGGGGAGGCTGTGCATACTGTAGGAGGCTATGCATACTAGAGGAGGCTGTCTATCTAGAGGACCTGTGTATACTGGGGGAAGCTTTCACCTGGTGAGGCTGTGTATACTGGGGAGTCTGTGTATACTTGGGAGGCTGTGTTTATTAGGGGGCTGTGTATACTAAGGAGGCTGTCTTTACTTGGGAGGATGTATATACTGAGGGGCTGTGTATTACTGGGGAAGGTTGTGTATTACAGTGGGAGGCTGTTTATACTGGGGGAGGCTGTATATACTGTTTTTACTGGGTGAGGTTGTATATACTGGATGAGGCTGTATATACTGGAGGCTCTGTATTACTGGGAGAAGCCTGGGGTGGCTGTATATATGGGGGAGGCTGTATATACTGGGGGGCTGTATATTACTAGGGGAGGCTGTATATAATGCGGGCTCTATATTAATGTTAGAAGCTGTATATACCTGGGGAGGCTGTATATACTGAGGGGCTGTGTATTACTGGGGGCTGTGTATTTCTGGAGGAGGCCATGTTCACTGCTGGGGGGGCTGTTTTAATTGCAATGAGGGCTGCGTTAATTGCTAGGGGGTGGCTGTGTTCATTGCTTATGAGGCTGTGTTCGTTGCTTGAGGGGCTGTGTTCATTGCTGGGGGAGGCTGTGTTCATTATGTCAAAACTAAAATGTGTATCTATATGTAAGGAAAGTTTGATGCCACAAAAAACCAACATGTATGTATGTATGTCCGCAAAAGAAATCTGCACTGCCGCATTTACAATTGCCAAATTTTGCACAGCTGTTGCCTGTGACTCAGGGAACGTCTTAGACCATGTTTTGAGCTGAAATTTTCACCCCATGCTTTCCAAAATCCACTTATTACCCAACATACACAAGAGCCATTGTCTGCTGCTGAAGTGGCAGTTGGAAGCTGAGCCGTGATTGGTTGCTGTTTTGCTCATTAATATGAGCTCTGAGCTTTTATTGGTTACTATATACCAGTGGTGGTGAAGCTATGACACGGGTGCCAGAGGTGGCACTCAGAACCATTTCTGTGGGCACTCAGACCATTGCTCCAGGACAGAGTTCACCAAATAGGACCAAATCCACCTGCACTCCCAGGCAACTTAAGAGATGCTCCTCTCAGCGCTATTTTAAAGTGACATTTCATTGGCTGTTTGGAACTGCGGGAAAAGCAAGAAGGTGTTGACAGAACTGTAATGTCTTTGGAGGTCATCCTGCTGGACCCACCATTTTTCTACAGAGAGACCCTGGAGGGAAGCTACAATTAGTCTGAATTTGTCCTCCTTTTTTCAACTGTATTGGTAGCCTCTAGGGGTCGATACGATTGAAAGATGATTAGCAATAAGTTACTGCTCAAAATGCCATGTTGGCACTTCATGGTAAATATGTGAATTTTGGTTGTAGTTTGGGCACTCGGTCTCTAGAAGGTTTGCCATCATTTCTATATACAATGATAATATGACACTTTAGTGTGAGGTAAGCTGGATAAGGATACAGAGATTTATAGAAGTGTTGGGGGTAAAACTGTTCCATTTGCCCATGGAAACCAATCAGAGATCAGCTGTAATTTTATAAACAGCTGTGCAAAAATTAAACTTTAGCTTCTGATAAATCTCTCCATAGACAAAGTGATGGGCAGAAACACAGACAGTTACTGGAATGAGAGTGTCAGAGACAAAAACAGTCACTGGAATGAGAGTGTCAGAGACAAAAACAGTCACTGGAATGAGAGTGTCAGAGACACAGACAGTCACTGGAATGAGAATTTCAAAGACGCAGACATTCACTGGAATGAGAGTGTCAGAGACTCAGACAGTCACTGGAATGAGAGTGTCAGAGACACAGACAGCCACTGGAATGAGAGTGCCCGAGACACAGACAGCCACTGGAATGAGAGTGCCCGAGAAACAGACAGTCACTGGAATGAGAGTGTCAGAGACGCGGACAGTCACTGGAATGAGAGTGCCCGAGACACATTCACTGGACTGAGAGTGTCAGAGACACAGGCAGTCAGTGGAATGAGAGTGTCAGTGACAAAGACAATCACTGGAATGAGAGAGCCTGAGACACAGACAGCCACTGGAACAAGAGAGCCCGAGACACAGATAGTCACTGGAATGAGTGTTTCTGAGAAACAGACAGTCAATGGAATGAGAGTGCCCGAGACTCAAAAAGTCACTCAAATGAAAGTGCTCGAGACACAGTCACTGGAATGAGAGTGTCTGAGACACAGTCACTGGAATGAGAGTGTCTGAGACACAGTCACTGGAATGAGAGTGTCTGAGACACAGTCACTCGATTGAGAGTGTCTGAGACACAGTCACTCGATTGAGAGTGTCTGAGACACAGTCACTCGATTGAGAGTGCCTGAGACACAGACAGTCACTGGAATGAGAGTGTCCGAGACACAGTCACTCGATTCAGAGTGCCTGAGACACAGACAGTCACTGGAATGAGAGTGCTCGAAACACACCTACTCGGATGAAAGTGTCTCAGACACAGTCATTCAATTGAGGGCGCTTGAGACATAGACAGTCACTGGAATGAGAGTGTCCGAGACACAGTCACTGGAATCAGAGTGTCAGAGACAATCGCTTGATTAAGAGTGCCTGAGACACAGACAGTCACTTGAATGAGAGTGCCCGAGACCGTCAGCGAGTGCTCGAGACAGTCACTCGAATGAGAGTACCAGAGACAGACAGTCACTGAAAGAGACTGCCAGAGACAGACAGTCACTGAAGGGGACAGCCAGAGACAACAGCATCAGAGACAGAGACGGTGAGTGACAGAGACAGGCATAGACAGTCTGAGACTGTCTATAGATACATATAAAATATTTTTTGTTAACCCATTCTATTTTGTTACAGCTAAGAGAAGTTATTTACTATCCCGGGCAACAACGGGAGCTACAGCTAGTAGAAATATAAAATATGACAAGAAAGCTATAAAACTATATTGTGCAGTGTCCTTGTACTAAGTATTAGATATTTATATCATGTCAGATATTTAAAGATAAAAAATAAATATAAAATACAAAAGGAAAATGTAGCAGGACAACTAGCACATGGAAATAATCCCATTTGGGCGTAAAAAAAAAAAAATTGTTGATTATACTGGATAAACAGAAAGTGGCACAAAATAGTGGTCACACTTTTTAGTCTATCTTCATACTTCAAAGATGTGAACCAGCATAAGATGCCATCATAGTATGTACAATTGTCTGTGTATAAATGGTCCCTTTTAGACATAAAACAGATTAATATCTTGGCCCAAGCTTGAGGTATTATGTAAATTGCATTGTGACCGATGGTATGCACTATATAGGTCTGGATTTTTACCCAGCAGTGGTAAAAGTGACTGTTCCTAGTTACGCAATGATGATATGTGAATACATTCTAAATAAATAACTAAATAAAGCATTAAATTGTTATAATCTAACATAAAGCTGTTAGCATTTTAGAATAGGACCTTACTAGTGCCTATACAGCTTTAACTAATTTAATTAAGTACGTTTCTAAACTATCCCTTAGTCCTTCTCACTCCCAATACAGTAACAATTAAGACAAGACCAAAATAGCTGTTCCACAAGCAAAAATAGAAATTATAAGAGTGTAACTGCCTAAGTTGTGGATTTCTATAAAAAAGGCTTTAGGACATATTTATGTGCTAAGTTGAGACACATCATTTTCTCTTACATTCTCTCTTTATACTGTACTTATTTGCTCTTGCTTGTTTGACACTTGTATATATTTATAAGAACATTTTTATGTGCTTCATTTGGTAGATGTTTTATAGCTGTTGCATTTTGAAGCTTATACAGTGCTGACATTTTTATGGAGCATTGTGTATTCCAGGACATCGGGACACAGTGCACACATTTTTTCAGGCACAGTGATCCTGCCCAGTGAAGCTCGCTAGCTAATTTTTGTTTCTGGAACAAGAGGAAAATTAAGCACCATGACCAAGGTCACAATAAACTGCCAGTGTTCTGAAACAATAGATTCAAACATATATCAATGTCATCTATTTGTATGTTTTGATATATACACTTAACTATGTTTCTGTATTGAGATGTCGATTGTTAATATTGAATTACATTTTATAATTTGATATATGAAACAATGAAACTATACTAAAAATAAGAAATGTTATAGAATCAGTTTTACTGAATATTTGATTAATGTATGATAAAGAATCACCTATGGGAGACTTTGAAGAATATAAAATAGAGCTGCTTGAATCAGGGTTATCAAAATTACTGTATATAGGAATATTTTTGGAATAAAAGCTTTGAAGAATATAAAATAGAGCTGCTTGAATCAGGGTTATCAAAATGACTGTATATAGGAATATTTTTGGAATAAAAGCTATTTTAGTCTACAACAGCATTTGGTCAATGAAATAGTCAAGGGTTAATTAAAAGGACAGAAAGCAGAAAGCTCAGGAAATCTTTGAGATGTAGTCATTTTATTAATCCATTCTGCATAGCCATGAATCATCTAAAGGAAGGGATAACACCAAAGGTGAAGGAAGAGCAGGTACCAAAGAGATCCGATTAAAGTCAGAGCAAAAGTGTGGGACTGACTGTAATGTGCTATATATGCTTGCACATATTACAGTTAGTGACTATGGTACTACTGCCAGGTTCTGACAGCTGTAGCCATCCGGTCAGCATGTGTAGCCTATACTTAATCTACCAGTGGGTCCAAGGGTTCCCATGCACAGTTCACAGAGGTAAGAGACAGGAAAAGCAGGGTAGATTGTTATATAGTTTTATTGGAAGAGGTGAAGTATTACTCCTTGTACTTGCTTTCTTCAAAATACAGCTCCTCTCTGTCCGTGTGAAGTTTGTGGTATAGGGCGACATGGTGGCTGAGTGAGTAGTGCTTCTGCCTTGCAGTGCTGGGGTCCTGGGTTTCTCACCCAGGTCAACATCTGCAAAGAGTTTGTATGTATCAGGATTTGGGGTGTGTGAATCCCCTGGACCACCGCGGGAGGTGGTACCAGCCGACACCTGGGACCGGAGTCCAAGTGGCACCTGGTCTTCACCAGAGCGCGCCGCAAAGCGGGTTGGACTTGCTGCGGCAGGATACCACCTGGTCGTTCCACAGGTGCCACTGGCCCGCGGTGGCAACCGAGGTCTAGGTACCTTAACAGGAGACAGTCTCGTGGTCGGGTCCAGACACAGGGTCAAGGCAGGCGGCAGAGATGCAGGGTAAAGTCCAATCCGGGGTCAGCAACGGGAGGTCCAGGCAGAAGGGGATGGGAACACAGGCTCAGGAACACAGCAACACGGAGGAACACAGGTAACACGGCAACACAGGACTTGGGAGCAGGAACACACAGGAAGGCAGGGAGGAACGCTGGAGGAAACAGGAACGCAGGAATACTCGCAAGGAAGCTTTCTCTTAGGCTGTGAGGCTCAAAGATCCGGCAAGGGTCACAGGAAGGGGCAGAAACTTATAGCAGGCCAGCGCCAATTATTAGCGCGCTGGCCCTTTAAATCTTAGAGTGACGGCGCGCACGCGCCCTAGGAGATGGGGACATGCGCGCCGAGCTGCGGGAGCCAGAGAAGACATTGCGGGAGCCAGGGAAGGTAAGCGGGGCACAGGACCGGGGGCAGCAGCAGAAACACGGGTGCTCCCGCGATCCGAGGCAGCGATCCGAGAGAGCGATCGCAGGAGCACCTGTGACAGTATGTTCTCTCCGTGGGTTTTCTCTGGGTCCTCCAGTTTCCGCCCACACTCCAAAAACATACAGGTAGGTTGCTTAGATTGTGAGCCCCATGGGGACAGGGACGAATTTGACATGCTTTTTGCAGCGCTGTGTAATCTGTGTGCACTATATAAGTAAAGAATTATTAATGCAGCTAAGCTCCATTCATTTCTATACAGTGGAGCTACAATGCTGACAACAAACTAGGATCAAGTGTGGCACTGTTTTTGGAAGGTATCAGCATTGTTTTCAACTTCTGAACAACGCATTTGCGATCCTATCTGGAGCTGCCCAGATAACAGAAAGTGCAAATGTAGCACAGGTTGGCTTATCACCAGTTAACCAGATGTGATAACACAGTCTGTAGTGCTAGTGAATACAAAGAAATGCCCCTTATGTGTCATTATTGAGTTAACTCACTTCAGTCATGCATGGTGCCCGTGGCAGACATGAAAAATTGCAATCCCCTCCTCACCACATGCACACTGTAAAATCACTGCACAAACCAAGTGGAATCAGGAGAAAAATAAAATGCTGTCTTCCCTCATTAAACATTATAATAAAGGAAGAGGCTACTTACAATTAGGCCTGCCAGCAGCAAATACAGCACATATAAAAATGCATATCTCAAAAATACTGTACATAGTATTCCTCTCCAGATAAATCGTCATATATCATACTTTGATTGTAAAGTTGCTCCTGTCAGTGAATACCACACATAAACCCATTAGTGACCACCCAAATGGACTTCTCTGTTGGTCACTAATGGACCTTGGGTTTTTCCCTGTACGGGTAAAGTCACCTAATAAAGGTCTTTCCAAGGTAAAGCCTGCTCGGTCCAATCCCTGGCAGAATCAAGTAGTCTGCCTGTCAGCCTATGCACATGCAAAGGCTGACATTTCTAATGCACTGCAATACATGGTTATTGCAGTGCATTAGTGTGAACTACTGATCACATGATCATTAGTTCATGTACTAGTCATGTGAAAATAGAAAAAGTAAAAAAAACTCAAAAAGTTAAAAATAAGTAAAAATTTTAAATTAAATTCATTAAAATGTCCTTAAAGCCCCCAAAACACATAATACAATATATAATTATATAATATAAGTGGTAAAAATAAAAACACACAAGATATTAGGTATCACCACATCCCAAAATTCCCAATCTATAAAAATATTATGTACCCAAAACATTAACTAAATGCAAAGGAAATGCAATCTTACTTTAACATGCAATCACAGGTGGAGCCTTTGGATTGCATTATAAAACACAACTAAAATGCCACTTGTGAACGTTGCCTCAGGGGCTCTGCAAACACATCATGGGACCTTAAAGCTATTCTATAATCAAAATCTGCCCTACGAAAGCCCTGCCATGTGTCCTCTTACTCATAAGAAACTGTACATTATATTCATAGATGCATTTTCTACGTTTAATCAGATTATGTGGGTTGATTTTAGGGTTAAATAAATGTATTAATGACAAACTGTTAGGATCAGTGGATCCTCTGGACCACCGCGGGAGATGTAACTAGCCAACACCCGGAACCGGAGCCTAGCGGCACCTGGTTTTCACCAGAGCCCGCCGCAAAGCGGGTTGGACTTGCTGCGGCAGGATACCACTAGGTCGTTCCCAGGTGTGACTAGCCCACGGTGGCAGCCGAGGTCGAGGTACCTTAACGGATGACAAACTCGTAGTCGGGTCCAGGCACAGGGTCAGGGCAGGCGGCAGAGATGCAACGTCAGGTTCAAGTCCGGGGTCAGCAACAGGAGGTCCAGGCAGGAGGGAACGGGAACACAGGCACACAGCAACAGGGAGGAACACAGGTAACACGGCAACACAGAACTCAGGAACGGGAACACACAGGAATACACTGGAACGCAGGAATACAGGAATACGCAGGAACACAGCAATACTCGCTAGGAAGCTTTCTCTAAGGCTAAGAGGCACAAAGATCCGGCAGGGAATGATGGGAAACAAAGGGTTATATACAAAACAGGAAATGACCAATACTAATCACCTGTGCGCTGGCCCTTTAAATCTTGAGGCAGTGCCGCGCGCGCGCCCTAGGGAGCGGGGCCGCGCGCGAGACCCAGTCCGGACGGGAGCGGGAGCCAGGAGAGGTGAGTGCACCGGAGCAGCAGTGGGGCAGCGGAGGGAGGCACGGGTGCACCCGCGATCCGCGATATGGATCGCGGGGGTTCCCGCAACGGAGGCACGGGTGCACCCGCGATCCGCGGTATGGATCGCGGGGGCGCCCGTGACAGTACCCCCCCCCTTCGGCCTCCCCCTCTTCTTTTTGGTCCCAAGAAACCTCTGGAGGAGAGTCCGATCAAAAATATTCTCTTCAGGCTCCCAGGATCTCTCCTCAGGCCCGAACCCCTTCCAATCTACAAGGAAGAACCGCTTACCCCTTACGAACTTCATGTCCAGAACCTCCTTGACTTCATATACATCTGGAGAATCAGCCTCAGGAGCCGGAGGAGGGGATTGCTGGGAGAAGCGGTTCAAGACGACTGGCTTCAGGAGGGATACATGAAAGGAGTTCGGGATGCGCATAGATGGAGGAAGGCGGAGCTTGTATGCCACTTGATTAATGCGCTTGATTACCTCAAAGGGGCCAAGGAACCGGGGCCCAAGTTAATAGCTGGGTATCTTAAGCCGGACGTATCTGGAGGATAGCCATACTTTGTCACCAGGAGAGAAGACAGGAGGAGCTCGACGTCTTTTATCAGCCTGGGTCTTGGTACGGTCTGAAGCTCGTAGAAGGGACTGGCGGGTCTGGTCCCAAACAGCCTTGAGATCCTGCACCAGATCCTCCACCGCAGGGACAACAGAGGGAGTAGACAGCGGGAGAGGTGGGCGAGGAATACGTCCATAGACCACGAAGAACGGAGCCGAACCAGTAGATCCCGAGTCCAGAGAATTGTAAGAGAACTCAGCCCAAGGTAGAAGGTCAGTCCAATTGTCTTGACGGGCTGAGACGAAGTGGCGCAAGTAGCAGCCCAAAGTCTGGTTCACCCTCTCTACTTGACCATTCGACTGAGGGTGGTAAGCAGAAGAAAAGTCAAGGATGACCTGCAGTTGGTTACATAAAGAACGCCAGAATTTAGAGACAAACTGGACTCCTCGATCGGACACAATGTGAAGCGGAAGGCCATGCAGACGGAAGATATGTTTGAAGAACAAACTGGCAAGCTGTGGAGAAGACGGAAGACCTGGAAGGGAAACAAAATGGGACATTTTGGAAAACCGGTCCGTCACCACCCAGATGACAGTATTGCCCGAGGAGACAGGCAAATCAGTAACAAAGTCCATTGCCACGTGAGACCACGGGCGACTGGGTATCGGCAACGGGAGTAACAGTCCAGCCGGTTTGAGACGAGAGGCTTTATTGCGGGCACAGGAGGAGCAGGATCCCACAAACTCCCGAACATCTTTGACCAGGTCTGGCCACCAGTAATAGCGGGAGATGAGGGCCAAGGAGCGCTGCACCCCAGGGTGCCCAGCCAGACGAGAAGAATGTCCCCAAGACAGAATCCTCTTCCTGAGAGCAGGTCTAACATACGTCTTGCCAGGAGGCAGCTGCCGAAGGTCCACCGGAGCTGCAACAACAAGTTGATCAGGAGAAATTATGTGCCGAGGAACTGGTTCATCTCCAACAACATCTGACGAACGGGACAGAGCATCAGCCTTGATATTCTTGTCTGCCGGACGAAAATGAATCAGCAAGTCAAAGCGGGAGAAGAACAAAGACCACCGGGCTTGCCTGGGATTCAGGCGCTGGGCTGTCTGGAGGTACAGAAGATTCTTGTGGTCAGTGTACACACAAACAGGATGGAGAGCTCCCTCCAGAAGATATCGCCATTCTTCAAGAGCAAGTTTGATGGCTAATAGTTCTCTGTCTCCAATGGAATAATTTCTCTCAGCAGGAGAAAAAGTCTTGGAAAAGAAACCGCAAGTCAAAGTTCGGCCCTTGGGCCCTTTCTGAGTGAGCACCGCTCCAGCTCCTATGGAGGATGCGTCCACCTCCAGAAGAAAGGGTTTGTCCGTATCTGGCCTAGAGAGTACGGGAGTCGAGGAGAAAGCAGACTTTAACTTGGAGAAGGCCATTTCAGCAGCTGGAGACCAGGCACGTGGATTGGCACCCTTCTTGGTGAGCGCCACGATGGGGGACACCAGAGTGGAGAAATGGGGAATAAACTGACGGTAATAGTTTGCAAACCCCAGGAACCTCTGTATGGCTCGGAGACCCTCTGGACGTGGCCACTGAAGAACTGCAGACAGCTTCGCGGGGTCCATCTGAAGGCCTCTGTTGGAAATTATGTAACCAAGGAAGGGAAGGCAGTGCTGGTGAAACAGGCATTTTTCTAACTTGGCATAGAGGTGATTGGCACGAAGTCGACCTAGAACTTGTCGTACGTGTGCCTGGTGGGACTCAAGGTCTGGAGAGTACACCAAGATGTCATCGAGGTAGACCACGACACAAGTATAAAGAAGGTCCCGAAAAATGTCGTTCACAAACTCCTGAAAAACAGCAGGGGCATTACACAGTCCAAAGGGCATCACTAGGTACTCAAAGTGCCCGTCACGGGTGTTAAACGCCGTCTTCCACTCATCACCTTTGCGGATCCGGATGAGATTGTAAGCCCCACGGAGGTCCAGCTTGGAGAACACCTTGGAACCACGTAGGCGATCAAAGAGTTCTGTAATCAACGGCAGAGGGTAACGGTTTTTTACCGTGATCTTATTCAGCCCACGATAGTCTATACAGGGACGTAGGGAGCCGTCCTTCTTGGTAACGAAGAAAAACCCTGCGCCAGCCGGAGAGGAGGACTTGCGTATAAAACCCCTCTGCAGATTCTCCTTGATGTAGTCGGACATGGCTAGAGACTCAGGTACTGAAAGAGGGTAGACACGACCTCTGGGAGGAGTGGCGCCAGGAAGAAGATCCACAGGGCAATCATAGGGACGATGTGGTGGTAGAATCTCCGCCTGCTTCTTGGAGAAAACGTCCGAAAAGTCCCGATAACAAGCTGGCAGACCCTCCAGAGACTTGGGAGCCAGAGTCGAAGTCCTCACATGTAGCGGACGGGGAACCTGCATACAACGTGAAGCACAGTTCGGACCCCAACGGAGGATATGCCCGGAGGACCAGTCCAGTACAGGGGCATGAAGCTGCAACCAGGGGAGACCCAGCAGTAGAGCAGATGTGCTTTGGGGCAGCACAAAAAACGAAAGTCTCTCTTGATGTAGGGCACCAACTTGCAGAAGCAGGGGCTCCGTGCGAAACCAGATGGGTACGGAGAGAATCTGACCATTGACCGAGGCAATAGACAATGGCTTCTCAAGACGAACCACCGGGAAGTGATGCCGAGAGACCAAGGCTGCATCCACGAAGTTCGCTGTAGAGCCCGAGTCCAGGAAGGCAGTAACCTGGATCTGGGTACCGGTGCCAACGCTGAGGAGCACGGGAAGAGTCAGACGTGGAGAAGCTGTATTTACACCTAGGGACGCTTCTCCCAAGAAGCCTAGGTGCTGGCGTTTCCCGGACGTTGAGGACGGACAGGACAGGAACCGATGAAATGCTCAGGGCTGGCACAGTACAGACATAGGTACTCCTGTCGGCGTCTTGAACGCTCACGTAGAGTGAGCCGGGTTCGGTCAACCTGCATGGGTTCCTCAGCAGAAGATTCAGGCGGACCCTGGAGCGGCCTTTGGAAGACTGGCGCCAGGCGAGGAATGCGTCTAACACGGCCTTGGGGATACTCGGAGCGTAGTTCCTCAGCTCGCTCCTTAAACCGAACATCAATTCGGGTGGCCAAGGTGATGAGGTCACTCAGAGTAGATGGAAGATCCCGAGCTGCCAGTGCTTGACCTGCGCAGAGAGCCCTTTCTTAAATGTAGCGATGAGGGCTGCATCGTTCCACGCAAGTTCAGAAGCCAGGGTGCGGAATTGAACTGCGTACTCTCCCACCGATGAGTTGCCCTGACGCAAGTTCAACAATGCAGACTCCGCAGAGGAGGCTCGTGCTGGTTCCTCGAAGACAGACCGGAACTCTGACAGAAACGCAGTGAGGTTAGACACAACCGGGTCATCTCTGTCCCAAAGCGGAGTAGCCCAGGCCAGGGCTTTCCCGGAAAGAAGGCTGAGGACAAATGCCACCTTGGACCGCTCTGTGGCAAATTGCGACGGCATCAGTTCTATGTGCAAGGAGCACTGGGTTATGAAGCCCCTGCACATCTTTGGATCTCCATCATACTTGCCGGGCAAAGAGAGGCGTAGCCTGGGTTCAGCAGCAGTAAGATAAGCCGGAGCAGCAGGGGTCGCAGTGGCCGCTTCAGGAGACTGTTGCTGATGTTGGGTAGCAAGTAGTTGTTGGAGCATGGCGGTGACTTGCTCTAGCTGATTCCGCTGTGCTGCAATCTGCCGGGACTGGTGGATCACGATGGTGGCGAGATCAGGCTGACTGCGAGAAGGAGCCTCGGCGGGATCCATGGCCGGATCTTACTGTTAGGATCAGTGGATCCTCTGGACCACCGCGGGAGATGTAACTAGCCAACACCCGGAACCGGAGCCTAGCGGCACCTGGTTTTCACCAGAGCCCGCCGCAAAGCGGGTTGGACTTGCTGCGGCAGGATACCACTAGGTCGTTCCCAGGTGTGACTAGCCCACGGTGGCAGCCGAGGTCGAGGTACCTTAACGGATGACAAACTCGTAGTCGGGTCCAGGCACAGGGTCAGGGCAGGCGGCAGAGATGCAACGTCAGGTTCAAGTCCGGGGTCAGCAACAGGAGGTCCAGGCAGGAGGGAACGGGAACACAGGCACACAGCAACAGGGAGGAACACAGGTAACACGGCAACACAGAACTCAGGAACGGGAACACACAGGAATACACTGGAACGCAGGAATACAGGAATACGCAGGAACACAGCAATACTCGCTAGGAAGCTTTCTCTAAGGCTAAGAGGCACAAAGATCCGGCAGGGAATGATGGGAAACAAAGGGTTATATACAAAACAGGAAATGACCAATACTAATCACCTGTGCGCTGGCCCTTTAAATCTTGAGGCAGTGCCGCGCGCGCGCCCTAGGGAGCGGGGCCGCGCGCGAGACCCAGTCCGGACGGGAGCGGGAGCCAGGAGAGGTGAGTGCACCGGAGCAGCAGTGGGGCAGCGGAGGGAGGCACGGGTGCACCCGCGATCCGCGATATGGATCGCGGGGGTGCCCGCAACAGAGGCACGGGTGCACCCGCGATCCGCGGTATGGATCGCGGGGGCGCCCGTGACACAAATATTATTGAATTCCAAAGTTTCTTCAATTTTAAGGTTCTTTAACCCCTAGAGGCACCTAGACGTTATAGTACGTCCTGGTGAGAGCTTCATTAGCGCACCAGGACGCACTATAACGTCCTCTCTCCCGGGGCGCACTGTAGCTATACGCAGTGCCCGGGACCTGGGAGGTCAGCTGGGACGTATAGCTGACCTCCCAGGCTTGCCGACAATGGACCGTTCCTATTGGTCCATTGTCCACGATCGCTGTGACAGCCGGTTCTATACAGAACCGGCTGTCACAGCATCGCAGCCGGCATCGGAGGTTCCCGGTCTCACTGTCTGTACAGACAGTGTCCGGGAACGGGGAGATCGGCTGTCACGGACAGCCTGCACTCCCCTGTCACCGGCAATGGACCGCTGCTGTGGGTCCACTGCCGACGATCGCTGTGACAGGCGGTTCTGCACAGAACCGCCTGTCACAGCAGTGTCACATGCTGATTGCCGGTGCCTAGGATCGCTGTCTGCATAGACAGCGACCGGGCACCGGAGATTCTTGACCCCAGACATGTGACCAGCGATGGACCAATAGATGTGGTCCATCGCTGGCTATCACTGTGATTGGTGGATCAGATCGAACCCACCAATCACAGTGAAGCAGGGCCACAGGCGGGCACAGTATCTGTGCTGACAGGCTCTGATCTCTCTGTTGGTTGAGAGAATTTGGAGAGATCAGAGCCTGTCAGTGAATCGTCTGCCCCCACACCGTCAAATCACCCCATAAACCCCTAATCGCCCTTCTTTGTGCCCCCAGCACCTGACCCCTTCACCTCCCATTCATAAGGGAGAGTTCTCTTTCTTTTTTTTTTTTTTCAAAATCTAAAAAAAAAGTTTTAGGTAGCTTAGGTGTTAGTGCGTCATCGTCAATTCGTCGCGTTAGTTACTTAGTGTCAGTGCGGCGTCAATTCGTCGCGTTAGTTACTTAGTGTCAGTGCGCCGTCAATTCGTCGCGTTAGTTACTTAGTGTCAGTGCGCCGTCAGTCCGTCGCATTAGTTACTTAGTGTCAGTGCGCCGTCAATTCGTCGCATTAGTTACTTAGTGTCAGTGCGCTGTCAATTCGTCGCGTTAGTTACTTAGTGTTAGTGCGCCGTCAGTCCGTCGCATTAGTTACTTAGTGTCAGTGCGCCGTCAGTCCGTCGCATTAGTTACTTAGTGTCAGTGCGCCGTCAATTCGTCGCGTTAGTTACTTAGTGTTAGTGCGCCGTCAGTCCATCGCATTAGTTACTTAGTGTCAGTGCGCCGTGAATTTGTCGCTTTAGTTACTTAGTGTCAGTGCGCCGTGAATTCGTCGCGTTAGTTACTTAGTGTCAGTGCGCCGTGAATTCGTCGCATTAGTTACTTAGTGTCAGTGCGCTGTCAGTCCGTCACATTAGTTACTTAGTGTCGCTTTAGGTAGATTATCTCTGTTACTGACAGTGGTAGTCATTGTCCGTTAGCTGTATTATTTGTTAGTTACCGTCAGTTTGTCAGTGGTTTAGTGGGTTAGTCAGTGTCTGTAAGTGTAAAAAAAACTAAAAAAAATTTAAAAAAAAGGTTGTTCGTTCATTAGTGTCAGTCACCGTCTGTCATTGTCATTTGTCATTCCGTCCCTGTCAGTCCATTAGTTAGTCAGCGTTAGTGTTAAAAAAAAAAAAAAATAATAAAAAAATAATTGTTGTGTCGTGTTTCGTAGTTTATAAAATGGCAGTGAGGATGTACTCCGCTGAGGAAGCGTACGCCATGCTTGCCTCAGATACTGAAAGTGCCAGTGAGGGAGAACCTGAGTTTTTTCGTGATTCCTCCTCCAGCGATTCAGGAGAACCCCCTCGTAGTCGTAGGAGAGTTAGTGCTCAGGTTCTGCCTGAGGATTTAGATTGGGAACCCCTAACAGATTACACCCCCCAAATTCCGGCATTTACTGCAGTAGCAGGGATTAAGGTCCCTACTGAAGGGCTCTCTGCCCTCGGTTTTTTCAAATTAATTTTTACGGACAATTTGGTCCAATTAATGGTAGAACAAACCAATATATATGCTGAAGAATTTATACGGGCAAATCCATCTTCTTTTTATGCCAGGCCTTATAGGTGGCACCCTACAAACTGTGGGGAAATGTTAAAGTATTGGGGCCTTGTTTTAAATATGGGCCTTACAAAAAAGCCTAAAATAAGATCCTATTGGTCCACGGATGTTCTGTACTACTGCCCGCTGTACCACACAATAATGTCCAGGTCCCGATTCGAAGCTATACAAAAATTTCTTCATTTTGCGGATAATTCCTTATGCCTACCCCAGGATGACCCAAACTATGATCGACTTTTTAAAATACGCCCCGTTCTAACATTTTTACAAGAAAAATTTTCAGCTGTCTACACCCCTCAAAGGGAAATCTCAGTAGATGAGTCCCTAATGAGCTTCAAGGGGAGAGTTAAATTCCGACAGTATCTGCCTAATAAGCGAGCCAGATACGGAATAAAATTATATAAATTGTGTGAGGCAGACACAGGATACGCGTTTTCATTCCGTGTATATGAGGGCAAAGACAGGACAATACAGCCCCCAGAATGTCCACCACACATTGGCACAAATGGAAAAATTGTGTGGGACCTTATATTCCCACTACTTAATCAGGGGTACCACTTATATACCGACAATTGGTATTCAAGCGTTCCCCTGTTTAAATGCCTCATGGACAAAAGTACAATGGCCTGTGGGACAGTGCGAAAAAATCATAAACCCCTTCCCAAAACTTTTGTCAGTCAAATGCTGAGAGCTGGCGAAAGCAGAGCAGTGCAAAATGAGGGGGTGCTGTGCTTAAAATTTAAAGATAAAAAAGAGGTGATGATGCTGACAACAGTTCATGATGCCAGCTGTACCCCTGTCACCCTGCGTGGCACTTCCACCACCATCCAGAAGCCTGTATGTATACAGGATTATAATAAATTTATGGGGGGGTTGATTTAAATGACCAGATTTTGAAGCCCTACACAGCGACTAGAAGAAACCGAATCTGGTACAAAAAACTAGCAATCCACCTTGTACAGATGGCAATGTACAACTCCTTTGTCCTTTTCAGACAGGCCGGCCACCAGGGTAAATACTTAGAGTACCAGGAGAATATCATCAAATCACTCCTCCTGGGTGAAGGGGAAGGGGAAAGCTCTGCCTCATCTATAAATGTTCCCCGAATAGTACCAGGGCAACATTTTCCGTCTGTGGTGCCACCAACAGAGAAAAAGCGAAACGCCCAAAAAAGATGCCGTGTGTGCACAAAGAATGGTATCCGCAAGGATACCATATACCAATGTGACACATGTCCTTCCAAACCTGGGCTGTGTATGAAGGATTGCTTCCGAATCTACCACACAGCCCTGGAAGTGTAATTTGGAAAAATCCCATCAGTGCCATTCTGTTATTTGCCCATTTTTTTTATTTTGCCCATTTTTTAATTTTTATAACAAAACTAAAAGCATCATTATACCCTTAGATGAATACCTAATGATGTTATCTGCACATTTATAGGCCTATGCCAGTGCTGCCCAAAAATTACAAATCCGATGCCACACATAAGATACAGCCTGATAAATGTTACAAAGTATTGTTTCATTTTTATGCGCAGGTCAGTGTCTGAAAAAGTGTCTTATGAATGTAACATTTGTGGAAAAATGAAAAGCTAAAATTTAACCTCAGCTTTTCACTAAATTCTACATAAGTGACCAAGATCAAATTTTATCACTTTCAAAAAGGGATCACATGTTGGGGGCTTTCACTGTACCTTTGGGTATGTGCAAAAATAACATGACTCCGAGATATTTCAGCCAAAACTAAACTTCAAAAATAGCATTCCCTCCATTCTGAACCTTGCTATTTCACTAAAAAAGCAATTTACAACCACATTTGGAGTATTGCCATACTCAGTAGAAATTGTGTGACATAATTCAGGGTTCTTTTCTACCTTTAACTGCTTTTAAAAATGACATTTAGCTACTTCACCCCTTGTAAAAATGGAATTTCAGGAGCTAAAGTGACATTTGCTTGAACAAATTCTAATTCTTCATTTCCACAGTCATATGCTAATGAATACTGTAAAACTTGACCTGTAGAGTCAAACCATTAACCAAACACCGTGATATATTCCTTGAGGGGTGTAGTTTCCAGAATGGGGTCACATTTGGGGGTTTATCACTGTTACAGTACTCCAGGAGCTATTCAAACATGATATAGGGCATGGAAATTATTTCATCAAAATCTGTTCTCTAAAAGCCTTGTTCTCTTTCCAACTCCTGCCATATACCCCTACAGCAACTTACAACCACATATGGGGTATTGCCATATTCAGACGAAATTGTTTGACAAAATTTGGGGTGCTTTTCTACCTCAAACTGCTTTTAAAAATGACATTTTGGGGGCTAAAATGAGATTTTCTTGAAAAAAATGTAAATTTTCATTTTCACAGTCTTATGTTCATAAATACCGTGAAACGCCTGTAGGGTCAAACCTTCCACTTTACCACTTGATATATTCCTTGAGGGGTGTAGTTTCCAGAATGGGGTCACATTTGGGGGTTTATCACTGTTACAGTACTCCAGGAGCTATTCAAACATGACATGGGGCATGAAAATTATTTCATCAAAATCTGTTCTCTAAAAGCCTTGTTCTCTTTCCAACTTCTGCCATATACCCCTACAGCAACTTACAACCACATATGGGGTATTGCCATATTCAGAAGAAATTGTGTGACAAAATTTGGGGTGCTTTTCTACCTCAAACTGCTTTTAAAAATGACATTTTGGGGGCTAAAATGAGATTTTCTTGAAAAAAATTTAAATTTTCATTTTCACAGTCTTATGTTCATAAATACCGTGAAACACCTGTAGGGTCAAACCTTCCACTTTACCCCTTGATATATTCCTTGAGGGGTGTAGTTTCCAAAATGGGGTCACTTTGGGGGTTTATCACTGTTACAGTACTCCAGGAGCTATTCAAACATGACATGGGGCATGAAAATAATTTCATCAAAATCTGCTCTCCAAAGGCCCTAAAGCCTTGTTCTCTTTCCAACTCCTGCCATATACCCCTACAGCAACTTACAACCACATATGGGGTATTGCCATATTCAGAAGAAATTGTGTGACAAAATTTGGGGTGCTTTTCAACCTAAACTGCTTTTAAAAATGACATTTTGGGGGCTAAAATGAGATTTTCTTGAAAAAAATGTAAATTTTCATTTTCACAGTCTTATGTTCATAAATACCGCGAAACACCTGTAGGGTCAAACCTTCCACTTTACCCCTTGATATATTCCTTGAGGGGTGTAGTTTCCAAAATGGGGTCACTTTGGGGGTTTATCACTGTTACAGTACTCCAGGAGCTATTCAAACATGACATGGGGCATGAAAATAATTTCATCAAAATCTGCTCTCCAAAGGCCCTAAAGCCTTGTTCTCTTTCCAACTCCTGCCATATACCCCTACAGCAACTTACAACCACATATGGGGTATTGCCATATTCAGAAGAAATTGTGTGACAAAATTTGGGGTGCTTTTCAATCTAAACTGCTTTTAAAAAATGACATTTTGGGGGCTAAAATGAGATTTTCTTGAAAAAATTGTAAATTTTCATTTTCACAGTCCTATGTTAATAAATTCTGCGAAACGCCTGTAGGGTCAAGCCATTCACTTTACCCCTTGATATATTCCTTGAGGGGTGTAGTTTCCAAAATGGGGTCACTTTGGGGGGTTTATCACTGTTACAGTACTCCAGGAGCTATTCAAACATGACATGGGGCATGAAAATAATTTCATCAAAATCTGCTCTCCAAAGGCCCTAAAGCCTTGTTCTCTTTCCAACTCCTGCCATATACCCCTACAGCAACTTACAACCACATATGGGGTATTGCCATATTCAGAAGAAATTGTGTGACAAAATTTGGGGTGCTTTTCAACCTAAACTGCTTTTAAAAATGACATTTTGAGGGCTAAAATGAGATTTTCTTGAAAAAATTGTAAATTTTCATTTTCACAGTCCTATGTTAATAAATTCTGCGAAACGCCTGTAGGGTCAAGCCATTCACTTTACCCCTTGATATATTCCTTGAGGGGTGTAGTTTCCAAAATGGGGTCACTTTGGGGGGTTTATCACTGTTACAGTACTCCAGGAGCTATTCAAACATGACATGGGGCATGAAAATAATTTCATCAAAATCTGCTCTCCAAAGGCCCTAAAGCCTTGTTCTCTTTCCAACTCCTGCCATATACCCCTACAGCAACTTACAACCACATATGGGGTATTGCCGTATTCAGAAGAAATTGTGTGACAAAATTTGGGGTGCTTTTCAACCTAAACTGCTTTTAAAAAATGACATTTTGGGGGCTAAAATGAGATTTTCTTGAAAAAATTGTAAATTTTCATTTTCACAGTCCTATGTTAATAAATTCTGTGAAACGCCTGTAGGGTCAAGCCATTCACTTTACCCCTGGATATATTCCTTGAGGGGTGTAGTTTCCAAAATGGGTCATTTTGTCAGGGGTTTCTACTGTTCTGACACCTCAGGGGATCTACAAAAGCAACATGACACGTGAATGCTTTTTCATAAAATGCTGCTCTTCAAAAGCCCAGTGGCCCTCCTTCTGCTTTGTGCCCTGGCATGTGCCCAAAAACCAGTTCACATCTACATGTGGGATATTTTCTTACTCAGGAGAAATCACATAACATAATTTAGGATGCATTTACTCTTTTACTCTTGTAAATTTAAATTTTTTTGAACTAATTAAACCTGTTATAGAAAAAATATTATAATTTCTTAACTTTACCTCTTTTTTATTTGAATTCCTGTGAGATGCTTAAAGGGTTAACAGGCACCCTTATACCCGTTTTGAGTTGTTGAAGAGGTGCAGTTTATAAATGGGGTGAATTATAGGGGTTTCTAATGTATATGCCATCAAAAAAACACTTTAGATATGTACTGGTCCCAGAAAAACTTGGTTTTGGAAATTTTCTCTTATTTTGGAAAATTGCTGTTATATTTTTAAGCCGTCTCAAATCCTAAAAAAGTGAAAGAACTCTGTCAAAATGATGAAAACATAAATTAGAGATATGGTAAATGTTGGATATAAACTTTTTTGTGAAGTAAAATGATTTATCTGGCAAGCCAAAAATTTCAAACTATGAAAATTGAAAATTTTTCTAATTTTTTGCCAAATTTTGGTTTTTTTAAAAAAAAACTACAATGCATATTGGCAGACAAACACCACTATCATGATGTACAATATGTCACAAAAAAACAATCTCAAAATCACATAGATAAGTTGAAGTGTTCCAATTTTATAACCATATAAACTGACACAGGGCATATTTGAAAAATGGGTCTGCGTCCTTAAGGCCAAAATAGGCTGTGTCCCCTAGGGGTTAAAATACTTAAAGGGTTAACAAGCTTCCTACATGCTGTTTTAAATAGCTTGATGGGTGAAGTTAATTGTTAGGGGTGATTTGTGGGGTGGGGTTTATTTCCAAGACCCCTGTAGAAATAAAAAGGTCCCTAAATTAATTGATTCTAAGATTTTCTTGAAAATTTGAGAGAATGCTGTTTGTGTTGTGATCTTTTTAGCGTCATAATAAAACAAAAGGACACTTATAAAATTATGCCAACAAAAAAGCTGAGATATGGTAAATGTTGGAAAACAGAACATTAATTTTTATTTTAAAATTAGGTAATTTTTTCAAAATGTTTACCAAATTAACATTTTTTTTTATAAATAAATGCTAAATATATCAACCAAAATTTTCCACTAACTTGAGGTACAAAATGTCATGAAAAAACAAACTCAAAAATATTTGGGTATGTTAAAGTGTTCTAAAGTTATAACGGGATAAAGTGACACATGCTGTTAGGCTTTGGTCATCAAGACACAAATTAACTTGGTCACTAAGTGGTTAATGAGAATCCCGGGGCAATACAGGGAAAACCGCGCAAATCGTAAATATTCGGGTAACACGCCGGGAAATCGCGAATCGGGCCCTTAGTAAATGACCCCCACAGGGGCAATGTAAGTAAATGTGCCACAATGTCTGTTCTGTCAGAGAGGAGGAGCTGGGGGTGGAGCTGAAGGTGTGTGTTATGCTAATCTGCTCTCATATTGTCCAATCAGTGGCAGAGTGTGTATGAAGTCTCTATGTTCATATAGATGCTGTGTATTGTGTTAACATTCTGCTAATATGCAATTTTTACATTTTTGGTAACACAATGTTATAAAACGTGATGCACATGCAATGCAAATGCAATGGAAATACAAACACATGCAATGTAAATGCCAACAGCATGTATATGCAAACACCATGAAAACGCAAATGCAATGCAACTGATTCTATGGATGTAAACGTAACACAATAACCACATTAATGCAAGTAAACACAAATGCATCTAACATGCCACATAACATGCCACATAAAAATGCAAAAGAAAAACATGCGCCATGTAAAAATAAACACAATGCCAAAGGAATGTAAATGCAAATACCACATAAACGCAAACACTACATGAACGCAAATGCAATGCAAACGCCACATAAATGCAAGCGCCATGAGAATGCAAATACAACACAGACAACACGTAAACTTAGACACCATGTACCCGCAAACTGTACACAAATGCCCCACAAAAGGCACATGAATGCAAATGCCATGTGAATGCAAATATAACGCAAACATCACGCAAATGCAAGCACCATGTGAACACAAAATGCACCGCAAACACAAATGCAATGCAAATGCTATGCTATGCAAATGGTACATGAACGCCACGTAAACACAAACACCACATGAACACAAATGCCAAGTGAACACAAATGCCATATGACGCAAATGCCACATAAATGGAAATGCTATATGAACGCAACATAAACACAATTCCACAAGAATGAAAATGCAACACAAACGGTAAAAAAAATGCAAACACCATGTAAATGCAGCACCATGTGATTGCAAATGCAACACAAACACCATGTGAACACAAAATCTGCTACAAATGCCAAGTAAGCGCACATGCAATGTAAAAATTACAAGTAAAAATATGTCAAGTAAACTACATGTGAATACAATTACAATGCAAACACCACTTAAAGCAGTGCAAATAACATGTAAATACAAATGCCACATAACTGCACAATGCAAATGCAATGTAAGAGCAAAAACAATGTAAGCATAAATGTAAATGTCATAATTGTGAAAATATCATGTAAATACCTTAACATCATGTTTGTTTATATTGCTTTAGCAGTGACATTGTGTTTTGTGTCTGCATTCACATCACGGTTAAGTCATGTTATAATTTGCATTTACATCACGTGAAATATTAATGCGTGTAAACATAGCCACTAGTTTCACAAAGAGAAAACACAGCTCACTACAATTTATAGTAGCTTCACATAATCAACCTGATTCTTGTCAGGAAAACCAAATGCATTCAAATCCCAAACACTACACAACATGCACGCACAGCTCAGGGGGTGCACAGCCACAATGTGTACCCCCTACCACTGCTCCTATGGAACGCTACTGCACAAAGCCACTCTGCACCCTGATACAGTCACATGCCCACTTATCACAGCTGCCACCACTCAATTACGGCTTACGAGACGCCCACAACCGGAGCGCACACATACACCCAGATAAACACTTTTCTAGGTGCTGTATAGTTCACCTGGACCCACACTGCCTATAGCTCCTGCTAGCACACAGAAACACAGAAGGTAAGGGCTTAGTGGTAATCTACCTCTCCAAAGTTATGGGAAAGTATAGAGCACAAGGAAAAACTTATTAAATGACAATTTAATATGCAAAAAAAAGTACAATGCTTAAAGGTTACAAAAATGGTGAAGTAAACATATATAAAAGCAAACAGTAAAATAAAGAAAAATAGACCTCTTACAAATTAGTTTGGCATAGACATCCTCGGAGGAGCAGTTCTGCAAAACTTAATTGAATCTCAATGGACTGACAAGAATTGAATGATGAAATGCTGCTTTTGACTAACCACCTAATCTGCCCCCCTGGTCATGTGAGGGGGCACAGCTACACCTGAATCAAGGTGGATGGTTGGGGACATATTTCCTAGTTGTGTCAAAACATCTTAATACGGTACAAAAAGTGGATGATAAAAACACTGAATAGTGAATAGCACATAGTAATACGGTATGTCTTTCATAAAAGTGCTCTTCATAGTGAATCGCATGCAGTAATAAGTAGATCAGAAGGGTGCTCTTCTCAGTGTACAGTGCACAGTAATATGTGGATAATAAAACACACTAACTAACTGAATCGCAGAGATACAGAGTAAAAGTTCAAGTCTGTGGTCAGCAACATGAGATCAAGGCAAGGCAGGAACGGGAACAAGGAACAAACGCAGGAAACACGGAAATAACATAGAAAGCTTTTTCTTATAGCTACGTAGCTCAAAGATCCAGCAGGGAATGATGGGAATCCCCAGCCTTCAAGGAAAACTCAGAAGTACCAGCGCCAATCAGCAGCGCGCTGGCCCTTTAAATCTTCAAGAGCCATGCGCAGGCCTGGGGGAGCAGCGCCACAGAGAGGGAGTACACAATCAGTACTTGACATTGCCTTGAATAGGCCACTTATTAAAAAAAATCTAGCTGCTCTCACTATCATTTTAGCTTCTTCTTCTCCCACAAATAGTTCTATTTGGGTCCACTCATCACTACCCATACCGTCTTCTAGAGCAGTGACATTAACAGCATTTTTTTATTATTATTGTTGTATTTTTTGCTTTCTTGTTATGAAATTCGACCAACCTGATCACTAAAGATGAGCGCTCGTTACTCGTGTTGAACTTTTTCCAATTTTCGAGTGCTCGTTTCGAATAACGAACCCCATTGAAGTCAGTGGGTCCCGTACTACATTGCAGATGTTTCCATACATCTGCTAACTTATCAGAAGACATGAGTGCAGAAAGGTGTTCTTCACAATAGTATGTGAAGTACAATATGTGTGAAGAACAAATTGCAGATGTTTCCATACATCTGCTAACTTATCGAAGTATATTTGCATTGACTGCCATCAATCGCAAATGTGTGTATTACTGTGATGGTGTATTGACAATGAATGATACTTAAAGGGGTATTCCGGGAATATGAACGTCTGACACAAAAACTCATAATGATATAAATAAATGAATACAACAATGCTCAATGTCATTAGTTACAAAATGGAGCTTCAATAGTTTTATTTTCTGATTTACAAAATTTATGGCATCTCTAAAGTAGGTGGAGTTATCACTAAGATGGCCGCCACTGGAAACTACAAGTTCCATGATCCTTTAGTTCTCAGTAACTCCTCCTCCCTCTTGTGCTCTGCTCCCAGTGATGATATAACAGATTTTCTTGCTCTGTTACCATATTAATGATGTGTAACTGCCATCACCACAACACCAGCCATACTGGATGCACTGCAACCAACCGACTACAGCCAAACTAGTGGTGATCATGTGACCTGCCCAGGCAGGTGCAGGACATGTGATGTGGACATGTGACCAGCAGCCATCTTCTTTCCTGTGTCTGCTCCGCAACGGACTGCGTGGAGGAAATCTACAGACTGATTAAAGGGCCAGTAGCATTTTAATTCTTCATTACAGTCATCAGCATTTTTCTGCTAAGGGGAGCAAAATTTTAAATAACAACTAATTACACATTAGTTTATATTTTGAAGACCCACTTGTATATGAATTATGCTTATTCCTGGAATACCCCTTTAAGTGAAAGCTTGTTCTCGAGCAGGCGAAATACTCATCCGAGCAACGAACCGTTTCGAGTACGCTAATGCTCGAACGAGAATCAAGCGCGGACGAGTATGCTCGCTCATCTCTACTGATCACCTCTACTCACCATTGCAGAATTTGTCACCCTCATAAATTAGGCCCCTAACACCAATGTACAATGTCCTTTTGATAACAGTTATGTTTAATAGTGCTCCATAGTAAGATTTACCCCTCAAAACTGATGATGATGTGTCCCCTGCATTTATATTTAATACACTGTCACCTCTCAATATATAATATAATATCCTAAAGTATATTTTCCACCTCATTCATTTATATTCAATACCTCCACATTAATTTAGCTAGAACAGAAGTCCCCTTTAGTAATGTAGCTCAGAATACCCCATAGTAATGTAGCCAAGCGGTAAACCATAGTAATGTAGTACAGGACCCTTATTAGTAATATATCACAGGACCCCCAAAGTAATATAGGAAAGGCCCTTAAGCACATACTTAGCAATATAACACAAGATCAACTCCTTAGTAATATATCACAAGATCCCTTTTGATATAGCACCTTAGTAAAATAGCACAGGGCTTCCTTAGTAATATAGCACAGGGCCTCACCTTACTCATATTGCACTGGAACCTATTAGTAATATAGTGCAGCACAGTGACCTGTATAAATGAAAATAAAAATACTGACCAACCTGTTCTCCTCCTCTGCCCCACACTTCTCACCCAGGACACAGGTAGCCTGATGAAAGTTCTGCAGACATCCTCTCTATGTTAGAGGCAGTTCCTATAATGCCAATGCATAGTCCTTAGAGCAGGAAGGGTACTTGTCTCACAACGGCGCACACAGATAGGTAACATGCACAAGATGAATCCAAAAAGGGGGTATTTTTATTATTATGGAGGACCGGTGGAGGACCGATTACCCGCGCTGCAGTATCTACCCACTTGATAAAGGAGTCATTGTAGACTCCGAAACGCGTTGTGTTCCTGAGATACATAATAATAAAAATACCCCCTTTTTGGATTCATCTTGTGTATGTTACTTATCTGTGTGCGCCGTTGTGAGGCAAGTACCCTTCCTGCTCTACCGACTACGCTTCCAGACCGGTTTGGCAACCGTGTCTCGACGACCCTTGTCCACGGGCAGCACCAGAAGACACTAACCTTCTATACCCTCATTAGAGTTGTGCCTAAAATAGCACAACCACATCCGGTGAGCCTCTCTCCATTCATCCTAGTCAGCACTACAAGCTACTACCATACTACTCTATGAGCGCTTTTCTGGTCTTTCCTTGTCCGCCTTTCTATAATGCATAGTCCTTGGCACCGCTTGGGCTACACTCATGGTGCAGGCAATGTAAAAGGAGCGGCCACATCTATTAATTAGCGTTATGTGCATCTTTAAGATTACTTTATTAGTATTGAAAGCCTATCCCTGGGTGGGCTGGCAGGGTGGTGCCCTAGGAGAATGTAATTGTTGTCCTGGCCCTGCTATTTAGCATACTGGAAGCTGAAAAGAGTTTAGTTTGAGTAGTTTTTTTTACTGACCTTTCATATATTCTAGTTTCTGAGGATCTTTAAAAACATATGTCAGATGCTGAGAAGTGTGAAAAAAGGGTAAAGTTTTTCACACCCAAGAATTGTATGAATGTAGCAGTCTGAAACTGCCCACATGGTAGCCTAATTGGCACAGTGGAAGCAAAACTAAGAGCTTATTGACACAGCAGTTAAAATCCTGGTGTGCTGTCCATTTATTTTTTATTATATTTTTTATATTGTAAATATATAATATATAAATATATATATATAAAAATATATATACACACAATATTTTTTATGTGTCCATTTACAAGACCATTAAAAAGAGGAGCATGGCCCAGTCTAATCTGTTTTTCACTGATCTATTATAGATTCTAGTTTCTGGCGACCTATTGCTCTGGAATGATGGGAGCCAGAGAAAAAATTCCAATGGCACAGAGCAATGACATCTACATTATGGAAAGATTCAAAAAGATAGAGTTGATGGAGATGATTAATAATAATAATCTTTATTTATATAGCACCATCAAATTCCAAGCGCTTTAAAGATGATTAAAGGTTCTCTTTAAACAAAATGGTTAAAATTGAAATGTGATGATAGTTCTTGTAAAATTTAATGGAGACTATCTGTTGCCAGAAACTTTTGCAATTTAATTTTTGTTTCATCTCAACTTGTGATTAAAGAGAAAAAAAAATCCTTCATCCATGCTACACAAGAACAAGATGTATTTCTTACAGTGTGATAACAGGATGGATTTTATTGCTACGCTGCCTTTTACAAATGACTTGCCAGAGAAAGTAATATACGAACCTAATTATAGGAAAGGCCCCTGAAAATCTACCCATGCTAATAAGATCAATGAAACCATTACAGGCACTA
This sequence comes from Engystomops pustulosus, assembly GCF_040894005.1. NCBI lineage: Eukaryota > Metazoa > Chordata > Amphibia > Anura > Leptodactylidae > Engystomops > Engystomops pustulosus. The sequence goes on from NC_092412.1 coordinate 113,208,922, forward strand.
AAAACCATATTTTACAAAACATATATTCCATTCAGGTAATTTTAAACTATCCTCAAGGATAGTGAACAGGGCACAGATAATTATGATTCACAGGACAGAGTTTATAGATTGTGTCACTTGAAGCAAGATATTTATTTTTCATTGTGACTAAAAATTTTCAAACACAATTAAAAAGCTAAGATCTACAGTACATTGATTTGCTACATCAAATTACAAATCATGTCTAAAATGCTGCAAGCTCCAATGTGCTTTTTTTCGAACTTCCTCTGTGGAAATTAATAGAAGTCATTTGAAGATATTCTCTTAGTCTTTTCTATTTCACACATTTATACTGCCAGAACAAACCTCATATATTCTCACTCATATTTCTCTGTTTTGTGCTATTAAATTTATAGTCTCAGTTCAAAAGTTATGGCTTTAATATTACAAATTTAGGAAATAACATCTGAACACATTGATTTTCATTTTCACATGAATTAACAACCAGGCTTTCATATTCTCACAAAGAAACTGTCATTTTTATAAAGAAAAGGAAGAACATCTCCTTAATTTCATGATGGATGAGGGAAAGTGATGACCAGAGTGTGTAGCAATTCAAAGGCACACTGGGAAATCATTGGCACAATGGTTAAGTAAGCTTCTTGATCAGTGCAATGAAAGAGCACCTCAGAAGATAAACTTTGTCAGATAGTATGTATCTGTGAGTAAATTAGTGGAGCCATAAAGCCCCAGAGTTCATCCCAATGGCTCGAATGCAAATAAATCTTTTTGCTAATAGCTACGTATATTATACATAGCCACTTAATACACTTTAAAGTTGCAAATTGGATTTTCTGATGCTGCGGTATTAATCTCTCTCACTGGACCATTTGTGTGCTATGAGTTTGTTTAATTAATTGATACAGATAATAGCTTGTTTACTCACAACTAAAATCCCTATGTGTTGTACCCAAATTTAGCAGCAGAAAGGGCATCATTCTCCAAATCCCATATTGCATGTTGTGTTTTATTTTTCTTCCTACTGCTGCAGAGCTCAAGCAATATTTTGTCTTACCAAAAAAAACCTGTTAAGAGTCATGCAAATTATCCAGCCAATAAAAAGTTAGGGGTTAGAGTTGATGGGAAAAGATCCCATTTTTTATGTCTACACACCTGGCTCTGAGCAGTTCGTATATAGCAAGAAGTGTTTACAATACATAGTGTTTATTGTGGGCAAATAAAGTATTGGAACCCAAGGGAGAAAGAGTAATTAGAATTTTTACATTTCTTTTTTTTTTTAAATAAATATAGCATATATTGGCACAAGTGGATCTATTTTACTTTCTAACAAATATTAGAGATAAGCCAATGGCATTCCTAAATGTTATTGTCATTACCAACAGGAGTAAAAACATGCCAAACAAAATATCATAAAAAATGAAAATGCAAATAATAATTGAGTACTTGATCTAAGTTCAAATTATATTCAATGTACGTGCCATGACAAAATATAAGATGTTAAACAGTTTAGACAAAGATCAAACTTTCTACTGAGTCCATAGTGACTATGTAACCTTTTAAGGGATAAGGCATAAAGCATGGGATGTTTACACCATCTCTACTCTGGCGTCCCGGAGATTCAGTGTACACTCCTAGTGACGTCAATCGTAAACTACAAACATGCGTGTTGGATGTTTTTTAGTGAGCATGCATACTGAGTGTTTAGGCACCAGAAGTATCAGCACCACTAGGTATAGGTTAAATGTATCCCATATATTATGTCACATTTAGAGATGAGCGAGCACTAAAATGCTCGGGTACTCGTTATTCGAGACGAACTTTTCCCGATGCTCGAGTGCTCGTCTCGAATAACGAGCCCCATTGAAGTCAATGGGAGACTCGAGCATTTTTCAAGGGGACCAAGGCTCTGCACAGGGAAGCTTGGCCAAACACCTGGGAACCTCAGAAAAGGATGGAAACACCACGGAAATGGACAGGAAACAGCAGGGGCAGCATGCATGGATGCCTCTGAGGCTGCTTAATCGCACCATTATGCCAAAATTATGGGCAACAGCATGGCCATGACAGAGTGACAGAATGAAGCTAGATAGCATCTAAAACATCCAATAATTGACCCTGACACTATAGGGGACGGCATGCAGAGGCAGCGGCAGCAGCGGCAGGCTAGAGAGTGGCATGGCGACATACCCTAAATGGACTCAGGCTTCAAACCAATGGGTGGCAGAGAGGAACCAAAGGAGGTGAGCAAGAAGCGCTCAAATAATATCGGTACATGATAAAAGTTTGCCAGTATATTTTGTGGATTACACAGCAGGGTGGCGACAAAATTTCATGGAAGCCATGAAAACAACCCAAAATTCTGCCTGACACAGCTAGTTTGATAAGGGGACCATGTATGGAGGCAGTGAACTAGTAGTAGATTAAAGGTGCTGCAGTTAAAACTATGTTAGTTGGATCTTGGCATGGAGCTGGCGCTCCGCTGCCAGGCGAGCTTTCACCAATCCAAGCCCGTGTCTCTAGGCTACTCCCCAAACAGCACTTCTAAGAACCTTTTGTATAAGATCAAGTGTAGTAGCGTTCTTATAAGTTTGGGATATGGCGGGTGAGGGGAATGTAAACAGATGCGCAAGAAGCGCATGATGCGCATGGAGCTGGCGTTCCGCTGCAAGGTGAGCTTTCGCCAATCCAAGCCCCTGTCTCTAGGCTACTCCCAAACCGCACTTCTAAGAACCTTTTGTATAAGATCAAGTGTAGTAGCGTTCTTATAAGTTTGGGATATGGCGGGTGAGGGGAATGTAAACAGATGCGCAAGAAGCGCATGATGCGCATGGAGCTGGCGCTCCGCTGCCAGGCGAGCTTTTGCCAATCCAAGCCCCTGTCTCTAGGCTACTCCCCAAACAGCACTTCTAAGAACCTTTTGTATAAGATCAAGTGTAGTAGCGTTCTTATAAGTTTAGGATATGGCGGGTGAGGGGAATGTAAACAGATGCGCAAGAAGCGCTGAAATAATATTGGTAAATGATAAAAGTTTGCCAGTATATTTTGTGGATAACACAGCAGGGTGGCGACAAAGTTAACAACTTTGATGTGGAATCCATGAAAACAACCCAAATTTCTGCCTGACACACCTCGTTTGATAAGGGGACGATGTATGGAGGCAGCTATATGGACGACGTTTGGAGGTAGCAATGGAGACAACGTGTGGAGGCTGCTATGGAGACAATTTAATTTGGATAGTGCCTGTATGTGGCAGTCCAAAAAAGTTTTCAAACCAGAGGAGCAGGTAGGTGGCCTTCCAGAAAAATGAAATAGATTGAGTGCCTGTATGTGGCAGTCCAAAAAAGTTTTCAAACCAGAGGAGCAGGTAGGTGGCCCTCCAGAAAAATTGAATAGATTGAGTGCCTGTATGTGGCAGTCCAAAAAAGTTTTCAAACCAGAGGAGCAGGTAGGTGGCCCTCCAGAAAAATTGAATAGATTGAGTGCCTGTATGTGGCAGTCCAAAAAACTTTTCAAACCAGAGGAGCAGGTAGGTGGCCCTCCATAAAAATGGAATAGATTGAGTGCCTGTATGTGGCACTCCCAAAAATTGTTTAAAACAGAGGACCGGGTAGGTGGCCCTCCAGAAAAATTAAATGCATAAAGTACTATAGCTAGAGCCAGTGGGCCCTGTCAAAAATAGCCAGTTTCCTCTGCTTTAGTGTACAAAGAGGAGGAGAAGGAGGAAAATGAGGAGGAGGAGGAGTGCATAAATTATTCAGGTTGAGCTTCCTTCACCTGGTGGAGATTGGAAATTATGAGAAATCCAGGCTTTATTCATCTTAATAAGCGTCAGCCTGTCAGCGCTGTCAGTCGACAGGCGTGTACGCTTATCGGTGATGATGCCACCAGCTGCACTGAAAACCCGCTCGGACAACACGCTAGCGGCAGGGCAGGCAAGAACCTCCAAGACGTACAGCGCCAGTTCGTGCCACATGTCCAGCTTTGAAACCCAGTAGTTGTAGGCAGTTGTGTGATCATTTAGGACGATGGTATGGTCAGCTACGTACTCCCTCACCATCTTTCTGTAAAGATCAGCCCTACTCTGCCGAGACTGGGGACAGGTGACAGTGTCTTGCTGGGGTGACATAAAGCTGGCAAAAGCCTTGTAAAGCGTACCCTTGCCAGTGCTGGACAAGCTGCCTGCTCGCCTACTCTCCCTCGCTACTTGTCCCGCAGAACTACGCACTCTGCCGCTTGCGCTGTCAGAAGGGAAATAGTGTTTCAGCTTGTGCACCAGGGCCTGCTGGTATTCATGCATTCTCACACTCCTTTCCTCTCCAGGGATGAGAGTGGAAAGATTTTGCTTGTACCGTGGGTCCAGGAGAGTGAACACCCAGTAATCGGTGCTGGAATAAATTCTTTGAACGCGAGGGTCACGGGATAGGCAGCCTAGCATGAAATCTGCCATATGCGCCAGAGTACCAACACGTAAGAATTCACTCCCCTCACTGGCCTGACTGTCCATTTCCTCCTCCTCCAACTCCTCCAACTCCTCTTCTTCTGCCCATACACGCTGAACAGTGAAGGACTCAACAATGGTCCCCTCTTGTGTCTCACCAACATTCTCCTCCTCTTCCTCCTCATCCTCCTCCACCTCCACCTCCTCCGATATGCGCTGAGAAACAGACCTAAGGGTGCTTTGGCTATCAACAAGGGAATCTTCTTCCCCCGTCTCTTGTGACGAGCGCAAAGCTTCCGACTTCATGCTGATTAGAGAGTTTTTCAACAGGCCAAGCAGCGGGATGGTGAGGCTGATGATGGCGGCATCGCCACTGACCATCTGTGTTGACTCCTCAAAGTTACTCAGCACCTGACAGATATCAGACATCCACGTCCACTCCTCATTGTAGACTTGAGGAAGCTGACTGACCTGACTACCAGTTCTGGTGGAAGTTGACATCTGGCAGTCTACAATCGCTCTGCGCTGCTGGTAAACTCTGGATAACATGGTTAATGTTGAATTCCACCTCGTGGGCACGTCGCACAACAGTCGGTGAGCGGGCAGTTGGAGGCGGCGCTGCGCTGCCCTGAGAGTGGCAGCATCTGTGCTGGACTTCCTGAAATGCGCACAGATGCGGCGCACCTTCGTGAGCAAATCAGACAGATTGGGGTATGTCTTGAGGAAACGCTGAACTATCAGATTTAACACATGGGCCAGGCATGGCACATGTGTCAGTCTGCCGAGTTGCAGAGCCGCCACCAGGTTACGGCCGTTGTCACACACAACCATGCCTGGCTTCAGGTTCAGCGGTGCCAGCCACAGATCAGTCTGCGCCGTGATGCCCTGTAATAGCTCTTGGGCGGTGTGCCTTTTATCGCCTAGGCTCAGCAGTTTGAGCACCGCCTGCTGTCGCTTAGCGACGGCACTGCTGCTGTGCCTAGAGCTACCGACTGATGGCGGCATGGCCACGGATGGTAGTTCGGAGGAGGAGGTGGAGGAGGGGTCGGAGGAGAAGGAGGCATAGTAGGCCTGAAAGACCTGGACCGAGGTAGGCCTCGCAATCCTCGGCGTCAGCAGTATATGACCAGCCGCAGGGTCAGACTCGGTCCCAGCCTCCACCAAGTTAACCCAATGTGCCGTCAGCGATATATAGTGGCCCTGCCCGACAGCACTCGTCCACGTGTCCGTGGTCAGGTGGACCTTGTCAGAAACGGCGTTGGTCAGGGCACGGATGATGTTGTCTGACACGTGCTGGTGCAGGGCTGGGACGGCACATCGGGAAATGTAGTGGCGGCTGGGGACCGAATACCGAGGGGCGGCCGCCGCCATGAGGTTGCGAAAGGCCTCGGTCTCTACTAGCCTATAGGGCAGCATCTCCAGGCTAAGCAATCTGGAGATGTGGACATTAAGGGCTTGGGCGTGCGGGTGGGTTGCACTATATTTCCGTTTCCGCTCCAGCGTCTGGGGTATGGAGAGCTGAACGCTGGTGGATGCTGTGGAGGATCGTGGAGGCGACGATGGGGTTTTTGTGCCAGGGTCCTGGGCAGGGGGCTGACTATCAGCTGAAACAGGGGAAGGAGCAGTGGTGTGCACGGCCGGAGGTGAACGGGCTTGGTGCCACTGAGTGGGGTGTTTAGCATTCATATGCCTGCGCATACTGGTGGTAGTTAAGCTAGTAGTGGTGGAACCCCTGCTGATCCTGGTTTGGCAAAGGTTGCACACCACAGTCCGTCGGTCATCCGGTGTTTCCTTAAAGAACCTCCAGACTTCTGAAAATCTAGCCCTCGCCGCGGGAGCCCTCGCCACGGGAGCTTCACTACGTGACACATTTGGCGCTGATGCACCTGCTATGGCCCTGCCTCTCCGTCTGGCCCCACCACTGCCTCTTCCAACCTGTTCTGGTCGAGGACTCTCCTCCGTCTCAGAAGCACTGTGTTCACCCGGCCTCTCAACCCAGCTTGGGTCTGTCACCTCATCATCCTCCGATCCCTCAGTCTGCTCCCCCCTCGGACTTCCTGCCCTGACAACAACTTCACCACTGTCTGACAACCGTGTCTCCTCATCGTCGGACACCTCTTTACACACTTCTTCCACTACGTCAAGAAGGTCATCATCACCCACAGACTGCGACTGGTGGAAAACCTGGGCATCGGAAAATTGCTCAGCAGCAACCGGACAAGTGGTTTGTGACTGTGGGAAGGGTCCAGAAAACAGTTCCTCAGAGTATGCCGGTTCAAATGCCAAATTTTCCTGGGAGGGGGCAGACTGGGGGGGACGAGGCCGAGGTGCAGGAGCTGGAGGAGTGCCGATTTCGGTGACATGGGTGGACTGCGTGGAAGACTGACTGGTGGACAAATTGCTCGAAGCATTATCGGCAATCCACGACATCACCTGTTCGCACTGTTCTGGCCTCAACAGTGCTCTACCACGAGTCCCAGTAACTTCAGACATGAACCTAGGGAGTGTAGCTCTGCGGCGTTCCCCTGCTCCCTCATCGGCAGGTGGTGTCTCACCCCGCCCAGAACCACGGCCTCTGACCCCTGCAGTAGTTGGACGCCCACGTCCCCGCCCTCGTCCTCTACCCCTAGCCCTTGGGTTAAACATTTTGAAAATGAAAGTTATAACTTTAATTTTTTTTTAACTTTTTTTGTGTTTTTTTGTGTTTTTTAGGTTTTTTTGTGTTTTTTAGTTTTTAAAACCAAACAATGCTATCCTATTGCTATGGCTATTTTCTAGCCAAGTATGAAAGCACACTGCTATGCCAGATGAGATGACGCTGAGTTATGAAAAAATAAACGTAAAATAAAAAGGAAATGGCAGACTGTGCCTAATTGAAATCCAACCCCTAATAAATTTTCCCACTTCGGTCTTTGCGATGGATATGTGCGTCACTAAGCGCTAACACAGCGGTCGCAAGTCTCACTCCAAATTCCTGACAATTGGCTAGTAGATGCACTGCAGCAAGGACAGCCACCAGCAGATCAACCAGAAATAAAATATATATAACGCTATTGTAGGCGTAAGTAAGCCGTTTGGATTCTCCTTTGGCTATTTTCTAGCCAAGTATGAAAGCACACTGATGAGATGACGCTGAGTTATGAAAAAATAAACGTAAAATAAAAAGAAACTGCCAGACTGTGCCTAATTGAAAACCAACCCCTAATAATTTTCCCACTTCGGTCTTTGCGATGGATATGTGCATCACTAAGCGCTAAACACAGCGGTCGCAAGTCTCACTCCAAATTCCTGACAATTGGCTAGTATATGCACTGCAGCAAGGACAGCCACCAGCAGATCAACCAGAAATAAAATATATATAACGCTATTGTAGTCGTAAGTAAGCCGTTTGGATTCTCCTTTGGCTATTTTCTAGCCAAGTATGAAAGCACACTGATGAGATGACGCTGAGTTATGAAAAAATAAACGTAAAATAAAAAGAAACTGCCAGACTGTGCCTAATTGAAATCCAACCCCTAATAAATTTTCCCACTTCGGTCTTTGCAATGGATATGTGCGTCACTAAGCGCTAAACACAGCGGTCGCAAGTCTCACTCCAAATTCCTGACAATTGGCTAGTATATGCACTGCAGCAAGGACAGCCACCAGCAGATCAACCAGAAATAAAATATATATAACGCTATTGTAGGCGTAAGTAAGCCGTTTGGATTCTCCTTTGGCTATTTTCTAGCCAAGTATGAAAGCACACTGATGAGATGACGCTGAGTTATGAAAAAATAAACGTAAAATAAAAAGAAACTGCCAGACTGTGCCTAATTGAAATCCAACCCCTAATAAACTTTCCCACTTCGGTCTTTGCGATGGATATGTGCGTCACTAAGCGCTAAACACAGCGGTCGCAAGTCTCACTCCAAATTCCTGACAATTGGCTAGTATATGCACTGCAGCAAGGACAGCCACCAGCAGATCAACCAGAAATAAAATATATATAACGCTATTGTAGGCGTAAGTAAGCCGTTTGGATTCTCCTTTGGCTATTTTCTAGCCAAGTATGAAAGCACACTGATGAGATGACGCTGAGTTATGAAAAAATAAACGTAAAATAAAAAGAAACTGCCAGACTGTGCCTAATTGAAATCAAACCCCAAATAAATTTTCCCACTTCGGTCTTTGCGATGGATATGTGCGTCACTAAGCGCTACACACAGCGGTCGCAAGTCTCACTCCAAATTCCTGACAATTGGCTAGTATATGCACTGCAGCAAGGACAGCCACCAGCAGATCAACCAGAAATAAAATATATGTAACGCTATTGTAGGCGTAAGTAAGCCGTTTGGATTCTCCTTTGGCTATTTTCTAGCCAAGTATGAAAGCACACTGATGAGATGACGCTGAGTTATGAAAAAATAAACGTAAAATAAAAAGAAACTGCCAGACTTTGCCTAATTGAAATCAAACCCCTAATAAATTTTCCCACTTCGGTCTTTGCGATGGATATGTGCGTCACTAAGCGCTAAACACAGCGGTCGCAAGTGCAACATCCCCCACCGGGGCCTAGCCTTTTTTCGGGGCCTGGAGTCAGCCGGGGCCCGCAGTACCTGAGTGGCTGGCGGTTGCGGCCTAGGCACGCTAGTGTCACGGTGCTTGGTATGGGAGAACCGGAGGGCTGTCCTACAGCCTGGCAGGTCTCCAGCAGGGTGGTGTTGGCAAGAAATGATGAGGGAGAGGCTGCTATAGCGGATCTCCCTGGGGCAACCCTTTGGGGTCTGGAGTATGAGTCTCTGTGTGGTGGACAGGGTGCCCGTGATGGTGACAGCCGTAGTAGCAGGGACCAGACGGAGGCAGACGTTGAACAAAAACAACTTACAGTTCTTTATTGGAACCGATAGGAACCGCAGCAACGTGCCTTAACAAAATGGTGGAGTACTGAGATGCATTTGGAGGGATCCACAGGAGGGATCATCAGCCTGGATGCAAGGGCAGGCTGGGAGGTAGCTGTGTCCTGTGGATCCCTCCAAATGCATCTCAGTACTCCACCATTTTGTTAAGGCACGTTGCTGCGGTTCCTATCGGTTCCAATAAAGAACTGTAAGTTGTTTTTGTTCAACGTCTGCCTCCGTCTGGTCCCTGCTACTACGGCTGTCACCATCACGGGCACCCTGTCCACCACACAGAGACTCATACTCCAGACCCCAAAGGGTTGCCCCAGGGAGATCCGCTATAGCAGCCTCTCCCTCATCATTTCTTGCCAACACCACCCTGCTGGAGACCTGCCAGGCTGTAGGACAGCCCTCCGGTTCTCCCATACCAAGCACCGTGACACTAGCGTGCCTAGGCCGCAACCGCCAGCCACTCAGGTACTGCGGGCCCCGGCTGACTCCAGGCCCCGAGAAAAGGCTAGGCCCCGGTGGGGGATGTTGCAAGTGGCGTCACGAACAGGATGTAACACAGACATTGGTCAATAGCATCTTGCATTATACAAAATACTTAACCTCTGCCTTGCCAGGCAGGATTAACCACTGCAATTTCCCCTTGATCCTATAAGGACCATGTAGTGTAATGTGATGTTACCTACAGGTGGGACGTATTCGCAAGCACTACCTCGCCATTGCATCGGCGAGGGTGTTGCACAAGTCTCACACCAAATTCCTGACAATTGGCTAGTATATGCACTGCAGCAAGGACAGCCACCAGCAGATCAACCAGAAATAAAATATATATAACGCTATTGTAGGCGTAAGTAAGCCGTTTGGATTCTCCTTTGGCTATTTTCTAGCCAAGTATGAAAGCACACTGATGAGATGACACTGAGTTATGAAAAAATAAACGTAAAATAAAAAGAAACTGCCAGACTGTGCCTAATTGAAATCAAACCTCTAATAAATTTTCCCACTTCGGTCTTTGCGATGAATATGTGCGTCACTAAGCGCTAAACACAGCGGTCGCAAGTCTCACTCCAAATTCCTGACAATTGGCTAGTATATGCATTGCAGCAAGGACAGCCACCAGCAGATCAACCAGAAATAAAATATATATAACGCTATTGTAGGCGTAAGTAAGCCGTTTGGATTCTCCTTTGGCTATTTTCTAGCCAAGTATGAAAGCACACTGATGAGATGACGCTGAGTTATGAAAAAAGAAACGTAAAATAAAAAGAAACTGCCAGACTGTGCCTAATTGAAATCCAACCCCTAATAAATTTTCCCACTTCGGTCTTTGCGATGGATATGTGCGTCACTAAGCGCTAAACACAGCGGTCGCAAGTCTCACTCCAAATTCCTGACAATTGGCTAGTATATGCACTGCAGCAATGACAGCCACCAGCAGATCAACCAGAAATAAAATATATATAACGCTATTGTAGGCGTAAGTAAGCCGTTTGGATTCTCCTTTGGCTATTTTCTAGCCAAGTATGAAAGCACATTGATGAGATGACGCTGAGTTATGAAAAAATAAACGTAAAATAAAAAGAAACTGCCAGACTGTGCCTAATTGAAATCCAACCCCTAATAAATTTTCCCACTTCGGTCTTTGCGATGGATATGTGCGTCACTAAGCGCTAAACACAGCGGTCGCAAGTCTCACTCCAAATTCCTGACAATTGGCTAGTATATGCAGTGCAGCAAGGACAGCCACCAGCAGATCAACCAGAAATAAAATATATATAACACTATTGTAGGCGTAAGTAAGCCGTTTGGATTCTCCTTTGGCTATTTTCTAGCCAAGTATGAGAGCACACTGATGAGATGACGCTGAGTTATGAAAAAATAAACGTAAAATAAAAAGAAACTGCCAGACTGTGCCTAATTGAAATCAAACCCCTAATAAATTTTCCCACTTCGGTCTTTGCGATGGATATGTGCGTCACTAAGCGCTAAACACAGCGGTCGCAAGTCTCACTCCAAATTCCTGACAATTGGCTAGTATATGCAGTGCAGCAAGGACAGCCACCAGCAGATCAACCAGAAATAAAATATATATAACACTATTGTAGGCGTAAGTAAGCCGTTTGGATTCTCCTTTGGCTATTTTCTAGCCAAGTATGAAAGCACACTGATGAGATGACGCTGAGTTATGAAAAAATAAACGTAAAATAAAAAGAAACTGCCAGACTGTGCCTAATTGAAATCAAACCCCTAATAAATTTTCCCACTTCGGTCTTTGCGATGGATATGTGCGTCACTAAGCGCTTAACACAGCGGTCGCAAGTCTCACTCCAAATTCCTGACAATTGGCTAGTATATGCACTGCAGCAACTACAGCCACCAGCAGATCAACCAGAAATAAAATATATATATAACGCTATTGTAGGCGTAAGTAAGCCGTTTGGATTCTCCTTTGGCTATTTTCTAGCCAAGTATGAAAGCACACTGATGAGATGACGCTGAGTTATGAAAAAATAAACGTAAAATAAAAAGAAACTGCCAGACTGTGCCTAATTGAAATCAAACCCCTAATAAATTTTCCCACTTCGGTCTTTGCGATGGATATGTGCGTCACTAAGCGCTAAACACAGCGGTCGCAAGTCTCACTCCAAATTCCTGACAATTGGCTAGTATATGCAGTGCAGCAAGGACAGCCACCAGCAGATCAACCAGAAATAAAATATATATAACACTATTGTAGGCGTAAGTAAGCCGTTTGGATTCTCCTTTGGCTATTTTCTAGCCAAGTATGAGAGCACACTGATGAGATGACGCTGAGTTATGAAAAAATAAACGTAAAATAAAAAGAAACTGCCAGACTGTGCCTAATTGAAATCAAACCCCTAATAAATTTTCCCACTTCGGTCTTTGCGATGGATATGTGCGTCACTAAGCGCTAAACACAGCGGTCGCAAGTCTCACTCCAAATTCCTGACAATTGGCTAGTATATGCAGTGCAGCAAGGACAGCCACCAGCAGATCAACCAGAAATAAAATATATATAACACTATTGTAGGCGTAAGTAAGCCGTTTGGATTCTCCTTTGGCTATTTTCTAGCCAAGTATGAAAGCACACTGATGAGATGACGCTGAGTTATGAAAAAATAAACGTAAAATAAAAAGAAACTGCCAGACTGTGCCTAATTGAAATCAAACCCCTAATAAATTTTCCCACTTCGGTCTTTGCGATGGATATGTGCGTCACTAAGCGCTTAACACAGCGGTCGCAAGTCTCACTCCAAATTCCTGACAATTGGCTAGTATATGCACTGCAGCAACTACAGCCACCAGCAGATCAACCAGAAATAAAATATATATAACGCTATTGTAGTCGTAAGTAAGCCGTTTGGATTCTCCTTTGGCTATTTTCTAGCCAAGTATGAAAGCACACTGATGAGATGACGCTGAGTTATGAAAAAATAAACGTAAAATAAAAAGAAACTGCCAGACTGTGCCTAATTGAAATCCAACCCCTAATAAATTTTCCCACTTCGGTCTTTGCAATGGATATGTGCGTCACTAAGCGCTAAACACAGCGGTCGCAAGTCTCACTCCAAATTCCTGACAATTGGCTAGTATATGCACTGCAGCAAGGACAGCCACCAGCAGATCAACCAGAAATAAAATATATATAACGCTATTGTAGGCGTAAGTAAGCCGTTTGGATTCTCCTTTGGCTATTTTCGAGCCAAGTATGAAAGCACACTGATGAGATGACGCTGAGTTATGAAAAAATAAACGTAAAATAAAAAGAAACTGCCAGACTGTGCCTAATTGAAATCAAACCCCTAATAAATTTTCCCACTTTGGTGTTTGAGGTGGATATGTGTGTCACTAAGAGCTAAACACAACGGTAGCAAGTCCCCCTGCAAATTCCTCACAATATGGTACTAGCTGCCAGCAAGCCCAGCCACAAGCAAACAAAAAAAAAAAAGTATAACGTTATTGTAGAATCTATTGTAGGTTCTTGTAGAATCACTCCTGCCTAACACTATTCTAATAGAACACCCTAACGCTTTCCCTGACCAGCAGCAGCTCTCTCCCTAGCGGCATCCAGACACAGAATGATCCGAGCAGCGCGGGCAGCGGCTAGTCTATCCCAGGGTCACCTGATCTGGCCAGCCAACCACTGCTATCGACGTGTAAGGAGTGCAGAGTCTCCTGGCTTGTGATTGGCTCTGTTTCTGGCCGCCAAAAAGCAAAACGGCGGGAGCTGCCATTTTCTCGAGCGGGCGAAGTATTCGTCCAAGCAACGAGCAGTTTCGAGTACGCTAATGCTCGAACGAGCATCAAGCTCGGACGAGTATGTTTGCTCATCTCTATTAATCACCCTATGAAAGGGAATAAAATCAGATTAAAAGGTATTTTCACGTGTAATACCAAAGCATTCGTGTACATTTTGAAATGTCCATGTGGGTTAGCTTATGATGGCCAAACTAGTAGAGCTATTCGTATAAGGCTGAATGAACATAAGTCTTTAATAAGACAGTATCTCACTAAAACAGAGGAGGAACTCATAACCGGCAATGAAAGGGTCTAACAGGAAACTGGTGTGGCTAGGCACTTTCGAGAAAGTAAACATCAAGTAAGTGATTGCGGTGGTTAATATTAGAAGAGGTGATGCAGGGTAATGATTGGCATATGAGAAAAAAAAATGCAGCACAAGGCATTTTGGATTACTAAGTTAGATACGTTGCAACTAGAGATGAGCGAACACTAAAATGCTCGGGTACTCGTTATTCGAGACGAACTTTTCCCGATGCTCGAGTGCTCGTCTCGAATAACGAACCCCATTGAAGTCAATGGGAGACTCGAGCATTTTTCAAGGGGACCAAGGCTCTGCACAGGGAAGCTTGGCCAAACACCTGGGAACCTCAGAAAAGGATGGAAACACCACGGAAATGGACAGGAAACAGCAGGGGCAGCATGCATGGATGCCTCTGAGGCTGCATAATCGCACCATTATGCCAAAATTATGGCCAACAGCATGGCCATGACAGAGTGACAGAATGAAGCTAGATAGCATCTAAAACATCCAATAATTGACCCTGACACTATAGGGGACGGCATGCAGAGGCAGCGGCAGCAGCGGCAGGCTAGAGAGTGGCATGGCGACATACCCTAAATGGACTCAGGCTTCAAACCAATGGGTGGCAGAGAGGAACCAAAGGAGGTGAGCAAGAAGCGCTCAAATAATATCGGTACATGATAAAAGTTTGCCAGTATATTTTGTGGATTACACAGCAGGGTGGCGACAAAGTTAACATGGAAGCCATGAAAACAACCCAAAATTCTGCCTGACACAGCTCGTTTGATAAGGGGACCATGTATGGAGGCAGTGAACTAGTAGTAGATTAAAGGTGCTGCAGTTAAAACTATGTTAGTTGGATCTTGGCATGGAGCTGGCGCTCCGCTGCCAGGCGAGCTTTCGCCAATCCAAGCCCCTGTCTATAGGCTACTCCCCAAACAGCACTTCTAAGAACCTTTTGTATAAGATCAAGTGTAGTAGCGTTCTTATAAGTTTAGGATATGGCGGGTGAGGGGAATGTAAACAGATGCGCAAGAAGCGCTGAAATAATATCCCTAAATGGTAAAAGTTTGCAAGTATATTTTGGGGATTACACAGCAGGGTGGCGACAAAGTTAACAACTTTGATGTGGAATGCCCTGTAATAGCTCTTGGGCGGTGTGCCTTTTATCGCCTAGGCTCAGCAGTTTCAGCACCGCCTGCTGTCGCTTAGCGACGGCACTGCTGCTGTGCCTAGAGCTACCGACTGATGGCGCCATGCCCACGGATGGTAATTCGGAGGAGGAGGAGGTGGAGGAGGGGTGGGAGGAGGTATAGTAGGCCTTTGAGACCTGGACCGAGGTAGGCCCCGCAATTCTCTGCGTCGGCAGTATATGACCAGCCCCAGGGTCAGACTCGGTCCCAGCCTGCACCAAGTTAAGTGTAGTAGCGTTCTTATAAGTTTGGGATATGGCGGGTGAGGGGAATGTAAACAGATGCGCAAGAAGCGCATGATGCGCATGGAGCTGGCGTTCCGCTGCCAGGCGAGCTTTCGCCAATCCAAGCCCCTGTCTCTAGGCTACTCCCCAAACAGCACTTCTAAGAACCTTTTGTATAAGATCAAGTGTAGTAGCGTTCTTATAAGTTTAGGATATGCCGGGTGAGGGGAATGTAAACAGATGCGCAAGAAGCGCTGAAATAATATCCCTAAATGGTAAAAGTTTGCCAGTATATTTTGTGGATAACACAGCAGGGTGGCGACAAAGTTAACAACTTTGATGTGGAATCCATGAAAACAACCCAAATTTCTGCCTGACACACCTCGTTTGATAAAGGGACGATGTATGGAGGCAGCTATATGGACGACTTTTGGAGGTAGCAATGGAGACAACGTGTGGAGGCTGCTATGGAGACAATTTAATTTGGATAGTGCCTGTATGTGGCAGTCCCAAACATTTTTCAAACCAGAGGAGCAGGTAGGTGGCCCTCCAGTAAAATGGGATAGATTGAGTGCCTGTATGTGGCAGTCCCAAAAATGTTTCAAACCAGAGGAGCAGGTAGGTGGCCCTCCAGTAAAATGGAATAGATTGAGTGCCTGTATGTGGCAGTCCCAAAAATTGTTCAAACCAGAGGAGCAGGTAGGTGGCCCTGCAGTAAAATGGAATAGATTGAGTGCCTGTATGTGGCAGTCCCAAAAATTGTTCAAACCAGAGGAGCAGGTAGGTGGCCCTGCAGTAAAATGGAATAGATTGAGTGCCTGTATGTGGCAGTCCCAAAAATGTTTCAAACCAGAGGAGCAGGTAGGTGGCCCTCCAGTAAAATGGAATAGATTGAGTGCCTGTATGTGGCAGTCCCAAAAATTGTTCAAACCAGAGGAGCAGGTAGGTGGCCCTGCAGTAAAATGGAATAGATTGAGTGCCTGTATGTGGCAGTCCCAAAAATTGTTCAAACCAGAGGAGCAGGTAGGTGGCCCTGCAGTAAAATGGAATAGATTGAGTGCCTGTATGTGGCAGTCCCAAAAATGTTTCAAACCAGAGGAGCAGGTAGGTGGCCCTCCAGTAAAATGGAATAGATTGAGTGCCTGTATGTGGCAGTCCCAAAAATTGTTCAAACCAGAGGAGCAGGTAGGTGGCCCTGCAGTAAAATGGAATAGATTGAGTGCCTGTATGTGGCAGTCCCAAAAATTGTTCAAACCAGAGGAGCAGGTAGGTGGCCCTGCAGTAAAATGGAATAGATTGAGTGCCTGTATGTGGCAGTCCCAAAAATTGTTCAAACCAGAGGAGCAGGTAGGTGGCCCTGCAGTAAAATGGAATAGATTGAGTGCCTGTATGTGGCAGTCCCAAAAATGTTTCAAACCAGAGGAGCAGGTAGGTGGCCCTCCAGTAAAATGGAATAGATTGAGTGCCTGTATGTGGCAGTCCCAAAAATTGTTCAAACCAGAGGAGCAGGTAGGTGGCCCTGCAGTAAAATGGAATAGATTGAGTGCCTGTATGTGGCAGTCCCAAAAATTGTTCAAACCAGAGGAGCAGGTAGGTGGCCCTGCAGTAAAATGGAATAGATTGAGTGCCTGTATGTGGCAGTCCCAAAAATGTTTCAAACCAGAGGAGCAGGTAGGTGGCCCTCCAGTAAAATGGAATAGATTGAGTGCCTGTATGTGGCAGTCCCAAAAATTTTTTAAAACAGAGGACCGGGTAGGTGGCCCTCCAGAAAAATGGAATAGATTGAGTGCCTGTATGTGGCACTCACAAAAATTGTTTCAAACAGAGGACCGGGTAGGTGGCCCTCCAGAAAAATTAAATGCATGAAGTACTATAGCAAGAGCCAGTGGGCCCTGTCAAAAAATAGCCATTTTCCTCTGCTTTACTGTACAAAGAGGAGGAGAAGGAGGAAAATGAGGAGGAGGAGGAGGAGTGGATCAATTATTCAGGTTGAGCTTCCTTCACCTGGTGGAGATTGGAAATTCTGAGAAATCCAGCCTTTATTCATTTTAATAAGCGTCAGCCTGTCAGCGCTGTCAGTCGACAGGCGTGTACGCTTATCGGTGATGATGCCACCAGCTGCACTGAAAACCCGCTCGGACAAGACGCTAGCGGCAGGGCAGGCAAGAACCTCCAAGGCGTACAGCGCCAGTTCGTGCCACATGTCCAGCTTTGAAACCCAGTAGTTGTAGG
Source organism: Engystomops pustulosus (assembly GCF_040894005.1). Classification (NCBI taxonomy): domain Eukaryota; kingdom Metazoa; phylum Chordata; class Amphibia; order Anura; family Leptodactylidae; genus Engystomops; species Engystomops pustulosus. The sequence goes on from NC_092412.1 coordinate 113,226,462, forward strand.
GAGCTGTGTGATCATTTAGGACGATGGTATGGTCAGCTACGTACTCCCTCACCATCTTTCTGTAAAGATCAGCCCTACTCTGCCGAGACTGGGGACAGGTGACAGTGTCTTGCTGGGGTGACATAAAGCTGGCAAAAGCCTTGTAAAGCGTACCCTTGCCAGTGCTGGACAAGCTGCCTGCTCGCCTACTCTCCCTCGCTACTTGTCCCGCAGAACTACGCACTCTGCCGCTAGCGCTGTCAGAAGGGAAATACTGTTTCAGCTTGTGCACCAGGGCCTGCTGGTATTCATGCATTCTCACACTCCTTTCCTCTCCAGGGATGAGAGTGGGAAGATTTTGCTTGTACCGTGGGTCCAGGAGAGTGAACACCCAGTAATCGGTGCTGGAATAAATTCTTTGAACGCGAGGGTCACGGGATAGGCAGCCTAGCATGAAATCTGCCATATGCGCCAGAGTACCAACGCGTAAGAATTCACTCCCCTCACTGGCCTGACTGTCCATTTCCTCCTCCTCCAACTCCTCCAACTCCTCTTCTTCTGCCCATACACGCTGAACAGTGAAGGACTCAACAATGGTCCCCTCTTGTGTCTCGCCAACATTCTCCTCCTCTTCCTCCTCATCCTCCTCCACCTCCACCTCCTCCGATATGCGCTGAGAAACAGACCTCAGGGTGCTTTGGCTATCAACAAGGGAATATTCTTCCCACGTCTCTTGTGACGAGCGCAAAGCTTCCGACTTCATGCTGACCAGAGAGTTTTTCAACAGGCCAAGCAGCGGGATGGTGAGGCTGATGATGGCGGCATCGCCACTGACCATCTGTGTTGACTCCTCAAAGTTACTCAGCACCTGACAGATATCAGACATCCACGTCCACTCCTCATTGTAGACTTGAGGAAGCTGACTGACCTGACTACCAGTTCTGGTGGAAGTTGACATCTGGCAGTCTACAATCGCTCTGCGCTGCTGGTAAACTCTGGATAACATGGTCAGTGTTGAATTCCACCTCGTGGGCGCGTCGCACAACAGTCGGTGAGCGGGCAGTTGGAGGCGGCGCTGCGCTGCCCTGAGAGTGGCAGCATCTGGGCTGGACTTCCTGAAATGCGCACAGATGCGGCGCACCTTCGTGAGCAAATCAGACAGATTGGGGTATGTCTTGAGGAAACGCTGCACTATCAGATTTAACACATGGGCCAGGCATGGCACATGTGTCAGTCTGCCGAGTTGCAGAGCCGCCACCAGGTTACGGCCGTTGTCACACACAACCATTCCCGGCTTGAGGTTCAGCGGTGCCAGCCACAGATCAGTCTGCGCCGTGATGCCCTGTAATAGCTCTTGGGCGGTGTGCCTTTTGTCGCCTAGGCTCAGCAGTTTGAGCACCGCCTGCTGTCGCTTAGCGACGGCACTGCTGCTGTGCCTAGAGCTACCGACTGATGGCGCCGTGCCCACGGATGGTAGTTCGGAGGAGGAGGTGGAGGAGGGGTGGGAGGAGGAGGAGGCATAGTAGGCCTGAAACACCTGGACCGAGGTAGGCCCCGCAATCCTCGGCGTCGGCAGTATATGAGCAGCCCCAGGGTCAGACTCGGTCCCAGCCTCCACCAAGTTAACCCAATGTGCCGTCAGCGATATATAGTGGCCCTGCCCGGCAGCACTCGTCCACGTGTCCGTGGTCAGGTGGACCTTGTCAGAAACGGCGTTGGTCAGGGCACGGATGATGTTGTCTGACACGTGCTGGTGCAGGGCTGGGACGGCACATCGGGAAAAGTAGTGGCGGCTGGGGACCGAATACCGAGGGGCGGCCGCCGCCATGAGGTTGCGAAAGGCCTCGGTCTCTACTAGCCTATAGGGCAGCATCTCCAGGCTAAGCAATCTGGAGATGTGCACATTAAGGGCTTGGGCGTGCGGGTGGGTTGCACTATATTTGCGTTTCCGCTCCAGCGTCTGGGGTATGGAGAGCTGAACGCTGGTGGATGCTGTGGAGGATCGTGGAGGCGACGATGGGGTTTTTGTGCCAGGGTCCTGGGCAGGGGGCTGACTAGCAGCTGACACAGGGGAAGGAGCAATGGTGTGCACGGCCGGAGGTGAACGGGCTTGTTGCCACTGAGTGGGGTGCTTAGCATTCATATGCCTGCGCATACTGGTGGTAGTTAAGCTAGTAGTGGTGGAACCCCTGCTGAGCCTGGTTTGGCAAATGTTGCACACCACAGTCCGTCGGTCATCCGGTGTTTCCTTAAAGAACCTCCACACTTCTGAAGATCTAGCCCTCGCCGCAAGAGCCCTCACCACGGGAGCTTCACTAGTTGACAGTGGCGCTGATGCACCAGCTCTGGCCCTGCCTCTCCGTCTGGCCCCACCACTGCCTCTTCCAACCTGTTCAGGTCGAGGACTCTCCTCCGTCTCAGAAGCACTGTGTTCACCCGGCCTCTCAACCCAGCTTGGGTCTGTCACCTCATCATCCTCCGATCCCTCAGTCTGCTCCCCCCTCGGACTTCCTGCCCTGACAACAACTTCCCCACTGTCTGGCAACCGTGTCTCCTCATCGTCGGACACCTCTTTACACACTTCCACTACGTCAAGAAGGTCATCATCACCCACAGACTGTGACTGGTGGAAAACCTGGGCATCGGAAAATTGCTCAGCAGCAACCGGACAAGTGGTTTGTGACTGTGGGAAGGGTCCAGAAAACAGTTCCTCAGAGTATGCCGGTTCAAATGCCAAATTTTCCTGGGAGGGGGCAGACTGGGGGGGAGGAGGCTGAGGTGCAGGAGCTGGAGGAGTGGGGATTTCGGTGACATGGGTGGACTGCGTGGAAGACTGACTGGTGGTGGACAAATTGCTCGAAGCATTGTCAGCAATCCACGACATCACCTGTTCGCACTGTTCTGGCCTCAACAGTGCTCTACCACGAGTCCCAGTAACTTCAGACATGAACCTAGGGAGTGTAGCTCTGCGGCGTTCCCCTGCTCCCTCATCAGCAGGTGGTGTCTCACCCCGCCCAGGACCACGGCCTCTGACCCCTGCAGTAGTTGGACGCCCACGTCCCCGCCCTCGTCCTCTACCCCTAGCCCTCGGGTTAAACATTTTTAAAATGAGAGTTATAACTTTTTTTTTTTTTTTACTTCTTTTTGTTTTTTTTGGTGTTTTTTTGTGTGTTTTTTTTTTTTGTGTTTTTTGTTTTTTTTTGAGTTTTTAAAACCAAACAATCCTATCCTATTGCTATGGCTATTTTCTAGCCAAGTATCAAAGGAAGCACACTACTATGCCAGATGAGATGACACTGAGTTATTGCCTAATAGAAATCCAACCCCTACTGAATTTTGCCACTTCGGCCTTTGCTATGGATATGTGCGCCACTAAGCGCAGAACACAGCGGTCGCAAGTCTCACTACAAATTGCTCAGAATTGGCAAGTACATGCACTGCAGAAACTACAGCCACCAGCAGATCAACCAGAAATCAAATATATAGAACGCTACTGTAGGCTTCAAGAAGCTGTTTGTATTCTCCTATGGCTATTTTCTAGCCAAGTATCAAAGGAAGCACACTACTATGCCAGATGAGATGACACTGAGTTATTGCCTAATAGAAATCCAACCCCTACTGAATTTTGCCACTTCGGCCTTTGCTATGGATATGTGCGCCACTAAGCGCAGAACACAGCGGTCGCAAGTCTCACTACAAATTGCTCAGAATTGGCAAGTACATGCACTGCAGAAACTACAGCCACCAGCAGATCAACCAGAAATCAAATATATAGAACGCTACTGTAGGCTTCAAGAAGCTGTTTGTATTCTCCTATGGCTATTTTCTAGCCAAGTATCAAAGGAAGCACACTACTATGCCAGATGAGATGACACTGAGTTATTGCCTAATAGAAATCCAACCCCTACTGAATTTTGCCACTTCTGCCTTTGCTATGGATATGTGCGCCACTAAGCGCAGAACACAGCGGTCGCAAGTCTCACTACAAATTGCTCAGAATTGGCAAGTACATGCACTGCAGAAACTACAGCCACCAGCAGATCAACCAGAAATCAAATATATAGAACGCTACTGTAGGCTTCAAGAAGCTGTTTGTATTCTCCTATGGCTATTTTCTAGCCAAGTATCAAAGGAAGCACACTACTATGCCAGATGAGATGACACTGAGTTATTGCCTAATAGAAATCCAACCCCTACTGAATTTGGCCACTTCGGCCTTTGCTATGGATATGTGCGCCACTAAGCGCAGAACACAGCGGTCGCAAGTCTCACTACAAATTGCTCAGAATTGGCAAGTACATGCACTGCAGAAACTACAGCCACCAGCAGATCAACCAGAAATCAAATATATAGAACGCTACTGTAGGCTTCAAGAAGCTGTTTGTATTCTCCTATGGCTATTTTCTAGCCAAGTATCAAAGGAAGCACACTACTATGCCAGATGAGATGACACTGAGTTATTGCCTAATAGAAATCCAACCCCTACTGAATTTTGCCACTTCGGTCTTTGCTATGGATATGTGTGCCACTAAGAGCTAAACACAACGGTAGCAAGTCCCCCTGCTAATTCCTCACAAAATGGTAAAAGATGCAAATTAAAATAAAAAAAGTAGAACGTTATTGTAGCCCTAAGAAGGGCTGTTGGGTTCTTTGAGAATCACTCCTGCCTAACAGTAAGCTAATAGAACACCCTAACGCTTTCCCTGACCAGCAGCAGCTCTCTCCCTAGCGGCATCCAGAGACAGAATGATCCGAGCAGCGCGGCCAGCGGCTAGTCTATCCCAGGGTCACCTGATCTGGCCAGCCAACCACTGCTATCGACGTGTAAGGGTACCACGTCATGCTGGGTGGAGTGCAGAGTCTCCTGGCTTGTGATTGGCTCTGTTTCTGGCCGCCAAAAAGCAAAACGGCGGGAGCTGCCATTTTCTCGAGCGGGCGAAGTATTCGTCCGAGTAACGAGCAGTTTCGAGTACCCTAATGCTCGACCGAGCATCAAGCTCGGACGAGCATGTTCGCTCATCTCTAGTTGCAACCCCATGGGTTGATCGAAAAGTGCTGTTTCAGTGCATTTTTGTAAGGATTCTTATGTTTTTTCATGTTATGTCTAATTGTCATTAAGGTGTAATTGCTGTATTGTTGTTTCTATAGGGTTTTGTAAACGTAACACTATGATATTGTCCCATAAGTATTTAAACCCTTACCTGACCGGCATTGCGCATGTCTGAGGAAGGAGGGATTACCTCCGAAACGTCACAGGACACACTGGGCGTTCGGCGTCTCAGTGGAGCCAGGATTCCATAGTGTCTACTTTTAAAATGTGGCTTAAGCATATTGAGCCATGAACTGGTGATGTATATATATATCCCTTCATGTCCGTTGACATCCAAGATTAATATAAAGAAATTGTTTGGATTGCACAGTTGGTCTTAGTATTGTTTGTATGAATCACTATAAATGGTTATGACTTTGGAATGCTTTAACATATCCAAGTGATTTTGAAACAGTTTTCTCATGACACATTGTACTTCATGTTAGTTAAAAAATTTTGGGGGTATGTTTTGCATTTATTTATGAGAAAATCAGATATTTGGTGAAAATTTGGAAAAATTCTCAATTTTTGAAATTCAAAATGCTCTACTTTTTCCACACATGAGTCATAACACCAAAAAACATAATAACTAACATTCACCGAATGTCTACTTTTATGCCTCCGTGGTTTTTATACATACTATATTTTCTGTAGGATGTAAGGGGCTTTGAACGTCAGGTGCAATTTTTCACATTTTCATAAAAAAAGCAAAATCCTGCTATTGAGGGACCTGCTCAGGTTTGAAGTCACTTTGAGAGGCCTAAATAAAAGTAAAACCCCACAAATTACTCCATTATAGAAACTACACCCCTCAAAGTACGTAAAACAACTTTTATGAAGTTTGTTAAGCCTTTAATGGTTCACAAGGGTTAAAACAAAATGGGATGCAATTTCGAAATTAAATTTTTTTTGGCTAAATGAATGTGTTTTTCATAAAATGTACAAATTCTCAGTGTATAAAATACCAAAACGCTCCACAAAATTTGATACCCAATCTCTCCCGTGTATAACAATACCCCATATGTGGTGGTAACCTGTTGTATGGGCACACGCTAGGGCATTGAGGGGGGAGCTGCGCCATTCAGAGCAGATTATGCATTGTCACTTTATAATGGCTATACAATCTTGATTTTTTTGGGCAATTTGGACATATAAGGGCTTATTTTTTGCGACATAAGATGCACTTTACAAATACTCCATTTTAGTGGGTCTGTAGCTTTTTGATGAGATTTTATTAACTCTTTATTGTATGGAGGAAAAGAAAATTTTGGGTTTCGTTTTTTGTATTTTTTGGGGGTTGTACACCGCACACTAAAAATACTATAATATTTTTATTGTATAGATCACTACAATTATGGTGATACCTCATTTATATAGCTTTTTATATATTTTACAATTTTACAGGAAAAAAACGATTTTTATTAAGAGGCATTGTTCATGCATAGTCAAATTCAAAGCAGTAGAACAGAGGAATCAGAACAGATTCAGCAAACTGAATAAACAGGTAACAATGCAGTAGAAAACAATACAAACTAGGTGCTCATGGTTAAGCAGCTTCTTGTGGGAGGAGCTGCAATTTGTTTCCCACATAATGAGCTTCACACAGACAGCAGAAGGGCCAGGTATCTTTAGGCATGTGGCAATGAAGTCTGAAATAATTGTAACCAAGCATAAAGAAAAAAGAGCTTCTAGTTTAAATCTTGCATCTCAGAACATAGGGTTGCCAGTGGGCTACATTGCCTGACTAAATTGTCACTGGATAGTGGGCACACTGGGGAAGATTTACTTACCCGGTCCTGCTGCAATCCCGTGGTGCGTTGTCCGACAAGGATTCTGGTCTGCCGCTGACCAGACTTAGGTTGTACGGCCAATTTCCTGCATGTGTCGCTACCACGCTGAGCTCACCTGGAGTTCACCTTCTTCTTCCCGGTGCTTGTAAGTGCATGTCTTGCGACACAATTCTAAATGTTACATTTTGTGCGTTTCCCCCCCCCCAATTTCTGTTGCGTGCAAGCCAACACCGATGCGTCACAATCTGATCACGTGACACAAAATCCCGGGGAAATTCAGCGGAAAACGGAAATTGCCGGGAAGCCCCGCTTGTCACTAGACTAGGATGGATTTCAGCTAACACCAAGGTATCATCCAAGTAGATTTCTTAAACACACAATGCCAGCAAAGCTTAGCCCAGTGGAACAGCTCGAGACATATTCAATGAGCAAAATGAGGTCAGGGCAGGCAGAGTTCATGCATAACGAAAGCCTAGGCAAATGGCCAGGGCAAGTTCAGAAAGCCAATAAATAGACTCATGTTTTTACCAGTGTTCCTATTGTAACACCTTATACTGTATCTAACACCTTAAGTGAATTTCTAGCAAGGAGTCTTTGGTCAGGAAGTCTTTTACAGGGCAATCTCCCTTATATAGTCTACAAGTGCAGAAAATGATATGGGTGCTCACTGCAAGGTCCTCAAATTGTTGAAGGAAACCTGTGGAGAGAATTTTAAGTCCACATACCTAGGATAATTATGATAATCCAGATACTGCAGAGTCAAATGATCATACAACAGCATTTGATATTTCTGTATTACAGTTATTGCACACTGCTGACTGGTACCCTGCTAGGCTTCAAAGGATAAAATACACTGCTAACCTAGGAACAATTTATAGGCCCGTGGCTGTCATAGCAACTCCTTGGTCCACTATGATAGCTTCATGGGGAAAAGGAGATAAGTTAACAGACTTACGAGTTACTATACATTCCTAGCTTCAACCATCCAATTCTGCATATTATTTATTTCACAAGTGATTTGTATAATTAAAACAACATCAATATTGTTACATTAAAATACACATGACATTGTAAGTAGTCAGTGTTGGTAAGAAAACGGTCATGTGTATTGTAATGGATGAAAAACAAAGAACCTTGATTTTACCTTGGATGTGCCACGACAATCTTAATGTTGTTGAATTTGCTCAAAGCAAGACACCTGTATGAACTCCCATTTTAATTACTTTCTCTTCTCCGGTAAATCCAGGTTAAGAGAGATGTTTTTGTTTCTATGTTTGTGTTGTATAATTAAAGTTAATTAAATATTTGGGCTAAATAGTCAATATTAGAATATAAGAAAATATCAGTCAATCTCCAAATGTATACCCCTAAGATACATTCAATGAATGATTTAATGTTGAACATGATTATAAAATTTGTAAGTTTTTTTTTAGAGGGTTTGAGATTTAATATTTGTATGCACATACTTTTTTGTAAACAAAAAAAATCATCCAGTTTTTTGCAAGTTATTAATATTTTATAAAATCCCAAATTTTTGGATCTGAATATTATTAAACACCATAGTTCCTCTTCCCTGATGTCTGCCACTTTAATCCCACTTCTTATGATACTGACGTGTATTATTTTCATTGTGTGTGCAAGCTAGTCCAAGCATTTTTTTCTAGTTAGTGTTTTGTGCATGCCCCGTCTTACAGTTGAGATTATTTTGAAGAAGCAAAAAAATTTAATTAAAAAATAAATCAGCATATTCTTTGATAGAATATGGAGAAATAAGCGCAAATTCTGTAATACCATTGTTATTGTTAATACTTTAATTTTACCATGATATTGTGTTTTGTTTGCATTACTCTAACACAAATCATTGTTAGTTATCATCTCAGTAACAGCAGTACTGAAATTGCTAACTTTAATCACCATATGAGAATATAGTTTTAATAAGCAATTAACTGTAATATGCGCAAAAAGGTTTTGTACAGCAATTAAAAATACTTTAATAATGTTCATTTTTCAATTCCCAAGAACAAATCTTAAGAACAATTTACACTATATGCATCTGGTAGTAAACCACAGAAATGTTATTAACCCACAATATAAAAACTGCAATTTTACTATCACTATATGTAGCAGCTTATTATGTTATTACTAATAATATGATCATATTAGAAAGAAATTGCCTTTAAAAATGTGATATTGTTGTTCATTTTACAGAATTATATTAAAGTTTGTTTATTTGCATTTATGTGCAATTAACCCCTTACAACTTGGGCCTTTTTGTTTTTATGTCTCCATTTTTAATTCCCCACCTTCAAAAATTAATAACTTTTTATTTTTTTTAATATAGAGAACTGTATGTGGGCTTGTTTCTGGTGTAACAAATTGTACTTCAAAGTGACCATAATTGATATTCCACACTTTGTACTGGGAGGTGGAAAAAAAATTCAAATGTGAATTCAAATGCAATTGGTGAAAAAAAAACATTTGTGCCATTTTCTTGTGGGTTTCTTTTTAAAACACATGACACATCCCCTTTATTCTTTGGATCTGTATGATCATGGGGATAAAACATTTTTACATAGGTTTGATTGTGTTTTAATACATTTAGAAAAACAAAAAACTTCTATTTAAACAAAACTCTTTTCATTTTGCCATTTTCTGGCGCTAATAACTTTTTATACTTTGGTGCACAGAGTTGCCTGTAGTGTAATTTTTTGCGGAACGGCTGGCATTTTCTTTTTTACCATTTTTGGGACTGTAGATCATTTTGATCACTTTTTATTACAAATTTTTATATCTTGCAAAATGGCAAAGTGTCTATTTGGGTGTTATTTTCTGTTACATGGTTCATAGCCGGGAATAACCATTATTATATTTTGATAGAATGGACATTTTGGGACCTGGTGATATCTGACATGTTTCAGATTTTTACTGCTAATTTAGAGGATGATTTCAACTCGTAGATTTTTTAATTAATTTATTTTTTTAACTTTTTTTTTTTACAAATTTTACTTTAACCATAGGTTATCTGATTGATCCTAGGTTGGATATAAGTGACAGATTTCCTTTATTCTATAAAGAAACAGAAACATCATAGAAATTCCATTTTAAGGTTTCTCTGTGTTTTAAAAAACAGTTTAATATATTTAACTTTTTTAAATTTTTCTTTATATTTGAACACATTTTAAATGTTGATCTTCAATAATTATCTACTACAGGCACTTGTTTGACTAATGCATGTTCAAATTAACATACAACGACTAATGGCAGTTATTGATTTTAATATATATGTTATTATATATATGATATGATAATAAAAAATCTAAACAAAGGCAGTTTCACAGAAAAGGTGAAACACAGACTTCAGGAGATTAAGAAAGAAAGAACCATGAAAGTGAAATAAGTGGGCATTCTTGCTGTACATGCAAATAGATAAGCATTAGAGATGAGCGAACACTAAAATGCTCGGGTACTCGTTATTCGAGACGAACTTTTCCCGATGCTCGAGTGCTCGTCTCGAATAACGAACCCCATTGAAGTCAATGGGAGACTCGAGCATTTTTCAAGGGGACCAAGGCTCTGCACAGGGAAGCTTGGCCAAACACCTGGGAACCTCAGAAAAGGATGGAAACACCACGGAAATGGACAGGAAACAGCAGGGGCAGCATGCATGGATGCCTCTGAGGCTGCATAATCGCACCATTATGCCAAAATTATGGGCAACAGCATGGCCATGACAGAGTGACAGAATGAAGCTAGATAGCATCTAAAACATCCAATAATTGACCCTGACACTATAGGGGACGGCATGCAGAGGCAGCGGCAGCAGGCTAGAGAGTGTCATGGCGACATACCCTAAATGGACTCAGGCTTCAAACCAATGGGTGGCAGAGAGGAACCAAAGGAGGTGAGCAAGAAGCGCTCAAATAATATCGGTACATGATAAAAGTTTGCCAGTATATTTTGTGGATTACACAGCAGGGTGGCGACAAAGTTAACATGGAAGCCATGAAAACAACCCAAAATTCTGCCTGACACAGCTCGTTTGATAAGGGGACCATGTATGGAGGCAGTGAACTAGTAGTAGATTAAAGGTGCTGCAGTTAAAACTATGTTAGTTGGATCTTGGCATGGAGCTGGCGCTCCGCTGCCAGGCGAGCTTTCGCCAATCCAAGCCCCTGTCTCTAGGCTACTCCCCAAACAGCACTTCTAAGAACCTTTTGTATAAGATCAAGTGTAGTAGCGTTCTTATAAGTTTAGGATATGCCGGGTGAGGGGAATGTAAACAGATGCGCAAGAAGCGCTGAAATAATATCCCTAAATGGTAAAAGTTTGCAAGTATATTTTGGGGATTACACAGCAGGGTGGCGACAAAGTTAACAACTTTGATGTGGAATGCCCTGTAATAGCTCTTGGGCGGTGTGCCTTTTATCGCCTAGGCTCAGCAGTTTCAGCACCGCCTGCTGTCGCTTAGCGACGGCACTGCTGCTGTGCCTAGAGCTACCGACTGATGGCGCCATGCCCACGGATGGTAATTCGGAGGAGGAGGAGGTGGAGGAGGGGTGGGAGGAGGTATAGTAGGCCTTTGAGACCTGGACCGAGGTAGGCCCCGCAATTCTCTGCGTCGGCAGTATATGACCAGCCCCAGGGTCAGACTCGGTCCCAGCCTGCACCAAGTTAAGTGTAGTAGCGTTCTCATAAGTTTGGGATATGGCGGGTGAGGGGAATGTAAACAGATGCGCAAGAAGCGCATGATGCGCATGGAGCTGGCGTTCCGCTGCCAGGCGAGCTTTCGCCAATCCAAGCCCCTGTCTCTAGGCTACTCCCCAAACAGCACTTCTAAGAACCTTTTGTATAAGATCAAGTGTAGTAGCGTTCTTATAAGTTTAGGATATGCCGGGTGAGGGGAATGTAAACAGATGCGCAAGAAGCGCTGAAATAATATCCCTAAATGGTAAAAGTTTGCCAGTATATTTTGTGGATAACACAGCAGGGTGGCGACAAAGTTAACAACTTTGATGTGGAATCCATGAAAACAACCCAAATTTCTGCCTGACACACCTCGTTTGATAAAGGGACGATGTATGGAGGCAGCTATATGGACGACTTTTGGAGGTAGCAATGGAGACAACGTGTGGAGGCTGCTATGGAGACAATTTAATTTGGATAGTGCCTGTATGTGGCAGTCCCAAACATTTTTCAAACCAGAGGAGCAGGTAGGTGGCCCTCCAGTAAAATGGGATAGATTGAGTGCCTGTATGTGGCAGTCCCAAAAATGTTTCAAACCAGAGGAGCAGGTAGGTGGCCCTCCAGTAAAATGGAATAGATTGAGTGCCTGTATGTGGCAGTCCCAAAAATTGTTCAAACCAGAGGAGCAGGTAGGTGGCCCTGCAGTAAAATGGAATAGATTGAGTGCCTGTATGTGGCAGTCCCAAAAATTGTTCAAACCAGAGGAGCAGGTAGGTGGCCCTGCAGTAAAATGGAATAGATTGAGTGCCTGTATGTGGCAGTCCCAAAAATTTTTCAAACCAGAGGAGCAGGTAGGTGGCCCTCCAGTAAAATGGAATAGATTGAGTGCCTGTATGTGGCAGTCCCAAAAATGTTTCAAACCAGAGGAGCAGGTAGGTGGCCCTGCAGTAAAATGGAATAGATTGAGTGCCTGTATGTGGCAGTCCCAAAAATTGTTCAAACCAGAGGAGCAGGTAGGTGGCCCTGCAGTAAAATGGAATAGATTGAGTGCCTGTATGTGGCAGTCCCAAAAATGTTTCAAACCAGAGGAGCAGGTAGGTGGCCCTCCAGTAAAATGGAATAGATTGAGTGCCTGTATGTGGCAGTCCCAAAAATTGTTCAAACCAGAGGAGCAGGTAGGTGGCCCTGCAGTAAAATGGAATAGATTGAGTGCCTGTATGTGGCACTCACAAAAATTGTTTCAAACAGAGGACCGGGTAGGTGGCCCTCCAGAAAAATTAAATGCATGAAGTACTATAGCAAGAGCCAGTGGGCCCTGTCAAAAAATAGCCAGTTTCCTCTGCTTTACTGTACAAAGAGGAGGAGAAGGAGGAAAATGAGGAGGAGGAGGAGGAGTGGATCAATTATTCAGGTTGAGCTTCCTTCACCTGGTGGAGATTGGAAATTCTGAGAAATCCAGCCTTTATTCATTTTAATAAGCGTCAGCCTGTCAGCGCTGTCAGTCGACAGGCGTGTACGCTTATCGGTGATGATGCCACCAGCTGCACTGAAAACCCGCTCGGACAAGACGCTAGCGGCAGGGCAGGCAAGAACCTCCAAGGCGTACAGCGCCAGTTCGTGCCACATGTCCAGCTTTGAAACCCAGTAGTTGTAGGGAGCTGTGTGATCATTTAGGACGATGGTATGGTCAGCTACGTACTCCCTCACCATCTTTCTGTAAAGATCAGCCCTACTCTGCCGAGACTGGGGACAGGTGACAGTGTCTTGCTGGGGTGACATAAAGCTGGCAAAAGCCTTGTAAAGCGTACCCTTGCCAGTGCTGGACAAGCTGCCTGCTCGCCTACTCTCCCTCGCTACTTGTCCCGCAGAACTACGCACTCTGCCGCTAGCGCTGTCAGAAGGGAAATACTGTTTCAGCTTGTGCACCAGGGCCTGCTGGTATTCATGCATTCTCACACTCCTTTCCTCTCCAGGGATGAGAGTGGGAAGATTTTGCTTGTACCGTGGGTCCAGGAGAGTGAACACCCAGTAATCGGTGCTGGAATAAATTCTTTGAACGCGAGGGTCACGGGATAGGCAGCCTAGCATGAAATCTGCCATATGCGCCAGAGTACCAACGCGTAAGAATTCACTCCCCTCACTGGCCTGACTGTCCATTTCCTCCTCCTCCAACTCCTCCAACTCCTCTTCTTCTGCCCATACACGCTGAACAGTGAAGGACTCAACAATGGTCCCCTCTTGTGTCTCGCCAACATTCTCCTCCTCTTCCTCCTCATCCTCCTCCACCTCCACCTCCTCCGATATGCGCTGAGAAACAGACCTCAGGGTGCTTTGGCTATCAACAAGGGAATATTCTTCCCCCGTCTCTTGTGACGAGCGCAAAGCTTCCGACTTCATGCTGACCAGAGAGTTTTTCAACAGGCCAAGCAGCGGGATGGTGAGGCTGATGATGGCGGCATCGCCACTGACCATCTGTGTTGACTCCTCAAAGTTACTCAGCACCTGACAGATATCAGACATCCACGTCCACTCCTCATTGTAGACTTGAGGAAGCTGACTGACCTGACTACCAGTTCTGGTGGAAGTTGACATCTGGCAGTCTACAATCGCTCTGCGCTGCTGGTAAACTCTGGATAACATGGTCAGTGTTGAATTCCACCTCGTGGGCACGTCGCACAACAGTCGGTGAGCGGGCAGTTGGAGGCGGCGCTGCGCTGCCCTGAGAGTGGCAGCATCTGGGCTGGACTTCCTGAAATGCGCACAGATGCGGCGCACCTTCGTGAGCAAATCAGACAGATTGGGGTATGTCTTGAGGAAACGCTGCACTATCAGATTTAACACATGGGCCAGGCATGGCACATGTGTCAGTCTGCCGAGTTGCAGAGCCGCCACCAGGTTACGGCCGTTGTCACACACAACCATTCCCGGCTTGAGGTTCAGCGGTGCCAGCCACAGATCAGTCTGCGCCGTGATGCCCTGTAATAGCTCTTGGGCGGTGTGCCTTTTGTCACCTAGGCTCAGCAGTTTGAGCACCGCCTGCTGTCGCTTAGCGACGGCACTGCTGCTGTGCCTAGAGCTACCGACTGATGGCGCCGTGCCCACGGATGGTAGTTCGGAGGAGGAGGTGGAGGAGGGGTGGGAGGAGGAGGAGGCATAGTAGGCCTGAAACACCTGGACCGAGGTAGGCCCCGCAATCCTCGGCGTCGGCAGTATATGAGCAGCCCCAGGGTCAGACTCGGTCCCAGCCTCCACCAAGTTAACCCAATGTGCCGTCAGCGATATATAGTGGCCCTGCCCGGCAGCACTCGTCCACGTGTCCGTGGTCAGGTGGACCTTGTCAGAAACGGCGTTGGTCAGGGCACGGATGATGTTGTCTGACACGTGCTGGTGCAGGGCTGGGACGGCACATCGGGAAAAGTAGTGGCGGCTGGGGACCGAATACCGAGGGGCGGCCGCCGCCATGAGGTTGCGAAAGGCCTCGGTCTCTACTAGCCTATAGGGCAGCATCTCCAGGCTAAGCAATCTGGAGATGTGCACATTAAGGGCTTGGGCGTGCGGGTGGGTTGCACTATATTTGCGTTTCCGCTCCAGCGTCTGGGGTATGGAGAGCTGAACGCTGGTGGATGCTGTGGAGGATCGTGGAGGCGACGATGGGGTTTTTGTGGCAGGGTCCTGGGCAGGGGGCTGACTAGCAGCTGACACAGGGGAAGGAGCAGTGGTGTGCACGGCCGGAGGTGAACGGGCTTGTTGCCACTGAGTG
This sequence comes from Engystomops pustulosus, assembly GCF_040894005.1. Lineage (NCBI taxonomy): Eukaryota > Metazoa > Chordata > Amphibia > Anura > Leptodactylidae > Engystomops > Engystomops pustulosus. The sequence goes on from NC_092412.1 coordinate 113,241,763, forward strand.
GGGTGCTTAGCATTCATATGCCTGCGCATACTGGTGGTAGTTAAGCTAGTAGTGGTGGAACCCCTGCTGAGCCTGGTTTGGCAAATGTTGCACACCACAGTCCGTCGGTCATCCGGTGTTTCCTTAAAGAACCTCCACACTTCTGAAGATCTAGCCCTCGCCGCAAGAGCCCTCACCACGGGAGCTTCACTAGTTGACAGTGGCGCTGATGCACCAGCTCTGGCCCTGCCTCTCCGTCTGGCCCCACCACTGCCTCTTCCAACCTGTTCAGGTCGAGGACTCTCCTCCGTCTCAGAAGCACTGTGTTCACCCGGCCTCTCAACCCAGCTTGGGTCTGTCACCTCATCATCCTCCGATCCCTCAGTCTGCTCCCCCCTCGGACTTCCTGCCCTGACAACAACTTCCCCACTGTCTGACAACCGTGTCTCCTCATCGTCGGACACCTCTTTACACACTTCCACTACGTCAAGAAGGTCATCATCACCCACAGACTGTGACTGGTGGAAAACCTGGGCATCGGAAAATTGCTCAGCAGCAACCGGACAAGTGGTTTGTGACTGTGGGAAGGGTCCAGAAAACAGTTCCTCAGAGTATGCCGGTTCAAATGCCAAATTTTCCTGGGAGGGGGCAGACTGGGGGGGAGGAGGCTGAGGTGCAGGAGCTGGAGGAGTGGCGATTTCGGTGACATGGGTGGACTGCGTGGAAGACTGACTGGTGGTGGACAAATTGCTCGAAGCATTGTCAGCAATCCACGACATCACCTGTTCGCACTGTTCTGGCCTCAACAGTGCTCTACCACGAGTCCCAGTAACTTCAGACATGAACCTAGGGAGTGTAGCTCTGCGGCGTTCCCCTGCTCCCTCATCAGCAGGTGGTGTCTCACCCCGCCCAGGACCACGGCCTCTGACCCCTGCAGTAGTTGGACGCCCACGTCCCCGCCCTCGTCCTCTACCCCTAGCCCTCGGGTTAAACATTTTTAAAATGAGAGTTATAACTTTATTTTTTTTTTTACTTTTTTTTGTTTTTTTTTGTGTTTTTTTTTTTTTTTTTGTGTTTTTTGTTTTTTTTTGAGTTTTTAAAACCAAACAATGCTATCCTATTGCTATGGCTATTTTCTAGCCAAGTATCAAAGGAAGCACAGTACTATGCCAGATGAGATGACACTGAGTTATTGCCTAATAGAAATCCAACCCCTACTGAATTTTGCCACTTCGGCCTTTGCTATGGATATGTGCGCCACTAAGCGCAGAACACAGCGGTCGCAAGTCCCACTACAAATTGCTCAGAATTGGCAAGTACATGCACTGCAGAAACTACAGCCACCAGCAGATCAACCAGAAATCAAATATATAGAACGCTACTGTAGGCTTCAAGATCAAGAAGCTGTTTGTATTCTCCTATGGCTATTTTCTAGCCAAGTATCAAAGGAAGCACAGTACTATGCCGGATGAGATGACACTGAGTTATTGCCTAATAGAAATCCAACCCCTACTGAATTTTGCCACTTCGGCCTTTGCTATGGATATGTGCGCCACTAAGCGCAGAACACAGCGGTCGCAAGTCCCACTACAAATTGCTCAGAATTGGCAAGTACATGCACTGCAGAAACTACAGCCACCAGCAGATCAACCAGAAATCAAATATATAGAACGCTACTGTAGGCTTCAAGATCAAGAAGCTGTTTGTATTCTCCTATGGCTATTTTCTAGCCAAGTATCAAAGGAAGCACAGTACTATGCCGGATGAGATGACACTGAGTTATTGCCTAAAAGAAATCCAACCCCTACTGAATTTTGCCACTTCGGCCTTTGCTATGGATATGTGCGCCACTAAGCGCAGAACACAGCGGTCGCAAGTCCCACTACAAATTGCTCAGAATTGGCAAGTACATGCACTGCAGAAACTACAGCCACCAGCAGATCAACCAGAAATCAAATATATAGAACGCTACTGTAGGCTTCAAGAAGCTGTTTGTATTCTCCTATGGCTATTTTCTAGCCAAGTATCAAAGGAAGCACAGTACTATGCCAGATGAGATGACACTGAGTTATTGCCTAATAGAAATCCAACCCCTACTGAATTTTGCCACTTCAGCCTTTGCTATGGATATGTGCGCCACTAAGCGCAGAACACAGCGGTCGCAAGTCTCACTACAAATTGCTCAGAATTGGCAAGTACATGCACTGCAGAAACTACAGCCACCAGCAGATCAACCAGAAATCAAATATATAGAACGCTACTGTAGGCTTCAAGAAGCTGTTTGTATTCTCCTATGGCTATTTTCTAGCCAAGTATCAAAGGAAGCACAGTACTATGCCAGATGAGATGACACTGAGTTATTGCCTAATAGAAATCCAACCCCTACTTAATTTTGCCACTTCAGCCTTTGCTATGGATATGTGCGCCACTAAGCGCAGAACACAGCGGTCGCAAGTCTCACTACAAATTGCTCAGAATTGGCAAGTACATGCACTGCAGAAACTACAGCCACCAGCAGATCAACCAGAAATCAAATATATAGAACGCTACTGTAGGCTTCAAGAAGCTGTTTGTATTCTCCTATGGCTATTTTCTAGCCAAGTATCAAAGGAAGCACAGTACTATGCCAGATGAGATGACACTGAGTTATTGCCTAATAGAAATCCAACCCCTACTTAATTTTGCCACTTCAGCCTTTGCTATGGATATGTGCGCCACTAAGCGCAGAACACAGCGGTCGCAAGTCTCACTACAAATTGCTCAGAATTGGCAAGTACATGCACTGCAGAAACTACAGCCACCAGCAGATCAACCAGAAATCAAATATATAGAACGCTACTGTAGGCTTCAAGAAGCTGTTTGTATTCTCCTATGGCTATTTTCTAGCCAAGTATCAAAGGAAGCACAGTACTATGCCAGATGAGATGACACTGAGTTATTGCCTAATAGAAATCCAACCCCTACTGAATTTTGCCACTTCAGCCTTTGCTATGGATATGTGCGCCACTAAGCGCAGAACACAGCGGTCGCAAGTCTCACTACAAATTGCTCAGAATTGGCAAGTACATGCACTGCAGAAACTACAGCCACCAGCAGATCAACCAGAAATCAAATATATAGAACGCTACTGTAGGCTTCAAGAAGCTGTTTGTATTCTCCTATGGCTATTTTCTAGCCAAGTATCAAAGGAAGCACAGTACTATGCCAGATGAGATGACACTGAGTTATTGCCTAATAGAAATCCAACCCCTACTTAATTTTGCCACTTCAGCCTTTGCTATGGATATGTGTGCCACTAAGCGCAGAACACAGCGGTCGCAAGTCTCACTACAAATTGCTCAGAATTGGCAAGTACATGCACTGCAGAAACTACAGCCACCAGCAGATCAACCAGAAATCAAATATATAGAACGCTACTGTAGGCTTCAAGAAGCTGTTTGTATTCTCCTATGGCTATTTTCTAGCCAAGTATCAAAGGAAGCACAGTACTATGCCAGATGAGATGACACTGAGTTATTGCCTAATAGAAATCCAACCCCTACTGAATTTTGCCACTTCAGCCTTTGCTATGGATATGTGCGCCACTAAGCGCAGAACACAGCGGTCGCAAGTCTCACTACAAATTGCTCAGAATTGGCAAGTACATGCACTGCAGAAACTACAGCCACCAGCAGATCAACCAGAAATCAAATATATAGAACGCTACTGTAGGCTTCAAGAAGCTGTTTGTATTCTCCTATGGCTATTTTCTAGCCAAGTATCAAAGGAAGCACAGTACTATGCCAGATGAGATGACACTGAGTTATTGCCTAATAGAAATCCAACCCCTACTTAATTTTGCCACTTCAGCCTTTGCTATGGATATGTGCGCCACTAAGCGCAGAACACAGCGGTCGCAAGTCTCACTACAAATTGCTCAGAATTGGCAAGTACATGCACTGCAGAAACTACAGCCACCAGCAGATCAACCAGAAATCAAATATATAGAACGCTACTGTAGGCTTCAAGAAGCTGTTTGTATTCTCCTATGGCTATTTTCTAGCCAAGTATCAAAGGAAGCACAGTACTATGCCAGATGAGATGACACTGAGTTATTGCCTAATAGAAATCCAACCCCTACTGAATTTTGCCACTTCAGCCTTTGCTATGGATATGTGCGCCACTAAGCGCAGAACACAGCGGTCGCAAGTCTCACTACAAATTGCTCAGAATTGGCAAGTACATGCACTGCAGAAACTACAGCCACCAGCAGATCAACCAGAAATCAAATATATAGAACGCTACTGTAGGCTTCAAGAAGCTGTTTGTATTCTCCTATGGCTATTTTCTAGCCAAGTATCAAAGGAAGCACACTACTATGCCAGATGAGATGACACTGAGTTATTGCCTAATAGAAATCCAACCCCTACTGAATTTTCCCACTTCGGTCTTTGCTATGGATATGTGTGCCACTAAGAGCTAAACACAATGGTAGCAAGTCCCCCTGCTAATTCCTCACAAAATGGTAAAAGATGCAAATTAAAATAAAAAAAGTAGAACGTTATTGTAGCCCTAAGAAGGGCTGTTGGGTTCTTTGAGAATCACTCCTGCCTAACAGTAAGCTAATAGAACACCCTAACGCTTTCCCTGAGCAGCAGCAGCTCTCTCCCTAGCGGCATCCAGAGACAGAATGATCCGAGCAGCGCGGCCAGCGGCTAGTCTATCCCAGGGTCACCTGATCTGGCCAGCCAACCACTGCTATCGACGTGTAAGGGTACCACGTCATGCTGGGTGGAGTGCAGAGTCTCCTGGCTTGTGATTGGCTCTGTTTCTGGCCGCCAAAAAGCAAAACGGCGGGAGCTGCCATTTTCTCGAGCAGGCGAAGTATTCGTCCGAGTAACGAGCAGTTTCGAGTACCCTAATGCTCGACCGAGCATCAAGCTCGGACGAGCATGTTCGCTCATCTCTAATAAGCATCAGAACAAAAGCTCTCCATAATCCTTTCATAGAGGTGCCGCTTTCTTATCTGAGATCATCCTCAGGCTGAATGCACAAAGTTTAATAGAATGGCCAGCTCAGGCAGAAACACATTTAGCCCAACCAAAGGTTGATTTATTATTTTATAAAGCTATGAAACTAAACAAGCCACTTGTATGCACAACTGTCTGTGCCTCTTTCAAGTCAGTATTAGTATGTTGTATAAATACAGTGCGATGACTTACTGTCATATTTTTCCAGCTTCAAAAACAGTGATGCTGAAAATGATAAATGATATTAGCTATTGTGTTCTAGATAATGAGGGAGGTGTAATAATGTGTCAGTCTTTAGACCAGTGCAGAATAGGACAGTTCTCTGCTGCACCCAATTCATCATTGTGTCTAATGCAGGAATTTGGTGCAGTATAAGACTGGTGAGTCATATTTTGCACTTGCTATTAGTTAGTCTAGTTTGCCGCACCAGAACAAAGATGTTAAATGCTGTACAAAATCATGAAGCAAAAAGGGTCAAAATAGGACTATACAGTGTACAGAATAACAAGAGACCAGACCAGGAGCTAATTAAGTCTACAGTAGGCATCAAATTTAGGGCAGGGCAGACCTGTTATATAATGTCGGAGGCCGACCCCAGGTAGCAATTGGTCCAGAACTCTGAAATCTAGACAAGGCAAATCAGCAGGATAGTACTGTGAGTGGATTGGGAGTCTGTCAATAACAGCAGGTTTACTATAGATGAACTAGAGCATAGCTACAGGAGACTCACAGATGTAGAGCATCTTCAATTAAGACTTTCAGAGAAAGGAATACACTAGTATTCACACAAATCCAAAAACTGCAGTAACATACTGATGTAGCAGCACATCCTCCAAATCTACCTTACATATAGAGGATGACATGAGCACATATGTAACAATATGCATGTATGTTACAGCTAAAATACATTTTAGTATGAAAGACTCCTATGGCATCCCAACTGGATATGATAAGAGAACAGGTTACCTGGCTATCCAGTGCAGTAACTTATGTGACTATGCAGTGCAGCTGTCCAGTGTAAAGTATGTGGCTAGTCTGTGCAGCAGTTCTGTGTGTACCTTGTATATGATCATGCCCCATGTAACTCTATATTGCAAACCTGGGAGCAGGGAAATATGCAAACAGGTTTTCCAGCAAGTAATGCAACTTTGGCTACCTTAAAAAGCAGCTACCTTTAAATCAAGCATGATTTTCTGACAGGGCAACAAAGCATTGGAATTATTCAGATGCATGACAAAGGTGTTATTTAACCCCTTACCGACATGTGACGTAATAGTACGTCACATGTCGGGTCCCGGTGCATGGAGAGGCCTCTCCATAGCCGGTAAGTCTTTGCTGCATATTGCAGCAAAGGCTTACCGGTAACACCCCGATCGGTGCCGGCACCGATTGCGGGTGTTTTCCTGCAGATCGCTGCCGGCAAAGATGCGTGGGCGTGGGAGGATCGTCGCTACCCGTGAAGTCATCGGGGAGCGGCGATCCGTCGCCATGGTAGCTTCGGGTCTCTCTCTACTTCGGGTTAACCCATTCATTACAATGTGCTATCAGCACATTGGTGGTCATTTACTAAGGGCCCGATTCACGTTTTCCTGACATGTTACCCGAATATTTCCGATTTGCGTCGATTCCCCCTGAATTGCCCCGGGTTTTTGGCGCACGCGATCGGATTGTGGCGCATCGGCGCCGGGCATGCACGCGGCGGAAATCGGGGGGCTTGGCCGAAAGAAAACCCGACGGATTCTGAAAAACCGCCGCATTTTAAAAAAAAAAATGTCGCTCGGGACGCGCTTACCTTCACTCAGACCGAGCCGGTGAATTCTAGTGCATTCCGATGCTTTTCAGCGCAGCAGCGCCACCTGGTGGACGTCGAAGGAACTACCTTGATGAATCCCGGCCGGACCCGAATCCACCGCAGAGAACGCGCCGCTGGATCGCGAATGGACCGGGTAAGTAAATCTGCCCCATTGTGATGTATGAGTAGTAAAATCCCCATATACTGCCATACTGTAGTATGGCAGTATATGATAGGATCGTACAGACACTCTAGGGTTAAAGTACCTTTGGGAGTCTGAAAAATAGTAAAAATAAAAAAAGTAAAAAAAAAAATTATAATAAAAAAACCTAAAAATTCAAATCAGCCCCCTTTCCCTAGAACTGATATGAAAATATAAATAAACAGTAAAAATCATAAACACATTAGGTATTGCCGCGTACGAAAATGTCCGGGAGGCCCGCGTACGGGAGGCCACTGCTGGAACATGTTATCAGTGGGAGAAGACCACTGCTGGACATGTTATTAGTGAGGAGAAGCCACTGCTGGGGCATGTTATTAGTGAGGGGAGGCCGCTGTTGGACATGTTATCAGTGAACGGAGCCAGTGTTGGACATGTTATTAGTCAGGGGAGGCCACTGCTGGGACATGTTATTATGAGGGAGGTTGCTGTTAGACATTTTACTAGTGAGGGGAGGCTGCTGGACATTTTATTAAAGAGTAACAGTAGCAACTTAGGCTTATACTCCAGGCCATTTTTTCCATTTTTTGTGGTAAAATTAGGTACCTCAGTTTACACTCAGGTTAGATTTTTTCCTCACAGTGAAAAGCCCAGAGACAAGGGGACATTATAGATGTGTGGGGATTGCTAAATAAAAGGGAGTATTATAACATCCCTTTTTCTGTAGCCATTTTCTTATTAAGACATTAAAATGGGTTTACGGAAAAAGAGGCACTATAAGTTGGGGGGTACAGAAAAAAGGGCCACAGCAGGAAAGGGGGCATTTTGGACCAAGGGCTGCATGAAATGGCACATTATAAGGAGTAGGGTTAGATATGGACAATTTGCGGGGCACACAATTTTATTTTCCAGGGACCATGGTTAAAGGGTTACCCGGCCCGGTCCCTGGTAAAAAAAACTTTTGGTTGTAGCCAGTCGCCTGATACAAAAAGGTTGGAGAACACTGCTATAGCGGATTCCAGTAATGTGAATAAACGTTAACATTTTATTTCCACATTAAAAAGTTCACAAACACATGAATGGAATTAACTGATGTGTGTTCAAGGAAATTGTGCTCTTGGTCTAAGCCTAAGAGCATAATTTGCTCAAAACATGTAAGCTAATTCCCTTTAAGATATTGTGAACTTTCAATGTGGAAATAAAATGTTAGCAGCTATATACAACGTGCAGCCTCACTACTGCATGGAGCGTCCTTTCACTCACTCCATACATACTTCAGTGTGTTTGACAACGTCCTGTGTGGCTGCTTGTCAAAATAAACCAAAATTGCTTGTCAAATCAAGAGTGGTGCGCAGCTTTTTTTTTTGTTTTCTGTGCATTTTACGTAAAGTAGCAATAGAATTATGAGCTATGCATCCAAATCGATTACATGGACTTTCAAAGAACTGGGAACTTGTGCAAAAGGCTTCCTTTCATGCAGGACTGTCTGTATGGACACTTGAGAGGCAGCTAGCATTATTAGCAGTTAAAATATTTTGTTAATTGATATATACAAAAGATGAACTATATATATATATATATATATATATATATATATATATATATATATTTATATATATATATTGTAAGGGATTAGCTCCGGGGATCGTCGTCTCCTAAGCAGACGACCAGCACACACAGGGAATTCACACAATGTGAGTAAGGTTAAGACTGGCCTCAGCCAGCTTTATTTGGCAGTACACAAACTCAAAACATAAAAATAATACCTAAGCCTCTCCGGCACTAACTAAACATCGAGGTTCCCTACCTCACCAGGTGCTGGCCTACTGCCAGCCACCCCAAAAACACAGTAACAGTTCACTGCCACCGCTCCACAGGCCTTTGCCGTAGCCTGTCTCTTCCCCAGGGTGGAGCCCAGTTTGAAGTCTGCCCCATGTATTAGTGCAGCCCCTCCAGCTGAAAACTAATCAACTTAATTAGACAGACCCAACTTTTCCAGGTCTGTCTTCTACTCAGCTTTTCATAAGGCAAAATGGACATTTTATGCCCAAAAGCTTCTCTAGTGGCAGCCACCCTGCCACATATCCTCCCCCTGTGATCAAGGCCGTAGGCCTGATCAATAAACTTAATTCTCCCTCCGGGGTCAAAGCTCCTATATTGGGGTCTAATCCCTACGGTTCCTAGAAGCACTGTAGAGACCCTACTATCTACTACATCTTCCATACCTGGAAAATGACAGCTTTTTTCCTTAACTGCAGGAGACACAGACAGCTCAAAATTAGTCCCAGCATCTCTTCCTTCACACAACTGATCATCTTCAATCATGTCTCTATTAACAATGATAGATTTTCTTCTCCTCTTTCTCTTGCATTTTACTGGAGACTCCACATACCCCTCAGGGCTTGGCATGGTTAGGCCCCATCTCTTCATCACCTTGTGGATGCCGTCACACCGGTTACCATCCACTGAGGCATATGCACTGTGCTTTTTCCCCTTAGCATTGCACACGACACGCACGGGTTTGCCCGTTTTCCAGTCTTCAGCTTCGGCACCTTCTTTGTCATTGAAGGGGGAATTACCGTTCAGAACCAGGGCACGATTCACATTGGTGAGCTTCTGGTCACATGTCTGCAAAGCTGTGCGCTTGCTACCTCTGAGGTCACAACCTCCGCTCTCGGTGTAGGTGAAACTCATCTCAACATCAGCATCATCCTCATCACCTCCAGCTAACACTTCGGACTTCGGACCCAAGTCCTGGCATGGACTTTCCACAATGGCAGCCTTAAGCTCTTCATGGCTTGCACTAGGTTCCTGGCTGACCTCTTCCTCGGTCAGTCCTTCATACGCCTTGCTGGCCAACACCTCAGTCTTCACCGAGTCTTTCCTGTGTAGGAATTTCGAGGGCTCTGTTGACATTATATCAGACACCGTCTCCTCACATCCACTGCAGTCATCACCCGGTATATCTTCAAGGTACTTCTCACCATCCAGACCATCTTCACTTTCACTCTTCAGATGATCAGGCAGATCTACCGTTGGGTGCAGCTGTGCTGCAGTCTCTGTAGGGCCCATCTGGGTATTCCTCCACTTGCCCAGAGAATGCTGGCATGCACTATGACAGAGACGAGACGACAGAGCTTCCACACGTACACAGCAACTCGGCTGGTCCCTTTGTTGTAGACTTGGCGCCACTTCAACCTTCTCCACAGGTTCAGCAGGCTGAGACAGCTCTTCACCTGTCTTCGGGGGGTAACCATTAACCCATTCTTTGGATTTTCCCAAGACTGTATTCAGACTACTGGTTATAAGCGATCCCACTTGGGTGGCCATCACGGTTGAGACTACAGACTTAGTCACACCCACACCGCCTTGTACTGCACCAGCTTCCCAGCCCAATATATCGGACGTCGCACCTGTAACAGTGTCTCGGGCACCAGTCACTGTATTTGTCTTCAATACGGCTTTTCCAGTTGGCTGCTGAAGAAAAGCCAGGTTGGACTCCTGTTTCCCCAAACCTTTGCAAGCAAAGTCATTACTTGTGGCAACCGGTGGCTCCAGAATGCCTATGAGAGGCCTTGATCCAGTCACTGTAACGTCAGTCAAGGGCTTCTCCTCCTTCTCAGCAACATCACGATCACTGCGGATGCATGGGCGACCTTCCCTCACAGAGTTGTAGACTGCACTCACCACACTGCAGGCAGAACTACCAAAGGGCTGGTGCATCACATGTTCCACCACCTTCTGGGGATCTGGGGTCCCCTCATCCGTAGGTGTATGATTAAGAGTGGCGCTTCCACCCTGTTCACACACCATTTCAGTCAGCACGCCATCATGCGTATTCTGCGGTTCATCAGCAGGTGTACAGGGGTCTGGTTTACGCCTGGTCTCCTTCCTAGGACACTTCTGGTGCCACATCACGACAGAACACGTACACATGTGAACCTCCCATTCACTTTTCTTTGCAAACACTGTATCACAGAAAGGACAGTACGAGATATCAATCTTCAACTCATGTTTCTGTAATATATGTCTCTTTAGGTCATCTTTTCTTCTATAAGACACGTGACAATTGTAGCATTTATACCAGTTATTCCGCAAACCAGTATTCACATGACGCTTCAGTTTATTGATGCTTCTTCTGGCCTTGTTCACACACGAACTCAGTACATCAATCTCCTCAGAAGCCTCAGGTGTATCAGATGTCTGGTCTCCCCCTGACATTTCCTGAACACTGATGTGAGACTCCTCCACAGGTGACTGACACAGGCTATCCCCACCTCCTGCAGATTCTGAGCGAGTAGCTGCTTCTCTAGGGCACTGTTCACACTCACTGTTTGTGTAACTCTGGGCTGAAGGGAAACCACTAACAATCAGGATCTCATTATCTTCACCTGCCCTTGCTATGGCGGTATCCCTATCTGAACTGCCATTAGCTACATTACACATCTCAGGCTCGCTACCTGTGTCATTACAACTCACAACCTCTAGGGGCACCTCTGAGCTAACTCTCTCAGTATCTAGGGCTGCACCTAGTTCACACTCTGCATAATTCTGAACAGACATTGTAACGCTATCAGATGTTATCGGCATTGCAGAATTGTCACATGTTACAGGTAGTGTCATATAATCACAGTTAACACTATAATCACAGGTTAGAGGCAGATTATGCACAACATTACACTTTTCTGGTTTAACTTCAGAAATTAAGGCATCACAAATATTATCATCATCACATAGTCCATCAGACTTTATCAGTCTCAGTGGCAGAGTCTCCTTCTGTGGGATCAAGACCCCTTGGTCACAGTTCAGACTGCAACCTGTTGAGACTCCACCCACCATCACCTCAGGTCGCTGAGACTTCTCCAGATCGTCCTTTGGGGAGATTGGGACTGTACCCGATGTCAGAGGGGTCTCCCAGGAAAAGCAGCTATTCCCACTACTTGGAATACTTTCCCACAAGTCCCAGAAGAAAGGGAGGTTTTTCCCCAGGATGAACTCCACCTCCAGATCTGCACAAATCTCCAGCTTATGTGTCACAATCGCAATATCACTTTCAAAGTCAATCCAGACAGTCTTACCCTTCCCTGGCTGGTACTTCAGGAACAATAAGATGTCCGGATTAACTCTGGAGACATCCTGAGAACAGTCCAGTTCCACCATCAGCGGGATTCCACCCACTATCATCTCACAGGTCTTGACTGGCAACTTCTCTGGTCTCCTGACCAGAGGACAATGAGGTGCACTGACCTCACATGGCACAGCCGCATGCTGTCGCCGTTGGTTGCCCCTAGCAACCACATCTCTGCGCTGCTGCATACACGCTGCAACACGTGGCCACTTGGCCGCAGGACATTCCGCCACACACCGGTTCATCCGTAGACATCTGCAAAGCTGCTCCCGTCGGTTGCCCCCGGCAACGGCACATAGCAACCTCTCCTCAGGAACTGCAGACCGATCACAGACATCTCGAACCATCGGCTGGGATCCGCTCGCCTTGGCAGTTGGGGTCTCCATAACCCGAATGGCTTCTGGCATTCCAAGGTCCTCCCACATCATCTGCAGGCAGCGTCTCTGGAACTCATCCATCGGACCCATGGTGATTACTCCCACAGCAAACAAGCAGTCTCTGTATATCTCTCACACCAAGACAAATCTTCCCGTGACCACAGCGCCTCCAGCAGCAGGAACAACAGTCTCTCACATGAGGGTTACTGGCCCTTTAAATCTCGCTGTGTGTGCCGATTTCCATGCCCGCATCCTCCACCATATGTAAGGGATTAGCTCCGGGGATCGTCGTCTCCTAAGCAGACGACCAGCACACACAGGGAATTCACACAATGTGAGTAAGGTTAAGACTGGCCTCAGCCAGCTTTATTTGGCAGTACACAAACTCAAAACATAAAAATAATACCTAAGCCTCTCCGGCACTAACTAAACATCGAGGTTCCCTACCTCACCAGGTGCTGGCCTACTGCCAGCCACCCCAAAAACACAGTAACAGTTCACTGCCACCGCTCCACAGGCCTTTGCCGTAGCCTGTCTCTTCCCCAGGGTGGAGCCCAGTTTGAAGTCTGCCCCATGTATTAGTGCAGCCCCTCCAGCTGAAAACTAATCAACTTAATTAGACAGACCCAACTTTTCCAGGTCTGTCTTCTACTCAGCTTTTCATAAGGCAAAATGGACATTTTATGCCCAAAAGCTTCTCTAGTGGCAGCCACCCTGCCACAATATATATATATTGAAATTTAATATTTGAAAGACGATGTTTTCATGTTTATGACAGTGGACTATTCAAACAATCTAAACTATAGTAAGACTATATTTACCTTTGCCTGTTATATTGATAAGCTTTTGGGTCAAATTCGCCTTTACATTTACGCCTCCAGTCTCTGTTATGCTGAGACTCTGTTGCCATGGAAACTGATAAACACAGGAACGCATAGTTTCTCAGGGACACTTAGTGAAAATGTTAACTGCAGTACAGATATGAAGAAATTTGCTGATTGAAGTATTTAGTGGTACCACAGTAATGATTATAATATTGATAATAATAATCATTATTCATCAGAGTGGATGCAGCATATTTTTTAACAGTTCCTTTCCAAACTGCTTTCATTTTGTGATGTTATTCTCAAAACCACAGCACAAAACACTCAAATTAGGAAAATATGCATATGCTCCATAAAAATTAGGAGACTTTGGGTATTTTTTTCCCTTTCTTTTTGTGTTTTTTTTTTTGCATTTGTGCATTTTTTGTGATTTTTTTTTCATGCATTCTCTGAAGCATATGGAATTGCTCTTAGTTAAAAAAGTCAGTTTGTAATCGATACTTTGAATACTCAAACATAATGTAGAAATGATCAAATGAGTTGTTAGATTCGTTATGTCCCCTAAAATAATTATAATATATATTTGGAATAAAATTATAAAAGCTGGCCGCCAGCTTTCTTTCAATTGCAGTTATTTGTACAAAAATACATTCAAACATCTCAAATGAATATAAATATAGATGTCTCACAGGGGTTAAGAAAACAAAATTAGTTCTGTGCAAAAACATAACTGTACAAATATTATTCAATACACCATATAAACAGGAATTGAATAAATTATTATTCATTTGCATTTCTAGTTATCTTTATTAGTGACATTCAAACTGTGAGATTTCTCAGCTGTACTGAAATTGTTGAAACCTAGTGGGAGTAATTGTAATCATGCATGCTGATAAACGTGTGATACTAAAGTATTGACTTCATTCAGTAAATGTTTGAATAGAAATATGCTAATATTAGACTATTTCTGATAATTTGTAACTTTTTACTAGCAAATGTATACTTTCAGATTCAACAACAAAATAATACATTTATACTTTAGTTTGTTATGCAGATCCAATAAGAAAATTAAGCACTACAGTTTATGTAATATAGTTATTTCTATTGCTGTCTGAAATGTGCTCCTTGATGATTCTGATTGCTTAACAAAATAATTACTATAGATTATTTTTTCTTTTTGCCTGGTTTTCTATTGTTGGTGTTATTGCCAAATAATGCCCTAATAAAAAGATTTAGGCAAGCAGTTATGGGAAATTATTCACGTTGTAGAACCTCAATGGGGGATTTATAATAACATACTCAAAACCAATTTTTTTCTAGTGGCACCATTTAATATTCTGTCCCATGTACTAGGAAGCTTTACAAAAATTCCAAAGGTGGTGGAATTGGCAAAAAAACTGTTGTAACGTAACATATTCTGATTCTGGCTTTATTTGTATGGCTTGATGAAATATCCCTTTTATTCTTTGGATCAGTATGAAGGCAGTGATACCAACTTTATATAGTTTAGTTATGTCTCAGTACACAAAACATTCTAAAGCCTTGTATTCATGAAAAAAAATGCCTTGAGTCTCCATATTCTGACATCTAAAGACATTTTCATACTTCAGTGTACAGACTTATGTAGGATGTCTTGGTTTGTGGGAAGGATGATATTTTCACTGATACCATTTTTAAAATTGTACAACCTTTTGATCACTTTTTATTCAAATTTTATTTCAGACAAAATGGCCAAAAAATGCGGGGTTCATTGTCTGGAATTATCGTTGTTTTATATTTTGATAAATCAGACATTTTGTATTCTAGGTAAAGGGAGGTGATGTGAATTTTTATTTTACTTTTTTTATATTCTTTAAAACTTTTATCTAAATTATTTTAGTATTATTTCAGCCCCTCCTGTGGTACTTAAACCCTGGGGGCTCTGATTGCTTATAAAATTTACAGGTAGTCTCCTACTTAAGGACACCCGACTTACAGACAACCCCTATTTACAGAAGGTGAGTAAAGATCACTGTGACCTCTGGTGAAGCTCTATGGAAGCATTACTTTAGTCCCAGGCTGCAGGTGTCTGGAATGAAGTTTTATTGATAATTCTTCTACCCATTACAGCCAAAAATTTTGAAAATGTTATTGACACAGGGACGTACTGCAATGCAACTGTATTGAAGTTTGTTGTAGATATACTGCTTCTATATTAACCCTTTCCTTGCCAAAGACGTATCTCATATGTTCTCACAGGGTGGCATATGTATTGCCAAGGACGGATGTGATAAGTCCTCACTTCAGAGAGCTACAACATCCACTCTGTAGCACCTAGAAACACACTTATTTTTTCAGATGAATCTATAATTGTGTTTCCAGTTGTCAGAGAACCGTAGGTATTTACGTTTAAATTGAGAATTTCGGGTGCAATTTTTATATATAAAAATCACTCCTGAGGGCACTTTTACAGTTAATATCTCCCGTTTTCTGACACCTATATACACAAACTTAAAATCATCTGAGAGAGAAGTTTATCCTCTCTCATAGGAAAAAAATAACTGAGTTTGTAGGTGCCACAGAGCCAGAGATAAAACCCTCTAAATTGTGGCCCCCCTTCCAGATTCTTGGTCCTCAGGCTTCAGGGAGAATTTGGAGGATGCTGTACACAGAAGCTGCTTGCACCTCACAGATAATGTAAATATTGACTTTATATGTTACTAAATTATATGTTTGTCAGTGAAAAACCAGAAACTCATAGACATACTTGGTTAGACTTTCCAGGTTCACATAAATGTGAGCACAAGTGCTGCAAAGCATGTGAATATATTCTACGAGCAAATTCTTTTACTTCCTTCAGTACACAAATTTGTTACAATATTAAGTTCTACATTAATTGCAACACTTCCCACATTGTATACTTGGCCGCTTGTACATCATGTTATCTACAATATGTAGGTTGCACTACCTGTCCTGCCAAAGTTCGCATCAGACGACATATCTCAGACATAACAAACGATGCATTCAATGTTTCCTCCCTTACCCATCACTTTAGAGACATACACAAAGGGGATGTCTCCAGTTTCAGATGGATGAGCATAGAGAAAGTATCCAGACCCACTAGGGGAGGAGATTTCCATAAGAAGTTACTTAATAGAGAGTTCTACTGGATTTTTGATCTCAACACTGGACAACCGCATGGTATGAACAGTCGACATGATTTAATCACCAGTTATTAGAATCAAGGATGTTCATAAGTGCTTGTATGGTGTAACTTCCAGTTTGTTGTTACCGAGTTTTTTCTTTGTTATAGCCTGATGGATATACTTTTTATCTAGTGTTGAGGTGGAGCAAACACTCTTTATATGATATTCACTGTGTCTACCGATGTCTTTTTGTTTAACCAAGGGTTAATGTTTCCCAGTATGCTCCACCCCTCCACTTGGTCATGTGACCGTGATTACAACTTGTATATTAGGTGTGTGATTTTAGTAGTTTTAATGGATCATGACTAAGGCGTAACAGCCGAAACGCGTTGATCGTTTCTTCACTGTATCTGTACCCGAATTTGCCGATGCATGAATAAAGGAAATTTTAGACGGTTTGGAGACTTGCGCTGGAATCCATTTTGTTGTTTCTGGTTTACCCCTGCCTGGGCAGTTCCGTGAAAGCAACTGTAGTATTGGAGTCAGTAGAGCTGACACAAACTTTCATTACACATCACTACTTGTCAGTAAAGGCCTTTAGTGTTCCTGTAAATGATCCAGTTTACACATAGTTTACCTCAGGTTTAGGTAGTTCACAATATTTGCAATTCTTCTTGACACTATGGGGGAGATTTATCAGAAGTGTCTGAAAGAAAAACTGTTCTATTTGCTCATGGGAACCAATCAGAATTCAGCTTTCATTTTCCCACAGCAGTTTTTAAAATTAAAGTTGAGCCCTGATAGGTTGCCATGAGCAACTGGAACAATTTTACACTTATACACTTCAGACAAATTTCCCCCATTGTACAGAAACTGAATACGAGGCAAAATACATCCTGAATGCACTAGTGGCAGATAGCAAGCAGTATGGCCTGCGATATAGAGCATGGGACTAGTATTCTTATGAGAGGCATGCTACTTTCTGTAGACCATCCTGTATTTCAAGTCTCTTTTTGGCATTGTGATCTGCTTTTTAATGGAAGCACTCCATATTTCTATGTACAACGATTTTTGTAAACTAAGTAGCTCTAAATGAATATTAAAACCAACCATATGAAATGCTGTATATATTGAAAATTGAGACCCACTTTCTTCATTATGTTCATTCATAGAAAATTCTGTGAGTGACTAGAAAAAAATGAATGCTGTGTAACTTCAAACTTTAAAATTAGACAACTCTGAACACAGCATGACTATTCATAGAAGTATTTCTTGTTCTTGTTTCACTCCCAAAACTCAGCCTAATCTAATATACAGTATATTGCTCATTATTAACCTCATTAAATAACATAATACAAAGGAAGTAATTATCATTGTATATTTGGCATGAATCTCTAAATTTTAATTACAGGTACATTTAGTGAATTTTTGTTGCTGTGTACAAAAAAATTCTAAACATCAAGCACATCAATGAGGAGATTTTTTTTTACAGGAAAATACTTTTTATAAAGTAATAAACCTATAAGTGAACAAGCAAGAGAGGAACAACTAATGCAAAAAATTGTTTATAAAATAAAAATGAAGAATTTATTAATACAGGTAAAAATTGTTTAAAAAAAAAACAGAGTGCTGCCACAGCAAATAACAGACATCCAAGAAGATTATATAATCCATAAAAGTACAATCATAAATATATTATAAGTATAGTTCTATGTTTTACAATGAGCAGTAATAAATGTTGGCTGAGTACATTAATATAGAAAAGAGAGAGAGGATGGGTACAATGAATCTACAATACAAATCCACAGCGTAAAATATGCAATACAAAATAATGTAAAAAATAACATGAAATGCCAATCTGCCAAAACCAGTAACCCTGGGATGTGATAATGTGTCTCAGAAATAATGACAAATAAGCTGGAAGGGAATTAATCAATTTTCCACCTAAGCTGCTACTTACCAAATATGCAGATTCTTAAGAACCACCACAATGCATGTTCAGTCTATGGCTCTTTCTAAAGGGGTGGTGCCATGCAGTGGGTTGACAGATTTGAAATGCCCCCTCTTCCCCCCCAGGACACAGCTGAAGAATCTGGAGGGGAGCAAGTGGAAGGAACAAGAGGAGGTGCTGAAACACCTTTAGTTGACATCCCGATCTTCTTGGAGTTGTTTCACATTTAGACCTAACAATTGTCAAGCAACTTCCTTCTTTGCTTAATGCCTTATTGGATTATCCCCACGGTAAACACTGAAAAGAGAGGTTGGAGACTCCAGATTTAACACCATATGTGGAAGAAATTTTGTGCCACGATATACTTACCTTGTAGTACAACAGAACCGAGTGGACATCTTCATGCCTAAGACAAATGCACGGAAGTATCACCTTATCACATCGGCTGCAGCCAAAAAGACATAAATCCATCAGAAATAGCATGTGATCACACAGCATGCCTGCCATTGTGCTACTTAAATTGGCCCTCTGTTTAAGGTCCAGATCCACTTGGATTTAAGTCTAAGCAATTTTTGTTTCAATTGCTTTTGGGTTTTGGAGCACTGAAAAAATTGTTCTCATAGGCTCTGTAGTAAAATTACTTTTGAAAAGCATGTTTCTCAGATTACTTAATCTTTTAGACGCAATTGCAGGATAAAGGGTGAGGATTTTTTAATATTGTATCTGAGTGGAGAATGCAGTCCATTGCGATACCACCAACTGAAAAAATGGTCTCTTTTCCACAGCCCCAGGAACAAATTTAAAATATGTATATTCAAGTATAAATAATGCAAAACTATCAACTTTGAAATCCATTATCAATTTTGATGGTGTAAAACTGCCCTTGATATCTGTGTAAGCATACCTGGGTAGTTAGCGGCAGCTAACTCATTACAGTCCTACTGTTATTAGCATTAGGGCTCCTCATGGAGGTGAAAATGAGTGTTCTTCTTCTTCAGGAATCAGGAGAACCCGCCGCTGGATCGCGAATGGACCGGGTAGGTAAATCTGCCCCAATGTGTTCTTCCATGGATAAACATTAAGTCCTCATAATATTCTATGGCAGCAGGCGCTAAAGTAGTAAACAAGTTTCCAGACAGCATCTGTCATTCTAAAGGTCAATCTGTCTGCTTGTCTGCTAATCAAGTCTGTTTTTTTTCTGCAAAATAATCTGCTTAGAGATACACAGTCAAATATGTCTCTTAATGTTCATCCAACCCTTAATGTGCAACCCTTTCTACTAGTCTATAGAGATACAGCAATAATAAACAGAATGTTTATAACAAAACACTATAGATTAATGCAAGTTTACCCTTGATGCTAAATAAAATAAGAAGTGCTTAGTTCACATAGGGGAAATATCAAATGTCCAAAAATTTACAAATTTCAATGCTCCTCTGTTATAGTGCACTACACAGCCACCAGCCTGAATCACCCACCACCATTACGGACCTGCCGCTGGCAAGTCTGTACTAAGCAAGACATATGAATTGCATCGCTGTCTCTAAGAAAACAATTGATATATACTCTGTCGCTCTGGAGGACCAAGTTGACAGAAGAGGTGAGAAAAGAATGAGACTGTGGCATGGTGGATGATAGAAGTAAGTACTGGGCTGGGTTCACATCAGGGATGTATATTATAACATACACGTTTAAAAATTGACAAAAATTAAATGCATTCTTTGTCATACATCTACATATTTTTTCCGTATATGTTTTATACATATTGGTTTTTTTTCCCTTCCGCTTCCTGAACTTTATGGTTCAACATCAAACTTTATTGATTGTTGCATATCATGACAACAAATGATAGATCATTGTTCCTTTCGCAACATTCATATACGTGTATACACTTTACAGTATTAGCATATGTGTACATATGAATTGGTATACATCACAATTGAAATGAGAAGTAGGATTTATAACAGTAACAAGTAACAAGTAAAAAAATGACAGTGTGACCTGTCAACAGTATCTAAAGGAACTTGAAGGTGGGTCACAAACACGAGACAAGACAGAACACAAAGGGGGTAGTGGGGTTCAGGAAGAGGAGGGGAAGGGTAGGGTGTTGTGGGGAATGGGGGGGGGGTCAGCGTGAGTACTTGTTATTTCACAGTTAAACTCGTGATTCATATAGGCCGCAGCCTGCGGTCAGCCAATCATGTAGCACGGGTGTATTTCGGTACGCTTCCTGAACTTTATAAAGACATCCTCATGTGTCCTTAACAAGATGAAGAATTTTAAGATCCAAAGATGGGCATGAAAATGGATGTGACGGCGTGATGCATACGCTGTAACACTTAATGCGTACATCATCCATAGAAACCAATGTTAAAAAAATGTATATGTTTTGCATACATTTTTTCTTAAAGGACTTACAAAAAAGGATACAGAAGCACAGGTCAACAAACGTACACCGTTTGGGTGTTAAAGTTTCAAGGAAGAGGGTCTAAGGGTAGAAGTACAGCTTTATTCCAATTTATTTGGATACCTGGATATTCTCCATATTCTTTCATAAGAGCCATAAATGGGGATAGGGAACTCTACACATTGTCAAAGAATAGTAGCATGTCATCGGCATATAATGCGATACACTCGTCTGGTGGCCCATATTTAAATCCTCCAAGAGCTTCCGACGCCCTGACCATGCATGCAAATGGTTCCATTGCTAAGGCAAACAGGAATGAGGACAGGGGACAACCCTGCCGGGTTCCCCTCCCCAAATTAAATGGGCTTGATAGCTTTCCATTTACTCGGATTCTGGCTTTAGGTTCCGAATACATAACCTGTACCCATCTCAAGTAGTATGGCCCAAATCCCATCCTCCGCATGACCGCCCATAAAAATTCCCACTCGATGCTGTCAAAGGCTTTGGCAGCGTCGAGTGAGAGGACAGCCCTACAAGTAGCATTTTCAGGGGACATTTGCAGATTCATAAATAGACGACGGATATTAATAGTGGTGGATTTTCCCGGCATAAAGCTGGTTTGAAATCCATGAACCCAGTTAAGAATGACCTTCACCAATCTATTAGCAAGTACTTTGGCAATGAGTTTGATGTATTTACACAAGAGTGATATGGGGCAATAAGATTCCAGCTGTAGTGGGTCCTTGTCAGGCTTAGGGATTAGTACAATTGTCGCTTCCTTCATGGATGCTGGAAGATTGCCTGTCTCATGGACAGTGGCAGCTACTTCTAAAAGTTTAGGCAGAAGTATTTCCTGATACTGTTTAAATAGTTCTACAGGGAGACCATCTACCCCTGTCATTGTCATTCTGGAAACTTGTTTGGGCCTGCTCCAGCTCTTCTATGGTTATGGGTCCATCTAACATTAATCTCTGTTCCTCTGTTAGAATGGGTAAGGAGACGTCAGCTATAAAGTCATCTATCTCTCCCCTGCTATGTGTCAGTCTTGATTTGTAAGTATCAGCATAATATTGCTGCATAACCCTCATTATTCCAGTGTCTAAGATGACTAACGTTCCGTCCCTTTCTCGGAGTGAGGAGATATGAGCTGGGCCACCTTGTGCCCTAATGATCATTGCTAAGAGATGTCCCTTCCCCCTCGATGAAGTACATCTGCTGGGTGAAGTATTGTTTAGCCTCTGGCGTCTGTTGATAGCGTGCTTTTAGGAGATCCTGTGCCTCTATCCAATCTCCCTTTGTCGTGTCAGTGGGGTCTAGCACATAGCTTTCCTCTGTATCTCTTACTCGCTGCTGTAAGGTTGCAAGATATTTCGGCTTTTTGACCTTATGCCCACAAACTTTTACAATGGAATAGCCCTCTAATGGATGATTTTAAAGCATCCCACAACCAATGGGTGGACACTGAGTCCTGATTGTCTTTGATGAAATTACTGACAGCATCCTCCACCTCCCCTGTTAAATTAATAATTTGTAGCCAGAATGGATTGAGGCGCCACAGTCGCCCCCCCATGTCTGCAGCCCTAACCAGCGTAACCAACACAGGCAAGTGATTTGAGACGCTTCATGGCAGGTACAAAACATCTGCCACATTCTGTATTACCTGATTGTTACCTACAAACAAGTCAATTCTGGATAGGCAGCCAGGTGAGGTGGAGAAACTAAAATACTGTCTAGTATCCGGGTGTCGCTGCCGCCAGATATCCACTAGACCCACTTCCTGCAGAAGCCTTGCCAATACCGTGGATGTTGCCCCACTGCCCCTGCTCATTGCTGAAAATCTATCAAGAGTGGGATTGAGACACTGATTGAAGTCTCCAACTATAATGACTGGGACCCCAGGGGCTTCTGCGATAATATTCAGGACCTTTTTTAGTACTTCTCCCGAATATGGTGGAGGTATATAAACCACTATCAATAGCAATTGCAGAGTATACACTCACCGGCCACTTTATTAGGTACACCTGTCCAACTGCTCGTTAACACTTAATTTCTAATCAGCCAATCACATGGCGGCAACTCAGTGCATTTAGGCATGTAGACATGGTCAAGACAATTTCCTGCCGTTCAAACCGAGCATCAGTATGGGGAAGAAAGGTGATTTGAGTGCCTTTGAACGTGGCATGGTTGTTGGTGCCAGAAGGGCTGGTCTGAGTATTTCAGAAACTGCTGATCTACTGGGATTTTCACGCACAACCATCTCTAGGGTTTACAGAGAATGGTCGGAAAAAGAAAAAACATCCAGTGAGCAGCAGTTCTGTGGGCGGAAATACCTTGTTGATGCCAGAGGTCAGAGGAGAATGGGCAGACTGGTTTGAGCTGGTAGAAAGGCAACAGTGACTCAAATCACCACCCGTTACAACCAAGGTAGGCAGAAGAGCATCTCTGAATGTACAGTACGTCGAACTTTGAGGCAGATGGGCTACAGCAGCAGAAGACCACACCGGGTGCCACTCCTTTCAGCTAAGAACAGGAAACTGAGGCTACAATTTGCACAAGCTCATCGAAATTGGACAGTAAAAGATTGGAAAAACGTTGCCTGGTCTGATGAGTCTCGATTTCTGCTGCGACATTCGGATGGTAGGGTCATAATTTGGCATCAACAACATGAAAGCATGGATCCATCCTGCCTTGTATCAACGGTTCAGGCTGGTGGTGTCATGTTGTGGGGAATATTTTCTTGGCACTCTTTGGGCCCCTTGGTACCAATTGAGCATCGTTCCACGCCACAGCCTACCTGAGTATTTTTGCTGACCATGTCCATCCCTTTATGACCACAATGTACCCAACATCTGATGGCTACTTTCAGCAGGATAATGCGCCATGCCATAAAGCTGGAATCATCTCAGACTGGTTTCTTGAACATGACAATGAGTTCACTGTACTCAAATGGCCTCCACAGTCACCAGATCTCAATCCAATAGAGCATCTTTGGGATGTGGTGGAACGGGAGATTCGCATCGTGGATGTGCAGCCGACAAATCTGCGGCAACTGTGTGATGCCATCATGTCAGTATGGACCAAAATCTCTGAGGAATGCTTCCAGCACCTTGTTGAATCTATGCCACGAAGAATTGAGGCAGTTCTGAAGGCAAAAGGGGGTCCAACCCGTTACTAGCATGGTGTACCTAATAAAGTGGCCGGTATCTCCCATCTGCATCTACATGGACAGCAAGACATTCAAAGGGAATCTGTCTGTTAACAAGTATGCTGACCCCTATTCGTAGAGTAGACAGAATGGTATGCTTCCCCAGTCCACACCCTTTTACGACCCTGTATAGAATCGGCTACTAGATGTGTCTCTATCAGATGTATAATTAATTAGGGAGCGCTGTATGTTATCAATTTAGGGAGATCCACTATATCTAATAACTTGGGGTGTTGTAAATAAAATAACATGCAGGATAATGAATGTATACAATATTTATTCAGAGGAATCCAGTAGTATATTAAATTAGGAGGACCCGACAGGGGATGTTCCATATTTTGGGAGCAGAGTGATCAGTTGTGAGGGGTGTATATTATTTAGGAGCAATGTGTTATCCAGGTGACATTATACTGGAAGTCATATTTTTACCGATGTAGTGTGGGGATGTATTTAGCACGGAGCTGAATGTCACGGTTACACCCGCGATCCTCGGTATGGATTGCAGGTACACCCGTGCTCTCATCTGTGCTCCCTGCTGCCACTGTCTCCGCTTCCTCGTGTCCGCACTCACCTCTCCCAGGCTCCTGATGGCTCCGCTAGAGCGCAGGCATGCTGGCTCTCCAGGAACTGTGACCAATGTATTTCCCATCCTAGGCTTATACTTGTGTCATTAACTTTCCCAGTTAGTTGTGTTAAAATTTGGGATCTCAGCTTATACTTGGGTCAGCTTAAACTCGAGTATGTGAGTATATATGTGAATCTAGCTTTTACCAGTTAAGAACTGAACTTAAATGAGCTACAAATATGGGCTTTGTTACGACTAGTGACCATATTTCTGCATGAGATACTGTAGATTGTGAGCGATACTGGGAATTCCTAACACTGCAATCTAATGTACTGTTTATGCTGGGACACATGTGCTCTAGATTGCATCTGTTACAGGCATTGTATTTCTCTATCTTTTTGACTATATGTATATACTAAGTTCAAGCATTCTCCATTTAACATCTTATATGTAGGTTACATAGAAAAAATGAATCCATAACTCTGAAAACAGCACACTGGAAAGAATAGGCTCTGGTGATTTAACAAAGTGTCCATATGAAGAGTAACCAAAAATTATTCTAGAAAACAAAAAAAGGCTTGGAAGTTTTAGCATAACAACACAGATATTTTTCACCAGTAGAGACCTGGACGTATATTTTCAAACGTAACAGACTTTAGCAGTGCAGATCAACGAAGGTGGAGGCAATTGTTCATTGTGAATAATACAAAGAAACAATTACTCCAGCGCTAAGGATATGAAAATTGTGTGCACAAGACTAAATAAACCTTATTACAGCCTGATACATGCATGCCTGTACTTTATTAATTTACAATGACTAACAGCAATAGTGTTGTATACACAAAAATATGTTAATTAGCTTCTTGCTTGTATGTGGTGTGCCATGTTGCCTTCTGACTGAATCTGAGAGTTTGGAAGGCTATTTCAGTAGAGAGTTCCAGAGTTTGGGGGATGCACCAGGAGAGATCCTGAGAAGTGCAGATGGTATTAGACTGAAGCAGAAGGTCCTGTGTGGAATGAACATTACTTGTGGAAAGGTATTGGCTGATTAAGGGACAGTTTGGTGGCAGCTTTGTAAGTCATTTTTAATATTTTAAACTGAATTTGTAGTACAATGGGTAACCATAGACTGGAAGAGGGAGGATGAGAGGAGAAGTGAGGAGACGGATGGATTAGTCAGGCGGCAGAGTTAAGGATGGAATGGAGGGGCGTTAGAGAGTTGGGAGACACGTCCAGTACCCCCCATAGATATGTATACTGACAGAAACCCACAATAGTATATACAATAGTATATACTAGTATATACTACCAACCCCCCCCCCCCATCTGACAAGTTGAAAAATAATTAACTATATACTTACCTTCAGGCTCCAGCACCAGTTTTCCCTTCCGTTGCTGTCTCCTCCTCTTCTTTCATTGTCAGTTATTTCTTCTCTGCGTTAAAACAGGCCGGAACACTGGATGATGTCACACTGGCCTGTGTCATAATGAGCAGTGCACACAGGCGGGTTTAAGTAATGGTTCCCATTGGAAGAATAACGCTTGAAAACCTTTTTCACATAGTGCTGGATTTTCTTGTTCCTTTTTGGATTCAAGGGTCTGTGTTGCACTACTCTGCCCTTTAATTACATTGGCATCTTAAAAACATAGATGTAATTGATTTTTCTGGTAGTACAGGATTTTCATATCCTTAGCTAGCACAGGACCCCAATTTTTGTGGTCTAGGTTATCTGACCACTATTTGCTGGAAGAAAGGAGGTTAAAAAGTGAGGTTACCATGCACACACACAGATCCATTTCCATTCACAAAACCCTTTTAGAATTGCATTTCAACTTACTTTTAAAAATCATGAATATCCACAAGCATGAAATTGGGAGCAGTTATTGATTGTGATGTAGGTCAAATCTAATAACCTAGATCAAATGATAAAAGCAGGAATGACTGTAATGCCAGGAGAAGCATAGAAGGAAAACATTTTAGAAGACATGAATTAAGAAAACAGACATATACAGAGGGTTCTAAATAAAATAGCAGCTGTATTTAAGACTGAAATGCATTTCATCACTACATAGAGAAAATTTCACAATGTCTGCTTTTTGTGGATTCTCTAACATGTGATTCACTTTAGTATTCATTGAGATGAGGAAATCTCAAAAAATTCTTTGAAAACAAATAAATTTTACCTTTATTTTTCATCCAACAATAACATTTTTTTCAATAAAGATTGAGAAAATTTGTTGAACCTGTTATAATTGTAAAAAATTAATGGGGCAGATTTATTTACCCGGTCCATTCGCGACCCAGCGGTGCGTTCTATGCGCTGGATTCGGGTCCGGCCGGGATTTATTAAGGTAGTTCCTCCGCCGTCCACCAGATGTCGCTGCTGCGCTGAAGAGCATCGGAACGCACTGGAATACACCAAGCCGGGCCGAGTGAAGGTAAGTGCAATTTTCGCGATGCATTTTTTTTTAAAAATGCGGCGTTTTTTCCGAATTTGTCGGGTTTTCGTTTGGCCACGCCCCCGATTTCCGTCATGTGCATGCCGGCGTCGATGCGCCACAATCCGATCGCGTGCGCCAAAATCCCAGGGCAATTCAGGGAAAATCGGCGCAAATCGGAAATATTCGGGTAACACGTCGGGAAAACGCGAATCGGGCCCTTAGTAAATGACCCCCAATGTCTAGTATGTGCAATTGATGTAGTAAAGTGTCCAATTTATGATTGGAGAAACATAAGAGTGGATTTAGCAAGAATAAACAAGAGGTCAAAGCTTCTGATTTTATCAATTACATAATTACACTTGTGGGGGGAGCTTTCTCCACCCTATGCTACACGCTTGCAGAGAGGTTGGGGTGGGGGCAAGGCTGGGTTGCCCTGGCCTGGTATATATAAAAACTGAAATGAATATTTGTAATAGAAACCTTTGTCTGAACTGTTCTTAAAGTTCTTACTACTGTAAGCTTACACATACTGCACGAGGGATTGTGGCCCACTCCTCCATACAGATCTTTTAAGTTAAAGTTTCAGGCTCTTACTGGGAAACATTGAGCTTCAGTTCCCTGCAAAGATTTTTGATTGGATTCAGCTACATAGACTGGCTAGGCCACTCCATAACCTTGAAATACTTCTTACAGAGTAATTCCATAGTTGCTCTAGCTATGTGTTTTGGGCCATTGTCATGCTTCAAGACCCAGTCACATCCCATCTGAAAGGCTCATACTGAGGGAAGCAGTTTGTTGTCCAAAATCTCATGATACACGTCCCATCCATCCTCCCTTTAATACAATACAGTTGTCCTGCAGAAAAGCAACCCCAAAGTATGATGTTTCCAGTAAGATGCATCACAGTTGGGATAGTATTTGTGGGATTTTACTCATCCTTTTTCTCCATCCAAACATGATGGGTGGAGATGAAACAAAAAAGTTTTATTTATATCTCATCTAACCACATGACCTTCTTCTATGCCTCCCCTGGATCATCCAGAGGGTACATGGAAGTCATTGGTGAACTTCAAATGGCCTGGTCATGTGCTGGAGGAAAGCCTTTAAAATCCTGCAGGATTTGAATGTTTGACAGCATAGTGTGTTACTCATGGTAATGTTTGAGACTATGATCCCAGCAGGTCCTCCCATGTAGTTCTTGGCTAATTCCTGATTCCATGATTCTCAAAATCATGCTTACTAAAAGAGGTAAAATGTTGTATGGAGCCCAGAACTATAAAGATTGTCAGTGTCACTAGGCTGTGTGTAGAAGCTGTAGATATCATTTCTAAAGAAATCTTCTCTGGACCCATGCGGTCATCCAGATGAAATAAAGATTATTATTATTATTATTATTATTATAATATCAGCAAAGCACAACAATTTTTAACTCTTTCTGGATCATTAACCCCTTCCCGACTTGTATAGAGAGGGCCGAGCCCTCTCCATAGCCGGTAAGTCCTTGCTGCATATTGCTTACCGGCTTACCAGTGACACCCGACGATTGCAGCCGGCAATGGTGCCAGCGGTTTCAAAAAGATGGCGGCACATGGGCACCTCCCCATGACATCATCGGGGAGTGGCGATCCGTTGGCATGGTAGCCTCAGGTCTTCCGAAGACCTGAGGCTACTTTGTTTTAACTCATTCATTACAATGTGTGTAATGAATGAGAAGCAAAATCCCCATATTCTACCTTACTGTAGTATTGCTGTATATGATTGGATAGATCAGACATCCAAGGGTTAAAGTACCCTAGGGAGTCTGGAAAATAGTAAAAATAAAAAAAGTTTAAAAATTATAATTAAAAAAAACCCTAAAAATTCAAATCACCCCCCTTTCCCTAGACCTGATATAAATATTAATAAACAGTAAAAATCAAAAACACATTGGGGCACATTTACTAAGGGTCCGCAGCCGCGAATCCGTCGGGTTTTTCCCGAATATTTCCTCTTTGCGCTGTATTTCACGGAATTGTGGCGCACGCGATCGATTTTTGCCGCAATCGCGCCGACTTTCGCGCGACAGAAATCGGGGGGCGTGGCCACCGGACAACCCGAAGGATTCGGAAAAACCGCAGAATTTAAAAAGCCATTTGTGTCGCAAGATCAAGCACTCACATACACCAGAAAAAAGCAGGTGAACTCCGGCGGACCTCAGCGCAGCAGCGACACCTGGTGAATATCGGTGCGCGGACCTTAGTGAATCCCGGCAGAACCCGAATCAGCGTCGGAGAACCCGCCGCTGGATCGCGACTGGACCGGGTAAGTAAATGTGCCCCATTAGGTATCACCGTGTCTGAAAATGCCTCATCTATCAAAATATAATAATAGTTTTTCACTGCATTCTACCCCGTAACGGAAAATAGCGCCAAAAGTCGAAAATGACACTTTTTTGCTATTTTGAAAAATATAAACAAATCAATAAAAGTGATCAAATGGTCGCACAGTCCTCAAAATTATAGTAATGAAAACACCATAAAATTCACAAAAAAATGACACCATCCACAGCTCCATACACCAAAGTATGAAAAAGTTATTGGCGCTAGAAGATGGCAACATTTTTTAAAACATTTTGTACAGGAGGTTTTAATTTTTGTAAATGTATGAAAACATTATATAAGCATTTGGATAAAAATAGATAAAAACTCGGCACTACCCAGACATTGATTGTTAGAGAATAGGATAACTAAGCAGTGGAAGTGCTGTCGGTGTGATACAGGTGTCTCTGTGTATCAAACAAAAACTAAAAAGAGAAGAGAAAATACACCAAGCACCAATTCACACTGATTTCGTAAGACAGTTAATATAGAAGTTTTAATCGAGTTATGGTCTCTATACATCAAAAAAATAAAAATACATATCCTTATTCTCACATATTATATTTCAATGTTATACATAAGCAACAGTAGATAAAATACATATAGCAAATTAGGACATTAAAAGGTATCACGGTGTGATCTCAGGCAGGGCAAAAAGGTAAGGTGGCACTCAAAGGGACCCACGTGCTTAACCTATACCTCAAAAATATGTTAAAAATAAAAAAAGGTCTCATTTCTTGTTCCATATAAGCATATCAAAGTCCATATTGTGGGAGATTTGGCCCAGTAGAGACCGTGGTAGCGGGGTGCTGTGATGCAGTTCAAGACAGTGACACCAAGGTACAGTCCAAAACAGGTCTCGCCTGCGTTTATTGCAGCAGCAAAATAAAACAGCCTATACATTCAGGCATTAAACAAACAAAATCCTACCCGTCAGGGTGCTAACTAAACAGAGTTTCTCTAACTCACCACTAGTACATAAAATAAGTCGCTGCTCCAGGCACAGAGGTCAGGGCTGTGTGCTCTCCAGCCTCCTTTCAGAGAGACAACACTCTCAGCTCTGCTCAGCGGCTTTATGCAGACTGATTAGGCTGCTCCCAACACCTGTGTCCAAGGTGCTGGACAACACAACCTCAGCACTCAGCATAGCATAGTATGAAAACCTAGGGGAAACATACCGCCCATCCACAGTTAACCCCCTCAGTGTCTCACAATATATTCGATTAAATTGTATGACCAGTCATATGCTCATATGGTTCAGTCATTTCCACAATTGGATCTTTTTAGCTGCAGTCCACACAGGATGATTTTACACTGGGTGTGGGCTTCAAATTAGGTGGCAAGCCATTTGTTTGAATAAGTAGCTGGATGCGATAAATATCTCTTTCATCAGATATACTGGCAAGGTTAACCTTTATTTGGATGTTGTGCTTACCCTCAGTTGTTTAACAGTGAAAGTGTATATTTACAATACAGTCCACTCCTCGGATGGTTAATCAGCTTTTACCTCCACAAACAAAGTAGTCAGATCTGTGTCGATCGGCGTTTCACTCCATTCACCGCGGTCAGAGAGGGAATCGCATAGGTGTATAGGAGCGCAGCTCACACTGGTATGCGGGAGAGCCACTGCCGTTGGAATGTTAGTAAGTGTCCATCTGATGGCTCGCAGCTAGATTAGATTAGGTGCAGCGTAAAAACTGATAAATGATGACAGTCCAGAACCATAAAAATTAGCGTAGATACACGGAACAAATGAGAGAGCTGCTAGACGCGTTTCCGAGCCATTCATCGGCTCCTTCCTCAGTAGCTAATGAATAATTTGCCCATAATGCCTGCTTTTATTCACAAAATGTGTGTTATCGAAAACCCGACCTGGATCCACCACATTTTTAGAAAACCCGATCTGGATCCACCACATTTTTAGAAAAAACTTGTTGTGATACCTACAACAGAATAACAATAATAATAACAAAAAAAAACAATATTATGCATATGAGTGTTGTAATTGACCATAACTATAGCTTAAATACATATACAGGCAGTCCACGGGTTGAATACAAGATAGGTTCTGTAGGTTTGTTCTTAAGTTGAGTTTGTATGTAAGTCGAACTGTATATTTCATAATTGTAACGCCAGTCACAAATTTTTTGGTCTCTGTGACAATTGGATTTTAAAAATGTTGGATTGTCATAAGAACCAGGATAAACAATAATGCTTCATTACAGGCACCATTGATAACTGTTACAGCTGATTATTGTAGCCTAGGACTAAAGTACAGTAAATTACCAAAATTCAGAGGTCCGTTTGTAACTAGGGGTCGTATGTAAGTCAGGTGTTCTTAAGCAGGGGACCGCCTGTATTGTTATTTGTATAGTGTCAATGCGTAACCATAGTATATTGTTATTATAGAAAGACCTGACAAGCATAGGTAGTTGTATACAACTGCAAACATCCCAGCTACTTATAATAAAGCCATTCATATCTATTACACCTATAGATTTGACTTATTATGGAAATATCTAACTCTAGAACTGAACTTATGTATAACCTGACAGAGTTGTGCGCGTAGTGTGCGAAAAACAGCCGGACTGAGACCCAGTGTGAACACAACTCTACCGATGGAAATGTAATTTGTGAAAGATGTAGATGACCAAATAATTCCAATTTTATTCCCGTTTCCCAGTAAAAGGCATGGAAAATTAAATCCCGTCATTATGAAGTACAATTTGTTAAGCCATCACAGAGCTCTTTATGTGGAAAAATAAAAAGGTTATAGAGTTTTGAAGGTGGTGAGTGGAAAATGGAAGTGAAAAAACTAAAAAGGGCCAGGTTCTAACTATCCTGTATTTTATGTTTTTTTGTCCACCTGTTTAACATCAAAAAAGGACTTTTAAATTCAAGTATGTTTTGGGGAGAGTAACTAAGAAAAGACCAGATTCAAGCCTCTTTGTGATTTATTACTATGCCTACTCCTCTGTGCATCATTCAGCAGAATAAGTGGGCTTTAAATCCGACCTCACACAGGTGCCTTTTTAATGTTTTTGAATATAATTGGCGATATTTAGCAGGGCCTCTGTGCCACCTCACGTAGAAGCCCTGAAATAATCGCAAATGCTAGCTTCACCTTCACACCAGGGAGTGGGCCACGCAAGTTACTGTCCCACGCCTGTGCACCTGCTGCAGCCAGCAAATTTTCAATGTTAAAATTTGCCTGGTTAAGAAATAGACGCTGTGCAGGACCCTGCTGGGGAACCCAGCCACACAAGCGTTGGTGTATGATAAATATCCCCCTATGTGTTTATGTATACTTTTTTTATAACATAACACAATGATACATTGCCTTTCACTGGATTTTACATTTTTAAATTTTTTTTAATTTGTGATGAAAACATAGTAAGATGTTAATCACCCATGAGGAATTTGAATATAAAAATGTATTGGAATCACTTGTATATTTCTTTAGAAAGGTGTACGTAACCGAAACATCGCCTGGAGTGCTGCCTGCTTTTCCAATGTATATTAAAGAGGTTTAGACAGAACCTGTGGATATGGCACTCACCCTTACTGGGTAACTTCACACACTGCTGCCTTGGATCTCTCCCTATCTCTCACTATATATACTGCAGCCTTGTTTGTACAAATAAATAAGCTACTAAAAAAAGTGTGAAACAGCTTGAACAGTTTATTTATGTATGAAAAAATACCATTTACTACAGTATTTTAAAAACAATGTGACAGCGAACAGAAGGCTTGCTAATTATCTTTTTCATATGTATTTTAACCTTGAAGAAACTGTGCTGATTTCAATTGGCAATGATGTTTAAGACACGTTTTTTCTTTTATGAATTGTCCTGAATGCTTCATACCCATTGTTTTTTAATGCACACAAAGGGGCTTAGTTACTAAGGTTCCATGGCCGCACTTTAGTTGGATTTTCCGACATTTGCAGGTTTTGCATGGTTGTGACAAGTATTTAGCAGCCGATTGTGTCACACGTGATCGGATTATGGCGCAGCTGTGCTGGCTTGCATGCAACAAAAATCAAGGGCCGGGCCATCGTACGATCCAACTAAATCGGACTGAGCGTGGGATTTAACATGCAAATTGCATAGCAATCCAATGCACTTACATGCATCAATAAAAAGAAGGTGAAGTACAGCAGACCTGGCGGGGAAGTGACACATGCAGGATATCGGGCGAATTGGTGAATCACGGCAGAGTACATTCTCGTCGGACTATGCACTTGATGTGAACTCCTCCGGAAGGGTAAATGTCCTGTATGTTCTTTAAAGTGAAGAAAAAAGTATATTGTTTGCACTATAATACCACTTAGGCCCGTTCCACACTTGCAATGCAAGCTGCCTCTAAAACATCCAATAATTGACCCTGACACCATAGGGGACGGCATGCAGAGGCAGCGGCAGCAGCTGCAGGCTAGAGAGTGGCATGGCGACATACCCTAAATGGACTCAGGCTTCAAACCAATGGGTGGCAGAGAGGAACCAAAGGAGGTGAGCAAGAAGCGCTCAAATAATATCGGTACATGATAAAAGTTTGCCAGTATATTTTGTGGATTACACAGCAGGGTGGCAACAAAGTTAACATGGAAGCCATGAAAACAACCCAAAATTCTGCCTGACACAGCTCGTTTGATAAGGGGACCATGTATGGAGGCAGTGAACTAGTAGTAGATTAAAGGTGCTGCAGTTAAAACTATGTTAGTTGGATCTTGGCATGGAGCTGGCGCTCCGCTGCCAGGCGAGCTTTCGCCAATCCAAGCCCCTGTCTCTAGGCTACTCCCCAAACAGCACTTCTAAGAACCTTTTGTATAAGATCAAGTGTAGTAGCGTTCTTATAAGTATGGGATATGGCGGGTGAGGGGAATGTAAACAGATGCGCAAGAAGCGCTGAAATAATATCGGTAAATGATAAAAGTTTGCCAGTATATTTTGTGGATTACACAGCAGGGTGGCGACAAAGTTAACAAGTCTGATGTGGAATGCCCTGTAATAGCTCTTGGGCGGTGTGCCTTTTATCGCCTAGGCTCAGCAGTTTGAGCACCGCCTGCTGTCGCTTAGCGACAGCACTGCTGCTGTGCCTAGAGCTACCGACTGATGGCGCCATGGCCACGGATGGTAATTCGGAGGAGGAGGAGGTGGAGGAGGGGTGGGAGGAGGAGGAGGTATAGTAGGCCTTTGAGACCTGGACCGAGGTAGGCCCCGCAATCCTCTGCGTCGGCAGTATATGACCAGCCCCAGGGTCAGACTCGGTCCCAGCCTGCACCAAGTTAAGTGTAGTAGCGTTCTTATAAGTTTGGGATATGGCGGGTGAGGGGAATGTAAACAGATGCGCAAGAAGCGCATGATGCGCATGGAGCTGGCGCTCCGCTGCCAGGCGAGCTTTCGCCAATCCAAGCCCCTGTCTCTAGGCTACTCCCCAAACAGCACTTCTAAGAACCTTTTGTATAAGATCAAGTGTAGTAGCGTTCTTATAAGTTTAGGATATGGCGGGTGAGGGGAATGTAAACAGATGCGCAAGAAGCGCTGAAATAATATTGGTAAATGATAAAAGTTTGCCAGTATATTTTGTGGATAACACAGCAGGGTGGCGACAAAGTTAACAACTTTGATGTGGAATCCATGAAAACAACCCAAATTTCTGCCTGACACACCTCGTTTGATAAGGGGACGATGTATGGAGGCAGCTATATGGACGACTTTTGGAGGTAGCAATGGAGACAACGTGTGGAGGCTGCTATGGAGACAATTTAATTTGGATAGTGCCTGTATGTGGCAGTCCAAAAAAGTTTTCAAACCAGAGGAGCAGGTAGGTGGCCCTCCAGAAAAATGAAATAGATTGAGTGCCTGTATGTGGCAGTCCAAAAAAGTCTTCAAACCAGAGGAGCAGGTAAGTGGCCCTCCAGAAAAATGAAATAGATTGAGTGCCTGTATGTGGCAGTCCAAAAAAGTTTTCAAACCAGAGGAGCAGGTAGGTGGCCCTCCAGAAAAATGAAATAGATTGAGTGCCTGTATGTGGCAGTCCAAAAAAGTTTTCAAACCAGAGGAGCAGGTAGCTGGCCCTCCAGAAAAATGAAATAGATTGAGTGCCTGTATGTGGCACTCCCAAAAATTGTTTAAAACAGAGGACCGGGTAGGTGGCCCTCCAGAAAAATTAAATGCATAAAGTACTATAGCTAGAGCCAGTGGGCCCTGTCAAAAAATAGCCAGTTTCCTCTGCTTTAGTGTACAAAGAGGAGGAGAAGGAGGAAAATGAGGAGGAGGAGTGGATAAATTATTCAGGTTGAGCTTCCTTCACCTGGTGGAGATTGGAAATTATGAGAAATCCAGGCTTTATTCATCTTAATAAGCGTCAGCCTGTCAGCGCTGTCAGTCGACAGGCGTGTACGCTTATCGGTGATGATGCCACCAGCTGCACTGAAAACCCGCTCGGACAAGACGCTAGCGGCAGGGCAGGCAAGAACCTCCAAGGCGTACAGCGCCAGTTCGTGCCACATGTCCAGCTTTGAAACCCAGTAGTTGTAGGGAGCTGTGTGATCATTTAGGACGATGGTATGGTCAGCTACGTACTCCCTCACCATCTTTCTGTAAAGATCAGCCCTACTCTGCCGAGACTGGGGACAGGTGACAGTGTCTTGCTGGGGTGACATAAAGCTGGCAAAAGCCTTGTAAAGCGTACCCTTGCCAGTGCTGGACAAGCTGCCTGCTCGCCTACTCTCCCTCGCTACTTGTCCCGCAGAACTACGCCCTCTGCCGCTAGCGCTGTCAGAAGGGAAATACTGTTTCAGCTTGTGCACCAGGGCCTGCTGGTATTCATGCATTCTCACACTCCTTTCCTCTCCAGGGATGAGAGTGGAAAGATTTTGCTTGTACCGTGGGTCCAGGAGAGTGAATACCCAGTAATCGGTGCTGGAATAAATTCTTTGAACGCGAGGGTCACGGGATAGGCAGCCTAGCATGAAATCTGCCATATGCGCCAGAGTACCAACGCGTAAGAATTCACTCCCCACACTGGCCTGACTGTCCATTTCCTCCTCCTCCAACTCCTCCAACTCCTCTTCTTCTGCCCATACACGCTGAACAGTAAAGGACTGAACAATGGTCCCCTCTTGTGTCTCGCCAACATTCTCCTCCTCTTCCTCCTCATCCTCCTCCACCTCCACCTCCTCCGATATGCGCTGAGAAACAGACCTAAGGGTGCTTTGGCTATCAACAAGGGAATCTTCTTCCCCCGTCTCTTGTAACGAGCGCAAAGCTTCCGACTTCATGCTGATCAGAGAGTTTTTCAACAGGCCAAGCAGCGGGATGGTGAGGCTGATGATGGCGGCATCGCCACTGACCATCTGTGTTGACTCCTCGAAGTTACTCAGCACCTGACAGATATCAGACATCCACGTCCACTCCTCATTGTAGACTTGAGGAAGCTGACTGACCTGACTACCAGTTCTGGTGGAAGTTGACATCTGGCAGTCTACAATTGCTCTGCGCTGCTGGTAAACTCTGGATAACATGGTTAATGTTGAATTCCACCTCGTGGGCACGTCGCACAACAGTCGGTGAGCGGGCAGTTGGAGGCGGCGCTGCGCTGCCCTGAGAGTGGCAGCATCTGTGCTGGACTTCCTGAAATGCGCACAGATGCGGCGCACCTTCGTGAGCAAATCAGACAGATTGGGGTATGTCTTGAGGAAACACTGAACTATGAGATTTAACACATGGGCCAGGCATGGCACATGTGTCAGTCTGCCGAGTTGCAGACCATGCCATGCCTGGCTTCAGGTTCAGCGGTGCCAGCCACAGATCAGTCTGCGCCGTGATGCCCTGTAATAGCTCTTGGGCGGTGTGTCTTTTATCGCCTAGGCTCAGCAGTTTGAGCACCGCCTGCTGTAGCTTAGCGACGGCACTGCTGCTGTGCCTAGAGCTACCGACTGATGGCGGCATGCCCACGGATGGTAGTTCGGAGGAGGAGGTGGAGGAGGGGTGGGAGGAGGAGGAGGCATAGTAGGCCTGAAAGACCTGGACCGAGGTAGGCCCCGCAATCCTCGGCGTCGGCAGTATATGACCAGCCGCAGGGTCAGACTCGGTCCCAGCCTCCACCAAGTTAACCCAATGTGCCGTCAGCGATATATAGTGCCCCTGCCCGGCAGCACTCGTCCACGTGTCTGTGGTCAGGTGGACCTTGTCAGAAACGGCGTTGGTCAGGGCACGGATGATGTTGTCTGACACGTGCTGGTGCAGGGCTGGGACGGCACATCGGGAAAAGTAGTGGCGGCTGGGGACCGAATACTGAGGGGCGGCCGCCGCCATGAGGTTGCGAAAGGCCTCGGTCTCTACTAGCCTATAGGGCCGCATCTCCAGGCTAAGCAATCTGGAGATGTGGACATTAAGGGCTTGGGCGTGCGGGTGGGTTGCACTATATTTCCGTTTCCGCTCCAGCGTCTGGGGTATGGAGAGCTGAACGCTGGTGGATGCTGTGGAGGATCGTGGAGGCGACGATGGGGTTTTTGTGCCAGGGTCCTGGGCAGGGGGCTGACTATCAGCTGAAACAGGGGAAGGAGCAGTGGTGTTCACGGCCGGAGGTGAACGGGCTTGGTGCCACTGAGTGGGGTGTTTAGCATTCATATGCCTGCGCATACTGGTGGTAGTTAAGCTAGTAGTGGTGGAACCCCTGCTGATCCTGGTTTGGCAAAGGTTGCACACCACAGTCCGTCGGTCATCCGGTGTTTCCTTAAAGAACCTCCAGACTTCTGAAAATCCAGCCCTCGCCGCGGGAGCCCTCGCCGCGGGAGCTTCACTACGTGACACATTTGGCGCTGATGCACCTGCTCTGGCCCTGCCTCTCCGTCTGGCCCCACTGCCTCTTCCAACCTGTTCTGGTCGAGGACTCTCCTCCGTCTCAGAAGCACTGTGTTCACCCGGCCTCTCAACCCAGCTTGGGTCTGTCACCTCATCATCCTCCGATCCCTCAGTCTGCTCCCCCCTCGGACTTCCTGCCCTGACAACAACTTCACCACTGTCTGACAACCGTGTCTCCTCATCGTCGGACACCTCTTTACACACTTCTTCCACTACGTTAAGAAGGTCATCATCACCCACAGACTGCGACTGGTGGAAAACCTGGGCATCGGAAAATTGCTCAGCAGCAACCGGACAAGTGGTTTGTGACTGTGGGAAGGGTCCAGAAAACAGTTCCTCAGAGTATGCTGGTTCAAATGCCAAATTTTCCTGGGAGGGGGCAGACTGGGGGGGAGGAGGCTGAGGTGCAGGAGCTGGAGGAGTGCCGATTTCGGTGACATGGGTGGACTGCGTGGAAGACTGACTGGTGGACAAATTGCTCGAAGCATTGTCGGCAATCCACGACATCACGTGTTCGCACTGTTCTGGACTCAACAGTGCTCTACCACGAGTCCCAGTAACTTCAGACATGAACCTAGGGAGTGTAGCTCTGCGGCGTTCCCCTGCTCCCTCATCAGCAGGTGGTGTCTCACCCCGCCCAGGACCACGGCCTCTGACCCCTGCAGTAGTTGGACGCCCACGTCCCCGCCCTCGTCCTCTACCCCTAGCCCTCAGGTTAAACATTTTGAAAATGAAAGTTATAACTTTAATTTTTTTTTTTACTTTTTTTTGTGTTTTTTAGTTTTTTTTGTTTTTTTTTTGTGTTTTTTAGTTTTTAAAGCCAAACAATGCTATCCTATTGCTATGGCTATTTTCTAGCCAAGTATGAAAGCACACTGCTATGCCAGATGAGATGACGC
The DNA here is from genome assembly GCF_040894005.1 of Engystomops pustulosus. Lineage (NCBI taxonomy): Eukaryota > Metazoa > Chordata > Amphibia > Anura > Leptodactylidae > Engystomops > Engystomops pustulosus. The sequence goes on from NC_092412.1 coordinate 113,280,853, forward strand.
TGAGTTATGATAAAATAAACGTAAAATAAAAAGAAACTGCCATACTGTGCCTAATTGAAATCCAACCCCTAATAAATTTTCCCACTTCGGTCTTTGCGATGGATATGTGCGTCACTAAGCGCTAAACACAGCGGTCGCAAGTCTCACTCCAAATTCCTGACAATTGGCTAGTATATGCACTGCAGCAAGGACAGCCACCAGCAGATCAACCAGAAATAAAATATATATAACGCTATTGTAGGCGTAAGTAAGCCGTTTGGATTCTCCTTTGGCTATTTTCTAGCCAAGTAGGAAAGCACACTGATGAGATGACGCTGAGTTATGATAAAATAAACGTAAAATAAAAAGAAACTGCCAGACTGTGCCTAATTGAAATCCAACCCCTAATAAACTTTCCCACTTCGGTCTTTGCGATGGATATGTGCGTCACTAAGCGCTAAACACAGCGGTCGCAAGTCTCACTCCAAATTCCTGACAATTGGCTAGTATATGCACTGCAGCAAGGACAGCCACCAGCAGATCAACCAGAAATAAAATATATATAACGCTATTGTAGGCGTAAGTAAGCCGTTTGGATTCTCCTTTGGCTATTTTCTAGCCAAGTAGGAAAGCACACTGATGAGATGACGCTGAGTTATGATAAAATAAACGTAAAATAAAAAGAAACTGCCAGACTGTGCCTAATTGAAATCCAACCCCTAATAAATTTTCCCACTTCGGTCTTTGCGATGGATATGTGCGTCACTAAGCGCTAAACACAGCGGTCGCAAGTCTCACTCCAAATTCCTGACAATTGGCTAGTATATGCACTGCAGCAAGGACAGCCACCAGCAGATCAACCAGAAATAAAATATATATAACGCTATTGTAGGCGTAAGTAAGCCGTTTGGATTCTCCTTTGGCTATTTTCTAGCCAAGTAGGAAAGCACACTGATGAGATGACGCTGAGTTATGAAAAAATAAACGTAAAATAAAAAGAAACTGCCAGACTGTGCCTAATTGAAATCCAACCCCTAATAAATTTTCCCACTTTGGTGTTTGAGGTGGATATGTGTGTCACTAAGAGCTAAACACAATGGTAGCAAGTCCCCCTGCAAATTCCTCACAATATGGTACTAGCTGCAAATAAAAAAAAAAAAGTATAACGTTATTGTAGCCCTAAGAAGGGCTGTTGGGTTCTTGTTGAATCACTCCTGCCTAACACTATTCTAATAGAACACCCTAACGCTTTCCCTGACCAGCAGCAGCTCTCTCCCTAGCGGCATCCAGACACAGAATGATCCGAGCAGCGCGGGCAGCGGCTAGTCTATCCCAGGGTCACCTGATCTGGCCAGCCAACCACTGCTATCGACGTGTAAGGGTACCACGTCATGCTGGGTGGAGTGCAGAGTCTCCTGGCTTGTGATTGGCTCTGTTTCTGGCCGCCAAAAAGCAAAACGGCGGGAGCTGCCATTTTCTCGAGCGGGCGAAGTATTCGTCCGAGCAACGAGCAGTTTCGAGTACGCTAATGCTCGAACGAGCATCAAGCTCGGACGAGTATGTTCGCTCATCTCTAATAATAAACTGTGCTATAAATGTTCAGCATTCCTTAAAAATTCAGACAAACTTGACAGTAAACTATGTACCCACTACCCACTCAGAAAACAATTACCTTGTTTTCTCAAAGAAAATAATTTACAGACTGTACATATTCAGTATGTGTTTATTTTGGAGCTATTAGTTACAGTACATTCTGATAAAATTTAACACATTTAAAAGTTTTCTAATCTATGATTAACTTCATTAGACAGTTTATATGATGTAATATGTTACTACAATTTTTATGTATGAATAGACCAATTGATGCATTGCATTACAAGTGACAAGGACTGGTTAAAAAATATGCAATAAGTAAGAAAGAGAAGTATTATTCAGAGGCATATGAAGGATTTAATATGAGGGCAGAAATATAATTTATTTTACCACCATTATTATAGGGAAAAAACCTTGTCAACTGTTCATTTACAAGCAAAAAATGGCACATATAGTCTATTTGGTATTCTATATTTAATCAGGCAGGAAACCAAGAGCTTTGAAGGTCCCATACAGGGCAGGTTTTTCCACGTCCAAGTGACATAAACTCAACAGATAACCAAAACCAAGTTATGTAACTGATGAGATGTGGGCATATTAATTTACAGAATTCGGAGTGTGGACAAAGAAGTGGAAACTGTAAACTATATTGGAGTTTGTGATGCAAGAAATAAAAAACAAAAAATCATATTGAATGATTGTACAAATGATATAAATAAATGCATAAGAATATATAAATAAGCAAAAGGATGAGAAAAAGATTTACAGAAATAAATGAAAAATGTATAATCTAAGTAATTAGACCTGAACCTCAAAGTTTATTAGAAGTTCAGGCTCGGGTGCAGGCTTGGGTTCGCTCATCACTAATTATGAGCTTGGCTCAATCAGATATTGGGGCAGATTTACTTATCCAGTCCATTTGCGATCCAGCGGAGCATTCTCTGCGGTGGATTCGGGTCCGGACGGGATTCACTAAGGCAGTTCCTCCGATGTCCACCAGGTGTTGCTGCTGCGCTGAAGACCATCGGATTGCATCGGAGTTCACCGTCCTACCCTGGGTGCAGGTAAGCGTGAGTCGAGCAACACTTTTTTTTTTTTAATTCGGCGGTTTTTCCAAATCCATCATGTTTTTTTACGGTCACGCTCCCCCCCCGTTCCCCCGATTTTCGTAGCATACATGCCGGCACCGATGCGCCACAATCCGATCGCGTGCACCAAAATCCTGGGGCAATTCAGGAAAAATCAGCGCTAATCGGAAATATTCGGGTAACACATTGGGAAACCGCGAATCGGGCCCTTAGTAAATGACCCCCATTGTTCTCTATTTCTCTGCTTCATTTAAAACATATCAGTGAAGAATGTTTGCTTTGAAAATCTGAATATTACTGAATATTTTAGGAAATCATTATTGTGTAAAGAAGCCACGTGTTTAGAAACTATGGGGGAGATTTATCATTAGGCCGGCTCCTTGGGACAGTTCTGTATTTGTATGCAGAAAACTGACAATGATACTTCGCTAAACAAACTACCCTTGCAGGGAATATGTATGTGCCGGTTTGTGAACATGGATGCAGAAAATATACAGTACTACTTTTCAAACAAACATGCTTCCAGTTAGCAGATATGTGCAGGTGTGTGATTATGGATTCAGAACACTGACACTGCTACTTTGCAATAAAACACGATCAAGGTGCTGCAAGATGCTGCAGGATATCTACGTGCTGATATTTCTGTCAATGCTGCTGCTGATGAGACAGTATTGTTTTGACCTGGTTGGGTCTCTTCAGTACAGCGTAGGGAATTGGTTTGGCTGAGTGAGAGGCTATTGACTAGGGACATCAAGTAAGAGTTCATTTGGGAATTTGGTCCTTCTGGAATAGAAATACTGTTTTGGCCTAATCCCACATCATGTCACTAGGCTTCTTGTAAGTCATGCTTGTTGTTAAAAGGCTACCTTGCATATTTCCCAGCATCCCGTGATGAAGCATCAATGGAAATAAGTCTCCACACATCTATAAGGCTGCCTTTATTGGCAAACTCTTCATAAGGAGAACTTATGCTCTCCAGAAAGGCATCCAGGCCTCTCTTTAAACATGTTCAAATTATCAGCCATTAAAATATGTTGTGTGAGAGTTCCACACTCTCACTGATCTTACAATAAAAAATCCTTGTCTATGGTCATGATAAAACGCCTCTTACCTAGGCGTAGAGAATGCCCTTTGTCCTGGTCACAGGCCTAGATATAAAAAGATATTTTATAGATCTTTGTACTGCCCATTCAGGTATTTGTACATTGTAATGAGGTCTCCCCTTTGTTGTCTTTTTTCTTAGCTGAATAATCCCGGGGTTTGTCAGAAAAAAAAACTCAACAGTCTATTCTCAATCTTAGAAATTAAGGCCATTTGATGCAACAAATTGTCAAGTAACTGAAGATTTACTAAAACAGTGTGTACTACTCCCTCTAGAGGAGAGCACAAGCAGGCTCTAGGAAGTGTAGAAAGAGCAGTGGGAGGTCCTGCTGCACAACTAGGCAACAAGTACAGTAGAGTATCTAGTTTAAGAAAACAACGCCTTATACATCCTCAACTGGCAGTTTCATTAAAGGGGTATTCCAGGAATATGGACGTCTGACACAAAAACCCATAATGCTTTAAATAAATGAATGTAACAAAACTTAATGTCATTAGTCACAAAATGGAGCTTAAATGGTTTGATTTTATGATTCACAAAATTTGATGGTCTCTCTAAAGTTATCACCAAGATGGCTGCCACTGGAAACTACAAGTTCCAAGATCCTTTAGTTCTCAGTAACTCCTCCCCCCTCTTATGCTCTACTCCCAGTGATGATGTAACAGGTTTTCTTGCTCTGTTACCATAGTAATGATGTGTAACTGCCGTCACCAAAACACTGGCCATACTGGATGCAGTGCAACCAATCGACTACAGCCAAACGTAGTGATGAACACATGACCTGCCCAGCCAGGTGCAGGACATGTGATGTGGACATGTGACCAGCGGCCATCTTCTGTCCTGTGTATGCTCTGCAACGGAATGATTAAAGGGCCGGTAGCATTTTAATTCTTCATTACAGTCTATGTCATCAGCATTTTTCTGCTAACGGGAGCAAAATTTTAAATAACAACTAATTACATATCATCTTATATTTTACTGACTCATTTGTATATGAATTATGCTGATTCCTGGAATACCCCTTTAAATAGTATCCGCCAAATGCCAGTGTCAACCTCTACAATGAAGAGGCAACTCCAGGATGCTGGCCTTCAGGGCAGAGTGGCAAAGAAAAAGCCATATCTTAGTCTGGCTAATAAAAGGAAAAGATTAGTATGGGCATAGCAACAAGAAATCGGACAGAGGAAGATTTGAAAAAAGTGTTATGGACAGACAAATCTAAGTTTGAGGTGTTTGGATAACACAGAAGAACATTTATGAGATGCAGAACAACTGAAAAGAAGCTTCAAGAATGCGTGACGCCATCTGTCAAGCATGGTGGAGTTTATGTGATGGTCTGGGGTTGCTGTGGTGCTGGTGAAGTGGAAAATTTGTATATGGTCAAAGGGATTTTGAATAAGGAAGGCTATCATTTTGCAATGTCATGCCATACCCTGTGGACAGATAGCATTGGAGTCCTACATGCATAGATAGCACAGAACCCCCTAAATAAGATAGCACAAGATTTCTCCTAAGTGATATATTACAGACCCCTCCTTTAACCTCTCAACAACTTGTTTTGTTTTTTTGTTTTTGTGTTTACATTTTTTGCTCCTCACCTTCAAATATCTCAAAATTCTTTATTTTTCCATGCACAGAGCTATGTGAGGGCTTGTTTTCTGTGTAACTGTATAGTGAAAGTATTAATATTCCATGCCATGTACTGGGAAGTGGGGAAAAAAATTCCAAATGCAGTGAAATTGGGGAAAACTGCAGTTGCACCATTTTCTTGTGGGCTTGGATTTCACAGCTTTCACTGTGCATTCCATATGACATGTCTATTTTATTCGTTGGGTTGTAACAATCCGGGGTATACCAAATTTATATAGGTTTTATAATGTTTTCATACATTGACTGGTTTACGCTAAACTTCTGGAGTATATGATAAATCTCCCCCCCCCCCCACAAGGTGCAGTTTGTATTTACTAAATATATGGCTTTCATTTTTCTTGTATCTTTTTTAATTTAATTGTTGGGTTGGCATATTGTGTAAGAAGGGATGCTTATCAACACAACTGTTGCATCTCTCAGATATTGATAGAATTCCCCTAGAGAGTAGATACATATATTGGGGGTCATTTACTAAAGGCCCGAATCGTGTTTTTACGGCGGGTTACCCGAATTTTTCCGTTTTGCGACGATTTTCCCTGAATTGCCCCGGGTTTTTGGTGCAAGCGATCGGATTGTGGCACATTGGCGCCGGCGTGCACGCGACGGAAATAGGGGGGCGTGTGAAAACCCGACGGATTCGGAGAAATCGCTGCATTTAAAAAAAAAAAAATTTTTGCTGGACACGCGCTTACCTGCACTCAACCCGGCTTGGTGAAGTTCAGTGCATTCCAATGAACTTCAGCGCAGCAGGGACACCTGGTGGACATCGGAGGAACTACCTTAGTGAATCGCCGGAAGACCCAAATCCTCTACACAGAACGCGCCGCTTGATTGCGACAGGACCGTGACCATTATGAAAAAGAAAGTAGACTTCCCATCAAATGAGTACGTCCTTTTATGTAAAAAAATTATCTTAAAATAATATGTTACAATGCAGGCATAAATGAGTATTCTGACATTGTGCTCAAATTTTAAAATTTTCTTACATCTGCAAAAATTACTTTATGTCCTATTAATTTTAAACATTCTGCCATCTATATAGTCTTAACAGCTATGCATTAAAAAGAGTTATGCAAAAGGAATATTTCAATGACATCCTGGAACTATTAAAAGCAATAGGCCAGTTGTTATGTCTATATCGAATGATTGTACAAGCTGAATTTTTGTGCTGATAGAATAGCTAATGTGGAAGGTTATGTACACTGTTCTTATAAATCCTATTAGTTGCAAGAAGCATGATTACCATTAGCAGCTTAAGTGCATTGATCTGGTGGCTCACTTAACAGAACTTTCTGCGGGGTTAATTCTTAAATAAGTATAAGTATTAAAATATTATACTTGTAGTTCTATTTATCTAAACAAAATGAATGCAATTAAAAACTTACTTTTATTAAATCTTATGCAATAGTTCATAATAATGCACTTTATGTATGTAAATGTTAATCTTTCAAGGACAACCCCTGTAAATGTTGGTTTCACTTCTAGTGCAAACAATTAACTCTCTCTAACCAGAACATAAAAAATGTAAAACTATATGAATTTGGTATCTTTGTGATTGTTTTAACCCAAATCATAAGGAAGATGATATATAACACACAGTGAAAGCTGTAAAAACAACGCCCTCACTTATCTTATGTATGCCTTTGTGAAGGCAGGGAGTGCAAAAATGAAATGTAAAAGAGAGAATTAGTCCAAAAAAAGTGATCATCAGAACTTGCAGATACAGAGATAATGGCAGTGAAGTATGGTACAACTAACTGGTTTTATTGAAGTACTTAACACACTTTGGCTCGGGGCCATATACACTCACCGGCCACTTTATTAGGTACACCTGTCCAACTGCTCGTTAACACTTAATTTCTAATCAGCCAATCACATGACGGCATTTAGGCATGTAGACATGGTCAAGACAATCTCCTGCAGTTCAAACCGAGCATGAGTATGGGGAAGAAAGGTGATTTGAGTGCCTTTGAACGTGGCATGGTTGTTGGTGCCAGAAGGGCTGGTCTGAGTATTTCAGAAACTGCTGATCTACTGGGATTTTCACGCACAACCATCTCTAGGGTTTACAGAGAATGGTCCAAAAAAGAAAAAGCATCCAGTGAGCGGCAGTTCTGTGGGCGGTAATGCCTTGTTGATGCCAGAGGTCAGAGGAGAATGGGCAGACTGGTTCGAGCTGATAGAAAGGCAGCAGGGACTCAAATCGTCACCCGTTACAACCAAGGTAGGCAGAAGAGCATCTCTGAACGCACAGTACGTCGAACTTTGAGGCAGATGGGCTACAGCAGCAGAAGACCACACCGGGTGCCACTCCTTTCAGCTAAGAACAGGAAACTGAGGCTACAATTTGCACAAGCTCATCGAAATTGTACAGTAGAAGATTGGAAAAACGTTGCCTGGTCTGATGAGTCTCGATTTCTGCTGCGACATTCGGATGGTAGGGTCAGGATTTGGCATCAACAACATGAAAGCATGGATCCATCCTGCCTTGTATCAACGGTTCAGGCTGGTGGTGGTGGTGTCATGGTGTGGGGAATATTTTCTTGGCACTCTTTGGGCCCCTTGGTACCAGTTGAGCATTGTTGCAATGCCACAGCCTACCTGAGTATTGTTGCTGACCATGTCCATCCCTTTATGACCACAATGTACCCAACATCTGATGACTACTTTCAGCAGGATAATGCACCATGTCATAAAGCTGGAATCATCTCAGACTGGTTTCTTGAACATGACAATGAGTTCACTGTACTAAAATGGCCTCCACAGTCACCAGATCTCAATCCAATAGAGCATCTTTGGGATGTGGTGGAACGGGAGATTTGCATCATGGATGTGCAGCCGACAAATCTGCAGCAACTGTGTGATGCCATCATGTCAATATGGACCAAAATCTCTGAGGAATGCTTCCAGCACCTTGTTGAATCTATGCCACGAAGAATTGAGGCAGTTCTGAAGGTAAAAGGGGGTCCAACCCGTTACTAGCATGGTGTACCTAATAAAGTGGCCGGTGAGTGTATATATATATGTTTATCTGCAGGATAAATTGTACTTTCTTGTAGCACCTTTTCATACTTTGTGGCATGTACTGAGAAGCTGGAAAATAATTTTAAATGTGGTGGAAAGGACAGAGCAAAGTATTATTTTCTGATGTGCTTTGTGTTTACAGCTAGGTTGTAGGTAGTACCAGGGGGTCTGATCACTTATACAATGTCCTGCAATTCAACCGTAATACAATACAGACTGTAATACAGAATGCCGAATGATGGTTATGGGACAATTATAGGCGCGGTACCTAAAAGGTTAACTGCCACAATCAGTACAAGCACCAACCTCTGCAATAACTGTCCGGTGTCAGATGTGTCCATGAGCCCTTGCCATGCTCCATTGACAAAGACCAGCCCATTCATTTACAAAGGCTAGTTGATATGAAAATGACTAGCTATACTTTATATATTGTTCTGGAATTCTATTCTATAGCCCTTTGAAATGTATATTTATTGATGTATGTAAATTTAAAAAAAAAATCATTGTAAGGTTAAAATACAAAGGCAAATGCCTATTTGCAAAAATCCATATACTTATTTTGCTTAGTTCTTTTTACAAATAATGAAGCAGTGCATTCAATTATTTATTGAAGTTATTTCCATTATCTGACTCTGAAAGACTTTGAAGTTGATGTCCAATTTAATCCTCAAAGAGCTAACTTTCTAGATGATTTGATATATCTTTTCATAGTTTCATTACTTTATAAATACCCCCATACCACTAGCTACCTCTAAGTCATCATGTTATTATTTGTATTAAAAAGTACCTTACTTTCTCATTTTAAAATAGACTTCTTTTTAATTGAAACCAATATATAGTTGTGTTACTATTATTGTATGTGAGGATGAAAAGCAATATTGGCTTTAATAATCATGTGAAAACATGGCTATATAATTTATGTGTTTTACTCTTCATCTTACTACTGATCTCTCAAAGCAAATTGTATAAAACTTTTGAGTAGATTATAATAAATCAACTTATCAAATAATGTGATATTAAAACTTACCTTTTACTAGAAATTGCAATAAAAGAGAATAAACTATTGCATGCCATAGTGTTAACTAACACAAAAAAATTAAATCAACCAATTTCAGGTATGAAGAGCATCCATAATCAAAAATGCAAAGCATCAGTGGCATGGCCTTACTCTGATCCAAGATGGACTTGCATGGCTGAGCTCTGAAAAAAGGCCTTTCAAGCGACCTGATAAAAATATACCCAGCGATCCATCCTTCTCTATCCAGACTCCCTACAGCCTAGGAATGGTGACCAGATGCAAAGCTGGTAAAGCGGAGCTGAAGAAGCTGACAGATATTTACTCCGGCCGAGGTGGCAGTAATGGTGGCCTACACTGGACAGCAGAAAGATCTTTGCAAGCAGCGAAAGGCCCAGGAGGGGAAGGGCTAAGCACGGAGACTGGCACATCCGGAGTTGGGAAAGCTTACAGACCCTCCAGGGGCCCCCCGATATCTCCCCCACGACAACATCAGGAAGCGGATCAAGCAATTATGCCGCTGGGAGCCAAACAAGATGGCGCCGGCCTCATGGTCAGCATGTTTCTCACCATCATCAAGCCAAGAGAAACAGCGTCCTCGACTAGATCCACAGAGGGTGAGCCTGCACAAAGTGGTTAATGCTCTTAATGTGGTAAACGCAGGTCCCTTTGTTTCTCTACCCACCTCAAAACAGCCAGCATCGGAGGAATTCATCAACGAGATAATGCTAGCCCTCAAAGCTCCATACGGATTTGGCACACTTAGTTTACAAGATAGATGGATCAGTAGAGGAGATCACAGGCAGAGTGAATCATATAGAAACAAGAATGGGAGAGCTAGCCAGTTCACACAACAAGCTCATTGACTCACACTACCAACTAGCAGATGAGGTAACAGCCATAAAATCTAAACTGGCAGACCTTGAGGCTAGGAATTGGTGGAACAATGTGAAATTCAGGGGTATCCCAGAGTCAGTTCCCACAAGGAAGCTTAACTTCATCACAAGCCCTCTTGCCAGAGGTTTAGCCCAAGGAACTGATAATCAACAGGTCTCATAGGCTACCAAAGCCGAGATCTCTACCCGATTAAATCTCTAGAGACTCTATCATTAGAATCCACTTTTTCCCCATTAAAGAGGCCTTTAGGCTTGCAGCTAGAAAGCCAAATCATTTCCAGCCCCTTATCAGGACATTCAAATCTATGCCGACCTTTTCCAAGCCCGGCCTGCTGCAGGCCTGCTGACAGTTTTCCCAACGACATCAGTTCTACGCAATGCTGGCATTGCATACAAGTGGGGGTACCCCACTAAACTTCTGGTCCAAAAAGATGGACAGACACATGTGATCCATAGCCCAGAAGAGGGTCCACATTTGCTGCAGTCCTATGGGATCCGCATACCCATTGACATTATCGGAATACCATTCAGGCCCAACTCCGGAAGAAGGGCAACAGAAGGATTGACCTTGGGACAATACAACCATAGGTAATGAGGTCCAGGAGAGAACTTAGGTGAACCTTACCCCATTTTCATCAGGTGATATTTTCAACCTGACAGGTTATTGTATTTGTGAGAAAACCCTGACAAAGGGTATTATTTTGTTTCCTTTTTGTCATATATACATATTTCATATTTCCACCTTTTAGCGAGTTAGAGTCGCAGTGCTCAGGCGGTAAGGTCACTCTGTCACAACACAGTTTAAAGTATCTTTCTTGTTAACTTATTTAATTGTATCAGAAGGGACAGTAAGTAGATAGTTCTAAGTACACCATGTCAATTAACATTTGGTCCGACAATGTGGAGAATGCTCTGTGGAGGGAAGCGGTAAAGTCCCAAGCGGACATTAAAATGGTACTGCAGACGCATCTCCAAAAATATAAACATCCCAAAATGTCACATAGGTGCTTCCCTCATGTTTTCTTAGCCAACAGCCAAGTTAAAAAAGCAGGCACAATGATAGCTATTAGAACATCAGTCTCATTCACATTGATATAAAGTTTATCAGATGAGAAAGGCAGGTACCTCATTTTGGTCTGTGAGATAAACAATGTACCCCTGACCTTGGTTTTAGTATACACCCAAAACAGTTCACAAATAAGGTTCCTTAATAAACTAATAAAAAAAGAGTGGAAAAAGTCAGGAAGGGAGAATTAATTTTGAGTGAGGACTTTAATATGGTGCCAGACAGAGAAGTATACACCACCGGTGAAAGAAGAGACTCCTGACCCACAAGAGGCACATGGATACACACAGAAAACTTATTTGATACCTTCAGATGTTTCAATGCATCCTCCAGAGAAAATTCCTTCTACTCTTCAAAGCATGGGTCCTTCTCAAGGATTGACCTGTTCGTAGTAGATAGTGAAATGCTATTTAAGGTCAAGACATCTAACATAGGTATGGCATCGTGTTCCGATCACGCTCCCATTTCCTTGACGTGTATGCTGTCACCCATATCAAAATCTCCAAAAATGTGGCATAACGATAATTTCCTAATGGGCTTTCCTTCATACCAACAATCTATCACACCAGCGATTAAGGAATATTTCAAATGGAGTGACACAAATGATGTAGATATATTTATATTATGGTTAGCCCATCAAGCAGTTATAAGGGGAGTGATGATGGAGCTGATGGAGAAGGCAGATAGCATATTGACTCAACTCCAAAACTATGAGGGATTTCCACAAAAAAACCCATATACTCAAAACCACAAAAACCTCCACAAACTCAGATACCAGCTGAGAGCACTGCTCATGGTGGAATGTGACTGACACATGAATTATTTAAAAACAACCAACTATGGGTCACAGAACAAACCCACAAGGCTAATGGCAAACAGAGACTCGTATTCTGTATATTTGTGACGCACGGAACCCCCAGTCACTCATAACCCACCCTACAGACATAGCAAACACTTTTGGAAAATTTTATAGCAAACTATATAACCCAAAAGAGGACGACACGATCCTCCACACCTCCAAAAAAGAAATAGGTAAATTCATAGACAAACTCCAATTACCTATGCTTACGGCTGCTCCTCCCCAATCATTGAACATACCCTTCTCGCATGATGAGATAATTAAAGCCATCCGCTCAGCTAAGAAACAAAAAGCCCCAGGTCCTGATGGGTTTGCATACAAGTATTACTAGTTGTTTGGCCCCCTTCTCATGCCCTACCTAGCGGAGGTGTTCAATAAGGCAGCAGAAAGCCTTCCAGAAGAAAAGCAGGCCACATTGGTTACCATCCAAGCCAGGAAAAACAGCAGACACCCCAGCTAACTTCCGTCCTATCTCCAACCAAGCTTTACGCCAAATTAATAGCACAGCGCCTTCTGGGAATTCACCCCCAGATAGTGCATAATGACCAGGTGGGTTTCACTAAGGGATAACAGTCCTCTGATGGAACAGGAAGAATTGTTTCCCTGATGACGGTCATGGAGAACTCTCGAATGCCTTCTCTGCTCCTAAAGTTGGATGCAGAGAAGGCATTTGACAGAATAAATTGGTGTTTCACCTTCTCCACTATGAGCAAATTCGGGTTCCTCAGGAAAATTCTCAATGCAATTAAGGCACTATATTTCACCCCCTCTGCAAGGGTCCTTGTCAATGGGTCCCTTTCATACAAATTCATGATAACCAATGGCATGCGTGAGGGGTGCCCCCACTCCCTCTAGATTTTTACCCTGGTGATGGAACCATTTGCCGAAGCCATCAGAATGCATCCAGATATCACAGGGATAGCAGCAGGGGTAAGACAACATAAAATTGGTCTTTTTGCCGATGACACAATACTTTCCCTCACTAACCCTGCAACCTCTCTCAGAGCAGCTTCAGATCTTATAATGCAAATTGTAAGGGTTTCCTACTACAAAGTCCTCAGTATTAGGGTTCCACATTTCCCCCTCCTTGCCCGGTGCCTTGCAAACCAAGTTTCCATTTCAATGGGAAACGGAATTCATCCCTATGTAAAATGGCAGCACATAATCTTTCCTCACTTCTAAACGTGTTGAAGAAAGAACTTGGTAACATGGGGAAACTAGAATTCGCCTGGGTTGGCAGGCAAATGGCGGACAAATTGTCCTTTACAAAATGCTAGCCCTGCTCAAAGTCACACATTACTTCCATACCCTAACAGTCCATATGCCCAATTCTCTTCTCAATTAACTCCAAAAACAAATGCTAAGATTCATATGGGGAAACACCAAACCAAGGATATCATCCAAAATTCTTTTCCAGCTCAAAGATAAAGGACGGATGGGGATACCCAACCTGCACTAGTTCATAGTATCATAGTATCATAGTTTATACGGTTGAAAAAAAGTCACTTGTCCATCAAGTTCAACCAAGGAAGGGAAGAGATTGCATGAGGAAGAACATGAGGAAGAATTGTTTAGGGGAAACAATTCTATATAACAAAACCATCAATGTTATTTAGTTGTAAAAAGGCATCAAGACCCTTCTTGAAGCTTTGTGTTGTCCCTGCTGTGACCAGCACCTGAGGCAGGCTATTCCACAGATTCACAGTCGCCTCTGGTGATTAAACCTTGATTTCTCCATATGGAGACAGTGCCCCCTCGTCTTTTGATTTCATTTAATCTGAAACAACTTACCACCATATTATTTTGTATGAACCATTCATATATTTATATAAATGAATCATGTCCCCTCGTAGTCGTCTCTTTTCCAGACTAAATAAATCTAATTTATTTAATCTTTCCTCATAACTGGACAGCATATTCCAGGTGAGGCAAAACCAATGCCTTGTACAGTGGTAATATTACATCCCTATCCCGAGAGTCCATACCCCTTTTGATACATGACAAGGTCCTACTGGCTTTAGAGGCAGCTGATTGACATTGCATGCTGTTATTCAATTTATGATCTAATAGTAACCCAGATCCTTATCAACAAGGGACTCTCCCAGATTTACTCCCCTGTGGACATATATTGGCTTTGGATTATTAGCTCCCAGGTGCATAACCTTACATTTATCCACATTGAACCTCATTTGCCAAGTGGACGACCAAACACTCAGTTTGTCCAACTCACCCTGCAGCCTATGAAAATCCTCCATAGACTGTATTACACTACACAGCTTGGTGTCATCTGCAAAAATACACACAGTGCTATTAATTCCTACCTCTATATCATTAATCAATATATTAAATAGTAGTGAGCCAAGCACAGAACCCTGGGGTACAGCACTCATAACTGGTGACTATTCCGAGTAAGAATCATTGACCACAACTCTCTGGATACGATCCTTCAGCCATTTCTCAATCCAATTGGAAATGATTTCTGCCAAACAAATAGACCTTATTTTACCCATCAGGCGTCTATGAGGGACAGTGTCAAATGCCTTTGCAAAGTCCAAGAACACAATATTCACTGCAGCTCCTCTGTCCAGGGATCTGCTCACCTCCTCATAGAAGCAGATCAGGTTAGTTTGACAACTTCTATCCTTAGTAAAGCCATGCTGGCTGTCACTTATTATACTATATGTTGTCACATACTCCAGTATATAGTCTTTTACTAACCCTTCCAATATTTTTCACCACAATGGAAGTTAAGCTTACATGACTATAATTGCCTGGAAAAGTTCTACAGCCCTTTTTATATATTGGCACCACAGTTACTTGGTACCACACCAGACATTTTGGAATCCCTGAAGATTTTAGACAGCAGTACAGCATAACAGAACTGAGTTCTTTAAGAACTCTTGGGTGTAACCCATCTGGTCCAGGAGCCCTGTGCACATTGATGTTATTGAGCTTAGATTGGATCATGTGTACATTTAGCAAGTCTAGTATATTACAGGATGCATGACACGCACTGGCACCACTTACGTCAGAAGTTCTTTCTTCGTATAAATGGAGCTAAAAAACCTATTAAGTATCTCCGCCTTCTCTTGGCCTCCAGTCACCGATGCCCCATTTTTAGAATTAAGGGGTCCAACCTGTTATGACCCATTTTTTTTTTTTTTGCATTGATATTTGCATTTCTTCGGATTTGTTTTGCTATCTTTAGCCACCTGTCTTTCATTTTGTATTTTGGCTGATTTGATTTCCTTTTTACAGATTTTGGTAAGTTTTTTGTAAGTATTGAAAGCCTCAGGTGACCCGTAAGATTTATATTTTTGAATACCCTCTTTTTATCATTAATTGCCCTTTTAACTGTATCTGTAAGCCACGCAGGGTGTAATCTAGCCCGTCTATACTTGTTACCTATTGGAATAAATTTAAAAGTATAATGATTTGAATTTTTCCCGTTTAACATTTATCCTGCAGAAAGTTGATAAAATGTCTCCCCTTCACAGATGAAGAAGGGCCCTGACCCCAATTTATATTTGGAAAGTTAAAGTCTCCCTTTATCACTACATTCCCCTCCTGTGCAGCCCGCTCCATCTGTTTATATAGGTGACCCTCTATTTCCTCTGGGATGTTAGAGGGGCAAGAGTGTAAAGAGGCATATTAAAAGAGATTAGAAACTAAGCTGTCAGAATAGAAAACAAATGAGGTATGGAAGGGTCTAAAGTTAATTACCGGAATACCAACAAAAACTGAAGGGGTAGAAGGGGATAAAGGGAGGGCAAATAAATTGAATAACTTCTTCAACCGGTTCGATAACTTGAGTAACTCTGTAGTGCCAGGATTCAATGCAGGGGAGGGAGCAAATATAAATGATGTTGGGGAAAATCAGGGGAAATCAGGAATTATGACAGTTAAAAGCTAATAAAACTGGAGGTCCGGATATGTTGGACAATAGGGTTTTGAAATCATGTTGTAATGAGCTTGGTGAGGTTTTTACACAATTATTTAACATGAGCCTACAATGTGGAATAGTGCCAACATTGTGGAAAACATTGGTTATAATTCCAGTTAAAAAAGTTCCTCGACCGAAATCATGACTATAGACAGTCAGTGAATACATTTACTGAGTGGTGTAGTTCAAATGGTCTTGTGCTAAATATAAATAAGATGAAAGAATTGGTTATAAATTTTTCCCGGAGACGGGGTGACACATCCCAACTAGAGATCAGCGAACATACTTGTCCGAGCTTGTTCGAGCATTAGCGTACCAGTAGTGGTTGGCTGGCCTGATCAGGTGACAATTAGAGATGAGCGAGTATACTCGTCCGAGCTTGATGCTCGTTCGAGTATTAAGGTACTCGAAACGGCTCGTTGCTCGGACGAGTATTTCCCCTGCTCGAGATCGAGCATTTAATTAAAAAAACACAGTGAAGAACAGTGAAGAATAGAATAAAAACAGTGAACACAGTGACCACAGGATCATTTAAGTGAAAAACACAGTGAAAAACACAGTGAAGAATAGATTACAGATGTTCGGCACATCTGCTTACTTGTCGGAAGATACGCGCGGAACGGTGCGAACAAAATAGTATGTGAAGAACACATTGAAGAACACGGTGAGCAGCACAGAGACACCGGGCAGCAGCACAGAGACACCGGGGAGCAGCACAGAGACACCGGGGAGCAGCACAAAGACACCGGGGAGCAGCACAAAGACACCGGGGAGCAGCACAGAGACACCGGGAAGCAGCACAGGCAGCGGCAGACACGGAGGCAGCACAGGCAGCGGCAGGCACGGGGAGCAGCACGGGGAGCGGCAGGCACGGGGAGCAGCACGGGCAGCGGCAGACACGAGGAGCAGCACGGGCAGCGGCAGACACGGGGAGCAGAACGGGCAGCGGCAGGCACGGGGAGCAGCACAGGCAACGGCAGGCACGGGTAGCAGCACGGGCAGCGGCAGGCACGGGGAGCAGCGCGGGCAGCGACAGGCACGGGGAGCAGCGCGGGCAGCGGCAGGCACGGGGAGCAGCACGGGCAGCAGCACAGAGACATCGGGAAGGGCAGAGAGATCGGGGAGACTTCAGTGGAAGAAGAGGAGCGGATCCCGGGACAGCGTATCTACCGACAAGTAAGCAGATGTGCCGAACATCTGCAATCTATTCTTCACTGTTTTTCACTTAAATGATCCTGTGGTCACTGTTTTTATTCTATTCTTCACTGTTCTTCACATCTGCTAACTTGTCGGGAGATAATATACGGGCGGAACAGTGAAGAATAGATTGCAGATGTTTGCATACATCTGCTAACTTATCAGAAAACATTCTTTTACAGTTAAATAACACATTTTATTCCCGAACCATGGTCCCTTTGAAAAATGCTCGGGTCTCCCATTGACTTCAATGGGGCTCGTTATTCGAGACGAGCACTCGAGCATCAGGAAAAGTTTGTCTCGAATAACGAGCACCCGAGCATTTTAGTGCTCGCTCATCTCTAGTGACAATGGAATATACTAGCCACTGGCCGCGGTGCTCAGATCATTCTCTGCCTGGATGCCGTTAGGGATAGAGCTGCTGCTGGTCAGGGATAGCGTTAGAGTGTTCTATTCGATTATTGTTAGGCTGGAGTGATTCTACAAGAACCCAATAGCCCTTGTTAGGGCTACAATAGCGTTATTTTATTTTTTTGCTTGTAACTGGGCTTGCTGGCACTAGTAGTGCTGCTACTACCATATTGTGACAAATTTGAAGGGCAAATGTTATTTTTGGCTGTTAATGACACACATATCCATTTCAAACAGCTAAGTGGGGCAATTTATTGGGGGTTTGATTGAATAAGGCACAGTCTGCCAATTTTTTTTTTTTTCAAAAGTGAAAGTGAAAGTCACACCACAAAATCCTTTTGTGTGCTGTCAGTGGTGCAAATGCAATTTCATCTAGCTTAGTCTGCCTGCTACTGTTTAGCAAGCTAGTCTCCAGAAATCCCAATCCACATTCTCTCTGCCGGTGAAGCGTACTGTACGTCACATGTGGCGTAATCAAATACGATCTTTTGTTCACATCAATACCGGGATATTTTTTAAAAAAAACGTCTGTGTTGGTTAGAAACTAGCCATAGCAATCATCTTCTGAGATTGCTGTCTGATTTCTACTGCATGTTTTGTTCTTCTATAAATCCAAAAAAAAAAACAAACATAAAAAAAAAATTTCCAAAAAAAATGTGCAGTTTATATTTCTCTTTATCTATAAAATAGACTTTTATTTGGAAAATGTTGAACCTTAGGGCTAAGGGTAGAGGATGAGGGCGTGGGCATCCAATTATTACAGGGGTCAGAGGCCGTGGTCAAGGGCGGAGGGAGACACTACCTGCTGATGAGGGAGCAGGGGAACGCCACAGAGCTACACTCCCTAACTTCATGTCTCAACTTACTGGGACTCGTGGTAGAGCACTGTTGCGGTCACAACAGTGCAAACAGGTGATGTCGTGGATTGCGGACAATGCTTCAAGTCATTTGTCCACCAGTCAGTCTTCCACGCAGTCCACCCATGTTACCCAAGTGAGCACTCCTCCAGCTTCTCAACCTCCTTCCCCCCTGTCTGCCCCCTCCCAGGAAAATTTGGAATTTGATCCGGCATACTCTGAGGAACTGTTTTCTGGACTTTTTTCAGAGTCACAAACCACTTCTCAGGTTGCTGCTGAGCTCTTTCCCGATGCCCAGGTTTTCCACGGTTTTCTTAACTATCAAAAAGGTATGCAGACGGGCTAATAGTAATTTATTTTTCTTAAGCAGACTAAGGGCATTTGAAGTACCAAGGAATGTTATGGTAGGTTTCTATAGCGCAGTCATGATGAGTCCATTTGCATTCGCCTTAGCAGCTTGGGGTAACTGAATCTCTAGTAGGGATTGCCAGAGGTTGGATAAGATAATTAAGAAGGCTTCCTCGATAGTGGGTTCACCATTTGAGAAATGGGAGGAATTGGTACGGTGTGGAATATTGAGAAAATTAGATAAAATTAGACCACCCCATATATGGCGTACTGCAGGCACATGTTAGTGGTTTTAGTTCCTGTTTTATTCTTATGCGATGCAGATCGGAGAGATTTAAGAAGACATTTATACTGGCTGCTCTTGAGCTGTCAAACACAGTGAGGAGGAGTAGATTAAGTCAGGATGGTGTGTTACTTTAAAAATGTAATTTTGGGGAACTACCGTATATACTCGAGAATAAGCCGACCCAAGTATAAGCCGAGGCCCCTAATTTTACCACAAAAACCTGGTAAAGCCTATATTTTTTACTCGAGTATAAGCCGATTTTGGGTTTTCAGTACATTTTTTTTGTGCTGAAAAACTAGGCTTATACTCAAGTATATATATTTACTATTTATTCATTTAACTATTTATTGTAAATTTGTGTATGTATATGTATGTGTATGTGGTTTTATGTGAGTTTTTTAAAATAATGTTATATTTTTTTGTTGAATCAGTGCACTGCGGATGTGACACTTTAAGCTCCCTTTGGGATAATAAAGTTATTATTATTAGGGGGTCCACAAATTACACCAAAAAAACATTTTCTCAAAGGTCTTCTGGCTTTGAATTTCAACCCACAAAGTTTCAGCCTCCTCACACTCTTCTGAGACCACTGTCTCATTCACAATCGCTTTTAAGTCTCTTCTGACGTACAGACATACACCACCTCTCCTATTTGCCTCGTCTTTCCGAAAGAGTGTAAAAAAGAG
The DNA here is from genome assembly GCF_040894005.1 of Engystomops pustulosus. Taxonomy (NCBI): domain Eukaryota; kingdom Metazoa; phylum Chordata; class Amphibia; order Anura; family Leptodactylidae; genus Engystomops; species Engystomops pustulosus. Next base: position 113,300,853 of record NC_092412.1, read on the forward strand.
TGTTGAATATTAACACCACAATCATATGATGCCTCAAGCCATGTCTCTTCTACACCAACAACATCTAATTGTTCCTCTAATATCAGGACCTCAAGCTATCCCATTTTGCCTGTGATACTTCTGGTATTTGTGAACATACACTTTAATTTTCCACAGTTATTTATCTGATTTAAAGTAATTTTACCGGCACATATATCCTCACTACTGTTTTGCAACTTGTGGATCTCCTTTTCCAATACCAACCACCAACACAACCTGCCCCCTCACTTACCTGTCTACCCCTTTCCTCCTCCCCCAATCCTAGTTTTAATACTCTGCCACCCCTGCTAGGATCTTCTCCTCCAGCACAGCAGCCCCCCTTCCATTTAGGTGCGCAAAACAGCTTGTACCCCAATGAAAAGTCAGCCCAGTGCTTTAGGAACCCAAATCCCTCTGCTCTACACCAAGATCTGAGCCATGCATTTAACTCTCTGAGCTCCCGCTGTCTTTTCTGTGTAGCGCATGGCACAGGTAGAATTCCGGAGAATACTACCTTGGAGGTCCTTCCCTTAAGTTTTGAACCCTAATTCTTTAAAATTATTCTTCAGGCTCCTCCACCTACCATCTATTCTGTCATTGGTACTAACATGGACCACAACAGCTGGGTCATCCCCAGCCCCTACCAGTAATTTATCCACCCTTTCCACCACATGCCGAACCCTGGCACCAGGGAGACAGAAAACCATTCGTTTGAGGCGGTCTTGGCTACAAATTATTATATCCGTCTTCCTGATTAAAGAGTCCCCTACAACCACTAGCTGCCTTGGCTTACCTGCACTCCCATCCACCCTACTACTAGCTGGTCTGCTCCCCTGGCTGGTCTGATCCAGTAGGGCTGCCAATTCTGACACAGATGTCCTTACATCATTGCACAATTTTGCAATTTTGCTTGGAAATTCAGAGTCGGAATTGGCCTTCCTTTTCTTTGACCCCTTTCTACCCCCTTCATTTACGGTAACCCAGCTACCCACAGGGCCCTGCTGGCTTTCCTCTCCACCCTCCACTTCTACCCCACTTATTGCTTGCTCATTGAGCAGCATACTCCTCTCAAGATGGTTAATTGCTCGCAGCCATGCTATATCTTCCTCCAGATCTCTAACACAAGCTTCCAGTAGCAAAAATATGGGCACATCTGTCGCAGCGGTATTCACCCTGGAACTCCTGCTCCAGCAGTGTATACCATATTTTTCACGTAAAACAAATGAATGCATGGTGGAGCTTATAGTTGGCATGAAATTGAGAGGGGGCTAAGAAATAATAGACCTCTGATCTACCTCGTTCAGGCATGCTCGGTCCCTACATGATACTAACCAAATACAAGTCAATATGCCACTCCAAAGTGTAGAATATTTCTTACCATCCATGCAGACAAAAATGTGGGCAGAAAAGGGAATTACTCCTATTTACCTGATGAGGGACACCGAGGACTTGGTACCACAAAACAGATGTAAAAAAATCGCATTTGCTTAAATGGGAAAAATACTCAACTTGGGGACTTTGGCTGCATGCTTATGGAAAGGAGAGCACAGAAATTCCCTCTCTTACTTGTTGAAAGGAAGGGAGAGGCCCAGGGGACACTAGAGGTACTGCGGGCCAGGCCCTTCTAAATGAAGGATCATTAGATAGAGATTTCAGAGGAGAGTTGTTTGTAAAGAAAAATCACATGTGTACATTATTGCTTTTTATAAATAACTGACCAATATCTTGAAATTGTCTACTAAAGTAATACTTTTATAAATAGAGTTTATCTGTTTCGCTATGTATGCAACATGGTATTTCCAACAGATAAAAGCAAGTGGTAACTCTCTTCTACGTCATGAAGTTATAAGAAACTTTTTTCTGTTAGTTGGTGTTCAAATATATGTAAAATATGAGTCTAAACGTTCAATTGCAATACCTGTATTCTATACTGTTTGATCATTTTTTGACTCAAAAATTATTTTTTTAAAATGCATCAAATTGTTAATACTCACACTCACAAAAACAGGGTATCTGTAAAACTATCCCAAGGTACTATAATTGCATCAATAAAATTCACAACATACTGAGGCTATTCATTACAGATGAATATAGTTGGAACATTGTTACCAGTCTGTTATTTTGAGGTACTTGCGCGTTTGAAGAGAGGTCAGGAGCAGGGCCGCATATGCCATGAGGCGAGATGAGAATCTTGCCTCAGGCAGCAGATGTCCAAGCCCTGATAGGAGAGGCAGCCTGGGTGAATAAATCAGCCTGGGCCCAAATCCCCACCATGAAATTAATTTCTTCCTTTTTTTAACTTATGTGGAGTACAGTATATAATTTAATTTGGAAGTATGTATTTAGGGGCTGTTATTAATAAATTGGGGAAACTGTATATAAATAAAATGGGTGTGTGTATATAAATTAGTTCATGGCATGTGGTATATATAATTTTGGGTGCTGAGCGTACTATAATTTATTTGTGGGACTATATAAAGGAGGTTTTATGTGGAGTATTGTAGATAATTTATATTTAGAAATATGACCCATTATACTATAAGTGACTGTTTTTTTTAGGGGTGCTGTGTAGAGTTTTGCTGCATGGAGCTGCAGACATTTGACTGTGAATTCAGCAGAAATAAACCATGGCTGAGAGAAATCATAAAGAAGTCCTCTTCCGGATGGAGTAGATAACTTGTAAGGTACTAGATGTCACTAATGTCTGTGTCATTGACTGACTACTAGTGTGTAAGGTAGCATCATCGGGTGCGCAGGGCTGCATTTTTAGGTTTTGCCTCAGGCAGCAAAAATACCCTGGTCAGGAGGTGTCTCAGAGGCCAGTGGAATGAGTCCCTAACAACTTCTACATCATCCCTGACCTCAGTTAAGGCTCTCTAGTGCAAGTGCACATGTCATGTGCAATATTCCCACCACCTTAGCCACCTTTAGTCCGGTGTAATAGACTATCCCCCACAATACAATACATCAGTGAGCCCAGTGCATATATTGCATCCAACACTAACACAAAAAGTAATGTGGTTTTAGTAAAGATGTTTCTTTAGCTTTACTGGCACATCTTCTGCTTTTGGTTTCTACTTCACTTTTTAGATGAAAATACATTAACTGTTGTGAAAATATGACAAGGTTTAAAAATCTCATAAATCTGCAGAATTTTACCAATTCATCAGTCATTAAAATCTTATCGCATGATGCAAGTAAAAGGAATCACAAATAACTGTGCATGGAACATGATGTACAAATATTATTTTTCCTTTATTTGTTTTCTCTTTAATGATTATACTGGCTTCATAATGTAGCTTAGATAATTGTCTTGTGAGATATGGTGAGATCTGATGATTTATACTCAGAAGAGTTTTGCGCTGTTATTTACTCTAAACTTATTTCTAAAGAGAAATTCTGTTTAGAAAATTATACCATGCTGGTCAGTATTGTTATTTATTATTTTCTAGTTTGTATTTTTGCATTTTGTTTGTGTCTAAAATAACAATAAGTGTCAAATGCTGAATTGCTGTTTTCATTTTTTATATTTATTTTTTATTTCTGTGCATAGAACAATCAAGTGTTTCAATTGTTTCAGAAGAATGTCTGCCATTTTTACAATGTAAGCTTATGTTTGTACATATAATTATGTTTCTTATTTTTCAACTCTGCCTGCTTTTTCACAACAGAACCTTTGATTTCAGTTCATAAATGCATTTCTGAATGTTACTACATTTGATGTCATTTTCCTTTATCATGCCAGACGAAACTTTAAAAAACAAACAATAAACTTTCACCTCAATCTATTAAAAAATGCCTACTGCAGCAATCATCAGCCTTTAATGTATGTAATATCTATGCTTATATCACATTCTTTTGATTTCTACTACTCATTAACCCCTTAATGGTCATCTTATTGGGTTTTTATGGCGACAAACAAGGGGACTTCTTCTGATGCGCCACCTTCCTACATCAGCTCTTCAGAAGAAGATCACTGGACATTGGATCCTGCAAGAGCCAATGTCAGGCTGTCATTACAACCCAGACCTTGCACTACCAGGTCCTGGGTGTTTAATCCCTTACACACCGTGGTCAAGCATGACCGCGGATTGTAAATGTTATGTCCCTGGGTCAGACTCCCCGGTGAGCTTACTGGGAGTCTGATCCTTCCTCTGGCAGCCCTGAGGTTCGGCGTGTACCCTGAGGCTGCTGTACCCTGAGGCTGCCCTGTCCTCTCCTTGCCGGGTCCTCCTGGCTACAATTTACTTGGCATTTGTCAGCATGCTCAGTTACTTACATTACACATCGCAAAAAAAATGTATATTGCAGTGTGTAAGGCCTTGACCAAGAATTCTGACAAACGCTGGTTCAAACCCAAGTCTGGTAAAATTTTAAAAATTAAAAAAAAGGTAAAAATAATTTTATAATAAAAATTAAATAAAATAAAAACAAAAAACCCACATACATATTTGGTTTTGCAGTTTCCACAGTAATCTGTACAATAAATCTAAATCAATATTGATGCCGTGCAGTGAATGATATAAAAAAATATGAAAAACTTCCTGCAATATATAATTTTTCATATACTCTGTACCCTCATCAAAAATGTTCTAAAAAGCGATCTAAAAAAATGATGTGCCTTAAAATTATATGACTAAAAATATTAACTCTTTTTGCAAAAAATAAACCAAAATTAATTATGTATACATTGTATGTCACCCCACAAATAATAAGCCCTCATATGATTGCATTACCAAAATAATAAAAACTTTATAGCCTGTACAGTGTCAATGCTTTCATTCCATGCTCGGCCATGTGCGCATACAACATTTTGGTCTGGTCATTAAGCTGAAAACAATCATCGGTGATAAGGGATTAAGGAAGCAGATATCTACTTCGAGTGATCATCCAAGTAATGATTCCAGTAAATATCTTATGACTTCTATACATGTACTATCTGTCAAAAAGCAGTTGCAAGGGGAAGGGTTAATTAAATTTTCTTTATTTGGGGGGAAAAATGGATTTCAATAACACTCTGTTTCACTTTCTGTCTATTGATATAGCTGCATGGCATAACCTGCCTTGTAAAACAAAAGTATGCACATGTAGGTAAGAATGTGACAATTCAGGATAACACATTTACCCATTTACCATTTTGCCATTTTTTCAAATCATGTGACATGTGGCAATATACACTCACCGGCCACTTTATTAGGTACACCTGTCCAACTGCTCGTTAACACTTAATTTATAATCAGCCAGTCACATGGGGGAAACTCAGTGCATTTAGGCATGTAGACATGGTCAAGACAATCTCCTGCAGTTCAAACCGAGCATCAGTATGGGGAAGAAAGGTGATTTGAGTGCCTTTGAACGTGGCACGGTTGTTGGTGCCAGAAGGGCTGGTCTGAGTATTTCAGAAACTGCTGATCTACTGGGATTTTCTCACACAACCATCTCTAGGGTTTACAGAGAATGGTCTGAAAAAGAAAAAACATCCAATGAGCGGCAGTTCTGTGGGCGGAAATGCCTTGTTGATGCCAGAGGTCAGAGGAGAATGGGCAGACTGGTTCGAGCTGATAGAAAGGCAACAGTGACTCAAATCGCCACCCGTTACAACCAAGGTAGGCAGAAGAGCATCTCTGAACGCACAGTACGTCGAACTTTGAGGCAGATGGGCTACAGCAGCAGAAGACCACACAGGGTGCCACTCCTTTCAGCTAAGAACAGGAAACTGAGGCTACAATTTGCACAAGCTCATCGAAATTGGACAGTAGAAGATTGGAAAAACGTTGCCTGGTCTGATGAGTCTCGATTTCTGCTGCGACAGTTGGATGGTAGGGTCAACAACATGAAAGCATGGATCCATCCTGCCTTGTATCAACGGTTCAGGTTGGTGGTGGTGTCATGGTGTGGGGAATATTTTCTTGGCACTCTTTGGGCCCTTTGGTATCAATCGTTGCAACGCCACAGCCTACCTGAGTATTGTTGCTTACCATGTCCATCCCTTTATGACCACAATGTACCCAACATCTGATGGCTACTTTCAGTAGGATAATGCGCCATGTCATAAAGCTGGAATCATCTCAGACTGTTTTTTTTGAACATGACAATGAGTTCACTGTACTCAAATGGCCTCCACAGTCACCAGATCTCAATCCAATAGAGCATCTTTGGGATGTGGTGGAACGGGAGATTCGCATCATGGATGTGCAGCCGATAAATCTGCGGCAACTGTGTGATGCCATCATGTCAATATGGACCAAAATCTCTGAGGAATGCTTCCAGCACCTTGTTGAATTTATGCCACGAAGAATTGAGGCAGTTCTGAAGGCAAAAGGGGGTCCAACCCGTTACTAGTATGGTGTACCTAATAAAGTGGCCGGTGAGTGTATGTTGTTATAACTTTGAAACACTTTAACATGTCCATGTGATTTTGAGAATGTTTTTTTTTCCGCATGCCACATTGTACTTTATGTTAGTTGAAAAAAACTGAAAAAAATGAAATTTGGGAAAAATTCGAAAAAATTTCCTATTTTCATAATTCACAATTTTCTGCTTTTCAGACACATAGTCATACTATCAAAATAATTGATAACCAGCACTTCCCAAATCTCTTATTTATGTTGGCATGGTATTTTATACATCCTCTTATTTTTGTAGGATGTTAGGAAAACTTTAGGTACAATTTTTCATGTTTTCATGATTTTCACCACGATTCACGTTTTGAGGGACTTGCTCGGGTTTCAAGTGACTTTGAGGGGGCTTAAATAATAGTAAAACCCCATAAATTTCCCCATTATACAAACTAAATGTACCTCAACTTTTACAAAGTTTGTTTAAGTGTTTCACATGGGTTAACACAAAATGGAATTTATCATTTTTTATTGGCTAAATGAATACATTTTTCAAAACATGTAAACATTCACAAAGGATATGAGTATGCCAATACACACTGCACATGGCAGTGTATTAAATGGAAGGAGCGCCATTCAGAGCAGATTTGCTGTGTCATGTTGTAGAGTCTATATAATATTTGTGGGCTATGTGAACGTATAAAGGCTTATTTGTTGCTGGATAGGGTGCACTTTATAGTTACTTTTGTGATGTTTAGACACAAAATGAAAATATCTTATTGATGATATTTTATTATTTCTTGCATAAGTGTAAGAAATAACACACACATAACACACACACATTTATCTCCAATTATAGGTGTTATAGCAGGGTTTCAGCTGTGATATAAAGCTGACAACTGCAGCTTCTAGCATTGGCTCTGCTTGTGAGCAATAGGAAAGAATAATGAAGTAATAGTACTGCACAGGTCAGAAAGTCACCTCATCGGTGCAGTATCATTACATACTGCATCATGAAGGAGTTAACCAGCCACCAATCTCCTTTTTTGTTTTAACATTTCCATTTTTTCTTCCTCTCCTTAAAAACCCATAAATTTTTATTTGTACAATTTCCATATAGAGAGGTTATTTTCTGCATAACAATCTGTTCTTCCTAGTGATGGTATTTCATATTCCATGCCATGTACTGGGAAGTTGGCAAAAATTCCAAATGAAGAGAAATTGACAAAAAATGCATTTATTTCATTTTCTCGTAGGCTCGGTTTTACTGCTTCCGTTGTGTTCTAAATTACACCTCCCCCTTTATTTTTTGGTCCTTTAGTCAAATTTATATGGGTTTATATATGTTTTATTAGGTTTTCATAGATTTCAAAAAAATAAAACCTTTTGTACAATTTTTTTTTTTACATGCTTGGATGCTAATAACTTTTTCATTGGACTTGAGCCAATGTTTTCAATGCTACCATTTGGGGTCTCTATAAACTTTTGATCACTTTTAATTACAGTGTTTATGGATTACAAAACTCAAAGTGAAAAAGTGCCAATTCAGACATTTAGATGGTATTTTTCAATATGGTGTACTCTGAAGGAACTAACGATTTTGAAAAATTATGACTTTTGGGATAGGACAATACATAACATGTTTATGGTGTTTTGTTTGTTTTTATATCAGTTCTTTGGAAAGGCGAGTGATATGATTTTACTGTATTTTTTGACCCCCTAGGGTACTTTAATTGTAGGGGGTCTGATTGCTCCTACCATATACTTCAATTTTACTGTATTGGCAATCTTTCTTATAAACAGTAACAGTTGAATGTCATCAGGGAGTGATAATTACAACCAAAATTGCTATGTCCAGGCACCATCGATATTAAACCCCTTAATGACCAGGCCCTTTTTAAAAATTCTCTTTCCATGTAAAGAGCTGTGTAAGGGCTTGTTTCCTGTGTGGAAATTGAACTTCATAGTAAAAGTATTAAATTCAAGCAAAGCTTGAAAAAATGCTGTGAAATTGGTGAAAAAATGCATTTGCGCAATTTTCTTGTAAGCTTGGATTTTATAACTTTCCCTGAGCATGACATGTCTCCTTTATTCTAGGGTTGGTACGGTCATGGTATACCAAATTCATAAAGGTTTTATTATGTTTTTATACATTTAGAAAAATTCTCCTTTTTGTCATTTTCTGGCACTAATAACTTTTTCCTACTTATGTGTACAGAGCTGTGTGTTGTGTCACTTTTTGCAACTTGAGATGACATATTCAATGGTACCATTTTGAGGACCATTTTTATAAAATGTTTTATATTGTATCTTGCAAAATGAAAAAAAAAATGTCATTTTTGACTTTGGTTGCTATTTTGCATTATGGGTTGAAATGCTGGGAATAACCGTTGTTATTTTTGATAGATCTGACATTTTGGGACGCGGTGATACTTAACAGGTTTATGATTTTTACAGTTTATTTATATCAGTTCTAGGGAAAGGCGGGTGATTTGATTATTTAGGTTTTACAATTTTTCACTTTAACACTATGTTTTCTTTGTGACCTGAGGCTGTCATGGTAACAGATCACCGCTCCACGATGATGTCACAGGGCATGACGATCAAAGTCAATATGGCGATGCCCATGTGTCACTGGCTTTTTAACGCTGCCAGCACAGGTGATGTTACCAGTGGGTTTTGCTGTAATATGCAGCTTGTGAGCCCTCTCCGAAAACCCACATCGATGTGTGATGTATAGATACGCCACATGTCATTGAGGGGTTAAATGCAAACAGTGGCTTTGATGGTGGCTGTGAAGGAAACCGCAACGCTCCGGACCCCTGAAGGGTACGCAAGGTCACTCTGTTATCCTTTTCGTAGACACTCCCAGAACGCACAGGTTCTGAGAGGCGTAGGAAGTAGAGATGAGCGAACATGCTCGTCCGAGCTTGATGCTCGGTCGAGCATTAGGGTACTCGAAACTGCTCGTTACTCGGACGAATACTTCGCCCGCTCGAGAAAATGGCAGCTCCCGCCGTTTTGCTTTTTGGCGGCCAGAAACAGAGCCAATCACAAGCCAGGAGACTCTGCACTCCACCCAGCATGACGTGGTACCCTTACACGTCGATAGCAGTGGTTGGCTGGCCAGATCAGGTGACCCTGGGATAGACTAGCCGCTGGCCGCGCTGCTCGGATCATTCTGTCTCTGGATGCCGCTAGGGAGAGAGCTGCTGCTGCTCAGGGAAAGCGTTAGGGTGTTCTATTAGCTTACTGTTAGGCAGGAGTGATTCTCAAAGAACCCAACAGCCCTTCTTAGGGCTACAATAACGTTCTACTTTTTTTATTTTAATTTGCATCTTTTACCATTTTGTGAGGAATTAGCAGGGGGACTTGCTACCGTTCTGTTTAGCTCTTAGTGGCACACATATCCATAGCAAAGACCGAAGTGGGAAAATTCAGTAGGGGTTGGATTTCTATTAGGCAATAACTCAGTGTCATCTCATCTGGCATAGTAGTGTGCTTCCTTTGATACTTGGCTAGAAAATAGCCATAGGAGAATACAAACAGCTTCTTGAAGCCTACAGTAGCGTTCTATATATTTGATTTCTGGTTGATCTGCTGGTGGCTGTAGTTTCTGCAGTGCATGTACTTGCCAATTCTGAGCAATTTGTAGTGAGACTTGCGACCGCTGTGTTCTGCGCTTAGTGGCGCACATATCCATAGCAAAGGCCGAAGTGGCAAAATTCAGTAGGGGTTGGATTTCTATTAGGCAATAACTCAGTGTCATCTCATCTGGCATAGTAGTGTGCTTCCTTTGATACTTGGCTAGAAAATAGCCATAGGAGAATACAAACAGCTTCTTGAAGCCTACAGTAGCGTTCTATATATTTGATTTCTGGTTGATCTGCTGGTGGCTGTAGTTTCTGCAGTGCATGTACTTGCCAATTCTGAGCAATTTGTAGTGAGACTTGCGACCGCTGTGTTCTGCGCTTAGTGGCGCACATATCCATAGCAAAGGCCGAAGTGGCAAAATTCAGTAGGGGTTGGATTTCTATTAGGCAATAACTCAGTGTCATCTCATCTGGCATAGTAGTGTGCTTCCTTTGATACTTGGCTAGAAAATAGCCATAGAAGAATACAAACAGCTTCTTGAAGCCTACAGTAGCGTTCTATATATTTGATTTCTGGTTGATCTGCTGGTGGCTGTAGTTTCTGCAGTGCATGTACTTGCCAATTCTGAGCAATTTGTAGTGAGACTTGCGACCGCTGTGTTCTGCGCTTAGTGGCGCACATATCCATAGCAAAGGCCGAAGTGGCAAAATTCAGTAGGGGTTGGATTTCTATTAGGCAATAACTCAGTGTCATCTCATCTGGCATAGTAGTGTGCTTCCTTTGATACTTGGCTAGAAAATAGCCATAGCAATAGGATAGGATTGTTTGGTTTTAAAAACTCAAAAAAAAACAAAAAACACAAAAAAAAAAAAAAAACACAAAAAAACACAAAAAAAAACAAAAAGAAGTAAAAAAAAAAAAAAAGTTATAACTCTCATTTTAAAAATGTTTAACCCGAGGGCTAGGGGTAGAGGACGAGGGCGGGGACGTGGGCGTCCAACTACTGCAGGGGTCAGAGGCCGTGGTCCTGGGCGGGGTGAGACACCACCTGCTGATGAGGGAGCAGGGGAACGCCGCAGAGCTACACTCCCTAGGTTCATGTCTGAAGTTACTGGGACTCGTGGTAGAGCACTGTTGAGGCCAGAACAGTGCGAACAGGTGATGTCGTGGATTGCTGACAATGCTTCGAGCAATTTGTCCACCACCAGTCAGTCTTCCACGCAGTCCACCCATGTCACCGAAATCCCCACTCCTCCAGCTCCTGCACCTCAGCCTCCTCCCCCCCAGTCTGCCCCCTCCCAGGAAAATTTGGCATTTGAACCGGCATACTCTGAGGAACTGTTTTCTGGACCCTTCCCACAGTCACAAACCACTTGTCCGGTTGCTGCTGAGCAATTTTCCGATGCCCAGGTTTTCCACCAGTCACAGTCTGTGGGTGATGATGACCTTCTTGACGTAGTGGAAGTGTGTAAAGAGGTGTCCGACGATGAGGAGACACGGTTGTCAGACAGTGGGGAAGTTGTTGTCAGGGCAGGAAGTCCGAGGGGGGAGCAGACTGAGGGATCGGAGGATGATGAGGTGACAGACCCAAGCTGGGTTGAGAGGCCGGGTGAACACAGTGCTTCTGAGACGGAGGAGAGTCCTCGACCTGAACAGGTTGGAAGAGGCAGTGGTGGGGCCAGACGGAGAGGCAGGGCCAGAGCTGGTGCATCAGCGCCACTGTCAACTAGTGAAGCTCCCGTGGTGAGGGCTCTTGCGGCGAGGGCTAGATCTTCAGAAGTGTGGAGGTTCTTTAAGGAAACACCGGATGACCGACGGACTGTGGTGTGCAACATTTGCCAAACCAGGCTCAGCAGGGGTTCCACCACTACTAGCTTAACTACCACCAGTATGCGCAGGCATATGAATGCTAAGCACCCCACTCAGTGGCAACAAGCCCGTTCACCTCCGGCCGTGCACACCACTGCTCCTTCCCCTGTGTCAGCTGCTAGTCAGCCCCCTGCCCAGGACCCTGGCACAAAAACCCCATCGTCGCCTCCACGATCCTCCACAGCATCCACCAGCGTTCAGCTCTCCATACCCCAGACGCTGGAGCGGAAACGCAAATATAGTGCAACCCACCCGCACGCCCAAGCCCTTAATGTGCACATCTCCAGATTGCTTAGCCTGGAGATGCTGCCCTATAGGCTAGTAGAGACCGAGGCCTTTCGCAACCTCATGGCGGCGGCCGCCCCTCGGTATTCGGTCCCCAGCCGCCACTACTTTTCCCGATGTGCCGTCCCAGCCCTGCACCAGCACGTGTCAGACAACATCATCCGTGCCCTGACCAACGCCGTTTCTGACAAGGTCCAACTGACCACGGACACGTGGACGAGTGCTGCCGGGCAGGGCCACTATATATCGCTGACGGCACATTGGGTTAACTTGGTGGAGGCTGGGACCGAGTCTGACCCTGGGGCTGCTCATATACTGCCGACGCCGAGGATTGCGGGGCCTACCTCGGTCCAGGTGATTCAGGCCTACTATGCCTCCTCCTCCTCCCACCCCTCCTCCACCTCCTCCTCCGAACTACCATCCGTGGGCACGGCGCCATCAGTCGGTAGCTCTAGGCACAGCAGCAGTGCCGTCGCTAAGCGACAGCAGGCGGTGCTCAAACTGCTGAGCCTAGGCGACAAAAGGCACACCGCCCAAGAGCTATTACAGGGCATCACGGCGCAGACTGATCTGTGGCTGGCACCGCTGAACCTCAAGCCGGGAATGGTTGTGTGTGACAACGGCCGTAACCTGGTGGCGGCTCTGCAACTCGGCAGACTGACACATGTGCCATGCCTGGCCCATGTGTTAAATCTGATAGTGCAGCGTTTCCTCAAGACATACCCCAATCTGTCTGATTTGCTCACGAAGGTGCGCCGCATCTGTGCGCATTTCAGGAAGTCCAGCCCAGATGCTGCCACTCTCAGGGCAGCGCAGCGCCGCCTCCAACTGCCCGCTCACCGACTGTTGTGCGACGTGCCCACGAGGTGGAATTCAACACTGACCATGTTATCCAGAGTTTACCAGCAGCGCAGAGCGATTGTAGACTGCCAGATGTCAACTTCCACCAGAACTGGTAGTCAGGTCAGTCAGCTTCCTCAAGTCTACAATGAGGAGTGGACGTGGATGTCTGATATCTGTCAGGTGCTGAGTAACTTTGAGGAGTCAACACAGATGGTCAGTGGCGATGCCGCCATCATCAGCCTCACCATCCCGCTGCTTGGCCTGTTGAAAAACTCTCTGGTCAGCATGAAGTCGGAAGCTTTGCGCTCGTCACAAGAGACGGGGGAAGAATATTCCCTTGTTGATAGCCAAAGCACCCTGAGGTCTGTTTCTCAGCGCATATCGGAGGAGGTGGAGGTGGAGGAGGATGAGGAGGAAGAGGAGGAGAATGTTGGCGAGACACAAGAGGGGACCATTGTTGAGTCCTTCACTGTTCAGCGTGTATGGGCAGAAGAAGAGGAGTTGGAGGAGTTGGAGGAGGAGGAAATGGACAGTCAGGCCAGTGAGGGGAGTGAATTCTTACGCGTTGGTACTCTGGCGCATATGGCAGATTTCATGCTAGGCTGCCTATCCCGTGACCCTCGCGTTCAAAGAATTTATTCCAGCACCGATTACTGGGTGTTCACTCTCCTGGACCCACGGTACAAGCAAAATCTTCCCACTCTCATCCCTGGAGAGGAAAGGAGTGTGAGAATGCATGAATACCAGCAGGCCCTGGTGCACAAGCTGAAACAGTATTTCCCTTCTGACAGCGCTAGCGGCAGAGTGCGTAGTTCTGCGGGACAAGTAGCGAGGGAGAGTAGGCGAGCAGGCAGCTTGTCCAGTACTGGCAAGGGTACGCTTTACAAGGCTTTTGCCAGCTTTATGTCACCCCAGCAAGACACTGTCACCTGTCCCCAGTCTCGGCAGAGTAGGGCTGATCTTTACAGAAAGATGGTGAGGGAGTACGTAGCTGACCATACCATCGTCCTAAATGATCACACAGCTCCCTACAACTACTGGGTTTCAAAGCTGGACATGTGGCACGAACTGGCGCTGTACGCCTTGGAGGTTCTTGCCTGCCCTGCCGCTAGCGTCTTGTCCGAGCGGGTTTTCAGTGCAGCTGGTGGCATCATCACCGATAAGCGTACACGCCTGTCGACTGACAGCGCTGACAGGCTGACACTTATTAAAATGAATAAAGGCTGGATTTCTCAGAATTTCCAATCTCCACCAGGTGAAGGAAGCTCAACCTGAATAATTGATCCACTCCTCCTCCTCCTCCTCATTTTCCTCCTTCTCCTCCTCATTGTACAGTAAAGCAGAGGAAACTGGCTATTTTTTGACAGGGCCCACTGGCTCTTGCTATAGTACTTCATGCATTTAATTTTTCTGGAGGGCCACCTACCCGGTCCTCTGTTTGAAACAATTTTTGTGAGTGCCACATACAGGCACTCAATCTATTCCATTTTTCTGGAGGGCCACCTACCCGGTCCTCTGTTTTAAAAAATTTTTGGGACTGCCACATACAGGCACTCAATCTATTCCATTTTACTGCAGGGCCACCTACCTGCTCCTCTGGTTTGAACAATTTTTGGGACTGCCACATACAGGCACTCAATCTATTCCATTTTACTGGAGGGCCACCTACCTGCTCCTCTGGTTTGAAACATTTTTGGGACTGCCACATACAGGCACTCAATCTATTCCATTTTACTGCAGGGCCACCTACCTGCTCCTCTGGTTTGAACAATTTTTGGGACTGCCACATACAGGCACTCAATCTATTCCATTTTACTGCAGGGCCACCTACCTGCTCCTCTGGTTTGAAACATTTTTGGGACTGCCACATACAGGCACTCAATCTATTCCATTTTACTGCAGGGCCACCTACCTGCTCCTCTGGTTTGAACAATTTTTGGGACTGCCACATACAGGCACTCAATCTATTCCATTTTACTGCAGGGCCACCTACCTGCTCCTCTGGTTTGAACAATTTTTGGGACTGCCACATACAGGCACTCAATCTATTCCATTTTACTGGAGGGCCACCTACCTGCTCCTCTGGTTTGAAACATTTTTGGGACTGCCACATACAGGCACTCAATCTATCCCATTTTACTGGAGGGCCACCTACCTGCTCCTCTGGTTTGAAAAATGTTTGGGACTGCCACATACAGGCACT
The DNA here is from genome assembly GCF_040894005.1 of Engystomops pustulosus. NCBI lineage: Eukaryota > Metazoa > Chordata > Amphibia > Anura > Leptodactylidae > Engystomops > Engystomops pustulosus. The sequence continues at coordinate 113,316,003 of NC_092412.1, forward strand.
ATCCAAATTAAATTGTCTCCATAGCAGCCTCCACACGTTGTCTCCATTGCTACCTCCAAAAGTCGTCCATATAGCTGCCTCCATACATCGTCCCTTTATCAAGCGAGGTGTGTCAGGCAGAAATTTGGGTTGTTTTCATGGATTCCACATCAAAGTTGTTAACTTTGTCGCCACCCTGCTGTGTTATCCACAAAATATACTGGCAAACTTTTACCATTTAGGGATATTATTTCAGCGCTTCTTGCGCATCTGTTTACATTCCCCTCACCCGGCATATCCTAAACTTATAAGAACGCTACTACACTTGATCTTATACAAAAGGTTCTTAGAAGTGCTGTTTGGGGAGTAGCCTAGAGACAGGGGCTTGGATTGGCGAAAGCTCGCCTGGCAGCGGAACGCCAGCTCCATGCGCATCATGCGCTTCTTGCGCATCTGTTTACATTCCCCTCACCCGCCATATCCCAAACTTATGAGAACGCTACTACACTTAACTTGGTGCAGGCTGGGACCGAGTCTGACCCTGGGGCTGGTCATATACTGCCGACGCAGAGAATTGCGGGGCCTACCTCGGTCCAGGTCTCAAAGGCCTACTATACCTCCTCCCACCCCTCCTCCACCTCCTCCTCCTCCGAATTACCATCCGTGGGCATGGCGCCATCAGTCGGTAGCTCTAGGCACAGCAGCAGTGCCGTCGCTAAGCGACAGCAGGCGGTGCTGAAACTGCTGAGCCTAGGCGATAAAAGGCACACCGCCCAAGAGCTATTACAGGGCATTCCACATCAAAGTTGTTAACTTTGTCGCCACCCTGCTGTGTAATCCCCAAAATATACTTGCAAACTTTTACCATTTAGGGATATTATTTCAGCGCTTCTTGCGCATCTGTTTACATTCCCCTCACCCGGCATATCCTAAACTTATAAGAACGCTACTACACTTGATCTTATACAAAAGGTTCTTAGAAGTGCTGTTTGGGGAGTAGCCTAGAGACAGGGGCTTGGATTGGCGAAAGCTCGCCTGGCAGCGGAACGCCAGCTCCATGCGCATCATGCGCTTCTTGCGCATCTGTTTACATTCCCCTCACCCGCCATATCCCAAACTTATAAGAACGCTACTACACTTAACTTGGTGCAGGCTGGGACCGAGTCTGACCCTGGGGCTGGTCATATACTGCCGACGCAGAGAATTGCGGGGCCTACCTCGGTCCAGGTCTCAAAGGCCTACTATACCTCCTCCCACCCCTCCTCCACCTCCTCCTCCTCCGAATTACCATCCGTGGGCATGGCGCCATCAGTCGGTAGCTCTAGGCACAGCAGCAGTGCCAGCGCTAAGCGACAGCAGGCGGTGCTGAAACTGCTGAGCCTAGGCGATAAAAGGCACACCGCCCAAGAGCTATTACAGGGCATTCCACATCAAAGTTGTTAACTTTGTCGCCACCCTGCTGTGTAATCCCCAAAATATACTTGCAAACTTTTACCATTTAGGGATATTATTTCAGCGCTTCTTGCGCATCTGTTTACATTCCCCTCACCCGGCATATCCTAAACTTATAAGAACGCTACTACACTTGATCTTATACAAAAGGTTCTTAGAAGTGCTGTTTGGGGAGTAGCCTATAGACAGGGGCTTGGATTGGCGAAAGCTCGCCTGGCAGCGGAGCGCCAGCTCCATGCCAAGATCCAACTAACATAGTTTTAACTGCAGCACCTTTAATCTACTACTAGTTCACTGCCTCCATACATGGTCCCCTTATCAAACGAGCTGTGTCAGGCAGAATTTTGGGTTGTTTTCATGGCTTCCATGTTAACTTTGTCGCCACCCTGCTGTGTAATCCACAAAATATACTGGCAAACTTTTATCATGTACCGATATTATTTGAGCGCTTCTTGCTCACCTCCTTTGGTTCCTCTCTGCCACCCATTGGTTTGAAGCCTGAGTCCATTTAGGGTATGTCGCCATGACACTCTCTAGCCTGCTGCCGCTGCCTCTGCATGCCGTCCCCTATAGTGTCAGGGTCAATTATTGGATGTTTTAGATGCTATCTAGCTTCATTCTGTCACTCTGTCATGGCCATGCTGTTGCCCATAATTTTGGCATAATGGTGCGATTATGCAGCCTCAGAGGCATCCATGCATGCTGCCCCTGCTGTTTCCTGTCCATTTCCGTGGTGTTTCCATCCTTTTCTGAGGTTCCCAGGTGTTTGGCCAAGCTTCCCTGTGCAGAGCCTTGGTCCCCTTGAAAAATGCTCGAGTCTCCCATTGACTTCAATGGGGTTTGTTATTCGAGACGAGCACTCGAGCATCGGGAAAAGTTCGTCTCGAATAACGAGTACCCGAGCATTTTAGTGTTCGCTCATCTCTAGTAGGAAGTGATTTAAAGTTGTCCACACAACTTCCGGATATGCCACAACCATAAATCAAAGCCCTGAATGGCTATAAGATCCCTCTCACTAGCCTCATAGGATATTATCAGCCTTATGCTGCCACCAGTTCTCCTTTATAAGACCGGTCTGTAACGGGATTATATAGGGTGAGGAACCAACCCGGTAGCATGTATATAAGCGAAACTCGGACATAAGATTCATGATCGAGATAAAAGAGCAACACAGATTAGATTTTATATTTAATTGCCTTAAGGGCACACTAGACAATACAGTACACACAATAGATATATACAGTGAACAGAGCACAAATTACACGGGTAGCACTACAAGTCTAAGCAGTTCGGTGAGTTAGTTACCTTGGGTGTGTGGCCCTAATGGGGATGGATAGTCCACACTTTAAGATCCTTCCTGCGCTTGTTGATGGTAAAGTTTCCCCCAGGTGAAATACAAGGCCTATTCGGAGGTGCCTGATTATATCAGGTGGGGTTACACCTCTGCCAACCTACAGGAGGAGTCATGGGTTCCTCCTACCTGGTACTGCAACCACAGCCCTGGAGAAGCCATAGCCTCTCGAGGGAGAGTCATTGGGTCATGGTTCTAGTATCATTGGATCCGGGTGAATCCCTGGATTGCATTGATACCAAACCTGACCCCTTTTCTGCCCTTTTCTGTGGTCCTATCCAGAGATATTGATATCTCTGGAACAGAGTATCCTAGAGCGCAAAAGAAAAGGATTATTATGATTCCCTGAAAACAACAAATCCAAAAATGTATTTGGTCTTCTGGTGAGACAGATCATAACTTCATAACGGTCCATATTCAACTTAGTGCTGTTTGGAGTTTATTGTCCTTTGTGTGTATAGAGTGGGGGGTGCCTGGAGTCGGTTTGTCTGCATTGGTCTTTGAAGCACGGTCACATGCTGTGAACGCTCAATTAGGCCAATTTAGGCCTCCCCTCCCCCTGGTCACATTTATGACAGTGGCATTTTACAGGTTAACACTACTGATTACTGCCAGAAGTAATTACCAGGGTTGTTTAACCCCTTAACGCTCTGCGCCGTAGCTCTACGGCGCAGAGGTATAAGGGATGTATGAAGAGGGCTCACGGGCTGAGTCCTCTTCATACAAAGGTGGGGGTTTTTGCAAAATGCATAAAACCCCCACCGCTAATAACCGCGGTCAGTGCTAGCACCGATCGCGGCTATTAACCCCCCCGTTGCATTTAAAAGACGGCCATCTTTTTTTCGATCGCCACGCCCCCGAACGTCATCGGGGGGCGGCGATCGGTTGCCATGGTAGCCTCGTGTCTTCTTTTGACAGGAGGCTATCTGGCAGCTGCAGATTCGTTACAATGAGCCAGTGGCTCATTGTAATGAATGTGCTGCAAAAATGCCATATATTGCAATACAGAAGTATTGCAGTATATGGTAGCAGCGATCTGACCATCTAGGGTTAATGTACCCTAGATGGTCTAAAAGATAGTGAAAAAAAAAAGAAAAAAAAAAGTTTAAAAAATAAAAAAAATTAATAAAATATTAAAAGTTCAAATCACCCCCCTTTCCCTAGAACGGATATAAAACATAATAAACAGTAAAAATCACAAACATATTAGGTATCGCCGCGTCCCAAAATGCCCGATCTATCAAAATATAAAAACGGTTACGGGCGGCGGTGACCTCCGAGACGGGAAATGGCGCCCAAACGTCCGAAATGCGACTTTTACACCTTTTTACATAACATAAAAAATGAAATAAAAAGTGATCAAAATGTCGCACAGACCTCAAAATGGTAGCAATGAAAACGTCGCCTCATTTCGCAAAAAATGACCCCTCACACAGCTCCGTGCGCCAAAGTATGAAAAAGTTATTAGCATCAGAAGATGGCAAAAATTTTTTTTTCTTTTTTGTACACATTCGTTTAATTTTTGAAAAAGTATTAAAACACAATAAAACCTATATAAATTTGGTATCACCGCGATCGCACCGAACCAAAGAATAAATTAGGCGTGTTATTTGGAGCGAAGAGTGAAAGTCGTAAAAACTGAGCCCACAAGAACGTGAGGTTTTTTTTCAATTTTTCCACATTTGGAATTTTTTTTCAGCTTCGCGGTACACGGCATGTTAAAATAAATAACATTACGGGAAAGTAAAATTTGTTACACACAAAATAAGCCCTCACACAGGTCTGTACACGTAAAAATGAAAAAGTTATGGATTTTTGAAGTTGGAGAGCGAGAAATGAGCCGAAAAACCCTGCGTCCTTAAGGGGTTACTGTATTATGCAGCACACTTCCATACTGTATTAACACGGCTCAGGCCATGAGCCATCTTCATATTGTACGTCATATGTTTTATAACTCCCTTTTGTACCTGATAACACACATTTGCTAATGCCTTAATGCCGAAGCCACTTTTCACCTTCCTGAAACGGCCCATTTTTTTACTGACATGTGTCACTATAAGTGGTTATAACTTTGGATCGCTTTAACATAACCAAGTGATTTTGAAACTGTTTTCTTGACACATTTAACTTCATGGGGGAGGATAGCAGACAAGGAATACAACAGCACTCATAGGGTGATATCGTTTGGTTCAAAGTATATGATGGAGTTGGACAGTCGCTTACCTGGGTGAGTTGTGCTTTAACATAAGGCACAACTCTCGTATTGGCATGTGGGGTTTTTTTTGGGTCGAGGTGCTGCCGGCGTCTTTGGTGTATCCAGGCATGAGATGCTAGGTCGGCTGGAGTCAGAGAATAGGTGCAGTGAAACCAAGAGCAGAGGGCACACAACAAGACTGGGTAATGGTTCCAAGAGAATTTTTCTTTTTATTTAAATCATCGAAAGTACACAGAAGAAACACAATGGGGCAGATTTATCAAGCAGTCTGAAAGTCAGAATATTTCCAATTGCCCATGGCAACCAATCACAGCTCCCCTTTAAAATATTCATGAGCACTGGTGAAATAAAAGCTGAGCTGTGATTGGTTGCCATGGGCAACTGGAAATATTCTGACTTTCAGACTGCTTGATAAATCTGCCCCAATGCGTTTCGGGGAACTGTGGTCCCCTTTTTCAAGTGGATTAGGTGATCTGTGAGTTGGCGAAGAGTTGGCAAAGAGGTATATATATATATATATACAAAAAACGAGAATTGATACAGGGGGGAAACAAGGGGAATTGTATATAGGTGGGGGTGGAGGATTATACAAGGGATATAGATATGAGTAAAATGGATAAAAAATAGATGAGGCATTGTTTAAGGATACGTAAATAAACTACAACTTAAGTGTCACATATACATGAGTGGGGTTGTAATACATAGGTATTTTACATGAACTAGACAGGATACTAAAAAGATGTACATATTCAGAGGTACAGATTGGTGCAAACAATATGCGGGTTACAATGGGTAAAAACAGACACTAAAATACAGTAAGTATATAGTCCATCATAAAAAGTATTATATCATATAAAGATTGAGTAGGTTCAAAGTTCAGATAAAAGACGCATTGGCAACTTAATTAGAGACATATATAAATAAATAAATACACAATAGATAAAATGAATAAATAAATGAATAAATAAATAAATAGATACCCAGTAGGTCTATGTATGCACTGGTGAGTTTCTTTCCCCCATCAAAATAAGGTGCAATGAACTGACTTACCAACCGCTGGAGTGAATGAGGGTCTCTCCAGTGTGTGCGCGCACGTCAGATCGCGTGCTGGTTTTAAAGTCCGTGACACCTCCATCGTTGGCGGGTGAGTGCGGGTTGTGCGCATGCACACTCGCATAGAGGACACCACAAACATGGCGTCCAGCTGTGTGGCGTCAGGTGATGTACGGCGTGCAAAGTACCAATCATCGGGATGTCAGCGAACAGGGTGCATGCTATGGAGTAGCATTGTGGGAGTCCAAGTTCCTGAGGAACGGGTCAAGGGAATTAGTTAGTTAAAAGGGATACATGAATAATTGATTACCTGTATTTGGAGCGGAGGTTTGGGAGTTTGAGAAGTGAAGGGCAAGGGTAAATTGATAGAACAGCATATATAAAAAAGAGATAAGAAGAAGAATATATAAACTATTGAAAGTGTCACATACATGGATATGTGTTAAGATATATAGTCCAATAAAATATATAAGCTATTGCTAATGTCACATACATGGAAATAAGTGTAAATAATTGTAAATAACTAATTGAACTAAATAGATAATTGAATGAATGAGACTATAAATATATAAATAAATAAATTATTAAGTTGAATAAAAGTTCTTTTGAATCTGGGTGTATTAAATAAATTTATTATCAACACGAGGAGGGGGGGTACAAAAAACCCACCCGGTAGACCCATCGTATCGGGGATTTCATCCCTAACCTGTAACCTCTCGCATTATGTAGATGTCCTACTTCAGAAACATGTCACCCAACTGAACTCTTACCTACGAGATTCCACTAGTGTTTTATTAGCACTAGAGAAAATCAAATGGGAACCCACTTACATGTGGCTTTCTTTGGATGTCACAGCCCTATATTCTAATATCCCCCATGAAAAGGGCCTGGAAGCTGTTCAGTACTACCTAGACAAAGATCCCACAATGTCTACCCAACAGAGTACGTTTGTTATAGAAGCGATCAATTACATACTAACCCACAACTACTTCTCCTTCCAGAATACCATCTACAGACAAATAAAAGGCACAGCTATGGGGACACGCTTTGCCCCTAGCTTTGCAAACCTTTACATGGGTAAATTTGAGGAGGATTTAATCTACAAGAATAATATCTGGAACCCTAACATCATATTGTACTAACGCTACATAGATCATTTACTCATAATTTGGAATGGTCCCACCACCTCTATCGACCAATTCATCAACCATCTCAACAATAATAATTTAGGCCTATCCTTCACCTCAGCCTTCTCTTCAACCGAACTTGAATTCCTAGACTTACACCTGTCCATCAAAAACAATCAGATTGTCACCAGTACCCATTTCAACCCGGTAGATACCAACAGCTACCTGGATTACAGTAGCGCACACAATAATAAATGGAAAAGCAAGATCCCTTTTAGTCAGTTCAGGAGAATCCGAAAAAATTGTACAGATACCAAGACTTTTAAAAAACAGAGTTAAATCCTGAAAAGGAGATTCAGAGAAAAGAGGTTTCCGAAACCACTTGTTGAAGCAGCCTTTGACAGAGCCCTTAACCTTACACAAGCTGAATGTCTACAACCATCCAATTCAAGTCTAAAACCCAACCAGGAACCTTATTATTTACAGACGGTCACAAACACTAAAAGGCATACTAGCCCCTACAAAACTACAGGTAAAAAAAACACAGCTAAAATAACTTCCCTCTTTCCACAAACAACGGGCAGCTTTAGATTTGGCCATAAACGAACTGCAAATGCTGCTTGAATATTCAACACCGAAAGAACTCCTTTACTAGCAACCAAATTGGAGAGATTTTCAAAATCCAAAGATTTTTTAAACTGAACAGCCTTCACCCAGCAGGACTTAACGAAATGTTTGAAGAAAACTTCTGACGTCATTACCAATTCCCCCCCCCCACCCCCTCCTCGTGTTGATAATAAATTTATTTAATACATCCAGATTCAAAAGAACCTTTATTCAACTTAATAATTTATTTATTTATATATTTATAATCTCATTCATTCAATTATCTATTTAGTTCAATTAATTATTTACAATTATTTACACTTATTTCCATGTATGTGACATTAGCAATAGCTTATATATTCTATTGGACTATATATCTTAACACATATCCATGTATGTGACACTTTCAATAGTTTATATATTCTTCTTCTTATCTCTTTTTTATATATGCTATTCTATCAATTTACCCTTGCCCTTCACTTCCCAAACTCCCAAACCTCCGCTCCAAATACAGGTAATCAATAATTCATGTATCCCTTTTAACTAACTAATTCCCTTGACCCGTTCCTCAGGAACTTGGGCTCCCACATTGCTACTCCATAGCATGCACCCTGTTCGCTGACATCCCGATGATTGGTACTTTGCACGCCGTACATCACCTGACGCCACACAGCTGGACGCCATGTTTGTGGTGTCCTCTATGCGAGTGTGCATGCGCACAACCCGCACTCACCCGCCAACGATGGAGGTGTCGCGGACTTTAAAACCAGCACGCGATCTGACGTGCACGCACACACTGGAGAGACCCTCATTCACTCCAGCGGTTGGTAAGTCAGTTCATTGCACCTTATTTTGATGGGGGGAAAGAAACACACCAGTGCATACATAGACCTACTTGGTATCTATTTATTTATTCATTTATTTATTCATTTTATCTATTGTGTATTTATTTATATATGTCTCTAATTAAGTTGCCAATGCATCTTTTATCTGAACTTTGAACCTACTCAATCTTTATATGATATAATACTTTTTATGATGGACTATATACTTACTGTATTTTAGTGTCTGTTTTTATCCATTGTAACCCGCATATTGTTTGTACCAATCTGTACCTCTGAATATGTACCTTATATACTCGAGTATAAGCCTAGTTTTTCAGCACAAAAAATGTGCTGAAAAACCCAAACTCGGCTTATAGTCGAGTCAAAAAAATAAATATATCTAAACTCACCTTTCCGGCGACCCCTGTATATCTTCTGTGCGATCTGTCCAGCAGCAGCGGCAGGCTATATACACTGGGGCAGGGTCTGGCAGGCTATATACACTGGGGCAGGGTCTGGCAGGCTATATACACTGGGGCAGGGTCTGGCAGGCTATATACACTGGGGCAGGGTCTGGCAGGCTATATACACTGGGGCAGGGTCTGGCAGGCTATATACACTGGGGCAGGGTCTGGCAGGCTATATACACTGGGGCAGGGTCTGGCAGGCTATATACACTGGGGCAGGGGCTGGCTGGCTATATACACTGGGGCAGGGGCTGACTGGCTATTTACTGGGGAGGCTGTGACCAATGCATTTCCCACCCTCGGCTTATACTCGAGTCAATAGGTTTTCCCAGTATTTTGTGGTAAAATTAGGGGCCTCGGCTTATACTCGGGTTGGCTTATACTCGAGTATATACGGTACATCTTTTTAGTATCCTGTCTAGTTCATGTAAAATACCTATGTATTACAACCCCACTCATGTATATGTGACACTTTTGTTGTATTTTATTTACGTATCCTTAAACAATGCCTCATCTATTTTTTATCCATTTTACTCATATCTACCGTATATTCCGGCGTATAAGACGACCTGGTCTATAAGACAACCCCCTCTACTTTCCTGTTAAAATATAGAGTTTAAGATATATTCGCCGTATAAGACTACCCCTTTTCCAACGCATACAAAACACCGGTAAATTTTTTTTTAAAAAACTGATTTGAATTTAACATGGTCCTTTTTTTAATTTAAATTCTTATGACATGCAGGTATATAGCAGGTAAACTGTCGCTCATAAACATAAGGCATACAACAACAACATTACCATCGTCCATTTTACTGTAAATGTTACCATACTGTACCTTAAATTTTTATTTTATTAAATATTCCATGCCATGTACTCAGAAGCGGGAAAAAAATTCCAAATGCAATGAAAATGGTGAAAAAACGTATTTGCGCCATTTTCTTGTGGGCTTGGATATTACGTCTTTCACTGAGCGCCCCAAATGACATGTCTACTTTATTCTTTGTGTCGGTACGATTAAGGGGATACCAAATTTGTATAGGTTTTATAATGTTTTCATACATTTACAAAAATTAAAACCTCCTGTACAAAAATTATTTTTTTGATTTTGCCACCTTTTGGCGCTAATAACTTTTTTATACTTTGGTGTACGGAGCTGTGGGTGGTGTCATTTTTTGAGAAATTTGATAATATTTTCAAAGATATCATTTTAGGACTGTACGACCTTTTGATCACTTTTTATAGATTTTTTTTATATTTTTTAAAATGGCAAAAAAGTGCCATTTTCGACTATGGGCGCTATTTTCCGTTACGGGGTTAAACGCATTGAAAAACCGTTATCATATTTTGATAGATCGGGCATTTTCGGATGCGTCGATACCTGATGTGTTTATGATTTTTACTGTTTATTTATATTTACGTCAGTTCTAGGGAAAGGGGGGTGATTTGAAATTTTAGGTTTTTTTATTATAATTATTTTTTTTTAAACTTTTTTTTATTTATACTATTTTTCAGACTCCCTATGGTACTTTAACCCTAGGTTGTCTGATCGATCCTACCATATACTGCCATACTACAGTATGGCAGTATGTGGGGATTTTCCTCATTCATTACAATGTGCTATAAGCACATTGTAATGAAGGGGTTAAAACGAAATAGCCTCGGGTCTTCGGAAGACCCGAGGCTACCATGGAGATGGATCGCCGCCCCCGATGACGTCAATGGGAGCGGCGATCCCAGGTAAGATGGCGGCGGCCATGCGCCGCTATCTTTTTGAGGCTGCCGGCAGCCAACGCTGTGAAAACACCCGTGATCGGTGCTACCACCGATCGCGGGTGTTACCGGTAAGCCTTTGCTGCAATATGCAGCAAAGACTTACCGGCTATGGAGAGGGCTCAGCCCGTGAGCCCTCTCCATGCAGCACGATCCGACCGCTGCCGTGAATACAAGGCGGGCGGTCGCAATTACCGGCGTATAAGACGACCCCAGAGAAGACAGAAAATTTTTCTGTCTTCAAAAGTCGTCTTATACGCCGGAATATACTGTATATCCCTTGTATAATCCTCCACCCCCACCTATATACAATTCCCCTTGTTTCCCCTCTGTACCAATTCTCATTTTTTGTATATATATATATATACCTCTGTTCTTCGCCAACTCATAGATCACCTAATCCACTTGAAAAAGGGGACCACAGTTCCCCGAAACGCGTTGTGTTTCTTCTGTGTACTTTCGATGATTTAAATAAAAAGAAAAATACTCTTGGAACCATTACCCGGTCTTGTTGTGCACCCTCCGCTCTTGGCTTCACTGCACACATTTTACTTCATGTTAGTTAAAAAATGGTGGTATGCTTTGCATTTATTTATGAGAAAATCAGATATTTGGTGGAAATTTTGGAAAAATTCTCAATTTTCAAAATTCAAAATGTTCTACTTTTTCCACACATAGTCATAACAGCAAAAAAACATAATATCTAACATTCACCAAATATCTACTTTATGCCTCTGTGGCTTTTTTTTACATACTCTCATTTTTGTAAGATGTTATGGGGCTTTGAACGTCAGGTGCAATTTTTCTGGGACCTGCTCAGGTTTCAAGTCACTTTGAGAGGCCGAAATAAAAGTAAAACCCAATAAATTACCCCTTCATAGAAACTACACCCCTCAATGTACCTAAATCAACTTTTATGAAGTTTGTTAACCCTTTAATTGTTTTACAGAGGTTAAAACAAAATCCTCGGATCGCTTGTTCAAGCTATTCTTCACCTAATACAGTGTAATACAGATGTATACACTGTATGCTCAGTGTGTCATAGCCGGAAGGCAGGTGGATGCCAGAAGCCCGGACCCGGCTCCGTAAGAAGATCGCAGCCCCGGAACCACGGACCCCCCCGGTAGGCGCCGTGGGGGGTCCGATTGCCTTTAAATGCCCTTGCCATGCCGCGGTCGCGCTAGGGGTTAACACCCGCGATCAGAGAAATCTCCGATCGCGGGTGTTAGAGTAGAGTGTCGGCTATCATATACTGCCGATACCCGCAGCTTCTGGCGTCGGCACAATTAAGGAGCCGGCGCCAGAAGCATGATGTAGTATTACTGCATATTGTGGGAATGCACGTCCCGCCATGCAGTAATACTACCTCAAATGTCGGGAAGGGGTTAAAGGAAATATTTCTTAGGATCACCTGACATCACAATTATGTGATAAGAATTATATTTATGATTACAATTCGGAAAAAAGACCTGGTTAAATTTACTGTGATGTAAATAGATTTTTTTTCTGTTTATCTTTTGTTTCACATTTTGTTATACTTGTGTTATTTTGACAGAAATAAAAACACTTGAGTTTATATTACAAGCAAAAGAAGCTTAGTATTATTGTTTAGTCTATCTAAAGGATGGATGAAAGATGCAAATGCTTTTTAATTGGTGTCTGTCTTTCCTTTGTGACTTTTATTTGACATGCAACTTAGAAGCTTAAAGACAAAAATAAAGATATGCCATATTTAAACAACTAAATGCAAAAAATTATATTGGCTCTACTGGGTGTATAACAACAATAGTTACCTGTACAGGGTAAGCCCCATTAGGAGCAAAACGTGATGTGATGCTGCTTTCAATAAGGTCCAATGCATTAGTCAATTTGAAAAGAAAACAGACAACATGTAGCCAGTTAAAGGCTCCCTGTACTTTACAAAACTTTTGGAAATATATAACAGGCTTTAAGTTTCATGCTGTGTTGGAATAGCTTACATCTGTTGTACTTTTTGGTGGATTTAACTTTTTGGTGGAGTTATTACTTATTAATGGCAAAATGCATAATGACTGGTAGTTTCAGGTACCGAACCCAGATCCGAACCCCCACCAGTAGCATTTGTGCTCAGTGCCATTTACTGTGGCATCAGAAAAATGTTGGTTATAGTTAATGGAGGTAATTTATCTCAGAAGTTTCTCTTTTTTTTCTCTTATTTTTGTGAGTTTTCCACTCTCCTAACAAAATTAACTGCACAAGAATTTTTCAGTGTTGCACATAATGGGCACACTTCTGTCAGACTGTGCACCTTTTTCAGGGTTTCAGGCTAAAACGATTTAGACAGGTATTTAAGAAGTGTCAGAGCCAGGATTTTGGTAAACACGACCCTTTTGTGGAGCAGCTGCTCTGGCTTCCATGCAACACAAATTAGGGGGAAGCAGGGAAGCCACATATGCATGATTTTGGGCGCATGATGAATCCCTGCACAGTGCATTATAGTCAGGCAATGCAATTTCTGTGAACTCCAGTGACCGGGTATGTAAATGTGCCCCAATATATTTTTAAAATCTAGATGCGATTGAATGAAAAAGTCACAATTTTGGCATGAATTGTGGTTAAAAGGTTGCAAATAAACTCCAGTCCAGATCAGACGTAGGAAAAACTTGCAGATGGTTGCAAAAGAGTTAGTGACTTTTGTGCAAATTTTTGATAAAAAGTTGCAAAAACCCTGCAGAGTCACAAGTCTGATGTATCAACCTCTAAGATAAATCAAATATGTCCAAAACCCAGAATAACCAAAAAACAACACAAACAAATCTCCTGGCAGGAACCTTTCCTTACTTTGGGAAAATTGAAAACAGCCCTGAAGGATTTTTTTGCCTTCCATTGGATCAATACTATTGGATATATATTTTGGACGTGATGAACAAATGTTTTTTTCCATCCTTACCTACTATCACAGTATAATAATAATATGATGAGATATCTAAATATCATGCAATCTACTTTTTTGTGGTTGCCATTACATTGTAAATCACAGTTGTCTATACTTTCCTGTTCAAATAAAACAGTGTGGCAGATTTACTTACCCGGTCCTGTTGCGATCCAGCGGTGCGTTCTCTGTTGAGGATTCGGGTCTTCCGGCAATTCACTAGGGTAGTGCGCCCGATGTCCACTAGGTGTCGCTGCTGCGCTGAAGTCCGCTGGAGTTCACTGGAGTTCAGCATCCGTTGCTTGGTGCAGGTAAGTGCGTGTCAAGCGACACTTTTTTTGTAAAAAACCGGGGCAACTCAGGGCAAATCAGAAAAATATGGGAAAGCTGGCGAAAAAAAAGTGATTTGGGCCCTTAGTAAATGACCCCCATTTTGTTGATGCAAAGCACCTCAATGAAGGCCAAAAGGGCGAACTCTAGGCTTTTAAGTTTGCTGTGTGTCATAAACCCTCCTTGTGCATACACTGAATCTTAACAAAATAATTGATGTGAACATAGACCTGAAATAAAAAAGGCATCATCTTATCAACCCTAAATAAAAGGAAACAATTTGTTATTTCTTGTCTATAACCTGTGAATTCAGTCCTTAGACATCCCAGCCTGTGGTTTCATAGCATAAGAACAACTGCTCCTTAACTAAACCTAACCTCTAGCACACCTGCATATACTAAACTAATTAGTGTTTTTTATAGAGGAGGTACCACCACAAACTGATAAGCCTTGTTTTTAGCATTACGTCAAATGAGTAATTTTTTCTCCTAGTGTTTGGCAATTTAAATATTTACAAAATTTGTGAAATACTAGACCTTTTTCATATGATTAAAGTTACCATCAATAATGATAAATAGCAGTATTAATAATTCAATTTAGGAGATTCTCGCACAATTTAGTATGACAAGTGGAAAGTGGGTTGTTAGCACTGACATTACTGCGAAAAACTCCCAGAAAAATAATAAGGCCTTACAGTACAAGAATCTCAATTTTCTTAGTGCAGTGCTGTACCCTCACCGTCACCCCTTTTGATGGGTGCCACCTTTGATTCCCCTCTCTTGTTTTTACCACACAAATTTGGGTCCATAAGAAACTTCACTTAGCTGTTTTCTTCTTACCTAAAAGCAACCTCTCAACAGTTACAATATTTAATTTGGTAGGCATAGCTTACTTCTTGTACATTTTAAGAAAGCTTGTTTTAAACTACTCAGTATGATGTGCATTTACATAGAGTCCAATTCTGTTTTGACAAAGGTATACCAGCACATAACAATAGGTCTTTAAACTATAGATATATTACTGTAGCCGGGGAAGGCATCAGGTTACAATCAGGCAAACCATAATGGATGTAACAGACAGTATCTCCCAGTGCATCCATTTCATATATGGCCTTCTCAACTCTTCCTTCATCAGCCACGATCATCCACAATTTTCCGCTATCTTCAGGCACAGTGGCAGGCAAATTCTAAATGGCAACTCTCCATCGGCAACCAATGTTCTCCTCTTTAGCCATTATGGTACTTCAGGATAGCTTTGAGTATAGAAATGCAGTAACTGAGCTCTTACACAATCTGAGCATAGCAATTCAGCTAACACACTATAGGATGGTGTGAGTAACAATATGAGCTGTAAGATATTTAAGAATTTCTATACCTGTACTATATAAGTATAGAAATTCAGTACTATGCTATTGCACCAAATGCAAATCTGCATTTGGAAATGCAGTTATTGTGCTATAGGATGGTTTGGGTAAAAGAAGCATTTACTGCACTATTATACCATCTGAGTATAGAAATAGTTACTGCGCTATTACAGAATCTGAAAATAGTATTGCGGGGCATCGGAGCGAGGCTGAAGCGGGCATTGGAGCGGGGGCTGAAGCGGAAGCTGGAGCCGAGCGGGGCTAGAGCAGCACCAACAGCACAGAAAGAACACAGTGAAGAACAGATTGCAGATGTTCCAAAAATCTGTTAACTTATCGGAAGGGACACGCGCCAAGGGTGTTCTTCACAATAGTTTGTGAAGAACACATTGCAGATGTATGGAAACATCCGCAATGTGTTCTTCACTGTGTTCTTTCAACATGTTCTTTCAGTGAAAACAACTGCAAACATCTGCAATGTGTTCTTCTTTAGTGTTCTTTCAATCTGTTCTTTCAGTGAAAAATGCTCGAGTCTCCCATTGACTTCAATGGGGCTCGTTATTCGAGACGAGCACTCGAGCATCGGGAAAAGTTCATCTCGAATAACGAGCACTCGAGCATTTTAGTGCTCGCTCATCTCTAGTAATAGCACTTTTCTTAGTGTCACAATTTAAATAGATTTTTTTTCCTTTCTTTGCCTGGTCTGCTAATTGGGAGGAGGGATTAGTCTTTACACCTGATAAATTAACGTTTAGCAACTCACTTTTGAGCTCGCTCAGTTTTGGCTTGTGATTCCAAGTGGCTAGTGAGCTTAAGTGGAGTTGAAAAAAGCGGAGTTTGAAAAAGAGAAGTTCACAGAACTGCAAGAAATGAAGGGGTAGACAGGTCAGAGAGGGGGCAGGTTATGTTGGTGGGTGGTGAGGTGGGCGGTGTCTGGGGGCCTAAGGCAGTGTATAAGGAGATCAACAAGTTACAGAACAGTGGTGAGGATATATGTGCCAGTAAAATTACTTTAAATCACATAAATAATTGTGGAAAATTAAACTGTATGTTCACAAATGCAAGAAGTATCACAGGCGAGCTCTAGGCTCTGATATTAGAGGAACAGTTAGATGTTGTTGGTTTAGCAGAGACATGGCTTGATGCATCGCATGATTGGGGTGTTAATATTCAAGGTTTTACACTCTTTCGGAAAGACAGGGCAAATAGGAGGGGAGGTGGTGTATGTCTGTATGTCAGAAGAGACTTAAAAGCGATTGTGAATGAGTCAATGGTCTCAGAAGAGTGTGAGGAGGCTGAAACTTTGTGGGTTGAAATTCAAAGCCAAGAGAGCTTTGAGAAAATAATTTTTGGTGTAATTTATAGACCCCCTAACATCTCTGAGGAAATAGAGGGTCACCTATATAAACACATGGAGCGGGCTGCACCGGAGGGGACCGTAGTTATAATGGGAGACTTTAACTTTCCAAATATAAATTGGGGTCAGGGCTCGTCTTCATCTGTGAAGGGGAGACATTTTATGAACATTCTTCAGGATAATTTTATGGTGCAGCTTGTAGATGATCCCACAAGAGGTGACGCATTGTTGGACCTTGTGATTTCTAACAATGCAGAGATTGTCCAAAATGTCAGTATCCGGGAACCCCTTGGGAACAGCGATCATAATTTTATATATTTATTATATTATTTTCCTCTTAAACTTTAAAAAGCAGAAACAGGTGGGAAAATCGAAAACTTTGAATTTTAAGAGGGCTAGTTTCCAAAAATTCAGGGCTGCAATACAGGATATAGACTGGGATCAGATACTGTCACATGGTGATACTAATGTTAAATGGGAGAAATTCAAATCTATCCTGGGTTTTTATACTTCTAAATTTATTCCAATAGGTAACAAGTATAGACGGGCTAGATTACACCCCACGTGGCTTACAGCTACAGTTAAAAGGGCAATTAATGAGAAAAAGAGGGTATTCAAAAATATAAATCTTACGGGTCACCTGAGGCTTTCAATACTTACAAAAAACTTACCAAAATCTGTAAAAAGGAAATCAAATCAGCCAAAATACAAAATAAAAAAGATAGGTGGCTAAAGATAGCAAAACAAATCCCAAGAAATTTTTTAGGCATATCAATGCAAAAAAAAAATGGGTCAAAACACGTTGGACCCCTTTATTCTGAAAATGGGGCATCGGTGACTGGAGACCAAGAGAAGGCAGAGATACTTAACAGATTTTTTAGCTCCGTTTATACAATAGAAGAGAGAACTCCTGACTTGGGTGGTGCCAGTACGGGTCATGCACCTTGTAATATAGTAGACTGGCTGAATGTAGACATGATCCAATCTAAGCTCAATAAAATCAATGTGTACAAGGCTCCTGGACCAGATGGGTTACACCCCAGAGTTCTTAAAGAACTCAGTTCTGTTATTGCTGTACCGCTGTCTAAAATCTTCAGGGATTCCATAATGTCTGGTGTGGTGCCAAGTGACTGGCGCAAGGCAAATGTGGTGCCAATATATAAAAAGGGCTCTAGAACTTCTCCAGCCAATTACAGGCCTGTAAGCTTAACTTCCATTGTGGGGAAAGTATTGGAAGGGTTAGTAAAAGACTACATACTGGAGTATGTGACATCAAATAGAATAATAAGTGATAGCCAGCATGGGTTTACTAAGAATAGAAGTTGTCAAACTAACCTTATCTGCTTCTATGAAGAGGTGAGCAGGTGCCTGGATGGAGGAGCAGTTGTGAATATTGTGTTCTTGGACTTTGCAAAGGCATTTGACACTCTCCCTCATAGACGCCTGATGGGTAAAATTAGGGCTATTGGTTTGGCAGAAATCATTTGAAATTGGATTGAAAACTGGCTGAAGGATCGTATCCAGAGAGTTGTGGTCAATGATTCCTACTTGGAATGGGCACCAGTTATGAGAGGTGTACCTCAGGGTTCTGTGCTTGGCCCACTACTATTTAAATATTTATTAATGATATAGAGGTAGGAATTAATAGCACTGTGTCTATTTTTGCAGATGACACCAAACGGTGTTGTGTAATACAGTCTATGGAGGATGTTCATAGGCTGCAGGGTGACTTGGACAAACTAAATGTTTGGTCATCCACTTGGCAAATGAGGTTTAATGTGGGTAAATGTAATGTTATGCACCTGGGGGCCAATAATCCAAAAGCAAAATATGTCCTTGGGGGAGTAAATCTGGGAGAGTCCCTGCCTATAAAGCTAGTAGGATCATGTCATGTATCAAAAGTGGTATGGACTCTCGTGATAGGGATGTAATATTACCACTATACAAGGCACTGGTTCGGCCTCACCTGGAATATGCTGTCCAGTTCTAGGCACCGGTCAATAAAAAGGATTGCCTGGAGCTGGAGAGGGTTCAACGTAGAGCCACAAAACTGATAAGGGGTATGGAGGGTCTTAGTTATGAGGAAAAATTAAAACAACTAGATTTATTTAGTCTGGTAAAGAGACGACTACCAGGGGACATGATTAATTTATATAAATATATGAATGGTCCATACAAAAATATGGTGGTAAGTTGTTTCATATTAAACCAAATCAAAAGACGAGGGGGCACTGTCTATGTTTGGAGAAATCAAGGTTTAATCACCGAGGCGACAGAGCTTTTTTACTATGAGAACTGTCAATCTGTGGAATAGCCTGCCTCAGGCGCTGGTCACAGCAGAGACAGCGGAGAGCTTCAAGAAGGGTCTAGATGCCTTTTTACACCTAAATAACATTGATTGTTCTGCTATATAGGATTGTTTCTCCTAAATCCCTTCCTCATCCAATCCCTACCCTTCCTTGGTTGAACTTGATGGACAAGTGTCTTTTTTAAACCGTATAAACTATGATACTATGATACTATGAACAAAGCACCATTGTTTTATTACTCGTGCCCTGGAAGTGTCATTCCAAATCTATTCCTTTTTTTCTCTAAAGTACTTATCAGTATTAATCTTTGACATGAATAGAGGCTGCTGTTAATTCTCAGTCATGTCTGTACAATGTCAGTTTGCCATAATCTATGAATAATTTGGGGTAAAAAGGCTACATAAGAAATGTCGATATCATTTATTATTTTTTATATAGTGATTCTGCATTTTTCCTGTACTTTTTGATAAATAAGTATGATGCAAAGGAACTAGTCATATATTAGTTTATAGGTTGTGTTCAGTTTTTAATTTTAAGCCATTTTAAATACCAGATATTTTTTCCATAACATCCTCATACATAAAACCATAGAGTTCAAAGATGGCACACTTCTTTGTCATGGTTATATCTGGTAAACAAATTAAAACAAATAAAACCACAGTGATAAAGACATGTAGGTGATTGATCTAGTGTTAAATAACAGGAAAATGATAAAATAACATAGTATGCAGTTCAAATCGAGCATCAGTATGGGGAAGAAAGGTGATTTGAGTGCCTTTGAACATGGCATGGTTGTTGGTGCCAGAAGGGCTGGTCTGAGTATTTCAGAAACTGCTGATCTACTGGGATTTTCACGCACAACCATCTCTAGGGTTTACAGAGAATGGTCCGAAAAAGAAAAAACATCCAGTGAGCGGCAGTTCTGTGGGCGGAAATGCCTTGTTGATGCCAGAGGTCAGAGGAGAATGGGCAGACTGGTTCGAGCTGATAGAAAGGCAACAGTGACTCAAATCGCCACCCGTTACAACCAAGGTAGGCAGAAGAGCATCTCTGAATGTACAGTACGTCGAACTTTGAGGCAGATGGGCTACAGCAGCAGAAGACCACACCGGGTGCCACTCCTTTCAGCTAAGAACAGGCTAAGAACAGGCTACAATTTGAACAAGCTCATTGAAATTGGACAGTAGAAGATTGTAAAAACGTTGCCTGGTCTGATGAGTCTCAATTTCTGCTGCGACATTCGGATGGTAGGGTCAGAGTTTGGCGTCAACAACATGAAAGCATGGATCCATCCTGCCTTGTATCAACGGTTCAGGCTGGTGGTGATGGTGTCATGATGTGGGGAATATTTTCCTGGCACTCTTTGGGCCCTTGGTACCAATTGAGCATCGTTGCAATGCCACAGCATACCTGAGTATTGTTGCTGACCATGTCCATCCCTTTAGGACCACAATGTACCAAACATCTGATGGCTACTTTCAGCAGGATAATGCGCCATGTCATAAAGCTGGAATCATCTCAGACTGGTTTCTTGAACATGACAATGAGTTCACTGTACTCAAATGGCCTCCACAGTCACCAGATCTCAATCCAATCAAGCTTATTTGGGATGTGGTGGAACGGGAGATTCGCATCATGGATGTGCAGCCGACAAATCTGCGGCAACTGTGTGATGCCATCATGTCAATATGGACCAAAATCTCTGAGGAATGCTTCCAGCACCTTGTTGAATCTATGCCACGAAGAATTGAATAATGCAAAAATGGAAAAAATGAAGGGGGCCTGGAAAGTGCGCTTGTAACCGAACAAAAATCTCTCCAAGTATAATGGTTAACACAAATTTTATTGGTAGCAGTAATATCCAGTAACGCGTTTCGGGGAGACCCCTTCGTCAGAAGCTGACCGCCTGAGCTCCCTCACAGCGCTCTTTTTCTGAGTTCCCACTCAGTGGTTCCATTTCTGGTCTGACGAAGGGGTCTCCCCGAAACGCGTTACTGGATATTACTGCTACCAATAAAATTTGTGTTAACCATTATACTTGGAGAGATTTTTGTTCGGTTACAAGCGCACTTTCCAGGCCCCCTCCATTTTTTCCATTTTTGCATTATTTACTTCACGGTATCTCTGGCTACCGGTCTTTCGGAGCGCCCAAAAGTTGCTGCAGTAACCTAAGATCAAAACCTCCGTAACATCAAGGATCCTTCCCCATAGTGGATATTTATTACCGCTTGTACCCAAGTGGTTATCAGGTGAGCAACCAATTTTCTCACCACAGTCGGTACACTTGTCTCTACGTTATTACGCGAGGCGCCGTTCTCCTTCGTTGTTGTTTTTGTTTCTCTTTCTCACGAAGAATTGAGGCAGTTCTGAAGGCAAAAGGGGGTCCAACCCGTTACTAGCATGGTGTACCTAATCAAGTGGCCGGTGAGTGTATATGGAACATAATGCTTATGTTTTAAAATGAATTAGGACAACTGGAGCTGGATTACTATAAGGGTGGTTGTACTCATGGGAGAAAGTGTTATCAAAAGTCACCAAAAAGGACACCACACTCAGCTCCATAGACCAAAGTATAAAAAAGTTATTAGTGCCAGAACACGGAAAAATGAAGATTTTTTTTTTTTTTTGGAGGATTTAATTTTTTTAAATGTATGAAAACATTATAAAACCTTTATAAATTTGGTATTCCCATGATCGTACCGACCCAAAAAATAATGTAGACATGTCATTTGGGGCGGTCAGTAAAAGCCGTAAAAACAAAGCCCACAAGAAAACAGGGTAATTGCATTTTTTTACCAATTTCACAGCATGGAATATTAAATACTGTCACTATGAAGTGCAATTTGTTATGCAGAAAATAAGCCATAGAAAAATAAAAAAGTTATGGATTTTTGAATGTGGGGAGAGAAAAAATACCCTGTTCATTAAGGGGTTAAATTTTGAATGGCAAATTAATTTAGTCAGATTTGAGTAATGGATCCTGACGCACCAGAAACACATGGCTTAGACGCTTGTGATGTCTTGTATGTGTATATCGCTGAACAAATAAAGGAATGCTTTGTTTTTACGAGCTGGTCCGCTGACTGTTTTTCAACAGATTTATCAAGCTGTCTGAAAGTCAGAATATTTCCAGTTGCCCATGGCAACCAATCACAGCTCAGCTTTCATTTTACCATTGCTCATGAATATTTTAAAGGGGAGCTGTGATTGGTTGCCATGGGCAACTGGAAATATTCTGACTTTCAGAAAGCTT
Source organism: Engystomops pustulosus (assembly GCF_040894005.1). NCBI lineage: Eukaryota > Metazoa > Chordata > Amphibia > Anura > Leptodactylidae > Engystomops > Engystomops pustulosus. The sequence goes on from NC_092412.1 coordinate 113,338,373, forward strand.
GATAAATCTGCCCCATTATGTGTAAATTCTGCTGGGGAATTGCACCCATGTTTGAGAAGGCAAGATACTATAACGAAAACAAAAAAAGAGAGGCAAAACAAGAGGACAGCGCCTCGTGTATTATCGTAGGATAAATGGGAAAAAGTAAATTAAATTGAAATTAAAATATCCGAGGGATATGTATGGAGAGGGAGGGTATGGACAGTACCCCCCCTGAGAATCACGCTCACCTTAAATAGCTTAAATCGAGCGTAGAGATAATCCAAAAGCTGCCCAACAGCTTGCCGGTATTTGCTTTATGAAAAGGCTGAACCGGTGTCACAAGCATAAAATGGGGTTAGAAAACCAAGAAAAAGGCTGGCACGGCGCTATTATGGAGAGAGTCTTCTGGTAAGTTTAAATTGTTTATTCCAAAAACTGTAAACGCGTTTCGGGCGGAACACCCTTCTTCTAGTACAAATGGAAATAGCTAATCGTTGTGCGCTGGATCCATTCAGTGCTGGAGCGCCTAGGTACATGACATGTGGGGTATGTGAACACCACATGTATAAAAGCTCAACTGGCGGAAGTGTCGGAGGATGAGCCGGAAGTTTGAATCTCTCGCTACAGCAACAGGTTGCCTTGGAAACCTGAGATAACTGGGGAAGTTAAACGTGATGAAGGGTGAGCTGAATAAAATAGACTTTTCTGTCTGTATAGTAGCGACATATACCTTTCTCCCGCACCTCAGAATGCCCCATTCCAGACTTCATTAGTGCCAGTTGGTAATCTGAAAGCATGTAAAGCAATCATAGTGGAGAGGGGGCTCTGAGGTGAAAAGAGTTTGACTTCAACACTGATCTATCTGCACAAATGATGTGCGGATCACAGAAAACTTGATCTTCTGGATAATGCCAACATTAATCACTGTAAAATGATCAGGATCTGGTAGGTGAAAATCTACCTGATAAGATTCCCTTTAAAGGAAATCTACCATCAAAATCAAACATGATAAACCAGGGACACTTCAATCCAGACACTGCCGCTGTTGCAATCTTCTTATGCTTCCTTTTAAAATCAGTCTGGGATGCCTAGAGTGTTTTTGCAACTTTTTTGAACCTACAGGCTGTGACACTTGTAAAAGTCACAATAACTTGTCATAAAATAGTGATAAATGAGGCAGTGGCAGAGAGATAAGGTGGGAAGAAAAGGAAACCAAACACTGATCAAGAGCCGTTGCAGATCAGGGTTGCTCTGGTGGAGCAGGTCTCAAGCTCTAAGTATCTGGACGTATATCTAGATGATAAGTTGTCATGGCACATAAATTCAGACAAACTGTATAAGTAAGCGTCTTGGAGACTCTTCTTCTTAAGATCCCTTAGGTCTTTTAATGTGAACTCTATGATGCTGTTGTCCTTCTATCAGTCTGTAATTGTCCTATTTTATGCGGCTGTATGCTGGGCAAACAATGTGAGTGTGGCGGACTCCAACAAATTTAAGAAACTGGTTAGGAAGGTAAGCTCAATTGTTGGCTCAAAGATGGAGGACTGGGAGTCAGTTTTGTGTTTATGCATGCTCTCAAATTCAGGTCCATTCTAACTAAGGAAGCAAATCCATTGCATAGTATACTCATTGGATAGTGTAGTATATTCAGTCAAAGGTTTCTGCAAATCAAATGTAGAACAAATAGATTTAAAAACTCATTTATACCTGGGGTAATTGGGTTAGTTAACTTGGGCAAGTAATTGAGGCTATAATAACCATGGCATGTAATTCTTATAATTACCTTATATTTATTTTGTGTTTTTTATATTTCTTTACTCTTTTATGTTTTTGTATGGTATGTTTGCCATTATCTTTATTTATTTGTATCTGTATATTGTGATTATGCAGATGGAGGTGTTGTATCTGTGACACAATCAATTTCCCCTATGGGGACAATAAAATATTCTATTCAAGTTTCTCCGGTTGATGAAAAAAGTCGGCAAAAGAAATTTACACTAGCTACTTTGTGTCAGTTAGTGCGCCAAAACTACAACAAAAAAAGATGGAGACTATAAAAAATCCCCTCTGTGTTCCCTTCTAAAATAGTTAGTGTATTTAGTATTTTGGAAAAGTACAGCTGATCACTGTAGAAGTATGTCTTATATTATTTTACATTTTTTTGTTGTATTATTTTGTTATATTCACATTTCAGATTGAGATGAAAACTTAATACAAAGCACATCAATGTCATCAGGATAATAAAAAAGTGGCCCAAATTTAAAGCACAGAAGTTAATGGGATAACCATTGGCCAGAATAATACATTGAAATGGAGAGAACATTTTCTAAACTATACTAAGAAGTAAAAGTCTATTATTCTCCATTCCGTTATAGTGTCTAATATAAATGCATTTGAAATAGTAGCTTCAGGTTCTTATTCAATACAAATTTTTATCCCAATAATGACTTTACTATGCTCTTTTATTTAGTATTTCTTTCTTGTTATCGTTTTATGTCCATTTAATTCAATAGGTAAATTGTGGGACTTTACAAGCATCTACAACAATGGTAGAACAAAATGGTGGTATTGTTCTTTCAAAATCCACTAGCAAGTACTTAAACATCAGTCAATAACTTGTTTGGTTTACAAAGAAACAGAAAATTTGCTTGAATAGACAAACTTTTACCTACATAAGGTCATTATTTCTGGAGAAAAATGTATTGTTCTATAGTACATTTATACAAAAGGCACATACAATGTATATATAAACTCTATTTACATACCAATGCTAGCCAATTCTAGTAAAATATTTATTTGTTGGCCCAGATATCAACATAGCAAAAGAAAAATGCACAAGTAATTTAAAGGTGAGAAATGGATGATTATTTTTTTCTTAAGTACATTCATAACTTGAGCAATGTATTCTAAATGAAATGCTTGGATTAGTTTTAATTTTACCTGTCTACTGCACAATTCGAAAACGGTATAGAGATTGTTGCTGTATGAATAGCAAGTCAGAGAGAAAGATTAACTGTAGGTCTTTCTGGGCATTTCTTTGTCAGTTGCTAACAGGGCACAGTGTGACATTGACTGTATGTAAAGCCTACTAAAGAGAAATACTGCTGCCTTTGTTGTAATTCTTTTTATTCATTTAGCTATTGAAGGAAAACTAAATGTAAAATATATCATCCTAAAATTATCTTCTTGATGATCTTTTTCTCCTTTCAAGCTTTCTGGTCATCTCTGACGAACAAGAAAACATATAAAGAATTACTCTATATATTCTCATTCTATTTTCACAAAAATATCATACAGTGAATGTCCAGGCTTTACAAAAAATTTATATCAGCACACGAGTGTCTATAAAAACAATAAAACTCTTATCTTTGCCTTCTCGATTGCTCCCGTTGTCTGTCGTACACTCCCGTGTGCTGGTACATCATCACTTTCAATGTGTATCAGGGTGGAGGAAATAGTTGGGATGGAATTGTCAGCCTCTGTAAACAACAGGGGCACAAAAGTGATGGTCGGAACTGGAGGGGAGAAGTATAAGATTTATAAACATTTGCTGATTTTTGTAAAACTGGGACAACCCCTTTAAAGTAGACACGACTGAACTTTTATTAAAGAGAACCCGTCATGCAAAATAACCCTCCTAATCTAAATAGATTTTCATAAACTGCCATTAGAGAGCATTGCCTCTATCCCCTCATTGACCCTCTACATGCCGGTAAACCTAAGCAATGAGGTCCTAAAGCTGTATGCAAATGACCTGTGAAATGTCCAATGAGTCATTAGCATATTCAAGCTGTCCAGCTTATTCATGGGTGGGAGGCACAGCCACACCCCCAGTGCTTGACTGACAGCCTCTCTAATGCTACGCGTTTCGAGTAAAAAAACTCTTCGTCACTCACGCATAGCTGTTTGTTGATACCACTATGTGCTGATCGATTTTATGTGATGATTTAATAAAGAAACAAGAATTTTTCATTAAAAAAAGTGCTGGATCGTTTGAACCTTTTTCATTGTCTGCAAAAACCTGCAACCTGAGGGTGTATCCGTTTGCATGGGGAGGATCACCAAATACTCACAGGTGTAAGGATTTCCTTCAAAACACACTTGCTGCATGGACTTTTCTATTGATCTTGACAAATAAAATTATTTGTGGATTGTCGTATGGTTACTGAGATAGAGATGTGTTACACATATGGAATTTCTCTAATGGCTTAAAGGAACTTCACAAAATAGTTATCTCAGCAAAAAGAATTAAGCAAAATATTTGACCTATAACAGTTTATGCACTATACAAATTCCCCAACCCTTTTAATGATCAGAATAAGTTTTATAGAAATAGTTCTGCGTGGCCCTTGGTAAAGTGTATAAAATAATATATGAAGAATCCAAGTGGCAACACTCTGCATTTTAATGTTAGGAACATTCAATATATTGGCAGTAATAGGAGTTTCCAAGTTGACTCCCTGTTCTCTCTTTTTCACTTGCAGTTATTCTAATAAACTGTCAGTATTCTGCAGACTGAAGGTTTCTTGCATTAATAGGGAGACACCAATTTTACATTTTTATGTTCTGTACAAACAACTTTTGCATTTTAGTTACTAAAAATGTCTATTGCAGCTACTTAAGCTGTAGCTATAAGAATATACATTTTAATATTTTTTTATACCTATACCACATATCTGTATGACATTTATATTTTTCTTATTGTTGAACCCCTAGTTTAAGCACAACAGTGTTGTATCCTAGCAACATCTGAACATACTGATTTTTTTTTTTAATTAAGTACAACATGCTATGTGAATGGAGAGCATTTCTGATCCAAGGTGTCCCAAGGTGACTGTTTTGCACATACAGGGCTTTCTCAAAATCAGGTCTGAGAAAGCGCTATACACGTGAAAAATTCTGTCACTGGGGTCTGTATTTTTGTATGATGTTGCCATGAGAATAAAGATTTTTTTGGTCAGAATATGTGCTGCCTGTGTTCCTTCTATTTTCATGAATACTGGTTGTGGGATTGATACCTGTCATGTTTAAAACCTCCAAGGAGGAAGACAGCAGAAGGTAGTGACATTTTTCCTTTCTATTATTGTATTATATATAAAGGTCCCATGTGATGAAAAATATGCGGATAATAAAAACTATTTTTAAACTCATTGGTGGACATTTGTTTTAGCTCCAATGACTCCCTGGGCTGGCCAGGGCAATATTCCAGGGTGTGGGCAGGGACTCTATAAGTAGACGCATTATGATCCAACTAGTACTGTGGGGTGATAATGTGGTAAGATTATCAGGGTATAGGTTTATATACACTTATTTAGCTTCTGAACATTGTACTAGTGTCTGACACATGTGAAAGAGAGATGAGACAGATCAGGGATGATGAGATCCAAGAGATGCCAATTACACACAATGACACAGTGAGCTCTCCTACATCTCTGTAGTTCTCCTCATGCTGCTATTGGCAGGAACTCGGTGTCTGTGTATCAGAGGCTAGAGGCAGGGGGGCCAGAAAGAGAGAAAGAGACAAGCTCAGTGAAATCTCAGACAAAATGGCCTAAAGTCCCTAAAGTCAGAAAATCCTGGGTCGTGTTCAGGAGCAACTGAAATTGTGTATACCAGGACTGAAAGAGACAGGTTGGAATTATATCTGTGGAATGCTGTATTTTTGATAATAATAGTGCATTAGAGAATGAGTAATTTTGTTATCCTGAGTACATTTTGGAAACTTGTCTTTGTGGGAATACCCCTTTAATACACAATGGGGAAACATCTAGCTTTAGGCGTAGGAGAAGTGAAAGAGTGGTAAGACCGATTTAGAGGAGATGCTTATAGACGATAACTGTGAGATTATGAAACCTACTAGATATTCATACTAGCTACACATTAACCTTCTGGTCTTAATCTTAAAGCGTGACTGTCATTTCACATATTTTTCTTATATGTGTAGAGGGCTTTAAAACACTTAAATCTATTAGTGAGGTTTTGTGATCTTTCATTACAAAATCTACCTTGAAAGCTTCCCCTGCCACCTTCATTTTGTGCTACACATAGGAAAGATGGCTCACCTGTATAGCCTATATATAATGTCTGCACTTTTCCTGCAGTGCAACACCTGCCAACCCATGTTAACCGAGTGTTGCAAAATCAACATCCTTCTCCATTCAATAGGGTTTTCTCTAGACCCTGATAACCTCAAGTGTTTGGAAAGGGGTGATGCAGCTGATAAATATCTGCGTGAAAGGAATATGTAATTGTGTGACCAATCAGATGTGCGGGTACTGTTATGCAAAGAGAATTCTGGTTGGATTATGAGATTGTCACCTCACAAGGGGAGTTTATAAAACCCAATGAGGATGGAAAGTTCCAGGTCTTTTCTTCTACTGAGCTTCATAAGCTTCATAAGCACCTGTCTCTGTAGCATGCTGCCATGACACACTTTGCTTGAGCTTGTTCTCCAAACATCCACCTTTAGGAGTCTGCCTTATCCTGCTATTAAAGGAGCCAACTATCCTCTCCAGCCTGAAGCTACCTTTACCAGACTGCGAGCACCTCCTCTGGAACCAGCCATCTCAACCCAGTTGATGTTACTGCTGTTGTGGCCATTGTCGAGTTTCAATAAACAAACTATAAGTGGAGTGCTTTACAAACACTGCCTCCGAGTGATCCCTGTGTAAGGCTGTTACCACCAAGGGATCCCCATTCACCACCACCAGGTATCCCTACCTATGCATCGGGGTTGCCTCAGGGAGAAACAGTCTACAACTTCAGTTCCATTTGTTCCATTGTGCTGGTTTCCCTGCCCTCTCTCCTGTTCCTCAATTTCACGTCTACAACTTCAGCTCTCCCTCATTTATTGTACTTCCGCCTGCCAGACTGTGGACAGGGCCTCTGTTCCCTGGTAACCAGCCCTGTTATCGCAGACACCTGATAGGTCGCGCTCAGCCAGCAACTCAGGTACCTAGGGTTCCGGTTTCCCCCAAGCCACAAAAAAGGCTAGATCCTGGTTGCGGATGCTGCACTACCTGCATTTATTTTTACGGCTAAATCTTTTATTATTTATTTAGACTACTGATCAAAATTATCCTTACACTAGTGCTTTGCTGGAAGCAGAGGAAGGCAAAGACTGTTTAGTAAAGTGAAAACTATTTCCCATGGTCAAAAAGCAGGCCCTACTGCTGATGGCAGAGGAATAGCTATCCAACCAATTAAAGATTCTGTATTGTCAGCCTACCTTGAAGTTTCTAATATGATTTTAAGTAAATACCGAACAGAAATATAACCATTAAATTATTGCAATGTTATCACACCCAAAAGTACATAGAGGAGTAGAGGTGTGTGGCCATAGACCGCCACTCCACAATTCATCAATGTTACCCAAGAGAAGAAAAAAGTAACAAATACCATAGCAAATAAAATATGAATTTTATTTATTGAAATGCTTTCACCAAAATTGACAAACAAAAATAGAGAAGCAACATAAAGAAACACAATATTGCACAAGGCCTGAGTGTAATCAGTAAAACGCCATTATACGTGTGTCCTGGGTTTAGTAGTGAAATAGATAAGTAGTCATAGACTGTCTCAGACAAATAGAGAGAAATAGTGGCTATTAACACAAATGCCCAAAAATAAATACGTATTAAACAACTAAAGCCTACAGGAAAACATGATGGAAATAATTACCAACCACGGACCAAGATAGAAAGAGCCACTATTGCAATATTCTGTTTGATGGCTATACTGTATACAGACTCTTATACAAGAGAAAATTATTTTTCTATGCATTATATGTGATGTATAGCATGCATATTGCTGTTACTCTCAAATCAGAAGAATAAGATCACTACAGAAGAAAGTGCCTTCAAAGCTTATAAGGTCACTCATGCTATTATCATTGTTCAATATTTTTTGCACCTGATCTTCAAAGTTTACCATTTGATTTATTCCACACTAATACCAATTTCAGGTAGAGAGAGAGAGTAAGATAGAAGTGAAAGGTGATATTGATTTTCTTAGTCATGATCTTTCTGTGATAAGTATTTTTATGGCCCTTTTTAATTCACAGTACCAAATAAAAATGTTATAGAATTTAATGTATCATATTATTGTTATGAATATTATTGTATAGTTGAGCATCTTTTGTAAAATTTATTGTTTTCAATTAGTATATTTTGGATTTCAAATTTGTGACCAACCTATTTATTCAGTGTTCCAAAGTATCTAAAATAAAACAAGTCAAGGAAATTCTTTAAATAATGTAGTCTTCAAATGTAACCATTTTATACCATTTCTTCTGTACAGTAGCTAAGAACTTTGTATTTTCACGGTAACAGAGCTGGTGATGTAAATAATTTACCCTTTACAAATATGGACCCCAGACCTTGGAAAATTCAACATCAGATTCATTTTTTTAATATCTGATGTGTGTAGTTTATGTCTGTGTTCAGAAATTATGAAAACATTTTTTATCCATTCTAATTAAGTGAAGCTTGAGGGGATGTTTCCATTTATAAATGCAAGTGCTTAGGAACTGATGGAAGTGGAAGGGCTTCTATTTACTATCCGCATTTAGTTTATAAAATCGCAAATGAAGGAGCCTTTGCATTTTATTTTGACTATTGTCCATGGAAAACAATTTACTTTGGTACATTGGTATATGTGAGCTGTTATATATCAGCCTGCACTAAATACTTTGTCTGTTTTTTAATTTTAAAGCAAGACAAGGTCTCTCTTTGCTATGGAAATCCTAAAAAAGGAATGTAAATGCTTGCGTAGTTCACATATTATAAATAATATGCCCTTAACCTCCCAAACTATTTACAATATATCACTCACATATATAGTGCATAAGAGATTTCATGATCACTTACTAACATAAACTGAATGTTTCCAATTAAAAATGATATGCAGACATGGGCAACTAAGAATATTCTGACTTTCAGACAGCCTGAAAAATCTGCCCCAGTATATTGACTGGCTGGGGTTTTGGTGCCAGGGCTACTTTTTACTCCCAGTCAGACAATTATATTTGCCCTCAACAGTAACAGTGGACTCATTGGGGCAGATTTAGTTACCTGGTCCATTCGCGATCCAGCGGCGCGTTCTCTGCGGTGGATTCGGGTCCGGCCGGGATTCATTAAGGCAGTTCCTCCGACGTCCACCAGGTGGCGCTGCTGCACTGAAGAGCATCGGAACGCACTGAAGTTCACCGGCCTATTCCTAGTGAAGGTAAGTGCAAGCTCCGCGACACATTTTTTTAAAATGCGGCGGTTTTTCCGAATCCGTTGGGTTTTCGTTCGGCCACGCCCCCCAATTTCCGTCGCGTGCATGCCAGCGCCGATGCGCCACAATCCGATCGTGTGCACCAAAATCCTGCGGCATTTCAGGAGAAATTGGCGCAAATCGGAAATATTCGTGTAACACATCGGGAAAACGCAAATCGGGCCCCCATTAAGTATAAAATGCATCAAATAACACATTGTGTAGCTTTTGAGAGCCCAGACCTCCATTTCAGTGTGATTTTCTTGCTATATTACATCAGAGTTTTGTCCAGTCACCTTGTGAATTGTTACTCAATAAAGAATTTAGAATAGTTATTCTGATTTTCATGTGGACACAGATTTTAGAGCTTTTCTTTTGTTTTTATAATATGTTTTCTTTAGAACAATTTTAGAAATGTGTCCATATTCACAAGATGACATAGCCTTAAAATGTGTCCTTCACTCTTCCATTCTACACAGAGACTAACCTTGCAATCTATCCTGACATTGTAAAAAGAAGTGACAGCTTTATCAGTGGAATGCAAAAAGAAGTATGGAGGAATGAGAAAAAGATAATAAGAACTAGACAGATCAGAAAAAGATCTTTCAAGTCGTGTGTCTTTACCATACAGAAAATGCTGAACAGAAACAAAATTCCTTCTTAAGAACCTAATGTTCACATTACCATACATTATGCTTTCTCACCAGATCATATGCATTTTAGAGCTTATCAATGCTACCACAGGTTATCTTCCTGATTTCATCTGCAAAGGAAAAAAGTGATAAAAAAATTGAATATGCAGTACTTTATGTGGTGTAAGAAAATAGTTATCAGGTGCAGCTAACCAAATCAAAAAAGGTTAATATGTATAATTTTCTTTTCCTGTTCCATCTCTGGAAATATGTAACAACTATATCAAGTGTTAATCCATTTAAAGTGCAACTGTCTACTTGATAACTTCGTTAAGTACAAAAACAAATGCTTTTAACTTTTATGTCATCTCTATGCTTTATAGATACTAAAATGTAATCTACTGCTGCTTAACATTTACATTGTTTAATAGGTTACTGTATAATGTCCCATTTTGAATGTATTTGAAAATGTATAAATTGTGCTGCAGAATAAGTTGGTTATATATAAAAAAGATATTATTGTGATCATAGTAATTAATGTTTGTCATGTTACTGAAATTTGCTCACATTTTCATAAAATATTTATGATTGAACAAGTTTCTTTTAAACTTGGATATTTCTTTCAAATATATATTATCTAAAAAATAAGACCTATTATTGTCTTTTGTCACTTACTGATCTGTTAAAATCAGATCTGGAAGTATATGCAGTAAAGGAGAGTGCCACAGTGTGCCTTAATGTTAAGAGGAATCTGGCAATACTGTATAACCCCTTATCAACCAGGAGTTTTGCACCTGCTTCACACAGCCCATTTTGTAACCCCTTAGCACAATATGACATGCATGTACATCAGGAAATGTGGTCAGTTGCAACCATCAAAAAGCTATATAAATTGGGTATCGCTGTAATTGTGGTGACCTGTAGAATAACATATATTTTTTATGGTATAGTGAACGGCCTACAAAGAAAAAACCCTAAACCAAAATTGATGATTTTCTTGTCACCACCAAGAAAGAGTTAATAAAATCTCATCAATAAGGTTTTTTTACAAAAAAAATAAAAATTTTAGAGCCTGTAATATGTGGTAATGCAACTTTGCTCTAAAAGGCGCTCCTTCCCTTCTAAGCTTGGCTGTGTGCCCAAACAGCAGTTTACTGACACATATGGGTATCGGCATACTCAGCAGAAATTTGGTATCACACTTTATGGAGCTTTTTGTCATTTAATCTGTTGGGAATTTTTAAGTTTTGGCCAAAATTAATGTATCATCCAAAAAAATAACAAATTGTAAATTCCACCTCCATTTTGTTTTTATCCCTGTAACTTATTAAAGTTGGTTTCTAATACATTGAGGAATGTAGTTTCTATAATGTGGTAATTAATGTGGCTTTACTAATATATGGCCTCTCAAAGTCACTTGAAAACTGAGCAGATGTAAATATAAGTTTTGACGATTTTCATAAAAATGTGAAAAGCTGCACCCATATTTCTAAGCCCCATAACAACCTAGTAAAATGAGAGGATGCATAAAAAGCCTATATCTATTTGAAAAGCAAAGAAGTTAGAAAATTAAGAATTTTTCTAAACTTTTGACACATTTTTATTTTTATTCATAATCAAAAGCAAAAGATTTAATCCAAATATTTCTACTAATTTGAAGAGGTGTTACAGGCGAGTGTCAGCTGCACTATACAACTGACACTTGCAACTTCTGGAATCGGTTCCATTGGAGAGATTGGTAGGTCACTGCCACCTGTGCAATACTACTATGTCAAGCATTGGGATAGGAATAATTGAAATGCCATTTTAAGGAATTCAATAAAGATGTAGCTTATTACCCTGACTGATTTTGGCAGACCAGGCATGGTTCATAAAGGGGAGATAATGTCACCAGGATCCTCAGAGCAATACATACCGCAAAGACATGGAAGTCCCCCCTCATCCGTCTCAGCACAGATGCTAAGTAGGCATTTGATAGTGTCGACTGGAGCTTTATGAGGGAGACCCTATTGAAATATGGATTCCCGACTAGCTTTGTGGATGCCATCTTCTCGCTATATACCTCGTAGGTTGCGATTGCAGTAGGTGCCCCCAAAGTCATCAAAGTATCCTACATCCACGACTTCCTGCTGGCCAAGACTGCTCCCTCTTACGCACTCCAACGGTTTCTCAAGATGCGTTAGGTTGCAGGAAAACCATTATAAGTTATTGGCCCATTGGTATAAAACCCCAGAAGCCTTGTATCACTGGGGGTTGCACCCAACCAGGGAATCGGGGAGATGCGGATGGGATTTGAGCACATATACACATGTGTGGTGATCTTGTTCTCTAATTACTACTTTCTGGCTGGAAGTGCAGAGCAGAATCCGGTCCATTTGTTTGTCCACTTTACAGCTATCTCTACCTGGGGGATCCCTTGTTACACACCTCACTGCTGCAGCAAAGGCTTTAATTCCATTATATTGGTTGAAAACATGTGCACCTCCCATCTCTGTGTGGGAAGACAAGGTAGCACAGAACTGCCACAAGGAGGAACTGTCAAGCTGGGCTTCTCATTCTCATGAGCAGTTTGCAAAAACCTTGCAACCGTGGGTAGAATACAGAGCTAAGAGATCACCTCAGGCAGTCCCTACATAGTTAGGAGAGGCACAGAACTGTTCCCGTTAGAGTGCGACTTGTGTGTGTCCCCCTATCCATTGATACTCAATTGATACTTCCATGTATTCTTATATATTGAGTATCAGTATTCACCTCGAGTAACAAAAAAAGACGAGATACTGAATCCCCCAAACTCCACCAGCTTGTACATCCCTTATCTCCCCCCCCTCCTTAAACCCCTTCCACCCTCATTAATTTTGCCTTTTGATAATGTATTGAGCATTGTTACCAGCTCTTTCAGCTCATACTATAATGGAACTGTACTGACGCCTTATATGGATAATGGCCTACAGATATTGTCTTTCTGTCTATTTGAATATGTATTAGTGATTACTTGCTGATACAGGCTCTCATCTCGATGTATACTGAGCCTTTTTGACAGAACTGAATGTGTTGATGTATGCTGTTCTCTGTTAAAAACTTAATAAAACAGAATTGATAAAAAAAGAAGAGCAGGGGGAGTATTTGTAGCCTTTGTTTTTTATTTTTTACTGATTGATTCTTATATTGTCTTTCAGTGTCAATTTTGCTATGTGTCCTGGACAAGTCCAACATTATTAATTGTGTTTATGCTTATGTTATTTCCAATATGATCTACGCCTAGTAATAAATAAGAAAGGGTTGTGGGTTTAGTCTTGAATAGTTTGCATGCTTCTTTTCACATGTAGCTTTTGTTCGGGCATTCATTTTTTGACGAGTAAGCTTTTATTTACATTCCACTAGTTTACACATAGGAATTTACTAAACATGATCTATATAAAACTATATTATTTCATTTTAAATTTGTTTTCTATAAGAACTATACTGAAGCTTCCAATTAAAACAGTTTTACAATGTGGATAATAGGTTATATAAGATATATAAATAAACTATCCACTGTTTAACAGCACATGTCTTTCAGCTGGAGAATAGATTGAAATAATATTTTTTTTTGGTGGTGATTATATGAAAAGAACAAAATACCTAGTACAGAAAGACAAACTTATTTCTATTGATCTTCCACACTAATCTTTTTACTCCTTTAGAGAATATTGATTTTAATAACAATTTGATTTGAATAAGCTGGTGATCTAGAAGCATGGTACCATTTCTAGAACACATTATAGGAAAGAAATACACAGTTGTACTATACAATCAAGTATTTCTTTTTTTAATCAACTCTTTATTTTGTATTTTTCATAAAGAAAAGAACAATCTTATATATGCTGATTCGCAAGAGGCATACAAAAGTATTAAAAATACTAATAAATCTTGCATTTGCAAAATATCAATAAACAATAAGAGAAACAAGAAGAACAAATAAAGAAAAAGGAAAGGGAACAAAGTAACAATCGTCACATAAGTAAAGCATTCCTTATGGTACAGCGTAGTTGTGACACATCTTAAATAATATAATCACTCCTAACATTTAGGAAATCAATCTAGCGTTATATATGTCCCATTGAGTCCAGATCTTCTCAAACTTATCTGTGGTATGACGAAGTACAGCCGTAATATATTCCATTGATCGGAGGTCCCTAAGACGTGCATACAAATCCAGTAAGGATGGAGAAGTAGGACGTCTCCAATTCAGAGAAATCAAGCACTTCGCTGCTGTTATTATGTGTAGGAACAACCTGGCACTCGGACCCCTGAGAGAACTAGGATATAGATTCAGCATATAAATTTCGGGGTCCAGTGGGACTTGAACATTAAGGATACCCCCAACAAGGGACCTAACCTCCAGCCAAAAATGTAGCAAGGCAGGGCAACTCCAGAAAATATGGAACAATGTAGCATCAGGTCCTCCACATCTCCTACATTTATTAGGAACAGATGGATAGAATTTGTGTAGGAGCTGGGGAGTGCGATACCAATTTAGTAGGATTTTGAGTTGGTTCTCTTTATAGAGGGTGCAGATAGATGATTGGCGTGACCGTGCCCAAACGTTCTGCCATTGTTCAGGGGTGAGTTGTTTACCCAACCACGATTCCCACTTACTCATGTATGGGTGTGATACATTAGTACGTTCATTGAGAAGGGAGTATAGACTGGAGATCAGGCCCTTGGTAGAGGGGCCTTCTGAACATATCAACTCAAAGGGTTTGGGTCTGGGTGGGATTTCCGCTCCCAGCAGAGATGAGATGAAATGTTTGATCTGATGATAGGTGAAGTCCGCCCCCGCCAGGCATGAATATTTCTCCACTAATTCCCTAAGAGTGAGCATCTTACGTGTAAGGGGGTCTAATAAAGTTCGAATTTGAAATGTACCTGCCTGAACCCAGGGTCTATAGCTACTAGTGAGACTATCTGGGAGGTGTGATGTAAAAAGAATTGGGGTAAGTAAGGATTGCAGAGGAGCTAATTGGAAACGTACCCTACATCTAAACCAGATATCTCGGGTAAATTGCATAGGACCTAACAAAGAGGATACTGTGCTGACTGGAGGGGGACCCCAAATTAGCGTGGCCGGGTGTAGCGGGGCTAGCCAAAGTTTCTCCAGCTCTGTCCATCTATTGTATGCATGCATTGTGGACCATGAGGTGATATGACGGAGATGAGTCGCCAGGTAGTAAAGCTTAATATCAGGGAGGGCTAATCCTCCACTAGTAGTACCTGCCGTCAGTACCGCTTTAGATATCCTGTGACTCCTACCTCCCCATACAAACCCCAAACACATCGATTGCAGTCTACCCAGGACCGCCACCGGAAGAGTTTCGAACAAATATAGCAATTTTGGCAAAATAGACATCTTTACGGCCGCTATTCGACCCAACAAGGAAATATGTAGAGGCTGCCACTTAGTTAGAAGGTCCTGAATTTCCTTAATCATTGGTGGAAAGTTTGCTGCATATAGGGTCTTATATGTGCAAGTTATCCTGATCCCCAAATACTTCAATGACTCTGTCTGCCATGTATATTTAAAAGAGCTCTTGAGGGCGCTTAGCTCCCCTGAGGAAATATTTATGGGAAGGGCTTCCGTTTTATTATTATTGATCTTATATCCTGAGAAGTGGCTGTATTTATCCAATAACTGGTGGAGATTTGGGAGACTTATTATAGGGTTTGTAAGTGTCAAAAGTACATCATCAGCGAAAAGAGAGATCTTAAATTGCTTATCCCTCACTCGTATCCCGGTCACATCAACTGATGAGCGAATGTATGCTGCCAACGGCTCTATACTTAAGGCGTATAGCAGGGGGGAGAGTGGGCATCCCTGCCTAGTTCCATTACGGATTGCAAAAAACAAGGAGTTAGCATGAGGAAGACGTATTGCCGCACTAGGGATGGAGTAAAGTCCCTGTAGAGCCTTTAAGAACGGCCCCTTCATACCAAAGTGCCGTAAAGTCGCCATCATAAACCCCCAGTCCAGGCGATCGAACGCCTTTTCAGCGTCTAAGCTTAAAAGGAGAGCGCTCTCATCTGTTTTTCTAATAACCTCAAGTAAATCAGCTATTCGCCGTGTATTATCCCCCGCCTGCCTGAAACGCACAAATCCTACCTGATCTTTGTGTATAAGGTGCGGGAGCCACTCCCCTAATCTGTTCGCCAATATTTTAGTAAAGATCTTCAGATCGGAGTTCAATAAGGATATAGGGCGATAGCTGGTACAATCTAGGGGATCTTTTCCTGGTTTCGGGATTACCGTAATAAAAGATCGCAACATAGCCTCAGGGATTGGAGTGCCTGTCATAAAAGCATTAAATAGTTTGATCATATAAGGGGTCAGAATGTCCGTATACGTTTTAAAATAGGCATATGGCAAGCCGTCAGGACCCTGTGATTTTCCATTTGGAAGGGCATTAATTACTTCCCGTATTTCCTCCTCCGTAATCTCTTGGTTCAGCAATCCTAGAGCGTAAGAGGACAATTTAGGGAAGTTACATTCACTAAGGTATTGCTCCAAAGACTCCTTTCGGGCCTGGGAACCTGAGGAGGGGCGAGTAGGAAGATTATACAGATCATGATAATAAGTTTCAAATATTTGTGCTATCTTCTCAGGTTTATAGTGGGTAGTACCTGTGTTATCCCTGAGACTATGCTGGTTAGTTGCCACTGCCCTATCCTGAAGTTGGCGGGCTAGTAGGGTATGGGCCCTGTTACCGTATTCATAGAAACGCTGGCGGGAGTAGCGTAGCAACTTTTCTGCTCCCACTAGATCTATCTCTCTTAATTGGGCCCGGGTGGCTAAGACTTTTTGCAAGGTCGTGAGCGATGGGCGGGCAACCAACTTGTTTTCTAATGTCCTAAGCTCCCGTACACATTGTTGTCGCACCGCCTCTACTGCTTTCTTTTTATAAGCGCCCTGGGATATAGCATATCCACAGTAAACTACTTTATGTGCTTCCCATAAGATAGGCAGTGATGGGGCTGATGGGGAGTTATCGGCAAAGTATTGTAGTAAGGAAGTGCGTAGGGCTTCTTTGGTAACATTGTGGGATAGGAGGGTCTCATTGAGTCTCCAGTGGAGAGGGGGGTTTAGGAACGACAATTCAGCCGTGACCGGTGCGTGGTCCGACCAGGATATTAGACCTATATCGGCAAGGCGTAAACTGCGAAGTATCGAGATATCTCCCAAAAAAAAATCTATACGTGTATGTGTCTTATGTGGGGGTGAATAGTATGAATATCCCCGGGCTGTGGGATTGTCTACTCGCCATAGGTCGAAAAGATCGTGTCTACGTATCAATTTCCTGAAGCCCGATGAGAGTCTACACTGTTGTTGCGATGGAGGGACACCCTGCATGGACATACGGTCCCGGATCTCAGAGAATATAACATTAAAGTCTCCTCCTAATAACAGTGGTGTTGGTCGATATTGAGCTAAACGTGACAGGACATTTGATAAAAATCCTAGCTGCCCAGAATTCGGAGAGTATACATTACATAAGACCAGCTGGCGTCCCCCAAGGGTCCCCTTCAGAATAATGAACCTCCCCTCAGGGTCTGTATAAGTGTCTAGTACTTGAAAAGGACAGGGCCAGGTTATTAATATAGCCACTCCCATTGTCTTTGTTGCTGCATTGGCTTGAAAGCTCTGAGGGTAACCCCTTCTGGCAAATCTGAACGAACCAGATGCCGTAAAATGAGTTTCTTGCAAAAATGCTATATCTGGTTTAAGTCGCTTCAGCTCCTGCAGCAACAACTGACGTTTAGTATTAGAATTCAGTCCCTTAACATTTAAAGTAATAATCTTCACCATTAGTTACGATGTAAACATAGCTAAGTGCAAGCCTTATATATGAACATGACATGATGCGAAGAGTGCCAGGTTGATTCCCATGCTCAGATGGTATCATATAACACTTATGAATGCTTATAGTGACGTCAACCTTAGGAACATTCAAAAAAAGAATTACAATACAAATCTCAAACCTAACAAAAACAGAAGTGGTTTTAAGCCTTGGGCATCTTGCAGGAACATAAAAGTCCCCCAAAAGGTCCAAGGTGTGGGTGATGCATCCATCCGTGTTATGATCCCGAATGCGGGGCCAACACAGAAGGAAGCAAACAAACCCAATTATGGGAAACGTGTCGGACATCAAACCCTTGACTCAACTCCAAAACAATACCGACCACCATGGGCTAGCATCTTAAACTTGGAAAGGATACCGTAGGTGACAGGGAGCCATCGCCTGAAAAAAAACAAAGAAAGAAAAAACCCCAAGTCACTGGAGTTCCTGCAGGCCGTGTAACCCCTCTTCCTTTAACTTCTTGGTCCTTTCGGAGCAGTGCGTGAGCGTGTGGAGGTCGAGGGGGATCCAGACGACTCCGGGGATCTTCTGCGCTGTTTTCTATTAGTGTTATGTTGCCAGGTCGGTGATAATGGCGGATCCGGTGAGGGCAATCTCCATTCTGGGATAACTGGAATCTGCAGGTCCAAGGTAGTGCAAAAGTCAGTCAAATCCGCTGGAGAACGTAATATGGCTGTTCTGCCATCCTTACGGGCCGTCAGGCTAAAAGGAAATCCCCATCTATAGGATATATCAGCTTTCCGTAGTGTCTCCAGCAGGGGGCGTAGTGTTCTTCTACGCTGCAAAGTGACCCACGAGAGGTCTTGGAATAACTGGACCTGCGCACCTTTAAAATCAATATGTGGCCTGTTTCGTGCTTTAGCCATAATCTCCTCTTTCAGAAGGAAATCTGTAATGCAACAAATAATGTCTCTGGGGCGTCCAGAAACTGGTTTTGGCTTAAGTGCTCGGTGTGCTCTATCCATTTTGATAGGATCTTCTGGGTTCCTTCCCAGCAGGGATGAAAACAGAAGATTGAGTACCTCTGGGACATTTTCGACATTCTGCGCTTCCGGAACTCCCCGGACTCTGATGTTGTTTCTGCGACCTCGATTATCAAGGTCTTCCACATGCGATTGTAGATCTTGAATTTTCTCTGATTGCTCTAAGAGCCGGGAGTGGAGAGTGTTCACTACTCTTCTAGAGGAAGCATGGTCATCGTCTAGTTGGTCCACCCTGTTAGCTATTGCCGTTAGGTCCTGTCGCATTTCGGCTATAGCCGACCTGCATGTGTCCTTAACTTCCAGTATCAGCGCCTGAAAATCCTGTTTAGTGGGTAACTGATGCACATGAGACCACCAATCTGCAGGCGGATGTCGCTGTGGACCTGATAATGAAGATTGATGCGATTCTGGAGACCAATCTCCGGGACCCAGTTGGGGTCTTAAAGCAGGGGGTGTATTAGCATAATCCATATCTTCCAATTCCCTATTAGAGGGACTCTGCGTATGGTAGTATTGTGGCCTCTGTGGTAGAGGGGAAGCTGCAGTAGGGGTAGATGATAAGGCCTGGTGACTAGGGCTTGGCTGCAGGCATGTAGCTCCTGCTGGTGTGGCTAGGTCAATAAGCAGGGGCAGCTCCCCTGTATGACCCCCCTCAGATAGGGATAAGGAGCTCTGGGCAGGTGGGTGTACCTTAGGAGGGCCGTTCTCCCACTGCCCTCTGCTGTCTCTGGCTATTTACCTGTTGCAACTCCACAAGCATTTTGGTTTTTGTACAGAATAGCTGTGGTACTAAATAAAAGAGAAAATATAGAAAATGAAATATAGAAAATAATGTTCCAGTAGTATCTTTCATCTCAATGCATTTACATTTCCTAGATAGTGGTTTAAAAGTCAAAAAGCATGTGAAAAGACTGGAGGTTTCACCCAAAGTGAATCTGCTCCCTTTGCAGGGAACAGTCCATAGTGATGGCAGGATCTAAATGATTTGAAAGTCAGAGATGCATCTTTTATTACTACTGCGTGGTAGGAGGAGTCACTAAAATAAAGGCCTAAAAAGTCACAATTGTAATGACATGCACCAGATTATTGCAACATTTTAATACATTAAATGTCAGAAAATTGGCATTCAAGACCATTTTAAATCAGCTGCACTGTTTACAGCCTAAGGTCCCACATTGGCTTTCATAGGCACATCTATCAGGTGTAGCATAAAGAAAAAAGGCCAAATGAGGATGGAATGTGGTATGCAGGTGACAGGATAACAAAGTCCAATGTTAGAGATACTAATCTCAAACAGGAGGTGGCAAAGTTCATGCCACTTCAAGGCTAGATTATTTGCATAAAATATCAATGAAAGGAAAACCAAATAAATTCAAAATTTCAGTAGCATTAGATCCTGTTCATGTGTACAGCTTTCAGATAATTTAAATACCCAGTTTAATGCTGAATAATATAACTTAAATGTGTTCCTTGAAATAGATAATACACTTCACTAAGTCTACAATCATTTCACTTATCAAAGAAACAGATTGAGTTTCTGTGCTTATCTTGCTTATATTATTTGATGTAAAATACAGTATAAAGTATATTTTAGGTAAGTGCACAAAACCATCTGCCTCTCTGTGCCTTCTCTATTTCTTTTTCTGTGGCCACTATTTATACTAAACCAGCATATTCTATCAATAGGTGCATCGTGAACAGTGTAAATAAGGCCGGGATTTATTAAGGTAGTTCCTCCGCCGTCCACCAGGTGACGCTGCTGCGCTGAAAAGCATCGGAACGCACTGGAGTTCACCGAGCCGGGCTGAGTGAAGGTAAGTGCAAGCTCCGCAACAGATTTTTTTTTTTTAATGCGGCGGTTTTTCCGAATCCGTCGGGTTTTCATTCAGGCCACGTTCCACGATTTCCGTCACGTGCATGCCAGCGCCGATGCACCACAATCCGATCGCATGCGCCAAAATCCTGGGGCAATTCAGGGGAAATCGGCGCAAATCGGAAATATTCGGGTAACTCGTCGGGAAAACGCGAATCGGGCCCTTCATAAATGACCGCCAATATTGTTCTCCTTAATCCCTAGACCCACTGCTTCTGCTGCATATGTAAATCAGTCTGCTTGTTTTGCACATTTGACCCTGGAGTATTGAAAAGGGATTATAATATTGCTGCCACATATTATATTACCTGTTTACTAATGGATGTGATGCAACATTAAATCCCATATCTAAATCTATTAATTAAATTATTCCTGATCAGGAATGTACCCTGGCATCAAGTATTAAATTGGCTTGATTTTCTTATGGCAGTCTAGCTGGATTCACATGTCTGCAAAAAGCGGCTGTAAGCTAGCGGCAAAAATGGCAGCTAGTTCACAGCCATAATAGACATGCATATTGTATTGCAAAAGATACAGTAGTTGGGTCCTTTTCTCACCCTGATTTGCGGCCTGGCTGCTCAGCTCGCTTTTCCGGGTGGCTTGTGGCTCATGGCACATGTCTGCTCTTACGGATGTGTGCATGTAGCTTATAATTGACCAATTCAGAACATTTTGTGTTCCATGTACTAGAATCTCGGACCTCGTTAGAAGGTAGAATGAATCTACCATCTACCATCAGTAAATGTCCTGTAAGTAAAGTTGGGTAACAGCTGTTTTATGTTAAAATTCACCATTTTACCTACAAAAGAATAATTTCCAAAGTCAAATGCAAATGGGTTGAAAAGAATACCTTTTTGCCAAGATGAGTTACCTTTAGAGGCTGGGGTCTTCATTTTCAACTCCCTTATGAGCTCTTTTATATATAGAATTATGCTTTTAGTATCATATGAAAGATAAAAATCTAATCTTTCAAATCACATCAGGATTGTTGTCTGTGTGCTAAAGAATGGTCCATACAAACAATGAAATTACTACACTTCCCTGAGTGAGCTTTTGATAAAAATTAAATTCCAGGCTATTTCTTTAACAAACTGCATATCTGGTTTCTTTAGCTCATAAAACCACAAGACTTAAAACCAGAATCATAAAACCACATGATTTAAAAGACTAGTTTCTAAAGTAACACTCCCTCTCCAGCTTCTAAAGGTTACACAATTTTAGCTTTTTTTGATAAATTATATTTTTTATGGGTAAACAAACAGATATTAACATAAAAGAGGGAATGCTAGAAATGTCATACACTACCTGAGGGAACTGTTATGTGAGTGGGGTAAAAGCTTGCTACAGTGCCCCTTTAAAATCTATGGAGCTTACAGCAATATTGTGGCTTGCTTGCCCCGCTGTACACCACTGTGCAAATACAGTAAATGTAGCAAAATGGGTAAGAGGAAATGTGGCCAAGATTACAATGCAACTATATTATTAGATGATAGGACTTTTCTAGAACTCTTTAAAAACTATACCTATAATGTATTCAAAATTTCAATCAAGATCCTGCAAAATGGCATGATGACCTCTTGTTAAAAATCCTGTGCTTTTATATTTGGAGGATAAGTGGGGCAAATGATCAGGAGATCTTGCTAGGTGAAATGTAGTGTCATGGGACCAAAAATTCTCAAGCGGGAAAAAAGTCTCAGAGCATAGTAAAGGAAAATAATGTGGTGATAAGTCAACCCCAGTTTGTTCAATCTCAGAACACAACTGACATATGAATACAGCAGCCATCATTGCTGGAGATGGCACAGATGGTCTGAATAGCTTGAGGCACACATTTGGTGTCATTGGGGGGAATTTATTATGTTCAGGCCCCGTCCTTCCTGCTGGATACATCAAGAGGCTTAGGTCCTTTAATGTATTAGGTGGGTGGCCACGCTGGGCCAGCAAAAACCTGAGAATGAACGCATGGTGTGGAGCTGGTGTAGGTGCATTATAATCGCAATTCTTGCAGTGTGCAAGAATTTACGATTATTTCACAGCTTCTCCACCAGAAAAACTGGCATAGAAGCAGTGATAACTTCCCCCTATTGTGCCCATAACAAAAGGAAATAATTTATTAATGAGTCAAATAGGAACTGCTGCTTAAATCACAGTTAATACAAATCATACAGCTGTGACTATAGTCTGCCTCTAGTTGAGCAAATAGTGTATGTAATACTATATATAAGCTGACCTGTGCAATTCACATTACAAGAGTTCTCCTGAAGTTGAAAAACATGACTGCTTTCTTTTTTTTTGTTTTTGGAAGAAAACCTTTGGGAGAACTCCTTAAATATAAGTAAGGCCCCTTCTACACTTGCGTTGCAGATCACATCAGAGTTTGATTAGGGTGCGATCAGGGTTTGGTCAGTGAAAAACTGACATTTTTCATCAGAGTTCAATCAGTTTTCAGTCAGAGTTTGTTCAGTGTCTCAGTTTTTCATGCGCATTTTCAATGCAATTTCAATGCGTTTTTCACACGCAGATAATGCGCGTGAAAAGGACTCAGGACTGAGCTCTATCTTTTCTATGGCAATAGATGCGTGAAAAAAGCATTGCACTTACGTTGGACTTGCATGTGTCTCAGAGTGCAATGCGTTTTTGATGCATCTCCATAGACTTGTATGGTGCGTTTTTCATGCGCGTGACTTGCAAAAGTAGAGCATGCCAAAATTTAAACGTGCGTTAAAAAACATGAAAAAAAATACAAGTCTGAAAAGGCCCATTGATTACAATGGATCAGAGTGCAATGCAAGTTCTGCACGTCAAAAGCACGCGGAGAACTAAGGCCCCTTCCACACTTGCGTTTTTCACGTACGTTTTCTGCACGTGCTTTTGTTGTGCAGAGCTTGCATTGCACTCTGACCCATTGTAATCAATGGGTCTTTTCAGACTTGCATTTTTTTTCACGCACACATGCGCGTTTTTTTAACGCGTGTTTAAATCTCGACATGCTCTACTTTTGCAAGTCACGCGCATGAAAAACGCACCATACAAGTCTATGGAGATGCATCAAAAACGCATCACACTCTGAGACACATGCAAGTGCAATGCAAGTGCAATGTTTTTCCCGTTTTTCACGCATCAATTGCCATAGAAAAGATGGAGCTCAGTCCTTTTGAAATTGCATTGAAAATGTATTGCAAACGCGTGTGAAAAACTGAGACACTGAACAAACTGTGACTGAAAACTGATTGAACTCTGATGCAAAATGTCAGTTTTTCACTAACCAAACCCTGATCAAACTCTGACGTGATCTGCAACGTGAGAGTGGAAGGGGCATTACAGCATAAGAACAAACCTACAGAACCTATCTTGTATGTAACCTGTATGCTGCCTGTGTAGTTTTTAAGAGTCCAATAATTTAAAATATGGAAATAAAAATTTTGTCTGCTTTTCCTTCCACCCATTTCTCCAAGTATACTGAAAAAATAGACAAATGTCAGCAAACACAGAGTTTATTTTAAAAAGAAAATGTAATGTTATTCCCTTTCTTTGAGGCACATAATGATAAATTAAATAAATCTACACTGGATTATCTATATTTAAAAATGTGCTTTGAAGGTATACGTCGGAGGCAAGATTGTAGCAAATCAACATTTTTGTATCAATAAACACTTTATATCACTTTCACGTCGATTCTTTAATAAGCCATTAACAAATCCAAATTGGGGTTTAATATTAGCCTAGAACAATTGCAAAACCCTTTAAGAAAATTATAGCCTTAAGAAGGAATTAAAAGAAATAGATTTTAATTGAAATCATCATCAATTAACAAAATAGGCCATAAGAAAAATGCACTAAAGCATGAAATTTGATTAAAAAGAACTGATGACCTTCAAAAGAAGAGACTGCACAGATTGTGGTAACTTCCTAATAAGAAATCCATGTATTGACACATCATAACTACAAACAGATTCAGCTTTTGGTAGATAGTCACTTAAGAATATGGATTTATTAGATTTCAGATGTTAATGATGTTCATCTTCACCACTATATAATTCATTAAAAATTCCTTCCTACTATAAGAAAATGAATCTAGGGATAAATGGTTTGTTATATATATAAATTATTTAAACAACACTGCACATTTATTGACTAATAAAGTATATTTAGGCTTTATGTAAAAAAAAACATGAATCTTATTAATACAGAAGGAAAACAACAATGCCAGGTTAGGCCCCACAGTATAGTCCTTGTATAATTCAGAAATAGTGGCATCAGGGATATATTTATGTATATGATATAATGACACCAACAGCTTCTTGATAGTCTTAAAGGGGGTATTCCGGGAATATGAACGTCTGATACAAAAACCCAAAATGGTATAAATAATGTATGAATGAATGTAACAAAACTTAATGTCATTAGTCACAAAATGGAGCTTAAATAGTTTGATTTTGTTTAATTCACAAAATTTTATGGCCTCTCTAAAGTTATCACCAAGATGTCTGCCACTGGAAACTACAAGTCCCAAGATCCTTTTGTTCTTAGTAACTCCTCCTACCTCTTATGCTCTGCTCCCAGTGATGCTGTAAAGGTTTTCTTGCTCTGTTACCATCGTAATGATGTTTAACTGCCATCACCACAACACTGGCCATACTGGATGCACTGCAACCAACCCACTACAGCCAAACATAGTGGTGATCACAGGACCTGCCCAGGCAGGTGCAGGACATGTGATATGGACATGTGACCAGCGGCCATCTTCTGTCCTGTGTATGCTCTGTAACGGAATGTGCGGAGGAAATTAACGGACTGATTAAAGGGCCAGTAGCATTTTAATTCTTCATTACAGTTTATGTCACCAGCATTTTCTGCTAAGGGGAGGAACATTTTAAATAACAACTAATTACACATTAGCTTATATTTTAAGGACCGATTTGTATATGAATTATGCTGATTCCTGGAATACCCCTTTAATATGGACCCTTGAAATTATGTATCTTCTATTCTACTTCTCACGTCTCAACAAATTAGCAAGACTCAATTATTCATTAACTTTCTTATATTGTTACTCTTATTCCATGCAAAAGATTAATGCAACTTTTGCATGTCCAACAAGTGGACAATCTTTTATGTTACTTCAGTCTTTTGCATAGTCTTTCAAATAGTCCATATTTTAACTAGGAATCATTTCTCCATTCCACTCACTATCCACTCATTACAGAGTGAAATTTGCCATGGGTAACGATTGTTGTAACATTTCAGGGTTATACACCCCTTTCTCTGCATGTGAATATTTTTATTCGGGCCCCTTTAAATATTTTACTCTTTATTTAATTGAAGCCAATTGGTAAGATTAAAAAAAAGTTTTTTATTTTTGTCTCATTAATGTACACTCTGTACCCCATCTTTACAGAAAAAACTTGCTAATTTTTTAAACAAGACTTCACAGCTCATAATGCATGTGAACTGCTCAAGGAGCTCAGGGGCAAAATTGTGGCAAGGCAACAATCTGGCCAAGGTTACAAAAGTTTTCTAAGAGCACAGTGGCCTCCATAATCCTTAAATGTAAGAAGTTTAGGATGAACAAACACAACTGCAGCCCTCCATCAGACAGAAGCCTCTAGCATATGAAAGCTGCATACAGTGTGCAAA
The DNA here is from genome assembly GCF_040894005.1 of Engystomops pustulosus. NCBI lineage: Eukaryota > Metazoa > Chordata > Amphibia > Anura > Leptodactylidae > Engystomops > Engystomops pustulosus. Next base: position 113,364,630 of record NC_092412.1, read on the forward strand.
AAAGAATCTCTGCTGAGACAGAGATTGAACTTTTTAGAGTTAATTCTAAGCAGTTTGTGTGGAGAAAACCAGACAGTGCTCATCACCTGCCAAATTCAATCCTAAAAGCGAAACATGGTGGTGGCAGCATTATTTTATGGGGGTGTTTTTCAACTGTAGGGACATGGCTACTGGTTGCAATTCAAGAAAAGATGAATGCGGCTAAGTACAGAGATGTCCTGGATGAAAACCTTTTCTTGAGTGCTCTGGACCTCAGACTCAGCTGAAAGTTCACACAAGACAATGACCCTAAGCACACAGCTAAAATAAGAAAGCAGTGGCTTCAGAACAACTCTGTGACTATTCTTGACTGGCCAAGCCAGAGCCCTGACCTAAACCCAATTTCTCTGGATAGACTTGAAAATGACTTTCCACCAATGTTCAACATCTGAGAGAAATGGAGAGGATCTGCAAGGGTTAAGCTGCACAGAGTTTACCAAATTGGTCCCTGGGAGAGTATCCCAAAATCCAGGTGTGAAAAACACATTACATCATTCCCAAAAAGGGTCTGAATACTTATGACCATGTGATATTTCTGTTTTACTTTTTAATAAATTAGCAAAAATATCTACAGTGCAGAGTTTACATAAATGAGTTTTTTTTTACTTTCTTTTGACTATAATGAAACAATGACTTGATTGTGAAGGGGACGGTGCTTTTTTTTTTGTTTGCCTAAAGAACAGTGGGGTGGTGGGCAAGAATGTGTGACCCATCACATTTACTACAGTGTCTCTGACTATAGCAAATTTATTGAAAGAGAACATCTGATTAGTTTAAGTCTTTTAGCAAAATGTTGCTAGACATCCTATTATGACCTGCATACATTTGTCCACATCACTTGTGGTTTACAAATATAATTTTACGTTAAACCAATTCAGCACTGTGGCATGATGTAACACAACCCACACACCATACAGGGCTGCCACACATAGATGCAGGTTAGAAAGTTAGCACATGACTTTAAATTAAGCTTTCAGAAGATTATGTAATGTGAAAATGTTATTTGACATGTTCTGCCAAACAGACATGTATGATAGAATACATGTAGACCACTGAAAAAACCTAAAAGTTGCTGGTTGATAGCCTAAACATTCTTCCCAAGATGACTATTTGCTGCCAGAACAACCCCATGACTTGCCCCATTGACCCATTGATGCTCTACTCACTATACAATGGCATATTAAGTGCTATGACGTGTGTAATAAGCTGTCAGTTACAGTCCTGTTTCTGTTATCATGATTTAGATACAACCTTAAATATAATGTGTAATTTATTATTTAACTCAAGTACATTTTTTATCCACTGCTGCACACATGTAGAATACTAATTATTTAAGCTTGTATCCAAATCATGATAATATATTTATGTGAAGTATGTAAGACATTCTAGAAACATGGCTAGGGTAGTTGTAAAACCGGAGGCAATTTGTTTTTTTGCAGGAGTTCAGAAATGTCAAATAATATATAATAGTAAAATTAATAAGTAAATTAATTTAAATGTAAAAGGTAAAAAATAGTATTAAGAAAAAAATAGTAAAGAAAACATAACCATGGCACAAAAAAAGTAACTATACTGTATATAGTAGTTGTAGCTGCCGGCATTTCCCAGGATAGTAAATAACTACTCTTAGCGAACAAAATTGAATGGATTATCAAAAATGTATCTATGTCTCTCTCTTAAAGTTACAATTAGATAGTCCTAAGACCACTTGGCGGTCGGACCTATAATCTTTATGAATATATTAACAGTTGTTGCTGGGAAGCAACACAAGAGGTCCTTTTGACCTATAAAATTTAACTTTTATTTCATTGTTTACTAAAAGACAAATATAATAGTGAGTCTATAACATAACATGTATGAGCCTTGCCATGAAAAGACAAATTTAAAAGCCTGTGGTGAGTGTGGGGTTGCAATATAGATTGGTTCAATATATTGATACAGCAAGCTGGTGGGGCGGTGTGACTTAGTGATGGAGGTATCACACTGAGGTACTAGCGCACAAATGAACACAGATGTACTGCAAGGCCAGTAAACTATGGGAGAGTCCACATTTTGCGGCTTGTAGAAGCGTCTGTGTATCTAAAAAGAGATCCGCAAGGGTCTATCTGCAGCCGTATATGTAGTGTTTGCCTCCGTGATATGTAGCTATTTGCCTCTAGAAATCTTTGGTAGGTTCACATGCTACATTCATTCAAAGTATGCTGCTGAATGTAGTGTGGGGAGACAGGCACATGTCATCTAATGGATCTCATGATCTGTGAGATGTAGTAGACCTGTGTGTGCAAGGTTAAATCCTGAGCCACCCAGGCTAATATCGGCAGCAAGCAGAGACCCCACTCACCGTAGTCACTGGAGACACTGGGAGCGACTCCAACTCTGCAAGTGATCGCGAGGAGCGGAGACTGGGCAGCCGCGAGTCAGCGTGCGGGCCAGAATACACTGAGGAGGACGTCGGGCGCCAACGCTGGGGTCAAAACATCAAAAGATCCCGCGACCTGGATAAGACAGCTGGAGTCAGAGACATAGGTACGGGAGCCACCTCGCAAATCAGCGCGAGTTGTGCGCCTTCACACGTGGCCGGCGCCATCTTGTACAGGCGAGTCCTGACCCTGCTCCTCACTGACTGGAGGGAGCACGGGCAGGGAGAATAGAGGCGCATCGGCACCCGCCCGCACATTGAGCGCTGTTGATCCGATACACGGAGACCTGAGGCATCCGAGGTGGTCGGCATATTGCTGTAGAGGTGAAGGACCGGCAGCGCACCAACACAGCAGCGCCATTTTGGAGACAGCTACCAACGCGGAGAGGCCTGTGACTGCAAAAGATAGCAGCACCCTAAGAGCCCAGGAATCACACTGGTGTCATCACTCAGCACAAAGGCTCCAGAGATATTCACAACCAACTGTGAGTTTCATTATGATTTAACCCTGCATTGCCACCTTGTTCACAGTGGATTATTACTGACAAGAGTACATATTGAGGACACAGCCACAGCCAGCCAAAGGATTATTGCTTCTGACACAGTGTGTGACCCCTTCTGATATACCAATACTGTTAACTATCTTCAGGCAACATGAGCTCCCCAAAAGCGAGTGCTATTGACAAGCTCAGGGAATTTGCAAGGGGAGACTCTGCAGAACCTGCACGTACTCCACAGCCGCAACGCACGGTGCATACCAGAGCTAAACCTAATGCGACCACCTCAACATCGCAAATAGAAGCAGAGGATGATGCAGAAGAACCCACTCTGAAACAAGTAACCCTGCAAGTGCTTGCAGCAATAGACTCCTGCAAAAGTTCTCTCACAGGCAAGCTTGATGAAGTGAGAGTTGATGTGGGCCTGCTTCGCCACGATTTGCAAAACCTCAGAGACCATCAAATCCAACAGATGGGGGAGCTAAGGATATGGGCACCAAATCCAAATGCCACTGCAAAATCCTGTGCCCCAAAATGTAAGTATCAAAAAATACAAAATTGGTACTATACTCACAAGCAATTATAAATATTAAATAAATTTTATTAGTTATGCAAAAAATTATTAATAACAACAAATTTACATAGCATGGTAGTTGTACAATGGGAATACATGATTAAAAACAGTGCATAGCCACATATAGAACAAGCAAAGTGCCATAGGGAATAAAATGAATCCGTATGGAGTAGGAGACCTAGTAACTAGAGGTAGAAAACAGCTATATACAAGCCTTAGCTTGCTAACATGGACAGCTCTAAAACAATACTAGAAAGTAATTACCATACCAGGATACCGGGTGTGCACTGTGTAGCCCCAACACGTGAGTCACTCCCCTTGAGAAAGGCAGTGGGCGAAACACGTGTTGGGGCTACACAGTGCACACCCTGTATCCTGGTATGGTAATTACTTTCTAGTATTGTTTTAGAGCTGTCCATGTTAGCAAGCTAAGGCTTGTATATAGCTGTTTTCTACCTCTAGTTACTAGGTCTCCTACTCCATACGGATTCATTTTATTCCCTATGGCACTTTGCTTGTTCTATATGTGGCTATGCACTGTTTTTAATCATGTATTCCCATTGTACAACTACCATGCTATGTAAATTTGTTGTTATTAATAATTTTTTGCATAACTAATAAAATTTATTTAATATTTATAATTGCTTGTGAGTATAGTACCAATTTTGTATTTTTTGATACTTACCTCAGAGACCATGTTAAAACCACAGAGGAAAGAATATCGTAGGTAGAGGACCTTACAGCCAGTGTCCCGAGATCCCTCTCCTCGCTCAAGTCAGATTCTGACTCGCAAAACCAAAAGGGGTTAATAAGTCCTCAGGATAGAACTCCTGAACAATTGGCCGCCTTTTTCCAGGCCCACTCAATAGATCAGGACCGCAGAATCCAATGGGACGCCATGAAAGCGTATTTACACACATGCATTCAGTCAGCCATTTCTCACGTTAAAAAAGATTTGAGACGCCAAGAATACGAGCTAGCTGAGCTATGTCGCAACTTAGAGCAGCGATATATAGAGAACCCATCCGAGCCTAACAGGGAAGCCTGGCTACAGACAGGGAGATTATACCGCCACACTATAAAAGAGAAAGCAGACAACAAAATGTTTTTTTATAAACAAACCGCTTTTGAACTTGGCAACCAATCAGCCAAATTACTTGCTCATATAGCTAGACAACACTCAATGTCACCCCCTATTCTACGCATACGCTCATCAAATGGAGTAATATTACAGACCCACTCAGATATCCTAGCCAGGTTCACAGAATTCTACGAACGCCTATATAGCTCATCCCTGGAATGGACAGATAACGACATAGAGCAATACCTAGACAGGATAACGCTACCGACTTTGACTCCCGAACACGCTGACCTTCTAGAAAAACCAATAACATTAGAAGAGGTGGAAGACACGATAGATCAATTAAGTAATAATAAATCACCTGGCCCAGATGGACTTCCCAAAGAAATATACAACAAATACCTGCTCCTTCCCAAATTACTAGAAATGTACGAAACTACATTTGCTGAGGGAGAACTCCCGAGATCGCTGACAGAAGCTACAATTATTCTGATCTTAAAACCGGGTAAGGACCCGCTGGACTGTGGATCCTACAGGCCAATAGCGTTACTAAACACTGACTATAAGGTCCTTACCAGGATACTAGCTTCCCGACTCAACCAGGTTATCCTAACATTAATTCACCCAGACCAATGCGGGTTCATGCCGGGGAAGTCTACCTCGGACAATATCAGGAGAGTCCAGGTCATTGCCCAAATCGGACAGACAAGGGAAAGGGACTGGGCACTGGCATCCCTAGACACAGCAAAGGCATTCGACTCGGTGGAATGGCCCTTTCTCAGTCGATGTCTGGTGAAACTCGGCTTCGGGCCCCGATTCTGTAAATGGATAGGTATACTGTACTCAAACCCCAATAGCAGACTACTGGTCAACGGAGAACTATCCCCTACCTTAACTCTCCACCGAGGCACATGCCAGGGATGTCCACTGTCCCCACTCTTATTTGCCCTTACCATCGAGGTGTTAGCTGCCCAACTCCGCCAGGACCCCATATATACAGGAATCGTATTGGGACAAAGGGAGGATAGAGTGGGCTTGAACGCCGACGACATGATCCTGTTCATATCCAACTTCACCACATCTCTACCACACGCCATTACACTTATCAATGACTTCGGCACTTATTCAGGATTACAGGTGAATTGGACGAAATCGGTATTCATGCCACTAGGCACTCAGAACTGGGAAGGCCCAGCAATGGTGGAGGGACTGGCAGTGGTGACAGAATTTAAATACCTAGGGATAATGATCACCAAAACATACCAGGACATACGTAATCATATCACAGGTCCACTACTCTCCTATGTAAAGGAGAAATACAGGGCTTGAAAGACACTTCCACTCTCAGTAGCGGGAAGAATTAACTTGGTTAAACTTATAATCCTCCCAAAGTGCCTTTATATTTTACAACATGCAGCAGTTCCTCTACCCAAAAAAATTCTTTAAAGAACTGCACTCACTAACAGGGGTGTTTATTTGGGCCACCTCTAGATCCAAACTCAGTCTCCAAACACTGCAACGACCAAAAGACGAAGCTGTGATGGCACTCCCCGACTTGTATAATTATTACCTAGCGGGACAGCTCAGATACCTAAACAGCTGGATGGGAGGACAGACCCTACCTAACTCAGAACACCACCTGCAACACCACTTGAGCCTTAAATCCCTATGGCTGGTTCTTGAACCACCACGGGACTTAAACATGTCTTTACTACCCCTGCATAGACTAGCTAGACAGGTCTGGAAGGCGGCCAAGCAAATAGCAGGCTTTACAGATATAATAGCTGAGACTCCACTATGGCATAACCCTACACTTTCCCAACTGCACGCACTGGAGGGTCAGATACACTGGGAACAGAAAGGCATAGCAACAGTAGGAGACATTTACACAACAAACATTCTTTGCTCCTTTCAAGAAATACAAACTAAATACGAGTTAGACAGAACCTTCTTCTACAAGTATCTGCAGCTCAGACACGCACTGGATGCCCAGTTCCCGTCACCCCGCCCACCCATATACTCCTATCCATTAATTGGAATCTTTAGGACACAGGGACCCAGAGGACTGGTATCAGCACTCTACACCCATCTAATCCGGGAAAAGACTTTAAAATCTCCAATTACCGCCATAAATAAATGGAAAGCACGTATTCCCTCGTTAGAGGAAGAATCTATCTCAGACATTTTCTCATCACACCTTAAAGTCTCCCCCTCAATAAACAATAGACTTATCCAACTATACTTCACACACCAAGCATACCTGACGCCTGTGCGACTGAGGCATATGGGTCGATTATCTAATTATCTAAAGAATTCAGGATGAGAATTTCATGTTTCCCTGATTTTCCCCAAACTAAGGGTACACCAATAAATTCTCTGTAATCTAAAATGATGAAATTAAAAGTAGATTTTCTGAATATGAACATGTTTTCTCATGTAATAACTGCAATAACAAATATATTATTTAGCTTGTTAATAGGTCAATTTATCACTCACCTTAATTTTGAATTATACTTATGGAACATGACAGAAATTCACTTTTTTGCATTTAAGTATCAATAAAGATATTTTAGATTTCTCAATATTTCAGAATATTCATTAAAGGAAAAAGAATAAAATTACTTAACAGAAACATCTGCTCATGAAAAAATAGCATCTGCAGGTGTCTACATGAATTTAATGTTCAATATTCATAAAATTCTTAAAATGTAATATTAGTCTGCATTAAAAGTATATTTTTCCCATGATAATACACAGATATTGATTTATCTTTTGTATTTTAACTTTAATATTATCATCTACTGCAATCTTTTTCGTGTTATTCAAAGTCCAAAGTTGCAGTTATTTATTTGACGTTGAACTCTAAGAGGCTTATTAAAACTTTTCTTTTCACTTCATGTTTTAATCTTTCTACCAGCATCATTTCTATCAGAACTATAATTCTTTAAATGTTCCTTTTCAATTGGAAATGTTATTAAAACATTAAAAGAAATCCATTTGTCCATAATGCCAATACTTCCGAAGATAAGAAAATCTAATTAAAATCTGAAAACCTAAATCCTTCTTTTTTGAAGCATTTTAGGGTTGTATATATTTTAAATAAGATGTAATAAAATGTTAAAAATGAAATAAACTTAATTTATTAATAAAAATTATAACAATAATAAAGTTTTTACTTTAACAGAGCCATACTGTGGTGAGAGGCACTGAAATTCTCCAATTTTAAGAATCGAAATTAAACATATTCTATATGTGTCATTATCTACTCACATATCACTGCAAGCTGTATAATGTCAGCATTTTAATTGAATGATGGTGCACCATTTTGACATTTTAATCCCTCAAATTTTACTGCTAAAATTTATAACACAGTGCTAACACTTATCTCAAAGCCAAAACCTAAACAAACATCTCAATGAATAATGCAATGTCAGCGTATACAACATAGCTCAATGTTCATAGTCAAAACCTTGATTCAGTGTCAGAGCTCCTTGTAAGTGTATGTTTTACAGCTGAAATAGCAAAGTAGTACAATGGAAGTAATATTATAAGGCATTTATATACATTTATTTTTACTGACCATAAATGTACTAAAGATTAAAAAATACAGAATCTTTAAAAACGGAATGATCGTTTTTATATGTGGATAGATAGGAACTCTTGGGATGTTTAACATTTTATTTGTTTATTTTTATATCAGTTCTAGTGAATAGTTGATTTGAAGTTTTAGGTTTTCTTTCATTTTTATTTATTTTCTTACTTTTTAAAAACTTTTTGAGTACTTTAAACACCTAAGGTCTGACTAGTTTTACCAAATACTTTAATAGTACTCCACAGTACTGCAGTATATGGAGAATGTGCTATGAATCTTTAACAGGCTTCAGTGGAAATAGACTCCAAGCTGCCATGGGAACTGACTGTTGCTCCCCAAAGACAATGGGGGTTATTTACCATTAGACCAGCTTCTGGGACAGTTCTATGTCTATTTTTGGTGCTCTGCTGCCCATCAGATTCCTTATAGTGGCATTGACCCTTTAATAAATGTCCCTATGGTCTATTTTCTGTTTTAAAGTCCCCAAAAAGTCTCAAAATGCATAAAAAGTCTTAGCACATAGACCAGCAGGGGACTGGTGTAAGTTTGAGACTGCTTATATGACGTGTGTAATAAGATGTCAGTTACAGTCCTGTTTCTGTTATCATCATTTAGATAAAACCTTAAATAAAATGTGTAATTTATGATTTAACTCAAATATATGCTTTATCCACTGCTGTACACATATAGAATACTAATTATTTAAAGTTGTATCTAAATCATGATAATATATTTATGTGAAGTATGTAAGACATTCTAGAAACATGGGTAGGATAGTTGTAAAACCGGAAGCAATTTGTTTCTTTATAGGAGTTCGAAAATGTCAAATAAAATATAATAGTAAAATTAATTAGTTAATTAATTTAAATGTAAAAGGTAAAAAATAGTATTAACATTTTCAATGAATTTAAAAATGTAAAAATAAGAAAACATAACTATGGCACAAACAAGTAACTATATATAGTAGCTGTAGCTCCCAGCATTTCCCAGGATAGTAAAGAACTACTCTTAGCTAACAAAATTGAATGGATTATCAAAAATGCATCTATGTCTCTCTCTCTCTCTGACTGTCTCTCTCTCCATCCGTCTCTGACTTTCTCTGTTACTGACCATGTGTGTCTCTGACTGTCTCTGTTGCTGACAATTTCTGTCTCTGACTTTCTCTTTCTTTGATTGTCTGTCTCTGCTGTCTCTGTCTGTCTCTGTGTGTCTCTGACTGTGTCTGTTTGTCTGTGTCTCTGACTTTCCCTGCCTCTGACTGTCTCTGTCCATTTCTTTCTCTGAGTTTCTCTGTCTGTGTCTTTTTTTCTCTTACTGTCTCACTGTGTCTCTGAGTGGCTCTATCTCAAACTGTCTGTCTCTGACGGTCTCTTACTATGGTTTTCTCTAACCATCTCTGACATTCTCTGTTTCTGACTGTCTCTGAATCTCTCTGTCTCTGAATGTCTCTGTCTATGTCTGTCTGTGTCTCTAGCTTTCTCTTACTCTGACTGTCTATGGCCTTTTCTGTCTCTGAGTGTCTCTATCTGTATCTTTTTTTTCTCTGGCTGTAAAACTCAGCTCAGTGTAAAATCCTAGGGTGTTGCCAGGGCCTCACTAAGCAGACACATTACTGTTAGAGATAAGCGAGCACTAAAATGCTCGGATGCTCGTTATTCGAGATGAACTTTTCCCGATGCTCGAGTGCTCGTCTCGAATAACGAGCCCCATTGAAGTCAATGGGAGACTCGAGCATTTTTCAAGGGGACCAAGGGTCTGCACAGGGAAGCTTGGCCAAACACCTGGAAACCTCAGAAAATTATGTAAACAACACGGAAATGGACAGGAAACAGCAGGGGCAGCATGCATGGATGCCTCTGAGGCTGCTTAATCGCACCATTATGCCAAAATTATGGGCAAGAGCATGGCCATGACAGAGTGACCGAATGAGGCTAGATAGCATCTAAAACATCCAATAATTGACCCTGACACTATAGGGGACGGTATGCAGAGGCAGCGGCAGCAGTGGCCGGCTAGAGAGTGTCATGGCGACATACCCTAAATGGAACCAAAGGAGGTGAGCAAGAAGCGCTGAAATGATTTCCTATGTCAACTAAAGGTTGACGGTATATTTAGTCGATAACAAAGCATGGTGGCGACATAGTGACCAAGTTCCATAATGTATCTGGTGAAACACCTGAAAAAGGAGCCCTTCCACAGCTCGTTTGATAAGGGGACGACATGTGGAGGCAGCCATGGAGACGACTTCCATGATTAAGAGTGACAGTATGTGGCATCCATATTGCTTCTATGATTGAAACTTCAGGTCTCCAGCATGGCGGCGACAGATGGGCCGAGTTCCATTATGTATCTGGTGAAACACCTGAAAATTCTGCCTGACACAGCTTGTTTGATAAGGGGATGATGTGCTGTATATCCTCTCGTGCTCCAGCGTCTGGGGTATAGAGAGTTGAAAGTTGCGCATGGAGACATTGGTGGACGCTGTGGAGGATCGCGGAGGCAAAATGGACAGGAAACAGCAGGAGCAGTATGCATGGATGCCTCTGAGGCTGCCTAATCTTGGGATGGAGCTGGCGGTCCGCTGCCAGGCGAGCTTTCGCCTGTCCAAGCCCCTGTCTCTCGGCTCCTCCCCACCCAAAATGGGCCTGGGGGCCAGAAGCGTTTACTTTGAAAAAATTATAATTTTCAAAGCAGGCGGGGTCGTTTGAATATTTCACCTAGGAATAATGAAATAGCATAGCGGTTCTATTTTTAATAGTTTTTTCGGAAATGGTTCCATGATTAAGAGCGACAGTATGGGGCATCCATATTGCGCTGCTATGATTGCAACTTCAGGTCTCCACCATGGCGGCGACAGATGGGCCGAGTTCCATTATGTATCTGGTGAAACACCTGAAAATTCTGCCTGACACAGCTCGTTTGATAAGGGGACCATGTATGGAGGCAGTAAGGTAGTAGTAGTAGATTAAAGGTGCTATTTTAGTTGGATCTTGGGATGGAGCTGGCGGTACGCTGCCAGGCGAGCTTTCACCTGTCCAAGCCCCTATCTCTCGGCTCCTCCCCAAACAGCACTTCTAAGAACCTTTTGTATAAGATCAAGTGTAGTAGTGTTCTTATAAGTTTGGGTTATGGCGGGTGAGGGGAATATAAACAGATGCGCAAGAAGCGCTGAAATAATATCGGTAAATGATAAAAGTTTGCCAGTATATTTTGTGGATAACACAGCAGGGTGGCGACAAAGTTAACAAGTTTGATGTGGAAGCCATGAAAACAACCCAAAATTCTGAATGACAAAGCTCATTTGCTAAGGGGACGATGTATGGAGGCAGCTATATGGACGACTTTGGGAGGCAGCTATGGAGATGATGTGTGGAGGTAGCAATTGAGACAAAGTGTAGAGGCAGCTATAAAGACGACATGTGGAGGCTGCTATGGAGACAATTAAATTTGGATAGTGCCTGTATGTGGCAGTCCAAAAAAGTTTTCAAACCAGAGGAGCAGGTAGGTGGTCCTCCAGAAAAATTAAATATATTGAGTGCCTTTATGTGGCACTCCCAAAAATTGTTTAAAATAAAGGACCGGGTAGGTGGCCCTCCAGAAAAATTAAATACATAAAGTACTATAGCTACAGCCAGTTGGCCCTGTCAAAAAATAGCCGGTTTCGGTGATGATTCCACCAGCTGCACTGAAAACCCGCTCAGACAACATGCTAGCGGCAGGGAAGGCAAGAACCTCCAAGGCGTACAGCGCCAGTTCGTGCCACAGGTCCAGCTTTGAAACCCAGTAGTTGTAGGGAGCTGTGTGATCAATTAGGATGATGGTATGGTCAGCTACGTACTCCCTCACCATCTTTCTGTAAAGATCAGCCCTACTCTGCCGAGACTGGGGACAGGTGACAGTGTCTTGCTGGGGTGACATAAAACTGGCAAAGGCCTTGTAAAGCATACCCCTGCCAGTGCTGGACAAGCTGCCTGCTTGCCTACTCTCCCTCGCTACTTGTCCCGCAGAAGTACGCCCTCTGCCGCTAGCGCTGTCAGAAGGGAAATACTGTTTCAGCTTGTGCACCAGGGCCTGCTGGTATTCATGCATTCTCACACTCCTTTCCTCTCCAGGGATGAGAGTGTAAAGATTTTGCTTGTACCGTGGGTCCAGGAGAGTGAATACCCACTAATCGGTGCTGGAATAAATTCTTTGAATGCGAGGGTCACGGGAAGGGCCGCCTAGCATGAAATCTGCCACATGCGCCAGAGTCCCAACTCGCAAGAATTCACTCCCCTCACTGGCCTGACTGTCCATCTCCTCCTCCTCCAACTCCTCTTCTTATGACCATACACGCTGAACAGTGAAGGTCTGAGCAATGCTCCCCTCTTCTGTCTTGCCAACATTCTCCTCCTCTTCCTCCACCTCCTCCGATATGCGCTGAGAAACAGACCTGAGGGTGCTTTGGCTATCAACAAGGGAATCTTCTTCCCCCATCTCTTATGACGAGCGCAAAGCTTCTGACTTCATGCTGGCCAGTGAGTTTTTCAACAGGCCAAGAAGCGGGATGGTGAGGCTGATGATGGCGGCATCGCCACTGAAAAACTGTGTTGACTCCTCAAAGTTACTCAGCACCTGACAGATATCAGACATCCACGTCCACTCCTCATTGTAGAATTGAGGAAGCTGACTGACCTGACTACCAGTTCTGGTGGAAGTTGACATCTGGCAGTCTACAATCGCTCTGCGCTGCTGCTAAACTCTGGATAACATTGATAATGTTGAATTCCACCTCGCACGTCGCACAATAGTCGGTGAGTGGGCAGTTGGAGGCAGCGCTGCGCTGCCCTGAGAGTGGCAGCATCTGTACTGGACTTCCTTAAATGCGCACAGATGCAGCGCACCTTCGTGAGCAAATCAGACAGATTGGGGTATGTTCTGAGGAACCGCTGAGCTATGAGATTTAATACATGGGCCAGGCATGGCACATGTGTCAGTCTGCCGAGTTGCAGAGCCGCCACCAAGTTACGGCCATTGTCACACACAACTATGCCTGGCTTCAAGTTCAGCGGTGCCATCCACAGACCAGTCTGCGCCATGATGCCCTGTAATAGCTCTTGGGTGGTGTGCCTTTTATCGCCTAGGCTCAGCAGTTTGAGCACCGCCTGCTGTCGCTTAGCGACTGATGGCGCCATGCCCAAGGATGGTAATTCGGAGGAGGTAGAGGAGGGGTGGGAAGAGGAGGAGGCATAGTAGGCCTGAGAGACCTGGACCGAGGTAGGCCCCGCAATCCTCGGCGTCGGCAGTATATGACTAGCCGCAGGGTCAGACTCGGTCCCAGCCTCCACCAAGTTAACCCAATGTGCCGTCAGCGATACATAGTGGCCCTGCCCGGCAGCACTCATCCACGTGTCCGTGGTCAGTTGGACCTTGGCAGAAACGGCGTTGGTCAGGGCACGGATGATGTTGTCTGACATGTGCTTGTGCAGGGCTGGTACGGCACATCGGGAAAAGTAGTGGCGGCTGGGGACCGAATACCGAGGGGCGGCTGCCGCCATGAGGTTGCGAAAGGCCTCGGTCTCTACCAGCCTATAGAGCAGCATCTCCAGGCTAAGTAGTTTGGAGATGTGGACGTTAAGGGCTCGGGCGTGTGGGTGGGTTGCACTGTACTTTCTCTTGCGCTCCAGCGTCTGGGGTATGGAGAGCTGAATGCTGTGCATGAAGACATTTGTGGATGTTGTGGAGGATTGTGGAGGCGAAGGTGTGTCTTTCGCACAGGAGGTGTTTGGGCCGGGGTCCTGGGCAGATGGCTGACTAGCAGAGGCAGCAAATGACACAGGGGAAGGAGCAGTGGTGTGCCCGGCCGGAGGTGAACGGCCTTGGTTCCATTGAGTGGGGTGTTTAGCATTCATATGCCTGCGCATACTGGCAGTGGTTAAGCTGGTAGTGGTGGAATCCCTGCTGATCATGGTATGGCACAGGTTGCACACCACAGTCCGTTGGTCAACCGGTGTTTCTTTAAAGAACCTCCAGACTTCTGAAAATCTAGCCCTCGCCACGGGAGCTTCACTACGTGAAACATTTGGCGCTGATGCACCAGCTCTGGCCCCACCACTGCCTCTTCCAACCTGTTGTCGTCGAGGACTCTCCTCCGCCTCAGAATCACTGTATTCACCCGGCCTATCAACCCCCACCTCATCATCCTCCGATCCCTCAGTCTGCTCCCCCCTCGGACTTCCTGCCCTGACAACAACTTCTCCACTGTCTGACAACTGTGTCCCCTCATCGTCCGACACCTCTTTACACACTTCTTCCACTACGTCAACAATGTCATCATCACCCACAGACTGCGACTGGTGGAAAACCTGGGCATCGGAAAAGAGCTCAGCAGCAACCGGACAAGTGGTTTGCGACTGTGGGAAGGGTCCAGAAAACAGTTCCTCAGAGTATGCCGGTTCAAATGCCAAATTTTGCTGGGAGGGGGCAGACTGGGGGTAAGGAGGCTGAGGTGGAGGAGTGCTGATTTCGGTGACATGGGTGGACTGCGTGGAAGACTGACTGGTGGACAAATGGCTAGAAGCATTGTCCGCAATCCACGACATCACCTATTCGCATTGTTCTGGCCTCAATAGTGCTCTACCACGTGTCCCAGTAACTTGAGACATGAACCTAGGGAGTGTAGCTCTGCGGCGTTCCCCTGCTCCCTCATCAGCAGGTGGTGACTCACCCCGCCCAGGACCACGGCCTCTGACCCCTGCAGTAGTTGGACGCCCACGTCCATGCCCTCGTCCTCTACCCCTAGCCCTCGGGGTCAACATTTTCAAAATTATAGTGTAAACTGTACATGTTTTTTTTTTTTTTTTAAACAAAACGATGCTATCCTATTGCTATGGCTAGTTTCTAACCTACACTGACAGCACTCAACTGGATTTTGTGCTGTGCCTGATGACTTTGAGTTATAAAAAAAAATAAAAGTAAAAAAAAAAAAATCAGCAGACTGTGCCTAATTCAATCAAACCCCTAATAAATTGTCCCACTTAGGTGTTTGAGATGTGTGTGTCACTAAGAGCTAAATAGAACGTTCGCAAGTCTCCCTGCAAATTCCTCACAATATGGTACTAGCTGCACTACTAGTGCCAGCAAGGTCAGCCACAAGCAGATCAACAAAATATATATATATATATATATATATATATAACGCTATTGTAGGCCTAAGAAAGTCGGTTGGGTTCTTGTATGCCTAGTTTCTAACAGCACACAAGAACTGGATGCATTTTTTTGCATTAGTGATTGTGTTAATTTGTTATGCTGAGTACATATAAGAAACTTGTCTTCGCAGCAATATCCCTTTAATGACTGTCTAGCAAAATAGAAAGCAATCACGGCTCAGCTTCTAACAGCAAAAGCAGACAATGGCTTTTGTATATGGTAGTTAATAAGTTTATTTGGGAAAGTGTAGTGTGAAAAATTGTACTCAAAACCCAGTCTATGACATTTCCTTAGCCACAGAGGGCTGCTGTGCAAAATTTAGTGATTGTAAACAATATTGCTTTAACAGACATACATACACATACACTCAGCTTTATTAATATGTGCATATATAAAATTTGGTGACATGTAAACTTGTGTTTTTATCAAGAAAATTATAATGATCTAAAGAATTCAGGATCAGAATTTCATGTTTCCTGAATATGAACATATTTTCTCATGTAATAACTACAATAACAAAGATATTATTTAGCTTGTTAATAGGTCAATTTATCACTCACCTTAATTTGAATTATACTTATGGAACATGACAGAATTTCACTTTTTTGCATTTAAGTATCAATAAAGATGTTTTAGATTTCTCAATATTTCAGAATATTCATTAAAGGAAAAATAATAAAATTACTTAATGGAAACATCTGCTCAAGAAAAATTAGCATCTGCAGGTGTCTACATGACATCTGTCTGGGATTTTTTTTTTTAAGTCTCCAAAAAGTCTCAAAATGCATAAAAAGTCTTAGCACATAGTCCAGCAGGGGACTGGAGTAAGTTTGAGACTGCTTATGTGACTTTTTGCAAAAGTAGTTTCACTAGCAGTAGTGCTATGTTTAGGCCAGATTAATGAAGAGGTGTATATAGTCCTGTGAGACTTTTAAGCAGTGAAAAGTCTCAAAAATCCTCAATGTGACTATGCCAAAAAAAAGCCCAAGAAAACCAATGATAAATAACCCTCAATGACTCTATCCGAGTTGGGTGTTCCCATGCAACTTGAATAGTTGACATGCCCCATTGGTAGTAGCCTGTGAGCCCGCTTCATGCCTGCTTATTTGCATTATGGTGTACATGTTCCTTATAATGCTTTATAGCTATTTCAAAAGCAAGAAAAAAAAAGTATATTAACCCTATAGTACATAATTTAAAAGTACATTTTATCACACTAAAAACAAGCCCTTTAACACATTCTAAAAATACAGCATTTCACAGATGAAATTCCAACCTGTCCCTATCAGTCCTGGTGTATACATAAGGGCTAAGTTTAATTTATAGGTTTTTTTGTAGGTTTTTATTTTGTCAATCTTCATGTTCTATTATAAACAATGAAATCTTTAGAAAAGGGTCTTAACCACATGCAACCTTTTTCTTTTCTAATATTTGTGCCACTGTTTATGTTCTTGTTCCTACACAGATCCATGTTCATCTTCCATCGGGAGATCCGCATCTCCACCAACGACTATACATTGAAGAGTCAATATGCTCTCAACTCCAAAATAATATTCAAGTATGGCCACAGTATTAGTATCAACCTTTATGTCAAGGCTATGAATACACCACAGAAGTGGTAACAGGTCATCACGTTGGTATTTGTTTCCTACAAGAGACACATGAAAAACATGACAATATTCCCAAATTAGCAATGCACTTTTCAACACTGGTTTCATAGCACTTATGAGAAAGTTGTGAGAGGGGTAACAATCACAATAGCGAAAAATATTCCTTTCAAACGTAACAGCTCATTTCAGGACAGTGAGGGAAGATTCCTATTCACAAAAGGCAACCTAGGTAACACAAAAGTTACATTAGCTAATCTTTATGCTCCAAACTCAGGTCAGATTGATTGGCTCATAGAAACACTAGAAAAACTACAAGACTGCAGAAGGTTCTATCATAGCAGGAGGTGACATTAATCTTGCTTTACATCCGTCTTTAGACACATCAAAAGGTTCCTCGATCTAATCCAACAAAGCTCTGGCTAAACTACACAAGGCCTTGCAGACACTGAACCTAATTGACGCTTGGCGCACAGTGCACCCTACCATCAAAGACTATACCTTTTACTCTACACCACATGATTCCTTTCAAAGGTTGGACTATATATTTCGCCCCAGTACTTCACTATCAGCAATACAGTCAATATCTATAGGGATTAGAACAGTCTCTGATCATGCACTTGTTATAGCACAAATAAAAATAGAAACATTACCGAGTCCCCAAGGGCTATGGAGATTAAATGAGACTCTTTTGGACTCTGATGTCTACATATAGGTAAAACAAGGAGGAAATTATTGTCCTTCTTTGCACATAACTCACCCCTAGACACATTGATCCCTTTAACGTGGGAGGCCCATAAAATGTTTATAAGAGGTGAACTTACGGCTCCTGGCGCTGCGGTAAAGAAACAGAAAACCAAAAAGATAGATGACCTAATTAACTAAATCTACCTTTTAGAATTAACACACAAAAAGGGCCAGGCACTCTCTGTCTTGGACAAGCACACAAACCTAAGAAAACAACTAAAGGACTGTCAAAATTTGAAAACTGCTAAAAACTATATGTTTTCTAAGTATATAGATTATGCCCATGGAGATAAAGGCAATAAACTGATGGCTCTACAGACAGAGAACAGCTTCATATATAAAGTCCATTACTTAAACAGACCTCACCAAAACGAAAGACATGAAAGAAATAGCCAGTAAATTTAAAAAATTCTATAAAGGACTTTACAATATCCCACCACACATACCGTCAGATGGTTCAAGCCTTTTAAACAAAATAAAACTCTTCTTGAAGGAAATACAACTTCCTAGCCTTAATCCCTCTAAGATCGAGTACCTGATGCGCCCTGTAACCGAATCAGAAATATAGTCATATATAATAATATAATAATATAACTCCCTACCTTTGCATAAGAGCCCTGGCCCAGATGGCTTACCTACCTCATATTATAAAAAACTAGCAGACGTACTGGTCCCCCATTTGACTGCATGTTGCGAGTCCCTCCGCCTAGGTGAGTAACTCCCAAAAGAAGCATTAGAAGCAACCGTCACAGTCATACACAAGGAAGGTAAAGATCCAGAAAGTTGTGGAAGTTATCAACCTATTTCTCTGTTAAATATAGATATTAAAATCTGGGCCAAGGTCTTCTCGCAAGGACTGAATAAATTACTTCCCAAGCTTCTGCATCCTGACCACGCTGGTTTTGTCCCAGGTAGAGAAGGGAACCAGTATTCCTGTAGAGTCATTCTTGCCATCAACTATGCCAAACATAACAATATACCTCTGATCCTTCTCAGCACTGATGCCGAGAAGGCTTTCGATAAAATAAGTTGGCTGTACATGTTTGAAACTCTGAGGAAATTTGGATTCCCAGAAACCATTTTGGGAGCAATAAGAACCTTATATACTCACCCTAGTGCCAAAATCAAGATAAATGGCACATACTCAGACCCCTTTAACATTCTCAATGGTACCAGACAGGGGTGTCCATTGTCACAATCACTGTTTGTCCTGGTAATGGAGACCCTGCTTCAAACCCTGAGAGAGCACCCTGAGATCCAGGAACTCAAACTTGGCCCCAAAACCCATTTAAATGCAGCTTTTGCGGACGACCCTCTAATGATGGTCACTAACCCTAAAACAGCGTTCCCTCATATTTTCCAGATTATGGAAACATTTGGACACATTTCTAATTTCTGAGTAAATCTCAGCAAATCCAAAGCCCTCAATATCTCAGCACCAAAATCACACATAACACACCTTCAAAACACTGACCCAATCAAATGGCAACCAACCAAACTCAAGTACTTAGGAGTTAATATCCCCAACAACCCCACTTCACTATATAGAGATAACTTCCATCCCCTATTAAATCAAATCGACCAACAATTAAAGACAATAATGGCACCTTTCATGTCCAGGCTAGGGAGGAAAAATCATTTAAAAACTTTCATAATGCCCAAGCTCCTCTACTTGCTACAGATGATCCCTATACATTAACCACAAAGTCTTTTTTACATCTGTAAGATCATTATTTAGGAAGTTCCTATGGAAAGGGGGTATTTCAAGACTTGCCTACTCTAGACTAATACAGCCTAAACGAGATGGAGGAATTGGACTCCTGGACCACAAAAACTACTATACAGCAATACATCTAAGGAGATGGGTACAACTGAACAGTAAAACAGCCAGAATACTAGGAATACTGATCTAGAACATTCCCTGCTCTCACTGGCCACATTGGATTGGGTGTGGGACTCCACTTTAAGCTGGAACCCCAAATTCCTAAGTGGCATTTCTAAAGGAACCCTGTTAACGGCGAAGCAGTTTGCTTCGAAATAGAGCACGCTTTCCCCGGCAATGCCAGCCAACTTAATACCGCACATAGGAACCAAAAAATATATTTCCAGAACATGGGATTACTTGAGTCACTTCACAACTTCTACCACAAATTAATAAATATAGAACACCAAACCCTCAAACCAGCCTATACACTTGCATGGGAAAGAGATCTTGGGATAACAATTTCCGAAGGAGACATTCGGAAAATTATGAGTATCTTGCATGGCTTCTCTAAGTGCATGAAATTTCAGGAAAACTCCTCTATGATACTAACGAGATGGCATAGAACTCCTGCAACCCTTCAACGAATGGGCTTAATCCCACATAGTAAATGTTGGAGGTGTAACTCAAATGGTGCTTCTCACCTTCACATTTTTTGGACATCCCCCAAGATGAAGTCATTCTAGGAAAAAGTTTCTTGAGCCATAAACAGCATAACATCTCTAAACATACATCTCACCCCGAAATCGGTTTTACTATGGCTCCCGAACAAAACGTGGAACCCTAGGAAAAACCACCTCCCTACAATGATGGTACAGGCAGCAAAATCACTAATTCCATTGAATTGGCTTAGCAATTCTCCCCCTTCAATGGAGAGACAAAATAGACCAGATTTATAGACTGGAAGAAATAGCCAGCTAGATAGACAGGACACATGAGTTCTTCCTTAAAATCTGGGAAAACTGGATAAAATACAGAAGCTGACAAAGACCTCTTCTGTGGTTTAACTTATCTTAACGCACAGGACGAGATGGAGACGCGGATCACCCCGAACTTTCTTAGTTCAACTGAATCACAATGAGATATCTAAACAGTTACCTGTGTATTAATTCAAAATAGAATGTTCCCTAAATATTTAAGTAGTTATTAGGGTTTAACACCCTAAATGTTTCCCCCATCCCCCGCTTTTCACTTTCCTCTTTCCTACGCCCTATAACCTCCTAAACTCTCAAAGCCTCTCGTCTACATTGAGGAACCAGGATCCGAGAGACAGGAAGAGCAGAGCCCCCCCCCCCCCTTACTCTTATCTTGTTTTACATAACTAACGAAAATAACTGTTTCGAAGCAAAATAATTTCTGTAAAACAAATGTACAATGTAAGTTACTTTGTTCACTGCATTATCTTCACAAATAAAGCTTTTTGAAAACTAAAAAAAAAATTAAAAAGGTCTTACCCAAAGCAAGATCAATACTAAAACATCTCTGATCAGACATCTATCCCCATAGGGAATTGTTTCCCCTGTCACTAGGGCTCTTATGGATACCTTGGTTGCAGTGGAAAACTTGCAAGAAAAACATAAACAAATTGTGAATATTGCACAAAGGGGTCTTTTATGACCTCTTGGGTGACATATTAAGTAAAAACACAGACATATAAAATATTTAAAAAAAATGCAGAAATACACAGTAATATTTTCCAAAATTACCCCGAAACTCGTAACTAAAATTTTGTTGAGAACCCTGACTTCAGATCAAACTTTTACTCAAAGGTGCAACCTATAGAAGTGAACTGGAACCCTGATGTTAACACCTAAAAATGTTTTTAATATAGGGGTGGTAAGTATTAGAGGTGGGAACAACAATGGTGGGAACAACAGGGCAGTTGCCATACCCCTGACTGTGTTGACAACATTGGTGTTGCTAAACAAACACTCTGACCAGGCATTAGGGGGCAGAAAACTGAGCAGAGGATGTATTGCAGTTTTAATGCTGCTTGTTTGAATGTCTGGGTTAAGATGCTTATATCTCCTGTCTATATATCTATCATGAATCTATTTCCTATCTAATAATTTAACTATCTATTTTACCTCTCTATGGGGGGGGGGAGAAATGAGGTGAGGAAGCAGAGCAGCGCAGTTACTGTGCGTTGAAAGCAAACAGGTGGGTTTTCAAGCTACGTTTGAAGGTTTGGAAAGTGGGGACAGTCTGACACATTTTGGTTCCAGAGTATGGGATATGCACGGGAGAAGTCTTGGATGTGGTTTTGTGAAGAGCGGGCAGTAATAGAGTGAAGCTGGAGCTCCTGTGAGGAGATTATGTGTGGGGCCCTGTTGGCAGATGAGTTCAGAGATGTATGGAGGGGATAGGTTGTGTATGGCTTTGTAGGTCATAGTTAGTATTTTAAATTGAATTTGCTGTGTAATGAATAGCCAGGGAAGAGGTTGTCAGAGAGGAGAGGCAGAGAAAAATCGAGGAGACAGATGAAAGGATCGGATGCAAGATATGTTCTCGAGATGGAGGGGGCAGGTTGCGCTAAGGGCCTGTATTTGAGGTCTTAAAGGATAAGGCAAAAATGATTCCAAGGCAGAAGACTTTAGGGATAGGGAGAGTGTGGAGCCATGCATTGGTCATCCATCTATAAGTCTATATCTTTCATATTTATCTTCTACCATAAATCTATCATCTGTCTATGACCTATAAATTCTCCTATAGTCTAATATTACAGATTGTCTTACCATACTACTGTTTGTAAACTACAAAGTGTTATTATTGCGCAGGGCTAAAGGGAGTAATCTTACTGAATGCAACTGTTTATAAATTGTTTTATTTTGGAGCCACACTTTTATTTCTGCCCAGAGCCCGCCTTTGTCTAAAACTGGCCCTGACTGCACATAATAGTAGTGCAGGGTATCACCTGTAAGGCATAGAGTAAGGCATAGCTCTGGCCATTTGTTAAATTTTTCCACCCAGAAATTAAACCATTGTTCCATACCCGGAGATATGTGGACAGATAATCCTCTGTGAGTCACATTCTGCCTCCTTGTACCATGTGTCCCATTTGATAATGGTGGAGGTTGAAGAGAAGTGAACATGGTGCAAACACAATGGGGGTCATTTACTAAGGGCCCGAATCACGTTTTTACGGCAGGTTACCCAAATATTTTCGTTTGCGCCGATTTTCGCTGAATTGGCCTGAGTTTTTGGCGCACGCGATCGGATTGTGGCGCATTGGCATCGGTATGCATGCGATGGAAATCGGGGGGCATGGCTGAACGAAAACCCGACGGATTCGGAGAAACCACCGTATTTGAAAAAAAAAAGAAAGTGTCGCTGGATAAGGGCTTACCTGCACCCAGCAACGGCAGACCTTGGCGGACTTCAGCGCAGCAGCGACACCTGGTGGACGTCGGAGGAACTGCCTTAGTGAATCACCGGAAGACCCAAATCCCCCGCAGAGAATACGCCGCTGGATCGCGAATGGACCGGGTAAGTAAATCTGCCCCATTGTGGCTCACTCTCACACCTGAAGTGTTCCTACTGCATTTGTGACTTCCTTCTCTTCACGCTGCCACTGAGCTTTCAATGTCAGATGGAAACTCTTCCAGTAGTGCCTATACCAAAGTGCCCTTGTACACCCTCATTTTAGTTTCATGCTCTAGTATTGGAATGAAGTATACTACCTTTTTCTTGCGGCATGGATCCAGCAGGGTGGCCTCCTAGTATTCAGCACTGTTGAGTAACTTGGGAGTTAGGTTACAGGCACTGGAGCATATAATATCTCAATTTGACCAGGCTGCCCAAAGGCAAGGATAAGCTGTCTTTGGTGAGAGGTTTATCCTCCAACTCTGCATCTCCCCAGCCATTCACCAGTGATTCTGTGAGCTGCTCTGGGTGTCACCCAACTCCTTCTCCTCCTCCTGCACCAAAACTGTTCCCTGGCTGGACAGCGTTGTAGCAGACCACTGGTATAAAAAACCCACGCTGTTAGCTTTGCATAGACTGGCTTGGCACCAGTTCCTTCTCTTATTTCACATCTGCCAAGATTATATGTAGTAGATAGAGCTGACAATGATGCAATCGGCACTGATGATGTTAATTGAACAATGGAAACAGTGCAGCACTGAAATAATGTCCATCATGGATGCCCAATTGTTGGTGGTAAGGTGCTGCTGCTTGCTACTTTGACTCACATGGGCATTCTGGACCTGGAATTCCACAATTGCCAGCATATGCAAAGAATTCTATCTCGTACATTACATATGAGGGGTGGTTGGGCAGGCCCCTGCAGAGCAGATAGGCAAGCAGTAGTAGGGTCTGAACACAGAAAATGTGAGCACACTGCATTCACTTAAGAAGCAACTTTGGCAGGCCTGTAAAGTTGGCCAGGAACTTTTGCACCTCCAAGTTTAGCACAGGTGAAGTGGGACATGGGAAGTGTATTAACCTGGCTCAGCCCAAAGCTGCTACAAGGTTTCGGCCATTGTCACACACTACCTTGTTGGCCTTGAGGTTCAGAGGCAGTATGTCTGTTTGTTTGTCTGCTCCTACATCCAGTCCACATCTCCCAGGCAGTGTTGGGTCTTGGGATGAGTATTAGCGTTGACTTTGCTAAAATGGTATTGGCGGTGCACTAGTTAGATGAGGAAGCAGGAGAAGAGATAATGGAGTAGGAAGGAAATATGTCTAGTGATCCTGAAAGGGGGCACAATATGAGCCAGAGCACCTTCAGCCTTGGGACCAGCCACCACTAAATTAAATGGGCAGTTAAGGAGGAAGCACTTCTCCTGCTTATTTCCCAACACTTTATTTAGCACAAAGTTATACCAACGAAAAGCAGGTCTACCAAGTTCTATTTTACCTTCATTAATGTGGAGTCATTTCAGACACTCTTGTGCTAATTTATTAAACCCTTGCAACACAATTTAAAATCATAGTCTATTAAACCACACAATTTGTGCACCAAAAAATGGAGCCTGCAACAAAAATAATAAATGACACTCCAAGTGGTAAACACTAAAAGCTAGGTACGGTATCCTGGTCATGATATCCAGGAGTAAATCTGATGTGGCAACACAGCAGGTTTGTTGCTGATTTGGTTCATATCAACAGCAGAATTTAGCTACAGGTTGAGGATATATTTTCAACATGTGCCAGTGAAAAGCGCTTAAAAGCACCTGGAAGTTGCTTAAGTCTGCAGTTACTCAATTTGCCACTCCCCTTTCCCAGGTCATGCTAAGGTAATTCCTAGAGTACATGCAGAATAAATGGAATATTGACATAGATTGAGGCAGACAAAGAAAATCTAGCAGAGGGATGTGCCTTGCGACATCCATACCAGAACATTTGGGCTCATTTTCATATGAACAAGAGTTTTGGGAAGAATGAAGCTCCATTTATAGTTAGAGCCGTGGAAGACAGAATGATTAGATAACGGGGAACAATGGGGGCCAAATATTCCTGATAGGTTCCCTTTAAAGCAACCATATAATCCAAGAACTAGACCTTTCCATCAGAGGCGTAACTAGGAAAGGCAGGGCCCCATAGCAGACTTCAGAATGGGGTCCCCAAGATATAAACCTTTACGTAATATGGTGCTGCATAACCTTAAAGGGAACCTGTCAGCAGGGTTTCAGTTATCAGGATAATGGCTGCTGCAGGTCCGGTTATACACTAAACAAATACGGTATGTATTTTTTAAAGATTATTGTTGAGAAATCTCATTTAGAAATGGTACTTATCTCTATTCAGCTTCTGGGGCCCAAGTCATTCAAGCAGCAGGAGTTGTGGAGTCACCATGAAACACCTGTGCACATGACTCAGGCTCCGGAAGTTGTATAGAGGTAGATACCTTTTCAAACAAGCAGATATATTCAAATACATGTTTTTGTTGTATATAATGGGACCCACAGTAGCTGCCATTAACATGATATGTGAAATCCTATTGACAGGTTCCTTATAAAATACATTTGAAGTTACGTTTTACAGTCACAAAATATTGCAGCCTTTCAGTAGGATAGATTATTTATGAGAGATGGACACCTGGCACCAGCGCTGATCAGAGGAGAGCAGCTTTCAGCAGCTTTACTACACACAGTGTAGAAGAAAGAGACAGAGACAGAAGAAAACAGTGCTGCCCATTGTGTAGTGGTGCTTAACCGTAACTGCAGGGTCACATCCTCATTACTAACCCGGTACTACAAAGAGGCTGATAATATTCTGCAACTGGAAAACTCCATTTAACTTGGCTTTAAATGTATTTTAAGGTTTTGGCAGAGTATGTCGGATTTATGTATAATATATTTTTTTATTTATATGCATATTTATACAGATACCTTCATATACATATTTATGTACATATACACATATGTATAACCCTTATACACATACAGTTATGCACTAATACAAATACATTTTATACTCATATATACACACATTCACTCTGTTATATACATTATGTGCGTATAATAATATACATTATAATATGAGTAGTATACATTTTTAAACTCATATATACTTGTATACACACATTTATATGTGCAAAATACACTAATATATACACATGTATAAAATCATATACACATACTCATATAGGCTCATATATAAACATGTATACTCATATACACCTTATACACACAATATGCACTCATATATAGATTACTCACTCTTATATACACATTATACACTCGTATAAACATCATACACACAATGAATAAACTCATATACACATGATATACTCAAATATACGTTATACACATTACATACATTTTACACTGATACACACACATTATAAACAATATATACATTATACACTCCTATATACACATTATATTATACACACTTTATATACTCATATATACATTATACACTCATTAAATACTCATATATACATTATACACTCATTAAACACACATCATACACTTATTATACACTTTATACATACACATTATACGATCATACACACACATTAGATACTTATAAATACATTACACACTCATACACACACACATAATACACTGCTATATACACCACATACACTGATTTATATACATCATACACTCATATATATTGTCACTGCAAGGACGCCGCCGCCTTCGTCACGTGACGAGGGGTGCAACTGTACGGGTTAATTTGGCCTACTCAAACTTGCGCTCACCTTTCACTCAGGACACAAATTGAGCATAAATCACACCTCATACAGCTCCAGCACCCCCAGACCCGCTGCCACCACTTATTGCATTTATACTGGGACCAATAAGTATCCCACTCTACATCCACTGTTGTTTCTCAAGCAGTCAGCTTGTCACACCACTAGACATGCACACTCAGCACTCTAGCAGTCACACAGCTAACCACACTTTACAAGGCTATGATTTCGCAGAGCATACAGGGACCAAAATTAAAGTGAAAAGCCTTAATTACAAGAGGTTGGTCAGTGCATAAAAAAAGATATTAAAAACAAAAGAATTACAAAATAAAATGACACACAACACGACAAAACAGTTCTAAAATAAAAAGGGAGAAAAATAACAGAAACTTACAACTTAAAGTAAATCCTGATTCCCTGGAGGTGGGAGAAATAAGGAACACACTCAGCTTGTCAAGCAGCCCCCAAAATGTGAACACCAATTCTTGGATTTCATATTGTTTTATATCTTTTCAGTTTGGTTCAGGTTTCAGAATCTCCCATTCATTAATTAGTCCAGAGGGTCATTCAGGATTAGGCAAAGTTTTAATTAGGGGGGAGAGTCCAGGAATATTTAAACAGTTCTTTGTTTCCAAATCCCTAGATGCAGGGGTGGGGGTAGGTGCACAGAAGAGGTGACCAAATGGCTTTAAGGTCCCCACAGAACATTCTGCAGGTCAGAGTTTATCATGTTGTAAGGATCTCTAGGATGTTGTAAAAGAGGCCTGGACGCTTCAATGGATGCCATATATTTCAACAAAGTTTGCAATTGCCCAATAGTTCAACAAATCTTACACATTCAAGAATAATATTTCCTTGACATATATACATATCATATACATCCCCTGCACACTTACACTTGTATTCCCTGAAAGCAGCGCACAGTGATCTTGTCACAGGCACTGGAGCTGTTTACATCCCAGGAGACATTGTCCAGTCAGAGGGGCGGAAGTATAGGGCAGGTGGTGGTTGTGACTAGATCCTGCTCTAGATGTGCCATACTGCTCGCAGCTCAGCAGCAGCCCCGGGCCCCAGGAGACCTGCTCCCAGGACCGGGGGTCTGCAGGCCACATAGATAAGAATGCATGGCAGCACAAGCCCTACCCAATAAATAAATAAAGAAAAGACAACAAAGCTCTTTTTTGGATAAATAATGGCCGTGGTGTTTATTAAAGGGTGACTTAAAATGAATCCATTAAATAATTTAATAAATAAATAAATTCATTACTAATAAATCATTAAATATTACTAAAGCAAAATAACTTCAATTTTATTAATAAAAACCCAGTCCATCCAGCATTGCTGGGTGACAATGCCCTACTAACGAACACCACGACAGTTCATAAGCCAAAAATTAGGGAGGGAGGGTGTCTCTTCTTTTCTTCACAAACAACGTCTTCTGGCAATCGCCGCCCGGCAACAGCCATTTAAGCACTTTTTCTCCCCAGCGCAGCAGCCAATCATGAAGATGGCGACATTTATCTGCCCAGAGACCCTGAACATTCCAGAACGGATAAACCAACTCACGAACAAACAGAGGTGGGTCAGATTAAACCAAAACCCCCAAAAACACAACTAATGTAAATTCAAACTAAATAAATAATTAATAAATTATCATTAACCCCTAGGCGCACCAGGGCGTTATAGTACGTCCCCGGGGCTAGATACTTAGCGCACGGGGACGTTCTATAATGTCCTGCTTCTGGCACCGGCTCACGAATGGAGCCGGTACCAGAAGCAGCGGCTGTCAGCTGTCTAGTACAGCTGACAGCCTGCGCTAACACCCGCGATCGGAGCCAGCTCCGATCGCGGGTGTTAACCCCTTACACGCCGCGGTCAAGCATGACCGCGGCGTGTAAGGGTTTTTGCGCTGTGGATCGGATCCCCCGTGCCGCTTACCGAGGGATCCGATCCACTTCTGGGCAGCTCCGAGGACTGGCATGTGCCCCGGAGCTGCCCGGTCTCCCTGGCAGTCAGACTCCTTCCGGGTCTGACTGCAAACTGTCTGAGCATGCGCCTGCATAAAATAGTATTGTAGAGCAGCGTATTGAACTTGAACCAGTGATCAGAGCATCACTCGTTCAAGTTCAAGTATGTATAAGTAAAAAAAAGTCAAAAACACTAAAGTTAATACATTAGAATAAATAAAAAATAAAAGCATTAAAATATAAGCCCCTAAAATGTCACTTTCCTATAAAAACACTTAATAAAGTATAAAAAACACAAAAACACAAAAACCCCCCGCATATTTGTTATTGCCGCGTCTGTAACAATCTGTATAATAAAACAGAATCGTTACTGGACCCGCACGGTACACGCCGTAGAAAAAAAACGCAAAAACGTTCCGAAAAAAGATGATTTTTAATTAATACCCTAAAATAAATGCTCTAAAAAGTAATTTTAAAAATGTTATGCACTCCAAAATAAGCCCACTAAAAAGAACAAATCTTCTCGCAAAAAATAAGCCCCTAACTAGATTTTTCAGCCGAAAAATAAAAAAGTTATGCATATGAAAAGGTGGTGATGCTAAAATGAACAAGATTTTCTCCAAATTGGTTTTTATTCAGTACAGTTGAATAAAATACACAAATCTGATTTGGATGGCGCCTCCTTCCCTTCTATGCCCGGCCGTGCGCCCATACAGCAGGTTAACACCACATATGTGGTATCCGTGTACTCGGGAGAAATTGGGTATCAAACTTTGTGGAGCCTTTATTCATTTAATCCATTGCAAATGTTTCATTTTCCACCCAAAATGAGTGTATTGGTAAAAAAAAATACAATTTGCAGACTGCACCTCCATTTTGTTTTAACCCCTATAAAACACGTAAAGCGTTAACAAACTTCTTAAAAGTGGTTTTTCATACGTTGAGGTGTGTAGTTTCCACAATGGGGTAATTTACGAGTCTCACTATTATTTAGGCTCAGTGTCAATTACAAGTTGAGCAGGTCCATCTAAATACGGGTTTTGGTGATTTTACAAAAAATGTGAAAAATGATATCTAAATTCTGAGCCTCATAACATTCTAGTAAAATATGTGGAATCTTAAAAAACCATGCCAACATAAAGCGGACATTTGGGAAATGTAAGTTATGAATTTATTTGGGTGCTATAACTGTCTGCATCAAAAGTAGAGAATTTAGAATGTCGAAAATAAAGAATTTTTCCAAATTTTTTCCAAATTTTGTTTTTTTTCATAACTAAACGCAAAAGATTTCATCCAAATTTTGAAACTAATTTGAAGTACAATGTGTCACGAGAAAACAATCTCAAAATCCCCTGGATATCTCATAGCGTTCCAAAGCTATAACTACTTATAGTGAAACAGGTCAGATTTGAAGAATGGGGCTGCGTCCTTAAGGCCAAAAGAGGCTGAGTCCCGTAGGGGTTAAACAGGGAGGGCTGTGCGGCCATGTGTCCCCCAGATTAGTCAATCCTGGGGGGGTCCTATTTCATGGCAGCACAAGCCCTACCCAATAAATAAATAAAGAAAAGACAACAAAGATCTTTTTTGGATAAATAATAGCCGTGGTGTTTAGTAAAGGGTGACTTAAAATGAATCCATTAAATAATTTAATAAATAAATAAATTCATTACTAATAAATCATTAAATATTACTAAAGCAAAATAACTTCAATTTTTTTAATAAAAACCCAGTCCACCCAGCATTGCTGGGTGACAATGCCCACAAGCCACGCGCTACAAGCGCAAGACCCCCCCCCCCTAAACACTGCAGCCATAAATCTACTATGTTTTTAAAACCAGTATTTAGAATATCATTCCCAATATCGGACAAATGAACAAAGTCCGATATGTACAACCCGTACTCGAAACCCTCTAACTCCACGTGCCTATAACTGAAACCGCCTAAATTGGGAAGGTATTTAGCCACTGCCCTATTTATCCTTTTCCGAATTTTTTCCATAAACGTGCATTGCCCAAAAGCATAAATAAGCCTAGGTACTATTTCCGAAAAGACAATAAAAGTGTCAGGAAACATACCTTTGATCAACACGAAATCTCTCTTCATGGCCCACAGCAGATCCATAGTCTTTAGTTTACCTAAATCATTACCTCCAAGGTGTATAATTAAAAGATCTGGGAAAGGCAATGACACTGCGGATTCAAGCAATACCCCCAGCAACTCCTTCCACTTTAAACCCCTTTTACCTATCCACGAAACAAAAAATTGCTTCTCATTTAAAGATAAGTTAGCAGTATACGGCCTAGCTTCAGCCCGCTTCTGGGCCCAATATACAAAAGAATGTCCCACTATCCAAATAATAATACGACGATCTGTAAAGACAAAATTAACGAGAACCTATGATTAACTCAGGTCTAACATAAAGTCTAAATCTATTGGATGACCATCTACCAATATTTTTAATAACGCCCTCGCCGAGCCCCAAAGATGCCGCTTCGGTTGCAGCTCCAATACGAAACGAATGTGCCGAAAACTTATCTTCAACAATACCCAACTGTAAAATACATTTTTTTAGTACTGCATTAAACTGAAAACCAGTTAACAAGGATCCATCAAAATGAATAAAGAGATAACTACCTACCGCAGGCCTAATATTCAACCAGGATTTTATATTAGCAACAGGACACAAAGGTGAATCAACTAACCTGGCTAGCTTAATGACAGCTCCACGACCACTCTGGTCCGTTTTTGAGCGACGAAGCAGAATCCGCACAAATAGGGGGCAACAAAAAACATCCTGTAACATCAACCCAGAAGGCTTATACTTACTAATAGAAACCAATTCACTAATTCTAAAGGCCCCAAAAAAAGCGAAAATAAAAGCAGCACGAAAAAGAATTACTTCAAAGGTATCAGAACAAACCACTGGCAAAACTTTCCATATTTTATTCAATAACGCAAAAGAAATAGGTCGTCTCCTAACCCGCATAGGCTCAGATTTTTTATAACCCTTAATTAATTGTTTTACCAAGAAATGAGAAGACAAAGGAGATAAACCCCTTACCTTAAAGAAAAATGAAATACCAGCTAAAGTCTTAGATATATATGAAGATGACAACTTCAAGGTCATTAGAGAACAAACAAAACTCAAACATACATTTAAATCATCAGAAAAACAATCAACCTTATTCTCCTGGCAAAAATAAAACCAACGTTGCCATGCGGCCTCATAACAGGCCCATGTATTATCTGATAAAGACTTCCTTAAGCACTCAAAGATTACATCCATTTCAGATTCCACAGATGACCAGTGCAAGGAATCCCAAATTCTTCCGCCTCTGGAACTAGGCTCTTGAATTTCTCCATCTGGCAACGAGATAAAGCATCAGCGATAATATTAGCTCTACCTTCTACATACTTAGCTTTTAACCAAATATTACGTTCCAAACAAATAAGTAGTAAATGCCAGAGTAATCGAACCACCATGTCACATTTAGATGATAAAGAATTAATAGCAAAAACCACCCCTTTGTTATCAGAAAATAATAAAATTCTCTTATTAACAAAATACTCACCCCAAATAACTACAGAAACCACTACCGGGAATAATTCCAATCCAACTATGTTTTTTGTAACTTTGCTAGTGTGCCAAGATTCCGGCCAAGGTTCGGCAGACCACTTCCTATCAAAATACGCTCCATACCCTAAACTGCCTGCTGCATCAGTAAATAATAATAATGCGTCAGAATCAACAAATTCTGATTGCCAGCAAGTATGACCATTAAATTTATCCAAAAATTCCAGCCATAGAGACATGTCATCCTTAATTTCCCTAGTCAACCGAATATGTGAAGATGGGGACCGCAACCCACGTGTAGACATATAAAGTGCTTTACAAAAAACTCGACCCATAGGTATAATCCTAGTAGCGAAATTCAAATAACCCAGAACTGATTGCATCTCCCTAAGAATACACTTACGCTTAGTCAACAATCTAGCCAGCAAGTACTTTATTTTGTCAATCTTATCTTCAGGCAAAGAGAACTCCATCCTATTAGTATCGATGGTAATCCCCAGGAAATCTAGCCTATTACAAGGGACAACTGTTTTTTCCTTTGCTAAAGTAATACCGAACTCCTCTGTAACAACACAAAATAAATTCAGTAAGTCTAAGCAAACATTAGACCTAGCCGGACCAACAAAGAGAAAATCATCTAAATAATGCAGAATCCCACCTTCCTTCGCCAATTGATATAGAACCCATTCCACAAATGATGAAAAAGACTCAAAATAATAACATGACAAAGTAAAACCCATAGGTAGCATTTTATCAAAATAATAATGGTTATTGAATTGAAAACCTAATGAGTTGAAACTAACTGGATTCACTGGCAAAAGTCTAAAAGCAGATTTAATATCAGCTTTTGCAATTAGCGCTTCCCGCCCAAACTGTATCAATAGCACAACCGCTTGATCAAAAGTAGAATAACTAACACTAGCATGTGTCTTATCCGTAAAATCATTCAAAGATTGTTTCAAAGGGAATGACAAGTTGTGAATTAACCTAAATGAAATAGGTTCCTTTTTTGGAACCAGACCTAAAGGTGACAACCGGAAATTAATAAACGGAGGTGAGGAAAATGGCCCAGCGATACGACCATCCTTCAACTCCTTTTGTAACTTACCAAATACAACATCAAAATTTGAATTAACAGAACTAGCATTCTCAACCCAAACACAACCTGAACCTGTAAATGGAGGCACTTCAAAACCATCAGTAAATCCGTTAATCAGCAAATTAGCTTTCTGTCTGTCTGGATATACCCTTAGCCATGGGAGCATTCTTTCCAGAATCACTGGCGTCCAAGCTTTTTGAAAGCTGCTCCCTGGCGTTCGGGAGTTGAGCTTGGTTTGCTTTTTTAAAACATCTAGACATTGAATGTGTCCCACTACAGAAGGAACACTCATGGCGATATCTACAGTTCGCTCCCCACTTACACTGGGCGTCATTGAATGCGAAACATACACCTTTTCTAAAAACTGAATTCTGTGTATTGGGTGTTTTTCTGCTAAGAAATTATTTTTGAGTTATTAAATTCAACCATAAAGCTACATCCTTCACACCCCATTTCAAAGATTTAGGATAAACCGCCAATTTCTGACGAAAAGACTCGTCATAAGAACACCAGGACATGCCACCAAAATTACGATAGGCATCCAATACAATGTCCATATGGCGAATCAAACCTCCCACATTCGGGTGACGTTCATTTAGAACGGAAGCATAAATAAAAAATGCTTGTAACCAATTAAAAATGGATTTTGAAGGGGAACGTTTTAACATCAACATATTCTTCAAGCCAAATCTTATCTTTAGCTACCATAGGCAAATGAAAGCCCAATGGTGACAATACACATGGCAAAGCCTCTTTTGCATAGATTTGCATAACACCAATACCCTTATCAATTTCTGGAAGAACAATATCATTATCAACATTAGTAACATCATCCACATTTGCAGAAATGACCTCAGAATTAACAGGTAACCATGCATCAGCAGGTGAAGAAACCACCCCTGATTTACTCATGTAATTGAACCATTGTTTCATAAAATCATTAAATAGCCTAGGATTAAAATTATCATTCACATTTACAATTTTCTCACCGGTCCGCTGAGGTGCTGAACTTCCTCCACTGGGAATTCCTTGGACCGACTCGCTTCTGGCTTCACTGGCTGACACAGGAGCCGCGGACTCCCTACGCTCCCCCGCCCGCTCACCACGGGCAGAATTCTTTTTATTCCCACCTGGCCGCGGCAGCACTGGCGGGGAATATGGGACCTGAAACTTCCTTGTCCTCTACAGTGGCAGCTCACCCTCTTCAACGACGGCAACCCGACCTCTTCCTGCTTGCTCCTCTTCTGGGTTCCACGTCTGGCTCCGACAGTACCGCTCACCACCGGGGACAAGAGCATCCGCAACCGCCTTCCCCGCAGAGCGGGGAAGAAAAGCTATTTTGCATGGCGGCGCAGCGACACTCCCCCCGGCGGGCAGCGGCGGCTCCTCTTCTGTCTCGACGAGGTCTTCGTCAGCTGAAAGGCACGCCTCCTCGATGATGGTGCAGCTGAGCCTTTCCTCTTCCAGCGCTTCTTCTCTCCATTCGCGCGGCGCCACTCGACTTCCTGAAGGCGTCTCTTCATCCTGGCGCCTCTGCTCCAGCGTCTTCAGGCAGCTCCGGAGGATTTCTTCGCCGCCGCTTGCTCCTGCCTTCCACATCAGCTCCTGGATAAGCTTCTCGAACTCTTCTTTTCTTCACAAATGACGCCTTCTGGCAATTGCCGCCCGGCAACAGCCGTTTAAGTACTTTTTCTCCCCAGCGCAGCAGCCAATCATGAAGATGCCGACATTTATCTGCCCAGAGACTCAGAACATTCCAGAACGGATAAACCAACTCACAAACAAACAGAGGTGGGTCAGATTAAACCAAAAACCCCAAAAACACAACTAATGTAAATTCAACCTAAATAAATAATTAATAAATTATCATTAAACAGGGAGGGCTGTGCGGCCATGTGTCCCCCAGATTATTCAATCCTGGGGGCCCCTATTTCAGCCGGGTGACAGGACAGGATGTTACCTGAAGTGTCTCCTGCCGCTGCTCTCCTCTGCCCTTCCCCCTCCCAGCATTTCTACACTGAGCAGCAGCTCAGCATAAAGTTCTGCAGCATGAAACATGTGCTGTGCAGGCACATTGTCCATTCCATAGTTTGTGTGGCAGGTCGGATCCGGGCCCTCTGAGAGGCGGGGCCCCGTAGCAGCTGCTACATCTACTACTGCGGTAGTTACGCCACTGCTTTCCATATTTTGCTCAAAAATAAAATTGAGCCAAACTACACAAATTAAAAAATCCTCAAACATTTAAGAGCTCTAAATATAAAATGTTACAGCTATTATGTAGAAATAGTCTTTAAAAATGTAACACATATTGCTTGGACAGCCCATATTAACATATCTCTTGAACCATAGATTTTCTTTTAGTGATTAAGCTGAGCACCATCATGCATTTAACTTTATAGAACATATAATTTAATT
Source organism: Engystomops pustulosus (assembly GCF_040894005.1). Classification (NCBI taxonomy): domain Eukaryota; kingdom Metazoa; phylum Chordata; class Amphibia; order Anura; family Leptodactylidae; genus Engystomops; species Engystomops pustulosus. The sequence continues at coordinate 113,400,335 of NC_092412.1, forward strand.
TGATTTTATGACTCACATATAATTGTCAACCTATACATCTTATGCTTCCTTCACTATAGATATGCTGTAGCATATAATTATAATAATCTTGCTAAATGTTTTGATTGAAAAAAGTTGCACTGTTTGGATATGTTATGCACAAAATGCCCATTAATGATCTGTAAGGTTACACTGTTAGCCCAGAGGAAATCAGAATTTACATGATAAAAAAAAATGTAAAAGATATAACATGAGAAAATAAGAATACTAATTATGCAAATGACAGCACATGAAGGAATGAAAAAACATTTTTTGCAACCTGTATAAACCGTATATAGAAGATACGGCATCAGAGATGACAATACATAGATAACATAACTGACAGTTTCCAGTTAGACGTATGTCAGTTCAAGCTTAGATGAGATAACATAATATTGAGAAATAATATTTATGGGAGACAGGGAGACATAACTGCTTACCCTGGCCCATCGTCTTTCCTTTTTTTCTCTTTTAGATGTGTTTCATTTCCCCAATGAGGCACTCAAAGTCCCCCCAAATTGCTGTGGGTTGCTGATGCTGCTGTTGCCATCCTGAACTATTGGAGAGGTGGCTGAGTAGATTGAACCTCTGCAGTTCAGATGGAAGTGGCAGCGTAGTTTGGAGCTCCCGTATACTTGTAAATCAGCTCCTGCTCGCAAAATTAGACCCGCCACCCACCTCAAACGGTGGTACAGGTCCGGCATTCCTACGCCAGACAGTGCATGGAACGCTACCTGCTCCGTAGTGCCCAGAAGCCCTCACAAACCCTGGGCATAGGAGAAGCGATAGCCAGCCCTGAACCCAAGATGGCACAGATGGAACCGAGTCACGCGTCAACAGAACAGGTGCAAGACATGCAGCAGCTAGCTCTAATAGGAGAGAACACAGAAAGGAGCGGAGGTGGCCTAAGAGACATAGACTATCAGCTATTGGCCAGTAAAGTTAGCAAATGCCTGACACTCGACCTGGTGAACACCCTCACCGCAGCAATACAAGCCACTTTAGTAGAAGTGAAAAACCAAGTGGGGAAGCAAGAGATACGCATAGGTGTGGTGGAAGTACAGCTTACTGGCTTTCTGCAGAAGGCATCGGAGATGACAGAGGAACAACAGAAAACCGACCAGTACCTGAACATGGTATATGACCGCATAGAAGACTTTGAGAACCAGAGACCATTTACGAATGGTAGGCCTCCCAAAAGCTATCCCAGTGGCCATGCTATACGAGGTATACGAGGAACATCTGCCACGGGCCGTCAAGCTGGGGGGCAGGCGTACAGTAGAATGGGCCCACCAGTTGGGACCACCGCAAATAGCTCAGAACAGGACACAGCCAGACAGAAGACCGAGGCAGGTGATTGCTAAGTACCTAAACCATGTGGATAAGGAGGAAATACTTATAGCCTATAGGAATCTGCGTTCCCTGCTCTACATTAAGGGCTCTAAGGTGCTGCTTTTCCAGGACTTTTCAGAGGAGGTCACTAGGAGACACAAACAATTCAGCCCTGTCTGCTCAATGTTAGTGACGCATATAACTCGCTTCCAATTTGCTTACCCGGCGACTCTTCGCTTCAGGAAGAAAGATGGGATCCAGCACGGAGGCCTTTGTAGAACAGCTGCCTGACTGAGAATTCTCCAGCTACATGAGATCGACGTGAAAGGACCAACCTGGCAGCTCGGGATGAGAAAATGGTCCCTCTCAAAACAACGGAGGGGAACGAGGCAAGAGCAAGGGATACCGAAAAGAGGTTGTACCAGAAGGGACTATTGAGACCTAAAAGCAGGTATCAGAGATCAATACATTTAGGTCTATAATTGGCTGGCACAGCAAGATAGAGGTAGGAGAAACCTCAGACTTTCATTGCTGACAATACATTGATAAGGGAAGGGGTGGGAGAAGAGAGGGATAGCATGGGGAAGGGGAAAAAAATATTCCAGCGGTGAAAGGTTAGCAAATCAAGAAACAGTGGGGCTGGCAATGAAGGAGGGAGCCAGGTAGGGGGGGCCTGGCATAGCAAATCAAGAGGGATAGGCCATAGGTGGAGGGGGGGAACTATGCATGACATCAGAAAAAAAGAGAGTCTTTGGCTTGAAAGCACAGTTGAGGAGGTTATACTAGGGTGGAAACCTAGATTGGTTCTGAGTTTGTGTTATCTGTCTTGTTTGACGTGTCTTAGAGTTGTTCCATACACAGCACATATACATAGGGGGAACGAGTGTCCTCCTTGAAAAAGGGCACATATTATAGAGCACAAAAGAGATATATTACACCCCGCTGCTATAGGAGTAAAGCAGGAAGAGGACCCTTTTGAGAATGTGAGTAGTGTCGTGGAACGTGAAAGGGCTACGGGCCCCACAGAAGAGGATTATGGTCCTCCGCCATCTCAAAAGATTGAAAACAGATATCACACTGTTACAGGAAACCCACTTGGGGATGGAGGGTTTCTCTACAATGTGTAAACTCTGCGTGTTGGAAGGTATACGGGTCCCTGGCAGTGGACAGGAATTTGGGAGTCCTGATCCTGATTAACAAATGCCTGGGACACAAGGTAGTGAGGGAGACAAGTGACAAGGAGGGGAGACGGGCGACTATACATGTACAGCTGGCCACAGAAGTCTTTAGTGTATCGAGTGTATATGCCCAAAATAAAGATCAAGACTCTTTCTTCCACTCTCTTAGGGACACATTAAATGACGACCACACCTCTTGGAAAATAGTAGGAGGGGATTTCAATGACATAATGAACACACAGGAGGACCGGGACAGAGGAGGTAGACCGGGAAGGGGAGGTACAGACAAGGCGACCCCGCTCTCTGAGTTCCAAAAAACTGTGGCCCTAGAGAATATTTGGAGACTATCACCCCCAAGAACGGGAATATTCTCATTACTCCCATCCACGCAACACATGGTCTAGAATAGACTATATATTTATCTCAGACAGTCTACTGAGGAGGGTTCAAGCGACCCATATAGAGGACATGGTGATTTCTGACCTCTCCCCCGTCCTCATTGATGTAGCAGAAGTCTGTCCCAAAGGAACGGATTATCTGTGGAGGTTCCCAACATTTCTTGCGCGTAGTTCTAGTGAAGGGGTGGTGGCTGGAGTCCATCGAGGACGCTTTTGCTAAAACACAAAGACGTCTCGAACCTCAATAAGGAGATATCCCTTGTTTTGTGGCGAAAAGGCCATGAATTGGGTTCTCAAAACTGACCATGACAAAACACCAGGGGGAATGAATCTGCCTGACATTAGATGTTACAACTTAGCCTGCTTGGCACGACACGTACTAGACTGGCTGAAAGACAGCAATTGTTACTCAGATACAAAGCTTGAATCAGACTACTTCTCCCTTTGGGATCTTCGCACCCTGCTACACGTTCAGATAGGCTCTCTACCACCCGAGATCAAATCCTTGGTCATCCTTAGGGATACCAAGGCGGCTTGGAAGGCAATTAGAAAAGCCTTCCATCTCTCATGGACGGTTTCTAAATACCTGCCATTATGGAATCACCCTGGGTTCCCGCGAGGCCGCCAAAGCAGACTGTTTGTAGTGTGGAGGGAGAATGGGGTTCACACAGTGAAAGATTTATTGGATATGCAGGAGCAAAGGTGGATAACGAAATTGGGAAATTGGAGCTCATATAGAAGTACGAGCCGAGGGGCGACCAAACAATACAGTTTGCACAGGTGAAAAAATTTTACCTAGACAAAATCCGAGACATGACGATGGAAGGGACAGACAACGACTTTGACCGAATGCTGAAATTTCCCATTCAAACAAGGGGAATATCCATCCTATACTGTTTTCTCCGTAAAAAGCTTGGAAGCAGGGAACTCTCCTTCACCAGCTGGGGCAGACAACTCGGGATGGAAGACATAGGAGAGAGAATTCTAAAAGGCTGGCAGCTGGTCAGGAGCAATGTGCTGAATGAGAGGTGAAGGGACACCTAGTTCCGCATCATGCACAGGGCAATATTTGCTTTAAACCTACCCCCATCCCCAGCATTTCCAGAGAGGAAAGTGGAGTGACCCAAGTGCCAGAGCCGGGCACGGACTTGTATCATGGATTATGGGAATGCCCTCAATCTAGAGCTTTCTGGACAGAGGTGCAAGACTTAGGTACCTATTGCAGCATTGGCTAGAACTGGGGATTCCCCCGTCGTTCAAAATACTGGAACAAATGACATAACTCTTTCAACTGGAGAGGTTGGAAGCGGAAAAGGCCAAATCCAAGCTGACAGGGAAGTTGTTTAGGAGATGGAAAGGTTTCTTGGCACAACATGTTTCTCCCCAAGACCAGGATAGCATCTTTCAGCCATTTACTCTAACACAATGATATCTACTGGAACAACTTAGGGGCACACTCAGAAACTGGGGCCTACCTGGATAGGGAGAAGAAAGGGCCAAGGGCAGATGATTGCAGGGAAGGGAGGGATGACACCTAGTGGTCTAAGCTTAGGGGACCAGAATAGCTATAAACAACTAGAAGTAATTTTAACACACATATTCTTATCAGGGCAAAAAAACTTTTATTTGTGTAGGGAAAGTTAGCCTGTTCACCATATGACCTGCGAGTCAAACATCTAGCTGAAGTGGCTATTGAGAAGATATCCGATTACTAGAAATCTTGTTCGTGAATCCTTTATCTGTGTATGGAATACATATCTGCGAGTCAGATACCTAATTGATGAAACCTTTAAAATATATGTAACTATCGGCCTGCGAGCCATGTATATGTTGTGTGACTGTTTGTATAAAACATAAAAAATTAAATTAAATTTAAAAAAAGGCTACCTGGAAAATGCCAGGTACCAAGCTATAGACTTATCTGCAGTCCCACTGACATTGGACTTTGTATATAAATAAAGAATTATTACTTTTATTATTATAAAAAGCTGGATGATGGCTGGTTCAGAAGCTAGTTAGAAGAAGCACGTTAAAGCAGTGTATTTCTTAAATAATTGTTTTATTATTTTATTCTTAGTCACTTTGTGTATAGTGCTGTAATAAACACAGTTTCAAGGTGCAGAGAATATTTATACTCTCTCCCCTTCAGAAATATATGATATGGACGATAAATAGATAGATAGACTCTCCCTCCCTGAAGAGTGAATTCTACAATGAGGAGGAAAAACAGCTCTATAAACTGTCACAGTCGTGAAGGGTTAGGGAACAATTTCAAAGAGAATCTCTCAGTTAAACTAACCAAATACATCTTTAAAAACTGCTATTATACAACAGTTCAACTATCACCATCTATTCATGTCCATGCTTTTTTAGCTCCAGCTTGTAGATTGATAAAGGGCTTTCTTTCTCTTCAGGCCAGTGAACTCAACTCTGCTACATCATTCACTTGCTGGCTGTGTGACTCGCTGAAGAGAATTCCTTAGGGAAGGGTGAATGAGGGGACTGAGAGAGACCCTGGAGGCATGTGATTGGCAGGAGAAAAATCAGTTGACTCCCTTCTGCTTAATTCTCTTCAGCAAGAGGAACTGGAGTCAGAGCTGAAAGGAAGCATATAAATATGCAGGACACAGCTCAGGGAAAAATGATCATATTCAAATGGATAGATAATGATTCCTTTTACAAACGGACTGTGGAACTTTTCAGGCATGGGAAATAACAATACAGGAATAGTTGTACTGCTGTATAATAGGGGTTTTCAAAGATATGTTTAGTTAGTGTGAGTTAGTGCAAGTCTCCTTTAAATTATCTACTTGAGCAACTGTGCAACTTAACATTCTAGAGGCTGATGACTACATATCAGGGAAGACACCAAAAGTCTCTTACCTGAAAACCCAGTGTACTTATGTCATATATTGACGAGTTTATTGTAGTTGAAACCATCATTAAGACTTTATTATAAAATAAATAAATAAACACAATAATGGACAAATGTATTTAGTGGCTGCTGTAGTTTTAAAAAAACCCTAAAATTTAAATAAAAAGTAATAAAAAGCATCTACCTTTTTCTTAGTTAAGAAAGTTTAGCTCTTTACTACATTTTAACATTTTATAAATCAGATATTTTTTTCTTTCTTTATTCCTTTTTATGCTATTTACACAATGATTACGGTTATCATTATTTTTGAGCTGCTAATCTGATGACAGCAGTATAAAGATGCTTTACAGCCACACACGCATGAATAATGGGTGAAATGTATCATAAACTGGCATATTGTATACCCATGTAAACTGAGAACCCTTCCCCTCTGGCACGCCAGATATATCAAGAGGATCTGGCCTGATATTTCCAATGGCCAGCTGGGTTCTAGTACAATTCTATGCCAAGTCTTGCCTTCTGTTCTATAATCTGTGCCTAAATGGGCATGCTATAGCTAGCGCATCAGCCTACTTCATGCCCATCGTGCCCACTAGGCATGGATGTGGTGTGAGGAGGGTCAGTTTGATAAAACTGTCTCTGTTTCCCATAGGAACCAATCACAGTTCAACTCAAAGGCCAAAATACAAGATCAACATAGATCTGTGACTGAATGGTATGGGTAAAGCCAATTTTTTAACCCCTTCCCGACGCGCGCCGTACTAGTACGGCGCGCGCCGGGTCCCGGTGCATGGAGAGGGCTCGCGGGCCGAGCCCTCTCCATAGCCGGTAAGTCTTTGCTGCATATTGCAGCAAAGGCTTACCGGTAACACCCGCGATCGGTGCTAGCACCGATCGCGGGTGCTTTCACCGCGATCGCCTCCGGCAATGCTGCCGGAGGCTTCAAAAAGATGGCGCCGCATGGGCGCCGCCATCTTGGCGCGGATCTCCGCTCCCCGATGACGTCACGGGGAGCGGTGATCCGTTGCCATGACAGCATCGGGCCTCACGAAGGCCCGAAGCTGTCTTGTTTTAACCTATTCATTACAATGTGCTATCAGCACATTGTAATGAATGAGGAGTAAAATCCCCATATACTGCCATATTGCAGTATGGCAGTATATGGTAGGATCGATCAGACAACCTAGGGTTAAAGTACCCTAGGGAGTCTGAAAAATAGTTAAAGTAAAAGTAAAAAAAAGTTTAAAAAAAAAAAATTATATTAAAAAAACCTAAAAATTCAAATCACCCCCCTTTCCCTAGAACTGATATTAATATTAATAAACAGTAAAAATCATAAACACATTAGGTATCACCGCGTCCGAAAATGTCCGATCTATCAAAATATTATAACGGTTTTTCACTGCGTTTAACCGCGTAACGGAAAATAGCGTCCAAAGTCAAAAATGACATTTTTTTGCCATTTTGGAAAATATAAAAAAATTAATAAAAAGTGATCAAAAGGTAGCACAGTCCTAACAATGATAGCAATGAAAACGCCATCAAAAGTCGCAAAAAATGACACCACCCACAGCTTCGTACACCAAAGTATGAAAAAGTTATTACCGCCAGAAGATGGCAAAATCAAAAAAAAAATTTTTGTACAGGAGGTTTTAATTTTTTTAAATGTATGAAAACATTATAAAACCTGTACAAATGTGGTATCCCTGTGATCGTAGCAACCCAAAGAATAAAGTAGACATGTCATTTGGGACGCAGAGTGAAAGCTGTGAAATCCAAGCCCACAAGAAAACGTCGCAAATGTGTTTTTTCACCATTTTCACTGCATTTGGAATTTTTTTCCCGCTTCCCAGTATGCGCCATGGAATATTAAATACCGTCACTATGAAGTGCAATTTGTTACGCAGAAAATAAGCCATAACAGAGCTCTTTATGTGGAAAAATAAAAAAGTTATAGATTTTTGAAGGTGGGGTGTGAAAAATGGAAGTGAAAAAACTAAAAAAGGCCAAGTCGTTAAGGGGTTAAAACTATTTAAACTATTATGCATATTCCACACTCTGAGAATTTAACACTTTTCATTAATCATTTATACATTTTTGTAGCCACGTGTCTTTGCTGTGTTAATATACTGTACAGTAGGAAAAATATCTATAATCCATCATAATGAAATATTTAAAATGTTTTTAGCAAATATCCTATATAATTTTCCATTTCATTTGATTTTTAGAAATGTGTTTCTTGTATTTAAATGAAGTGCATTCACCCCATTAATTTGTAGCTAAGTTTCTAATGTTGCCAATTAGAAAGCTGTAATGTATAATAGATTCAGAAGATACATTTTTATGCCATGACTTATTACAGCTTAAGAGAGAGTGGGCCAGAGGTTAAAAGCTCTGGATGTGGAATGCTGACACTGAGTGGCTATCTGGGAATTTGTTATGAATCCCAGTATCACTTTTAATGACCTTGAAAATGTTATTTTCCTGTGCCTCTGTATTACATTACATTAAATTGAGCTATTATTAACAAAAACTTCTTGAACTTTGCTTTGATACAAAATAAAAACGTTGGGCTACTGATTTTGAGCTAGGCTATGTAAAACACACACCTGTAAAATAATCAATGTTTGATTTTAACTAGAACAATAAAAAGTTGTTAATTTATCAACAGTTGTTAATTTATCAACAGTGAGGCAAACTCCACAATGTGTCAGACACGATTCAATAATCTCACTTAAACTGAGTAGAGCAGTTTTGTTTTTTTTTGGGTGCATTCAGTTTGACTTTCATGCTTTGGGTGTAGGCAAGAAGAAGCACTCTGAGTAGCGCAAAACAGCACATCCATGAAGTGTGCTCCTGCTTATGTCGTTTGTTTTTTTAAGGAGATGAAATAAATTAAAAACTTTTATAAGAAGTACTCTGGTGAGTGCCAACTTCTTTACTTTCTAAATTGATATTATTTGATTATTTGATACATAGACTGTGCATATGAGTTAGAACAGAACCAAAGGAGACTAAAAATCTGAAGTTTTCATTGATCTACGTATAAGATGCCTGTATTAATTATTTCTTAAAATCAAGACTAACGATAGTGCCCCATAATAAACTCTCTTGACAATTTGACTTTAATAAATCTGGCCTACTGTCTCGCTGCTCTGACCGAGCTGTGAAATATAGGCTTCCAATGGTGAGGAATGCAAGTTGACCACTTGTTCTACAGTGCAAACAGTCACAGTCATTTGAATTTTCTCCAACCATGTTTTACACATCAAGATGCTGGCTGTCAATTATTCCACTAACAATGTACACCTCACTATAATTTTAAAATAATCCTTGATATTGTGTACGTAGAAAAATTAATGCTAATTTGAAGGTAGTTGTATTTTCATGCACTTGTAAATTGTTTATTAAAAAATATATAATAACTGCACTATCATTTTAAAAAGCATTCTAGGCACCTTGTACATGGCCGTATACCAAAATAACATTCATTTTTCAAAGTACACTTGTATAAAATCAAGAATTATTTAAAAAAATTTTAGTTAGATGAACATTGATAGGGGATTAATTGACAGGTAGCGTCCTTTGAGAACTTCAGCATTTCCCTTGCTTGCCCTCTTAATACATACAGAACTTCCTGCATCCTACTGCTCCAGCCCATACTTATGATGTCACTCACTTTGTCTCTCCTTCTTTCAGTCCATGTCACTGATAGACAAAGGGGAGGGTGAGAAAGCAGGATGAGCCATAATCTCCTACTGCAGGCCCCTTTTATTCATCACTTGGTGAACATTCACAGATTATTTTTAAATCAATAAGGGCACGTGGGAAATTTATGTAAGAAAGTGGCCAACCCCTTTAATCATTTTTGTGTAATTATTTTGTGATTAAAAAATGCAACACTAATTTGTCTAGCCTTATTCATCTTCATTGAAGGCTTCTATTGGAACCTCCATTACAGATGTGAAGAGAGCCCTGTCTTTAGAAGAAAAAGTATGTAGTAAGAGGTTCTACAGCAGCCAGTAGTGTATTATTATTTTCTGTAACAGGTACCTTGAAGCATTTATTACTCCAAAATGTTCTGCTGCAGCTGTTAAGATTTGAATTGTGAGATTATTATTATTATTATTATTATTATTATTATTATTATTCTGTAGTTAAGGTGTGTATTGTGATGTTCTGCAGTAGCTGTGGTGTATATTATGATAAGCGCAAGAGGCCCCCCTAACAACAATTTTGTACTGGGCACACAAGTGTGTTAAAACATCCCTGATACACATTCTAAAACATTCTTCATTGTAGATTATTTTCTGTATTAAAATGTTCAGTAGTAAAAATACCAGTTGTAATGGATATGTTATTATATAATTGTCACTGCATTAAGGCTGCTATAATTTTAATACTGTCATCACCCTAGAAATGTCACTAATTTGCTTTTCATTTACTTAATGTCAACCAATATATTATCTTTTATTAGCCTCTCTGTCATTGGATTTGTTTTCTCCCATGTCTCAAGCTTCTCAATTGCTTTCATGTGACAGCAATGCAGTTATCATAACCAAAAAGCTAGTGTGTGTGATATCCTCCTACTCTCTCCACAAAGAAAAAACTAATCAAATATATTGTTCAAGCATTTGCTGGTATTAAAGCATACAGAAGACTACAGAAGAAAAAGAACTTTGTTCAATTTCTGCTGTCATTATTCACTGTGTGAACAGTAGCGTACTATTCATTCGTTTTGTATTAGATATGGTAGCTTTTAAAAAGAACTTGATTGAAAGTGCTGGAACAGAAGACACTTGCTCAAAAAGGAAAAATGAAATTGCAAATTGTTAAGAATTATTTAAACACTGAGAGTTTGTGTAAAATGATTTACCATGAAATATTGTCGATGATGTTAAACAAAAAGCCATTTTATACAGATATGAAAAACTATTAATAATATTCAATGTTTTTGATCATTAAACTTTGTAGATTAGGTTCACTTTTCATTTCAATCCACATGTATATTTTTATTTGTTCTCCAGTTAATTGTGTATTACTTATGATTTGTTCTTTATTGAAAAATGTCCCTTGAACTTGAAAAGTAGCACGTTCTAGCTATCTTGTTAATTTCACAGTGTTTCACAAATATTGGCTTTGTTATACATGCGGTGCTGTCTTTCTTGACACTTTGAAATGGATACTTTGATGAGGTTATGGAACTGTGATCCAAGCAATATATGATTAAAGTCTACATGTAAGAGGACATTAACTATTTGTTGGCAACCTGATGATAATATACAACAGTTAAAAACTTTATAATGTAATTTATAAATGCAAGTGGAGAGTTTGTACTTGTACAGGTTGCTGAAAGATAGAATAGTCTATGATATCTGAACTCCAAAAAGAGAAGGATACCGTATATGGGTTCTTCTGATCTTTACCTTCCCACATGGCTCAAAATAGTAGTGGGGGAGTATATGCTTAGTATATCAAAAGCATGTTTTAATGTAACTCCAGACCCTCAACATCCATACCTGCTTGCCTTTCCATATTCTTGGTGATACATGACAACCAGGACGATGGGCCCTCACTGTGCCAAAGTGGGGAAATGTAACAGGACCAAATTACAACTGAGATAACATATAAGGTTCAAAATCATTTACATAGAATAATAGTCAAAAATGTAAGCCAAATATAATAAAAACAGAAGTACAAACGTATATAGCAAGTAAAGTGCAAATAAGACAGATAGCAAGAAAATCTTTAACCAGCAATCAGGATAGGGTACAAAGAGAATTTATTAGGGAGTCTGCTCCAGGTGACAGTACAAACTGTTGAAGACATAGATGTAACACACACAAATAAGGCTCCTTTAAAAGCACATAGGTTAGATTTTAGAAAATAATTAAAAGGTGATTAAGGAGGAGTTAGATTGGGGGAATATACTGTCAGTAAATAGATTTGTGATGGTACAGAAAACATTTCTGCATATAAAATAAGCATCAAAAAAGCATCATTAGCATAAGTACACTCACCGGCCACTGTATTAGGTACACCATGCTAGTAACGGGTTGGACCCCCTTTTGCCTTCAGAACTGCCTCTATTCTTCGTGGCATAGATTCAACAAGGTGCTGGAAGCATTCCTCAGAGATTTTGGTCCATATTGACATGATGGCATCACACAGTTGCCGCAGATTTGTCGGCTGCACATCCATGATGCGAATCACCCGTTCCACCACATCCCAAAGATGCTCTATTGGATTGAGATCTGGTGACTGTGGAGGCCATTTGAGTACAGTGGACTCAATGTCATGTTCAATAAACCAGTCTGAGATGATTCCAGCTTTATGACATGGCGCATTATCCTGCTGAAAGTATCCATCAGATGTTGGGTGCATTGTGGTCATAAAGGGATGGACATAGTCAGCAACAATACTCAGGTAGGCTGTGGCATTGCAACGATGCTCAATTGGTACCAAGGGGCCCAAAGAGTGCCAAGAAAATATTTCCCACACCATGACATCACCACCACCAGCCTGAACCGTTGATACAAGGCAGGATGGATCCATGCTTTCATGTTGTTGATGCCAAATTCTGACCCTACCATCCGAATGTCGCCACAGAAATCGAGACTCATCAGACCAGGCAACGTTTTTCCAATCTTCTACTGTCCAATTTCGATGAGCTTGTGCAAATTGTAGCCTCAGTTTCCTGTTCTTAGCTGAAAGGAGTGGCACCCGGTGTGGTCTTCTGCTGCTGTAGCCCATCTGCCTCAAAGTTCGATGTACTGTGCATTCAGAGATGCTCTTCTGCCTACCTCGAACCAGTCTGCCCATTCTCCTCTGACCTCTGGCATCAACAAGGCATTTCTGCCCACAGAACTGCCGCTCACTGGATGTTTTTCTTTTTCGGACCATTCTCTGTAAACCCTAGAGATGGTTGTGCGTGATAACCCCAGTAGATCAGCAGTTTCTTAAATACTCAGACCAGCCCTTCTGGCACCAACAACCATGCCACGTTCAAAGTCACTCAAATCACCTTTCTTCCCCATACTGATGCTCGGTTTGAACTGCAGGAGATTGTCTTGACCATGTCTACATGCCTAAATACACAGAGTTGCCGCCATGTGATTGGCTGATTAGAAATTAAGTGTTAACGAGCAGTTGGACAGGTGTACCTAATAAAGTGGCCGGTGAGTGTATTCCTCTCTTGATACATCCCATAATTTTATTTGCTTTAGCAGCAGCCGCCTGGCTCTGGTCACTAAAATTAAGTTTACCATCCACCAATACCCCCAAGTCCTTTTCAACTCCAGTTTTACTAAGTAATTGACCGTTTAGAACATAATTATACTTTTTGTTTCCATGGCCCAAGTGCATAACTTTACATTTATCTACATTAAACCTCATCAACCATTTCTCTGCCCACTCCTCAAGCTTCCACAAATCGCTCTGTAATGCTAAACTATTGACCTCAGTATTTATTACTTTACACAGCTTAGTATCATCTGCAAATATTGAAACTTGACTGTGTAAACCCACTACAAGGTCATTAATGAAAATATTAAAAAATAAGTGGCCCCAATACTGACCCCTGTGGCACTCCACTGGTAACGTTAACCCAATCTGAGAATGTGCCATTAATGACCACCCTCTGTTTTCTATCACTAAGCGAATTACTTACCCAAATACACAGATTTTCTCCTATTCCCAGCAGTCTCATTTTATATACCAACCTTTTATGTGGCACGGTGTCAAATGCCTTTTCTGGGCCCATACATGTTGAAAGTTTTCAACAGGGCTATGTCTAGAGGTTCTTTACCATCAGAGATGTTGGAGGCCACAATAGTGACACTTCCAAAGCCGGTAAAGGAACCCACAACTCCAGCCAATTTTAGACCCATCTCATTGCTAAATTGTGATACCAAGCTTCTTGCTAAAATCCTGGCCAATAGATTACTTACAATACTCCCAAGTTTAATACACTACGATCAGGCGTGCTACTAAGGGACGCCAAACGTCTGATGGCACACGTAGAATTATTGATATAGTGTCGGCCATGGGTTAGTCTCGGATGCCTTCTCTGCTCCTAACTTTGGATGCGCAGAAGGCATTCGATAGGATCCATTGATGTTTTGCATTTTCTACCCTTAAAAAGTTTGGATTTGAGTGTCCTATACTGTGTGCCATAAAAGCACTATACTCAGCTCCCACAGCTAGGGTCCTTGCGAATGGCTTCCTGTCCGCAGTTTTATCTATAACTAATGGAACACGCCAAGGATGCCCACTATCCCCACTCATTTTGTGTTACTGATGGAGCCGGCAACTAAAATTAGATCTAAAGACTCAATTAAAGGAGTCCAGACTGCGAATATCCAGCATAAAATTGGACTGTTTGCGGACGATGTTGTCCTCACACTGACAGATCCCCTTAATTCGTTGAAAGAGGTAATGGAGGTACTTGAGGAATTTGGGAGGGTCTCCTTTTATAAAATAAATGCAAGCAAATCCTTCCTATTAGGGATAAATGTCCCTCAAGCTGTATGCAATCAAATAAAAGAGGCCTTCCCTTTCCAATGGGTGAAAGAAGCAATACCTTATCTAGGAGTAAAAATTTGCTACCCGCTTTCTATTCTTGCCAAATGAATCTAATACCCATGCTGAGTGTCTTACAAAAAGAACTTGACGCATTAAATAGAATGGAACCGTCCTGGTTAGGTAGGATGACACTATATAAAATGTTGGTTCTTCTAAAGATTTTGTATATTTTGAGAGCGCCAACGATCCCCATTCCTAAATCCTTGCTTTGGAAGTTTCAGAAGCAAATGCTGAACTTCATCTGGAAAGGGCAGAAACCCATAGTGTCCCAGACAATTTTATATACCCCCAAATTAGAGGGGGGCTTGGGAGTACCCAATATCTGGCTTTATCATAAAGCCCTTGTCACCCAGAAATTAAAGGCCTGGGGGGGGGGAACATACCCACACTCAAGTTGGCCAGATATTGAATCACATCTGGCAGGTGGCCATACACTATCTACCCTTCTCCTGGCTCATTCGATAAAGTCAGACTTACCCCTCCCTGGGGATCTTCCACCTACTATTAAATCTTCATTGGAGGCCTGGAAATCTCTGCTTTCCATGAACAACTTGTCCATTCTCAATAAAGTAGTGCATATCCCCCTGGAATCTCTGAATATCATCAACCCTCCTTTACAAATTAAACATTGGCTCCTTAAGGGCATACATACCTTCAGTGACTTATTTGATGGGGAGCTTCCTACCAATCATTGAGCAATAAATACAATCTAGGAGCAGCAGACTTTTTATTACACGCACAAACTAGAGCGGTATTAGCTAAAATCCCCTCTCCAACATTGACTCTTCCTGAACCACTAGCAAATGTGCTGGATGGCAAACTTAGTAAATGCTTTAAATCCACCAAACTTATATACGCAGCATTTAGGAAAAAGGAGTCCAAAGGAGAATTAACGTATTATATTAAATGGAATGCAGATCTTGGGAAACAAATCCCTCACGAAGATTGGGCTTCCGCTATATATTGGGCCTCTAAGGCTTCTCATTCAGCTAACCTGATGGAGGTCCATCACAAAATATTGACAAGATGGTACCTAACCCCCAGCAAATTGGCAAAAATTTTCCTGGGTTCTTCTGAGAAATGTTGGAGAGGCTGTGATGAGGCAGGAACACTGTCCCATGTATTTTGGGGGTGTCCAAAATTGGACGATTTCTGGACAAAGGTCTAATGTTTCAGTAAAGAAGGTGGGGAAAAATAAAGCCTTAGCTCTGGTGGGAGTGGGTATTAAAAAGGTGCCGGTTGCTAGCCGCAAAATGGTTAATCATATACTGATGTCTGCCAAACTCCTACTGGCCAGAAACTGGAAGAGGAAATCTCCCCCTAAAATGCAAGAGTTAAATGACTTGCTAGCTGAGCACTGTAGTTTTGAAAGATTGCTCACTAATAAAAACGGGACTCCCCACCTATTTAGAAAAATGTGGGACCCGTAGATTTCTCTGTTCCCAAGGCTCCCCGGAATGCCCAGGTATATCAGTGTAAGAGGTACTCAATCCCCATACATGTTCTCACTTTGGCAGCTTCAACATTTTATGTGTTAAATATTCCACTTGTGAGAGGAGTGGTTGATCACACCACAAATGGCCTAACTTTTGTTAGTTATGTTCTTTTTGTTTGATGTTCCTTTGTCTAAATATTAGGTTTGATAGTTAAGTATGTTCAACTATTTGACCCTATAAGTAATAATAATATTCTGTGCGATCTTAGCGTATGTTCTAGAACATATAAAACCATACATATAAATGTACCTTTCCTCAGGCATGTCTCTAGATAAAAATGCTTCAATTTTCTCTGTGGTTCCAAAGAATGTACGCTTGTAAATGGTAATGTGTCTTACATTACTGATATTATGTCTACACTTTTGAAAAATCCTTTCAATAAAAACTTATTGTTTAAAAAAAAAAAAAGATTCATCATGTGAATCAAGATGTGGTAGACAGATTTACAAAGTGCAATTTTTCAAAACAATAAGGTAATGCTAATGTCTAGAGTTATTTAGGAGTTGTTTGAATTGTTTTCTAGTGAAAACTGCATAATAGTTGTTGGCTTTTGCCTCTGCTGAACGGCAGATTGCAAATAACAAGTGACCAATTTCAGATTTCAGGTTTCCTAGATCTCTGTTTACTGTTCTTCTATAGAAAGCTTTTATGTTTCCTACCAGTGGATAGAAATCTGACCATGATCACACAGGTGCTCAGCTAGTTATTATAACACACAGTTCTGATTACACTCTCTGACATAACGAGCCGTGCACCTGTGTGACCATGGTCAGATTTATGTCTACTGGAAGTGGACTAGAAGCTTTCTTTGGAATTAAAGCAAGCAGAGATCTAGAAAAGCTTGTGGAATTGATGCAGAAAGTATACTGGAAAATTTTAAAAAGTTTCTTCATACAAACAATTGCATTAATTTGATGAAATGGGGCTGCCCCTTCATGTCGTACATTTTGTTTGAAAAACTTTATATTTTAACTATAATGTTGTGTTCCAAAGTTGAAATATGATAAAGGTGAACATTTTTTTACTAAAACTAAATCAAAGCTGCCAGTTCAGAAGAAGTATATCAAACAAACTATTGTTGAGCATTTGCTCTTTAGAAAAGGCAGAATATATAACTACATCATAGAGTACAGAAATCAATATGTTGATTTGTACATCATGTGGATACTCATGCTATTTGGCCAAGAAAGCAATAAAGGATGAAGCAGCAATGCTGTGCTCACTGAAAGGCCAGCAATTGTCTTGTCATATATAATATGTAAATTGGACTTGTTTGCAATGCACTGCTTTTGATAGGAAATAAAAGTTAAAAGCTTATATGTTCCATGTGTAATGCATAACCAACCTCTATATGACATTTAAAAAGGAAAAAGCATGAACTGCCTTGTCAAATTACAGCCAAAGACAGTGGTAAACAATATTTAATGTAGAACTCAATCATATTACTTTGATGTTTATTCAGGCATTTGATAGAGACAACCAATTAAAAATGTGGGCAATTTTGCAGTTTGCCCAGGACGGATGTATCCTTGGAAACTTGCTGGGACCTACCATGGAATACTAAATGTTGCCAATGAAAAGTGAGATTTGTCCCGCGGTAAACAAATTTTTTGCCTTACTGCTAGAGATGAGCGAGCACTAAAATGCTCGGGTGCTCGTTATTCGAGATAAACTTTTCCCGATGCTCGGGTGCTCGTCTCGAATAACAAGCCCCTTTGAAGTCAATGGGAGACTCGAGCATTTTTCAAGGGGACCAAGGCTCTGCACAAGGAAGCTTGGCCAAACACCTGGGAACCTCAAAAAAGGATGGAAACACCACGGAAATGGACAGGAAACAGCAGGGGCAGCATGCATGGATGCCTCTGAGACTGCTTTATCGTATCATTATGCTAAAATTATGGGCAACAGCATGGCCATGACAGAGTGACCGAATGAGGCTAGATAGTATCTAAAACATGCAAAAATTGACCCTGACACTATAGGGGACGGCATGCAGAGGCTGCGGCAGCAGCTGCAGGCTAGAGACATGGCATGGCGACATACCCCAAAATTCCTTTTGGCGAGTATAATGTGTAGTACTGTTTGTATCAGTATTTTGCCTGGTTAAGGCGGCAGAGAGGAACCAAAGGAGGTGAGCAAGAAGCGCTGAAATTATTTCCTCTGTGAACAAAAGGTTGACGGTATATTTAGTCGATAACACAGCATGGTGGCGACATAGTGACCAAGTTCCATAACGTATCTGGTGAAACACCCGAAAAATTAGCCTGACACAGCTCGTTTGATAAGGGGACGACATGTGGAGGCAGCCATGGAGACGACTTCCATGATTAAGAGCGACAGTATGGGGCATCCATATTGCGCTGCTATGATTGCAACTTCAGGTCTCCAGATGGGCCGAGTTCCACTATGTATCTGGTGAAACACCTGAAAATTCTGCCTGACACAGCTCGTTTGATAAGGGGATGATGTGCTGCATATCCGCTCGTGCTCAAGCGTCTGGGGTATAGAGAGTTGAAAGTTGCGCATGGAGACATTGGTGGACGCTGTGGAGGATCATGGAGCAACATGGACAGGAAACAGCAGGGGCAGCATGCATGGATGCCTCTGAGGCTGCCTAATCTTGGGATGGAGCTGGCGGTCCGCTGCCAGGCGAGCTTTCGCCTGTCCAAGCCCCTGTCTCTCGGCTCCTCCCCACCCAAAATGGGCCTGGGGGCCAGAAGCATTTACTTTGAAAAAATTATAATTTGAATATTGTTTGAATATTTCACCTGGGAATAATTGAATAGCATAGTGGTTCTATTTTTAATTGTTTTTTCGGAAATGGTTCCATGATTAAGAGCGACAGTATGGGGCATCCATATTGTGCTGCTATGATTGCAACTTCAGGTCTCCAGCATGGCGGAGACAGATGGGCCGAGTTCCACTATGTATCTGGTGAAACACCTGAAAATTCTGCCTGACACCGCTCGTTTGATAAGGGGACGATGTATGGAATCAGTGACATAGTAGTAGATTAAAGGTGCTGCAGTTAAAACTATGTTAGTTGGATCTTGGGATGGAGCTGGCGGTCCGCTGCCAGGCGAGCTTTCGCCTGTCCAAGCACCTGTCTCTCGGTTACTCCCCAAATAGCACTTCTAAGAACCTTTTGTATAAGATCAAGTGTAGTAGTGTTCTTATAAGTATGGGTTATGGCGGGTGAATGAAATGAAAACAGATGCGCAAGAAGCGCTGAAATAATATCGGTAAATGATAAAAGTTTGCTAGTATATTTTGTGGATAACAGAGCAGGGTGGCGACAAAGTTAACAAGTTTGATGAGGAAGCCATAAAAACAACCCAAAATTCTGCCTGACACAGCTCGTTTCATAAGGGGACGATGTATGGAGGCAGTGAACTAGTAGTAGATTAAAGGTGCTGCAGTTAAAACTATGTTAGTTGGATCTTGGGATGGAGCTGGCGCTCCGCTGCCAGACGAGCTTTCGCCTATCCAAGCCCCTGTCTCTCGGTTACTCCCCAAACAGCACTTCTAAGAACCTTTTGTATAAGATCAAGTGTAGTAGTGTTCTTACAAGTTTGGGTTATGGCGGGTGAGGGGAATGTAAACAGATGCGCAAGAAGAGCTGAAATAATATCGGCCATATGCGCCAGAGTATCAACGCGCAAGAATTCACTCCCCTAACTGGCCTGACTCTCCGTTTTCTCCTCCTCCAACTCCTCCAACTCCTCTTCTTCTGCCCATACACGCTGAACAGTGAAGGACTGAACAATGGTCCCCTCTTCTGTCTCGCCAACATTCTCCTCCTCTTCCTCCTCATCCTCCTCCACCTCCTCCGATATGCGCTGAGAAACAGACCTGAGGGTGCTTTGGCTATCAACAAGGGAATCTGTCTCTTGTGACGAGCGCAAAGCTTCCGACTTCATGCTGACCAGAGAGTTTTTCAACAGGCCAAGCAACGGGATGGTGAGCCTGATGATGGCGGCATCGCCACTGACCATCTGTGTTGACTCCTCAAAGTTACTCAGCACCTGACAGATATCAGACATCCACGTCCACTCCTCATTGTAGACTTGAGGAAGCTGACTGACCTGACTACCAGTTCTGGTGGAAGTTGACATCTGGCAGTCTACAATCGCTCTGCGCTGCTGGTAAACTCTGGATAACATGGTTAATGTTGAATTTCACCTCGTGGGCTTGTCGCACAACAGTCGGTGAGCGGGCAGTTGGAGGCGGCGCTGCGCTGCCCTGAGAGTGGCAGCATCTGTGCTGGACTTCCTGAAATGCGCACAGATGCGGCGCACCTTCGTGAGCAAATCAGACAGATTGGGGTATGTCTTGAGGAACCGCTGAACTTTGAGATTTAACACATGGGCCAGGCATGGCACATGTGTCAGTCTGCCGAGTTGCAGAGCCGCCACCAGGTTACGGCCATTGTCACACACAACCATGCCTGGCTTCAGGTTCAGCGGTGCCAGCCACAGATCAGTCTGCGCCGTGATGCCCTGTAATAGCTCTTCGGCAGTGTGCCTTTTATCGCCTAGGCTCAGCATTTTGAGCACCGCCTGCTGTCGCTTAGAGACGGCACTGCTGCTGTGCCTAGAGATACCGACTGATGGCGCCATGCCCACGGATGGTAATTCGGAGGAGGAGGTGGTGGAGGGGTGGGAGGAGGAGGAGGCATAGTAGGCCTGAGAAAACAGGACCGAGGTAGGCCCTGCAATCCTCGGCGTCTGCAATATATGACCAGCCGCAGGGTCAGACTCGGTCCCAGCCTCCACCAAGTTAACCCAATGTGCCGTCAGCGATATATAGTGGCCCTGCTCGGCAGCAGTCGCCTTCGTGTCCGTGGTCAGGTGGACCTTGTCAGAAACAGCGTTGGTCAGGGCACGGATGATGTTGTCTGACACGTGCTGGTGAAGGGCTGGGACGGCACATCGTGAAAAGTAGTGGCGGCTGGGGACCAAATACCGAGGGGCGGCTGCCGCCATGAGGTTGCGAAAGGCCTCGGTCTCTATCAGCCTATAGGGCAGCATCTCCAGGCTATGTAATCTGGAGATGTGGACATTGAGGGCTTGGGCGTGTTGGTGGGTTGCACTATACTTCCTTTTGCGCTCCAGCGTCTGGGGTATGGAGAGCTGAACGGGTTCAGCCCTAGGGTTAAACATTTTCAAAATTAAAGTGTAAACTGTAAATTTTTTTTGTTTTTTGTTTTTTTGTGTTTTTTTTAATTTTTGATTTTTAAACAAAATGATGACTTTTAGTTTTGAAAAAAAATAAAATAAAAAGCAGACTGTGCCTATTTCAATCACACCTTAATAAATTGTCCCACTTAGGTGTTTGAGATGGAGATGTGTGTCACTAAGAGCTAAACAGAACGTTCGCAAGACTCCCTGGAAATTCGTCACAATATGGTACTAGCTGCACTACTAGTGCCAGCAAGGCCAGCCACAAGCAAATCAACAAAAAATAAAATATATAACGCTATTGTAGCCCTAAGAAGGCCTGTTGGAGTCTTGTATAGCTAGTTTCTAACCTAAACTGACAGCACACAACTGTTTTTTGCGGTGTGCCTGTCACTTTAAGTTTTGAAAAAAAATCGTCAGACTGTGCCTAATTCAATCAAACCCCTAATCAATTGTCCCACTAAGGTGTTTGAGATGGATATGTGTGTCACTAAGAGCTAAATAGAACGTTCCCAGGTCTCCCTGCAAATTCCTCACAATATGGTACTAGCTGCACTACTAGTGCCAGCAAGCCCAGTCACAAGCAAACAAAAAAAAAAAAATATATATAACGCTATTGTAGCCCTAACAAGGGCTGTTGGGTTCTTGTAGACTCACTCCTGCCTAACAGTAAGCTAATATAACACCCTAACGCTATCCCTGCAGCAGCAGCAGCTCTCTCCCTTACGGCATCCAGACAGAGAATGATGCAAGCAGCACGGGCAGGGGCTAGTCTATTCCAGGGTCACCTGATCAGGCCAGCCAACCACTGCTATCGATGTGTAAGTGTACCACGTCATGCTGGGTGGAGTGCAGAGTCTCCTGGCTTGTGATTGGCCTTGTTTCTGGCCGCCAAAAATCAAAACGGCGGGAGATGCCATTTTCTCGAGCTGGCAAAATACTCATCTGAGTAACGAGCAGTTTAGAGTACGCTAATGCTCGAACGAGCATCAAGCTCGGATGAGTGTGTTCGCTCATCTCTACTTACTGCCTATTTTTATATTATAATGTTTTTTAAAATTAGTTTTTAGTCTACAGTTACATTTCATACCTTTTTAGCTGTGAGATAAATTATTATCACTAGTGTCACAATTTGATATTTAATGGAGTGTTACGAGAAAACGGAAAAGATTTGTGAAATTAACAAACACAATTGTGTTTATATGACTCCTTTATTCTTTGAGTCATATCTATCACAAATTCATATACAGGTATTCTCCAGGTTACATACAGGATAGGTTCTATAGGTTTGTTGTTAAGTTGAATTTATATGTAAGTATGAACACGTATTTTTTCCAAGTGTAACTCTAGCCAAATTGTTTGGTGGTA
Source organism: Engystomops pustulosus (assembly GCF_040894005.1). Lineage (NCBI taxonomy): Eukaryota > Metazoa > Chordata > Amphibia > Anura > Leptodactylidae > Engystomops > Engystomops pustulosus. The sequence goes on from NC_092412.1 coordinate 113,422,763, forward strand.
CTTAAGACAATTGGATTTTTAAAAACATTATGGGTTGACGAGGGAACAAGGATTAAGAATAAAGCTTCATTGCATTACAAAAAATGTGCTGAAAATCCTCAACTTGGCTTATACACGAGTCAATACCCAGCCCAGCACTTAAAAAAAAAATATACTCACCCTCCGCTGGCCCCGATGCGAAGCGCTGCTTCCCCGATGTCAGCACGGCTCCTCTTCTGTTTTCTGCGTCTGTCTTCTTTCTTTGGTAACATCCTGCAGGGCACGGCCATGTTCTTCCATGGCCGCGCCCTGCAGGATGTTACCCAAGAAAGCAGCCGCGCTGACATTGGGGCCAGCGGAGGGTGAGTATATAAGTTTTTTTTTTAGTGCTGGGCTGGCTGTATAGTACTGGGGGCAGGCTGGGCTTGCTGTATACTATAGGGGGCTGGCTATATACTACTGGGGGCTTGCTGGCTATATACTGGGGGGGTCTGTGAGCCAATAAGTTTTCCCAGTTTTTGGTGGTAAAATTAAGGTTTGCGGCTTATACTCGGGTCGGCTTATACCCAAGTATATACGGTAAATCTTTCTAAAATTTTTATAAGAACTGTGCAACTTATGGATCACTTCTTATTTAAATGGGTGACAAAATGGCGAAAAGGTGTTAATTTGGACCTTTATTCATGTCAAGATGTCTGGTATTATTATTTTGATAGACATGAGATGTAAATGTTTTGCAAAGACCAGTTATAAGTGTCTGCTGCATGACATAGTGGACACTGACCTTGTGTTGATAGGGCTCAGCCCGGACTTAACAATGCTATCCTGTCGGTATTGCACGTAATTTGATTAAATGCGACTACTAGTTTACTGCAATTTTAGCGATCAGAGCCAGGCATTTGGTGCTAAAGCAAATAAAAGTATGAGATGTATCAAGAGTGGAATAGATTAATAGATACACATGATAAGGGCATAGATTTGCCCTTATACAAATCCCTGGTCAGACCATATATTGAATATTGTGTACAGTTTTAGGCACCAGTGTATAGAAAGGACATAGTAGAACTGGGTGCAGAGGATAGCAACCAAGATTATTAGGGGAATGGAGGGACTGGAATACAATTATATAGTACAAAATTTGGGATTAATCAGTTTAGAAAAAAGACGAGAGGAGACCTCATTACAATGTACAAATACCTGAACGGACAGTACAAGGATCTCTCCAAAGATCTTTTTATACCTAGGCCTGTGACCAGGACAAGGGGGCATCCTCGACGCCTAGAGAAGAGGCGGATCGCCATCACCATAGACAAAGGTTCTTTACTGTGTCAGCACTGAGACTATGGAACTCTCTGCCACAAGATAACTTGAACATGTTTCTTTCTGGATTCCTTTCTAGAGATCAATAATATTATGGGAATAAAACTTTTTGTTAGTAGTTTATGTTGATCCAGGAAGTCCTTCTAACCACCATATTAGGGGTCAGGAAGGAATTTGGCATCAGCCTTACAGGGTTTTTGCCGTTTTCTAGATAAACGCAATATAATATATATGTTGGACTTGATGGACTGATGTCTTTTTCTAACCTCGTTCACTATGATACTATGCTTGATATCATAACTTTGGATATATTTAGCTACAAGAATTATGCATTAACTGATTTTTGTCGGTGCCAATGACCTGCATTGCTATTTCCATTGCATTATGCATTTTGTATGTGTAAGATTTATGAGTTTTTTCAATTCCACTTTTTTGACAGCTTTTAAGCATCTGTATTCTTATTAAGGAATGAAATACTGTGCAGATAGACTATAAATTTAAAATATTCCATTCATTCAATTTCATTTTTTATTTTTTGAAAACATAATTTTGATGACAGATATATCATGAGTAGAGATGAGCAAACACACTGTCAGACTCGTTCGAGCATTAGCGCACTCATAACTGCTCGTTGCTCAGACGAATACTTCGCCAGCTAGGGAAAATGGCATCTCCCGCCGTTTTGATTTTTGGCGGTCAGAAACAGAGCCAATCACAAGCCAGGAGCCTCTGCACTCCACCCAGCATGACGTGGTACCCTTACACGTCGATAGCAGTGGTTGGCTGGCCTGATCAGGTGACCCTGGAATAGACTAGCCCCTGCCCGCGCTGCTTGCATCATTCTCTGTCTGGATGCCGTCAGGGAGAGATCTGCTGCTGCTGTAGGGATAGCGTTAGGGTGTTATATTAGCTTAGTGTTAGGCAGGAATGAGTCTACAAGAACCGAACAGCCCTTCTTAGGGCTAGAATAGCGTTATATTTTAATTTTTTTTTAATTTGCTTGTGGCTGGGCTTGCTGGCACTAGTAGTGCAGCTAGTACCAGATTGTGACGAATTTGCAGGGATACTTGTGAACGTTCTATTTAGCTCTTAGTGACACACATAACCATCTCAAACACATAAGTGGGACAATTTATTAGGGGTTTGATTGAATTAGGCACAGTCTGCCTATTTTTTTTTTTTTCAAAACTAAAAGTCATCAGGCACAGCACAAAATCCAGTTGTGTGCTATCAGTGTAGGCTAGAAACTAGCCATATGAGAACCCAACAGGCCTTCTTAACGCTACAATAGCGTTATATATTTTATTTTTTGTTGATTTGCTTGTGGCTGACCTTGCTGGCACTAGTAGTGCAGCTAGTAGCATATTGTGACGAATTTGCAGGGAGTCTTGCGAACGTTCTGTTTAGCTCTTAGTGACACACATATCCATCTCAAACACCGAAGTGGGACAATTTATTAAGGTTTGATTAAAATAGGCACAGTCTGCTTTTTCTTTTTTTTTTTCAAAACTAAAAGTCACCAGGCACAGCACAAAATCCTGTTGTGTGCTGTCAGTGTAGGTTAGAAACTAGCCATAGCAATAGGATAGCATCGTTTTTTTAAAAAAACAAAAACACAAAAAAACACACACAAAAATTTACAGTTTACACTTTAATTTTGAAAATGTTGAACCCGAGGGCTAGGGGTAGAGGATGAGGGCGTGGGCAAGGGCGTCCAACTACTGCAGGGGTCATAGGCCGTGGTCCTGGGCGGGGTGAGACACCACCTGCTGATGAGGGAGCAGGGGAACGCCGCAGAGCTACAATCCCTAGGTTCATGGGACTCGTGGTAGAGCACTGCTTCTAGCCATGTTTCCACTAGTCAGTCTTCCACGCAGTCCACCCATGTCACCGAAATCAGCACTCCCCCAGCTCCTCCACCTCAGCCTCCTTCCCCCCAGTCTGCCTCTTCCCAGGAAAATTTGGCATTTGAACCAGCATACTCTGAGGAACTGTTTTCTGGACCCTTCCCAGAGTAACAAACCACTTGTCCGGTTGCTGCTGAGCTCTTTTCCGATGCCCAGGTTTTCCACCGGTCGCAGTCTGTGGGTGATGATGACATTGTTGACGTAGTGGAAGAAGTGTGTAAAGAGGTGTCGGACGATGAGGAGACACGGTTGTCAGACAGTGGTGAACTTGTTGTCAGGGCAGGAAGTCCGAGGGGGGAGCAGACTGAGGGATCGGAGGATGGTGAGGTGACAGACCCAAGCTGGGTTTATAGGCCGGGTGAACACAGTGCTTCTGAGACGGAGGTGAGTCCTTGACGAGAACAGGTTGGAAGAGGCAGTGGTGGGGCCAGACAGAGAGGCAGGGCAAGAGCTGGTGCATCAGCGCCAAATGTTTCACGTAGTCAAGCTCCCGTGGCGGAAGTCTGGAGGTTCTTTAAAGAAACACCGGATGACCAACGGACTGTGGTGTGCAACCTGTGCCACACCAGGATCAGCAGGGGTTCCACCACTACCAGCTTAACCACCACCAGTATGCGCAGGCATATGAATGCTAAACACCCCACTCAATGGAACCAAGGCCGCTCACCACCGGCCAGGCACACCACTGCTCCTTCCCCTGTGTCATCTGCTGCCCCTGCTGGTCAGCCCCCTGCCCAGGACCGCGGCCCAAACACCTCCTGTGCGAAAAACCACACGTTCGCCTCCACGATCCTCCACAGCATCCACCAATGCCTCCATGCGCAGCGTTCAGCTCTCCATACCCCAGATGCTGGAGCGCAAGAGGAAGTGCAGTGCAAATCACCCACACGCCCAAGCCCTCAACGTCCACATCTCCAAATTATTTAGCCTGGAGATGCTGCCCTATAGGCTGCTAGAGACCGAGGCCTTTCGCAACCTCATGGCGTCGTTCGTCCCTCGGTATTCGTACTTCTGCGAGACAAGTAGCGAGGGAGAGTAGGCGAGCAGGCAGCTTGTCTAGCACTGGCAGGGGTACGCTTTACAAGGCCTTTGCCAGTTTTATGTCACCCCAGCAAGACACTGTCACCTGTCCCCAGTCTCAGCAGAGTAGGGCTGATCTTTACAGAAAGATGGTGAGGGAGTACGTAGCTGACCATACCATCATCCTAAATGATCAATCGGATCCCTACAACTACTGGATTTCAAAGCTGGACATGTGGCACGAACTGGCGCTGTACGCCTTGGAGGTTCTTGCCTGCCCTGCCGCTAGCGTGTTGTCTGAGCGGGTTTTCAGTGCAGCTAGTGGCATTATCACCGATAAGCGTACACGCCTGTCGACTGACAGCGCTGACAGGCTGACGCTTATCAAGATGAATAATGCCTGGATTTCACAGGATTTCCATTCTCCACCAGGTGAAAGAAGCTCAACCTGAATAATGTATGCACTCCTCCTCCTCATTTTCCTCCTTCTCCTCCTCTTTGTACACTAAAGCAGAGGAAACTGGCTATTTTTTGCCAGGGCCAACTGGCTCTAGCTATAGTACTCTATGTATTTAATTTTTCTGGAGGGCCACCTACCCGGTCCTCTGTTTTAAACAATTTTTGGGAGTGCCACATACAGGTACTCTATGTATTTAATTTTTCTGGAGGGTCACCCACCCGGTTCTCTGGTTTGAAAACTTTTTTGGACTGCCACATACAGGAACTATCCAAATTTAATTGTCTCCATAGCTGCTTCCACAAGTCATCTTTATAGCTGCCTCCACACATTGTCTCCATTGCTACCTCCACACATCATCTCCATAGCTGCCTCCCAAAGTCGTCCATATAGCTGCCTCCATACATTGTCCCCATAGCAAACGAGCTGTGTCAGGCAGAATTTTGGGTTGTTTTCATGGCTTCCACATTAAACTTGTTAACTTTGTCACCACCCTGCTGTGTTATCCACAAAATATACTGGCAAACTTATCATTTACTGATATTATTGCAGCGCTTCTTGCGCATCTGTTTACATTACCCTCACCCACCATAACCAAGCCAATTACTTATAAGAACAGTACTACACTTGATCTTATACAAAAGATTCTTAGAAGTGGTGTTTGTAGCCCCCGCCTGCTTTGAAAATTATACTTTTTTCAAAGTAAACGCTTCTGGCCCATAGGCCCATTTTGGGTGGGGAGGAGCCGAGAGACAGGGGCTTGGACAGGCGAAAGCTCGCCTGGCAGCGGACCGCCAGTTCCATCCCAAGATTCAACTAATATAGTTTTAACTGCAGCACCTTCAATCTACTACTACCTTACTGCCTCCAAACATCGTCCCCTTAGCAAACGAGCTGTGTCATGCAGAATTTTGGGTTGTTTTCATGGCTTCCACATCAAAATTGTTAACTTTGTCGCCACCCTGCTGTGTTATCCACAAAATATACTGGCAAACTTTTATCATTTACCGATACAATTTCAGCGCTTCTTGCGCATCTGTTTACATTCCCCTCACCCACCGTAACCAAGCCAATTACTTATAAGAACAGTACTACACTTGATCTTATACAAAAGGTTCTTAGAAGTGCTTTTTGTAGCCCCCGCCTGCTTTGAAAATTATACTTTTTTCAAAGCAAACGCTTCTGGCCCCCAGGCCCATTTTGGGTGGGGAGGAGCCGAGAGACAGGGGCTTGGACAGGAGAAAGCTCGCCTGGCAGTGGACCGCCAGCTCCATCCCAAGATTAGGCAGCCTCAGAGGCATCCATGCATACTGCCCCTGATGTATGATTAAGGGCTAACATTTGTTTTTGTCCGAAACGCGTTACCATATGCATTTTTTCTTGTGATGGCTTGTTGCTTTTAATTTTTTTCTATGTTTGAATAAAGTAATTTTTACAATTTTTTAACTCTACACCAGTGCGGATCGAGTGGATATTTTCTTTTTTCTTTTTTCCTTGCCATTTTCCTTGGACCTAGACCAAGTGGACTCCATCTCCCTTCCAGCACGGAGTTACCTTTAACATGCATTCCTGTGGGTGAGCATTAGCACTTTTTCTCCATTTTTCCGTATTTGTTTCCGGTCCATTTTGCCTCCATGATCCTCCACAGCGTCCACCAATGTCTCCATGCGCAACTTTCAACCTTCTATACCCCATACGCTGGAGCGCGAGAGGATATAAAGCACATCATCCCCTTATCAAATGAGCTGTTCAGGCAGAATTTTCAGGTTTTCCATTATTCCTAGATGAAATATTCAAACGACCCCGTCTGCTTTGAAAATGATAATTTTTTAAAAGAAAACGCTTCTGGCCCCCAGGCCCATTTTGGGTGGGGAGGAGCTGAGAGACAGGAGCTTGGACAGATGAAAGCTCACTTGGCAGCAGACCGCCAGCTCCATCCCAAGATTAGGCAGACTCAGAGGCATCCATGCATACTGCCCCTGCTGTTTCCTTTCCATTTGGCCTCCACAGCGTCCACCAATGTCTCCATGCGCAACTTTCAACCTTCTATACTACAGATGCTGGAGCGCGAGGGGATATACAGCACTTCATCCCCTTATCAAACGAGCTGTGTCAGGCAGAATTTTCAGGTGTTTTACCAGATACATAATGGAACTCGGCCCATCTGTCGCCGCCATGCTGGAGACCTGAAGTTGCAATCATAGCAGCGCAATATGGATGCCCCATACTGTCGCTCTTAATCATGGAAGTCGTCTCCATGGCTGCCTCCACCTGTCGTCCCCTTATGAAACGAGCTGTCAGCCTCATTTTTCATGTTTTTTACCAGATACGTTATGGAACTTGGTCACTATGTCGCCACCATGCTGTGTTATCGACTAAATATACCATAGGAAATCATTTAAACGCTTCTTGCTCACCTCCTTTGGTTCCTCTCTGCCGCCTTAACCAGGCAAAATACTGATACATGCAGTGCTACACGTTATCCTCGCCAAAAGGAATTTTTTAAATTGGTTTGAAGCCTGAGTCCATTTGGGGTATGTCGCCATGCCACTCTCTAGCCTGCCGCTGCTGCCGCTACCTCTGCATGCCGTCTTCTATAGTGTCAGGGTCAATTATTGGATGTTTTAGATGCTATCTAGCCTCATTCGGTCACTCTGTCATCGCCATGCTTTTGCCCATAATTTTGGCATAATGGTGCGATTAAGCAGCCTTAGAGGCATCCATGCATGCTGCCCCTGCTGTTTCCTGTCCATTTCCGTGGTGTTTCCATCATTTTCTGAGGTTTCCAGGTGTTTGGCCAAGCTTCCCATTGCAGACCCTTGGTCCCCTTGAAAAATGCTCGAGTCTCCCATTGACTTCAATGGGGTTCGTTATTCGAGACGAGCACTCGAGCATCGGGAAAAGTTCATATCAAATAACGAGCACCCGAGCATTTTAGTGCTCGCTCATCTCTAATCATGAGAGAAATTTTTCAGTCAGTTTTTTTGGAGTAAACTTTGCCATAATTTTCATTCAGCATGTATATAAGTCTTTTCTGCAATGTGTCTCAACTTTCTATGCCAAACAGTTACTGGGGTGAGCTTACTACAATTTTTACAACCTTTTAAAAACATTCAAATATTGCAACATTCTTAAGCAAGTAAGCCAAAAGCTTTATTTTGGGACTTCTGGGTGTTACATACATTGCTCACACTTTTTTCGGAGTATACAAATAGGTTGGTCTACATTTATTGCTAGACGATGTGCTAAACAATTTTCTAATTAATATTGGAAATTTTCTAATTAATATCACATACTATTGTGAAGAACACCTTTCTGCAGTAATGTCTTCTGATAAGTTAGCAGAAGTATGGAAACATCTGCAATGTGTTCTTCACTGTGTTCACTGTGTTCTTCACTTAAATGATCCTTAATGATCCTTTAAAGATCCTGTGTTCACTGTGTTCTTCACTGTGTTCTTCACTGTGTTCTTCACTTGATTCTTAACTGATCCTTAAGTGAAAAGCTCGTTCTCAAGCAGGCAAAATACTCGTATGCTCACTCATCTCTAATTGGCATATTCACAAATATTATCAAAAGGTCCGAAAGGTAGATTATTCGTGAATAGTTCTAATTATATCACTCTCCATTTATGACTATTTTATAAACAGGAATGTAAACTGATGAGGGAATCTCAATAAAGGAAACGGGAAAATCAGCACAGGTGACAAATGTGTGAAAATTGGATTGATTGCATCCAAATATTCTAATAATCATTTGTGCTCACCTTGTTTGGTTGTACAATCAGTACAACACGTTTAAAAGCTTTACAAGCTACTCTGAGTGGTTGAGGCAGCCCATCCTGGGTTCCTCAGCATGTGTGTTGGTAAAGTAAAGATGCATGGACAGGGTTTAAAGATCGTAATGGCACCAATCATTCATAGATCCTTTGGGGCATATTTATCATGACCCCTGAGCCACCTCAGTGGCGTAGAGGCCCTGAAATAATAGCAAATGCTAGGTTATTGCTAGCACTTGCAATTATTTTGCCCTCTCTACCACCTTTACTCCAGTGGGGCATGAACGGGCGGCATGGTCGTCTGTGTTTATTTTTATGGGTATACCTTACTTTATTGTCATTAGCTTATTTTTTCAGTGAATTGTAAAACAATAAAATACACTCTTTTTACTCCACTTTATTCTCCTAACTACAGGTGGTACCTTTAGTCTCGTTTATTACTTTTAAGGTCAACTTTTGTTGACCTTGGATCCTTCAGTGCAATGGAAGTCTATTAATGTCTGTAGTGTAGCTTTATCTGGTATCTGTCTCCAAAGCAAAGAGAACGTTTAGCTGTTGCTAGATTCCATGGGTAAATACACCTAGATTCCATGGGTGACATCACTGATTGTTACAATAATGTCAGTACTCTCTAAATGGTTTCTTGCTACAGAGTTCTGAGATTGTGAAACTCACCCGGGGCTGCTGCGTGTTTTGTTCAAAGCTAGGTTATTTCATCTTGGAGCTTTGCTTGTGTATCAGGTGTAGGTTGAGTGATGAACAGCAAAACCAATCAACTTCTGGGGAATCGTCCAATAACTCCTCCCTTTACCTAGTTGCTGTTAAAACTAGTCTCTTGATACTTATGGTTCTATCTTCTCATATCTGTTATTGCTGTATTCTACCCCTTGATTTGATTTTTGGATGTTCTTTACCTCATGATTCTGTACTATGCCCCCATCTTGGCTTTGGTTATCCTGACTCTTGTCCTGACTGCTTATGTCTATCTGTCTGATGTATCTTTATGTATGTTTGTACTCTGTTCTTACTTAGAGTAGTTACTGTCATTCAGCTGTCCACTGTAGGTTCTAACAGTACATGCAAATAGGTAGGGACGCGAATCCTCGCGGGAGAATGCAGGACTGGGTAAGTAAATGTGCCCCAAAGTGTTTCGTCCTTCAAGTTACCTTATATACACTAGTCTCCTCACTAGTCTTGTAAGCCCATTCAACCCTGCTGGGACCAAGGTGTATTAAAGTTTTACCTGTTCTCAATCTGTGACATTTTCACATTTGTGGTTTAGCATGACCATCAAACACCTTAAATGGAACCACAGTATTAGAAAAAAAAAATAAAGAAACCTGTCCATATTTATGGTCCCCAGAAGGTTTTCAGTACCTGGGGATACAGCTGGCGGGCTCCCTTAAAAAAATTATTAGCAAAAATTTGACGGAATTAAATAATAAGATAACCAATATAATTAACTATTTGACAAAATGCCGTCTATGCAGTACTATATTATATGAGATGTATCCCCCTAAAATTCCCAAAAGAAGAGATAAAAAAGACTCAAAAATATATTGACAGATACATTTGGAAGGGTAAATCTCCACGGTTGCCTAAAAAAACTTTACATGCCCCGAAAAGCTTAGGTGGAGTAGGACACCCAAACCTATTAAGATTCCAAGAAGCCATCTTGATGGAACCAATAAAAAGCCTATGGCAAAATGTAGAGAAAGAAAAATGGACGACTATAGAGAAAGCATTTGCTAAACAGACATCACTGAAAGATCTAATTGTAGCTGATTGGCTTGGCTATAATATGGCTGGGCGGATGCTTGATAGTAGCAAAGCAATGTTGACAGCATGGCACAATTATCACTTTAGCCGGTCGGATATATATCTGGCTAGGCATGAAGTTGACATGGATGCTCTCAGCCTGTGTCTTACAGATTTCCCAGCAGAAAAATGGAAAGCTGCAGGCATTTCTTCCTTGGCCGATCTTTTTCAAGGTGATAGAATCATGTCTTTTGAGGATTTCTGCAACACTCATAGCATCCCCAAGGGTGAATTCCTTAATTATAAGAAAATGATGTCGTTTTTGCAACGAACACCAAGGAAATGGTACACTAACAATGTAGGTAGGACACCTTTTATAAAATTTTTGGAGTGTAAAAACAAATGGAAAGGCGGCATCTCAATCGCATACGGGGATTTGAACTCCCCCAGTTCTGCAAGTACGAAATTAACATATATGCAAAAATGGGAATCAGAACTGGGGAAGACGTTTTCACTGAGTGACTGGTTTTCATCATTTAAAAGAGCTCAAAACAGTTTGGTGTGCCTAAACCATAGCGAATGCTACCTCAAAATTTTTCTGAGATGGCACTTAGCACCCAATAGATTAGCAAATATATACAGTAACGCTTCAAATGAATGTTGGAGAGGGTGCGGGGAGCAAGCAAACCTCCTCCATCTCTGGTGGCACTGCCCGATTGTTATGGACTTCTGTGCACAAATGATTGGTCTGTTTCAGAGACGGTGTAAGACTAATCTTCCCGCCTCCCCTGAGATTTTTCTTCTCAACATTATAGAGAAAAATATGTCCCTGGCTATTGACGTCAAAGGTATTTTTCTTAGGCTATGCTCTATAGCCAGGCTAGAGATTCAAAATAATTGCAAAACAAATCGTCCACCAGAGATAGAAAGAGTAATTTTGGGGATGAATAAGCTAATAAACTATGAATTATTCATGTATGACGGGGGAGTCATAAGCAAAAAATATTTTTTTTCAGGGTGGGATATATGGACATGAACACAGAGAGTTTAAGTCAAAGATAAAATGGATACCATACTTATAAAAGAATAGGATGTAAGAATAAAAACTAGAGGTGAAACGTGGGACAGGAGAGATAAGGGCACATTATAAATCAGTGGGCCACATGCGGCCCGCGGACCGTTTTCATCCGGCCCCCGCCACATCCAGCTCTCGGAGTGCCCCCGGCGGGTCGCGGCAGTCGGAAGCTCCTGCCCGTCACTGAATAGTGCTCGATGTGGCCGCTCGAGCACTATTATTGCAGGTGGAGCGATGTGCCCGGAAGACAACCCCGGCGCACATCGCTCCTTGAACCTGGATGCGCGGCCGCATGATTACATCATCACGCGCCCGCGCACCCCTTCCTGTCCGGCAGCAGCCAGAAGAATGAAGACGCGGGAGCCCCTGCCAGAGGTGAGTATAGGGTTTTTTGTTTTTTTTTTTACCAGCAGCAAATACATAAATACATGGGGGCATCATACAAAATAATGGTTGAGGGGGCATCATAAAATAATTAATGATGGAGGGGGCATCATAAAATAATTAATGATGGAGGGGGCATCAGAAAATAATTAATTATGGAGGGGGCATCATAGAAAACAATTAATGGTGGAGGGGGCATCATACAAGATAATGGTGGAGGGGGCATCAGAAAATAATTAATGATGGAGGGGCATTATACAAAATAATTAATGATGGAGGGGGCATCAGAAAATAATTAATGATGGAGGGGGCATCAGAAAATAATTAATGATGGAGGGGCTTTATACAAAATAATTAATGATGGAGGGGGCATCAGAAAATAATTAATGATGGAGGGGGCATCATACAAAATAATGGTGGAGGGGGCATCATACAAAATAATGGTGGAGGGGGTATCAGAAAATAATTAATGATGGAGGGGCATTATACAAAATAATTAATGATGGAGGGGGCATCAGAAAATAATTAATGATGGAGGGGGCATCAGAAAATAATTAATGATGGAGGGGGCATCAGAAAATAATTAATGGTGGAGGGGCAGCGTATGAAATAATTAATGGTGGGGGGCAGCATAGGAAATAATTATGAGGGGCAGTCTAGTAATTAATGGGGGGGGAGGCAGCATTATTCAATAATTAATGGAGAGGGGTCCCTGTATATTTCAAAATTAATTGACCCAATTAATTACAGGTGGTCCCCTACTTAAGGACACCCGACTTACAGACAACCCATAGTTACAGACAGACCCCTCTGCCCACTGTGACCTCTGGTGAAGCTCTCTGGATGCTTTACTATTGTTCCAGACTGCAATGTACAGCTGTATGGTGTCTGTAATGAAGCTTTATTGATAATCCTTGGTACAATTACAGCAAAAATTTTGAAACTCCAATTGTCACTGGGACAAAAGAAAAAAATTTGTCTAGAACTTCAATTATAAAATATATAGTTTCGACTTACATACAAATTCAACTTAAGAACAAACCTCCAGACCCTATCTTGTATGTAACCCGGGGACTGCCTGTAATTGATTGGGCCAATATATAAAATAGTTCACGAGGGGTGCACTATATTAAATAATTAATTGAGGGGGGCCAAGTGTATTACGGATGCGGTCACATGTACCGCTATTTATTTTTAAAATTTAGTCCGGCCCTCCGATGGGCTGAGAGGGACAGTGAACGGCCCCCTATGTAAAAAGTTTGGGGACCCCTGTTATAAATAAAGGAAGATTATAGCATCTGCATCTATATAGTTAGGCAATTGTAAATTCTTTTTTTTCTGTGTGTAGATTGATTGTTGTCTCATACAATGGATTGAAAAATTGTTATTCTTTTTTATTGTATTCATGGTTAAAATAAAAAAAATTAATTAAAAAAAAAAAAGTATATCTTTTTCCATAATTACACATTTTATGAGACACATAAAACAGTGATTTCATAGGTTCCTGTTGGGCATTATCCATGAGAGACATTATCATGAATTATTTCACTAAAGAAGTCATATTTACCTTTTCCTTCGTGAAGCAATGGTTCACTTTAGAGTCCAGACAGGCCTTATAATATCACTGTGGCAAGTATTGTACACTATGCATTATACTGTGACTGTCACTTTAATACTTTGTTTTATGCTAATTAGCTGCAGAGGTTACTGTTATCCTCTGGGAGCTCCGTGGGTAAGGTTACTCCATGTCCCTATTAGCCTCTGCAAACTGCTTATTAGCATGTCCATGCTATCGATAAATATGTTGGCACAGCCCGCAAAATTAAATAAAATGTAAAAAAGTCCCATAAATATCCCATAAATGGTCAAACTCCTATAAAAAATTATGAAAATTACCACACAAGGCATTGCCACATCTGTAACAACACATACCATAACATGAAATCATTACTAAGCCTGTACAGTGAACACAAAAAAATTATTAAAAAGAACACAAAATATTTGGATTTTTGCACCTCCAACCGAACAAAAAATGCTACAAAAATTGATCACATGTCACACTTACACTCAATAGGGGACATGTATCTTTATTTCTGCTAGTTTGATTGTCTAATTTTTGCAACTTTTCACTGCAACTTTTGCTGTCGTTTTTCAAGTGCACCTTGGTCTGCACCTTGTGCAATGTGCCTTATGTTCCTTTATTTTCCAGATGTTCACTGCAATTTTTCACTTATGTATCACTATTTTTGCAACTTTTTAGGTGCTAAGCTGCACCTGGTTCAAGGCAGGTGCCACGGAAGGATTTTTTTCTTGTTAATGTTTTAACTCAGTCATCATCTCCCTGGGGTGTGGTTAGAGTGCTTAAAAATGCAGGCCATGTTTTTATTATGGAAAATTATTCAAATATATTGAAGCTGCATCAATTGGATATCTTTGAGCCATAGAGCAAAAATAACATGTTATTTATCTAATAAGGTGTATAAAACAAAAGATAAAAGTTGACCCCTTACCGACCATAGACAAAAATACATGCCCAAGTCGGAAGGTAGTTTCAGCACCTGAGTGTGCATTTTCATCCTGCACAAAAACTGTAACCATGACAACTGTAAATAACAGCCGGCATCTATTGTAACATCTGGGATTGAGACAGTTGCGATCCCGGCTTTAGTTGTCAAATGTGACCTTGGAATCTATAGAACTTCCTCCTTTTCCTCATCTCAATTGCCGCCACCCCCCCCCCCTGCACGCCGGGTTCGGGGGGTGGTGATAGTTTCCATGGCAGTCCCAGGGTCTAATGAAGGATCCCTGGACTGTCTTCAGTGAATAGATCTTTATTTGCATTCCTGCCAAAAAAAAAAGTTCAGTGCTTAAATGGTAAATAAGCTTAACAGGGGGTGTTTTGCATAGTTTTACAGGATTACAACTTTTTCTCTTTGCATAATGAAGAATAGTTAATAGGTGTGATATGCCACATACTCACCAGAGTGACCAGTTCCCTATAGTACATGCTAATTTATTCACAGAACTACTAGAAATGTATAAAATAAGATTATAAATAGAGATGAGCGAACATACTCGTCCGAGCTTGATGCTCGTTCGAGCATTAGCGTACTCGAAACTGCTCGTTGCTCGGACGAATACTTCGCCCGCTCGAGAAAATGGCATCTCCCGCCGTTTTGCTTTTTGGCAGCCAGAAACAGAGCCAATCACAAGCCAGGAGACTCTGCACTCCACCCAGCATGACGTGGTACCCTTACACGTCGATAGCAGTGGTTGGCTGGCCAGATCAGGTGACCCTGGAATAGACTAGCCCCTGCCTGCGCTGCTCGGATCATTCTGTGTCTGGATGCCGCTAGGGAGAGAGCTGCTGCTGGTCAGGGAAAGCGTTAGGGTGTTCTATTAGCTTACTGTTAGGCAGGAGTGATTCTACAAGAACCCAACAGCCCTTCTTAGGGCTACAATAACGTTATACTTTTTTTTTTTTTATTTGCAGCTAGTACCATATTGTGAGGAATTTGCAGGGGGACTTGCTACCGTTGTGTTTAGCTCTTAGTGACACACATATCCACCTCAAACACCAAAGTGGGAAAATTTATTAGGGATTTGATTTCAATTAGGCACAGTCTGCCATTTACTTTTTATTTTACGTTTATTTTTTCATAACTCAGCGTCATCTCATCTGGCATAGCAGTGTGCTTTCATACTTGGCTAGAAAATAGCCATAGGAGAATCCAAACGGCTTACTTAGGCCTACAATAGCGTTATATATTTTATTTCTGGTTGATCTGCTGGTGGCTGTCCTTGCTGTAGTGCATCTACTACCATATTGTGAGGAATTTGTAGTGAGACTTGCGACCGTTGTGTTTAGCGCTTAGTGACGCACATATCCATCGCAAAGACTGAAGTGGGAAAATTTATTAGGGGTTTGATTTCAATTAGGCACAGTCTGCCAGTTTCTTTTTATTTTACGTTTATTTTTTTAATAACTCAGCGTCATCTCATCTGGCATAGCAGTGTGCTTTCATACTTGGCTAGAAAATAGCCATAGGAGAATCCAAACGGCTTACTTAGGCCTACAATAGCGTTATATATATTTTATTTCTGGTTGATCTGCTGGTGGCTGTCCTTGCTGTAGTGCATCTACTACCATATTGTGAGGAATTTGTAGTGAGACTTGCGACCGTTGTGTTTAGCGCTTAGTGACGCACATATCCATCGCAAAGACCGAAGTGGGAAAATTTATTAGGGGTTTGATTTCAATTAGGCACAGTCTGCCATTTACTTTTTATTTTACGTTTATTTTTTCATAACTCAGCGTCATCTCATCTGGCATAGCAGTGTGCTTTCATACTTGGCTAGAAAATAGCCATAGGAGAATCCAAACGGCTTACTTAGGCCTACAATAGCGTTATATATTTTATTTCTGGTTGATCTGCTGGTGGCTGTCCTTGCTGTAGTGCATCTACTACCATATTGTGAGGAATTTGTAGTGAGACTTGCGACCGTTGTGTTTAGCGCTTAGTGCCGCACATATCCATCGCAAAGACCGAAGTGGGAAAATTTATTAGGGGTTTGATTTCAATTAGGCACAGTCTGCCATTTACTTTTTATTTTACGTTTATTTTTTCGTAACTCAGCATCATCTCATCTGGCATAGCAGTGTGCTTTCATTCTTGGCTAGAAAATAGCCATAGGAGAATCCAAATGGCTTACTTAGGCCTACAATAGCGTTATATATTTTATTTCTGGTTGATCTGCTGGTGGCTGTCCTTGCTGTAGTGTATCTACTACCATATTGTGAGGAATTTGTAGTGAGACTTGCGACCGTTGTGTTTAGCGCTTAGTGCCGCACATATCCATCGCAAAGACCGAAGTGGGAAAATTTATTAGGGGTTTGATTTCAATTAGGCACAGTCTGCCATTTACTTTTTATTTTACGTTTATTTTTTCGTAACTCAGCGTCATCTCATCTGGCATAGCATTGTGCTTTCATACTTGGCTAGAAAATAGCCATAGCAATAGGATAGCATCGTTTGGTTTTAAAAACTAAAAAACACAAAAAAAAAAAAAAAACACAAAAAACACAAAAAAAAGTTAAAAAAAAATTAAAGTTATAACTTTCATTTTCAAAATGTTTAACCCGAGGGCTAGGGGTAGAGGACGAGGGCGGGGACGTGGGCGTCCAACTACTGCAGGGGTCAGAGGCCGTGGTCCTGGGCGGGGTGAGACACCACCTGCTGATGAGGGAGCAGGGGAACGCCGCAGAGCTACACTCCCTAGGTTCATGTCTGAAGTTACTGGGACTCGTGGTAGAGCACTGTTGAGGCCAGAACAGTGCGAACAGGTGATGTCGTGGATTGCCGACAATGCTTCGAGCAATTTGTCCACCAGTCAGTCTTCCACGCAGTCCACCCATGTCACCGAAATCGGCACTCCTCCAGCTCCTGCACCTCAGCCTCCTCCCCCCCAGTCTGCCCCCTCCCAGGAAAATTTGGCATTTGAACCGGCATACTCTGAGGAACTGTTTTCTGGACCCTTCCCACAGTCACAAACCACTTGTCCGGTTGCTGCTGAGCAATTTTCCGATGCCCAGGTTTTCCACCAGTCGCAGTCTGTGGGTGATGATGACCTTCTTGACGTAGTGGAAGAAGTGTGTAAAGAGGTGTCCGACGATGAGGAGACACGGTTGTCAGACAGTGGTGAAGTTGTTGTCAGGGCAGGAAGTCCAAGGGGGGAGCAGACTGAGGGATCGGAGGATGATGAGGTGACAGACCCAAGCTGGGTTGAGAGGCCGGGTGAACACAGTGCTTCTGAGACAGAGGAGAGTCCTCGACCAGAACAGGTTGGAAGAGGCAGTGGTGGGGCCAGACGGAGAGTTAGGGCCAGAGCAGGTGCATCAGCGCCAAATGTGTCACGTAGTGAAGCTCCCGCGGCGAGGGCTCCCGCGGCGAGGGCTAGATTTTCAGAAGTCTGGAGGTTCTTTAAGGAAACACCGGATGACCGACGGACTGTGGTGTGCAACCTTTGCCAAACCAGGATCAGCACCACTACTATCTTAACTACCACCAGTATGCGCAGGCATATGAATGCTAAACACCCCACTCAGTGGCACCAAGCCCGTTCACCTCCGGCCGTGCACACCACTGCTCCTTCCCCTGTGTCAGCTAATAGTCAGCCCCCTGCCCAGGACCCTGGCACAAAAACCCCATCGTCGCCTCCACGATCCTCCACAGCATCCACCAGCGTTCAGCTCTCCATACCCCAGACGCTGGAGCGGAAACGGAAATATAGTGCAACCCACCCGCACGCCCAAGCCCTTAATGTCCACATCTTCAGATTGCTTAGCCTGGAGATGCTGCCCTATAGGCTAGTAGAGACCGAGGCCTTTCGCAACCTCATGGCGGCGGCCACCCCTCGTTATTCGGTCCCCAGCAGCCACTACTTTTGCCGATGTGCCGTCCCAGCCCTGCACCAGCACGTGTCAGACAACATCATCCGTGCCCTGACCAACGCCGTTTCTGATAAGGTCCACCTGACCACGGACACGTGGACGAGTGCTGCCGGGCAGGGCCACTATATATCGATAACGGCACATTGGGTTAACTTGGTGGATGCTGGGACCGAGTCTGACCCTGCGGCTGGTCATATACTGCCGACGCCGAGGATTGCGGGGCCTACCTCGGTCCAGGTCTTTCAGGCCTACTATGCCTCCTCCTCCTCCCACCCCTCCTCCACCTCCTCCTCCGAACTACCATCCGTGGGCATGGCGCCATCAGTCGCTAGCTCTAGGCACAGCAGCAGTGCCGTCGCTAAGCGACAGCAGGCGGTGCTCAAATTGCTGAGCCTAGGCGATAAAAGGCACACCGCCCAAGAACTAGGCATGGTTGTGTGTGACAACGGCCGTAACCTGGTGGCGGCTCTGCAACTCGGCAGACTGACACATGTGCCATGCCTGGCCCATGTGTTAAATCTGATAGTTCAGCGTTTCCTCAAGACATACCCCAATCTGTCTGATTTGCTCACGAAGGTGCGCCGCATCTGTGCGCATTTCAGGAAGTCCAGCACAGATGCTGCCACTCTCAGGGCAGTGCAGCGCCGCCTCCAACTGCCCGCTCACCGACTGTTGTGCGACGTGCCCACGAGGTGGAATTCAACATTAACCATGTTATCCAGAGTTTACCAGCAGCGCAGAGCGATTGTAGACTGCCAGATGTTAACTTCCACCAGAACTGGTAGTCAGGTCAGTCAGCTTCCTCAAGTCTACAATGAGGAGTGGACGTGGATGTCTGATATCTGTCAGGTGCTGAGTAACTTTGAGGAGTCAACACAGATGGTCAGTGGCGATGCCGCCATCATCAGCCTCACCATCCCGCTGCTTGGCCTGTTGAAAAACTCTCTGATCAGCATGAAGTCGGAAGCTTTGCGCTCGTCACAATAGGCGGGGGAAGAAGATTCCCTTGTTGATAGCCAAAGCACCCTCAGGTCTGAGGAGGAAGAGGAGGAGAATGTTGGCGAGACACAAGAGGGGACCATTGTTCAGTCCTTCACTGTTCAGCGTGTATGGGCAGAAGAAGAGGAGTTGGAGGAGGAGGAAATGGGCAGTCAGGCCAGTGAGGGGAGTGAATTCTTGCGCGTTGGTACTCTGGCGCATATGGCAGATTTCATGCTAGGCTGCCTATCCCGTGACCCTCGCGTTCAAAGAATTTATTCCAGCACCGATTACTGGGTATTCACTCTCCTGGACCCACGGTACAAGCAAAATCTTTCCACTCTCATCCCTAGAGAGGAAAGGAGTGTGAGAATGCATGAATACCAGCAGGCCCTGGTGCACAAGCTGAAACAGTATTTCCCTTCTGACAGCGCTAGCGGCAGAGTGCGTAGTTCTGCGGGACAAGTAGCGAGGGAGAGTAGGCGAGCAGGCAGCTTGTCCAGCACTGGCAAGGGTACGCTTTACAAGGCTTTTGCCAGCTTTATGTCACCCCAGCAAGACACTGTCACCTGTCCCCAGTCTCGGCAGAGTAGGGCTGATCTTTACAGAAAGATGGTGAGGGAGTACGTAGCTGACCATACCATCGTCCTAAATGATCACACAGCTCCCTACAACTACTGGGTTTCAAAGCTGGACATGTGGCACGAACTGGCGCTGTACGCCTTGGAGGTTCTTGCCTGCCCTGCCGCTAGCGTGTTGTCCGAGCGGGTTTTCAGTGCAGCTGGTGGCATCATCACCGATAAGCGTACACGCCTGTCGACTGACAGCGCTGACAGGCTGTCGCTTATTAAGATGAATAAAGCCTGGATTTCTCATAATTTCCAATCTCCACCAGGTGAAGGAAGCTCAACCTGAATAATTTATGCACTCCTCCTCCTCATTTTCCTCCTTCTCCTCCTCTTTGTACACTAAAGCAGAGGAAACTGGCTATTTTTTGACAGGGCCAACTGGCTCTAGCTATAGTACTTTATGCATTTAATTTTTCTGGAGGGCCACCTACCCGGTCCTCTGTTTTAAACAATTTTTGAGAGTGCCACGTACAGGCACTCAATCTATTCCATTTTTCTGGAGGGCCACCTACCTGCTCCTCTGGTTTGAAAACTTTTTTGGACTGCCACATACAGGCACTCAATCTATTTCATTTTTCTGGAGGGCCACCTACCTGCTCCTCTGGTTTGAAAACTTTTTTGGACTGCCACATACAGGCACTCAATCTATTCCATTTTTCTGGAGGGCCACCTACCTGCTCCTCTGGTTTGAAAACTTTTTTGGACTGCCACATACAGGCACTCAATCTATTCAATTTTTCTGGAGGGCCACCTACCTGCTCCTCTGGTTTGAAATTTTTTTTGGACTGCCACGTACAGGCACTCAATCTATTCAATTTTTCTGGAGGGCCACGTACCTGCTCCTCTGGTTTGAAAACTTTTTTGGACTGCCACGTACAGGCACTCAATCTATTCAATTTTTCTGGAGGGCCACGTACCTGCTCCTCTGGTTTGAAAACTTTTTTGGACTGCCACATACAGGCACTCAATCTATTTCATTTTTCTGGAGGGCCACCTACCTGCTCCTCTGGTTTGAAAACTTTTTTGGACTGCCACATACAGGCACTCAATCTATTCAATTTTTCTGGAGGGCCACCGACCTGCTCCTCTCGTTTGAAAACTTTTTTGGACTGCCACATACAGGCACTCAATCTATTTCATTTTTCTGGAGGGCCACCTACCTGCTCCTCTGGTTTAAAAATTTTTTTGGACTGCCACGTACAGGCACTCAATCTATTCAATTTTTCTGGAGGGCCACGTACCTGCTCCTCTGGTTTGAAAACTTTTTTGGACTGCCACATACAGGCACTCAATCTATTTCATTTTTCTGGAGGGCCACCTACCTGCTCCTCTGGTTTGAAAACTTTTTTGGACTGCCACATACAGGCACTCAATCTATTCAATTTTTCTGGAGGGCCACCTACCTGCTCCTCTGGTTTGAAAACTTTTTTGGACTGCCACATACAGGCACTCAATCTATTTCATTTTTCTGGAGGGCCACCTACCTGCTCCTCTGGTTTGAAAACTTTTTTGGACTGCCACATACAGGCACTATCCAAATTAAATTGTCTCTATAGCAGCCTCCACACGTTGTCTCCATTGCTACCTCCAAAAGTCGTCCATATAGCTGCCTCCATACATCGTCCCCTTATCAAACGAGGTGTGTCAGGCAGAAATTTGGGTTGTTTTCATGGATTCCACATCAAAGTTGTTAACTTTGTCGCCACCCTGCTGTGTAATCCACAAAATATACTGGCAAACTTTTACCATTTACGGATATTATTTCAGCGCTTCTTGCGCATCTGTTTACATTCCCCTCACCCGCCATATTCCAAACTTATAAGAACGCTACTACACTTAATTTGGTGGAGGCTGGGACCGAGTCTGACCATGGGGCTGGTCATATACTGCCGGCGCAGAGTATTGCGGGGCCTACCTCGGTCCAGGTCTCAAAGGCCTACTATACCTCCTCCTCCTCCCACCCCTCCTCCACCTCCTCCTCCTCCGAATTACCATCCGTGGGCATGGTGCCATCAGTCGGTAGCTCTAGGCACAGCAGCAGTGCCGTCGCTAAGCGACAGCAGGCGGTGCTCAAACTGCTGAGCCTAGGCGATAAAAGGCACACCGCCCAAGAGCTATTACAGGGCATTCCACATCAAACTTGTCAACTTTGTCGCCACCCTGCTGTGTAATCCACAAAATATACTGGCAAACTTTTATCATTTACCATCATTATCATTTATCATTTATTTCAGCGCTTCTTGCGCATCTGTTTACATTCCCCTCACCCGCCATATCCCAAACTTATAAGAACGCTACCACACTTGATCTTATACAAAAGGTTCTTAGAAGTGCTGTTTGGGGAGTAGCCTAGAGACAGGGGCTTGGATTGGCGAAAGCTCGCCTGGAAGCGGAGCGCTAGCTCCATCCCAAGATCCAACTAACATAGTTTTAACTGCAGCACCTTTAATCTACTACTAGTTCACTGCCTCCATAATAATAATAATAATAATCTTTATTTATATAGCGCCATCATATTCCGTAGCGCTTTACAAATCATAGGAAACAAATACAAATGTAATGTAACAGAGCACAACATTTGTATGGAACAACAGGAGTGAGGTCCCTGCTCGCCAGAGCTTACGGTTTATGAAGCTGATGGGGTAACACGAGGTAAAAGAATATTTAATGGTCAAGCCATTCTTCTTAGGGAATAGAACAAAATATAATAAATGGATTTGCTGTCGCTTGAACCACTCAGCCGTCATCTTATATACCAGGTCCAGGGTGAATGGGACTGCAGAGAAGTCTGGTGCCTGTTGGTTGCTGGATAACAGATGGGAGGACGACACAGGACGGGTTAGTAGAAGAGTTAAAACTTCATGCAGTTAATGAGTGTTATAGGCTTGCCTAAAGAAATGGGTTTTAAGAGCACGTTTGAAACTTTGGAGGTTAGGTATTAGTCTGATAGTCCGGGGCAGGGCATTCCATAGAATTGGTGCAGCTCTAGAGAAGTCTTAGAGACGCGAGTGGGAGGTCCGCACTAGGGTAGAGGTTAATCTAAGATCACTGGCGGATCTAAGAGCACGGGTTGGGCGATAGACTGAGATAAGAGAGGAGAGGTAGGGGGGTGCAGCATTATACAGAGCTTTATGGATGAGGGTTATTATTTTAAACTGTATTCGAAAGGAGACTGGCAGCCAGTGCAGCGACTGGCATGAACTGTAGGCATACATGGTCCCCTTATCAAACGAGCTGTGTCAGGCAGAATTTTGGGTTGTTTTCATGGCTTCCACAACAAACTTGTTAACTTTGTCGCCACCCTGCTGTGTAATCCACAAAATATACTGGCAAACTTTTATCATTTACCGATATTATTTCAGCGCTTCTTGCGCATCTGTTTACATTCCCCTCACCCGTCATATCCTAAACTTATAAGAACGCTACTACACTTGATCTTATACAAAAGGTTCTTAGAAGTGCTGTTTGGGGAGTAGCCTAGAGACAGGGGCTTGGACTGGCGAAAGCTCGCCTGGCAGCGGAGCGCCAGCTCCATCCCAAGATCCAACTAACATAGTTTTAACTGCAGCACCTTTAATCTACTACTAGTTCACTGCCTCCATACATGGTCCCCTTATCAAACGAGCTGTGTCAGGCAGAATTTTGGGTTGTTTTCATGGCTTCCACATCAAACTTGTTAACTTTGTCGCCACCCTGCTGTGTAATCCACAAAATATACTGGCAAACTTTTATCATTTACCGATATTATTTCAGCGCTTCTTGCTCACCTCCTTTGGTTCCTCTCTGCCACCCATTGGTTTTAAGCCTGAGTCCATTTGGGGTATGTTGCCAAGACACTCTCTAGCCTGCCGCTGCTGCCGCTGCCTCTGCATGCCGTCCCCTATAGTGTCAGGGTCAATTATTGGATGTTTTAGATGCTATCTAGCTTCATTCTGTCACTCTGTCATGGCCATGCTGTTGCCCATAATTTTGGCATAATGGTGCGTTTAAGCAGCCTCAGAGGCATCCATGCATGCTGCCCCTGCTGTTTCCTGTCCATTTCTGTGGTGTTTCCATCCTTTTCTGAGGTTCCCAGGTGTTTGGCCAAGCTTCCCTGTGCAGAGCCTTGGTCCCCTTGAAAAATGCTCGAGTCTCCCATTGACTTCAATGGGGCTCGTTATTCGAGACGAGCACTCGAGCATCGGGAAAAGTTCGTCTCGAATAACGAGTACCCAAGCATTTTAGTGCTCACTCATCTCTAATTATAAACCTTCTTGATTAATAGTCCATGCAAAAAATGACTTGTACAGGACATATTTTTTAAATAAAAACATTAGTTTTGCTTTTACCTGAGTTGTGGAGGGTTTAACAGTGCAGATGTGGCTTATCATTTTAATTTAAAGGAAACCTACTACTTGTAGTGGCAGGTTTCTGATGGAAATACCGGGCACCAGCTCAGGGTGAGCTGGTGCCGGAGCTTATTTTCGTTAGTGTTTTAAACCGCGGTATCGCGGTTTAAAACACTTTTTAAACTTTATAGCCTGCGCAGGCAGGTACGCGCTCGGCGCTTACCGTGCGCGCGGCTACATAGGAAGTGAATGAGAGCCGCGCGCATGGTAAGCGCTGAGCGCGTACCTGCCTGCGCCGGCTATAAAGTTTAAAAAGTGTTTTAAACCGCGATACCGCGGTTTAAAACACTAACGAAAATAAGCTCCGGCACCAGCTCACCCTGAGCTGGTGCCCGGTATTTCCATCAGAAACCTGCCACTACAAGTGGTAGGTTTCCTTTAAGCTGTGTAATTTGTGAAGCACTTTTTCAACATATAAGGGGGCAGGTGTATCAAGCTGCCTGAGAGTTAGAATGGGCTTAGATGCCCATGGCAACCAATTACAGCTCTGCTTTCATTTTACCAGTGCTCATGAATATTTTAAAGGGAAGCTGTAATTGGTTGCCATGGGCAACTAAGCACATTATTACTGTTAGGCATCTTGATAATTCTGCCCCAAGGTGTCTAAGCAGGTCTTTAAGAGTGTAAACATCTGTGTACTATGATAATGTAAGCGTTCCCCCAAAACATATGCTGTAATAATGTATATATAATATTGTTTATTATCTCCTTTAGCGCTCCGCACCATATATGTATGGCGAAGTGCAGATACCTGTTTAGCATCGTTCTGATTAACAAGCAATTAGACAATTGTAGAAATAGTAAAAAAAAATTAAAATTAAGAAAATCAATAAATGGTATTGTTAGGCCTTTACAAAAAAACTAAATCATTATAGAACCCACACATTCAACTCTTTAAGAAAAAAATATAAGATCCACAAACTTATGACTGACCTATAAAACAAAAGTAACATGTTTATCAGGCTATACATTGAACACCAAAAAGAAAGTCGAAAGCCATTATAAAATTGATGTTTTTTCCACTCTCCCCCACCCAAACAAGTTTCACCTATAAAGCATAGCCACCTAAAATATTTTCACAGAAAAATGCATCTCCTGCAAAAAATAAGCCCTCATATGGCCAAAATAATGGAAATACAAATATTTTATAACTCACAAAATTGTGCCATTGAAGAAACTAACAGTTACATCCTATAGGGCAGGGGCATAATTAGAAGAGACTGGGCCCCATTGCAGACTTATGCATGCCCCCCATATACTCAAATATATACACACATAAAGTTCCATAGGCATACACGCATTAATACAATTTTACACATACTGTACATACATACATGTAGACAGTACATACATGTATAAACATGCACACATCATCACATCATTTATGTACTCATATATATGTATACATTCATACATACATTGTAAACAAATTCAAAGTATATACACACACACAGTATGTTCATATCCACATGTACAAGATATACACATTATATACGCACATTCTGCATGCTACATAGTTATTATAAACACATACAGTAAATATACATAATATACTTAAACCTACAATGGGGAATTTATCATGCGCCAACATATGATAGCGGCCAACTTCCCCCCACCCCGTGTCCTGGTTGATACATCAAGATGCATAAGCCTCTTGATGTATGCTGCTTGCTGTAAGGCCGCCAAACAAAATTGCGCCAGGTCCAAACTGGCGTAGTTTTGCTTACAAACCCTAGAACAGCAGTTTACAGGTTTTGAAAAGTGCTTGGAACAGTAACACACCTCTTAGAAGATGGTGATGTGAAATATTACAAAAACACAATTCTTCCACACTTAAAATAAAATCAAGCTGAAATGTTATCTGTATTGTAATTGTGAAAATATGCCTTTTTTTCTAGTTGCATGTACCGGACTATAAGTCCGGTGCGCCTTATATATGAACCATACTTACAGACAACAGCTGCCTTGAACTGTGCACAGGTCTGCCACCTGCTGGTCATTCGTCCTTATAATCAGGTGCGCCTTATACTCGGGTGTGCCTTATATATGAACCTAGACATTTTAGCAGGCATTTATTGATGGTGTGCCTCATACTCCGGTGCACCTTATAGTCTGAAAAATACTGTAAGTGTTTAATCTCTTTCTCCACTATATTTTCACAATTCTAAGAAATATCCATGACCATTCAGAATTTTCTATTATGTAAAACACAAACAACAGGATTACAATGTTTTCTCTTTGCATAATGAAGATTAGTTAATAGGTGTGATATGCCAGGTACTCACCAGAGTGACCAGTTTTCCAATAGTATATGGTAATTTATTCACAGAACTACTAGAAATGTATTAAATAGGATTATAAACCTTCTTGATTAAAAGTCCATGCAAAAAATGACATGTACAGGACATATTTTTTTAATAAAAATATCTAATTAGTTTTGCTTTTACCTGAGTTGTGGAGGGTTTAACAGTGCAGATGTGGCTTATCATTTTAATTTAAGCTGTGGAATTTGTAAAGTACTTTTTCAGCAGAGGTGTCTAAACATGTCTTAAAGAGTGTAAACATCTATGTACTATGATAATGTAAGCATTACCCCAAAACACATGCTCTCACAATGCATACATAATATTGTTTATTAACTCCTTTAGTGTGCAGCACTATTTATGTATGGCGCTGAGCAAATGCCTGTTTAGCATCGTTCTGATTAAATGTTCTGTCACCACATTTTTCACAAATACAGGTAGTGAAAGGTTCCCATAGAGCCCTACTAACTGACACCATTCTCTTAGCTAAAAATGATTCCCCTGAAATTCCCATATTTTCAACTTTATAGTTTTACCTGGTATCTAAGCATGGCTACAGCGAGTCCAGGTGGGTATGGCCTCCTCAGGCTGAATCCAGCAGCTCCTTCCCATCCTATCTCTGTATGCACCTGTAATGTCATGTGACCAGGGTGACATCATCACACATTCCTTTAGCATTAGAAACTGTACACTAAGCATATATCTGAAATCACAGCATATTTAATCACATGAAATCACAGCAGCCTGCATGGAGAGGAGTAGAAGTCTATGGAAGCTGCTGTGATTGTTTTGTGTGGTGTAATATGTACATGGGGTATGGTTTGGTAATATTAAGTAGCTTAAGAACCTTTGATGATGTCACTTTGGTCACATGGCATTAGACAACGGTCCCCTCGACTCGCTCCACAGATGCATAGATACCAGGCAAGCTCATAACTCTGATTTTATGGGGATCTGAGGGAAACTATTTTTAGCTAAACGCAGGGTGTCAGATAGTTACTAGGGCTCTATAGAAACTTGCCACAACCTGAATTTGTGAAAAACGCAGTGACGGGTTCCCTTTAAAAAACAAGCTTGTTCATGCCGCATTGTAGAAATAGTTAAAAAAAAAATAAATAAAAAAATCAATCAATCCCTACATATATGCTATTTAGAGATGAGCGAACACTAAAATGCTCGGGTACTCGTTATTCGAGACGAACTTTTCCCGATGCTCGAGTGCTCGTCTCGAATAACGAACCCCATTGAAGTCAATGGGAGACTCGAGCATTTTTCAAGGGGACCAAGGCTCTGCACAGGGAAGCTTGGCCAAACACCTGGGAACCTCAGAAAAGGATGGAAACACCACGGAAATGGACAGGAAACAGCAGGGGCAGCATGCATGGATGCCTCTGAGGCTGCATAATCGCACCATTATGCCAAAATTATGGGCAACAGCATGGCCATGACAGAGTGACAGAATGAAGCTAGATAGCATCTAAAACATCCAATAATTGACCCTGACACTATAGGGGACGGCATGCAGAGGCAGCGGCAGCAGGCTAGAGAGTGTCATGGCGACATACCCTAAATGGACTCAGGCTTCAAACCAATGGGTGGCAGAGAGGAACCAAAGGAGGTGAGCAAGAAGCGCTCAAATAATATCGGTACATGATAAAAGTTTGCCAGTATATTTTGTGGATTACACAGCAGGGTGGCGACAAAGTTAACATGGAAGCCATGAAAACAACCCAAAATTCTGCCTGACACAGCTCGTTTGATAAGGGGACCATGTATGGAGGCAGTGAACTAGTAGTAGATTAAAGGTGCTGCAGTTAAAACTATGTTAGTTGGATCTTGGCATGGAGCTGGCGCTCCGCTGCCAGGCGAGCTTTCGCCAATCCAAGCCCCTGTCTCTAGGCTACTCCCCAAACAGCACTTCTAAGAACCTTTTGTATAAGATCAAGTGTAGTAGCGTTCTTATAAGTTTAGGATATGCCGGGTGAGGGGAATGTAAACAGATGCGCAAGAAGCGCTGAAATAATATCCCTAAATGGTAAAAGTTTGCAAGTATATTTTGGGGATTACACAGCAGGGTGGCGACAAAGTTAACAACTTTGATGTGGAATGCCCTGTAATAGCTCTTGGGCGGTGTGCCTTTTATCGCCTAGGCTCAGCAGTTTCAGCACCGCCTGCTGTCGCTTAGCGACGGCACTGCTGCTGTGCCTAGAGCTACCGACTGATGGCGCCATGCCCACGGATGGTAATTCGGAGGAGGAGGAGGTGGAGGAGGGGTGGGAGGAGGTATAGTAGGCCTTTGAGACCTGGACCGAGGTAGGCCCCGCAATTCTCTGCGTCGGCAGTATATGACCAGCCCCAGGGTCAGACTCGGTCCCAGCCTGCACCAAGTTAAGTGTAGTAGCGTTCTCATAAGTTTGGGATATGGCGGGTGAGGGGAATGTAAACAGATGCGCAAGAAGCGCATGATGCGCATGGAGCTGGCGTTCCGCTGCCAGGCGAGCTTTCGCCAATCCAAGCCCCTGTCTCTAGGCTACTCCCCAAACAGCACTTCTAAGAACCTTTTGTATAAGATCAAGTGTAGTAGCGTTCTTATAAGTTTAGGATATGCCGGGTGAGGGGAATGTAAACAGATGCGCAAGAAGCGCTGAAATAATATCCCTAAATGGTAAAAGTTTGCCAGTATATTTTGTGGATAACACAGCAGGGTGGCGACAAAGTTAACAACTTTGATGTGGAATCCATGAAAACAACCCAAATTTCTGCCTGACACACCTCGTTTGATAAAGGGACGATGTATGGAGGCAGCTATATGGACGACTTTTGGAGGTAGCAATGGAGACAACGTGTAGAGGCTGCTATGGAGACAATTTAATTTGGATAGTGCCTGTATGTGGCAGTCCCAAACATTTTTCAAACCAGAGGAGCAGGTAGGTGGCCCTCCAGTAAAATGGGATAGATTGAGTGCCTGTATGTGGCAGTCCCAAAAATGTTTCAAACCAGAGGAGCAGGTAGGTGGCCCTCCAGTAAAATGGAATAGATTGAGTGCCTGTATGTGGCAGTCCCAAAAATTGTTCAAACCAGAGGAGCAGGTAGGTGGCCCTGCAGTAAAATGGAATAGATTGAGTGCCTGTATGTGGCAGTCCCAAAAATTGTTCAAACCAGAGGAGCAGGTAGGTGGCCCTGCAGTAAAATGGAATAGATTGAGTGCCTGTATGTGGCAGTCCCAAAAATTTTTCAAACCAGAGGAGCAGGTAGGTGGCCCTCCAGTAAAATGGAATAGATTGAGTGCCTGTATGTGGCAGTCCCAAAAATGTTTCAAACCAGAGGAGCAGGTAGGTGGCCCTGCAGTAAAATGGAATAGATTGAGTGCCTGTATGTGGCAGTCCCAAAAATTGTTCAAACCAGAGGAGCAGGTAGGTGGCCCTGCAGTAAAATGGAATAGATTGAGTGCCTGTATGTGGCAGTCCCAAAAATGTTTCAAACCAGAGGAGCAGGTAGGTGGCCCTCCAGTAAAATGGAATAGATTGAGTGCCTGTATGTGGCAGTCCCAAAAATTGTTCAAACCAGAGGAGCAGGTAGGTGGCCCTGCAGTAAAATGGAATAGATTGAGTGCCTGTATGTGGCACTCACAAAAATTGTTTCAAACAGAGGACCGGGTAGGTGGCCCTCCAGAAAAATTAAATGCATGAAGTACTATAGCAAGAGCCAGTGGGCCCTGTCAAAAAATAGCCAGTTTCCTCTGCTTTACTGTACAAAGAGGAGGAGAAGGAGGAAAATGAGGAGGAGGAGGAGGAGTGGATCAATTATTCAGGTTGAGCTTCCTTCACCTGGTGGAGATTGGAAATTCTGAGAAATCCAGCCTTTATTCATTTTAATAAGCGTCAGCCTGTCAGCGCTGTCAG
The DNA here is from genome assembly GCF_040894005.1 of Engystomops pustulosus. NCBI lineage: Eukaryota > Metazoa > Chordata > Amphibia > Anura > Leptodactylidae > Engystomops > Engystomops pustulosus. Next base: position 113,453,092 of record NC_092412.1, read on the forward strand.
TCGACAGGCGTGTACGCTTATCGGTGATGATGCCACCAGCTGCACTGAAAACCCGCTCGGACAAGACGCTAGCGGCAGGGCAGGCAAGAACCTCCAAGGCGTACAGCGCCAGTTCGTGCCACATGTCCAGCTTTGAAACCCAGTAGTTGTAGGGAGCTGTGTGATCATTTAGGACGATGGTATGGTCAGCTACGTACTCCCTCACCATCTTTCTGTAAAGATCAGCCCTACTCTGCCGAGACTGGGGACAGGTGACAGTGTCTTGCTGGGGTGACATAAAGCTGGCAAAAGCCTTGTAAAGCGTACCCTTGCCAGTGCTGGACAAGCTGCCTGCTCGCCTACTCTCCCTCGCTACTTGTCCCGCAGAACTACGCACTCTGCCGCTAGCGCTGTCAGAAGGGAAATACTGTTTCAGCTTGTGCACCAGGGCCTGCTGGTATTCATGCATTCTCACACTCCTTTCCTCTCCAGGGATGAGAGTGGGAAGATTTTGCTTGTACCGTGGGTCCAGGAGAGTGAACACCCAGTAATCGGTGCTGGAATAAATTCTTTGAACGCGAGGGTCACGGGATAGGCAGCCTAGCATGAAATCTGCCATATGCGCCAGAGTACCAACGCGTAAGAATTCACTCCCCTCACTGGCCTGACTGTCCATTTCCTCCTCCTCCAACTCCTCCAACTCCTCTTCTTCTGCCCATACACGCTGAACAGTGAAGGACTCAACAATGGTCCCCTCTTGTGTCTCGCCAACATTCTCCTCCTCTTCCTCCTCATCCTCCTCCACCTCCACCTCCTCCGATATGCGCTGAGAAACAGACCTCAGGGTGCTTTGGCTATCAACAAGGGAATATTCTTCCCCCGTCTCTTGTGACGAGCGCAAAGCTTCCGACTTCATGCTGACCAGAGAGTTTTTCAACAGGCCAAGCAGCGGGATGGTGAGGCTGATGATGGCGGCATCGCCACTGACCATCTGTGTTGACTCCTCAAAGTTACTCAGCACCTGACAGATATCAGACATCCACGTCCACTCCTCATTGTAGACTTGAGGAAGCTGACTGACCTGACTACCAGTTCTGGTGGAAGTTGACATCTGGCAGTCTACAATCGCTCTGCGCTGCTGGTAAACTCTGGATAACATGGTCAGTGTTGAATTCCACCTCGTGGGCACGTCGCACAACAGTCGGTGAGCGGGCAGTTGGAGGCGGCGCTGCGCTGCCCTGAGAGTGGCAGCATCTGGGCTGGACTTCCTGAAATGCGCACAGATGCGGCGCACCTTCGTGAGCAAATCAGACAGATTGGGGTATGTCTTGAGGAAACGCTGCACTATCAGATTTAACACATGGGCCAGGCATGGCACATGTGTCAGTCTGCCGAGTTGCAGAGCCGCCACCAGGTTACGGCCGTTGTCACACACAACCATTCCCGGCTTGAGGTTCAGCGGTGCCAGCCACAGATCAGTCTGCGCCGTGATGCCCTGTAATAGCTCTTGGGCGGTGTGCCTTTTGTCGCCTAGGCTCAGCAGTTTGAGCACCGCCTGCTGTCGCTTAGCGACGGCACTGCTGCTGTGCCTAGAGCTACCGACTGATGGCGCCGTGCCCACGGATGGTAGTTCGGAGGAGGAGGTGGAGGAGGGGTGGGAGGAGGAGGAGGCATAGTAGGCCTGAAACACCTGGACCGAGGTAGGCCCCGCAATCCTCGGCGTCGGCAGTATATGAGCAGCCCCAGGGTCAGACTCGGTCCCAGCCTCCACCAAGTTAACCCAATGTGCCGTCAGCGATATATAGTGGCCCTGCCCGGCAGCACTCGTCCACGTGTCCGTGGTCAGGTGGACCTTGTCAGAAACGGCGTTGGTCAGGGCACGGATGATGTTGTCTGACACGTGCTGGTGCAGGGCTGGGACGGCACATCGGGAAAAGTAGTGGCGGCTGGGGACCGAATACCGAGGGGCGGCCGCCGCCATGAGGTTGCGAAAGGCCTCGGTCTCTACTAGCCTATAGGGCAGCATCTCCAGGCTAAGCAATCTGGAGATGTGCACATTAAGGGCTTGGGCGTGCGGGTGGGTTGCACTATATTTGCGTTTCCGCTCCAGCGTCTGGGGTATGGAGAGCTGAACGCTGGTGGATGCTGTGGAGGATCGTGGAGGCGACGATGGGGTTTTTGTGGCAGGGTCCTGGGCAGGGGGCTGACTAGCAGCTGACACAGGGGAAGGAGCAGTGGTGTGCACGGCCGGAGGTGAACGGGCTTTTTGCCACTGAGTGGGGTGCTTAGCATTCATATGCCTGCGCATACTGGTGGTAGTTAAGCTAGTAGTGGTGGAACCCCTGCTGAGCCTGGTTTGGCAAATGTTGCACACCACAGTCCGTCGGTCATCCGGTGTTTCCTTAAAGAACCTCCACACTTCTGAAGATCTAGCCCTCGCCGCAAGAGCCCTCACCACGGGAGCTTCACTAGTTGACAGTGGCGCTGATGCACCAGCTCTGGCCCTGCCTCTCCGTCTGGCCCCACCACTGCCTCTTCCAACCTGTTCAGGTCGAGGACTCTCCTCCGTCTCAGAAGCACTGTGTTCACCCGGCCTCTCAACCCAGCTTGGGTCTGTCACCTCATCATCCTCCGATCCCTCAGTCTGCTCCCCCCTCGGACTTCCTGCCCTGACAACAACTTCCCCACTGTCTGACAACCGTGTCTCCTCATCGTCGGACACCTCTTTACACACTTCCACTACGTCAAGAAGGTCATCATCACCCACAGACTGTGACTGGTGGAAAACCTGGGCATCGGAAAATTGCTCAGCAGCAACCGGACAAGTGGTTTGTGACTGTGGGAAGGGTCCAGAAAACAGTTCCTCAGAGTATGCCGGTTCAAATGCCAAATTTTCCTGGGAGGGGGCAGACTGGGGGGGAGGAGGCTGAGGTGCAGGAGCTGGAGGAGTGGCGATTTCGGTGACATGGGTGGACTGCGTGGAAGACTGACTGGTGGTGGACAAATTGCTCGAAGCATTGTCAGCAATCCACAACATCACCTGTTCGCACTGTTCTGGCCTCAACAGTGCTCTACCACGAGTCCCAGTAACTTCAGACATGAACCTAGGGAGTGTAGCTCTGCGGCGTTCCCCTGCTCCCTCATCAGCAGGTGGTGTCTCACCCCGCCCAGGACCACGGCCTCTGACCCCTGCAGTAGTTGGACGCCCACGTCCCCGCCCTCGTCCTCTACCCCTAGCCCTCGGGTTAAACATTTTTAAAATGAGAGTTATAACTTTATTTTTTTTTTTACTTTTTTTTGTTTTTTTTTGTGTTTTTTTTTTTTTTTTGTGTTTTTTGTTTTTTTTTGAGTTTTTAAAACCAAACAATGCTATCCTATTGCTATGGCTATTTTCTAGCCAAGTATCAAAGGAAGCACAGTACTATGCCAGATGAGATGACACTGAGTTATTGCCTAATAGAAATCCAACCCCTACTGAATTTTGCCACTTCGGCCTTTGCTATGGATATGTGCGCCACTAAGCGCAGAACACAGCGGTCGCAAGTCCCACTACAAATTGCTCAGAATTGGCAAGTACATGCACTGCAGAAACTACAGCCACCAGCAGATCAACCAGAAATCAAATATATAGAACGCTACTGTAGGCTTCAAGATCAAGAAGCTGTTTGTATTCTCCTATGGCTATTTTCTAGCCAAGTATCAAAGGAAGCACAGTACTATGCCGGATGAGATGACACTGAGTTATTGCCTAATAGAAATCCAACCCCTACTGAATTTTGCCACTTCGGCCTTTGCTATGGATATGTGCGCCACTAAGCGCAGAACACAGCGGTCGCAAGTCCCACTACAAATTGCTCAGAATTGGCAAGTACATGCACTGCAGAAACTACAGCCACCAGCAGATCAACCAGAAATCAAATATATAGAACGCTACTGTAGGCTTCAAGATCAAGAAGCTGTTTGTATTCTCCTATGGCTATTTTCTAGCCAAGTATCAAAGGAAGCACAGTACTATGCCGGATGAGATGACACTGAGTTATTGCCTAATAGAAATCCAACCCCTACTGAATTTTGCCACTTCGGCCTTTGCTATGGATATGTGCGTCACTAAGTGCAGAACACAGCGGTCGCAAGTCTCACTACAAATTGCTCAGAATTGGCAAGTACATGCACTGCAGAAACTACAGCCACCAGCAGATCAACCAGAAATCAAATATATAGAACGCTACTGTAGGCTTCAAGAAGCTGTTTGTATTCTCCTATGGCTATTTTCTAGCCAAGTATCAAAGGAAGCACAGTACTATGCCAGATGAGATGACACTGAGTTATTGCCTAATAGAAATCCAACCCCTACTGAATTTTGCCACTTCAGCCTTTGCTATGGATATGTGCGCCACTAAGCGCAGAACACAGCGGTCGCAAGTCTCACTACAAATTGCTCAGAATTGGCAAGTACATGCACTGCAGAAACTACAGCCACCAGCAGATCAACCAGAAATCAAATATATAGAACGCTACTGTAGGCTTCAAGAAGCTGTTTGTATTCTCCTATGGCTATTTTCTAGCCAAGTATCAAAGGAAGCACAGTACTATGCCAGATGAGATGACACTGAGTTATTGCCTAATAGAAATCCAACCCCTACTGAATTTTGCCACTTCAGCCTTTGCTATGGATATGTGCGCCACTAAGCGCAGAACACAGCGGTCGCAAGTCTCACTACAAATTGCTCAGAATTGGCAAGTACATGCACTGCAGAAACTACAGCCACCAGCAGATCAACCAGAAATCAAATATATAGAACGCTACTGTAGGCTTCAAGAAGCTGTTTGTATTCTCCTATGGCTATTTTCTAGCCAAGTATCAAAGGAAGCACAGTACTATGCCAGATGAGATGACACTGAGTTATTGCCTAATAGAAATCCAACCCCTACTTAATTTTGCCACTTCAGCCTTTGCTATGGATATGTGCGCCACTAAGCGCAGAACACAGCGGTCGCAAGTCTCACTACAAATTGCTCAGAATTGGCAAGTACATGCACTGCAGAAACTACAGCCACCAGCAGATCAACCAGAAATCAAATATATAGAACGCTACTGTAGGCTTCAAGAAGCTGTTTGTATTCTCCTATGGCTATTTTCTAGCCAAGTATCAAAGGAAGCACAGTACTATGCCAGATGAGATGACACTGAGTTATTGCCTAATAGAAATCCAACCCCTACTGAATTTTGCCACTTCAGCCTTTGCTATGGATATGTGCGCCACTAAGCGCAGAACACAGCGGTCGCAAGTCTCACTACAAATTGCTCAGAATTGGCAAGTACATGCACTGCAGAAACTACAGCCACCAGCAGATCAACCAGAAATCAAATATATAGAACGCTACTGTAGGCTTCAAGAAGCTGTTTGTATTCTCCTATGGCTATTTTCTAGCCAAGTATCAAAGGAAGCACAGTACTATGCCAGATGAGATGACACTGAGTTATTGCCTAATAGAAATCCAACCCCTACTTAATTTTGCCACTTCAGCCTTTGCTATGGATATGTGCGCCACTAAGCGCAGAACACAGCGGTCGCAAGTCTCACTACAAATTGCTCAGAATTGGCAAGTACATGCACTGCAGAAACTACAGCCACCAGCAGATCAACCAGAAATCAAATATATAGAACGCTACTGTAGGCTTCAAGAAGCTGTTTGTATTCTCCTATGGCTATTTTCTAGCCAAGTATCAAAGGAAGCACAGTACTATGCCAGATGAGATGACACTGAGTTATTGCCTAATAGAAATCCAACCCCTACTGAATTTTGCCACTTCAGCCTTTGCTATGGATATGTGCGCCACTAAGCGCAGAACACAGCGGTCGCAAGTCTCACTACAAATTGCTCAGAATTGGCAAGTACATGCACTGCAGAAACTACAGCCACCAGCAGATCAACCAGAAATCAAATATATAGAACGCTACTGTAGGCTTCAAGAAGCTGTTTGTATTCTCCTATGGCTATTTTCTAGCCAAGTATCAAAGGAAGCACAGTACTATGCCAGATGAGATGACACTGAGTTATTGCCTAATAGAAATCCAACCCCTACTTAATTTTGCCACTTCAGCCTTTGCTATGGATATGTGCGCCACTAAGCGCAGAACACAGCGGTCGCAAGTCTCACTACAAATTGCTCAGAATTGGCAAGTACATGCACTGCAGAAACTACAGCCACCAGCAGATCAACCAGAAATCAAATATATAGAACGCTACTGTAAGCTTCAAGAAGCTGTTTGTATTCTCCTATGGCTATTTTCTAGCCAAGTATCAAAGGAAGCACAGTACTATGCCAGATGAGATGACACTGAGTTATTGCCTAATAGAAATCCAACCCCTACTGAATTTTGCCACTTCAGCCTTTGCTATGGATATGTGCGCCACTAAGCGCAGAACACAGCGGTCGCAAGTCTCACTACAAATTGCTCAGAATTGGCAAGTACATGCACTGCAGAAACTACAGCCACCAGCAGATCAACCAGAAATCAAATATATAGAACGCTACTGTAGGCTTCAAGAAGCTGTTTGTATTCTCCTATGGCTATTTTCTAGCCAAGTATCAAAGGAAGCACAGTACTATGCCAGATGAGATGACACTGAGTTATTGCCTAATAGAAATCCAACCCCTACTTAATTTTGCCACTTCAGCCTTTGCTATGGATATGTGCGCCACTAAGCGCAGAACACAGCGGTCGCAAGTCTCACTACAAATTGCTCAGAATTGGCAAGTACATGCACTGCAGAAACTACAGCCACCAGCAGATCAACCAGAAATCAAATATATAGAACGCTACTGTAGGCTTCAAGAAGCTGTTTGTATTCTCCTATGGCTATTTTCTAGCCAAGTATCAAAGGAAGCACAGTACTATGCCAGATGAGATGACACTGAGTTATTGCCTAATAGAAATCCAACCCCTACTGAATTTTGCCACTTCAGCCTTTGCTATGGATATGTGCGCCACTAAGCGCAGAACACAGCGGTCGCAAGTCTCACTACAAATTGCTCAGAATTGGCAAGTACATGCACTGCAGAAACTACAGCCACCAGCAGATCAACCAGAAATCAAATATATAGAACGCTACTGTAGGCTTCAAGAAGCTGTTTGTATTCTCCTATGGCTATTTTCTAGCCAAGTATCAAAGGAAGCACACTACTATGCCAGATGAGATGACACTGAGTTATTGCCTAATAGAAATCCAACCCCTACTGAATTTTCCCACTTCGGTCTTTGCTATGGATATGTGTGCCACTAAGAGCTAAACACAACGGTAGCAAGTCCCCCTGCTAATTCCTCACAAAATGGTAAAAGATGCAAATTAAAATAAAAAAACTAGAACGTTATTGTAGCCCTAAGAAGGGCTGTTGGGTTCTTTGAGAATCACTCCTGCCTAACAGTAAGCTAATAGAACACCCTAACGCTTTCCCTGAGCAGCAGCAGCTCTCTCCCTAGCGGCATCCAGAGACAGAATGATCCGAGCAGCGCGGCCAGCGGCTAGTCTATCCCAGGGTCACCTGATCTGGCCAGCCAACCACTGCTATCGACGTGTAAGGGTACCACGTCATGCTGGGTGGAGTGCAGAGTCTCCTGGCTTGTGATTGGCTCTGTTTCTGGCCGCCAAAAAGCAAAACGGCGGGAGCTGCCATTTTCTCGAGCGGGCGAAGTATTCGTCCGAGTAACGAGCAGTTTCGAGTACCCTAATGCTCGACCGAGCATCAAGCTCGGACGAGCATGTTCGCTCATCTCTAATGCTATTGTTCGGTCTGTTATGACCCCTACAATAAAACTAAATAATTATTGAACTCACACATATAACTGTTTAAAAAAAAATTAAAAAGTCACATACACTTTTGATTAACCCATATAACAAAAGTAACATGTTAATTAGGCTATAATAAAGAAGGTAGAAAGCCATTATAAATGTTTTTCTTCTTCCCCCCACCTAAACATTTTTCATCTATATACACACACATATAAAGTTCTATTGGCATAAACGCATTAATACACTCTTACACATACTGTAAATAAATACATACATACCTGTATAAACATACACACATCATCACATCATTTATGTACTATATATTTATACATTCATGCATACATTATACAGAAATTCAAAGTATATACATGTATGTATCCACACATTATATTCACACATTCTGCTTACTACATATTTAATATAAACACACACAGTATATATACATAATATACATAGACATACAAGGGGGGAATTTATCATGCGCCAGCTCATGATAGCGGCCAGCCCCCCCTACCCTGTGTCTTGGTTGATACATCAGTGGCACAGTCAGGACAGAAGCGAGAGTACATGCGCTGCGCTTCTTTGTGAGCTGTGCACATGTAACCGTTACAAGTAACAGTTACTTGTGGGGTGTCTCAATACTTCTGAGAAATTGCATAAGAAAGTTTATGGTGGGTTTTTCTCCTTTTATCTTTTGTAAAAGTGTAGATTTTGAGTGTGCAAGAATTTGTGATTGTTTCACTGCTTCTACGACAGGAAAGTGGCGTAAAAACAGTGACACCCGCCCCCCTTTGGTATATACACAGCATTAAGTTATGCTGCAGTGGCACAGTCAGTGCGGGAGGCAGGAGTACTGCAATTCGCCCATCCACCGTTGTCCCATGGTCCCTGTAGTTATGCCACTGGTGGAGAACCGAGTGTTGCTGGAGGACCCGTGAGCCCTGGACTGTAATAAGCAGCATGTCCAATGCAGCATCACCGGGTGGCAGGTCACTGTAATAAATTTATGCTGCAGTGTCACAGTGAGTACATGCGTTGCACTTCTTTGTGAGCTGTGCATGTGAGGGTCTCAATACTTCTGAGAAATTGCATAACAAAGTTTAAGGTGGGTTTTCTCCTTTTATCTTTTGTAAAAGTGTAGAGTTTACGGCTAAAAGAAAGTATTGCCATCAAAAGTAGTCCATTTCACCTTCATTTTGTTATAATTATTATGAACCCTCAATTGGTTAACAATCTTCCTAAAAGTTGTTTTAATAGTTTGAGGGGTTAGATGTGTAAATGGGATGATTCCTAGGTGTTTTCTCACATTATATATTTCACAGCTCATTAAGAACAAAAATTATCCCCATTTTGGAAATATCCTTGGAAATATGGAGAACTCAAACAAGCTGTGTCCTAAGGGGAACATTTATCAGGGTCTGTATGCTATTTTCTGGTGTATAAGCCTTGAAATAATTGCAATCACTTGCAAAACACCAGGAATTGTGATTATTTTACCAATCACACCAGCTCCACCCCAAGTGTACATGGAGTCGGCTTGAAGGGAGCAGTGCCAGGCGGCAGAGTAGGTAGTAGCTCTAGCCTGCACCCATTCAGCCACAGGTTATAGTGGATACACAGGACGCCAGAACCTCTTGCTAAATATAGTCCAGTGGGTTTTCATCTTACACTGATGCAGAATTCTAAATGGTGATAAATTTTCCCTAAAATTCATTATGTTTATTGTTTAGTGCAAAAGGGCCCTTCTTTTCTTGCTGTAACTATTACCAAGTTCTTGCTGTTTGCTTTATATTGACATACGTATCCTGTGTTCTTCAATAACAAAAGTGGATGTGACATAGTGAGGAGGAGTTTCTGTTAGTAAGCCAGGACACTACTGACTGCCGTAGATAGTGACTGAGACATTTAAAAGTATTTCCTGTGCATGGAAAAGTTGAGGAAAGAGTGGGGTGGCATTTGTATAAATGCAGTATGGGAGTGGAAATAGTAACCTTTTGCAATATTAGTGCACCATGTGGAGTCCTTATAAATCTATTTTTGATGCAGTAGAATAAGTACACATATATATATATATATATATAACAAACATGTGTATTAACATGTTCATAGAATAAATACAAATCTATACATTTAGACATGTAAAAATGGACATTCCTTCGGAGACATCATGCAGGTGTGGAGACGGCCTACTGGGATCCCTTTGCAAACTTTAGAGTAAGTACCATCTGTGATCTTGTGATGTTTGAGACTGACCTGGGGGAGAGCTGCTGATAAGGAGATCGGGTTGACTCCGTAGCGAGGTGGATGGTGGACCCTGAGGTGTGTTGCCAGGGAGCATGTCAGCATTTGTGATCTGTTCCAAGCTGGTACGGGGTTGGAAGAATTCAGGTTTTTTGAGGGACTGCTGGAGAGCAGCAAATATGACCCCCCGCTCTGATGCAAGTAAGAGTGAATAGTAGATTGAGGAAAAGATGAACGAAACTGTATCAAGTTAGGTTTTCGGGAAGGTAACTACAGGTACAAGAATAACTTGGAGAAAAGTAGTCAGCACTGTCATCCCAGCAGAATGAGAACATGGTATTCTTTTATTTTATGGTTTTGGTAAAAAGAATATATTTTAAGGAGAGATATGATGTTTAAAACTCCTTTATTTTTTATTTAAGCTGCGTTCTCAGAGAAAACAGGATCAGCTTGGAGTCCATGGTATTGTTTCATATGTACTTTACTTCAGCCAGCTGACCAGGTGTGATTACTATAAGTCGCTCCAATTAAGAACTTTCTGACTAGGTGGGATTACCATAAATCGCTCCGATTGAGAACTTTATGTTACTGCTAGAATTGGTGAGATTGTTTTATCTTGTTTTATGGTTATACCAACACAATGGATGCTAGAGCAAGGAAGTCGGTTAGTCCAGGGAGAGAGGCATAAGGGTCGGGTAAGCTTGATAAGTTTCTTGCATCCTCATGTGCATCTGGGAAAAAAATAAAAAAGGAGCTATGGAAATGGAACAAGATCAAGCTCCCACACCCACATTGAATAAACTAATGGAAGCAATATATAAATGCAATGATGCAATACAGAGAGTGGGGTATATTGTATCCACCATGTCAGGAGATGTTTCTATTAAAAAAGGATAAATTGTGTATAACAAAAAAAATGAACATTCCAAAGCAGTTATATATTTATTTTTACTTATAAGCAAACTATCATAGATGTGCTGCTGGGCATGAATTGATCTTTATATTGATTTTGGAGGGGCCCTTGAGGCCAGATTCCCTCTGACTACTTACTGATGGCTGTGATTATGGGATATCTAAGTACATTTATGAAAGATTAAAGGGCTTCTGAGAACTTTAAGTAAAGTAATACAGCAAATATTGTCAGTATAATGGTGTTTGTAAAAAATATGGGATATGTTAATACAAATATCATTAATGAAAGTACAATTTATACTTATAGTCATATGTTGTGACTGAAGAAACATTGATCTTTTCATTGATTGTGGGGATGGTCCTGGAGACCAGAGCTCCACTCACCATAAATTGATAGCCTAAAGTAAAGATCATATCAATGTATAAGGGGTTTGGAATTATTCATTCTAAGCACAAATATGTAAACAAGATCTGTAAAGCTTTTAAAGTACATAAAAATATTATCTGTAATAGCATAAGACAACATGTTTTTTTTATTATTTCTCTAGTGAAATTGGTGACAAAACTGAACATAATCAAAGCTGTTAATACTATAACGGTAATTAGTCACTTGTTCCTGTCGTTGAGCAGTGACATTGTTCATGTTTTGTATTTGAAAGCAAATCCCAAGAACAGTTAAGCATGACAAACATTTCCATCAGGAACAAACATATGATTGACATAGACTGTACTTTCATGAGCTTTCACAAATCCCCAGAGATAATTTCTTCTAATATATCGTTTATGATTAATGCTTGTGCATTCAAGAGGATTTGCTTGTATGCGATAATCAAACTTGGGCATTTAATGAAATACATTTGATTGTTAGTGGATTAGCAAATTTATTGGAACCAAAAGGCTTGGCAACGCTTCTATGCAGGCAGGAATTAATGTAAATCTTTAAAGCCTACCACTTCATCTTCTAAGTTTTATTTCTTCAAAAGTTATGTATACAAAAATAAAGTGTGGAGCTTGTAAATATTGTTTTGGATACTACAGATGCTCATCCAGCCTTCTGAATATCTTTGTCATATCCAAACAGACCCCACAGATGGAATATACTTAATATTATCTGTGCGTTTAAGTCCGGTTTACATTTCCACACAGCTTGTGATTAGACATGATTGCTCTTGTAATCACACAAAACATAAAAAATATAAGTAACATTTCAATCTAGTACTGGAGTGAATATGCAATAACTGGTAATCATCGTGTTACATTAAACTAAAGCCAACAAAACTTTGGGATATCAAGTGGCTCTCGCCAGTGAAAATACTGTACATGTTCCTTTATCATAGCTTCATTAAAAACATCTAGAGAAAAAGAGAGAGGTGGTGCCGAGTGTAAAGCAGTTGTGAAGATCATTTCACACTTACATACGCTTCCTCTAGCCCTATACACAATTGTGTATCTATGTTATTTTGATAGAAGACATCAATCATTGTTTCCAAGGCTATACCAAACACTGTTCATATAGGCACAGTCCAAAGACATCTGGGTGACTTACCTCCATATTGTGGATGACATATTTATATTTTGATCTATGACAGACAGCAGATTTAAGGAATTCATGTGGTAAATAACATGAATATGATTTTCACAGATTGATGGTAAAATGTGAGTTTTAAAAAAATATTTTAACCATCTAGGATGGGTCTTTGGCCACCACTATTTGCCATATGCTCACAGGAGTTAAATATTGTAATAGCTTCAATTTGAGAGTTATCATCCACTATATGAGACTGAAAAAAGGACGTCCCAAAAGCATGTGAAGTAGTAGATCAGTAGTTTCTGAAATACTCAGACCAGCCCTTCTGGCACCAACAACCATGCCACGTTCAATGGCACTCAAATCACCTTTCTTCCCCATACTGATGCTCGGTTTGAACTGCAGGAGATTGTCTTGACCATGTCTACATGCCTAAATGCACAGAGTTTCCGCCATGTGATTGGCTGATTAGAAATTAAGTGTTAACGAGCAGTTGGACAGGTGTACCTAATAAAGTGGCCGGTGAGTGTATACTTACATACACCAGAAAGAAGAATGTGAACTCCGACAGACCTGAGCGTGAAAGCGACACATGCAGGATATCAGGCGCGCGATCTTCGTGAATCGAGGCAGAGTGCATTCTGGTTGGACAATGCACTTTCGGGGAATGCAACAGGACAGGTAAGTAAATGTGTCCCATTGAGATTGATAGCAAAGATAAAGAGCAGGGTGTGAAGGGGCACGGCAGACATTAGAGTGTGCCGTCCTGACTTTAAAAACATCTATTCTATTAGGAAGAATATCTGCATGAACTTATACATTGGCCAGTAACTTACCTTTCTGATAAACAAAACGAAGAATCTCTAAATAGTTTACCAAACTTATCATTCCATTCCCAATGTTTCAAAACTGTGTATTTAATCATTTTGTGATTATGTATATCATACTTGGATATGAACAATGACACATCGCCAACTTTCTTAGTATGCCTTTTATTACTTTCATCTATCTTCATTTTTACTACTTCTTCTCCAACCACTTTCACTTAATTTTTATTATAACCTCTTGCTACAAATTTCTTTTTTTAAATAACATTTTATTAGAGCTATCATCATTTACACAATGCAATGTACATACATCATTGTGCCATGCATCAAACATATATATATCAGAGTTTGTAGCTCTACATTTTTATATTTATGAAAATATATCGGTATATAGCATTTATAGTAACTTAAATAGGCAAGAATACTGTAACCGTATATACTCGAGTATAAGCCGACCCGAGTATAAGCCGAGACCCCTAATTTTACCGCCAAAATCTGGAAAAACCTATTGACTCGAGTATAAGCCGAGGGTGTAGTATACAGCCTGCCCTGCCCCAAGTAGTATACAGCCTGCCCTGCCAAAAGTAGTATACAGCCTGCCCTGCCCCAAGTAGTATACAGCCTGCCCTGCCCCAAGTGATATACAGCCTGCCCTGCCCCAAGTAGTATACAGCCTGCTCTGCCCCAAGTAGTACACAGCCTGCCCTGCCCCAAGTAGTATACAGCCTGCCCTGCCCCAAGTAGTATACAGCCTGCCCTGCCCCAAGTAGTATACAGCCTGCCCTGCCCCAAGTAGTATACAGCCTGCCCTGCCCCAAGTAGTATACAGCCTGCCCTGCCCCAAGTAGTATACAGCCTGCCCTGCCCCAAGTGATATACAGCCTGCCCTGCCCCAAGTAGTATACAGCCTGCTCTGCCCCAAGTAGTACACAGCCTGCCCTGCCCCAAGTAGTATACAGCCTGCCCTGCCCCAAGTAGTATACAGCCTGCCCTGCCCCAAGTAGTATACAGCCTGCCCTGCCCCAAGTGATATACAGCCTGCCCTGCCCCAAGTAGTATACAGCCTGCTCTGCCCCAAGTAGTACACAGCCTGCCCTGCCCCAAGTAGTATACAGCCTGCCCTGCCCCAAGTAGTATACAGCCTGCCCTGCCCCAAGTAGTATACAGCCTGCCCTGCCCCGAGTAGTATACAGCCTGCCCTGCCCCGAGTGGTATACAGCCTGCCCTGCCCCGAGTAGTATACAGCCTGCCCTGCCCCAAGTGGTATACAGCCTGCCCTGCCCCAAGTGGTATACAGCCTGCCTTGCCAAAAGTGGTATATAGCGTGCCCCCAGTATGCCAAGCTAATAAAAAAAATAAACTTGATACTCACCCTCTGACTATACTCACCCTTAATACTCGGCATGGCTCTCGGTCCTCGGCGGCGGCTCCTGGATCCACGGCAGCGGCTTCTGTCTGCATTCTTCACTAGCCGGCAGTCGCGTCCATGCGAGCTGCCGGTGGGCGCGCACTATGATGTGGCGGTGTCGCCACCGATGACGTCATCAGCGGCGACACCTCCGCATCATAGTGTGGGCCCGCCGGCAGCTCACATGGACGTGACTGCTGTCTAGTGAAGAATGCAGAGACAAGCGGAAGCTGACGCTGAGGACTGGGAGCAGCCGCCGAGGATCCGGGTGCCGGAGGGTGAGTATTAATTTTTTTTTTTATTGACTCGTGTATAAGCCGAAGTAAGATTTTTCAGCACATTTTTTTGTGCTGAAAAACTCGGCTTATACACGAGTACATACGGTATATTCTTAGATGAGAGACAAACAACACATCATACATAATCTAGGGTTTTAACCATGAAGTAACATATCACAGATGTTTAAAATTATCTATTTAGTTATAGTACTTATAGAGGCTTTATTAAATATGAATGTTAACCACAATCCCAATTTTTGTAGCACACATTAGGTTTCCCCTCCTGAAACGCTACTATTCTTTCCATGCTACATGTCATATTCAAATGATTGAATCTTTTTTGATTTCCAAAAAGAGGCCAATAGGGTAAGGGCAATTGTTGTAAGATGATATATTATCACTCTTTCCTGTGGTATGAGGTCTTCCAACCCTATCCCTAGCAGAACTAATGCTGCTTTTAACTTAATTGAATGCTTTACTATATTTTGTATCATATACTGCAACTGGTTCCAAAATCCTGTTAACCTTGGACATGACCAAAATATGTGTACTATGGCCCCTTTTTCCTCCCTACATCTCTGACAATTACAAACGGCTTCTCTGTGTCCAAAGAGAGGAGCAGATAAGGTGTTTGAGTTTTTCTACATAATTAATCAGGTCTGTAAAGTGTAGAGTGCCATACGAGGCAACCCTCCCCCTGACGAAACACATCTGATCTCGATGTATGAGCCCCGGCAGGAGAAGGGCCACCCTATCTGCTATGATTTTAGAATATAATTTGAGGTCAGTGATATGGGGCAGAAATTTTAAGGGCTATCTGGATTTTTACCTGGCTTCGGAAGTATAGATGCCGTCAGCATTTCCCTGGGAAATTTACCTGTAGTTTGGACTTTATTAAAAACCCTAACTAAGTTGGGTACTAAAATAAAAGAATAAGTCTTATAATAGTCATTTGTTAGCCCATCTGGGCCGGGGGCTTTATTGTTCTTCAGAGACATAATTGCTTTGGATATTTCAGATGCCATTATTAATTCGGATACAGAATGGTTGAGGGGTATCCCTGTCTTCTTTTAAGTTATACAAGGTGAAGTAGTAAACGTCATGACTCCCGTTTAATGTTGGGATCAAATATCTTAGTATTATTTCAGTAAATATGAACAGGACCCTATATTGTGGTTCTCTCTTTTTAAGTTGCACCGCTAACACTTTTTCCTGCTTTGTTCCCTAGCGAGGAATGTTTTTCCTTCATTTATTTAATGCTTGTTCATATTTATGAGAATTCAATTCCTTTAATTGATGTTGTAGTTCCTTTATCATTCCTATCCTATGCTGGAATACTGAATTTTTATTTAGTGCGTAGAGAAGCGTTAAAGCAGAAAAAACATGCAAACGTTTCTCTTCGTTTATCTTTTTATTTGCTGCCCCAATACTTTTAAAATAACCTCTCATGTGCATTTTGTGTACACAACATAACATCTCTTTTGAAACCTCCTCATTATCATTGTCCATAGAAAAAAAACCTTAGCGGTGACAAGGTCTGGTCTTTAAATGCTTTATGATGTAGTAAAAAATTATGTAATCTCCATTGGACAGATCGGGGCTTATCAAACTGCTCTGCAGTTTCCAAGTGGATGGGAGCGTGATCTGAGCAAGAAATTGTATCAATTTTGGACCTTTAATCCTTGCAAATAGCAAGTGATCAACTAGAAATAAATCAATCTGCAAGTACGTTTTATGTAGGTGCAAATAGAATGAGTAATCCCTTTCTTGGGGATGTTGCAATCTCCAAACATCTAAGAGCGCTTCTCTATGTGCCAGTTCAAATAGATCTGAGCACTGTCATTATTTGCTGATTTGGCACAATCTATTGAGGGCCACATAGTCATATTAAAGTCTCCTGGAAGGAGCACTGATCCCATTTTGTGATCATTGACTTTAGCAAAAATGGACCTATGAAATGCGAGTTGCTTAGTATTTGGACCATATAAGGACAAAAATGTATATGTAATATTGTTGATAGAGCATATTAATATCACATATCTACCTTGTTGGTCTATGATGCTATGTATTATTGAGAAAAATACTGGGCATCTAACTGCTATGAGGACTCCTCATTTTTTACCGATGGCTGGTGCTACAAAAATGTGTGGGTACTGCGTGTGATGTATTCTAAATATATCTTCCTGGTCCATATGTGTTTCTTGTGCAAAAAACACATCTGCTTTAGAATCTAACGCCTCCTTCCACATCTTGGACCTCTTATATGGGCTATTTAGCCCTTTAACGTTAACAGATGTGATCTGTATTCCCATGATAACCCTATTTATCCATCATATTACACAACCCTAGGAATATGTCTCTTATTATGCATTCAACACATTGTACAATCTTGTACTATATTGTACTAAACAACCAACATAACACTCTATGAATATTAATTCAGGCTATCCCCATGTTAATGACATCAGGTACTTTTTACAGTTGACCACTCTTCTTCCACCTGATGAGACTTTGAAGCTGTCAGCGGGTCAGAAATGCCTTCATTTCTTGTTAATCCCCATTCCTGGAAAAGTTGCTGAAGTTTCTGCCTTCCTTGCTCACTATCAATTTTACGGGGAATCCCCATTTATATGAGATGTTATGAGTCCAAAGTATCTTAGCTGCCTCTTGCAATTCTCGTCTTCGAGCTAAGGTAGCCGCGGATAATTCTGCAAGGGAAATGTTCCGTAATCTTTCAGGTAAATCTCCTATGTCCCTTGCTGCTTTCATCAATTTGTCCTTAAAATGAAAAAAATGCAATTGTGTAATTAAATCCCTAGGGATCGATAGTGGAAGCTCCTTGGCTTTTGGCAGCCTATGGACCCTGTCTATTAGGAGGTCAGCTTGCAGAGTGTCTTGCAGAGTAAGGCTACAAACATGTCTTTTAGGAATTCCTCCTAGGCCTCCTAGGCTTCAGGTTTAACGGATTCTGGGATCCTGCGGGACCTAACATTATTCAGCAAGCTTTAGACGCAACACTTTCACCTCCTTCTCCAAATTGTTGCTGAGATCTAGCAGCTCATTATGAGCTGAGGTAAGCTCCGCCATTTTAAATTCCACATGGGCAGTGCGTTCCCCCAGTACTACACATTTACTCTGAAATGTCTTTAGGGCTGTTTGTATGTCATGGTGAGGGGAAGAACGTAACTCGCCCATAAGTGTCTTTAATAAATCTTCCAACACTGGCTTGAACATAGGGGAATTAATTGATATTGTCAGAGGGAAGTTTTGGTGCTGATGGTTCACCTGATGCACCATGTGCTGCACGGCAGGGTAGTGCTCCGGAGAGTGGTTGGTTAGAGCTGGAGATGAAGCCGCTGAAGACTGTTGCGAAGGGCCGGAGATCCCGTGAGCTGCGATGATGGCGCATCAGTTCTAATGCCGCCGTCATTTATTAGCTACCTTAGTTGTGATTATGTGTGAATATTTTTAGAGATCAGGCCACACAACCTCAGTGATTTAAGCACTCCTATAAGGGGATAGCTAGAAATTAGGAGGGGGGTATCTAAAAATTCTGAACTGAAATATCTTTAGATAATCGAAAATCACTGAATATATAGTTGAGACATTTGCCTTCATAGATGTGAATAGGAATACTACACTCACCAAAGTTTTTTTTTACTTGCAACATGAGTAATATTATGTATATTTAGTATAGACTACATGTCCGTTTAAATTGGGGTTGTGTTAGCGCAAACACAAAGTTTATGATTTGAGGTGGTGGATATTACAGGAAATCGACAGTAATGATGTTGAAGAGGTACTGCTATATTTAGTACAAAAAGAAGTGTTTTGAAAATACTCATTGGATGTATTAAACCCTAATGGGCTCAATGAGAATTGTACTTTTTCAGTGTTTTTATGCTTTCCCACTGTGCCACTCTTATGCGATAGTTAATATAAATATAATTATTTGTTGTATTGAGATTGTATCTATTAAATTGTGCTAGATTTGATATTTCTTGCATTATGTCATTTAGGAGGTGTGTATGTACAAGGGTGGTTCAATAAGTAGCCGTGTTTGACGACAGAAGGCGTTCATGAAGGAAGTTGGTGTTATCATTTTGTGCTGCCATCTATCAAAACAAATCGCAGACTGATTGATAGGTTAGTTTGGATTTGGCAGCCATTTGAGTAAGACGTGTTTTGTGATTTTCGCTAAGATGGAAAAAGAGCAGTATCATTCGGTAATCCGCTTTTTATTTTTAGTTGGGAAAAAATGTGAGATAAAAGCAAAGTTGGATGCTGTCGCCATCTATGACCACAGTTAGATATTGGTTCAACAAATTTAAACGTGGGCAAACATCTGTTTTTGATGAGGAGCGACCAGGACACCCGGTAGACGTGGTTACCAAGGAAATCATTCAAAAAGAGCAGGAAGTAGCAAAGGCCATAGGTGTGTCGACCGGAACAGCAATTAATATTTTGCATGATAAGTTGGTGATGAATAAATTGTCGGACCGATGGGTGATGCGATTGCTCATGTTGGACAACAAGCAGAAGCGGCTGTTAAGTGCAAAGTAGTGTAAGGAGCAATTTAAGCAAGATCCGAAGGAGTTTTTGCGTCGAGTTGTCACCATTGATGAAACCTAGGTTCATCATTACACACCAGAAACTAAGCAACAATCAAAACAATGGATTTGTCCCGGTGAATCTGCTCTAAAGAAGGCAAAGACGGTTCCATCGGTCTAATTTTTTGGGACGATATTTTGGGATGCGAACGGCGTCATCCTCATGGATTTTTTAGAAAAAGGAAGAACGATCACTGGACAATACTACAGTGACTGCTTTGACAAAAAAATGAAGGAGACAAGGTCGCATTTGGCGAAAAATAAGGTGCTGTTTCACCACAATAATGCACCAGCACATTCATCCGGAGTTGTCGCTGCCAAACTGCATAAATTGCATGCCACACCCCCGCCCCCTCCCCCATTCACCCAATCTGGCTCCCTGTGACTTTTTCTTGTTCCCTAACAAGAAGAAATTGCTTGCGGGAAAAAATTTAGCTCAAACGAGGAAGTCATCCCCAAGACAGAGGCGTACTTTGGAGAGTTAAACAAATCCTATTTTTTGGAGAGGTTAAAAAAAAATAGCAGAAACGTTGGGAGAAGTGAATCTTTCTAAAAGAGGAATTTGTTGAAAAATATTTTTTTCCTTTTTTTTTACAAATGGTGTCTTCATTTCTAACATGGGTACTTATTGAACCGCCCTCCACAAAGTTATGTCTCTGTTAGCCAATTTGTGTGGAATGGATGACTATTACCTAAAGGGCTTTATGTTCATCTATGTTATACTGATAAATAAAGAATTTAGCATGAAAAGCCGAACTTGCTGTTTGCATCATTTAGTTTTGTTTTTTAATGCACATATCACATTCCACACAGGATTTTGATTAATATTTGTTAAGTATATAACATAAAATATTGATAAGTTTTGAGTCTGAGGGCCAAGTAAATATTACTGTCAGTGGTCTTGTTTAACCTCTATGGGACTCAGACTCTTTTGGCCTTAAGGATGCGGCCCCATTTTTCAAATCTGCTCTTTGTCACGATAAGTGGTTATAGCTTTAGAACGCTATGAGATATCCGGGGGATTTTGAGATTGTTTTCTCGTGACACATTGTACTTCAATTTAGTTTAAAATTTGGATTAAATCTTTTGCGTTTAGTTATGAAAAAATACTAAATTTGGAAAAAATTTGGAAATATTCTTTATTTTCAACGTTCTAAATTCTCTACTTTTGATGCAGATAGTCAAAGCACCCAAATAAATTCATAACTTACATTTCCCAAAAGTCTGCTTTATGTTGGCATGGTTTTTTAAGATTCCACATATTTTACTAGAATGTTATGAGGCTCAGAATTTAGGTATCATTTTTCACATTTTTTGTAAAATCACCAAAACCTGTATTTAGATGGACCTGCTCAACTAACTAATTGACTGTGAGAGGCCTAAATAATAGGGAGACTCATAAATTACCCCATTATGGAAACTACACCCCTCAACGAATGAAAAACCACTTTTAAGAAGTTTGTTAATCCTTTACGTGTTTTATAGGGGTTAAAACAAAATGGAGGTGCAGTCTGCAAATTTTAATATTTTTTCACAATACACTCAATTTGGGTGGAAAATTAAACATTTACAATGGATTAAATGAAAAAAGGCTCCTCAAAGTTTGATACCCAATTCCTCCCGAGTACACCGATACCCCATATGTAGTGGTAACCTGCTGTATGGGCGCACGGCCGGGCATAGAAGAGGAGGCACCATCTAGATCAGATTTGCTTTGTCACATTGTACAGGCTATAATTTTTTTCTTTTTTTAATGTGGACCTATAGGGGCTTATTTCATTTGCCTCATGAGATGCACTTTTCTGGTAGGTAATTTTGGGGAATCTATAGCTAATTGGTGAGATTTTATTAACTCTTTGTTGCTGGAGGAAATGAAAATCATAAATTTTTATGAACATTTTTATGTGTTTTTTTTTTGTCCGTTAACCATACCATAAAAATAGTATATTATTTTTATTCTATGGGTCGCCACGATTACGAAAAGACCTCATTTATAAAGATTTTTTCCCATTTTTACTGAATAAAAAGTCATTTGGCAAAAATATTGTTAACAAATCTGTTTAAGGGCTTATTTTTTGTGAGAAGGATTGTTCTTTTTAGTGGATAACATTTTTTAAATCACTTTTTAGAGCATTTTTTTATAGGGTATTAATTGAAAATTATCTTTTTTTATGAGCTTTTTGGTTTTTTTTTATGGGGTTCACTTTGCGGTTCTAATAATGATTCTATTTTATTATGCAGATTATTACGGACGCAGGGATACCAAATATGTGGGGGTTTTGTTTATTTTATTCAATTGTACTGAATAAAAACTAATTTGGAGAAAATCTTGTTCATTTTAGCATCACCATCTTTTCATATGATTAACTTTTTTATTTTTCGTCTGACAAATCTGGTTAAAGGCTTATTTTTAGCGAGAAGAGTTGCTCTTTTGAGTGAGCTTATTTTAGAGTGCATAACATTTTTTAAATCTCTTTTTAGAGCATTTTTATTAAGGTATTAATTAAAAATGATCTTTTTTCGGAACGTTTTTGCGTTTTTTTTTCTCCAGCGTTTACCGTACGGGTCCAGTAATGGTTCTTTTTTATTATACAGATTGTTACAGACACGGAAATACCAAATATGCAGGTTTTTTTTGTGTTTTTTATATTTTATTAAGTGTTTTTATGGAAAAGTGACATTCTAGGGGCTTATATTTTAATGTATTTATTTTCTATTTATTATAATGTGTAGTGTTCAGTGTTTTTCACTTTTTTTTACTTATACATACTTGAACTTGAACCAGCGATGCTCTGATCGCTGGTTCAAGTTCAATACACTGCTCTACAATACTATTTTATTGTAAGGCAGTGTAATCTGCCTGGCATGCTCGCGCTTGCTCAGACAGTTTGCAGTCAGACCCGGAAGGGGTCTGACTGCCAGGGAGACCGGGCAGCTCCGGGGCACATGCCAGTCCTCGGAGCTGCCCAGAAGTGGATCGGATCCCCCGGTAAGCGGCACGGGGGAGACGATCCATAGGACAAACACCCTTACACGCCGCGGTCATGCTTGACCGCGGCGTGTAAGGGGTTAACAACCGCGATCGGAGCCGACTCTGTTAGCGCAGGCTGTCAGCTGTGATAGACAGCTGACAGCCGCTGCTTCTGGTGCCAGCTCCGTTCGTGAGCCGGTGCCAGAAGCAGGACGTTATAGTGCAGCCCCGTAGCATGTAGCTAACTTCCTGTCGGCAGCGTGAGGAGAGTAAAGCTACAAGCTACAGCCAGATAATATGTTTATCCAGGGGAGAGGGAGGGAGATATATAGCAGATCTGACAGAATATAATGTCTGTGATAGCAGAGGGAAGAAAGTCATGTGTAATATCCATCCCATGGATCTCATCATCTCTCATCTGATCTGTCTCATCTCTCTTTCTATGTGTCAGGTTCTATATTATCATATACCCTGATAATCTAAACATAATATCAGTACACAGCATTTCATAGCACAGAGGAATCATGAAGTGTCTGCTTAGAGAGTCCCCGCCCAAAACTCTGGGAATTTACACTGAGCAGCCTAGGGAGTTATAGGAGCTAAAACAGCATTTAAACTGAGTAAAATTGTGAAGTAAAAGGTTAAACTTGTCTTTATTGTGTAAACATCGCTAGGGGATTGAAATTTGAGAATTTTTTTTCATGGGCAAACCCTTTTAATGTTTTGAGAATAACATGATTTTCTCATGTATAAGATTCTAATATAGTTGGCTTTTGGTTTTCCTTTATATAAGACATTGATCTATACTAACATGCACACAAAACATTAAATTAGCTCTGAGAGAAAAGCTTGACATTGTTTCTTGCTTCATGCTCCTCATATGTTGAGTAATTTCCATGCTGAATGTCTATTCCTTTCTTTAAAATGACCTAAAACCTTCACAGAACGGTGCTTACTCATTTGAAATTCCGAATCAGGATGAAAGTATACCAAAATAGCAAATCGTTGTGCATGAAGAGCTATAGAAGCCAAAGACTGTTACGAGTCGTATTTCACATATAATCAGTTGATAAAAAATCCACCAAGATATGACCTCAATAGCTTATCTTTCTTGACATTTATTGATTAGTATGCTTTTCTTTCCATTTATAATGTACTGCAAACTGTATGACTGACATCTACTGCAATAGCTTATATTTACTTATATAATTTTTATAAACAGTTTTTCTATTTGGGAATGTGAATCACCAGCAAAATTATATTTTGGAATTTATCAAAACAACAAAATAATAATACATTTATATTTTAAGAATACAAAATAATGACATTTATTTACCAAGGCACCTCTGTCAATAGTTGACTTTACCTAAGGAATATTCTGTACTACAGTATGTTTTTTGTTTGGAGAATAGAGGTGGCTAAACCTTAGTGCACTTAATAATAATTCCTTTATTTGTATAGAGCACAAAAATTATGCAGAGCTACACAGAGCTTGCCAAATCAGTTCCTGCCCCCAGTGGGGCTGACCATCTAATCAACCTACCAGTATGTTTTGGTGTATGGGAGGAAACCGGAGGACCCGTATGAAACCCACACAAACACGGAGAAAACATACAACTTAATCATGGTGTCTCCTGTAAAGAAAGGGCTTATTAGTGGTAATCTCAGTGGTCAACTATGGATGTCATATCTTTGTTGATACCGGGTATATAGGGTAAATCTGTTGATCAGCTCTGACCTGAAACAGGCAAACAGAAGATGATATACAATATTTTAGACAGTATATATCCTAATGTGCAAGAGATACTGCTCTTGCAAGATTTTTTTTGTTCTTTAGTTTGGCTTGGTTTGTATATATTTTTATCATTATTTTATTCAATTTATATTTTGAGAGAAATGTATTTTTGTGTATGAAATTCTAATGATTTTTTAATAAGTAAATAAAAAATTGATCCAAATGATTAAACCCTTGAGGTGAAGTCAGATGCGGTACTTACCATTTCTGTCTTTGCATTCTCTCATACATAGCTCTCAAACTAGAACACTGCTTGCTCTCTTCCTGCTGTCATAGAACACAAAATGTTATTGTTTACATCTTTTAGATAAACAACAGTCCATGGTCATGTGATGTCACATAGGTGTGTGGCTGGCATGTACCTTTGTGACATCACATGACCATGGACTTATTTTTACCTACAGAAAGTAAACAATGAAGCGTCCTGTTGCATGACAGCAGGATGAAATCTAGAAAAACACACATCATTGATACAGAAAGTATATTGGAAATTTTTAACATTTTTAATTACAAAAACAATATAAATGATTTGCTGGGATTATTAAAGTGGACAACCCCTAATGTAAAAAAAAAAAACTAAATTCTTATTGTCACTAAGAAGTAAAATTTGATATGCAGAAAACAAGCCCTCATACAGTTTTGTATATGGAAAAATATAAAAGTTATGGATTTTTAAAGATGGGAGTGAAAAATGGAAACACAAAGACAAAATGACATGCTCTTTAAACGGTTATTACCATATCCATTACAAACAGACTGACAGGTTTAATGTAATAATAATTATATATATATATATATATATATATATATATATATATATATATAAATAATATATATATACACTCACCGGCCACTTTATTAGGTACACCATGCTAGTAACGGGTTGGACCCCCTTTTGCCCTCAGAACTGCCTCAATTCTTCGTGGCATAGATTCAACAAGGTGCTGGAAGCATTCCTCAGAGATTTTGGTCCATATTGACATGATGACATCACACAGTTGCTGCAGATTTGTCGGCTGCACATCCATGATGCGAATCTCCCGTTCCACCACATCCCAAAGATGCTCTATTGGATTGAGATCTGGTGACTGTGGAGGCCATTTGAGTACAGTGAACTCATTGTCATGTTCAAGAAACCAGTCTGAGATGATTCCAGCTTTTTGACATGGCGCATTATCCTGCTGAAAGTAGCCATCAGATGTTGGGTACATTGTGGTCATAAAGGGATGGACATGGTCATCAACAATACTCAGGTAGGCTGTGGCCTGGCAACGATGCTCAATTGGTACCAAGGGGCCCAAAGAGTGCCAAGAAAATATTCCCCACACCATGACACCACCACCACCAGCCTGAACCGTTGATACAAGGCAGGATGGATCCATGCTTTCATGTTGTTGACGCCAAATTCTGGCCATACCATCCGAATGTCGCAGCAGAAATCGAGACTCATCAGACCAGGCAACGTTTTTCCAATCTTCTACTGTCCAATTTCGATGAGCTTGTGCAAATTGTAGCCTCAGTTTCCTGTTCTTAGCTGAAAGGAGTGGCACCCGGTGTGGTCTTCTGCTGCTGTAGCCCATCTGCCTCAAAGTTCGACGTGCTGTGCGTTCAGAGATGCTCTTCTGCCTATCTTGGTTGTAACGGGTGGCGATTTGAGTCACTGTTGCCTTTCTATCAGCTCGTACCAGTCTGCCCATTCTCCTCTGACCTCTGGCATCAACAAGGCATTTCCGCCCACAGAACTGCCGCTCACTGGATGTTATTTTCTTTTTCGGACCATTCTCTGTAAACCCTAGAGATGGTTGTGTGTGAAAATCCCAGTAGATCAGCAGTTTCTGAAATACTCAGACCAGCCCTTCTGGCACCAACAACCATGCCACGTTCAAAGGCACTCAAATCACCTTTCATCCCCATACTGATGCTCGGTTTGAACTGCAGGAGATTGTCTTGACCATGTCTACATGCCTAAATGCACTGAGTTGCCGCCATGTGATTGGCTGATTAGAAATTAAGTGTTAACGAGCAGTTGGACAGGTGTACCAATAAAGTGGCCGGTGAGTGTATATATATATATATATATATATATCTATATATATCCCATGATGAGTAATAAAAATGTTTTAACAATTTCAGTTTTGTTAAATTTCTTGCAAAAAAATATAGAACTTAGTAAAGCATTTTCATAATGTAGTAGTCAAGGTGGAAATTGTTAACCCTTGAGCACTTAAATTTAATAAACTGTATTTTTCAGTAACATCTAGTGAAAAGTGATGTTAACACTGCAAACACTGCAAAAAAATATAAATGTAACTAATGACACATGAATTGTGGTGTCTTCCGAAATAGAATTTGATGAATGGCACTTGTAATGTTAGATATTTACAACCCCATCAATCACTCCTGTGATGTTTGAAGATGTTTGAAGTATAAGTAAAGGTTTTTATGAATAGAATAAACCTGAATAAAAATGTCTGCAAAGCTAGTTTTGACAATTTGAGGTAGTTTATTTACATTTTTATAGCAAAGAACATGCATATTGTGCAAAATAAAATACAGTAGTAATACTTAAAACTAAGAAAATAAGAATCGGAACAATTAGAATAATTGTTTAAATAGTTTTTGCACTATATTAACTCATTTCCCATCCTGTGAATAAGGTATTTAATCACTGAAGTCTGATTGATGGGATCCCCACTAATCAAACGAGCAAGGCAACCTTTCACATTACTGTTCTGGGGTGTATATAACTTGTGCAAGAGGTAGATACCATGTCCATTATTATTGGAAAATCTCACTTTTATGACACATTAGAACTTGTAATTACAATAACTGCCAATCTGGTGTACTGCAACTGATTTGCACT
This sequence comes from Engystomops pustulosus, assembly GCF_040894005.1. Lineage (NCBI taxonomy): Eukaryota > Metazoa > Chordata > Amphibia > Anura > Leptodactylidae > Engystomops > Engystomops pustulosus. Next base: position 113,480,301 of record NC_092412.1, read on the forward strand.
TGTACTTTAGTAGTTTGAGTGAGTTTGTCGAAATCAAAAAGATTTGGTCGGATACAAACCCCATTTTAGACAATGGAGACCAAAATTTAAACACCCAAAAATATCTTGAGAAGGAAACCGCAAAGTTCCGGACTCCTGAAGGGTAAACAATGTCACTTAGTTATCCTTTTATAGACACTTTATGAGAGGCGCAGAAAGTGATTTAAAGTTGTCCACACAACTTCCGGATATGGCACAACAATAAATCACAGCCATGAACTCAAGAAGCTGCCACCTGTTCTCTTTTAATATAAGCCCAGTTCATAACGGGATTATATAGGGTGAGGAACCAACCCGGTAGCATATATATAAGCGAGAGTCGGACGTGGATCGAGATAAAGTGCAACACAGATGAGATTTTATATTCAATTGCCTTAAGGGTACACTAGACAAAACAATATATACAGTTACACAGAGTACAAAATACAAAATACAACAGCAGTACAGTAAGTTTGTTACCTTGTGTGTGGTGGGTCTAATGGAACCTGTTAAGATCCTTCTCTGCTCTTGATGTTAAAATGGTTCCCAGAAAAAGACAATGCTACCTTAGAGGTGCATGATTACACACCTCTGCCCACCCAACAGGAGGAGTCATGGGTCCCTCCTACCTGGTACTATAACCAGAGCCCTGGAGAAGCGTTAGCGTCTCAAGGTGAAGTTTTGGGTCATGGTTCTGGTATCATTGGAACCAGGTGAATCCCTGGATCACATTGATACCAAACCTGACCCATTTGCTATGGTCCTATCCAGATATATTGATATCTCTGGAACCAAGTGTTCTAGATCCCCAAAAATTGAATTATTGTGATCTCCTGAAAATAAACTCTATAACTGTCCCTATTCAACTTATTGGTTTAGGAGTTTTCATGGCCCTTTGTCTGTTTGAGAGTGGGGGGGGGGGGATGCCTGGAGACGATGTGACTGCAGAGGTCCTTTGAACCTTGGACACATGCTGTTTTCATAAACAACCAGTTCAATTAGGTCAATTAAGCTGAGGCTGGGGGAAAGTTCGGTAGGGAAAGACCCCCCTCTCCCTGGTCACATTTTTCACATATCTGTTAAATGAAAGTAGAAGGGGTAGAGGACTGATAAATGATGGAAATAACAAAAGCCGTTGCCCTGCAAAAAATAGGAAAATAACAAAAAATAAATAAACTAAGAAATAATAAAAAAAATAAATGCTGTTACCTTTAGAAATTTATCTTTTAAGGTAGAGCTGATGATAGGTTTCTAGTAACTTGTTGTCAGGAACCAGGGGCAGTGAACCCACTGGACGATGACGCCCTGAGAGCGGAGTCTTAGTGGTACCCGGTTTTCACCAGAGCCCGCCACAAACTATCTGCGGTGTGGTACCACCAGATACCACGGTGGTGGCCAAGGCAAGGTACAGGATCAGAATGCAGGCACGGTATCAGGCAGAAGATCAGGACAAGAAGCACGGTATCAGAGTTGGGGACGTAGCAGATGGTCAGAGCTGGCAGCAAAGGAGTGAAGTCAGGAACGGAGCCAAGGTCACAATGGGAAATCACCATAAACTCAAGGGTCATCAGGAGAGAGATTTCTCTAAGGCACAAGGCACGAAGATCTGGCAGGGCTTGAAGGGCTTGAAAAAGGCTCTTACAGGGCCGAAACGTCGCTGTCATTGCTACTCACTATGGAATAAAGTCACTTTTGTAAGTTTCATCTACATTGGAGTGCTGCCCGCTTTCTTCATACCTTATCTATCTTTCTATCTATCTATCTATCATCTAATTCTATATATCTATCTCTATTTATATAGTATACATCCCAAAGTGACACAATCCCACTAATGAGAATATATTCTTGACATATTTTTTCACAGAATTTCAATTTCTGTTTAAGCACTATTAAAATTGTCAAGCTTACACTGACATTACCCTCATTTGTTTCTGACATATGTCAAATTTATCATACTAGAAAAAAACCTAAATGACATGCACACTGCGGAATAGATTGGAAATACAAAACAGCCTTGCAGAATGTTAACGCTATTGGATTTGTCAAAAGTACAGTTTATGTGATCTGTAACAGATCATGGGGTTTCTCCACAGTCTGTCACTTACCTCCCACTTATGGCATCTGTAAATGTCATCTCATGGGAAGCATTGTTTTTCCTAAAATAAGTTAGGAAAACACACACACTGAAAAAATATAATTTCTTACAAGCATGATTTACACAAAACAAACACTATTGTTAGAATATGGTAGTGTAAAAATCTAATTTTGTCAGTTGCTTTATTAAGAAAAGAAAACTTTGAGAAAATTGATTGAAAAAATTAGAGATAACTACCATTAACCCACTATAATAAAAAAAAGCAGGTAATAATGGGTATTTGGTCACCTTGAGTTATATCAAAAGTTCCAAGGAATGGGTATTGAATAGGAAAGGATTTTTTGCTTGCAAAACATGTAAACCACATAGAATGAGATGTATGAAGGGGTATTGTGAGGAATTTTTGGAACACAAAGAAAACTAAAGAACATGAAATTAATGAATATATGGATTGCAATTCTCAGTCAGTTATTTATCCTATGATATGCCTTCGTGGCTTTGCATACATAGGGAGGACAGGTAGGAAATTGAAAGTAAGAATAGGGGAACATCTAAGAAATATTAGAATGGGAATTGTAACAGAGTTACAGCGTTTTGCAAAAATGCACATGCGAAGAACACTGAGGGTATAATATTTTTTGATTTGGAAATTGGGGGTGAACATTAAAGAGGGGTGGATGTAAATCAAAAACTAAATCAGTGAGGGAGTTTTCTACAATGAAATATAGTATTAGTTTTTGGGTCTAGATTAGAGATGAGCGAGTATACTCGTCCGAGTATACTGCTCGGTCGAGTATTAGCATACTCGGACCGGCTCGTTACTCGGACGAATATCTCGCCGGGTCGAGATCGAGCAGTAAATGAATAAAATAAATTGAATAAAAGTATTTTTATTGTAAAAAAAATATTACACATGTTTCCAGATGTTTTACTTGTAAGAACACATTGAACTAAAACTATTCTTCACTTTGCAGGTGTGTGCGCGTGTCTCCCGCTAAGTTCGGAGATGTTCTGTACATCTGGAATGTGATGAATAGTGTTTTTTCAATGTGTTCTGCTGTGTTCACTGTTTTTAATGTTTTAATTCTATTCTTCACTTTGCAGATGTGCGCGCGTGTCTTCCGATAGGAGATACGCGCGCACATCTGCAAAGTGAAGAATAGAATTAAAACATTAAAAACAGTGAACACAGGACCATTTAAGTGCAGAACACATTGAAAGAACACTATTCTTCACATTCCAGATGTTCGTGCACATCTCCTAACTTAGCGGGAGACACGCGCGAACACCTGCAAAGTGAAGAATAAGTAAAACATCTGCAAACATCTGGAATATTTTTTTTTTAATGTTCTGTTTTATTAAAAAAATGCTCGGGTCTCCCATTGACTTCAATGGGGCTCGTTATTCGAGACGAGCACTTGAGCATCTGGAAAAGTTTGTCTCGAATAACGAGCACCCGAGCATTTTAGTGCTCGCTCATCTCTAGTCTAGATATAAATTTGTGTGGATTCTGCACTTTATATATGCGGGGACACAGTATAATATCACTTTGAAATACAATACCACTTAATAAAAATAACAAAGAAAAAGCAAAATGAATATAAATCAAATCAAGCTACATTCCCAGCTAAACATAGTGATCTACTTCGATCACCCATGTTCAGGGTGGAGGAATTATTAACGCAATTCTGCTAACCAAAAAGGGTGAAGAGACAAAGGGACAGTAACAAGTTAGGAGTAAGATAAAAAGGCAGGGGATTGCTTAAATGTCAACCATGGGCCCCTACTACGGAATGGGCTGCACCTGTATTATGAGAATAAGTAAATTCTGTATAGGAACATTAATTCTCTGAACCAATCACTTATCTGAGGAACTCTAGTAGTTTTCCATAGTCTAGGAATAAGAGTGGGAACTGCTTTCAGCATGTATCCCATTAAGGAGCACTTAGCTTTAGATACTGACATAGGGAGAAAAGAATATATGAGCAGTGCAGGATCATTTTCTAGGTTATGGCCTATCAAGTCAGCTTCCTAACTTGGAACCAATATGGCTGCAACTCTACCAAGTATGTCTACTTGTATTCCCTTATTATCTGGATGAGAACATATGGCCCTCAGCAGGTGTTCTATGACAAGCATATAAAGCAAGGGAGATAGGGGACATCCTTGGCTGGACCATTACCATTACCAATTGTGAAAAGAGAGGAGAGGGAACTGTTTATTCAAATTCAGGGAGTCATAGAGGGACTGGATATGAGCTAACATTTGAGGGCCTTTTCCAATTTGGGTCAGGGTCTACCAGAGGAAGCCCCAGTCCACCGGATCAACCACATTAACTGCATCTAGAATAGAATCTGCATAAGAAATAGGATGCAGAACCTTGAGAGAAAATGTCCTAAGTGTGTTGGCTCTCACCTCCCTAGAGGTTATAAAGCCAACTTGATCAGGGTGGACTAGGGAGCCAACCAGGCGAGCCAGACGAGTAGTGATCAGCTTGTTGAAGATTTTCTCATCGGAGTTAATCAGGGAGATGGGCCTATAACTGGGGCAGAGTTGCAGATCCTTTCCCTAAATTCAGTACACCGCATCAACATGGAGAGGCACACGGAGTCATGGAGCAGAGTTTCATCCAGTCTCCATTTAAATGGCTTATGCTGGGCTGGGGCAAGGGTGAGCGTGCAGAAGACTGGGGCATGGTCTGATATATAGACCTAATATTAGTATCTACCGCCACTGAAAAGAAGTTGTGTTGGATAAAGATGTAGTCCAACCTACTGTAACAGTTATGAACAGGAGAGTACAATGAATAATGTTCTCTTAGAGGCAGGCTGGTGTTATTCTCCCCACTATGTCTGCTTGCAGGGCCCTGTCTGTATGAAGGGCTCATCTGGGGCATAGCCTGTTTTGGGCTTTTACCCTTCTGTGGGGGTGCCATGTTGGTATCCTAGCGTGTAGCAGGGAGAGGCGGGCTCTGAGGTAGCAGTGCCTAGAGGTCTGATGGCCAGGATGCTCAGCTCGTGCACAGCAACTTCCGTTCTCCTTGTTCTCTGATGCACTTTAAAGCTCTGTGGAGGTGTCAGTTGGTGAGATGAGCACTCTGCAAGATGGCAGCACCGACGATACAGAGCATTGCTGATTCAAGTCCAAGGTTGTATAAAGTAAAAAGAAGGAAAAAACATTTTTAACCCCTTAACGACGTGGCCTTTTTTAGTTTTTTCACTTCCATTTTTTACTCACCAACTTCAAAAATCTATAACTTTTTTATTTTTCCACACAAAGAGCTGTGTAATGGCTTATTTTCTGCGTAACAAATTGCACTTCATAGTGACAGTATTTAATATTCCATGTCGTGTACTGAGCAGCCGGAAAAAAATTCCAAATGCAGTGAAAATGGTGAAAAACCACATTTGCAACATTTTCTTGTGGGCTTGGATTTTACAGCTTTCACTCTGCGTCCCAAATGACATGTCTACTTTATTCTTTGGGTCGGTACAATCACGTGGATACCAAATTTGTATAGGTTTTATAATGTTTTCATACATTTAAAAAAATTAAAACCTCCTGTACAAAATATATATTTTTTTATTTTGCCATCTTCTGGCGCCAATAACTTTTTCATACTTTGGTGTATGGAGCTGTGGGTAGTGTCATTTTTTGAGAATTTTTATGGCATTTTCATTGCTATAATTTTTGGGACTGTGCAACATTTTGATCACTTTTTATTAATTTTTTTATATTTTTCAAAATGGCAAAAAAATGCCATTTTCGACTTTGGACGCTATTTTTCGTTACGGGGTTAAATCCAGTAAAAAACCTTTATTATATTTTGATAGATCGGACATTTTCGGATGTGTTTATGATTTTTACTGTTTATTTATATTTATATCGGTTCTAGGGAAAGGGGGGTGATTTGAATTTTTAGGGTTTTTTTTATAATTTTTTTTTAACTTTTTTTTATTTTTACTTTTACTATTTTTCAGACTCCCTAGGGTACTCTAACCCTAGGTAGTCTGATTCATCCTTTCATATACTGCCATGCTACTGTATGGCACTATATGTGGATTTTACTCCCTATTCATTGCAATGTGCAATTAGCATATTGTAATGCATGGGTTAACACGAAGTAGCCTCGGGTATTCGGAACACCCGAGTCTACCATGGCGACGGATCGCCGCTCCCCGTGACGTCATCGGGGAGCGACGATCCACAACAAGATGGCGGCGCCCATGCGGCGCAATGTTGCCGGCGGCGATCGAGTTGAAAACACCCGAGCTCGGCCCGCGCCGGGAAGGGGTTAAAATACATAAAAAAATCAATAAATAAAACACATTCCCATACAAACTCTTAATAAATTATAAAAAACACCTCTTAACAATCTGTATAACAATCTGTATAACAATCTGTATAATAAATCAAAATCACTATTGGACCTGCACAGTTAACACAATATATAAGCCCTTAAACAGATTTTTCAACTTAAAAGCTAAAATTAACAAGATATTCTCAAAATTTGTTTTTATTTATTAAAATAAGGGAACAAATAAAACAACCATATACACTTGAGTACAAGCCGACCCGAGTATAAGCAGAGGTACCTAATTTTAGTTCAAACATTTGACTCGAGTGTAAGCCTGGGGTGGGAAATGCATTGGGTCAAAAACCCCTTGTTCCCAGTATATAGCCTGAAGCCCATGCCCTAGTATAAAGCCAGCCCCTGCCCCCCTGGTATATGACCTGCCAGACCCTGTCCACCTGAATATATAATCTGCAGCCACTGTCCCTCAGTATATAACCTGCAGTTCCTGTTCCCAGTATACAGCCAACAGCACCCTGCCCCCAGTATACAGCCTGCAGCCTCTGCCCCAGTGTACAGCCTGCAGACCCTGCCCCCCAGTATATAGCCTGCAGCCATCTGCCCCTAGTATACAGCCTGTATCCCTCTGTCCCCAGTACATAGACCCTCCCAGAGGAAGAGGAAGAAAAAAAGTGTGCTCACCTTCCGATGCTCCCCCCGCTGGTCCTCTTCTTTTCATGGCTATTCTGGAGTGGGGAGATGAGTGCAATTTTTTTATAGACTCGAGTATAAGCCGAGTTAGGGTTTTCAGCACAATTTTTGTGCTGAAAAGCTTGGCTTATACTCGAGTATATACAGTAGTTATTTCGTATTTGTGGTGTCCCATTGAATACAAATAACATTTTTATAGTATTTATGGTATTTTTATGGTATAGGGAACAGCCAAATAAAAGGAAAAAACCTTACCAAAAAATTATGATTTTCATTTTCATCATCAGGAAATTAAAAGTTTCATCAATTGGTTATAGATGTCCCAAAATGATCTGAAAATTGCATTTCATGTGACAAAATATAAGACACCACGGGGCATATTTATTAGGACCTGTGGGGTGTGAAGGGCGTGAGGGGGGTTTGGCCAGTCAGGAGTGGGCAGGCGCCGGGCGTTACTGTCCCCACACCCGCGCACTGTCCCTGTCCCCGCACCTGTGGAAGCCTCTTGATGTATCCCACTACGAATAAGCAGTGGCGAACATATCATACGCCTTCGCATGAGCGCTGTCGTATGAGAAATATCCCCCATTTGTCTGAATTAATGTTTTGAATGTTTCATTTTCCACCCAAAGTGAATGTATTGTCCAAAAACATTACAATTTCTAGACTGAGGAGAGGGTCTGGACCGATTCTATGAATCAGGAGTAGAAGGGAAAAGACCAGGGCGCATCGACTCAGGTGTAGGTTTGATTAAAAAAGGTATTTAAAAAATGCTAATAAAAGCTGCTCACCTTGCGGCTATCTTTTAGCCTAGCATGTAGTCAAGTATGTGGAGTGCTGCCGGTGGAGCCACGAGGATTGAACGTCCAGAGGTAGAATCCCGCGGTGTGGAGATGCTTGTAGGTAAGCAAGACAGAGAAGATCCACAGTGTGGCGCAACTTCACTTTGGTAAGAATCTTTATTGCAAATGAACTACGCGTTTCGGCGCTTGGACCAGCGCCTTCGTCAGGTTCGGCAAACAAGACCTTGTTTGCCGAACCTGACGAAGGCGCTGGTCCAAGCGCCGAAACGCGTAGTTCATTTGCAATAAAGATTCTTACCAAAGTGAAGTTGCGCCACACTGTGGATCTTCTCTGTCTTGCTTACCTACAAAAATTTCTAGACTGAACCTCCATTTTTTTTTACCCCTATAAAACATCTAAAAGGTTAAAACTTCTTAGAAGTGTTTTTAGGTACGTTGAGAGGTATAATTTCCATAATGGGAAATTTATGGGTTTTTTTGTCCTATTATTTAGGCTTCTCACAGTCAATTGTAAGTTTTTGGAGATGTTTTAAAAGTTTAAAAAATCCCATCCAAATGTTAAGCCTCATAACATTCTTGAAAAATAAGTTTAAGCTTAAAAACTACACCAACATTAAGCAGTCATTTTGGAATTATGAGTCAATTTGAGTGCTATGACTATCTGCTGGAAAAGTAGAGAATTTAGAATGGAGAATCTTTAGAATTTTTTAATAATTTAACAAAAGGTATTATTAAAAATTTTAACCTAATTCGAAGTACAATGTGTTACGAGAAAGCAATCTCAATATTCCCTGGATATGTTAAAGCGATCGAAAGCTATGAACAATTATAGTGACACAGGGCAGATTCAAAAAATGGGGCTGTGTCCTTGAGGCCTAAATAGTCCTTAGCGGGTTAACAAGTGGTATAAGAAACATAGCAATCTACAGAGAACATAATAATTTAGATTCCAGACAAAGAGAATATATATAGACAACTGCATGTGGAGTACAAGCAGTACAATACACTGCACTATAAAAACTCGGATTGGGATGGACGTAAATTTTAGGGATTAATTCTGGGGACCTTTTCTTAGTTAATACTTAACCTTGGATATATGGTGTAGTCTTGAAAAGTTTTTCCATACATTCCTCTGCATGGCCCAGCCACTTCTGTTTGAAGCACAGGTTTTATGAAACATGGACCTTTCATTGGCACACTTTATAAGCTATTTTTTTGCAGCAAGGAGATATATTTTTAGTGACAACATTTTTGGGCATCCGTACCTTTTACATTTCACTTTATTAATTCTTTTTCATAGGAGATCCCCAAAAATTCCATTTTGTCTATTATTTTTTTCATGTTTTTTGTGCCGTTTACTGTATAGCATAAGGGTCAGCAAAATTGCAATAACTTGCATCTAGTCCACTCGTTGCCTGGAGAGGGCATGGTCAGCTCCCCCATGTTACCTGAAGTTAGTAGTGCCTTTAAGGCTTGTTCATCCCTTTAACCCCTTAACAACCTGGTCCTTTTTTGTTTTTTCATTTTCATTTTTCACTCCCCACCTTCAAAAATCTATAACTTTTTTTTAATTTTTACACATAAAGAGCTCTGTGACAGCTTGTTTTCTGCGAAACAAATTGCACTTCATAGTGGTTGGGCTTAGATTTTACGGCTTTCACTGTGCACCTCAAATTACATGTCACATTACATTACACTTTATTTGGGTCAGTATGATCATGGGAATACAAAATTTCTATAGGTTTTATAATGTTTTCATACATTTACAAAAATTAAACCTCCTGTACAATTTTTTTTAATTTTGCCAATTCTGGCACTAATAACTTTTTCATACTTCATTGCACGGAGCTATCAGTAGTGTCATCTTGGGCAACTTTTCATTATGTTTTCAATGCTATCAATGCTAGAAATGTACCACTTTTTGATCAATTTTATGCTCGGGTATATAGCCAGCAGCCCCTCTACCTCGTTATGTGCCCCCCCCCCCACCCCGTTATAAAGCTGGCACCCTCCCCGTTATACAGTTGATTTTAAAAAATCAAAACTACCCTTTCTGGCAGCCTCCTCGGGTCTTCTGTTTGATCCGTCTGCCGGCACACACAATATAATTACTTTATTGGCAGCTGACCTGTGACGTCATATGAACCTGCCGCTGACCGACGGATTGCACAGAAGACCCGAGGGTTCCACCGGAAGGGTGAGTTTTGATTATTATTTTTTTTTACTTGATTATAAGCTGAGTTTGGGTTTTTCAACACATTTTTTTGTGCTGAAAAACTTGGCTTATACTCAAGTATATTTTATATTTTTTATATTTCTTTTATATTTTTGCCATTTTCGACTAAAAGCGTTATTATATTTTGATAGATCAGGCATTTTTGGATGTGATGCTGCCTAATGTGTTTATGATTTTTACTGTTTATTTATATTTATATCAGTTCTAGGAAAAGCGAGGTGATTTGAATTTTTTGCATTTTTGAATTAGAGTTATTTGGGTTTTTTTTAACTTTTTTTATTTCTATTTTTACTATTTTTTAGACCACTAGGGTACTTTATTCCTAGGTTGTCTGATCAATCCTTCCATAAACTGCCATACTACAGTATGGCAGTATATGGGGATTTTCCCACTCATCCATTAAAATGTGCAAATCGCACATTTTAATGAATGGGTTAAAACGAGACAGCCTCGAGTCTCACGAGGAGCAACAATCGTCAACAAGATGGCAGCGCCCATGCGCCGGCATTAGAGATGAGCGAACATACTCGTCTGAGCTTGATGCTCGATCGAGCATTAGCGTACTCGTAACTGCTCGTTGCTCGGACGAGTATTTCGCCCGCTCGAGAAAATGGCAGCTCCCGCCGTTTTGCTTTTTGGCGGCCAGAAACAGAGCCAATCACAAGCCAGGAGACTCTGCACTCCACCCAGCATGACGTGGTACCCTTACACGTCGATAGCAGTGGTTGGCTGGCCAGATCAGGTGACCCTGGGATAGACTAGCCGCTGCCCGCGCTGCTCGGATCATTCTCTGTCTGGATGCCGCTAGGGAGAGAGCTGCTTCTGGTCAGGGAAAGCGTTAGGGTGTTCTATTAGCTTACTGTTAGGCAGGAGTGATTCTACAACAGCCCTTCTTAGGGCTACAATAACGTTATCCTTTTTTTTTTATTTGCTTGTGGCTGGGCTTGCTGGCACTAGTAGTGCAGCTAGTACCATATTGTGAGGAATTAGCAGGGGGACTTGCTACCGTTGTGTTTAGCTCTTAGTGACACACATATCCACCTCAAACACCAAAGTGGGAAAATTTATTAGGGGTTTGATTTCAATTAGGCACAGTCTGCCAGTTTCTTTTTATTTTACGTTTATTTTTTAATAACTCAGTGTCATCTCATCTTGCAAAGTAGTGTGCTTTAATACTTGGCTAGAAAATAGCCATAGGAGAATCCAAACGGCTTACTTACGCCTACAGTAGTGTTATATATATTTGATTTCTGGTTGATCTGCTGGTGGCTGTAGTTGTTGCAGTGCATCTACTAGCAAATTGTGAGCAATTTGGAGTGAGACTTGCGAGCACTGTGTTTTGCGCTTAGTGACGCACATATCCATCGCAAAGACCGAAGTGGGAAAATTTATTAGGGCCCGGGGTTGGATTTCAATTAGGCACAGTCTGCCATTTCCTTTTTTATTTTACGTTTATTTTTTTCATAACTCAGCGTCATCTCATCTGGCATAGTAGTGTGCTTTAATACTTGGCTAGAAAATAGCCATAGGAGAATCCAAATGGCTTACTTACGCCTACAGTAGCGTTATATATATTTGATTTCTGGTTGATCTGCTGGTGGCTGTAGTTGTTGCAGTGCATCTACTAGCAAATTGTTAGCAATTTGGAGTGAGACTTGCGACCACTGTGTTTTGCGCTTAGTGACGCACATATCCATCGCAAAGACCGAAGTGGGAAAATTTATTAGGGCCCGGGGTTGGATTTCAATTAGGCACAGTCTGCCATTTCCTTTTTTATTTTACGTTTATTTTTTTCATAACTCAGCGTCATCTCATCTGGCATAGTAGTGTGCTTTAATACTTGGCTAGAAAATAGCCATAGGAGAATCCAAACGGCTTACTTACGCCTACAGTAGCGTTATATATATTTGATTTCTGGTTGATCTGCTGGTGGCTGTAGTTGTTGCAGTGCATCTACTAGCAAATTGTGAGCAATTTGGAGTGAGACTTGCGACCACTGTGTTTTGCGCTTAGTGACGCACATATCCATCGCAAAGACCGAAGTGGGAAAATTTATTAGGGCCCGGGGTTGGATTTCAATTAGGCACAGTCTGCCATTTCCTTTTTTATTTTACGTTTATTTTTTTCATAACTCAGCGTCATCTCATCTGGCATAGCAGTGTGCTTTCATACTTGGCTAGAAAATAGCCATAGCAATAGGATAGCATCGTTTGGTTTTAAAAACTAAAAAACACACAAAAAAAAAAAAACACAAAAAAAAAGGTAAAAAAAAAATTAAAGTTATAACTCTCATTTTCAAAATGTTTAACCCGAGGGCTAGGGGTAGAGGACGAGGGCGGGGACGTGGGCGTCCAACTACTGCAGGGGTCAGAGGCCGTGGTCCTGGGCGGGGTGAGACACCACCTGCTGATGAGGGAGCAGGGGAACGCCGCAGAGCTACACTCCCTAGGTTCATGTCTGGGACTCGTGGTAGAGCACTGTTGAGGCCAGAACAGTGCGAACAGGTGATGTCGTGGATTGCCGACAATGCTTCGAGCAATTTGTCCACCAGTCAGTCTTCCACGCAGTCCACCCATGTCACCGAAATCGGCACTCCTCCAGCTCCTGCACCTCAGCCTCCTCCCCCCCAGTCTGCCCCCTCCCAGCAAAATTTGCCATTTGAACCGGCATACTCTGAGGAACTGTTTTCTGGACCCTTCCCACAGTCACAAACCACTTGTCCGGTTGCTGATGAGCAATTTTCCGATGCCCAGGTTTTCCACCAGTCGCAGTCTGTGGGTGATGATGACCTTGTTGACGTAATGGAAGAAGTGTGTAAAGAGGTGTCCGACGATGAGGAGACACGGTTGTCAGACAGTGGGGAAGTTGTTGTCAGGGCAGGAAGTCCGAGGGGGGAGCAGACTGAGGGATCGGAGGATGATGAGGTGACAGACCCAAGCTGGGTTGAGAGGCCGGGTGAACACAGTGCTTCTGAGACGGAGGAGAGTCCTCGACCAGAACAGGTTGGAAGCGGCAGTGGTGGGGCCAGACGGAGAGGCAGGGCCAGAGCTGGTGCATCAGCGCCAAATGTGTCAACTAGTGAAGCTCCCGTGGCGAGGGCTCCTGCGGCGAGGGCTAGATTTTCAGAAGTCTGGAGGTTCTTTAAGGAAACACCTGATGACCGACGGACTGTGGTGTACCACATTTGCCAAACCGGGAACAGCAGGGGTTCCACCACTACTAGCTTAACTACCACCAGTATGCGCAGGCATATGAATGCTAAACACCCCACTCAGTGGCAACAAGCGCGTTCACCTACGGCCGTGCACACCACTGCTCCTTCCCCTGTGTCAGCTGACAGTCAGCCCCCTGCCCAGGACCCTGCCACAAAAACCCCATCGTCGCCTCCACGATCCTCCACAGCATCCACCAGCGTTCAGCTCTCCATACCCCAGACGCTGGAGCGGAAACGCAAATATAGTGCAACCCACCCGCACGCCCAAGCCCTTAATGTGCACATTTCCAGATTGCTAAGCCTGAAGATGCTGCCCTATAGGCTAGTAGAGACCGAGGCCTTTCGCAGCCTCATGGCGGCGGCCGCCCCTCGGTATTCGGTCCCCAGCCGCCACTACTTTTCCCGATGTGCCGTCCCAGCCCTGCACCAGCACGTGTCAGACAACATAATCCGTGCCCTGACCAACGCCGTTTCTGACAAGGTCCACCTGACCACGGACACGTGGACGAGTGCTGCCGGGCAGGGCCACTATATATCGCTGACGGCACATTGGGTTAACTTGGTGGAGGCTGGGACCGAGTCTGACCCTGCGGCTGGTCATATACTGCCGACGCCGAGGATTGCGGGGCCTACCTCGGTCCAGGTGTTTCAGGCCTACTATGCCTCCTCCTCCTCCCACCCCTCCTCCACCTCCTCCTCCGAACGACCATCCGTGGGCATGGCGCCATCAGTCGGTAGCTCTAGGCACAGCAGCAGTGCCGTCGCTAAGCGACAGCAGGCGGTGCTCAAACTGCTGAGCCTAGGCGATAAAAGGCACACCGCCCAAGAACTATTACAGGGCATCACGGCGCAGACTGATCTGTGGCTGGCACCGCTGAACCTGAAGCCAGGCATGGTTGTGTGTGACAACGGCCGTAACCTGGTGGCGGCTCTGCAACTCGGCAGACTGACACATGTGCAATGCCTGGCCCATGTGTTAAATCTGATAGTTCAGCGTTTCCTCAAGACATACCCCAATCTGTCTGATTTGCTCACGAAGGTGCGCCGCATCTGTGCGCATTTCAGGAAGTCCAGCACAGATGCTGCCACTCTCAGGGCAGCGCAGCGCCGCCTCCAACTGTCCGCTCACCGACTGTTGTGCGACGTGCCCACGAGGTGTAATTCAACACTGACCATGTTATCCAGAGTTTACCAGCAGCGCCGAGCGATTGTAGACTGCCAGATGTCAACTTCCACCAGAACTGGTAGTCAGGTCAGTCAGCTTCCTCAAGTCTACAATGAGGAGTGGACGTGGATGTCTGATATCTGTCAGGTGCTGAGTAACTTTGAGGAGTCAACACAGATGGTCAGTGGCGATGCCGCCATCATCAGCCTCACCATCCCGCTGCTTGGCCTGTTGAAAAACTCTCTGGTCAGCATGAAGTCGGAAGCTTTGCGCTCCTCACAAGAGACGGGGGAAGAAGATTCCCTTGTTGATAGCCAAAGCACCCTTAGGTCTGTTTCTCAGCGCATATCGGAGGAGGTGGAGGAGGAAGAGGAGGAGAATGTTGGCGAGACACAAGAGGGGACCATTGTTGAGTCCTTCACTGTTCAGCGTGTATGGGCAGAAGAAGAGGAGTTGGAGGAGTTGGAGGAGGAGGAAATGGACAGTCAGGCCAGTGAGGGGAGTGAATTCTTACGCGTTGGTACTCTGGCGCATATGGCAGATTTCATGCTAGGCTGCCTATCCCGTGACCCTCGCGTTCAAAGAATTTATTCCAGCACCGATTACTGGGTGTTCACTCTCCTGGACCCACGGTACAAGCAAAATCTTTCCACTCTCATCCCTGGAGA
Source organism: Engystomops pustulosus (assembly GCF_040894005.1). Lineage (NCBI taxonomy): Eukaryota > Metazoa > Chordata > Amphibia > Anura > Leptodactylidae > Engystomops > Engystomops pustulosus. Next base: position 113,495,505 of record NC_092412.1, read on the forward strand.
GGAAAGGAGTGTGAGAATGCATGAATACCAGCAGGCCCTGGTGCACAAGCTGAAACAGTATTTCCCTTCTGACAGCGCTAGCGGCAGAGTGCGTAGTTCTGCGGGACAAGTAGCGAGGGAGAGTAGGCGAGCAGGCAGCTTGTCCAGCACTGGCAAGGGTACGCTTTACAAGGCTTTTGCCAGCTTTATGTCACCCCAGCAAGACACTGTCACCTGTCCCCAGTCTCGGCAGAGTAGGGCTGATCTTTACAGAAAGATGGTGAGGGAGTACGTAGCTGACCATACCATCGTCCTAAATGATCACACAGCTCCCTACAACTACTGGGTTTCAAAGCTGGACATGTGGCACGAACTGGCGCTGTATGCCTTGGAGGTTCTTGCCTGCCCTGCCGCTAGCGTCTTGTCCGAGCGGGTTTTCAGTGCAGCTGGTGGCATCATCACCGATAAGCGTACACGCCTGTCGACTGACAGCGCTGACAGGCTGACGCTTATCAAGATGAATCAAGCCTGGATTTCTCCTAATTTCCAATCTCCACCAGGTGAAGGAAGCTCAACCTGAATAATTTATCCACTCCTCCTCCTCCTCATTTTCCTCCTTCTCCTCCTCTTTGTACAGTAAAGCAGAGGAAACTGGCTATTTTTTTACAGGGCCCACTGGCTCTAGCTATAGTACTTTATGCATTTAATTTTTATGGAGGGCCACCGACCCGGTCCTCTGTTTTAATCAATTTTTGGGAGTGCCACATACAGGCACTCAATCTATTCAATTTTTCTAGAGGGCCACCTACCTGCTCCTCTGGTTTGAAAACTTTTTTGGACTGCCACATACAGGCACTCAATCTATTCCATTTTTATGGAGGGCCACCTACCTGCTCCTCTGGTTTGAAAACTTTTTTGGACTGCCACATACAGGCACTCAATCTATTCCATTTTTATGGAGGGCCACCTACCTGCTCCTCTGGTTTGAAAACTTTTTTGGACTGCCACATACAGGCACTCAATCTTTTCCATTTTTATGGAGGGCCACCTACCTGCTCCTCTGGTTTGAAAACTTTTTTGGACTGCCACATACAGGCACTCAATCTATTCCATTTTTATGGAGGGCCACCTACCTGCTCCTCTGGTTTGAAAACTTTTTTGGACTGCCACATACAGGCACTCAATCTATTCCATTTTTATGGAGGGCCACCTACCTGCTCCTCTGGTTTGAAAACTTTTTTGGACTGCCACATACAGGCACTCAATCTATTCCATTTTTATGGAGGGCCACCTACCTGCTCCTCTGGTTTGAAAACTTTTTTGGACTGCCACATACAGGCACTCAATCTATTCCATTTTTCTGGAGGGCCACCTACCTGCTCCTCTGGTTTGAAAACTTTTTTGGACTGCCACATACAGGCACTCAATCTATTCCATTTTTCTGGAGGGCCACCTACCTGCTCCTCTGGTTTGAAAACTTTTTTGGACTGCCACATACAGGCACTATCCAAATTGAATTGTCTCCATAGCAGCCTCCACACGTTGTCTCCATTGCTACCTCCAAAAGTCGTCCATATAGCTGCCTCCATACATCGTCCCTTTATCAAACGAGGTGTGTCAGGCCGAAATTTGGGTTGTTTTCATGGATTCCACATCAAAGTTGTTAACTTTGTCGCCACCCTGCTGTGTTATCCACAAAATACACTGGCAAACTTTTACCATTTACGGATATTATTTCAGCGCTTCTTGCGCATCTGTTTACATTCCCCTCACCCGCCATATCCTAAACTTATAAGAACGCTACTACACTTGATCTTATACAAAAGGTTCTTAGAAGTGCTGTTTGGGGAGTAGCCTAGAGACAGGGGCTTGGATTGGCGAAAGCTCGCCTGGCAGCAGAGCGCCAGCTCCATGCCAAGAACCAACTAACATAGTTTTAACTGCAGCACCTTTAATCTACTACTAGTTCACTGCCTCCATACATGGCCGCCTTATCAAACGTGCTGTGTCAGGCAGAATTTTGGGTTGTTTTCATGGCTTCCACAACAAACTTGTTAACTTTGTCGCCACCCTGCTGTGTAATCCTCAAAATATACTGGCAAACTTTTACCATTTACGGATATTATTTCAGCGCTTCTTGCGCATCTGTTTACATTCCCCTCACCCGCCATATCCTAAACTTATAAGAACGCTACTACACTTGATCTTATACAAAAGGTTCTTAGAAGTGCTGTTTGGGGAGTAGCCTAGAGACAGGGGCTTGGATTGGCGAAAGCTCGTCTGGCAGCGGAGCGCCAGCTCCATGCCAAGAACCAACTAACATAGTTTTAACTGCAGCACCTTTAATCTACTACTAGTTCACTGCCTCCATACATGGCCGCCTTATCAAACGTGCTGTGTCAGGCAGAATTTTGGGTTGTTTTCATGGCTTCCACAACAAACTTGTTAACTTTGTCGCCACCCTGCTGTGTAATCCTCAAAATATACTGGCAAACTTTTACCATTTACGGATATTATTTCAGCGCTTCTTGCGCATCTGTTTACATTCCCCTCACCCGCAATATTCCAAACTTATAAGAACGCTACTACACTTAACTTTGTGCAGGCTGGGACCGAGTCTGACCCTGGGGCTGGTCATATACTGCCGACGCAGAGGATTGCGGGGCCTACCTCGGTCCAGGTGTTTCAGGCCTACTATGCCTCCTCCTCCTCCCACCCCTCCTCCACCTCCTCCTCCGAATTACCATCCGTGGGCATGGCGCCATCAGTCGGTAGCTCTAGGCACAGCAGCAGTGCCGTCGCTAAGCGACAGCAGGCGGTGCTCAAACTGCTGAGCCTAGGTGATAAAAGGCACACCGCCCAAGAGCTATTACAGGGCATTCCGCATCAAACTTGTTAACTTTGTCGCCACCGTGCTGTGTAAGCCACAAAATATACTGGAAAACTTTTTTCATTTACGGATATTATTTCAGCGCTTCTTGCGCAGATGTTTACATTCCCCTCACCCGCCATATCCCAAACTTATAAGAACGCTACTACACTTGATCTTATACAAAAGGTTCTTAGAAGTGCTGTTTGGGGAGTAGCCTAGAGACAGGGGCTTGGATTGGCAAAAGCTCGCCTGGCAGCGGAGCGCCAGCTCCATGCCAAGATCCAACTAACATAGTTTTAACTGCAGCACCTTTAATCTACTACTAGTTCACTGCCTCCATACATGGTCCCCTTATCAAACGAGCTGTGTCAGGCAGAATTTTGGATTGTTTTCATGGCTTCCATGTTAACTTTGTCGCCACCCTGCTGTGTAATCCACAAAATATACTGGCAAACTTTTATCATGTACCGATATTATTTGAGCGCTTCTTGCTCACCTCCTTTGGTTCCTCTCTGCCACCCATTGGTTTGAAGCCTGAGTCCATTTAGGGTATGTTGCCATGCCACTCTCTAGCCTGCCGCTGCTGCCGCTGCCTCTGCATGCCGTCCCCTATAGTGTCAGGGTCAATTATTGGATGTTTTAGATGCTATCTAGCCTCATTCGGTCACTCTGTCATGGCCATGCTGTTGCCCATTATTTTGGCATAATGGTGCGATTAAGCAGCCTCAGAGGCATCCATGCATGCTGCCCCTGCTGTTTCCTGTCCATTTCCGTGGTGTTTCCATCCTTTTCTGAGGTTCCCAGGTGTTTGGCCAAGCTTCCCTGTGCAGAGCCTTGGTCCCCTTGAAAAATGCTCGAGTCCCCCATTGACTTCAATGGGGCTCGTTACTCGAAACGAGCACTCGAGCATCGGGAAAAGTTCGTCTCGAATAACGAGTACCCGAGCATTTTAGTGCTCGCTCATCTCTAGCCGGCATCTTTATGAAGCCACCGGGATCTTTGCCGCTGGCAAACGACGGGATAACACCCACGAACGGTGCTAGCACATATCGAGGGTATTACTGGTAAGTCTTTGCTGCAATATGCCCTTTGGGTATCCCAGGCTGACACCTGTGTTTAAAGCTCTTTTACCATTTGTTTAAAAGCTTTTTGGTAAATGCTGAGAAGCTACACATTATGGTGAAAAATAGAATTTAAAGAGTAACTGTAAAGGTTTTTTTTCCACAAATCAATTGCTATTGGGTTGTAAAACAACTTTGCCTATTATCTTTGCTACCTATATGCAGTAGTTTCTTTGCTATACCGCTCAAATTACCTCAGTGCTGCAATGGCTGCTTCCTCTCCCTCTGCTGATAAGCCCTGTGAATCTATACTTTGTTTATAGTTTGTTTCTCAGTCAGTTTCACTGGAGGGGATGCTGCTCCCTGCTCACAGAGTTCTCTCTGTGTATGTAACAGAGCTGGATGTGTCAAAGACAGTGAATACAGATGTCTCCCGCACAGAATAGTGAGGTACAAGACCTACCCTGTTCCCTATCAATCCTTTCATCCCAGTCTGTGCTTATACAGAACTTTCTCTGTCTCTCTCCTCTCCTCATGCTGTAGCCCTTCCCCAACTTTGTCATCAGCAGTATCAGCTATGTGCAGATAAGCTATTTACCCTTATTGCTAACACAGCACAGGCTATAGACTGCATGTACCAATAATTTATACCACTTATTGCATGTTCCGTGCTCCTCCATATGATGGAAGCTGCCAGGCTAGTCACCATATACATCCTGTATGTGCATTATTTAGAAAAACTAAATTGATTTAATACTAAATTACTGTGAGAGAGATCACAAGGCATCATGGTATCTGTGGGCAAGCTAACTGGCCTCAGTTTGAGGGCATAGACTAACAGACATTAATCTCCGCCCACTTCATCTCTGGTGAGAAAGATTTTTGTCAATCACTTTCAGAACAGAAAATACAAATGTTTTTAATGGGGAATCACATATAATTTGGTAAAATCACTATAACTTTACAGTTACACTTTAAGATACACTGACTTCTTTTCTGTGTGAAAAGCTGAAATATTAGTGTTACAGCTTAAAAATATGTTAAAGTCTATCATCAAAATCAATTATGATTCTAACTCATAGATCCAGGCACCTTGACTGTGGTAATCTTCGTATATTTCTTATCCATGTACTCCCAGGCTGACACTGAGGTGAAATAGTTTTTTTAATGTTTAATGTATCCATGCACCTATGCCCCTCTCCGCAGTGCCAGTCCCGCTCCCACGGACTTACCTCTCCATATTACTGCTCCCGTCCGGACTAGGCCCAGTGTGCGTCCTTGCTCATAGGGCGCGTATGTGACATTAATCTGAGATTCAAAGGGCCAGCGTACAGGTGATTGGTGCTGGCCACTTCTAGGTCTGCATTTAATCCGGCGGCTCTCATGATTCCACGCCGGATACTTGTGAATATGTGGATACTTTAATTATTCCTAAGTGGATAAAATGAGTCAGGCACTCTCTCTTTTAAAGTATTTAATAAACCTGGATCCAAAAACCAAACTTTAACATGGCCCTTTAACATGACCTCCCAGAGAGAACTTTACTGCATCCTGTCAAATGCTTTAACTGTGTCTAAAGACAGGATGGAGTGGAGGTGCCCTTCACCCAATTCAATGGCCAGGTAAAGCCACTGAGTACAATCGCCAAGCTTTCCTTCCAGGGTTGTAGCTGTTTTGATCCTGTTGCATGATATCCTTATCGACCTTTTGCAATTTAAGCAACAGAAGTTTCACCAAAATCTTGATGTTCATGTTTAATAATTAAATGGGGCAGTTAGCCACACATCCATTGGGCTTTTAACTTCTTTTAAATTCAAAATAATTATATTTTGGTCACAGAGATACGATATTTGTAAAGGTTTTATAATGTTTTCATACATTTACAAAAATTGAAACCTCCTACATAAAAAATGTCTTCATTTTTCCATTTTCTGGTGCTAATAACTTTTCCATACATAGGTTTATGGAACTGTGGATGCTGTAATTTTTTTTTTGATGATGTTTTGAATGCTACCATTTTGAGGACTGTGCAATCTTTTAGTGAACTTTCTAGTGAATTTCTTCTATTTTGCAAAATGGCAAAAAAGTGGTATTTTTGACCTGGGGCGCTATTTTACATTAAAGGGTTAAACGGCAGGAAAATCGTTATTATATTTTGATAGATCGAACATTTTGTGATGCGGCGATACATAACATGTTTATGATTTTTACTGTTTATTTATATTTATATCAGTTCTAGGGAAAGCAAGGTGATTTGATGTCGCACATCATCTTTTACAATGTGCAAATCGGACATTGCAATAAATAGCCTAAAACATTACAGCCTCGGGTCTTTGAGTGACCCGAGGCTGTCATGGCAATGGATCGCTGCTCCCCGAGGACGTCACGGGGAACGTCGATCCGATCAGATTTTTAACCCCCTTACTTAACCCCTACGGGACTCAGCCTCTTTTGGCCTTAAAGGGGTATTCTCGTCTGGGCATTCACATTCAGTTTCATTAATCTGCCATATATAAACATTTCTTCATTTGGATATTATTAAAAAAAATGTTCCTGTGTGAAGATAATTTCTCATAAATGTAGTCATGTTGTCCCTTAGAAACGAGACAGCTTCCTCGGATACGACCACGTCACACTCTGGCAGTGGTGGCCAGACCTGCGCTATAGGGTCCTGCCGAACTACCAGGATTCAGCAATCATTACCACAGCAAGGCTGTGCGACATGTAGTGACTCCCGGACATTTTATATACAATAACCTTTTGTTTCTTTGTGCAATCCCTCCAGTAGAGGTGGCCGTATCCGAGGAAGCTATCTCGTTTCTAAGGGACCATATCACTACTTTTATGGAAAATTATCTTCACACAGGAAAATTTTTTTTAATAACATCTAATTGAAGAAATGTTTATTAATTGGCAGATTAAACAAACTGAATGTTAATGCCCAGACGAGAATACCCCTTTAAGGAAGCGGCCCCATTCTTCAAATCTGACCTGTGTCACTATAAGTGGTTATAGTTTTGGAACGCTATGAGATATCCAGGGGATTTTGAGATTGTTTTCTCGTGACACATTGTACTTCAAATTAGTTTAAAAATTTGGATGATATCTTTTGTGTTTAGTTATGAAAAAAAAACAAAATTTGGCAAAAATTTGGAAAAATTCTTTATTTTCAACGTTCTAAATTCTCTACTTTTGATGCAGATAGTCATAGCACCCAAATAAATTCATAACTTACATTTCCCAAATGTCTGCTTTATGTTGGCATGGTTTTTTAACATTCCACATATTTTACTAGAATGTTATGAAGCTCAGAATTTGGGTGCCATTTTTCAAATTTTTTGTAAAATCACCAAAACCTGTATTTAGATGGACCTGCTCAACTTCTAATTGACACTGAGAGGCCTAAATAATAGCGAGACTCATAAATTACCCCATTGTGGAAACTACACACCTCAACGTATGAAAAACCACTTTTAAGAAGTTTGTTAACCCTTTACGTGTTTTATAGGGGTTAAAACAAAATGGAGGTGCAGTCTGCAAATTGTAATATTTTTTCACAATACACCCATTTTAGGTGGAAAATTAAACATTTACAATGGATTAAATGAATAAAGGCTCCACAAAGTTTGTTACCCAATTTCTCCCGAGTACACGGATACTCTATATGTGGTGGTAACCTGCTGTATGGGCGCACGGCTGGGCATAGAAGGGAAGGAGGCGCCATCCAGATCAGATTTGCTATGTCATTTTGTACAGGCTATAATTTTTTTCTTTTTTTTTAATGTGGACCTATAGGGGCTTATTTCTTTTGCCACATGAGATGCACTTTTCTGGTATGTAATTTGGGGGAATCTATAGGCTAATTGGTGAGATTTTATTAACTCTTTGTTGGTGGAGGAAATGAAAATCATCACTTTTCAGGAAGATTTTTATGGGGTTTTTTTTTTGGCTGTTTACCATACCATAAAAATAGTATATTATTTTTATTCTTTGCGTTGCCACGATTACAAAAAGACCTCATTTATATAGATTTTTTATTTTTTTCCCATTTTTACTGCATAAAAAGTAATTTGGCAAAAATGTTGTTAATTTTAGCATCACCGTCTTTCATATGCATAACTTTTTTATTTTTCGCCTCACAAATCTGTTTAAGGGCTTATTTTTTGCGAGAAGGATTGTTCTTTTTAGTGGTCTTATTTTAGAGTGCATAACATTTTTGAAATCCCTTTTTGGAGCATTTTTATAGGGTATTAATTGAAAATGATCTTTTTTCTGGAGCTTTTTTTTGTTTTGTTTTTTACGGGGTTCACTTTGCGGATCTAATAATGATTCTGTTTTATTATGCAGATTGTTACGGACGCAGGGACACCAAATATGTGGGGTTTTTTGTATTTTATTCAATTGTACTGAATAAAAACCAATTTGGAGAAAATCTTGTTCATTTTAGCATCACCATCTTTTCATATGCATAACTTTTTTATTTTTCGGCTGACAAATCTGGTTAGGGACTCTTTTTTTGCGAGAAGAGTTGTTCTTTTTATTGGGCTAATTTTGGAGTGCATAACATTTTTTTAAATTACTTTTTAGATCACTTTTTTATAGGGTATTAATTAAAAATTATCTTTTTTCGGAATGTTTTTGCGTTTTTTTTTTCTATGGCGTGTACCGTGCGGGTCCAGTAACGATTCTGTTTTATTATACAGATTGTTACGGACGCGGCAATACCAAATATGCGGGTTTTTTTGTGTTTTTGTGTTTTTTATACTTTATTAAGTGTTTTTATGGGAAAGTGACATTTTAGGGGCTTATATGTTTATGTATTTATTTTTTATTTATTATAATGTGTAGTGTTAAGTGTTTTTGCATATTTTTACTTATACATACTTGAACTTGAACCAGTGATGCTCTGATCACTGGTTTAAGTTCAATACACTGCTCTACAATACTATTTTATTGTAGAGCAGTATAAACTGTCTGAGCAAGCTTGCGCATGCTCAGACAGTTTACAGTCAGACCCGGAAGGGGTCTGACTGCCATGGAGACCGGGCAGCTCCGGGGCACATGCCAGTCCTCGGAGCTGCCCAGAAGTGGATCGGATTCCCCGGTAAGCGGCACGGGGGATCCGATCCACAGCGCAAACACCCTTACACGCCGCGGTCATGTTTGACCGCGGCGTGTAAGGGGTTAACACCCGCGATCGGAGCCAGCTCCGATCGCGGGTGTTAGCGCAGGCTGTCAGCTGTACTAGACAGCTGACAGCCGCTGCTTCTGGTACCGGCTCCGTTCGTGAGCCGGTGCCAGAAGCAGGACGTTATAGAACGTCCCCGTGCGCTAAGCATCTAGCCCCGGGGACGTACTATAACGTCCTGGTGCGCCTAGGGGTTAAACATTTAGCTCCTATCACTCAGTGATTGTCAGTGTGGGGGGGGGGGACTGAGCAGATACTTTATGGACCCTATAGTGCTATGAGATGCTGTGTGCTGACAATGTGTTTAGATTAGGTCCAGGGTTTATCTACACTTTTATTTAGCTTGTGAACATTCTACTAGAATCTGGCATACAGAAAAAGAGAGATAGGGTAGATCAGATATGAAATCCATGAGATGGATATGACACAATTTCACACTTCAGCTTTACTACATCTCAGCTAAAGCACACTGTCAACTCTGCTACATCTCAGATATAACACACACAGAGTGCCTCCCTCCCCTGGATAAAGGCCTTATCTTTTCTATAGCTTACGCACTGCTTGCAAGTGTTTGTATGTGACCTTGTCTTGTAATGGGAGGGGCTGGATGTAGAGAACATTGCAGTGTGCAGACTAGAGAAGTTGTTCATGAGACAATTCTGCCCCGTCTGACCATAGTCAGAAGATTTATGGGTGGATCCTGCGGTAACCTAAATTGTATACATCAGGACTGAGAGAGACAGGTTAGAATTATATCTGTGAAATTGTGTGAAATGTGTAATGCTGCTGTTTCTTAATAACATTGTATTAGAGCATGTCTTTTTTATTATCCTGAATATATTTAAGGATCTTGTCTTTGTGGGAATACCCCTTTAAACACCTCCAGCAGCCTGGGTAGTAATACCCTACTATAGCATTTGTAGAAACTAAATGGGAGTCCATCTGGGTCTGTAGTAGACTTCCTGACTGAAGAGTAATAACAGCATCCAGAATCTTTCTGCTATTCTGTGAGAGTATAGGAAAATTAATGTTCTTCATATACTTGGATACTATATCATAAATAGTGGCATCAGAACTGGATTTGTAAAAAAAAGTATAAAAATGACTCAATCTGCATTGTTTATTTGGTTAATCTATCATTCTCCTGCTCAATAGCTTGTACAGGCATTCCCCAGGAGTCCACATACAAGATAGGGTCCATAGGTTTGTTCTTAAGTTGAATTTGTATGTCGAAACTGTATATTTTATAATTGTAGTTTTAGACAAAAAATTTTTTTGCCCCAGTGGCAATTGGAGTTTAAATTTTTTTTGCTGTAATGGCACCAAGGATAGATCTTCATTACAAACACCTTACAGCTGATTACTGCAGTCTAGAACTATAGTAAAGCATACGGAGAGCTTTACCAGAGGTGATAGTGGGCAGAGGGGTCTGTCTTTAACTAGGGGTCATCTGTAAGTCGGGTGTCCTTAGGTAGGGGACCCCCCTGTATTCATGAATGCTATCAAAAGGTCCTGGAAGGCAGATTGGTCATTGACAGTTAGAATCACACAACCATTCTTGGATCTTTATCTAGCACACCCAGAGTATATTACAACAAACTTACTCATGTGCAACTGACCCTACTGACAGCTTGTCTTACTTATTCAACATTTATGCAATGCCTGTTTTTGTAGCAATTTCTTATATTAATAAAATAAATAAAATAAAGAACATGAAACTAAAAATGCATATTATTTTAACTTTATTATTTTATATTTACATACTGTAATCAAGTTGGAAAATACAATCATTAGTTTACCCAAGATAATATAATAATTTTACTTTAAAAAAGATTTTTCCCCAAAAGACATCATTTTAATATATAATTTAGCTTTTGAATAAATGAATAAAATGGCATTTTTATAATTTGTGCTAATCTAACAGCAAATTTACATTGATTAAGCAAAGCTTCTCAGTTTTACCATACTGAAGGATAATGAATCCAAGTTTGCAGCAAGTTTTCTTGGTACAAAAGTATCGACAAAACTAAATGTGTTACGGTATATGTGTTATATTTGAATACAAAAATGTAATCTAAAATTTATAAACTATGGCGCATACATAATTTGTAATAAGGTGCTGCAGATAAGGGATTATTTATCATACATTTCACTCTAGGTCCTGCGTAAAATGGAGGATTAAGGAGGTAAGTTTTAGCATAGGGATATTTTTTGATGAAACTTGCAACTTCTGCCTTCTGTCATTTTAGTGTAGAGTGGGGCTTCTGCAGCCCATAAATGAGCTATTAAATGAGCAGCCAAAGTCTGTCATAGTATCATAGTATATAAGGCTGGAAAAAGACGCAAGTCCCTCAAGTCCAACCCTTAAGAATGAATAAATATTTTAGCCCCATAACCCATCATATTTTTTCTCTCCAGAAAGGCATCCAGGCCTCTCTTGAACACGTACATAGAGTCCACCATAACAACCTCCTGCGGCAGAGAGTTCCATATTCTTACTGCTCTTACAGTAAAGAACCTTTGTCTATGTAGATGGTAGAATCGCCTCACCTCTAGGCTTAGAGGATGCCCCCTTGTCCAGGTCACAGGCCTAGGTATTAAAAGATCTTTGGTGAGATCCTTGTACTGTCTGTTCAGGTATTTGTACACTGTAATGAGGTCCCCCCTCAGTCTTCCTTTATCTAAACTGAATAACCCCACATTTTGTCATCGGTAATTGTATTTTAGTCCCCCCATTCTCCTAATAATCTTGGTTGCTCTTCTATGCACACGTTCCAGTTCTACTATGTCCTTTTTATACACTTTTATAAAACTGTACACAATATTCCATGTGTGGTCTGACCAGGGATTTATATAAGGGCAAAACTATGTCTTTATCATGAGAATCAATTCCTCTCTTGATACATCCCATAATTTTATTTGCTTTAGCAGCAGCGACCTGGCTCTGGTCACTGAAATTAAGTTTACCATCCACCATTACCCCCAAGTATTTTTTAGCTCCAATTTTAGTAATTGAGTGTTTAGAACATAATTCAACTTTTTGTTTCCATGGCCAAAGTGCATAACTTTACATTTAGCTACATTAAACTTAATCAGTGGTTTCTCTGACTATTCCTCAAGCTTCCACATATCCCTCTATAATGCTAAACTATCAACCTCAGTATTAATTACATTACACAGCTAGTATCATCTGCAAATATTGAATCTTGACTGTGTAAACCCTCTACAAGGTCATTAATAAAACTATAAAAAAGAAGTGGCCCCAATACTGACCTCTGTGGAACTCCACTGCTAACAGCAACCCGTTTTGAGAATTACTTACCCAAATACACAGATTTTCCCCTAGTCCCGGCATTCTTATTTTAAGTACCAACCTTTTATGCGGCACTTTATCAAATGCCTTTGAAAAGTCCAGATATACAATATACAGATATACACCGTCCCCCAGATCAAGTCTGTAACTTACTTCCTCATAGAAGCCAATCAGATTAGTCTGACAGGACTAATGGTTGTAAGGCAGCCAGGTACCTCTTCCTGTGTTAAACTGTTGACATTGCAAAGAGAATTTACATCATTCCTCATTGTGTCATCCACCAGGGGATTTTCCTGGGTAAAGACAGTCAAGAAGGCGACATTCAGTAGATTGGCCCTTTCCTCATCTCCTTCCACCATGGGCATCATGTTATTCCTCACAGGGCCCACACTCTCTGTTTTTAGTTTCTTATCATTTATATACTTGAAAAACAATTTGGGATTATTTTTGCTCTCCCTGGCAATATTTCTTTCAGTTTCTATTTTTGCAGCCTTTATCGGCTTTTTACAGGATTTATTTTTCTGGCTATAATCCTGTAACGTTTTATCACTACTTTCACGTTTTAGCACCTTAAACGCCTTATGATAATAATAATAATTCTTTATTTATATAGCGCACACAGATTACGCAGCGCTGCACAAAGCATGTCAAATTGGTCCTCATCTTTCTCGTTTATTGCTTTCCTTACTAGACCAGTTAGCCACATTGGCTTTTTCTTGTTCCTCTTATGCTTTTTCTCGTATGGTATGTGTTTCTCACAGGCCTTTTTTAGAATATTTGTAAAAAAAAGTCCCATTTTTGCGGGGGGCTTTTGTCTTTGAGTTTTATTCCTATAAGGTCCCCATCCAATATCTGTCCCCCATAATAAGTACTTTACCATGCTTGAAGCCGCAACCATTTGACTTATCAACATTTCCTCTTCTGCCTCTATTATATTTGGAGCCTTATAACAAACCCCTAGTAATATTTTATTATTCTTTTTCCCTCCCCTTATCTCCACCCATAGAGACATTTTCATTTGCATCACTGATGTCATCTCGCGAGATTTGAGGCAAGATTTCACATATAGACAAACCCCTCCCCCTTTTTTATTTATACGATCATTTCTAACAAGACTATAACCATCTATAGTAACAGTCCAGTTGTAGCGATTGTCCAGCCATGTCTCGCTGATACCCACTATATCATATTTGTGCTCCAACATTAAGAGTTCCAGTTCCTCCATATTGTTTGTGAGGTTTCTGGCATTTGTGTACATGCACTTTATATGGTTTTCTTTATCCCTATTCCTTTTGTCCCCATTCCCCAATCTTATTCCAACGCCCTTTCCTCCCCTATGGACTACGACTCCTCCCAGTTCCCTATCTACACTAAGTCTACAGTTTAAGCACCCCTCAAACGTTCTAGACATTTTTTCCCCCAAAACAGATGCACCCTTCCCATTGAGTTGCAGCCCATCCTTACTGTAGAGCCTGTAGCCGACAGCAAAGACATACCAGTTCTCCATGAACCCAGAACCCTTTTTTCTACACCAACTTTTGAGCCACTTATTTACCTCCCTAATCTACGGCTGCCTGGTACAGGTATCATTTAGGAAAAAACTACCTTTGAGGTCCTTGCAAACTTATTGGGGTACACTAGATCAGGACTAGACTCCCTGCAACTCTTCCCTCTACCTCGCCTTCTACATGGTACCCAACTAGCTACCCCCTCACTCTGCTCCTCCATATTTCCATTCCCACACACATCTTCCTCAGAGAGTCTGTGCTCTAGGAGCATCAAACTTTGCTCCATATTGTCAATTTCCCTGCAGCCTTAAAACTTGCTCTTTTAGATCCAGAATCTCATACATGGCACAGGATGTACACTGTGTAGCATTGCCACTTATGAAGTCCATTGTACTAATGGGGAATACAATAGAAATACAGAAGAAAAGAAGAATTCACAGAAAAGTACCCCATAAATACAGTAGTTACCTGCTGAAGTCCCTCAAACTAAAATCCCTTAATCCCACTCTGGACACTTAAAATCAATGCACACTCGCCAAAAAGCTTGCACACTCGCATTTCTGATTGCTCTTAAATAGGTTATTTGCCACACTAAGCCGTTGTGTTTAATGCAACAAGATCTGCCTGCAAACCACCAAACAAACTGACCACAGAATTATATAAAAGCTGGTAATTCGATAGACACACCCGCTTTTAATTAGGCAGCACCTTTGCTATCCTGTCTAGAAAAGCAAAGGTGAATGCCTTAAGCCCCTTCTACACTGGCGTTTTTCACGCGCGAGTTATGCGCGTGCATTTGACGCGCAGAACTTGCATTGCACTCTGTCCCATTGTATTCAATGGCTCTTTCTCCATTAGCGTTGTTTTTCACGCGCGTGCTTGCGTTCGTTTGCACGCGCGTCAAAGTCGAAGCATGCTCTATTTTTGCGAGTCACGCGCAATTTTCACGCCCCATTCAAGTCTATGGAGATGCATCAAGAACGCATTGCACTCGCAATCATTGCAAGTGCAATGCGAGTGCAATGCGTTTTAAACGTAAGGGTTGCTAGGTGACCAGAATAACAGTATTTCCCCTGCTCGCGAACGATCATTTAATTAAAAAAACACAGTGAAGAACAGTGAAGAATAGAATAAAACCAGTGAACACAGTGAAAACAGTGACCACAGGATCATTTAAGAGAAAAACACAGTGCAGAACACAGTGCAGAATAGATTACAGATGTTCGGCACATCAGCTTACTTGTCGGGAGATACGCGCGGAGCGGTGCGCCCAAAATAGCATGTGAAGAACAATATATATGTGTGAAGAACACATTGCAGATGTATTTAAACATCTGCAATTTGTTCTTCACACACATATATATTGTTCTTCACATGCTATTTTGGCCGCACCGTTCCGCGCGTATCTCCCGACAAGTAAGCAGATGTGCCGAACATCTGTAATCTATTCTGCACTGTGTTCTGCACTGTGTTTTTCTCTTAAATGATCCTGTGGTCACTGTTTTCACTGTGTTCACTGGTTTTATTCTATTCTTCACTGTTCTTCACATCTGCTAACTTGTCGGGAGATAATATACACGGGGAACAGTGAAGAATAGATCGCAGATGTTTGCAACTTATCAGAAGACATTATTTTTTAATTAAATAACCCATTTTAATCCCAAACCATGGTCCCTTTGAAAAATGCTCGATTCTCCCATTGACTCGCGCGTGAAAAATGCGCCGAAAACGCAAAAAAACGCTAACAACACGCGCGTGAAAAACGCAAAAACGCTAATTACTCCAAGGAAAAATGGAACAAAAACGCAGCCAAAAACGTCAGTTTTTCACGCATTGCACCCTGACGTGAAACGCAACGCTAGTGTGGAAGAGGCCTTAGAGACTTAACTCTGTTCGGACGGCCAGCTGACGTCTAAAGGTCCGGAGTCTGCAGTGACGTCTTTAGATAACGCTGCAGTTTTCTGCTACTGCTGGTTTACTACATGGGTGTTATCTAACAAGCATTTGCTTGTTTTATTTAAAAGGGGAACTGGAAATCAAGGGGAATATTAGTATTTAATGTTTTACTTTTGCATTAACAAGCAACTATGTAAAATAAAAATGTGTTGAAGTTAACAAAAAAACATTTGCACCATTTTCTTGAGGGCTCTGTATTTGTTGCCTTCACTGTGCACTCACTCCCCTATAACATTTCATACTTTGATGTAAGAACTTACTTAAAGTGGCATTTTTTGCAACGTGAACTGAGGTTTTTGTTGTTAGCATTTTGGATATTTTACACCTTTATGATCACTTATTATTCAAAATTGCAAAATTGCAAAAAAGTGGTGATTCTGATTATGATGTTTTTTCATTGCAAGGTTCACAACTGGGAATAATTTATTTTTATTTTTTGATAGTCTGGGCATTTTTTGGTTTATTTGTATATCAGTTCGAGTTTCCTATTAATTTTTAAACGTTTTAAATTTTTGCTACAGTTTTTAGTCCCATTAAGGTACTTGCAGAGGTTATCGCTTGATGATGAAAGTATGAATATACCAACATGATAAGTAGAAGTAGGGGTCCCTCCCCTGAAATTCCTACCCTTGTCCTTAAAGCCAGGCTCAGCATAGTGTCATAAACAAGCACAAGAAGCAGACCCCATTCATAAAACCTGACGATCTTGTGGGGGTTCCTTCACAAACCCATTACAGAGGTCAGAAAAAGGCTGGTGTCCTTTATTACAGCTGATGTCAATCCCATCAAATAAATATGGGGCATAATTCATATTTCGGCCATGGTACTCCCTCAAAACTCCATCCAGGTATCTGCTGCTACTGTAAAAAGGCAACTTAATTTTACCTCAGCAACAGGGAACAATTAAATAATTCCTATATTGTTGAAACTGATATTATCAAGTTGGATATATACGTGTGGAGGATTCGGGAACCCTTCTTAGGTGGAAGTATCAGTAAAGCAAATTGGCATCCTTTCATGATCCCTAGTGAAGGCAAGAGGGGTGTCCCTGTCAGCCATAGCAATTGAAGCTGGTCATTCCAAGTTTGTGAATTTTCCAAAATCACAAACTCATTCAAGTCCCCCAAAAAGGCTGGTTGCCCTCAAAATATGAATGCAAGAGAGGACAGGATAAAACAGAGAATTTCCATGGGTAATCCTTTCCACACTGCAGCTAGAATTGCTTACAAGTTCAGAATTGAATAGGCTAAGGATTTGTATCAGCATACAGTATAAGAACATTTAGGAGCATTTGGGCTGAAATGCCACTATGCAGTGTCCAAACCTCTCAATAGCAGAAAGAATCAAAAGTAACCTTGTGTGGACATAGAAGTAGTCCATAGATGATTTTAACGATGAAAGTAAGTTTTATTTATTTGGATTTGATAGGAAACATTGGGGCTTATTTACCAAGGTTCCACGGACCGCACTTTCGTCGTATATTCCTACGTTTTCGGGTTTTGCGCGGTTGGGACAGGTATTTAAAAGGGGATTTTGTCACACGCGATTGGATTTTGGCGCAATCGTGTGGGCTTTCATGTGGCAAAAATGGGGGGGACAGACCGTCGGGCGATCCGACGGATTAGGACTGAGCGCGAGATTTAACTTTAAAATTGTGTCGCAAGACATGCACTTACATACACCAGGAAGTAGAAGGTGAACTCCGGCGGATCTGATTGGGGAAGCAACACATGCAGGAAATTGGTTGCACGATCTAAGTGAATCAAGGCAGAGTTCATTATCGTCGGACATTCCGGATCAGGGATCACGCCAGGGATGGGTAAGTAAATGTGCCCCAATATGTTCATCGACAAACTGGGGAACAAACCCAAAGTGTTTAAAGAAGTCAGTGAAAGGTAGTGGAGGAAAGGTGGTGTCATGGGTAATATTTTCTGCACTAGGAGTTAAACCTCTCATGGCAACTACATGGCAGAGTGAATACAAGTGTCTATGAGAACCTATTTCAACAACAAATGGTTAATTCCTAACATTCTTCACTTAATGAGACAGCAATTTGCATGCAGGACAATGCCCCTGTCATACAGCAAAGTAGTTCCTTGAAACAGAACACATTGAAGCAATGAAATAAAGAGCCCTGAGTCCCAATCTAAACCCAACAGAAATCCTATGGAAAATCCTTTGAGAAAAAGTTATGTCCAGAAAAAACCCACAACAATCACATTGCTGTGGAAGAGCAAGAAAAAGTCTGTACACTTACTGGTAATTTTTGTAACTTTCAGAAAATGTAGTTATACATTTTCTCTGTGCTACAGGCATTGCTGTTCTGTAGATTTAATCATCCTGCCTTTTACAAAATGAACTTTGGTTATTTTGTAAAACACTGTTTTAGTGGCAAGGTTTGTCAATGAGTTATTTAATAAGTGATCATACAGTACATTGTTTTTTAATTTGTCCTTTCTGCAAACCTAAAAAAGGAAGCACACAGCAGAGGTGCAAAGTAGTCCTATAATTTAGGAACAACTAGGAAAAAATAGCAATCTACAGACCCAAAAAGCTTAAATAACTATTATTAGTTCATAGCCACACAACAAATACATTAAAATGCATATATGCAATTAAAAGATGTTCTGGCCATGGTCCATGATCAGAACCATCTGCCATACAGGGTTTCCCCTTTACATAATGTATAACTACATCAGATATATCACAGTTGTGATGCAGTTGTATATCACAAAACAAGGGATACCAGTCCCTAAGTATTACAGAAAAATTGCATGGGAACAAAGTCACTAAATATAATAATATATAAGATCTAAGAGATGAGGGAACACCCCACATACAACATACTACCCCACACGTATTGCCAGTGTATCTGACTTCCTCAGGGCCCTGTGTAAATGTGGGGCAAGTGCAAATATAATGTATATAGCTATATAGCAGTCATGAAGGGGTTAAGCCTATAGTAAATAATATTATTTCATTGTTGATTGTACAATAATTTTTAGTGATATTTACACCAGATTGTCACTTGTGATGTGCACATTGGTTTGTACATGTAAAATGTAAATTTTGTATGGCTTGGACAAATTAGTGAAAATGTAAAAGTTAATACCAATGGTGTACAGCATGCTGTGGCAGAGTTGTTAAAGGAATATATGCATTGTTTCAGAACTGTTTTAAAAGAAGCTCAGTAGGCTAGTAGCTCCTCAGTAGTTGTAGCTTCTCTTGCCTAGTATCATTTCTGCAGAGGCTTCAGAGGTCCTCTTGTTATATATTTGAGCTGGATTTGTGTTGGAGGGGCTGTTTGAGTGATGGTCCACTGATGTAGTGGTGTCCAGGAACTTAACATAACTGTTGGTTATATTAGTTTCTTTGTACTTGTAGTTCTACATTCTCTATTGTGCTTTTTCTGTGTCTTCTGACCCTTGCTTAGATATATTTGCCTCATGATTGTGTACATCACCACAATCTTGGTTTTGACCCAAAATAGCCTGGCCTCACCTTATGTCTTTCTGTCTCTCTGTCACATGTTCTGTGCACATACCAAGAGTAGGAACTGTTACACAGTTGTCACCTACAGATTAGCACACTGTGGGAATGTAGGGACAGAGTTTTTGGGTAAAAGCAGGGCCTGCACCTCTTCCTTGTCCTGACACATTGATAACTTTGTAAATAAATAAATTATATGTAATGATTCAAGTCATAAAGCAGAAGACTGAATAAATATAATGTTACATCTGTGTCAGAGTCTTACAGAGTTTGTTCAGTTGGGTTCCATTATTTGGTTCTTGTTCTGTGACTATCCTTTTGTGTATGCAATTCTGTACATTATATGTTATCTCAGTTGTGGCTCGGGTGGTTTACCATCTTTATTGTGTTTATCTGTTTGTTTGTCTTGATTTGTTGATGAGTGTCTATAGTGAAAACAAATGTTTTACGACTGCCCAGTAATACAAAATTATCAATTATGTGGCATCTGTCAGATTACACAGTTGCAATATTAAATGCATTTTACTAAAACTTGTGCCCCCAAAATAGCTTTTCATTTCATGAAGAATCAACATTACGTGACTTGTGAAGGGGGTCATTATTTACCTTTTTATTTCTGCTCCACTCCCATGGTGCTCATTTTTTTGTAACTATCTTATTCATTTGAATAGGTCATACAAGTTTACATGCTTGCTGTACTTATTTTCAATCAAAGAACTTTCTAAAAATTGTATGAATGTACTCTTATTTTTCTTACAAAAGGCTGTACTTGCAATAGTCTACATGCCAGATCTGCTATAATTGTATTTTGTTATCAAAATTTTTTTGTATCAAAAATGTCCATGTTCCACTATATGATAAAGTTTAATTGAACCTACTATTCCTTCGATTGTAAAAGAAGGCATTTTATCCAGATTTTTTTATTACCTTTAGAAAAATAAGACTCAAAGAGTTTTCAAAATAGAAATTTCATGAAAGGAATAGCTCTAAAGGAAATGTTTGCTAGTTACATTTAAACTTGATTTAAAATAATAAATCTTGGTTTAAATTATACTCCATTTTTTTTTCAATAAAAACAACATACTGTAGGTCCAACTGATAAATTGTACCTCTGGTCAAGATAACAATTCCTTTACCAAACTATCGTATATACTCGAGTATAAGCCGTATAAGCCGTGACCCCTAATTTTACCACAAAAAAAAAAAAAGGGAAAACCTATTGACTCGAGTATAAGCCGAGGGTGTAGTATACAGCCAGCTAGCCCCCTGTAGTATACAACCAGCCAGCCCCTGTAGTATACAGCCTGTCCCAAGTAGTATACAATCAGCCTGCCCCCATGAAGTATACAGCCTGCCCCCATGAAGTATACAGCCTGCCCCCAAAAAGTATACAGCCTGCCCCCCAAAAAGTATACAGCCTGCCCCAAAAAGTATACAGCCTGCCCTCAGTATGCCTAGCGAATAATAAAAAAATAAACTTAATACTCACCCTCTGACGATACTCACCTTTGATGCTTAGCGGCGGCTCCCGGTCCTCGGCGCGGGCTCCCGGTCCTCGGCGGCGGCTCCTGGTCCTCGGCGGCAGCTCCCGATCCTCTTCGGCGGCTTCTCTCTTCTATCTTCACGTGCCGGCAGTCGCGTCCATGCAACTTGCCGGCGGGCGCACAGTGCGATGCGGCGGTGTTGCCGCTGATTACCTCATCAGCGGCGACACCGCAACATCATATTGTGCGCCCGTGCGCCACGTGAAGAAAGAAGAGAGAAGCCGCTGCAGAGGATCGGGAGCTGCCGCCGAGGACCAGGAGCTGCCGCCGAGGACCGGGAGCCGCCGCCGAGGACCGGGAGCCGGAGGGTTAGTATTAATTTTTTTTTTTATTATTATTGACTCGTGTATAAGCCGAGATGAGGTTTTTCAGCACATTTTTTGTGCTGAAAAACTCGGCTTATACACGAGTATATACAGTAATTTATTGATACTCTAGGTAGATGTGTTCTTAAATCTTAAAATGTGTACACTTTCCTCTTGTTACTCTGGGTGAGATTCTTACTCCATGAGAGTGCTTTCCCTCTTGATTCTCTCAATGGCTATTCTTCAAGATGAAAGAAAACACTAAAGATCTGACCTAAACAAGTAATGTTTTAGGACCTCTTAATATTTCACAGATGTCACAATTTGTCTGGAATTTCTATATGGTATATTTTCTGATCATAATAATATTGCAAAACCAAGAAGGAAAAATCTAAAACATTAGATATGAACACAAGATGGTAAACATATTAATAATATGCAAATGAAAAGAATATTAAAAATATTCATAACATATTGATTTATAATTAGTATCAAGAATAATAACCATTCACAGAAATTTACCAATGTCCATAAATGTAGGAAAAGCCTTGGAATGCTATCTATTAACCCCTTAGCGCTCTGCGCCGTAGCTGTACTGCGCTGAGTCCCGCGAATAGCGCTCAGCGCAGTACAGCTACTGCGCAGAGACGATGTATAGTTCAGCGCTGTATAGCAGCCGAACCGGCATCGTTAGCCGCAGGATTTCAACGGTAATCTACCGTTGACATACCCGGCTAACACCCGCGGTCGGAGTGGGCTCCGATCGCGGGTGTTTAACCCGTTAAATGCCGCGGTCAACGCGACCGCGGCATTTAACATGCCTTCTGGGGGTCTTTACCCCACGATCGGCCCCCCGTACCGTTTTCGGGGGGGGGCGATCGCTGTTTTAGCACCTCTGGGGTCCGATCGGGACCCCAGAGAAGCCTGGAGGGTTTACCTTTAAGATGGCGTCTGTGATGTCATCTTAAAGGCAAAGTGTCAGCCTATGCATCTGCATAGGCTGGCACTGATAATACCCTGCAATACATTAGTATTGCAGAGTATTATCAAGAACAAGCAATCAGATGATTGCTTGTTCATATCCCATGGTGGATCATGTAAAAAAATGTAAAAAAAAATGTTTTTCAATAAAAAATTACTTTATAAATCACTAAAAATGCCCATAAGCCCCAAAACATATAAAGAGACATATAACGCTCAAAAAAGTCTAAATCATAACACAAACCCCACATATATAGTATCACCGCGTCCGTAACAATCCATAGAATAAAACTAAATAACTATTGAACGCATATGATGAACGCCGTAAAAAAAAACGTTAAAAACCCGCCAAAAATTATGATTTTTACTTATTATATCCCACTAAAAATGCAATAAAAAGTGATCAACAAAACATATGTACACCAGAATTATATTGTTGCAAAGAACAACATGTCCCGCAAAAAACAAGCCATCAACCAGCTCTGTAGCCAAAAACGTAACAATGTTATGCCACTTGGAAGACAGCGATGCAAAAATGATAGATTTTTCCCCACATTAGGGTTTTATTTGGCAAATTTAGTAAAACATAAGAAAAAATATTCATGTCTGGTATCCCCGTAATCGTATCGACCCATAGAATAAAGATAACAGGATTATTAGGCTATACGGTGAACACAAAAAAAAAAGTAAAAAATCCAGTGCAGAATTGATGCTTTTCTACTCATGACCTCAAAAAAAGTTCCAAAATTTTCAACAATAGGTGATACCAACCCCAAAATGGTAACACTGGAAAAAGCATCTCATCCCGCAAAAAAAATGCCGTCACGTGGTCCAAATAACGGAAAAGCGAAAATGTTATAGCCTTCAAAAGGGGGAACCAGAAAACTAAAATCCTGGCAGTTGCAGGGTGCTCCTTCCCTTCTGCGCCTTGCTGTGCCCCCATAACACAAGTAATGTCCACATGTGGGGGAGAAATTGTAGAACAAATTTTATGGTGAGTTTTCTCTTTTTATCTTTTGGAAATGTGTAAATTTTAGGGCTAAATGAACATATAACCGACAAAATTTGACCATTCTAAATTTCACCGCCATTTTGATTCAATTATTATGAAGATCTCAAGGGGTTAACAATCTTTGTAAATGCTGTTTCTGATAGTTTGAGGGGTGCAGATTTGAAAATGGGTTGGTTATATAGGGGGTTTTGTTGCTAAATATGTAAAATTTGATTTCAAACAGTATTTATCCCCAAAATAGTCAATTCCGAAAATACGGAAAATCGCTATTCGATTTGTAGGCCACGTGACGTCAAAATAAATTATCCAAACATTTCAAAAATTATGAAAATGTAAAGTAGACAAATGGGAAATGTTATTCTGCAAGTTATTTAGGTGGTAAATTTATCTGCCTGAAAACGCTGTGATTTTGAATTTCGAAAATGGCAAATTTTTCTAAAAATTCATCATTTTTTTCTTTTTTTTTGTAAATAAACGCAAAACTTATCAGCCAAAATTTACCACTAAAATGAAGTACAACATGTGGGGAAAAAACAATATCAGAATCGCTTTGATAAGTAACAGTGTTCAAAAGTTATAACCATATAAAGAGACGCAGGTCAAATTTCGAAAAAAAGTTGCGAGCCTTAACCTGCAAACAGGCTGCGTCCTTAAGGGGTTAAGTTATTATTAGTTATCTAAACAATGTGCTGCCTTTCTTAGTGTACTTGTGTTCACAAATCATTAAGATCTGCCACTGTCAGCTCCCTTTGCAATTGCTGACCAATTAGCGTATATATTCTCAAGTATAAGCCGAATCCTCTTCTTGTTTCCTCTTCTTGCTTCCAGCAGCCGTAGGTCCATGCGCGCTAGCTGCGCACTTACTAAGACGTCAGCAAGCAGCTGTTTACACTGAGTGATGCCATCGACAGTCAATTTTGCTTACCGTACAGAATGGATCGATACATGCCATTTTGTAATCTGACAATCCATCCATGCAGAGGTTCACATCTTTGCACCACATGCTACTATTCCATTTTCTTTTGGTTCACCCAACCACTGGGACATACAACATCTAACAGTGTTCACTTCTCCACAAGCAGCAATCTGCAAGAGTAAAAAACCAAGGGCTCTCACTTCAACAGTGCCGTTCCTCCTGGTTTGTGATAAGTGGCAATAATTGGCACATTGTTGAAAAATTATAACTGTAGCAGAACCTTATAGCTTGTCCATCTTGGTGTTGTACAGTAATTACAATAATGAGTGTAGGATACTAAGTTAAATGGAAATATTAAAAGGAACCATTACGGATATGCTGAAAATGATTTTAAGAAAACAGAAATTAATGTTTATGTCTAAATTTTTAGAATTATGTGATTTATGAGATATAATTTCTATTATATTTATAGTAATTAAAATGCATCAATTTAGCTTTTATGTGAAGTACTTGTTTTCCCCATAACCCTAAAATGATTTATTTCCCCACTATATTTTAGTAAGGTTATCTTGTGAACTGTAAAAAATTAAATTAAGTTCAGAGAGAAGGCAGCACGGCAGGCTTTCATCTACAACACCACAGTGGAAATTACCTTACAGCATGTTATATAGGAATTCAGTGGAATTGTAATTCTCTGTTCTCTCTTCATCGATGAAACAAAAATGTGTTCATATCTGTTTCTGAAACTGAAAACTCTGCATGACAACAGATGGTGTTGATGAAAAATGTGCTTTTGGCATTGCAACCAATTTTTCTGAAGTTTCTGTCTTTGGTAAGTGTGATTATGAGTTCATTATTACAAATGTTTCGGCTTCCAAGTCTGTAGACTTCTTTTTTTTATGTTTAGCATTATCTCTCAGTTAGCTATGATAAGTTTCAAGCGAATAACATTTTTATGAATGTGGACAATTGCCAAAATAAAAGGTAGCTTATAACATACAGCTGTTTGGAAAGATGAAAACATATCAATCATAGAAAAAGCTAACTTCTATGCTTGCCAATGATTTTCCAAGGTAACTAGTGTCACTGTTTATTATGGGTCAGAGGATTTCAGTGTTCTTGCATAATAACTTATCAAATGTTTTCATATTTTATAGGCTCAATCAAAGGTAAACATAGAATGTCAATGTGATGGCTAAGGTAAATAAACAATAGATTAAAGAAAATCTACCATCAAATCAAATATGATAAACCAAGAACACAAATTTCATATCTTTGTTATCCATGCCCTTCCTTCTCAAAGTAACTTTTAAAACTATGCTAATTAGAAGGGCTTTGGTGGGCGTTACTATAGCCCATTCATGCGGAAGCTTCACAGAATGTTAGTGTTGCTCTGCTCCCTTGGCACTTCCACCCTCCCTTTGCCTGATTTAATCACCCTTTCAGCACACAGTGTGTGTGTGTGTGTGGGGGGTCCTTTCACACTGTAACAGCATGTGAAACCAAAGCACTGAGGAGCTAGGTAATGCCCCCCATAGCACATCTGGCTCATAAGCATCATGTTACAAGTTAGTTTTAGGGGGAAGGAAGCCATGTATAACAAATATAGATTACCACAGTAAGAGTGCCTGAATCCATGAGTAAATGTCTATGGATTATCATGCTTAATTTGATAGTAGTTTTCCTTTATACTGAAGTAAATGACTGTAAACCAATAGAATGGACAAATGGTTTATATACGCTCAGATCATAGATTTTTGTTCATTCGATTATCAGGTGTATAACTTTCCTGTAAATAAGCCCCTTAACATTGGGCTTTAGGCCTCATGCATATGACTGCTATTGGGACTGTGATCACAGCCCCCATAGAGGTCTACGGAACAGGGTCACTGTGCAGGTAGCACTATATGGCTCATCATGCCATGACATGGCCAGCTCGGCTTATTATGGAGAGAGGTTTGGAGTGCTTACCCCTCTTCTCTCCTGCACTCAGCCATGTGCACACTCATTTTATGACCCGGTAGCACCCGATCATTTACATTTGTCCTTAGCGAACAGCAAAGTGAAAAATATACTTTGGAAAAATATGCGTAAGCTTGATCATGGTTCTTGATTCTGAAGTCAAGGGATAAAATAGTATGTGTATTATATGAAGTACATTAAGGTAGAGACCCTAGTTTCATAATACAAATATTCAGTGGTAGATAGAAGAAAATGTCAATCACCAACAAACCATAAAAAAAATGAAGCAGCAAGAGCGGGGGATAACAGAGGGTGTTACAGGAGTGGCAGACGTTTTGCACTTTCAGAATTGCATTTTCCCAATTTCCTCCAGGTAAGGGTTAAAAAAAAGTCCATCAAAAAAATTATGTGTATTTCAAAATGGTGCAGTTTAAAAATTATCTCAATTTGCACAAAACAAGGTCTTCTTTGGTTATGATTACTAAAAATATAAAAATATGTCATTTGAAATAAAAAGGTCAACATTTTTTTGGTACACTTTGTTTTAGTATTCTGCACCATTTTGTACAGTGAATTTTCCGAATGTCTAGTACTACCTTTTCCATGTTTTTTATACAGCAACAGACTCTGGTACATCATTGAAATGGTTAATGTAAGCAACTAAGGGCTTTGAGTGACTTGCATGATAGTTTGTTGGCTCTCTACATTTTTAACAGAGCTTGTCAATCCCGCTCTGACAAATTAAAGTGAGATGGCCAAAATGACCACAATCTAATTAAAAGTCGGAATTAATCTCTAATTTTCAATCACAAAGTCTTATTTGTTGCAACAAATTGATTATTCAAAATTGCAGTCTTTCTGTGCACTTAGAATGACAAGTGAAACATGTCATTCTGTTTTTAAGATGAGAAAAAATAAGACTTAGCTGATACCACAGGAAAAGACAATAGAACTGTAATAATGATAACGCAGATTTCTAACTTTTAGTAAAACAATCACAGATTTACATGACTTTAGTAAAGAGATTCTACTGAATTCCACCCAGAAAGTCCAAAGGCAAAATTCCAGACAGAAAATGACATGGCAACACTCAAGCTTTTTGACCAGACCACTCCATCACTGACCTATTGGATTTCCTAGCCTATAGCTGCAGCTAAAATGTTGGTCATGCAGCTTAGGTTACGTTAGCATTTTCAACAATTGAAATATCTTCTATGCCATATACGTTTTGTCACAAAAAAGTTACAGATCAATGGTAAGGGTGTTATCATCAGTAAATTAAATAAAATCAGGAAATTAAGAATGATGGCATTAGGTTACTGTAATGCTACCTAAACATAACACTGTAGTTTCACAACAGTCCTGCTGATGACAATAAAAGATTGCACAGACAAGATATGGACAGGAATAGGACCTGTCCTTACTTTTGCGATCCAGGCATTCAGCACATGCTTGGGGCTGTGGAATCCATGGTCCTGTGCATGAGCCCAAAGTAGTGAAAAAGGACATGTGCTTGCTAGTACACATACAAAATACTTAGCCCTGTTCAGTGGGCCTCAGTTAGACATTTGGGGAGATTTATGTGTCATTGCTAAAGTTAAATTTTAGGGAAAAAGAAAATACATCATGACATTTGATTAATGTCCAATTCTAAAGTCATGTAATCCCCTCCTACTTTTTTAATTCATATTATTCTTGGTTCTAAAGTGCAGTCCCTCTCTTTGTAATTTGTTATTTGCATAATAATATTTCCATGTATAACAAATTACTTAAACAATAAGAATGTGCCCCATTTAGAACAAATCTTACCTGTTTAAAGAAGGAAAATGTAATTACAATTCCTAAAATCATTGAGCTGTGCTACTGATTTGGAATGTATAACCAGGGCCGCCGATAGGGCAGTACAACTGGTACTGCCCTATGGGGCCCGGACTCTAAGACACTAGGGGGGGGCCCGCAGGGCCGCATCTGCCATGAGGCGAGATGAAAATCTCGCCTCGGGCGGCAGAATGCGGCCCTCTTTAAAAGCTGCATTTTGCAGCTCCAATCTGGGCGATTCGGGCGCCCGCTGGCGCCCGAATCTCCCTTCAGATAAATCGCACCTGTCTCTTTAAGAAACAGGTGCGATTTACATGCGGAGCTGCGCAGCGCCTTTACGGCTGCTGGCGTCGCTCCGTACAGTGCAGTGACACAGGCGGCTGATGATGACGTAACGCGCCTGTGTCACTCAGCCAGAAGAGCCGCTGCCAGAAGAGCCGCGTGAATATGGGAGCCGCGCGCCGTGGGAGCACCCTGCCGTGAGGTAAGTACAAGTTTTATTATTTTTATTGTCCAATTATTAATTAAATATATATATTAGGGGGCGATTACTACTGTAACGGGGGGGGGGGGGGGGTTCGATATATACTTTTTTACTAGGGAGGCTGTGTATAGTTATAAGGGGCCAGATCCCATTTTTCCTGGGGGGGGGGGGGTTGTATATATTTATATGAGGGGCCAAATTCTTATTACACTGGGGGGGGGGGGTGTATATATTTATATGGGGGGCCAAATTCTTATTACACTGGGGGGGGGGGCTGTATATATTTATATGGGGGGCCAAATTCTTATTACACTGGGGGGGGGCTGTATATATTTATATGGGGGGGCCAGATTCTGTTTATTCTAGGGGGGCTGTATATATTTATATGGGGCCAGATTCTGTTTATTCTAGGGGGGCTGTATATATTTATATGGGGGGCCAGATTCTGTTTATTCTGGGGGGCTGTATATATTTATATGGGGGGCCATACTCTGTTTATTCTGGGGGGCTGTATATATTTATATCGGGGGCCATACTCTGTTTATTCTGGGGGGCTGTATATATTTATATGGGACCAGATTCTGTTTATTCTTGGGGGGGGGGTATATATTTATATGGGGCCAGATTCTGTTTATTCTGGGGGGGCTGTATATATTTATATGGGGCTGGATACTGTTTATACTGGGGGGCCTATAAAAATAAATTATATATATATATTCATTAGGAGGTGCTATATATTTACTTCAATCAGGGTAGTACTCTATATAAATTCACATGTAACATAGTAACTGGGTGGGATATATTATTCATAAGATACAATAGATTACTTTGCATCATGTAAACCAAATATTGGGGGGGGGTCTGTATTAATAAATTAGGGGTGTTGTATATTGATTGGTGCTGTACATGCTATAATTCCAGTAGAATATTTATATATAATGAGGGGATGTGTTCTATGTGGGGTAGCGTGCGGTCACTTGTGTTGTGAGGGTTATTTAGGAGCGCAGTGTTGTTATCCAGGAGACTTTATACTGTAAGTGACTGTGGTATTTTTAGGGACGCCGGGTGGAGATGCTGCACGGAGCTGAAGATATCCAGCTGTGAATTCACCTGTGATACGTCATGGATTGGAGAACCCGGAATAAAGTTCTACTGATGGAAGAGATTGTCATCTATAAGGTACTAGATGCCACTAATGACTCCCAGATCCTGTAGTCAGTCACACAGTGTCAGGGAGCTGTCTGTAGGGATGTTAATTGTTAGTAAAGTTTTCAGCATTTTCTGAACAGGTAGCGGAGGGGGGGGGGCAGCATTTTAATATTCGCCTCAGGCAGCAAATATGCTAGAATCGGCCCTGGGGGGGGGGGGGAGTGCGCAGTGCGCTGCGTACAGTTCTTTCATGCTTACCCTGCCGCCAGCGTCGCGTCGGTCTCTGCGCGCTTCCTCCTGGGCTGGCTGTGTGATCCCGCGAGATCCAGTGCTGGGTCACAGCCTGGTCTCGCGGGATCACACACTGTCTGCAGGAGAAGAAGGCGCGCACAAGAGAACGAGAAGAAGACCGGAGCAGCCTTTTCCTTTTTGTAAATATATTTTGTGGCTGGGGCCCCGGGGGGGGGGGGGGGTTGTGGATAGGTCTGATGGGGGCAGAAACGGCTGACCTGAGGTCTGATGGATAGGGGCAGAAACGGCTGACCTGAGGTCTGATGGGGGCAGAAATGGCAGACTTGAGGTCTGATGGATAGGGGCAGAAATGGCTGACCTGAGGTCTGATGGATAGGGGCAGAAATGGCTGACCTGAGGTCTGATGGGGCACATTAAGCTGACCTGAGGTCTGATGGGGCACATTAAGCTGACCTGAGGTCTGATGGGGGCACAAGACGCTATTTGAGGTCTGATGGGGGCACGATACGCCGACCTGAGGTCTGATTAGGCCACGAGACGCCGATCCCTGTACTGTGACATCACTGTGTTTATTATCCCTGTACAGTGACATCTCTGTGCTTATTATGTCTGTACTGTGACATCACTGTGCTTATTATGTCTGTACTGTGACATCACTGTGTTATTTTTATAGTGTGGTACATGAGTATTTTGTCTTTATATATATCCCTTGTTTAAAGGGAATCGAGCACCAGGTGCACAGCATAGTACCTGAAGGTATCATGCTATGCACCTGATGACCCTGACTTCAGCACTGTAAGTTCCATCAAAATGGCCTCTATGGTTATCCTTTAATGCTTTTATAAAGAATTATGTTAATTACCAGCTTAGGAGCAGTGGGAGTGCTCCAGTGCACCTAAGGGCTCCTTATGTCACCCAGCGGCCAGTCCTGCGGTGATCCGAAATCCCGATACCTGTGCCTGCTCAGCAGCCTCTGTGAATCAGTGTGCAGGTGCAGGGACTTTAGGTTTCCTTGGGGCATGCAATGAACGCTCCTTCTTTTCCTTCCCATTGGTTCTGAGGAAATATGAAGTCCTGACCCTTATGCAGTGATTCACAGAGGTTGCTGAGCAGGCACAGGTACCAGGACTTCAGATTACCTCAGGACTGGTGGCAGGGTGACGTAAAGAGCCCTTAGGTGCACTGGAGCACCCCCACTGGTAATTAACACAATTCTTTATTAAAACATTAAAAGATAGTGGCGGCCCTAGCAATTGCACTTTATAATGTTATATTTGTTATATGTTGTCTGTTAAACACTTTTATATGTTTACTGTTCACCATGCTTTAGTTTTTGATGCCATATTTGCACTATAATAAATATACTTGACCAAAAGTATGACTCCTATTGGCAATCTACCAGAAGAGTGTGCCTTGTCGTAGCAACAGGCCTCAAACCCTGTTTGTGAAAGGTCACTGCGGGGGGCAGGAGGCTTGTTCGGTTTTGGGGTGTGTTGGGGCCCAGACACCTTTGCTGTATGGGGCCCCGAATTTCCTGATGGCTGCCCTGTGTATAACCACAAATAACTTGATACAAATTGAAGCCACATTTCACTCTAAACTCTCCCATCCTCAGTTTGTTGTTGTGAATAGTTTCATTGTTTTGGAAAGTCGTGCTTTTGACTTTTGTGTATTGGAATTGTTTTGTTTTAAAATAACAGTTTTTGGTCATCTGCTTAAATAGAAACTGCATTTAGAATGCTAATATATTAAATACTTTTTAAATCAGGTATCAATTACTTATGTTGAGCAATGTATAATTTATTATTTTATCCCTTAATATATCATCAAGCCATGGATTTTAAGGATTTTTTACCAATATGGTATATTAAGAATTTGAACTGATTACTTATGCTTTCAATATGTATTTGACTAGAGGCTTAGCCATTATATGTTTAGATATATTTTGTGAAATAAAAAGAAAAGGTTTAATTTCCTCTCCTATTGGCTCTATCACTCTTATTTTGCAGATTGTAAGCCCTCTCAGGCAATGTGCTTTTTCCCTCTTTAAGTAGTTTGTAGAGATGAGCGAGCACTAAAATGCTCGGGTGCTCGTTATTCTAGATGAACTTTTCCCGATCCTCGAGTGCTTGTCTCGAATAACGAACCCCATTGAAGTCAATGGGAGACTCGAGCATTTTTCAAGGGGACCAAGGGTCTGCACAGGGAAGCTTGCCCAAACACCTTGAAACCTCATAAAATGATGGAAACACTACAGAAATGGCCAGGAAACAGCAGGGGCAGCATGCATGGATTCCATTATGCCAAAATTATGGGCAACAGCATGGCGATGACAGAGTGACTGAATGAGGCTTGATAGCATCTAAAACATCCAATAATTGACCCTGACACTATAGAAGACGGCATGCAGCGGCAGGCTAGAGAGTGGCATGGCGACATACCCCAAATGGACTCAGGCTTCAAACCAATTTAAAAAATTCCTTTTGGAGAGGATAACGTGTAGCACTGTATGTATCAGTATTTTGCCTGGTTAAGGCGGCAGAGAGGAACCAAAGGAGGTGAGCAAGAAGCGCTGAAATGATTTCCTATGTGAACAAAAGGTTGACGGTATATTTAGTCGATAACACAGCATGGTGGCGACATAGTGACCAAGTTCCATAACGTATCTGGTGAAACACCTGAAAAATTAGCCTGACACAGCTCGTTTGATAAGGGGACGACATGTGGAGGCAGCCATGGAGACAACTTCCATGATTAAGAGTTACAGTATGGGGCATCCATATTGCGCTGCTATGATTGAAACTTCAGGTCTCCAGCATGGCGGGGACAGATGGGTCGAGTTCCATTATGTATCTGGTGAAACACCTGAAACAACCCAAAATTCTGCCTGACACAGCTCGTTTGCTAAGGGGATGATGTGCTGTATATCCTCTCGCACTCCAGCGTCTGGGGTATAGACAGTTGAAAGTTGCACATGGAGACATTGGTGGACGCTGTGGAGGATCGTGGAGGCGAAATGGACAGGAAACAGCAGGGGCAGTATGCATGGATGCCTCTGAGGCTGCCTAATCTAGGGATGGAGCTGGCGGTCCGCTGCCAGGCGAGGTTTCACCTGTCCAAGCCCCTGTCTCTCGGCTCCTCCCCACCCAAAATGGGCCTGGGGGCCAGAAGCGTTTCCTTTGAAAAAAGTATCATTTTCAAAGCAGGCGGGGGCTACAAACAGCACTTCTAAGAACATTTTGGATAAAATCAAGTGTAGTACTGTTCTTATAAGTTTTGGTTATCGCGGGTGAGGGGAATGTAAACAGATGCGCAAGAAGCGCTGAAATAATAACGTTAAATGATAAAAGTTTGACAGTATATTTTGTGAATAACACAGCAGGGTGGCGACAAAGTTAACAAGTTTGATGTGGAAGCCATGAAAACAACCCAAAATTCTGCCTGACACAGCTCGTTTGCTAAGAGGACGATGTATCGAGGCAGCTATATGGACGACTTTGGGAGTTAGTTATGGAGATGATGTGTGGAGGTAGCAATGGAGACAACGTGTGGAGGCAGCTATAAAGACGACGTGCGGAGGCTGCTATGGAGACAATTAAATTTGGATAGTGTCTGTATGTGGCAGTCCAAAAAAGTTTTCAAACCAGAGGAGCAGGTAGGTGGTCCTCCAGAAAAATTAAATAGATTGAGTGCCTGTATGTGGCAGTCCAAAAAAGTTTTCAAATCAGAGGACCGGGTGGGTGGCCCTCCAGAAAAATTAAATACATAGAGTACCTGTATGTGGCTCTCCCAAAAATTGTTTAAAACAGAGGACCAGGTAGGTGGCCCTCCAGAAAAATTAAATACATAGAGTGCTATACCTAGAGCCAGTTGGCCCTGGCAAAAAATAGCTAGTTTCCTCTGCTTTAGTGTACAGAGAGGAGGAGAAGGAGAAAAATGAGGAGGATTGCATACATTATCCAGGTTGAGCTTCTTTCACCTGGTGGAGAATGGAAATCCTGAGAAATCCAGGCTTTATTCATCTTGATAAGCATCAGCCTGTCAGTGCTGTCAGTCAACAGGCGTGTACGCTTATCGGTGATGATGCCACCAGCTGCACTGAAAACCCGCTCAGACAACACGCTAGCGGCAGGGCAGGCAAGAACCTCCAAGGCGTACAGCGCCAGTTCGTGCCACATGTCCAGCTTTGAAACCCAGTAGTTGTAGGGAGCTGTGTGATCATTTAGGACGATGGTACGGTCAGCCACGTACTCCCTCACCATCTTTGTGTAAAGATCAGCCCTACTCTGCCGAGACTGGGGACAGGTGACAGTGTCTTGCTGGGGTGACATAAAACTGGCAAAGGCCTTGTACAGCGTACCCCTGCCCGTGCTGGACAAGCTGCCTGCTCGTCTACTCTCCCGCGCTGTCAGAAGGGAAATACTGTTTCAGCTTGTGCACCAGGGCCTGCTGGTATTCATGCATTCTCACACTCCTTTCCTCTCCAGGGATGAGAGTGGAAAGATTTTGCTTGTACCGTGGGTCCAGGAGTGTGAATACCCAGTAATTGGTGCTGGAATAAATTCTTTGAACGTGAGGGTCACGGGATAGGCAGCCTAGCATGAAATCTGCCATATGCGCCAGAGTCCCAACGCGCAAGAATTCACTCCCCTCACTGGCCTGACTGTCCATTTCCTCCTCCTCCAACTCCTCTTCTTCTGCCCATACAAGCTGAACAGTGAAGGACTGAGCAATGCTCCCCTCTTCTGTCTCGCCAACATTCTCCTCCTCTTCCTCCTCATCCTCCTCCACATCCTCCAATATGCGCTGAGAAACAGACGTGAGGGTACTTTGGCTATCAACAAGGGAATCTTCTTACCCCGTCTCTTGTGACCAGCGCAAAGCTTCTGACTTCATGCTGACCAGAGAGTTTTTCAACAGGCCAAGCAGCGGGATGGTGAGGCTGATGATGGCGGCATCGCCACTGAACATCTGTGTTGACTCCTCAAAGTTACTCAGCACCTGACAGATATCAGACATCCACGTCCACTCCTCATTGTAGACTGTAATTCGGAGCAGGAGGTGGAGGAGGGGTGGGAGGAGGAGGAGGCATAGTAGGCCTGAGAGACCTTGACCGAGGTAGGCCCCGCAATCCTCGCCGTCGGCAGTATATGAGCAGCCCCAGGGTCAGACTCGGTCCCAGCCTCCACCAAGTTAACCCAATGTGCCGTCAGCGATATATACTGGCCCTGCCCGGCAGCACTCGTCCACGTGTCTGTGGTCAGGCTGACCTTGACACAGGGCAAGGAGCAGTGGTGTGCACGGTCGGAGATGAACGGCCTTGGTTCCATTGAGTGGGGTGTTTAGCATTCATATGCCTGCGCATACTGGTGGTGGTTAAGCTGGTAGTGGTGGAACCCCTGCTGATCCTGGTGTGGCACAGGTTCCACACCACAGTCTGTCAGTCATCCGGTGTTTCTTTAAAGAACCTCCAGACTTCCGAAAATCTAGCCCTCGCCACGGGAGCTTCACTACGTGAAACAATTGGTGCGGATGCACCAGCTCTGGTTTGCCTCTCCGTCTGGCCCCACCACTGCCTCTTCCAACCTGTTCTCGTCGAGGACTCGCTTCCGTCTCAGAAGCACTGTGTTCACCCGGCCTATCAACCCAGCTTGGGTCTGTCACCTCATCATCATCCGATCCCTCAGTCTGCTCCACCCTCGGACTTCCTGTCTCCTCATCGTCCGACACCACTTTACACACTTCTTCCACTACGTCAACAATGTCATCATGACCCACAGACTGCGACCAGTGGAAAACCTGGGCATCGGGAAAGAGCTCAGCAGCAACCTGACAAGTGGTTTGTGACTCTGGGAAGGGTCCAGAAAACAGTTCCTCAGAGTATGCCGGTTCAAATGCCAAATTTTCC
Organism: Engystomops pustulosus; assembly: GCF_040894005.1. Lineage (NCBI taxonomy): Eukaryota > Metazoa > Chordata > Amphibia > Anura > Leptodactylidae > Engystomops > Engystomops pustulosus. Next base: position 113,531,202 of record NC_092412.1, read on the forward strand.
TGGGAGGGAACAGACTGGGGGGAAGGAGGCTGAGGTGGAGGAGCTGGAGGAGTGCTGATTTCGGTGACATGGGTGGACTGCGTGGAAGACTGACTGGTGGACAAATGGCTAGAAGCATTGTCCACAATCCACGACATCACCTGTTCGCATTGTTCTGGCCTCAACAGTGCTCTACCACGAGTCCCAGTAACTTGAGACATGAACCTAGGGAGTGTTGCTCTGCGGCGTTCCCCTGCTCCCTCATCAGCAGGTGGTGTCTCACCCCGCCCAGGACCCCGGCCTCTGACCCCTGCAGTAGTTGGACGCCCACTCCCACACCCTCATCCTCTACCCCTACCCCTAGCCCTCGGGTTCAACATTTTCAAAATTAAAGTGTAAACTGTAAATAGTTTTTTTGTTTTTTTTGTGGTTTTTTGTGTTTTTTTATTTTTGGTGTTTTTTTTAATGTTTTTGTATTTTTTTTTAACAAAACGATCAGAATAAATCACACAGCAACCACAGAAGATGATGAAGATTGCTCTGGCTAGTTTGTCACCTACACTGACAGCACACAACTGGATTGTGTGCTTTGCCTGTGATGACTTTTAGTTTTGAAAAAAAATGAAAGTAAAAAAAAAAAAAAAATCGGCAGACTGTGCCTAATTCAATCAAACCCCTAATAAATTGTCCCACTTAGGTGTTTGAGATGAATATGTGAGTCACTAAGAGCTAAATAGAATGTTCCCAAGTCTCCCTGCATATTCCTCACAATATGGTACTAGCTGCACTACTAGTGCCAGCAAGGCCAGCCACAAGCAAATAAAAAAAAATAAAATATATATTGCTATTGTAGCCCTAAGAAGGCCTGTTGGATTCTTGTATGGCTAGTAGTTTCTAACCTACACTGACAGCACACAACTGGATTTTGTGCTTTGCCTGTGATGACTTTTAGTTTTGAAAAAAAAATTAAAGTAAAAGAAAAAATCAGCAGACTGTGCCTAATTCAATCAAACCCCTAATAAATTGTCCCACTTAGGTGTTTGAGATGGATATGTGTGTCACTAAGAGTTAAATAGAACGTTCCCAAGTCTCCCTGCAAATTCCTCACAATATGGTGCTAGCTGCACTACTAGTGCCAGCAAGGCCAGCCACAAGCAAATAAAAAAAAAATATATATATATAATGCTATTCTAGCCCTAAGAAGGGCTGTTGGGTTCTTGTAGACTCACTCCTGCCTAACACTAAGCTAATATAACACCCTAACGCTATCCCTGCAGCAGAAGCAGCAGGTCTCTCCCTGACGGCATCCAGACAGAGAATGATGCGAGCAGCACGGACAGGGGCTAGTCTATTCCAGGGTCACCTGATCAGGCCAGCCAACCACTGCTATCGACGTGTAAGGGTACCACGTCATGCTGGGTAGAGTGCAGAGTCTCCTGGCTTGTGATTGGCTCTGTTTCTGTCTGCCAAAAATCAAAACGGCGGGAGATGCCATTTTCTCGAGCTGGCAAAGTATTCCTCCGAGCAACGAGCAGTTACGAGTACGCTAATGCTCGAACGAGCATCAAGCTCGGACGAGTGTGTTCGCTCATCTCTATTTTTCCCCTTGGACTTCTTACTCCAGATTTATCACATTGGGTGTCATTTACTAAGGGCACGATTCCCGTTTTCCCGACATGTTACCCGAATATTTCCGATTTGCGGCGATTTCCCCTGAATTGCCCCGGGATTTTGGCGCACGCGATCGGATTGTGGCGCATCGGCGCCGGCATGCACGCGATGGAAATCTGGGGACGTGGCCGAACGAAAACCCGACGGATTCGGAAAAACCGCCGCATTTTTTTAAAAAAATCTGTCGCGGAGCTTGCACTTATCTTCACTCAGCCCGGCCCGGTGAACTCCAGCGCGTTCCCATGCTTTTCAGCGCAGCAGCTCCACCTGGTAGACGGCAGAGGAACTACCTTAATAAATCCCGGGCCGGACCCGAATCCAGCGCAGAGAACGCGCCGCTGGATCGCGAATGGACCGAGTAAGTAAATCTGCCCCATTAAGTTGCAATACAAGCTAAAAATACAACCCAGACCCTCAGCGGTGAAAGACAAACTATGGGCATTTTTAAATGTTGTGACTTTTTAGTTACCATATGCCAAAATGAAATCTTACCTAATTTAATACATCTGACTTACAAAATGCTCTAAAAAGCCTTTTAAAAATCTGGGTAAGGTATCTGCCTAATGATAAATCTGCCAGATTGCCATATTGAACAAGCTTCTTGATAACAAAATTATATTTGGTATTATCTAAAAAACTAAGCATTTGGTAAAAGGTAATATACAAAAATGATGACATACTGTACATGGTTAGTTCACATATTTAAGAATGACCACTGCAAAAATTTTCAGCATCTTTCTATTTCTCTTAGATAGCAAAATCCGTGTTGAGATCTACTATCAATCATGTTGAAAATATGTGTGGCTTTGTTAATGTAAGAATAAGATTTCAGCTTAAATCATGCTGGTAGGAAAATAAATCTATGCACTATGACATATGGTTTGTTAATGATTCTCTAACACATATAATCGGTCTTCCAGGTGGATAGACATATAGATTTATGGATGGTCTTAAATTCTAGACAATACCTTCATATTCCATATAGATATTGCAGAAAATGAAAAAAGCTGGTGTGATGGTGGTAAAAGGATCAAGGATGATTTATATATTTCAATAAACATACTCAAGGCAGTCCTGAATTTTCAGTGTTAGAACACAGTAGCAGAAAGATTTACAATACAGTCTATATTGTGAAGGACCACATAAAAGCACAATAACCCATTCCAATAATTGTTACATAGAGAGGAGATACAGCACAGATTACCGTATTTTTTGGACTATAAGACGCACATTTTTTCCCCAGAAGATGGGGAAAAAACAGTGGTGCGTCTTATAGTCCGAATGTAGAATTGTAGCTGCTGGGTCTCAGCCCTCCACTGCAGGAGGGAATGGAGGACGACACATAGCAGTAAACGCAGGGGCAGTGCTGAGCTCGGCTGCCGCCTGCTAGTGTCTGTGAGCAGCGGAGCTCAGTGATCTCGTGCAGGGCACACAGAGTGTGACATCCACTTCCAGGTTATCTGATGAAGGGAAGCAGAATCCACGCCCCCTCAGCACGGAGCATTCACTGTGACTGATGCTGGACAGGTCACTGTCTTCTCCTATTGTCCCAGCTGCTCGTGCTGCAGGGGCATTAGATAACACTATAATGGGGACAGGACAAGTGACCAGTACTTGATTCTCTGCTCCTGAGCCTGCTGTGCTGTTCTCACAGGTGTGTGAAACTGAACAATTCCCAAACAGTGCTTGTACAAGGTCACAGGAGCTTACAGTCTATGTCACCTCCTGTGTCCCCCTCCTCCTCATAGATTGTAAATTCCTGTGCCCATTGTACAAGCCCTGTCACCTCCTTTGTTTTCCTCCTCATAGACTATAAGCTCTTGTGACCATTGTACAAGTAGTGTCACCTCATGTGTCCTCCTCCTCATAGACTGTAAGCTCTTGTAGCCATTGTACAAGCACTGTTACCTCTTGTGTCCCCTCCTCCTCATAGATTGTAAGCTCTTGTGACCATTGTACAAGCACTGTCACCCTGTGTCCTCCTCCTCATAGATTGTAAGCTCCTGTGACCATTGTACAAGCACTGTCACCTCCTGTGTCCCCTTCTCCTCCTCATAGATTGTAAGCTCTTGTGGCAATTGTACAAACATTGTCACCTCCTGTCCTCCCCTCCTCATAGATTGTAAGCTCTTGTAACCATTGTCACATATACTCATACCTATACAGCCCTGGTAACTCTTGAGACCCCCTGACTAGGTGTCGGCATAATTCTATCACTCCCCACGACTACCAAGTGTTCTGTATAGGGCTGAATCTGACAGAACACTTTTAGTGTCGGCACGGGAGCCATCCTTCAGCATCAGGTAACAGTGTCCCATAAAATGTCCCCTTATAAATTCTCCCTATTAATTCTCCCCAAACACAGTGCACTATTAAAACTTTGCCAAATGTCACACAATGACCCCTAATTAAACTATCCCCTACACCAGTGATGGCTAACCTATGGCACGGGTGCCAGAGGTGGCACTCAGAGCCCTTTCTGTGGGCACTCAGGGCATCACCAGAGATGACTCCAGGTATCTTCCTACAGTCCCAGACAGCCCAGGACTTGCTGTGCACAGAGCTATTTTAAAGTGACAGCTCTACCTGGGACTATTTTCTGCTTTATTGGTGTCCTCAGGTGCTGGTATCAATGAAAACTGTGACAGAGAAGGGAGTATAAATCACAAATTAAATTTATGTGTTAGCACTTTGCAATAAATAAGCGGGTCTTTGTTGTAGTTTGGGCACTGGGCCTCTAAAAGGTTTGCCATCCCTGCCCTACACAGTCCCCTTAGGCTACATTCACATGAACGTGTGCCTGCCATACGTATCACGGCAGGCACATGTTGATGCCTTGGAGGGGAGGAGGTGGTGAGGGCTGCTCGCCCCTACCCCTCTCCAAAGAGAAACATGGCTGCACCGCCCCGTAAGGCGCTGCTACTTTACTGTTACTTTATTAAATGTTTTAGCACACTATTTGGGGAAAAAACTTTTTTTCTTATTTTTCCACCTCTAAAACCTAGGTGCGTCTTATGGTCCAGTGCGTCTTATAGTCCGAAAAATACGGTACTCAATTTCTTCAGATAACTAATTGGAAAACATCAGGTTTTCTATCCTGTATTCCCATGTCTGGGGCTTGCCTTATATGATCATTATGTAGACCTAATAAAGAACTCTTTAATATAATCCCATCCATCTCTATAGAACAAAAAATGTGTGAAGATAAAAGGTAAAATAAAAAAGTTTACTCTTAGATTTAGAATTTTATGTAATTAAGCTTTGATATGTTGTCATTTATTTACATATACATAGAAGTAAAAGGATGGCACTCACCCAGATCCTGTGGGATAAAAGTTCTTCTTTATTAGGAATCAAATCCGAACATCACAAACGGGGTATAGCAGGGAGGGAGTGATGCATGGTGATCATAAGGAAGGCTACGGCCGTTTTGCGTGGTCTGCGCGTCTTCCGGCCTCCGTGTGGGGATTAAAACAAACTGCAGGGTTATAAGCTCCTAGGGTGGGATGTACAACCGCCCTATTCAGGTAATACAGCCAGTGATAGGTTAAACACAATGTCACGTAAACATAACGGCGCCAATCATTTGCTGCCTAAATTGTATGTATTGGCTAAGACTCACCCAGGGTCCGTGTGCGCTTCACCTCTACTCCCTATACACAGGTACACCTGTGGTATGCGGTCGCCTTCCGGGCTCAGCCGGTAGTTCCGCCCCCAACAGGACGCTCCACGTGGGACGCGTCACCTGGTCCGGCCCCGTCCACCGCACACAAGGATCACGTGACGTGTCGCTGCAGGCAGTGAGAGAAGTGGTAGAGAATGCCCAAAAAGGGGAGGACTATACAAACTTCATCTGTGAAGCCCTATCTTTTATTTTGAGCCACAATGCATTCCTGTTTGATGGTGAGTGGTATGTGCAGGGATACGGGACTGCCATGGGCACTCCTGTGTGCAACACCCTCGCCGATGCAATGGCGAAGGAGTGCTTGCGAATAAGCCCCATAGCATGTCACCCACATTACACTACATGGTCCTGATAGGACATAGGGGATATTGCAGTGGTTAATCCTGCCTGGCAAGGCAGAAGTTAAATCTGTGTATGATGTAAAAGTCCAGTATCCAATGATCTGTGTTACATCCTGTCTCTGTGAACTGAGAGGTAATTGGAGGAGCAGCCACCACCTGACCAAGGGGAGATAATAAAACCCCTGGCCAAGAATATTCTAGAGAAGAGAGCAGTTAGCTGAGCAGTAGCTCAGAAGCAGACTGGAGTCTCTCCAGTACAGACTCTTCGGAGTCTGTACAGCTAGCACCAGACCAGACCAGAGCAGGAAGAGCCTAGCCCCTGCCTGAAGTGGAGCTAATAGCTAGGTAGTGAGGAAAGGGGTATCATCCTACCTTCAAGGGTGATACCTGAAGATATCCAGGATCAAGCTGAAGCATCCTATTAGGACACAGCTGCCTCCCAGCCTGCCATTGCATCCAGGCTGGTGATCTACATCCTGTGGCTCCCTCCAAATACCTCTCTAGTACTCCACCATCTTGTTAAAGGCACGTTGCTGATGTTCCTGTCGGTTCCAATAAAGAACTGTAAGTGTTTCTGTTCAACCTCTGCCTCCGTCTGGTCCCTGCTACTACGGCTGTCACCATCACGGGCACCCTGTCCACTACACAGAGACTCATACTCTAGAGACCAAAGGGTTGCCCCAGGGAGATCCGCTATAGCAGCCTCTCCCTCATCATTTCTTGCCAACACCACCCTGCTGGAGACCTGCCAGGCTGTAGGACAGCCCTCCGGTTCCCCGTACCAAGCACCGTGACAATAGCGTGCCTAGGCCGCAACCGCCAGCCACTCAGGTACTGCGGGCCCCGGATGACTCCAGGCCCCGAGAAAAGGCTAGGCCCCGGTGGGGGATGTTGCAAGTGGCGTCACGAACAGGATTGATACTTCTGTGCCTTATTACGGCATTAAAGACTTTCCTTTATTGAAAAGACTGTGCTGCCTAACCCTGCTGCCATCCGGGTTTAGGCCCAAGTAATTGTGTGTTTCTGGATTGAACTGTGTTAATGCTGCCACGTGCTGTCGAGCGCCGCTCCAGCACTCAAGAGGTTAATCCCTGCAAGAACTGTACCAGCTCTGCTACATCCGGCGCTGCCGCGCCTGAAGATTTTAACCTCAGAAACTGTGGCGCAGCAAGTAATTCCAGCCCGCCAAAACCCTTACTGGCGGGAAACCCAGACGACACCCCAAGCTACACCCACACGCGAAGGGCGCGAACCCCGCCTCCTGTGGCGCAGGAAAAATTAGAGCCCGCCACAGCTCTTGGCGGGAAGGACTTGGACTCCTCCCACTGGCTCGGGGCGGACTTCCTGCCCCGCCTCAGAGAAACGCCAGCACTTGTGCAGATTTTGGACAGCGAGGACAGCATCATGTGGGGTCCTCCGCCATTCCCTCCGGTGGAGCGTCCCGAGTTCTTTGAAGTGTTGGAGACCATGGTGGTGGTCTCTGCGCAGCCGGTCTGGAGGCCCTTTGCTGGGCACCGGCTGCATCGAGGACTGACCCGAGCATTCGTCACCGGGAGGTATGTCCAGACGGTGACGGAGTATCAAGTACCACCCGGGCGGTTCCTCGTGCCTATCCCGGTTACCATGCCGGTACCGCGGGCCCACGTGGAGGCGCCACGAGGGGAGGCCCCGGCTCCTGTTGATCCAGCGCCTGGGCCTACTGCTGCCGTGCCACCTGCTCCGAGGCCTACTGTCCCTGCTGTTCGGCCTGCTAGCCCTGCTGTGACGGTTCCTGATCCTCCGGCTGCTCCTGCTCCTGTTCCGGCACCTGCCCAACCACCACGGAGATCCGAGCCTGCACCGGAGCCACGAGCCCCAGCACCGGCACCTCCGCAGCCTCGAGGCCGAGGCGAGGCCGCCCGCCAGAGACTCCGAGACGCTGTCTCGGAGCAGCGACGCCGCGAGAAGGAGGCCCAACGCTACATGGCCGGCCGGTCTACAGCTGGAGCCTGGGTGGAAAAGAACCGCACCACCGGTATGGTCCGGTTCTTCGACAAACAACGTGGCTATGGCTTCGCCACTCAAGACTACACCGGACGGGAGGTATTTATTCCCCGCCGGTCTGTCAAGAGGCCTGATCTGCCAGAGAGCCAGCACAACCTGAAGCCAGGCGAGTGCATTGAGTTCTCCCTGCAGGAGGGACCCCGAGGACCATGGGCGGCTGGTGTGATCCGGATCCCCGACTCCGACGAGGACCGCTACCCATCGTATGACGACCTGTATGAGGACGACGAGTGGCCGGAATCCCCGAATACCTCTTCTTCCTCGGCTGCGAGTCCCCGGGCGGTGACCCACGTGAATGCCCCATCCACGGTAATCGTGAGTACGGGTCCCATTGCCATCCATGGGCCGGGCATGATCCAGGGCACCACCCCCACCGTCTCCCCTGCCGGGAGCATTGCCAGGTCCCGCGGCTCTTCTGTGGGAGAAGACATCCCGGCTAGCGAGCCTTGTCCGGAGGTTCCGTCTAGGCCCACATCTCCCCTTGCCGGTTACCAATGGGGTGATGACCCGGCCCCAGAAGAACCGGAGCTGGGAGGAGCCGCGGCGCTGCCGCAGGTTCCTATTTATGTCTTTCTGGACCCCTCCGTGGTCCCTGGCTCAGTTGAGCCCCCGGCTGGAACAGCCGACACCCCGGGCGACAGCGCTCCTCCCCCTGAAGGTCCGGAGGATGTTGCTGCACCTGCAGTACCCGCTACTGCCACCGGGTGTCCCCAGCCGGCACCTACTCCCGCTGAGGATGCACAGGATTCCCTACTGACTTTGGATCCTGTCCCTGCTGAACCCAGCGAAGGTGCATCTGACTAACCCCTGAAGGGCTGTAGCCCTCTCCAGGTACTATGTCCATTGTAAATATTTATTTCTGTCCTGACCCTACAGAGCCAGAAACTGTCCTGAGACTCTTACCCTTATTTATCTCAGTCAAGAGATTTTCCACTGTCATGTGCTATGGGCCGGAACAAGGTGACGCATACCACGTGAAGCGTCCTGTTGGGGCGGAACTACCGGCTGAGACTGGAAGACGACCGCGTACCACAGGTGTACCTGTGTATAGGGAGTAGAGGTGAAGCGCACACGGACCCTGGGTGAGTCTTAGCCAATACATACAATTTAGGCAGCATATGATTGGCGCTGTTATGTTTAAGTGACATTGTGTTTGACCTATCACTGGCTGTATTACCTGAATAGGGCGGTTGTACATCCCACCCTAGGAGCTTATAACCCTGCAGTTTGTTTTAATCACCACACGGAGGCCGGAAGAAGAGCAGACCGCGCGAAACGGCCGTAGCCTTCCTTATGAGCACCATGCATCACCTGCTATACCATGTTTGTGATTTTCGGATTTGATTCCTAATAAAGAAGAACTTTTATCCCACAGGATCTGGGTGAGTGCCGTCCTTTTACTTCTATGTATATGTATTTTCCTGGACTGACGTTTTTTGGGACCCTGGCACCACAATCATCCTGACCATTGAGAACACCAGCGAGATAGTCTCCTATCCAAGCCTCTGTGAAGTTGTACACATTTGGTGGTTGACGGAGGTGCCGCTACCATCTGTTGTTCTTGTTTGATAGATGTTGTCATTTATTTAATTCAACTTTTCCATAAGAAGTTACATTGTAAAATGTCATTACTGTAAATTGAAAAAATAAGACAACATGAAGTATCCAAGACTTTTAGGGGGGGGGGTCATATATCTTTATTTTTATTCCTGTTTTTTTCTGTCTTTTTCAGAGATTTTTTGGCATTTTTGCATTTTCATATTTTACTCCGCGAATTCAAAAATCTTTAACTTTTGAGGGTCGTGGCTTGGCCGCAAGGAAGATGGCTGCGTGACAACCATTTTTTACCCAGAAACAGATCATACTCCCGCATCAATATGATCATCACAGATAGACACATGCTTGATAAGATTGAATCTACAGCTATAGGGAGTATAAAATGGTCAGACCACGCTCCAGAAGAGGTGACTTTCCAGGACGCCTTTTCCACCCAAAATGATTTTATTTGGAGAGCCAATATATCCACCTTAGCTATCAAAGACTACTTTCTCAATATGGAAAGCAAAAATTAAAGAATTCCTCACATTAAACGATAATGGGGAAGTGAGCCCATTCTCAGCATGGCACATACACAAATTATTTGTCAAAGAGGAATTAATTAAAATTGAAAGTAGACTATGAAGATAACGGGAGAGGGAAGTTAATGCCATTTTAATGCATATACAATTCCTAGAACACCAAAATAAAATACAAACTTCTCAATGCCTTATTACTGAGTAGAGATGCGCGAGTATACTCGTCTGAGCTTGATGCTTGTTGGAGCATTAAGGTACTCGAAACGGCTCGTTGCTCGGACGAGTATTTCACCTGCCCGAGATCGAGCATTTAATTAAAAAAACACAGTGAAGAACAATGAAGAATAGAATAAAAACAGTGAACACAGTATCATTTAAGTGAAAAACACAATGAAAAACACAGTGAAGAATAGATTACAGATGTTCGGCACATCTGCTTACTTGTTGGAAGATACGCACGAAACGGTGCAAACAAAATAGTATGTGAAGAACAATATATATGTGTGAAGAACACATTGAAGAACACGGTGAGCAGGACAGAGACATCGGGGCAGCGGCAGCACAGAGACATCGGGGCAGCGGCAGCACGGAGACGTCAGGGCAGCGGCAGCACGGAGACATCGGGGCAGCGGCAGCACGGAGACATCGGGGCAGCGGCAGAGAGATCGGGGAGACTTCAATGGAAGAAGAGGAGCGGATCCCAGGACAGCGTATCTCCCGACAAGTAAGCAGATCTGCAGAACATCTGCAATCTATTCTTCACTGTGTTTATCACTGCGTTTTTCACTTAAATGATCCTGTGTTCACTGTTTTTATTCTATTATTCACTGTTCTTCACATCTGCTAACTTGTCGGGAGATAATATACGCGCAGAACAGTGAAGAATAGATTGCAGATGTTTACATACATCTGCTAACTTATGAGAAGACATTCTTTTTCAATTAAATAACACATTTTATTACCGAATCATGGTCCCTTTGAAAAATGCTCGAGTCTCCCATTGACTTCAATGGGGCTCGTTATTCGAGATGAGCACTCGAGCATCTGGAAAAGTTTGTCTCGATTAACGAGCACTCGAGCATTTTAGTGCTCACTCATCTCTATTACCGAGCTAAATGACAAAAGGCTACAGCTCAGAAACCTTTTACTTTACAAATATACTAAAGCTCTGCAAAAAAATGAAAATTAAATATTATTCACAAGACCACAAAGCGGGTGCCCTCTTTATTCCCTTTATTCACCACCCGAACACAGGAGAAAAGATCATGACATCTAGGGGAATAGCAGACACTTTTATGGAGTATTACTCCAATCTATACAATATCGCTAAAGAGAACTCAACACCAAACCCCTCCACAGATTTAATACAAAACTTTCTGCGAGCCCTAAATATATACTTAAAACTATTAAAACCCTCCCCCACAATAAGGCGCCAGGGCCTGACGGCCTACCTGGAGCTTACTACAAAAAAAATTTGCTGAGAGTTTTCTCACTAGCAGCCACCAAGGGAGAATTCCCAAAAGAAATGTTGGAGGCTGTTATTGTCATTCTCCCCAAACCAAGGAAAAATCCTGACCACCCAGCCAATTTCCATCCTATCTCCTTACTTAATGCCGACGTTAAGATATACGCCAAAATACTAGCTAATAGGATTAAACTAGTACTACCTCATCTGCTATCTAGAGAACAGGCAGGATTTACACCACAAAGACAAGCATCCGACAACACAAGAAGGTTAATAAACCTCATTCAACACTGTGAGCTAAATAACATTAGTGCGGCCCTTGTAACTGTAGACACCGAAAAGGCGTTCAACTGGGTCAATTGGGCATATACATTTGAAGTGCTACATAAGATGGGATTTGAGGGCCATTTATTTTTCGCAATCAAGGCTCTATATTCTTATCCATCGGCCACGGTCTTTGTCAATGGGGTAAGATTTAAGGAATTCACCTTGTCTAATGGGACCCACAGGGCTGCCCTCTATCCCCCATAATTTTTGTACTATTCATTGAACCCCTAGCAGTGGCTATTAGGGCCAACCCAGACATCAAAGGCATCACTATAGGACAATCAGAACACAAAATAGCAATATTTGCCGATGACATTATTTTGATCACCACAAACATAGAGAACTCTCTTACAAACATCTTCAAAGTCATGGCCTTATTTGGGGAAAACAGAGACTATAGCACTAGAGCCCAGGAGAACTCCCCTGAAATTTACCAGAATTGGACTCCACGGCTTAATGTCATTGTCATTAGGATGTGGAAATATATAAATGTATGACACTATTTCAGCTGTATTGCTAAAAGTTTAATAAAAAATGTTATTAAAAAATCTATAACTTTTTAATTTTCCATGTAGAGCTGTGTGTGGGCTTTTTTTTTGCATAATAAATTGCACTTCATAGTGACAGTTTAATATTCCATGCCCTAAATAGGAAAGTGTGCAAAAATTTCTAAATGCAGTGAAATTTGTGAACAAAAACTTATCTGCGCCATTTTCTTGTGGGCTAGGTTTCTATGACTTTCCTTGTGCACCCCAAATGACATGTCGCCAATATTATTTGGGTCGGTTCGATCACAGCAGATAGCACATTTATATAGGTTTAATAATGTTTTCAAACATTTACAAACCATGTGCACGAAAAAATCAGTGTACAGAGCTGTGTATGATATCATTTTCTGCAAGATGAGATGATGGTTTTAATGCTACAATTTTGAGGACGGTACAGCCTTTTTAGCACTTTTTATTATATTTTATTACATGTTGCAAAATGGGGAAAAAGTGCAATTTTTTACTTTTTTGCCATTACAGGATTAAATAGCAGGAATGACCATTATTATATTTTGATAGATGCAGCAATACCTAACATGTTTATGATTTTTACTATTTATTTTTAGATGTTTTATTTATTTCAGTTCTAGGAAAACAGTTCCAGAGAACAGTTGAATGTTTTGTTTTTTTAATACTAGTTTTATTTATTTTTTTGTTCAGACCCGCTTGGGTACTTTAACCCTAGAATTTCTGATTCTACCATGTACTGCCATACTACAGTATGGCTGTATATAGGGATTTTCCACATCGTCAATTACAATGTGCAAATCACACAACAGATCACTGCTCCCAGATTACATAATGGAGAGCAAAAATCGAAAGGTTAACATCAATGATCGGTGCTAGCACCTATTGTCGGTGTTGCCTGTATGTGTCTGTTGCAATATGCAGCAAAAACCGACCTTGTATAGAAAGTGCTCGGCTGAGTTGAAATCTTAAATTGTTTAGTCCAACCCAAATTCAAGATCTAGGAGCGACCCCAAAAAAAAAGCTCAGTCACTCTTCTATTGCTTCAGGTCCAACTTGGCAAAACAGCCATACTGCATAGTTTTCCAGGGCTTACTTGTTCAATGGCCAGAGAATCCACTACTCCTATTCAATACAACAGCTATTTTCTTTGTCTCTCTGTAGAAAGAGGAGATTGCTCTTACTAAGTAGTAGATTATTTGTTTCCAAGTAAATCGTCATTTTAGAGAAAATTTAAATTGTATGTTTATGCTAATTAGCTACTTGGTGCACCAGGAGAATGGACCTATGTGCACCAGATCTTCTTTCTGTGCTGCCTGGTATGAACCATTACCACCCTTTTATAAAATGGGGAAGTTGGTGTTAATGGTTTAAGAAGAGTGCACATCAAATGCCAAGTTTGTAGGTTCTTCACGTGGAATTTTCTTCACAAAGTCTCATCAAAACTCAACTCGTTTCAATGTTTATGAACCATCGATTTTTCGACTAACTGAGACTGAAGTGGAAATTCATTTAGATTTAATCTACAAGGCAGTATATTACTGTAGATACTAGAAAAAATTTTTGCAATATACAAGAGCATAAAAGTATATGAATATAAACATTGAGATATCACAAAACGGAAAAAGAGGATAGACATACAAGAAAGGTTAAAAATAGAATAATATGTCACAGAATTAAATATTCACAGGTCTTAGAAACATTTTTTTCAGATAAAGATATGAAGAACGTATGTATATAATACAAGGATATCTATAGAAATAGAAATTAATATATAAAAAGAAGTACCTTCGGCTACATCTATACAAAAAAATCCACATTTCATCTTCATACAGCCAGAAAGGTAAATTATTTGCTGAGTGAGACAATTCATATCAAACTAATAAATGCATATAATAGCAGAAGATGAAATAACAAAACTAATTTAAAATGTCATTGTCCCTGACTTTGTATACATACATGATTGAGGAGAAAATGGATACGCAACCAAAGTGGTAACCTAATGAGATATACTTCAGAGTTACATAATTACCTTTTTGCTGTGGATTGTTGCTTTTTTGTCTAAGAATCATATTTTGGCAATGCCCAGGTTTTTAGAGGACATTGATAGTAGTAGACCTGGCATGCACGTGCTTCTTTATCGATTTACAAAGCAATGGTGGCGATAACGGCAGGTGGCAACGTTGGTCCATGGTTGAGATATTGTAGGCTGGAACCAAAAAGATGGATGTATAGAGAGACAGTACTAGTAAGGAGAGCTGACTGGGCATAAGCCCAGTGCCTGTTGAGGGACTAAAGTAAAGCTTCCAGAGAGTTTTTGTAACTCTGTAACTAAATACGTCATGTTACTGTTACTGATACTTCATGCAATGGTCAGGGCTCGAAACGCATCTTGCTCAAGCTAATAAAGAACCCTTAACAATAAACAAAAAGTTTTAAGCTGGATCATTTGGCGCTGTATCTAGCCTGGAGACCTTTTCTATCCATAACTCTGTAACTAGGGGTTGTTTGTAAGTTGGGTGTCCCATGAAAGAAAATTCTCAAATCTCAACCCCATAGTTAACACAATAAAGATAATTTTTAACCCTTTACTTTACCATTTTACTCAGTTTTGTTGCTGTTTTAGCTCATATGACTCAGTGATGGTCAGTGTAAAATCCCAGGGTGTGGGCAGGGAACTCTCTAAGCAGACACATTATAATCCATCTTGTTCTGGGAGTTAAAAATGTGGTCAGATTATCAGGGTACAAGTTTATATACACTTTCATTTAGCTTCTGAACAATGTACTGTTATCTTACACACAGACATATCAGAGATGAGAGATCAGAGATGATGAAATCCATGAGATGCCTATTGCACACTGTCAGTTCTGCTACATATCTGCTAGTCCACAACACACTAAATCTCCTGTGCCTTCCTCCCCCCATGAATAATCTATCTATATGTAGCTTGTAGTAATTCTCATGCTGCTGCTGGCGAGGTATCAGTGTGCATCAGTGAGTGAGCTCGGTCCTAGACTGCAGGGGGGCGGGTATAGAGTGCAGGGAGCAGAGACAGAGACCAGCTCTGCGAAGCATCAAGCAAGATGGTGTCCCCAACCTTGAAGTCAGAAGTTACAGGGTTCTGTCTATGGGCAACTGAAATTGTGTTCAGCAGGACTGATAGAGAGAGTTTGCAATCATATCTTTGAAATGCTGTATTTTTGGTAATAACATTGAATTAGAGAATGTATTATTTTGTTATCCTGAGTACATTTAATAAACTTGTCTTCGTGGGAATACCCCTTTAAGTTGGGGACCATCTGTATTTATAATCATGCAGGTCCTGTGCTAAATGGCAGGTATTAACTGGGCGACGGTCCCTACACTGATAGGTTCCCAGCAACAGGTGCAAATACAAGCAAACACAAGACAGACAACTTAAGGCAATGTCAAACAGGCACAAGTTAAGGTAAACAGAAGCAGTAAGCAGAATAATACAGCTAAGCCAAAAGAATCAATATCAGGTGAATATATGTGGAATGAATGGATATTGGCCCGTATGATTTTTATTTGATAGTTTTAATAACAAATAGACAAGACAGTTTGAATTATTTACAATTTGATAAATAGAGTTGGTCACTTCTTGTCTTTCACTTCTTTGACTAGTTTACATGCTATATAGTCTGACTATTTAGATAAATAAAATGTGTGTGTAGAAAATCTTTGCTTTCTTCTTTATTTTTACTTCTAATAAAAGTTTAAACATAATTTAATCATTGACATCCTCAGGTCATTTCACTCTCATAACCTTTACAAACTGAACTTTCCTGTCAAAGACTATTTATACGTGTTATTTCAAAGTAATCCTATCTTTGAGCCAAATTCAAAAGGTATTTTTTACTTGCTGTGCCAGTGGCAAAATTACTATGTTACATATAAACAATGTTTAAGCACAAATTCCAATTTAATCAAAAACATGTGAAAATGTAATTATTTATACATTCAGGAATGTACAATAGAAACATGATATAAAATTACAATGGAATTTAATTTCCCACTTTCCTTACCTAGAGAAAAATAGTTTTTATGCTAAAATACTGACATATATGCATTTTAAATTCAAAGGTAAGCCTTTAATCTTTGACCCTTTGTTGGGGGGTTATTACGTTATAAATGTAGTGGGGAGATGTTTCTTTTTTCTTCCTCATTTTCTTAGAATAAAAAGTCCCAGATTTTTGAGCATTTTTCTGCTACTTTTCCATATTTAGAAAACTTGTGGTGCACAGCTTTTGACTGGATTCTCTTTATTGATCTAATGTAATCAATGGGTTTTTCCAGACTTGCATTTTTTTTTCACCCACAGTGCCATAAAAAAATGCACCATAAAAGTCTATGGAGATGCATCAAAAACGCATTGCAAGTCCAATGCAAATGCAATGCGTTTTTCAGGCATTAATTGCCAAAGAAAAGATAGACCTCAGTCCTGAGTCCTTTTCACGTGCGTAATCTGAAAAATGTATTGAAATTGCATTGAAAACGTGCGTGGAATACTGAGACACTGAACAAACTCTGACTGAAAACTGATTGATCGCACCCTGATCAGACTCTAAAGTGATCTGCAACGCAAGTGTGAAAGAGGCCTAAGAATGTGGACAAAAAAGGAACTGTACAGTACTGACTGCATAACTAGAAAAAAGTTATAAAAAAGTGTAAGAATTTTATAGGTTGCACATACTATACATGGCATGACTTTATCGTGCAAAATATTGTTTACTATTGACATATCTGCCAATAGCAGTAGTTTAACTCTTCTCTGTTTGATTCTGGGAACGCTTTCATCCCTTCAAATAAAAGCTGTATAGTATCACTCAAAGTAGTAGAGAAAGCTAATAGGTAATAATTTAAAAGCTATTCTATTCTATTCTAGATATTTGGTTAGGTTTGTATGAAGTTTCACCTTACATCAGAAGGTGGATAGCACATGAATATTTTAAATATCAGAATTACACTCAGTTTAGATTTATTTTGTTTGCTTTTTGTTGGTCTAAATGTTTGATGATAAAAAGAAAAAAAAAAGCTGTGCAAGTCTGAGGTTTTTGTAGAGCTGACACTCTGAAATTCTGTTGGAACAGATGCAAAATACCTACTAATTGCAATTTCCACACAAAGAAATTCTATGCTTTTTAAATGACTCATTCAACTTTATAGGCATTGAAAGGCATTGAATATATCACCACATTGGCCCAGATTGGCCTTTGCACCACTTTTCTGTCTGACTTTGCACAATTTTTTTAGTGCAAACTGCTTGCACATGTATTTGTAAAGTGTCTGAGACACATGGCTGCACTATTCCAGAGGAATCTTCCATCAAACGTAGATATGATGGTAGATTCCTACTGCATCTGCCCTAATCTGTAATTTAATAATGCTGGAATTTTAACGTAACTTGTTAAAAACATTATTTAAGTAATATGTAAATTAATCGCAGAGGCTAGTGGGGCCTGTACTAGTCTGTCTGGGTGCTAGGAGCTAAGGCTAGTATACATCCCAGTGGCCTCTGCAGTTAGTTTACATATTAGTAAATAAAATTTTAACAAATTAGGTTATGTTCCAGGATTATTAAATTTCAGATTAGAACAGAGGCAGGGAGGAGAAATCTACCATCAGATCTACTTGTGATAGTGGATTCTTAATGGAAGGTTTCCTTTAAAATATAATGGTATTTACTGTTCTTTTGTGAGAAAACCAGATTAAAAACTGACCTACAGCATCTCACCAGTTTTCTATATAGTTATAAGTACAATTGTTAAATTTTACAAAGAAGCATTTCATGTTGTAAATTGATGGATTTTGAAAAAGTGATGGGGAAAGATTAGACATTATTCAAACCCCTTTAAATTTTCATTCTTTGGCTCATTGCAGGCAATGATAAGGTCATTAATGCACACTGTCCACCCCATCTTGAAACCGAAATGTAGATATTGTTGCTAATTTATTAAACAATAATTACTAAAAGATCACATGGTGATAAATATTCAGCCCCTTTGCTCAGTATTGAGTAGAAGCACCTTTTGAGCTAGTACAGCCATGCGTTTTTTTTCACACCTTTTCCGTTCTTACTTGCAAATCCTCTCCTGTTCCCTCGTGTTAAGTGGTGAACTTGGTGGAAAGCTATTTTCAAGTCTTACCAGAAATGCTCAATGGGTTTAGGTCATGTCTCTGGCTGGGCCAGTCAAGAAAGGTTACAGAGTTGTTCTGAAGCCACTGCTTTTTAACTGTGTACTTAGGGTCTTTGTCTTGTTGGAAGATGAACCACCGGCCCAGTTTGAGGCCCAGAGCACTCTGGAAGAGGTTTTCATTTGCCACATTCATCTTTCCTTCTATCGCAACCAGTTCCCCTGTCCCTGTAGCTGCAAAAACACCTCCATATCATATTTCACAGTTGGGATTGTATTTGGCAGGTGATAAGCAGTGGCTTATTTTCACCACACACACTGCTTAGAATTAACACCAAAAGGTTCAATCTTTGTCTCATCAGACTAGAGAATCTTATTTGTCATAGTCTGGGAGTCCTTCATGTGTTTTGTGCACACTGTATGCATCTTTCATATGTCTTGCACGGAGTCGAGGCTTCTGTCTGCAGACTCTGCCATTAAGCCCCCCCCCCCCTGCAGTGGTTGTTGACTCTGTGTAACATTCATTCATCTCCCTACAGCATCTCTGGAGATCAGCTAAAGGGTTCCTTCTTTACTTCTCTCATCAAGTCTCTGCACCCACAATTTCTTAGTTTGGCTGGACGGCTATGTAGAGGAAGAATTGTGGTTGCACAAAACTTCTTCTATTAATGGAATATGTAGGCCATTGTGCTCTTAGAAACCTGCGAAACGCTTTTGTAAATTTCCCCAGATCTGTGCCTTGCCACAATTCTATCTCTGAGCTCCTTGGGTAGTTTCTTAGACCTCATGTGCTCTGACATGCTGTGAGGTCTTATTTAAACAGGTGGGTGCCCTTCCTAATCAAGTCCAATCAGTTTTATTAAACACAGCTGGACTCCAATGAAGGAGTAGAATTATCTCAAGGAGGATCATAAGGAAATGCACAGCATGTGAGTTTCATATGATTGTTAAAGTAAAGGGTCTGAATACTTATGACCATGCAATATTTCAGTTATTTCTTGTATAATAAATTAGCAAACATATCTAAATTTTCATTTTTTTCTGAATGAGGTACAGAATGTACATTAATGAGCAAAAAAATAGAACACCTTTGAGCTTACCAATTGGCTGCAAAAACTAAGAATGAAAAATTTAAAGAGGTCTGAAAATTTTCCATACCCACCAGGTGTTTCCCTTAGATTTCTATCCTATGTGTCTTAGGCTACTTGTTTTTAGTGCAAAGCAGAGACTTTCTAATGTAATGAAATGAAAAAGAATGGGTAGGTTTCCCAATCCGTGTTCCATTTCAGGCTTTTGGACCAGATGTTTGCGCAATCAGCTGCTTCTGCGGTAGGTGCATAAAAAGGTACTGACTGTTGGTTTCACTGGAGCTGACTACTGAGCACTGCTTGAAAGCTTAGACCGCAAAGTCTAGGACTGTGAACATGACTGAGTTTTGCTTACTCTGGTCCTTGTAGTAGGTCACCTGGTATAATCAGAACTGAGTTTGTTTGATTAGAGCTCAGACAAGTTTTGTGTATGTTTGTGCTGAAACAAGGCTATGCTTTTGTTTGCACTTCTTTAATCCCTTAACCCCTTACCGACATTTGACGTAATACTACATGCAGATGCATGGAGAGTGCTCACGGGCTTAGCCCTCTCCATAGCCGGTAAGTCTTTGCTGCATATTGCAGCAAAGGCTTACCGGTAACACCTGCGATTGGTGCCATTTCGCGGAATGCAAAAAATGTTTTCTGATACTGATACTTAACTTTTATGTTTTGTTTTATACACCATATAGCATAAATATCATGTTCTTTATGTTCTATGAGTCATTATAATTATGGCAATATCCCTTTTACATAGCTGTATACGGCTGTATTGTTTGCAACAATATTAAAATTCTTACAGTATTTACAAAATGGAATTACAGTTCCTGGTTAATCCACTTGAAGTAATTGATTAAAGTCTTTATTGACTGACCACAAGCAAAATCACATGTAGAACTGATACAGAAAGCAGAATGAAAATTATTATATCTCTTTAGTAAAAGTAGGATATTTATTTAAGCTCTTGTATCTCATTATTCTTCAAAAACTAAAAAGTCTGTGTACCTAAAATATGCAATTATGATCTGTCTATATTGATATCTTTGAGGGTAGTTAATCCAATTTAATATACAGTTCAAGAAACCATCTTATTAGAGATGAGCGAGCACTAAAATGCTCGGGTACTCGTTATTCGAGACGAACTTTTCCCGATGCTCGAGTGCTCGTCTCGAATAACGAGCCCCATTGAAGTCAATGGGAGACTCGAGCATTTTTCAAGGGGACCAAGGCTCTGCACAGGGAAGCTTGGCCAAACACCTGGGAACCTCAGAAAAGGATGGAAACACCACGGAAATGGACAGGAAACAGCAGGGGCAGCATGCATGGATGCCTCTGAGGCTGCTTAATCGCACCATTATGCCAAAATTATGGGCAACAGCATGGCCATGACAGAGTGACAGAATGAAGCTAGATAGCATCTAAAACATCCAATAATTGACCCTGACACTATAGGGGACTTCATGCAGAGGCAGCGGCAGCAGCGGCAGGCTAGAGAGTGGCATGGCGACATACCCTAAATGGACTCAGGCTTCAAACCAATGGGTGGCAGAGAGGAACCAAAGGAGGTGAGCAAGAAGCGCTCAAATAATATCGGTACATGATAAAAGTTTGCCAGTATATTTTGTGGATTACACAGCAGGGTGGCGACAAAGTTAACATGGAAGCCATGAAAACAACCCAAAATTCTGCCTGACACAGCTCGTTTGATAAGGGGACCATGTATGGAGGCAGTGAACTAGTAGTAGATTAAAGGTGCTGCAGTTAAAACTATGTTAGTTGGATCTTGGCATGGAGCTGGCGCTCCGCTGCCAGGCGAGCTTTCGCCAATCCAAGACCCTGTCTCTAGGCTACTCCCCAAACAGCACTTCTAAGAACCTTTTGTATAAGATCAAGTGTAATAGCGTTCTTATAAGTTTAGGATATGGCGGGTGAGGGGAATGGAAACAGATGCGCAAGAAGCGCTGAAATAATATTGGTAAATGATAAAAGTTTGCCAGTATATTTTGTGGATTACACAGCAGGGTGGCGACAAAGTTAACAAGTTTGTTGTGGAAGCCATGAAAACAACCCAAAATTATGCCTGACACAGCTCGTTTGATAAGGGGACCATGTATGCCTACAGTTCATGCCAGTCGCTGCTCTGGCTGCCAGTCTCCTTTCGAATACAGTTTAAAATAATAACCCTCATCCATAAAGCTCTGTATAATGCTGCACCCCCCTACCTCTCCTCTCTTATCTCAGTCTATCGCCCAACCCGTGCTCTTAGATCCGCCAGTGATCTTAGATCAACCTCTACCCTAGTGCGGACCTCCCACTCGCGTCTCCAAGACTTCTCTAGAGCTGCACCAATTCTATGGAATGCTCTGCCCCGGACTATCAGACTAATACCTAACCTCCAAAGTTTCAAACGTGCTCTTAAAACCCATTTCTTTAGGCAAGCCTATAACACTCATTAACTGCATGAAGTTTTAACTCTTCTACTAACCCGTCCTGTGTCGTCCTCCCATCTGTTATCCAGCAACCAACAGGCACCAGACTTCTATGCAGTCCCATTCACCCTGGACCTGTTGACGGCTGAGTGGTTCAAGCGACAGCAATTCCATTTATTATATTTTGTTCTATTCCCTAAGAAGAATGGCTTGACCATTAAAAATTCTTTTACCTCGTGTTACCCCATCATCTTCATAAAAAGTAAGCTCTGGCGAGCAGGGACCTCACTCCTGTTGTTCCATACAAATGTTGTGCTCTGTTACATTACATTTGTATTTGTTTCCTATGATTTGTAAAGCGCTACGGAATATGATGGCGCTATATAAATAAAGATTATTATTATTATTATTATGGAGGCAGTGAACTAGTAGTAGATTAAAGGTGCTGCACTTAAAACTATGTTAGTTGTATCTTGGGATGGAGCTGGCGCTCCGCTTCCAGGCGAGCTTTCGCCAATCCAAGCCCCTGTCTCTAGGCTACTCCCCAAACAGCACTTCTAAGAACCTTTTGTATAAGATCAAGTGTAGTAGCGTTCATATAAGTTTGGGATATGGCGAGAGAGGGGAATGTAAACAGATGCGCAAGAAGCGCTGAAATAATATCGGTAAATGATAAAAGTTTGCCAGTATCTTTTGTGGATTACACAGCAGGGTGGCGAGAAAGTTAACAAGTTTGATGTGGAATGCCCTGTAATAGCTCTTGGGCGGTGTGCCTTTTATCGGCTAGGCTCAGCAGTTTGAGCACCGCCTGCTGTCGCTTAGCGACGGCACTGCTGCTGTGCCTAGAGCTACCGACTGATGGCGCCATGGCCACGGATGGTAATTCGGAGGAGGAGGAGGTGGAGGAGGGGTGGGAGGAGGAGGAGGTATAGTAGGCCTTTGAGACCTGGACCGAGGTAGGCCCCGCAATCCTCTGCGTCGGCAGTATATCACCAGCCCCAGGGTCAGACTCGGTCCCAGCGTGCACCAAGTTAAGTGTAGTAGCGTTCTTATAAGTTTGGGATATGGCGGGTGAGGGGAATGTAAACAGATGCGCAAGAAGCGCTGAAATAATATTGGTAAATGATAAAAGTTTGCCAGTATATTTTGTGGATAACAGTGCAGGGTGGCGACAAAGTTAACAAGTTTGTTGTGGAAGCCATGAAAACAACCCAAAATTCTGCCTGACAAAGCTCGTTTGATAAGGGGACCATGTATGGAGGCAGTGAACTAGTAGTAGATTAAAGGTGCTGCAGTTAAAACTATGTTAGTTGGATCTTGGCATGGAGCTGGCGCTCCGCTGCCAGGCGAGCTTTCGCCAATCCAAGCCCGTGTCTCTAGGCTACTCCCCAAACAGCACTTCTAAGAACCTTTTGTATAAGATCAAGTGTAGTAGCATTCTTATAAGTTTAGGATATGGCGGGTGAGGGGAATGTAAACAGAAGCGCAAGAAGCGCTGAAATAATATTGGTAAATGATAAAAGTTTGCCAGTATATTTTGTGGATAACACAGCTGGGTGGCGACAAAGTTAACAACTTTGATGTGGAATCCATGAAAACAACCCAAATTTCTGCCTGACACACCTCGTTTGATAAAGGGACGATGTATGGAGGCAGCTATATGGACGACTTTTGGAGGTAGCAATGGAGACAACGTGTGGAGGCTGCTATGGAGACAATTTAATTTGGATAGTGCCTGTATGTGGCAGTCCAAAAAAGTTTTCAAACCAGAGGAGCAGGTAGGTGGCCCTCCAGAAAAATGGAATAGATTGAGTGCCTGTATGTGGTGGTCCAAAAAAGTTTTCAAACCAGAGGAGCAGGTAGGTGGCCCTCCAGAAAAATTGAATAGATTGAGTGCCTGTATGTGGCACTCCCAAAAATTGTTTAAAACAGAGGACCGGGTCGGTGGCCCTCCAGAAATTAATTAAATGCTTAAAGTACTATAAAGTACTATAAAGTACTATAGCTAGAGCCAGTGGGCCCTGTCAAAAAATAGCCAGTTTCCTCTGCTTTACTGTACAAAGAGGAGGAGAAGGAGGAAAATGAGGAGGAGGAGGAGTGGATAAATTATTCAGGTTGAGCTTCCTTCACCTGGTGGAGATTGGAAATTATGAGAAATCCAGGCTTTATTCATCTTAATAAGCGTCAGCCTCTCAGCGCTGTCAGTCGACAGGCGTGTACGCTTATTGGTGATGATGCCACCAGCTGCACTGAAAACCCGCTCGGACAAGACGCTAGCGGCAGGGCAGGCAAGAACCTCCAAGGCGTACAGCGCCAGTTCGTGCCACATGTCCAGCTTTGAAACCCAGTATTTGTAGGGAGCTGTGTGATCATTTAGGACGATGGTATGGTCAGCTACGTACTCCCTCACCCTCTTTCTGTAAAGATCAGCCCTACTCTGCCGAGACTGGGGACAGGTGACAGTGTCTTGCTGGAGTGACATAAAGCTGGCAAAAGCCTTGTAAAGCGTACCCTTGCCAGTGCTGGACAAGCTGCCTGCTCGCCTACTCTCCCTCGCTACTTGTCCCGCAGAACTACGCACTCTGCCGCTAGCGCTGTCAGAAGGGAAATACTGTTTCAGCTTGTGCACCAGGGCCTGCTGGTATTCATGCATTCTCACACTCCTTTCCTCTCCAGGGATGAGAGTGGAAAGATTTTGCTTGTACCGTGGGTCCAGGAGAGTGAACACCCAGTAATCGGTGCTGGAATAAATTCTTTGAACGCGAGGGTCACGGGATAGGCAGCCTAGCATGAAATCTGCCATATGCGCCAGAGTACCAACGCGTAAGAATTCACTCCCCTCACTGGCCTGACTGTCCATTTCCTCCTCCTCCAACTCCTCCAACTCCTCTTCTTCTGCCCATATACGCTGAACAGTGAAGGACTCAACAATGGTCCCCTCTTGTGTCTCGCCAACATTCTCCTCCCCTTCCTCCTCATCGTCCTCCACCTCCACCTCCTCCGATATGCGCTTAGAAACAGACCTAAGGGTGCTTTGGCTATCAACAAGGGAATCTTCTTCCCCCTTCTCTTGTGACGAGCGCAAATCTTCCGACTTCATGCTGATCAGAGATTTTTTCAACAGGCCAAGCAGCGGGATGGTGAGGCTGATGATGGCGGCATCGCCACTGACCATCTGTGTTGACTCCTCAAAGTTACTCAGCACCTGACAGATATCAGACATCCACGTCCACTCCTCATTGTAGACTTGAGGAAGCTGACTGACCTGACTACCAGTTCTGGTGGAAGTTGACATCCGGCAGTCTACAATCGCTCTGCGCTGCTGGTAAACTCTGGATAACATGGTCAGTGTTGAATTCCACCTCGTGGGCACGTCGCACAACAGTCGGTGAGCGGGCAGTTGGAGGCGGCGCTGCGCTGCCCTGAGAGTGGCAGCATCTGTGCTGGACTTCCTGAAATGCGCACAGATGCGGCGCACCTTCGTGAGCAAATCAGACAGATTGGGGTATGTCTTGAGGAAACGCTGAACTATCAGATTTAACACATGGGCCAGGCATGGCACATGTGTCAGTCTGCCGAGTTGCAGAGCCGCCACCAGGTTACGGCCGTTGTCACACACAACCATGCCTGGCTTCAGGTTCAGCGGTGCCAGCCACAGATCAGTCTGCGCCGTGATGCCCTGTAATAGTTCTTGGGCGGTGTGCCTTTTATCGCCTAGGCTCAGCAGTTTGAGCACCGCCTGCTATCGCTTAGCTACGGCACTGCTGCTGTGCCTAGAGCTAGCGACTGATGGCGCTATGCCCACGGATGGTAGTTCGGAGGAGGAGGTGGAGGAGGGGTGGGAGGAGGAGGAGGCATAGTAGGCCTGAAACACCTGGACCGAGGTAGGCCCCGCAATCCTTGGCGTCGGCAGTATATGACCAGCCGCAGGGTCAGACTCAGTCCCAGCCTCCACCAAGTTAACCCAATGTGCCGTCAGCGATAAATAGTGGCCCTGCCCGGCAGCACTCATCCACGTGTCCGTGGTCAAGTGGACCTTGTCAGAAACGGCGTTGGTCAGGGCATGGATGATGTTGTCTGACACGTGCTGGTGCAGGGCTGGGACGGCACATCGGGAAAAGTAGTGGCGGCTGGGGACCGAATACCGAGGGGCGGCCGCCGCCATGAGGTTGCGAAAGGCCTCGGTCTCTACTAGCCTATAGGGCAGCATCTCCAGGCTGAGCAATCTCAGGTGCGGGTGGGTTGCACTATATTTGCGTTTTCGCTCCAGCGTCTGGGGTATGGAGAGCTGAACGCTGGTGGATGCTGTGGAGGATCGTGGAGGCGACGATGGGGTTTTTGTGGCAGGGTCCTGGGCAGGGGGCTGACTATCAGCTGACACAGGGGAAGGAGCAGTGGTGTGCACGGCCGGAGGTGAACGCGCTTGTTGCCACTGAGTGGGGTGTTTAGCATTCATATGCCTGCGCATACTGTTGGTAGTTAAGCTATTAGTGGTGGAACCCCTGCTGATCCTGGTTTGGCAAATGTGGCACACCACAGTCCGTCGGTGTTTCCTTAAAGAACCTCCAGACTTCTGAAAATCTAGCCCTCGCCGCAGAAGCCCTCGCCACGGGAGCTTCACTAGTTGACACATTTGGCGCTGATGCACCAGGTCTGGCCCTGCCTCTCCGTCTGGCCCCACCACTGCCTCTTCCAACCTGTTCTGGTCGAGGACTCTCCTCCGTCTCAGAAGCACTGTGTTCACCCGGCCTATCAACCCAGCTTGGGTCTGTCACCTCATCATCCTCCGATCCCTCAGTCTGCTCCCCCCTCGGACTTCCTGCCCTGACAACAACTTCCCCACTGTCTGACAACCGTGTCTCCTCATCGTCGGACACCTCTTTACACACTTCTTCCACTACGTCAAGAAGGTCATCATCACCCACAGACTGCGACTGGTGGAAAACCTGGGCCTCACCCCGCCCAGGACCACGGCCTCTGATTCCTGCAGTAGTTGGACGCCCACGTCCCCGCCCTCGTCCTCTACCCCTAGCCCTCGGGTTAAACATTTTGAAAATGAAAGTTTTTTTTTTTTTTGTGTTTTTTAGTTTTTTTTTGTGTTTTTTAGTTTTTAAAACCAAACAATGCTATCCTATTGCTATGGCTATTTTCTAGCCAAGTATGAAAGCACACTGCTATGCCAGATGAGATGACGCTTAGTTATGAAAAAATAAACGTAAAATAAAAAGGAAATGGCAGACTGTGCCTAATTGAAATCCAACCCCTAATAAATTTTCCCACTTCGGTCTTTGCGATGGATATGTGCGTCACTAAGCGCAAAACACAGCGGTCGCAAGTCTCACTACAAATTGCTCACAATTTGCTAGTAGATGCACTGCAGCATGGACAGCCACCAGCAGATCAACCAGAAATCAAATATATATAACGCTACTGTAGGCGTAAGTAAGCCGTTTGGATTCTCCTATGGCTATTTTCTAGCCAAGTATGAAAGCACACTGCTATGCCAGATGAGATGATGCTGAGTTATTAAAAAAATAAACGTAAAATAAAAAAGGAAATGGCAGACTGTGCCTAATTGAAATCCAACCACTAATAAATTTTCCCACTTCGGTCTTTGCGATGGATATGTGCATCACTAAGCGCAAAACACAGCGGTCGCAAGTCTCACTACAAATTGCTCACAATTTGCTAGTAGATGCACTGCAGCAAGGACAGCCACCAGCAGATCAACCAGAAATCAAATATATATAACGCTATTGTAGGCGTAAGTAAGCCGTTTGGATTCTCCTATGGCTATTTTCTAGCCAAGTATGAAAGCACACTGATGAGATGACGCTGAGTTATGAAAAAATAAACGTAAAATAAAAAGAAACTGCCAGACTGTGCCTAATTGAAATCCAACCCCTAATAAATTTTCCCACTTCGGTCTTTGCGATGGATATGTGCGTCACTAAGCGCAAAACACAGCGGTCGCAAGTCTCACTACAAATTGCTCACAATTTGCTAGTAGATGCTCTGCAGCAAGGACAGCCACCAGCAGATCAACCAGAAATCAAATATATATAACGCTACTGTAGGCGTAAGTAAGCCATTTGGATTCTCCTATGGCTATTTTCTAGCCAAGTATGAAAGCACACTGATGAGATGACGCTGAGTTATGAAAAAATAAACGTAAAATAAAAAGAAACTGCCAGACTGTGCCTAATTGAAATCCAACCCCTAATAAATTTTCCCACTTCGGTCTTTGCGATGGATATGTGCGTCACTAAGCGCAAAACACAGCGGTCGCAAGTCTCGCTACAAATTGCTCACAATTTGCTAGTAGATGCACTGCAGCAAGGACAGCCACCAGCAGATCAACCAGAAATCAAATATATATAACGCTACTGTAGGCGTAAGTAAGCCGTTTGGATTCTCCTATGGCTATTTTCTAGCCAAGTATGAAAGCACACTGATGAGATGACGCTGAGTTATGAAAAAATAAACGTAAAATAAAAAGTAAATGGCAGACTGTGCCTAATTGAAATCCAACCCCTAATAAATTTTCCCACTTCGGTCTTTGCGATGGATATGTGCGTCACTAAGCGCAAAACACAGCGGTCGCAACTCTCACTACAAATTGCTCACAATTTGCTAGTAGATGCACTGCAGCAAGGACAGCCACCAGCAGATCAACCAGAAATCAAATATATATAACGCTACTGTAGGCGTAAGTAAGCCGTTTGGATTCTCCTATGGCTATTTTCTAGCCAAGTATGAAAGCACACTGATGAGATGACGCTGAGTTATGAAAAAATAAACGTAAAATAAAAAGTAAATGGCAGACTGTGCCTAATTGAAATCAAACCCCTAATAAATTTTCCCACTTTGGTGTTTGAGGTGGATATGTGTGTCACTAAGAGCTAAACACAACGGTAGCAAGTCCCCCTGCAAATTCCTCACAATATGGTACGAGCTGCACTACTAGTGCCAGCAAGCCCAGCCACAAGCAAACAAAAAAAAAAGTATAACGTTATTGTAGCCCTAAGAAGGGCTGTTGGGTTCTTGTTGAATCACTCCTGCCTAACACTATTCTAATAGAACACCCTAACGCTTTCCCTGACCAGCAGCAGCTCTCTCCCTAGCGGCATCCAGGCACAGAATGATCCGAGCAGCGCGGGCAGCGGCTAGTCTATCCCAGGGTCACCTGATCTGGCCAGCCAACCACTGCTATCGACGTGTAAGGGTACCACGTCATGCTGGGTGGAGTGCAGAGTCTCCTGGCTTGTGATTGGCTCTGTTTCTGGCCGCCAAAAAGCAAAACGGCGGGAGCTGCCATTTTCTCGAGCGGGCGAAGTATTCGTCCGAGCAACGAGCAGTTTCGAGTACGCTAATGCTCGAACGAGCATCAAGCTCGGACGAGTATGTTCGCTCATCTCTACATCTTATACATTTTTCAAAATTATTAAGATGTCTATGAAAACCCTTGAATTTTTATAACTAAAAGCCACAAATGCTCTATAGTACCAAACTTATACCAATGTTAGCATATAACTTTGTGCAAAATATTCAAAATTTTCCATTACTTTGTTTGTGCCATTGGATAATCGTCTAGCACACTGTTACAGATATGGCTGCATGACAGGTCTAGAAATTTCTATAAAACTGTCATGACAACCGTTCTGCACCCTCTGTGACATCACAGGTGTTGCTATATAGCAGTGATGGCGAACCTTTTAGAGACCGAGTGCCCAAACTACAACCAAGACCCACTTATTTATCACAAAGTGCCAACACAGAATTTTAATTTGAGATTTTTACTCCCTTCTCTGTCACAGCTTTCATTGATACCAGCACCCTAAGGACACCAATAAAGCAGAAAATAGAAGAAATTTGGATGATCATTGTAGCTTTGCTCCAGGATCCCATAAACAGGAAGAATTGTCAGGGCGGAGCAGGAGCTACAATGATAATCCAGATCTGTCTACACCTTCCCACTCCTCCAGTAGTCCTAGGTAGCACTGTCACTTTAAAATAGCTCTGTGCACAGCAAGTCCTGGGCTGTCTGGGACTGCAAGAAGATACCTGGACTCATCTCTGGTGATGGCCGGAATGCCCACAGAAAGGGCTCTGAGTGCCACCTCTGGCACCAGTGCCATAGGTTAGCCATCACTGCTATATAGCCATCCAAGATGGCCATTAAGGGGTGGCAGAAATAAAACTCTAGGCAGTAATGTGCTTGGACAAATCTGAATCTGTATTTGTATGTAAGATGGAACTGGTAAATGTTTTTTGTTCCAGTAAAATAGAAGCTAAGATAAACAATATAGCTTTATTGTAGAGACTTTTGATAACTCTTACAGTTGTTCATTGCAGCCTGTGGATAGAGGACTGTAAATTACCAGCATCCAGAGAGTGTGATCAAAGGCCATGTTGGGGACTAAACAAAACAATTATAAGAATGTTAAAATAAAATACCGTATTTTTTGCCCTATAGGGCGCACCGGACTATAAGGCGCATTAGTCCGATGCGCCTTATATATGTAATAATTCCATATATAAGGCGCATCGGACTATAAGGCGCGGGGTCCGGGGGCGTGGCGGAGGTCCGGGGGCGGAGCGGAGACCCGACGGGACGCGATGGGACGCGGCGACGGGACGCGACGCCGAGACGCGACGGGGAACGCGGGGAAGGTGAGCGGGGAAGGTGAGGGGGAGGTGGAGGAGGGCAGCGGACCATACTTACATAGGTCCCCGCTACCGGAGACAGCAGATCTCCAGCGGGAACTGCAGACCACGCGGCAGAAGTTGTTCGTGCCGCGTGGTCTGCAGTTCCCGCTGGAGATCTGCTGTCTCCGGTCTCCGGTAGCGGGGACCTATGTAAGTATGGTCCGCTGCCCAGCGCCATACATAGGGCGCACCGGACTATAAGGCGCACTTTGGATTTCCACGGAAATCCAAGGCTTTTAAGTGCGCCTTATAGTCCGGAAAATACGGTATTCAAAAATAATTCTTGATTATATTCTCTACTTAGATGCTCACTAACCATATGTTACAAAGGGATAGAAGTGACTGGGGTAAGAGGTAACTGGGACCCCATCGGAACCCTTGATTCTGTAATCTGTGGGGATCTCATCACTGACACCCCCTCCGATCAGCAAGTTAGGCTCTATACTGTGGATAGGGCTTAACTTTGATTTGTGGGAAAACCCTTTAAGTGCTGGTTTAAGAAAGCCAATGAAATCTCTCTGTGACTGGTGTACATCACATAAAGTTGAATAAAGTCCATTCACCTTCTTTTAAAAGAGATGTTATATTTTACAAGGTTTGTAATGCTTTTTATTATGTAATATTTTAAATGTTTTTCTGCTGAAAATTTTATATATTCATATATTTATATGAAATAAATGGCAGAAAAATAAGCATACAGTACATTTTACACCACTAAGCTGTTAGCACCCTCAGGTAGATTTTGACATATCCTTTATAGTGTTCCCTCTATTATGTAAAATATCACTTGTTTAACTATAAACACGTCATTTCTAAATAAAACTGAATAGTGTATTTTTATCTGTGAGTAAAAGAAGTGTCATTTCAGACACCTCTTTTTTCCAAATTGCATTAGGATTGTGGATCTATGTACTACATTATTGGAAATACAGGTTGTTGAGAATTTAATCTTTCTCTGCAACCTTATTCCCAGTTAAGTCATTAACCCCTTAGTGACGCCTTAAAAGGCTCTAGTGACCGGGCATTTATAGCAAATTTTTGTATGCGGTGGTTTAAGCGTCATAAATTTTTTTTGCTGTGCTACCTTAACCCCTTACCCTTGCATGTGGTGCGAGCAATGATCGCGTGTGTTCTCCTGCCGGTTGACCGCGGGCAAAGCTGCTGGAGGCTGCAAAAAGGTGGCGTTGATAGGGCGGCCTGATTCGTTACCATGACTCATGTTAACCCTATCATCAAAATATGCTATACATTATAATGAGTGAGGAGGAAAATCCCATATACTGCCATACTATACCCTAGAGAGTCTGAAAAATAGTAAAAATTTTAAAAAAAGTTAAAAACAATTATAATAAAAAAAACTAAAAATTCAAGTCACCCCCTTTCCCTAGAACTTATATAAATATAAATAAACAATAAAAATCATAAACACATTAGATATTGCCGCTCCTTAAAATGTCTGATCTATCAAAATATTATAATGGTTTTGCACTGCATTTAACCCCGTAACTGAAAATAGCACAGTCAAAAATGGTACTTTTTGGGAATTTTGCAAAAGATCGTCATCAAAAGTCGCAAAAAAATTACACCATCCACAGCTCCTTAAATCGAAGTATGTATAAATGAACAAAACAAAATAGAGAATTTTAAAGCCTTTACTGTGTGGCACTAATGACATGTCTACTTTATTCTTTGGGTCTGTGCGATCATGGGGATAACACATTTGTATAGGTTTTATAATGTTTGCATACATTTACAAAAATTAAAACCTCCTGCACAAAAATTATTTTTTTGATTTTGCCATTAAAGTTATTGGAGCCAGAAAATGGTAAAATCAAAAAAATAATTTTTGTGCAGGAGGTTTTAATTTTTGTAAATGTATTATAATGCACCGACCCAAAGAATAAAGTAGACATGTCATTTGGGGCGCACAGTAAAAGCTGTATATTACAAGCCCATGAATTCTCTATTTTGTGTTGGTCGTTTATACACTCACCGGCAACTTTATTAGGTACACCTGTAAAACTGCTCGTTAACATTTAATTTCTAATCAGCCAATCACATGGCGGCAACTCAGTGCATTTAGGCATGTAGACATGGTCAAGACAATTTCCTGCAGTTCAAACCGAGCATCAGTATGGGGAAGAAAGGTGATTTGAGTGCCTTTGAACGTGGCATGGTTGTTGGTGCCAGAAGGGCTGGTCTGAGTATTCCAGAAACTGCTGATCTCCTGGGATTTTCACGCACAACCATCTCTAGGGTTTACAGAGAATGGTCCGAAAAAGAAAAAACGTCCAGTGAGCGGCAGTTCTGTTGGCGGAAATGCCTTGTTGATGCCAGAGGTCAGAGGAGAATGGACAGACTGGTTCGAGCTGATAGAAAGGCAACAGCGACTCAAATCGCCACCTATTACAAGCAAGGTAGGCAGAGGAGCATCTCTGAATGCACAGTACATCGAACTTTGAGGCAGATGGGCTACAGCAGCAGAAGACCACACCGGGTGCCACTCCTTTCAGCTAAGAACAGGAATCTGAGGCTACAATTTGCACAAGCTCATCGAAATTGGACAGTAGAAGATTGGAAAAACGTTGCCTGGTCTGATGAGTCTCGATTTCTGCTGCGACATTTAGATGGTAGGGTCAGAATTTGGCGTCAACAACATGAAAGCATGGATCCATCCTGCCTTGTATCAACGGTTCAGGCTGATGGTGGTGGTGTCATCGTGTGGGGAATATTTTCTTGGCCCTCTTTGGGCCCCTTGGTAACAATTGAGCATCGTTGCAACGCCACAGCCTACCTGAATATTGTTGCTGACCATGTCCATCCCTTTATGACCACAATGCACCCAACATCTGATGGCTACTTTCAGCAGGATAATGCGCCATGTCATAAAGCTGGAATCTTCTCAGATTCAGGTTTCTTGAACATGACAATGAGTTCACTGTACTCAAATGGCCTCCACAGTCACCAGATCTCAATCCAATAGAGTATCTTTGGGATGTGGTGGAACGGGAAATTCGCATCATGGATGTGCAGCCTACAAATCTGCGGCAACTGTGTGATGCCATCATGTCAATATGGACCAAAATCTCTGAGGAATGCTTCCAGCACCTTGTTGAATCTATGCCACGAAGAATTGAGGCAGTTCTGAAGGCAAAGGGGGGTCCAACCCGTTACTAGCATGGTGTAACTAATAAAGTGGACGGTGAGTGTATATATGATATGTATAGTCTCAGGTAAACGGGGCAACTATGGCAATGTTTTTTGTATTGTAACATGTTTTTTTTTATATGGGGAAATGTGAATGTATTTTTATGAATATTTATTCATATTTTTTGTGTATGTGTGTTTTTACTATATATGTCCCCCATGAGGCATAAGAGCCTCAGTTACAGGGGGAAACGACTAGCCGTTAAGACTGATGTTAATTAACTGTTTAGAGCCGGTAGCCATGTGATTGCTAGGAGCACATTGTAATGAGTGAGGAGGAAATTC